>NC_051251.2:40588155-41788155 GCF_015237465.2 Chelonia mydas | reverse complement strand
TATGAACTGAAGAGGAATTACTTGTTTAATGAAAAATTTAAAAGTACCGCATAAAACTGATGGAAAACAGAGACTCTACTTGGTTATCTGCTGCAGCAATAAAGGGAGGAACATCTTTCTGGTGTGTCTTTTTATTTCATAAATGCAGTGTTTAGAAACCTACTTTAATTATGGGACTTCTAAAGGGACAGTAAAATTGTTAGATTAAATGGGGGTGACTTAATAGGCTGTCCAAATTTGGGGTGTTTATGCATCTGCAGTAATTGTCAACTTAAAGTGAGCATTTCTGTAACTATGTGCGAATTTTATTGGCCAATGCCAAGTTCAGCCATCCCATTAACGTGCCCACATTTTAAAAACTGGGCTCTGTATTTTAATCTTCTCTCATCTCTCTTGGGGCCAAATTCAGTAAATACGGTGCTCCGCCCACTTACATTTTTGAGCAAGACCCAGAAAATACATAATTATGGGCTTGCCCAGCCTTGCCAAGTTGAAGTTTTGTTGAATCTGAACTTCCATGAGTGAAATAAAACATATTTTGATCATATTTACACTATTAAAAGCTAAGTAGAAATTAAGCCAGTGAAGAACAAAGTATATTTGCATTAATGAGACTTTACTGTATGAATCAATTTATAAAACGTTTATGAAAAATGTGTTTAAAAAGTTCACCTCTCTTTTCCAAGTGCCTTATGATGTGATATTTCTTTTTTTCCAAAGAGCAGCCCTGGAAATACTACATACAAGACTGAATGTTTTCTATTACTCAGGGTTATTTTCCAGAATGGCCTGGAAGGAAATATTGGGTGATGGGAACAGCAAATGAGCATTGATGGCTAAACTACCTGCATAAGGATAAAATATCAAATGCAAGTACTGAAGGCTAAATCAGAGGTTCGGGGTCCTCTGCGGGGCCGCCAACAGGGTTCAGGGGGGCCGCCAACCAAGGCCAGCATTAGACTCACTAGGGCCCAGGGCACAAAGCTGAAGTCGCAGCGCATGAGGCTGAAGTCCAGGGCCCTGAGCCCTGCCACCCAGGGCTGAAGCCAAAGCCTAAGCAATGTAGCTTTGTGGGGGCACCTGTGGCATGGGGCCCCAGGCAGTTGCCCCTAATGCCAGCCCTGGCTTTTATATGCAGAAAACCAGTTATTGTTGCACAGATGGGCCGTGGAGTTTTTATAGCATGTTGGGGGAGGGGCTCAGAAAGAAAACTGTTGAGAGCCCCTAAGCTGTAGTGTCCTCTATTCAGTGCATTAGAGGTGAATCCATGGGCTTCCAGCTGCAATTCCATCAGATAGGCTGGAATAGCAGTCACTTACCCTTCTGAGTCTCCTGTGTAGGAATTTCTGGATAGAGCCACTGGATCTATGTAATCACAAATCCAGTGGTCCCATCCCTAATCTGTTCCAATGGCTTGTGGCTGGTATGGCACACCCTTCACAGTGCACAGGGTATGGAGGAACCCCCATTCAGCCATTCCACCTGCACTACTGCATGCTTTTACAGGGCTACCATTGGGGCTTCTGCAGGCCCCCACAAAGCCGTTCATTTTACCTGATGTGCATTGCCTGCAGAACAACATGTAGACATGGAGGGCACACCCATGCTTCCTGGGTTTATAGACTGGGGCCTAGATCCACAAAGGGACTTAGCCATTGTGATGCTGAGCTTTGCAGAGCCTAACTTTCAGGTGCCTAGAAAATCATGGAACAACACTGTGATTGACAATGCCGGAGTTAGGTGCTCAGGCTCCTATACAATGAATGGGGGGAGAGAGGCACTTTAGACTGTGATCCACAAAACCAGCATGCTAGCTGGGGAGCCACCTAAGCTAATCAATGGGAGAGGGGGCATGAGCTGAGCTGAGCCCTGCCCCCACTCAGAGATAGATGCCTAAACTGGGGCTGCAGGAAGGTGCCTATCTCTGCTTGCAGTCCATGAACGGTGGAAAGCTAGGTGTTCATGCACTAGGCTGTAGAGTCATTCTAACTCTCTCTGGCCCAGTTAATATTTAATTATCTAAATGAAGGAGAGATTGAGGGATACACACATTAGAATAGCCCAGTGGTCAAGACACTCACCTGAGACATGGCAGATCCCTGTTCAAATCTCTTCTTCCCTTCAAAAGGATGGGGGGAGTTGAACCAATGGCCTCCCACGTCCTAGCTGAGTACCTTTATCCTCTAGACTAACGCAGCTTATCTGGCTCCTCTGTCCATTTGTGTGAACTCACCTGAGGGGGCCCAATCCAGTAGGCATCCTCTGAGCACACATGCCAGAGTGGACCATGTGACTGACAGTGCAGGGAGTGAACCAGTGAGCCTGCACTCTGATCACTTAGATGTTAATCAGTTCCCCTTGAGAAAACTGACACGGGTAATTAGACAACCAGGATGGATGGTCTAAGGAGCCAATTACCTCCTCAACCCCAGGTTGATAAAGAGGCAGGAGGGAAGTGCCGAGAGGGGAGCAAGAGGGGAACAGGGCTAGTTGAGCTTAGTAACATGGAGGCCTCAAGGGAGGGAGAACTCTGTTTCTCTCAGGTCCTGGGGAAGGGCCAGAAGGTGCTGCTGGTGCTGTAAATAGACTATGGCACAGGGATTGTTGTGGAAATGATGGAGGGAACTTAAAAGAAAAAGGACAGGGTGAAGGCACAACTCCTGGAATTCATGCAGTTTCTGCGGGGAAGAAAGCGGGAGAGGAGCCACACCCTGTGACCAGGGTTGGCTCCAGGCACCAGCTTTCGAAGCAGGTGCTTGGGGCGGCAGTTCGTGTCCCACGGCGGCAATTCGGCGGCAGCTCTGCCGATCTTCCCGCTGCTGTGGCTTTCGGCGGCGGCAGCAATTCAGCGGCGACTGCTTGGGACGGCAAAATTGGTAGAGCCGCCCCCGCCTGTGACACGCCCCCACATGCAACCGAGCCGACATTTATCTTCCTTGGCTTGTGAATCACTGTGGAGCTTAGGAAGGAGACAGGCATTCAGTCATAGAGGGACACAGAGTGCGCATGCTCAAGGGCAGAAACATAGGCACCAAAGAGATGTCACTGCAAAAATGTAGGCACTGAGCACCTTTAGGCACCTACAGGGTTAGATGGCAGCCGAGTGGGAATTCTGTGGATCACAGTGGTGCCTAAAAACAGGACTTGGCCACCTAAGTATGTTTGTGGATTGCACCCTATATAATTACTCCTTATAAAATATTGCCACTCTGGAATAGTCTTTCTCCTCCAGAATCCTACCTCTGACAGTGGCAAGTGCCAGATATTCAGAACAATGCATAAAAACCTATAATGCATTCAGCTGTTCAGTGTTATACCTGGGAGAGAGAATTTCTCCTGACCCCAGCTAATAATCTACTTGTCCCCTGAAGTTTAAACTGATAGCCCTTGTAATTTTATTATAGCTTCTGTAACTGAAGACTTTGGACCAGATCCTCAGGTAGTGTAAATCTGTGTAAGTCCATTGACTTCGATGGAGCTATGCCAATTCAAATCAGCTGAGGATCTGGTCTTCTATTTTTATTCATTAAGCTGTTTGCCAGATGTTTATTAAGACAATGAGATAATACAGGTAATGAAATACATGGGATAAAAGCTACATTTTAATAGTGAAAAGCTATTTGGACTTTTTTTAAGTAAATTGGATGTATGTAATATGGATTTTTGACCAATATTTAAAAACACCAGTTGTGATGCTAGACCTATTTAAATTGGAGTTAGCTGAACCATTTGTTTGGCTTGAGCCACCTACTGATATTTTGGAACTGTATTTTTGTTTGATGGATTTTTTTTTTAACAGCATCATCGGCATATTGCTTCCTTTATGCATTTCTCTGAAAAAGCTTACAGGAGAAGTTCCTGCTGGACAAATGTCAGGCAAGCCAGCTGATGGTGAAAGAACATAGCTGGTAAACTCTTGATTTTTTTTTTTTCTTTTCGTGGCTTAAAATTATATCTCATTTGCTGATATTGCTATGGAATTAGGTGATGAAGCGAATTAATTTTTAGTAAAGTTCAGAGTCCAGTTTTTAAAACCAACCCCTTCAAACAAAACCAAAAAATCTAGGTCAGGATATTTAGAGTTGAGATTAAACCCTTGCATTTGAGTCACCCTGTGGGGGTTGTTCAGGGTGTTTGCTTGTTTGTTTGGGTTTTTTTTTAGTATTGCAGTTCACATTGTATGTGCAATCACACCTCCAACCGCAGTACCGAAGAACCACAGGTTCAGCTGTGGACAGTTTGAGGCTTAATTCTGCTCTAGTTGATTAAAGCAGATCCTCAATTTATTTTAGATGCCTTTTGCGTGGGAACTTCCTCTTTTTTCCCTCTCTCTCTCTTTAATTTTAGGTTTAAAACTGCTTCTGAAAATTTGTTTAATTTGTTGGACGTTCTAAAATATTTACTGAAACTGTAGTGGCATCTCTAAATTTAAAAATGTGCTGTAAAATTAAAGGTAAAATCCAGATGAGGCTAAACTTTAAAGGGCAGAGACTTAGTTCAACCAGGCAAAAATGTGTAAGCACAGTTACTTTAACTGCTCATGCACAGGGATATATGGTCTCTCATCTCTGTGCACATACAGTTATTCAATCTACATGCACATTTGCACAAGCATCTATGACATACAGACCTCTGACTCCTTCTATAAAAATAAATGTGGGCCAGAGAATTACCCAAGGGCATACTTTATTTTTAGAGGCTCTTTTGGAAGGAGGGCACTTGATAAAATGCCACTTAAAAACAAACAAACAAAAAGCTTTCAGCATGCAAACATTAATAGTGTAATTTGGACTAATTTGCACTTCAATAGGTAAAGCTTTATTTTTAACTGAAATTTTGCATTGTTTATAAACTTGTATTTGGTTTCTATCAGTTATTTATATTTAGTAGTTTTTGCCTTTTGAAGTCTGTGGATATCTGGGAGCATGAGAAATGCAGGGATATGCCCAAAACATGTCTTCGCTTAGTATGACATCAGTTCACAAGCCCAAATCATCACTATTTGTGTGCAGGAGCACAGAGGAAAAGTCACAGGAAGTTCTTCATCTGGCCCCAGCCCTTCCATGCAACTGGCAGCACGTGTTGCAGGTTGCTCTCCCCAGCCCTAAGAGGCAGGGTGCCAGCTGTGCTGAACGCGACAGAGGTTATATTTGAGCAGATTGTGGGTGTGGCCCTCAGCCATCACCTTTCCTCCTCAGCAAGACAACCAGCGCTGAGGGAGCACAAGACATACCTTTACTAATAAGGAGTAGCAGTGGATGCTGGTTAGTATATTCCCCTAATTTAGTATAGTGTTTGTGCATGCAGATGTATAGCTCGATGCCTTATCAACAATCTGTGTGCACAATCACAATTTAGTGACTCAACACATTTATCTTTGGGCCCCTGATCCCAAACATTTTGAGCCCCAGCTTCAATATCCTAAACATGCCATGAGCCTGAGCAAACTGCCACTAAAGTCAATGGGAGTCTATCCATTGCCTCTGAGAGCTGGATTAGACCCTGCATCACTGCTTTCAGGGAGTTATGGGTGCTTACCACTTTGCAGGATCAGGCCCTATGTATATCTCTGTACTTTAGAACATGAAATACAATTTTAGCTATCTACATATCAATTCATTGTCTCCCCATACTCCAGAAAATTGACTGATATGGACTTCCACATCACAGACTTGTAAAGTACTTGGATTATAACGTTCTGGTACCATGGCAATCTTACTTAGTTGGAATTTTCAACATACACAACTCTCCTGGATTTCCACGATGGAATTCTTGGTTGCCTCAGGCTGGTGGGGAACAACTGTTGTGGACCAATAAAATGTTACTGTGCTGGTGACAGCTATCACTCAGCACATATCTGCTCTCATACTGGTTCTTTACATGCAATTTTGTTTTGCCTTTACTTTCTTCTGAACTAATGTACTTTGTTTTATTGGATCTGTTCTGGGGTCCTGTGCGTGACTTGTTACTAAGTACGTTGAAATTTTTGAGAGATTTGGAGAGGGTAAGGAATTTTTCAGCAGGATAATTAGGGTTAGTGTTACTAGAAATAGTTCACTGGGTTCTGCTGGCTCAACAGTTATAAAGGAAAATGGGTATGATTCTCTAGGAGAAGATCTGAGAGGAGCCTTAAGAGCAATCATGCTTGGGGGCCAGTATGAGCTGAACGTTATCTTATTGTTGGGGGGAGGGGGTTTATTAGAGGATAAACATCCAGGCAGGGTGAGTTTGGACTCCATAGCATGCCTAGATTATTTGAACAGATATCTAATCTACCTCGCCCTACACATAAGAATGTAGACACATCCTACCCATTCTTGCATTTTTTTCAAGAACAAAAGTTTTGAGTTTTATTTCCTATTGTGTTTTGTTTTTCTTTTTTTATGCTTGTCCATGAACCATCAAATACTTGTGGTTTCTATGTGTCTCAGTTCATGCTGCTGTTTGCAAGAGGAAAAGGATTAAAACATGGATTAAAATGTTGTCATGTTCAAAATTTAAGCTGTGACTCTGAAAGAAATGAACATGTCTCTCTGCAGTCTGACTGGGTCTGGAAAAACACTTACCCTGACATTGGTTTTGCATTCGCATATTTCCGAAGACTTCCCCACACACTGTTGTTAAAGATCTCTAGTAGGCTGCTTTCCTACTCCCTACTTTTGGATGCCTGTAAAAGCTCCAGTGTTGTGTGAAACAGGCTACCCTGGTCAGTACTGAATTGTTCTGTTTTGTAAGGGTGAAATTCACTCCCATGCAAAAGGGCTACACAAGACCTGTGTGCCATTTAAATCACATTAAGCCCTGTTTTGAGGCCTTAAGTGTATAGATGTATAGGCCTTGTTTGGTTCTCTGCACAGGGGTGAGAGAAGGGGAGCTCTGAGTTGGGTCCCAGAAATGGAAGCAGATGCTCAGTATGAGTGTCAATCCCTCTCTTACTTCATTGGCTCAGACTGCTTCCTTAGCCTTTCGGTGATACTGGAATTTTACACAGGCGGTGGCGTGTTTGGGATCAGATCTCCAGCCAGACAATACCATCCCTCTTTGGGAACTGCCTCTGCTTTCAAATAAAGCCCAAAAGTCCCAGAATAAATGAACTTCCCCTTTCTGGAACTGTCTTCTCCCCAGAATTTCCCTGTGTCTCTTGTGTCCATGGTAACTTCCCTTTCTGTAGCTATCCAGTTCTTTACAAGGCCTTTTTAAAGGCGAAATGTCTACATCTCCTGTTCCTTCCCCGGCTTTCCCTGTAGTGCAGGTTAGTAGTATTTTTTTTCCTCTCCTCTCTTTTCCAGGATATTTTGCTGTGAAAGCCTTTAATGCTCCAGTGTTCTTCTGGACTACGAGTCTGGTATGCCTTGCAGCAGGAGCGGGACAGACTAATGCTAGACCCCAGGCCTTCCTTTTAAAGGTACATAAACTTTGTTAATATGTACAAAGTTATTGAGGGTAAACTATCACTTTCCCTTTACTGAGCTGCCGTGTTTTCCATGGAAGATTAATTTATTTTATATTTTGCCCCCAAACCATTTTTTTTTTTTGGCCTGAAGGCTGAAATATTTCAGTTTGGATATGCTGCCCTCATGGCAGCTGTCCCCATTCTCCTCTGTATGCCAGGCCCCCTGGCCAGACTGCATCTTCAAGGATGCACTTTTATGGTGCAGCTCTCTCACCAGGAAGGGTCACTGATGCATTGTGTGGGAGCTGGAGTTTGACCAGGGTCTCTGGTCAACAGAGGAGAGCGGGGACATGAAGCACCACAGCAGCATTTCTATAGTTGAATTTTTGCTGAACAAATCTCAGTTTCCCATGGAAAATTGAGATGAATTGATGAACATGGATGAACGTGCATGGACGTTATCCATGGTGAGGAAAGCCCATTTTCTGACCCACTCTAGTTCCGAGTTGTGTTTTAATTGTGATGTTGTAACTCTGAGGCTTGCTCTGCCTGAAGGCAGCGACATTACCAAACTTGTGGCTCATATTACCCGCTTTCCTCTAACGCAGCACTTTTTGTGTTCCTTTCCTCTGTCATTAGCAAAAACCGCTGGGGATTTTAACAGTCCCAAATCAGTGCTACTTCGGAAATTAGGCTCCTTTTCACAGAATAAGGAAAGTCTTGAGAGGGACAATCAACGGTTTTGACTGGTGACTTCATTTTTTTCCCCTCTTAAGTGCCATATTATTTTCTACAGTTTGTTGTTTGTTCCTTCCTCTTTCGCTGTTTGGAAATTAATCATACAGGAAATGATTAACCGCAGCTAGCTCTCTGTCTGCCTGTCTCTGACTTAATGTGTCATATTAAGAGAGAGGCCTGAAAGTGAGTTAAAATGGATGGCTAGATGCACACAACATGCTTTTGTACAGACTTACAATCCAGTTGTTCACTTTGGCCATCCCACACAACTAGTCATCCGTTTAGTTTTAGTAGAATAAGATGTTTGTTAAAAATAACTTAGAACTACAAAGTTAGAATCTGAAATTGCCAAAGTTTGGGGATCCAGGGTCTCAGCAGGCCCATTTCTACTTAATTCCCTTGCAGCTTTCCTTTGTAGAGTGTGATGTCTATAAGAGAAGTCTTACTTCTACCTTTAGATTTTTAAATGAGATTTTTGTTGTTGTTATGACATGCTGCATATCATGGCTGTTTTTTATTCTATTGTTGGAAATGATATGATGGCTGTCTAATCAATAGATGGTGGACTTAATTAGCACAACAGTCAGGCACATTTAATTACTCCTGGGGGAATTCTGCAACTTGGCGCATGTGCAGAATTTATGTCCCCCGCAAATTTCTTTGCTTCCCCGCAGAAAAAAAATGACTTTCTGACAGAGAAGCAAAGGGAAGCCACAAGGGTGGTCATGCAACTCTTCCCAGCAGTATGTTTCAGGTTCCCAGGGCAGCCGGCAGAGAGGTAAATCACTGTGGGGCAGGGGGCAGGACTGGTGAAGAGAAGACCCGGCTGGTGGCTCCTACGCTCTGCCTGGCTCCGCTGCTATTCACAGCTGGGCTGGAAAGGATGGGACTTCCTCTTCCCCTGCATGGCATCTGGGCGTGTTCAGACCCATGCCAAGATTTCTCCCCCTGCTGCAGGAAGCTCTGCAACCCCCCCCCCACACACACACACACCCTCAGTTGCAGGGAGAGGTATCCCTGTACAGGGAGCTGCTCCCCCATACACCCAAACCCCATGCATCCAGACCCCCTCATACTCAGACCCTCCCGCCAAGCTTCACCCCCTTCCACATGCAGACACCCCCCCATGAGCCCCACTTCCCCTGCACCCTGAACTACCCCACCGAGCCCCAACCAGCTGCACCTGGATCCCCACCCCATGCTCCCAGCATCTAGACCCCGCTGAGCCCCAACCACCATCATCTGGACCCTCTTGAAGAGTCCCATTACTGTTGCACCCAGAACCTTCAACAAGCTCCTGTGCATCCAGATCTCCCTGCACCCAGACCCGCACTGAGTTGCCCGTACCCAGATTGCCCCATAAAGAAATGCACACCTGGATCCCCCCATGTTAAGCCACTCCACACTTGGATCCTGTCTGTGACGGGTTTGGTCAGAGAGACCCCCTCCTTGGGACTCTTACCTGACATACTGGAATTACCTCTGAGCCCGTTTTCCACTGCCAGCTTGGGACTCCAGAACCCTGCCTCGTTGAGCCAGACATGCTAGCCTGCTGCAACACAGACCCAGGTTTGGTCTACGCCCCCAAAACTGCAGACTTTAACCAAAAACTGCTCAGCAAGTCACCTATCTCCAGCACCCGGACACCCAGCTCCCAATGGGATTCAAACCCCAAATAAATCCATTTTACTCTCTATAAATACAGTGTAAACTCATAAATTGTCCACCCTCTATAACACTGATAGAGAGATATGCACAGCTGTTTGCTCCCCCAGGTATGAATCACTTTGGGTTAATTAATAAAGAAAAGTGATTTTATTAAGTGTAAAAAGTAGGATTTAAGTGGTTTTAAGTAATAACAGACAGAACAAAGTAAGTTACCAAGGAAAATAGAACAAAACACGCAAGTCTAAGCCTAATACAGTAAGAAACTGAACAGAGGTAAATCTCACCTTCAGAGATGTTCCAATAAGATTCTTTCACAGACTAGACTCCTTCTTAGTGTGGGCCTGATCCTTTCCCCTGGTACAGTTCTTGTTAGTTCCAGCTCAGGTGGTAACTAGGGGATTTCTCATAACTGGCAGCCCCCTTTGTTCTGCTCCACCCCCTTTTATATCTTTGGCACATGGCGGGAATAATTTCTCTCTCTGGGTTCCCATCCTTCCTTCTAAATGGAAAAGCACCAGATTTAAGATGGATTCCAGTTCAGGTGATATGGTCACGTGTCCTGTGAGATCCCAAACCTCCATTCTTTCCGGCCTGAGTCACAGGAAGGCTTACAAGTAAACAGAGCCTTTTACAACCAATTGTTCTAGTTAATGGGAGCCATCAAGATCCTAAGCCACCATTAATGGCTCACACTTTGCATAATTACAATAGGACCTCAGAGTAATACTTCATATTTCTAGTTTTAGATACAAGAATGATACATTCATACAAATAGGATGAACACATTCAGTAGATTATAAGCTTTGTAGTGATACCTTACAAGAGACCTTTTGCATAAAGCATATTTCAGTTACATTATATTCACACTCATTAGCATATTTCCATAAAATATATGGAGTGCAATGTCACACTGCCTTGCTGAGCCTACCTGCCCACACAGAGGAGCAGGGCCCTGGGGTGTTTCTGGGACAGGCCAGGTCCTTGCGCTGTGTTGGGGTTGGGTGCAGCCTCACTGCTGAGTGTGTGTTGGGTGGGGGGAGGAGGGGGCTGCACAGTAATCTCCCACCTCTGTGTAGCCAGTGGCATGTGCTCCCCAATGCCATGCTAGAGCCTCCACATTTATTTGACAAACAAAATTTTCAGAATTTTTGTAAAGGATTTTGGTACAGAATTTTAAAGTTTTCGGTGCAGAATGCCCTTGGGAGTAACATTTGGTAATTTGCAAAATAACTTAAATTAAGATCACAGCCTCACTGCACTGGTCCTTAGTGCTCAAGATATGTGAGTTTTAGTGCAGTTTTTAGTCGTTATCAGCTCCTAGTGACTGGAATAAATGCCTTGAAAGAGGATGAAAACATATAATGCTGCATTCTAATCCTCCTCTAGATGACTTTGTAGCGTAGATGCTTCTGGATTTGAGAGTTTTTAGTTTTAGTCTCAGCAGAGGCAGATTCCTCAAACCAATCTGTGATGGAATCCCTGGGATGGTCTGTCTGATATTAGTAACACTAACCTGATGGATTATAAACCTCAACAGGTTTGGAGGGTTTTTTTGTTTTTCTTTGCTTTAAGAAAGGGAAGAGTTGGAGAAGCCCAAAGAAAATGGAGAAAGTCTATCAATATTCTAAGGTATATTTAAAAGGCGTAGTTATATTGTGGAAGCTTCTTATCATTCCAGTCCTTGATGAAAGGTGCCAGCAACATTTTCACTCGGGTATTTCTGTTATTACTTTGCACATGGCCCATGATATTGATTGTGGAGTCATCATAATGTATTGGATTTGTCTGTGAGGTTGCCTCACAACTGTTGTCCTGTCAGCTATGGAAAATTCTTCTTTTAGCACAGATACAGACCTTTTTTTTTGGAGCTTAAGGACCGGGTTTCTAGTCTTGGATGAGATGTGTGTATTAGGTTCCTGTTATTGTATCTCTTGTCTACAGCACAGGATTCATTACAGTGTGTGCTCAGATACTGGCCCTTTTAGTTTTTATATATAAAATAGTGGTAATATACAGTACTTTCCCGAAATAAAATGCAAAGAAATTAACCTTGGATTGCAAGGATCTATGGTCCTAAAGTGTCAAAGCCAGACACCCTCATCCTTTTGATTTGTAATGTGGTGCTTTGTCTCACTGTTCATTAGTGTTACAAGCACCTTCGTTGTTTGCAACTACAGTAGGTACATTTATTATTGCACCAACAGAAGTTAAAATGAGAAGGGCCATGTTGGGTCAGACCAATGGTCTGTCTAGTCCAGTATCCTGTCTTCTACCAGTGGCCGTTGCCAGATGCTTCAGAGAGAATGAACAAAGGAGGGCAATTTATCAAGTGATCCATCCTCTATCATCCAGTTCCAGCTTCTGGCAGTCACAGGTTTAGGGACACCCAGAACATAGGGTTGCATTCCTGACCATCTTGGCTAATAGCCACTGATGGACCTATCCTTCATGAATTTATCTAATTCTTTTTTGAACACACTTTTATGCTTTTGGCATTCACAACATTCCCTGGCAATCCACAGGTTGATTGTGCATTGTGAAGATGTACTTTCTTTTGTTTGTTTTAAACCCGCAGCCTATTAATTTAATTGGGTGGTCCCAGGTTCTTGTGTTAAGTGAAGGGGTAAATAAGACTTCCTTATTCGCTTTCTCCACACCTTTCATGATTTTATAGACCTGTATCATATGTACATCCCCCTTAGTCATCTCTTTTCTAAGCTGAACAGCCTTGATCTTTTTAGTCTTTCCTCATTTGGAAGCCATTCCATACCCTTGATCATTTTTGTTGCCTTTCTCAGAGCTTTTTCCAGTTCCAGTATATCCTGGACAAAGTATTCAACATGTAGGCGCACCATGGATTTATGTATTGGCATTATGATATTTTCTGTCATATTATCTATCCCTTTCCTAATGGTTCCTGACGTTGTTGGGGTTTTTTGACAGCCGCTGCACAATGAGAACTATCCACAAGGACTCCAATATCTCTTTCTTAAGTGGTAACAGCTAATTTAGAGCCCATCATTTTGTATGTATAGTGGATCTGCTGTTTTCCAATTTGCATTACTTTGCATTTATCAACATTAAGTTTCATCTTCAATTTTTTTGCCCAATCTCAGAGTTTTGAGATCCCTTTAACTTTTTGTAGTCTGCTTTGGTCGTAACTATCTTGAGTAATTTTGTATTATCTGTAAACTTTGCCACCTTTGTTTATCCCTTTTTCCAGATCATTTATGAATATGTTGAACAGCATTGGTCCCAGTACAGTCTTGGGGAACACCTCTATTCTCTCCACTGTGGGGGGAAATGACCATTTATTCCTACCCTTTGTATCCTATTTTTTTAACCAGTTACTGATCCATAAGAGGACCTTCCCTCTTATCACATTGACTGCTTAGATTCCTTGAGAGCCTTTGGTGAGTGACCTTGTCAAAGGCTTTCTGAAAATCCAAGTACATCTTATCGACTGCATCACACTAATCCACATGCTTACCATCACCCTCAAATAATTGTAATAGAATGGTGAGGCATGACCTCCATTTACAAAAGCGATGTTGACTCTTCTGCAACATCATATTTATATATGTGTCTGATCATTTTGTTCTTTACTATGGTTTCAACCAGTTTGCCTGGTATTGAAGTTAGGCTTACTGGGCTGTAATTGCCAAGATCACCTCTGGAGCCTTATTTGAAAATGGGCATTATATTAGCTACACTCCAGGACAGGATTACTGGACTAGATGGACCTTTGGTCTAACCCTGTATGGCCGTTCTTATGTTCTCAGTAGGATTTTACTTCTAATTTTTAAAAGATGTCTTTTTGTCTCTATCTATCTCTTTTCCTCTGTTGTTTAGCCATGGTGACACTTTATTGGTCCTCTTGCTGTTTTTGTTTTGTTTGGGGTATACATATAGTTTGAACCTCTTTTATGGTGGTTTAAATTAGTTTCCATGCAGCTTGCAGGCATTTCACTCTTGGGACTGTTCCTTTTAATTTCCATTTAATTAGCCACTTCCTTTTTGTGTAGTTCCCCTTTTTGAAGTTAAATGCTACTGTGGCGTGTTTCTTTGGTATTTTTTGGTATTTTTCCTCCCTACAAGGATGTTGCATTTAATTAATTACGGTCATCGCTTTTACTGAGCAGTTCAGCTATATTCATCTCTCAGACCAGATCTTGTGTTGCCACTTAGAACTAAATTAAGAATTGCCTCTCTGCGTGTGGGTCCCAGGACTGGCGTCTCCAAGCAGTCATTAGTGATGTCTCTAAAGTTTATCTCTGCATCCCATCCTGAGGTGACATGTGCCCAGTCAATATGGGAATAGTTGAAATCCCCCATTATTATTGGGTTTTCTATCCTTTGTGACCTCTCTAATCTCCCTGAGCATTTCACGAACACTATCACGTCATGGTCAGGTGATTGGTAGTATATTCCTACTGCTATACTCTTATTATTCAAGCATGGGATTGCTATACACAGAGACTCTACGGTACAGTTTGATTCATTTAAGATTTTTATTATATTTGACTCTAAGCTTTCTTTCACATACAGTGTGCTCCCCCACCAGTATGACCTACTCTGTCATTCCTATGTATTTTGTACCATCGTATTACCATGTCCCACTGATCACCATTGTTCCACCAAGTTTCTATGATGCCTATCTTATCAATATCCTCATTTAATATCAGGCACTCAAGCTCACCCATCTTAGTATTTAAACTTCTTACATTTGCGAACAAGCACTTATAAAATTTGTCAATATTTAGTTGTTTGCCTTTGTTATATGATTGAATGAGACTCGTTTGTTTGATAGTTTCTCTTCATCTCCTACCTGTACTTTGTCAACTTCTATCCTCTTCACTTTACTAGTATATAGAGTTTTCCTTTTAATAAATTGTCTCCTATTGGATGTGTCTGTCCAAACTATGCACCTGTTGGCCTCCCCCAGCCCTTTGTTTAAAACTGCTATACAACCTTTTTAATTTTACATGCCACCAATCTGGTTCCATTTTGGTTTAGGTAGAACCCATCTTTCCAGTATAGGCTCCTCCTTTCCCAAAAGGTTCCCTGTTCCTAATAAACCTAAATCCTTCCTTTGAACACCGTCCCATTCACGCATTGAGACCCAGCAGTTCTGCCTGTGTAATTGGCTCTGCACAAGGAACTGGAAGCCTGTTGGAGAATGCTACAATGGAGGTCCTGGTCTTCAATCTCTTACCTAGCAGCCTAAATTTGGTCTTCAGCACACCTTTCCTACCTTTCCCTGTGTCATTGATACACACATGTGCCATAACCACCAGCTCCTCCCCAGTTCTGCATATCCACCTGTCTAGATGTCTTGAGAGCTCTGCAACCTCCACACCTGGCAGGCAATTCACCATGTGGTTCTCCTGGTCATCACAAACCCAACTATCTGTATTTCTAATAATTGAATCCCCCATTACAGTTACCTGTGTCTTCCTGGTAACTTGGTTTCCCCCATCCCAGAGGTATCCTCAGTTCAAGGAAGGAGCTGGAAGGAGGGTCCCAACTATGGGATCATTTCCCCTCTGTTCCAGCTTGATGTTCTCACTGATTTTATCACTGATTTTATCCTTTCCCTTTTATCACTGATGTTCACTGATTTTATCTTTGAGCTGCCTAGGTGCATGCATTTTTATATATAGTGTCATTAATTTGCAATGACTTACCCAAACTGCCTTTGTTAGCTTTTTGCCATAGCATTTACATGAAGACAACAAATTATTTCCCATTTAACTCAGTTGAAGGAGTTAAGATTTTCTTATAAGTGAATAGCATGACTATTCCCTCCCGCCCCTCTTGGTATGATGACATAGTAATTGTGCAGGCAACTGCAGCTATGAAAAGACTGTATTAAGAAACAGGATGGTTGTGGTTTGCTGTAACAACTAATTTTCCTGTTGACTTTTTTTTTTTTTAAACAGGAAGTTGAAGAACAAAGCTGCATATTTCTTAATTAGCTCTTCTGTTAAATTTCAAACTTTAAATATTGAATTTTAGTATAAGAAGATTGGGAATGGATAGTATTTTGTTCACAGTTTTATTTGATGATCATAAGAGTTGGAAATATGCAAAACTCTGAAAAGAAATGTTCAGAACTTACTGGGATAGTGTCAATTAACGCCTACTCTGTCTGGAAATATTTCACCTGCTAATATTAGAGGTAACTCCTACAACTACAAAGATCAAAGAGCATTTCTATCAGTTTGGTTTGACAGCGCTGTGTGTAGACTCAGTAAGTTAGTCAGCTTCTCCTTTCATTTGCATTGGTGTCTCACAGAGCAACAGGAGAGAAACTTTTTTTAAAGGAAAATATAAACCTACAAACATTGGGAGAGAGACTCCAAGGCAAAAGTAGTGCCTGAAACCATTTTGAACTCCATTTTCTCCCCCAGTTAGTTAGATTTCAAGATGGTGGTGTGTTCTCCCCCTTTCTTCTCCCTGTTGAAGACTTTAGGCAGTATTGATTACGGTCCCAATTCAGGAAATTACTTACACACATCAGTGGGACTGAAGCACATTTTTAAAGTTAAGCGCATTCCGAAGTGCTTTCTTGAACTGCAGCCTATGTAAATTCCTTCTCTCCTCTCCTCTCCTCTCCTCTCCTCTCCCCTGTGTAGCATGGATTTTGTTTTAAGTGTATTTGGAATGCTTTTTATGACTTTATAAATAACCGGGAAAATAAGTTGTTTTTCCTCTTTGAAACACACTAGCATCTTAAGATATAAATCTCTATTTCTAAGCAAGATTTTTTTCCTAACACACCTAAACCTTCTTGTCATTTCTGAGATATTACAGAATTGCAAAGTGGTGACTCGAATCCAGACTAACAGCTCAGATAATTAAATTTCCCTTTTCTAGTATTAATCTGATTTTAATCCATGTATGCTATGTAGCATGAGGTAGAGCTGAAGTGAGTAGAATGTGTTTTATGCAAGTCTTGTTTTGAGACTTCAAAAATAAGTGTGGAAAAAATAAGCTTTGTGTAGTCCTCTGAATAACCACTGTGGGTAATATTGCTGTCAGCACGGAAGCCTGGAGGGTAACTTTTATGCCCACTCCCATGACTTTTTACCTGTTCTGCATAGGTATGTTTTGAGTGACTGACAGTGGCACCTTCTTCTAATGCCTGTTTATTTGAACAGGCAAAAGAAAAATATATGGGAAAAGGAGGCATCTTAAATAACAAACTAGCTTCCTGTTCCAGAAACCACTTCCTTTTAAATGTGTGCTTGTTACCTCCACTTACCTATGGCAGTGAGGGAGGCAAGTGTATAATGTTCCCATCTGTGGTGATCTCTTCTTTCCTGCTGCTACAGCTTCTGGCCCAGGAATTTGATCTTTCCTTCATTCAGCAGCAGTCAGCATGTTGAACCCATCCTGCTTCTCCCTCCTTGTCTAGTACTCAATGGCTAGGCTTCTCCGGAAAGGAGCAGCTGATTATAGAGGTAGCACTTTCTTTGCACTACCAATTCCCTTCATCTTCCCATTCCACCCTCTGCACCACAGGACTTGCTGGCAGTCTGTGGGACCTTCAGCCATAGTTGGCGAATCATTGATCTTAAGGATACCCCTAAGCTAATGCTTCTGAATGCAGCTGTGAAAAAACAAATAGAAAAGTTCTAGGACTTCTGTTCCAAAATGCCATCTGTAAACATTGGACTTGCACAGAACCTTTTTTTTTTGCTTCTTAAAGTCTGACCTATACTTTCGCCTTAATGAGATCTGCAAAAAACCCAAGGTTGAACGTTTTACTTTCATCTCTTCGAATTATCCAAGCATGAGATTTCAGATCACGGGAATGATGGGAAATCTGTAGTGTGTTTTCCTCAGAAGCCGAAACACTCGGGGGTAGATCTACACGTACGGTGGCGTGTTGAGTACAGACACTGCACATCCAGCTAGCAAGGGTACAAATATCAGCATAGATGGTGAGGCGCAGCTAAGGCGAGTAGAGGGCCCTCCACAACGGGGCCCCCAGGTGTGTACCCCGTACAACCCAAGCAGTGCCACCTACCTCTGCCCTGCCATTTTTAGCAGTGCAGTGTCCTGCTGCCTGCCTGCTGCAAGAGCCTATCTTCGCTGCAGTGAAAGGCTCTGGCAGGAGGGAGGAAGCTTCTGGAGCCTTTCGCTGCAGCATGTAGCTACACATGTAATGCCTATACTCCGCACACCGCCATAAGTATAGACATAGCCTAGGAGAGGCTGCAGAGAGGTAGTCTATTCTCTCTCAGTTGGGCAGTTTTGTGCAATTCCCTCCCCTCCCCCCCCCCGTGTTTATTCATGAAAGTGTCATTTGTGCCTGTCGCTGATAACTTGCTGTCACAGTATTTGGTAGGAAATCTTTCTCTGTCCCACACCCACTCAGTCTGTTCCTATGCCAAGCTGAGATTTTTCTTTTTAAAGTACATTGTACTCTGAGGTCTGGGTTTCTGCTACAATAATAATTTGCATTAATATGGTGCTTTTCATCCTTGCAGATCCCCAAATGCTTTGGGCTAAACTGCCCCTTACCCGGCCATGTGCGGAAGTAAGGCATCTTCAGCATGGCCAGGTAAGGGCAGCCCTGACTGCAGCTCCAGTGGAGTGAGGGAGAGAGTGGGCTGCTTGCCTGATGCTCCCTCGGTGAGGAAGCAGGTGGGCAGTGAGAGGAGCTGTGGCTGGGCATACTACTGGCCCGCCAGAGTAGCTGGCCAGGCACACCGCAGGGAGTAAGGTGCTCCCAAAGAGAAATGAAGTAACATACTTTCCCTTCCCCATACCAGTCACGTAGGGTAAATAGGGAGCAGAGAAGAGGCACAACTATTTCCTGGCATTCATGGCGAAGCTAAACGCTTCCTTTAGTCAGGGATGGGCATGAGCATGAGCCTAGTGTTTCACTGTAGCCCTTGATAAAATACAAGTTGTAGATGTAGCAGTACTTGCAAACTCCATCGTTTAAATGGCTCTTAGGGGACTGCATCCTTTTTTAAGTATGAATTTAAAAGTTCTAATAGCCATGGGTGTTTTTTCAAAGTGATGCTTGGAGATTTAGCTGTGTGACAATCCCTGAGACTTATCCTACAGTGCTTGCTCAGGAGAAAATCTCATGGGATTCCATGGGAACTTTGCCTGAGCATTATTTATTATTGCACGTTCTAAAATGCCTGCCACCAGAGCGAGTAGTGCAGAATAAGGGCCATCAACAGGAAGTGCACAACTGAATCCTCACACACTGCATATACATTGTGGTGGTATTGCTCAGTAATAAGACATCTTTACCTGATCTCACCTGGAATTATCATAGCTGCAAGCCACTGAAATCTTGTGTGAACCCCCAGTTTATGTATGTCACTACTGCTAATACTTGTAGCTTTTCTTGTCAAAGTTTAAAATACGAAATATTCTCCTAACACTGATTTATGCTCAAAAAATGTAGCTGCTAAATCTGTTAGCTAAGCAGGTGGTTCAGCAGTCAGGATAAAGTGTGAATACAAAGGTTATAGATTGGTTACTTTACTGTATCTCATTGTTGTTGACAGGTTTCATAGCAATATCGGGAAAAGTTCCACGATAGACCATGCCTGTCCCTCCCCCTCCAGCTCCTCCACCTCCCCCAACTCTTGCACTGGTAAGTTTCAACTTAGAAGTAGTCACATGAAATATAAATGTAAAATATTTGTTGTTACAGTGCACCATGTGGGTCATACTTAAAGGGGCAAATTCTGGACCTTTGTGCACAATTGTGTATCTCGGACTCGGGTGAGGGATTCCCTCAGTGGTTGGAGAATGTACGCTTTGCAGGAATACAAGTAGTGCTGCTACTCCTTCCCCCTGACTGACGGCATTACTGTCCGCACCTGCTCTGCATCCCCTTGCTCCCTCCATACAGGTCGGTTAGTCTAATATCCGGGGATATTCTCAACCTGGGGATCACGGCCATGTTTCAGGAGGTTGTGACCACCTTCTCTATCATCACAGCTACATGGGAGGAGGTTCGTGAGACTTTTTCTCTGTTGTAACATGAGGCCATCCTATGGAGAAGGCTGAGAACCATTAGGCTAATGGATTGTCCTGTTCGATGAGCCAGTGGCTTTGATCCATCCCTGCCCCACTTCCCCTTTATGCTGCCGCTGAAAGCTATGCCACACAAAGGGTGCAGAGGCATTCTGCTGTCCCTACTTCCTGGGAAACGTCCATGTTACTGAGCTGGCAAATCAGGAAACCCTTTCAATGATCATTAAATGATCTCACAACAAATTAGGTTTTGGGATCTTTTCTCAGCTGCAGTTTTGCAACAAAATGGATCAAAGAAGGGGAGAAACCTAATGCAACAAATTCAGTCTGAATGAGTAACATGTGTTTTCCGTCAATCATGAGAGGCTTTAGAAATGTCTGGAAAGGTTGGAACTCTTATTTTGTATAGCAATACAAAACATTTCCTCTCTTTTTCTAAACTTGTCATTACCCTTTCTGAATGCTGAGGTAATGCAAAAGTTACACTCTGAAAAGACAAAGCAGATGCAACTGAGGTTGGGAATCTTAAAACCTTGACTGGAAATCAGAAAGGCCTGTGATTTTTGAAGTGGAGGATCAACATTTTCAAGATAGATTTTAATGAAGAGAAAACAGTAGCCAAATGCTTAATTTCCATCCAAGGCATCCAGTGTTTGGATATGATGTACTTCAGTATGATTTTTTTTTTCAAAAACTTCAATTTTTCTGTGCAAGTCAGCAGTGTGTATGGTTTGCTCTTGTTCATTCTCCAAAATAGCAACCTTTTTGTTTTCTTCCATCTTTTCAATTATATTTTTAAATTGAGATTTCTAAAAAAGACAGATCTATCTTGGCTTCATATGTATCAAACATGGACTCTGAATGCTGGGTGGAAGAGAGGACTGTTTCAAATTAGACCAGTAGTGTGGCAATGGATCTTGAGTGCTGAAACAGAAGTAGATTTTTGGGGACCAGAGTCTTTGTTTGCAAGGCTAACTGCTTTTAGTGCCACGTTTGCAAGAAGGAGACTGTGACACGAAACTCATTTTGACTGCTTTGGGGTTAAAAACGGAGGTATCCATTTCACCCCTTACTTCAGCAGGTTGCTGCAGTTTTATTTCATATCTTTATTTATTGTTTCATTTTGCAGGCAAATACCGAAAAGCCTTCCTTAAGCAGGTCTGAACAAGCAGGGCGAAATGCTCTCTTATCTGATATTGGCAAAGGAAAAAAGCTAAAGAAGGCTGTTACTAATGATAGAAGTGCCCCTATCCTAGATAGTAAGTACAATTCTGTTTATTTTAATGTATTTAATGAATGATGAGTTAATGTGCAAAATTAGAGTAGTTTGTATAATCAGGAGGTGAAGAGATGCAGGGTGGTCAAGCAAAATAAATTATTGTAAAATGGTCAAATAATTTGCTATATTAATTCATGTATTAAATCACTTGAGATATCCATTACTGTTTATAAAGTGTGTATATTAATTTGTGTGCTAACTCTGGTAAGTCTATAGCAAAATGTAATTGGCACAACTAAGTGTAGTGGTGGGGAATGGGGGAAAAAAGTGTCTTCCTTTCGAGTTTTGCAGTACATGCTTATTTTAAAGGCAGACTGCAGTGATTTTTTTAAGTACTTCTTTAGATGGCTATAGAAAAATATTCTTAATTTCAAAGCCGTATCTAAAAATATCTTCACCCACCACTGATATGAAATGGTCAGCTGTTTTAATAATTACAAAAGGAACTGCATCTTGATGTCAGGACAGGATTATGAGAGCTGCTGGTATACAGATAAATGCAGATAACTGGCTCTGTGGATGAAGGGAAAGCAGTGGACGTGTTGTTCCTTGACTTTAGCAAAGCTTTTGACACGGTCTCCCACAATATTCTTGCCAGCAAGTTAATGAAGTATGGGCTAGATGAATGGACTATAAGGTGGATAGAAAGCTGGCTAGATTGTCGGGCTCAACAGGTAGTGGTCAATGGCTCCATGTCTAGCTGGCAGCCGGTATCAAGTGGAGTGCCCCAAGGGTCGGTCCTGGGGCCGGTTTTGTTCAGTATCTTCATAAATGATCTGGAGGATGCTGTGGATTGCACCCTCAGCAAGTTTGCAGATGATACTAAACTGGGAGGAGAGGTAGATACGCTGGAGGGTAGGGACAGGATACAGAGGGACCTAGACAAATTAGAGGATTGGGCCAAAAGAAATCTGATGAGGTTCAACAAGGACAAGTGCAGAGTTCTGCACTTAGGACGGAAGAATCCAATGCACCGCTACAGACTAGGGACCGAATGGCTCGGCAGCAGTTCTGCAGAAAAGGACCTAGGGGTTACAGTGGACGAGAAGCTGGATATGAGTCAACAGTGTGCCCTTGTTGCCAAGAAGGCCAATGGCATTTTGGGATGTATAAGTAGGGGCATTGCCAGCAGATCGAGGGACGTGATCGTTCCCCTTTATTCGACACTGGTGACGCCTCATCTGGAGTACAGTGTCCAGTTTGGGGCCCCACGCTACAAGAAGGATGTGGAAAAATTGGAAAGAGTCCAGCGGAGGGCAACAAAAATGATTAGGGGACTGGAACACATGAGTTATGAGGAGAGGCTGAGGGAACTGGGGATGTTTAGTCTGCGGAAGAGAAGAATGAGGGGAGATTTGATAGCTGCTTTCAACTACCTGAAAGGGGGTTCCAAAGAGGATGGCTCTAGTCTGTTCTCAGTGATAGCAGATGACAGAACAAGGAGTAATGGTCTCAAGTTGCAGTGGGGGAGATTTAGTTTCGATATTAGGAAAAACTTTTTCACTAGGAGGGTGGTGAAACACTGGAATGCGTTACCTAGGGAGGTGGTGGAATCTCCTTCCTTAGAAGTTTTTAACGTCAGGCTTGACAAAGCCCTGGCTGGGATGATTTAATTGGGGATCGGTCCTGCTTTGAGCAGGGGGTTGGACTAGATGACCTCCTGAGGTCCCTTCCAACCCTGATATTCTATGATTCTATACACCCAGGATGGGTGGTAGAAGCAATCTGCATTCCACAGGTACCACTGGCCCTTTGGCTCTGACTAGGTGTCTGTATTATATGGATGGAAACACTAAATCAAAAAGAAGATCCAGAAAAATATTTAATTTGCCTAAAAATATCTGGTAAAAGCATGTATTGTTCCCTGAATCTCTGATCTTCCTGTTACAATGCTTTAAAATCTAATCAGTCTGATAACATTTAATATGAAACAATTACATATTTATGTACAAGTTATCTTAAAAATATCTCCTGAATTATTTAGTAATGTTCTACTTTTGATCAAGTGCATGGAAATGCTCTTTAAATCCCATTACAGTCTTTCTGTAATGCACTAAAAGTCTCTGCACAACAAGACAAAAGTATGTGCAGTGTTGGGATAGTGCCCAAGTTGAGTCCTTATTTATGAATTGACCTTAGTATCTCTAAGCAAAATCTTAGCCAAACTTCCGAATCTGAACCTGGGAGGTGTCGCTCTGATGCGTGCAGTTGCATCATGCTGAGGTGACTCCTATAGAGTTACCTAGCTGGACATTTTTGTTCTATGCATGCAGAGGTGCTAACAGGCTACTTCACCTTGAATAAATATGTGCTAACAATATGTGTTAGCATCTGTTCCACCTTGTATTTTGTTGTGATGCTCTGAGTATCTGTCCCAAATCTGAAGAAAAGCTCTGTGTAGCTTGTTCGCTTGTCTCTCTCACCGACAGAAGTTGGTCCAATAAAAGACATTACTTCTTTCCAGTCTGGGGACAGAAATGCTGTGTGGCTCAACCTGCTAGATAGTGTTCTGATGCACTGTAGCAACTCAGCTGCATGACGGGCTACCTGTGCTGGAGGAGGTGCTCCATCCAGTTGAGCTGCTGCAGTGCATCAGAACTCTACTTGGCAGATGCAGAGGAGCCTGGAAAAGCACCATTCCTAAGGACTCTGGGAAGGTAGGAGTGAAACAGGAAAGAGGATCAAGGGAAACAAAAGCCCGTCCCTTTAGTAGGTCATGGGGCCACTGTCTGGTGACAGAAGGCATTTCACAGCCAGATCAGCCGATGGGAAGCACATTGACAGGCACTCAATCCGGACTTCCAAGGTGGGGGTGTAGAGAAATACAGCCTCGGCTAGCCCAGCATGTTTTAACCCTGGATTTTAATGGGAAGATGACTGAAGAACACCAAAGCACTAAAGCACTAAAGTGCACAAAGCACTAAAAGGAATGAGATCTCTTAAAAGTGAACCAGAAAAAACAAGCAAAGCAGATCTAGGGCCGCATGCAGCAGGGTGCCTAATTTTAAACAAGTGTGTATTCCCACTGAAAGTTAGACACATGTTTCACTACACTGCTGAATTGGAGCTATCATGGCAAGGCAATCAATGGGGATTAAAGGTAGATTAAATAGTAATATTAAAGGTGATGGGATCTATTTTCTTGTTTGCATGAGTTAGTAAACTATGAAAGATTAAAGTCTTATAGCATCCGATGAAGTGAGCTGTAGCTCACGAAAGCTTATGCTCAAATAAATTTGTTAGTCTCTAAGGTGCCACAAGTACTCCTAGTCTTATAGCAGGAACTCTCCAGAGGTTTACACCCTAAGCGAGTCAGAGCTGAATTTGGCCCAGTGTGCCTAACAAAGGGGAAGGGTGCAAGTGAGCATTTCTCCATAAATGCATCTTTTCTCTTTAAGAGAGAGACTACTGAATAGTGTGTCTCATTCACAGACCGGAAACCCTTTACAAAAGATGGGAAATACCATTCTCCCCTTTTTAAAAAAATTGTGGAAACTGAGGTGCAGAGAAATGACTTGCTCAGGTTCACATGGTATCAGTGACAGAGCAGGGAACAGAACCTAGGTCTCCTGATTTCCCCATCCTGTGCCCTGCTCATTGCACCATGCTGCTCTAAAGTAGTCCCTTGCCTTTATTTAGCACCAGGAAAATACTTTCATGTGTCATTTCAGTTACTGTGTCAATATTTGTCATGGTCAGAGTAGAGAGAAGCATTTTTATATTATGACCTGTTCTGCCTGTTAGAAAAACAAGCTAAAATCCATTCCTAGGCCTTCCCAAAACTATCTAAAAACAAATCACTGATCCCTTGAGGGGCTTTGTTCAATATGTATTTGTGGCAGCAACCCCATTGGTGACTGAGGTTTGTGCAAGTTCCAAGCCTCCAAATTGGACAGACCATCACCAGGAAGGACAGGTCTTCCATCTATAACCAAGCCTATAAATCTGGGGAAGGTGGAGAAGGATTAGGGACCAATGGCGTGGGGAAAAATGGAAGCCCAACATAAAAGTGTGGCTGAATACCAAGTGGAATTCTCAACACCCCAACCTATTCTAGTCCCAACTTCTGCTTTGTGCCTGCTTCATAATCCTGTAGTCCAAGACAGCTACAAGGAGAAGGAGAGGCTATGAAAAATACTGGCTATGTTTTAAAATTTCTGATTTTTGTTTCAACAGAACCCAAAGGATCTGGCGGTGGCGGCGGCGGCAGTGGCGGAGGAGGTGGCGGAGGAGGTGGCGGTGGCGGTGGTGGCTATGGCGGAGGTGGACCACCTGGCTTAGGAGGCCTGTTTCAGTCAGGAATGCCAAAGCTCAGATCTGCAGCAAATCGAGATACAGGTAAGGAGGATTTCCCAGATCTGTGAATTCAGTCAAGAATCTTAAAAGCTTTCTAAATGATAAATTTACAAAAACATTCATACAAGAGTAATAAAATAATGCAAGAGTTCTTTGGCTCAGGGAATACCTCCAAACATATGTAAACAAAATACAACTAAAATATCATTAAGGGGTTAACTTTAAACTCTCACACACAGTAAACTCTGAGGAAAACCAGCATTCACTCTTGTGCCTCAGTATTTCAGTCTCTATAGCAGGTACGGTCATCCATTGAGTAATTAGGTACAAGGAAGGGAGTTAAAAAAAACAAACACAGTTTCAGACTTAAATTTGGCTTTGTGTGTTTCATTCTTAGTGCTATGTTTTATAGGGATATTTGTGGGGGAGAAGTTAAATTCCTTCCTTCCTTTCCCCCCACTCCTGAAGGTATTACTGAGAAATAAAAATCTCCGGGATTGAGACCTCACCTGTGGTGTACAGCAATAAGGGCCAGATCCAGTCCATTGCTCTGTGTGTGCGCACCCTCAAAGTGTAGTATCCAGAGGATCCCAAGCTAGAACTCCCTTAAGCCCTAGAGAAACTGGCCTCCTCTTAAACTGGAGAGCCCATTTAACCCCATGGGAGCATAATTTACCTGTTAAGGTGTGTCAAACATCCCATCTGGCTGCAATGCAAGCTGTCAGCAGCAGCATGCATTAGCTGGATATACACACTTTTTTGTGTTTCACAGGTTTTCAAAGGAGCTGCCCCATAGAACAAAGCAGATTCTGCGGCGGGCAAGATTTATAAAATTGGGGATTTGCCACTTGTTGAGGAAGGTTGGGCCCTAGTGATTATTGATGTGAGAGGATATAATGGCTCCACCTAAATGTGTACTTAGGATGCTGTTAATGGCCTATGCTCATTATAGATCTAACTTAATCTTTCAGCACATGTTGACACAAACACAGACTTTCAGAGGTGGTTTTATCTATGTTAGCCTGTGCTGGGAACTCTTCTTAATCCAAAGGTTCCTGGCATAATAGGCCAGTGTTTCTTCAATTGCAAAACTGCCTCTTCCAGAGAAACACAAGCAAATCCATAAAAAAATAGTTATTGGAAGAGGGGAGAAATGGGAGTTTTTTTTTCTGGATTACTTTCAAGTCCTCTTCCTTTTGCTGAATTCTAGTGATCAAATATTGATTGAAAGTTAAGACGCTTCTGCTCACATGTTGAAAACCCTAAATCATTGTTCTTCACAGTTTTTCCAAGGAGAATTTCTTCCCTCTATGCTTTTAATGTTTGCATCAGGGAAGCCTGAAAATAAATCCTATTATATCATTAGCAGTGGTCCATAATAGCTCTAGTCCAGTGGTTCTCAACCAGGGGTATGTGTACCACTGGAGGTACGCAGAGGTCTTCCAGGGGGTACATCAACTCATCTAGATTTTGCCTAGTTTTACAACAGGCTACATAAAAAGCACTAGTGAAGGCAATACAAACTAAAATTTCATACAGATAATGACTTGTTTATACTGCTCTATGTACTTACATTTCAGTGTATAGTACAATATTTATATTCCAGTTGATTTATTTTATAATTATATGGTAAAAAATGAGAAAGTAAGCAATTTTTCAGTAACAATGTGCTGGGACACTTTTTTGAATTTTTATCTGATTTTTGTAAGCAAGTAGTTTTTAAATTAGGTACAACTTGAGGGTACGCAAGACAAATCAGACTCCTGAAAGTGGTACAGTCATTTGGAAAGGATGAGAGCCTCTGCTCTAGTCTACCATAAGTATCCTTTCTATGCAATCCTGCTGTGATAGAACATAATGGCTACATTGGAGCTGTTGCTACAAATGCTTTTAAATTACCTACTGAGTAGCCTTATGGGGACAAATCCAGTCGTGTGGCGGGCGGGGCAGCAGCCGCTCCCCCACCGAGCAGAAATGGCGCCTTTTTAATTCTTCGGCACCTTTGAAATTTTTACTCACTCGGCGGCGCTCCGGGTCTTCGGCAGCGGGTCAGAGGGAGCGGAGGTAAAAAAAAAGCGCCACCCCCTGATACTCACCCGGCGGCGCTCCAGGTCTTCAGCAGCATTTCGGCGTCGGGTCCTTCACGCGCTCCGGTCTTCAGCAGCATTGTGGTGGTCTTTCAGTGCCGAAGACGGGAGCGCGTGAAGGACCCGCCGGGTGAGTACCGGGGGGTGGTGCCTTTTTTTAATCTCCATTACCCCTGTTTTTTCCGCCTGGCTACGCCACTGGACAAATCCTGAAGACTTCAGTCAGTCCTTACAACCAGTGCAAAACTCCCAGTGCATTCAAGTAACGACTTGAAAATTTGGCCCATTCTCACAGTGTGTTTTACCTTCTCTTGCCTATTGCCTAGCCCTTTACCCTGATGTGAGTAGTATTTACTTCTCTGTTTCCAGATTCTGGAGGAAACAGACCTCCCATGCTGCCACCAGGAGGAAGAGCAACATCTGCCAAGCCTTTTTCACTTCCAAGTGCCGCTGGGAGATTTCCAGGGCCTTCTTTGGGGCAAAGAAGTACCGCTCCCGAACCACAGAGAAACCGAATGCCACCTCCGAGACCTGATTTTGGTTCCAAACCAGATACAGGACCTCCTCCAGTGCCAAATACTCCAAGACCCATTCCATCAGGTTTACACAACAGAATATCCCCTCCTGTGCCAGGAGTAAACAGGCAAACCAACGCAGGGCCTATCCCTCCATCTTTCCCAGGAAACAGAAATACAGGATTCGGAGGATCTATTCGCCAGTCGACTGCAAGTTCCTCGTCTTCTTTCTCTAACAGACCTCCCCTTCCTCCTGCGCCTGGAAAGTCAACAGATGACAAGCCGCCGCCACCACCACCTCCAACAGGAAACAGGGCACCCATCAACCGGGAACCTTCCTTTCCACCTCCACCGCCTCAAAACAATAAACCTCCCATTCCTTCCACGCCTCGGCCATCCACTGTCTCACAGGCTCCACCCCTGCCTCCAGGCAGGCCAGGCCCACCTCCAGTTCCACCCATTTCCAGTGGAAATGATGACATGCCACGTCTTCCACAAAGGAATCTCTCTCTAGGTTCTCTTGCACCTCCCAGCTTGCCTGGGACAGGTCGATCTGTCCCTCTTCCTCCCCCTCCAAATGAGCGGCCTCCTCCTCCAGTAAGAGATCCACCTAGCAGATCAGGTATGGCAGTGTGCATTTTTTCAGCTCTCCAGACCACCCTTGTAATGACTAAACTAATTGTTATCCGCGTGGTTTCAGTGACATAGCTGAATTTACCTCCAATACGAATTTCCTTTATGCTTTTCAGAATGTAATATGAGCTGTAGCTTTAAATTGATTGACATGCTTTGCTGTTGTTTGCCATATAAATTGAAGCTATAGACCAAAATGCCAACCAGTTTTAAAAATTGAAGTCCTCCTTTCACTGAAAGAGTGTGACTGACTGGTTTAATCAGTTACATCTTTAAAAATCACTATTCAGACTTGAATTAACTATCATGACCTGAGTTTGATTTGCAAGTTATTTTTGCAGAAACATGGGTCATGTAGTTGCCACTTTGTGTAATACTACCTTTCTTCAGTTGGGCTGATTACAAGCACCATGCCACTCAAGTCATTTTTAGTAGTAGTAGTAATTATGCTGTAGTATTTACACATTCATTATTATTATCATAGTTAATAGCAACTACAAACACTATGTTTGATCATTATATTCTTTGGTGCAACAAACTTGTTTTATCTGTGGGTCCAACTAGATGAGTAATCTTTACTCCCGGGAGTAATACAATTTGTCGGTGGCAATGTTCACAAGTAAAGGTTTGCAGAAATAGGCCCTGTGCATGTTAAATATCATGTACTTATGGTACTTATGGTAGTATTTAAGTTATTTTAACTTAACTTAAGTTAAACTTAACTTTAAGTTATTTTAACTTAACAGTCGTTAGCATAACAAGTGTCATTATATTTATGAATCAACTTTGTCATTTATCATATGCAGATTTCTAACGAGACAGA
Organism: Chelonia mydas; assembly: GCF_015237465.2. Taxonomy (NCBI): domain Eukaryota; kingdom Metazoa; phylum Chordata; order Testudines; family Cheloniidae; genus Chelonia; species Chelonia mydas. The sequence goes on along the minus strand of NC_051251.2, from coordinate 41,758,709 downwards.
AAATAATATTGTTTCCATGGTGATATTTCATAATATACTTTGCCCTGTATCTTCTATTACTAATGTTCAAGAAGATAGATTATACCCTTATTGTTAATAACAATCTTCTTGATAATATAGTAAATAGAAGGGGACCTTGTGTTTGCTTCTTAATCCATATCCTTCCAATATTTACGCTGTTTTTAGTTGGAATAATTTCTCTCATTATCTTAAAGTTACTAAAATGAATAAACTCTCACTACTGGAGCACCATTCCAGGATTGCAAGCTGTAGTAGCAAGTAAATGTAAACCACAAAGTACGTAGGATTTCTTGTGACACATTTTTGCTTTTGGATAGTGGCACAATATCTGCTGATTTATTTTTAATAAATGTATCTGTAATACATCTTTAATAGATGTAACTAGATTTCTTTGAGCTGAGGGAATACTTGTAATACAAAAGTCTTAATCAACACAATTAAATTCTCCTAATTGCCCCACATTATGTGTAATATAATTCACGCTGATTCTAGGCATGTTACCGCGACAGTTGCTCAAATATACTGACACTGGAAATGTTAAAATCTGTGTGTGAGGTCTGTTTCTAATTTACAGACAGATTGATGTACTGCAACCACAGCAGAGCCTGGCATGCAGCAAATATTTGTGTCAGAGGGAGAACTGATCCCACACTGCTTAACATTGCCATTACTGAGCTGAATTCTCCTTTACACTATACCACTGGCAGAATCTGGTCCTAACACCCATCATGGTATAGGAAAGGGAGTGAAGAGTAAAGTGCCAACGTTTGCTGACAATACAAAATTATTCAGGATAGTTCAGTCCAAAGCTGTCTGTGAAGAGCTACAAAGGGATCTCACAAAACTGGATGACTGAGCAACGAAGGGGCAGATGAAACCCAGTATTGATAAGTGAAAAGTGATGCACATTGGAAAAAAGTAATCTCAACTATACATATATAATGGTAGATTCTAAATTAGCTGTTTCCATCCAAGAAAGAGATTTTGGCGTCCCCATAGATTGTCAAAAAGGCTAACAGAATGTTAGGCGCTATTAGGAAGGAGATAGAAAATATGACAGAAAAATATTATAATACTACTATATAAAGCCATGGTACGCCCACACCTTCAATACAGTGTCCTGTTCTGGTTGCCCTATCTCAAAAAGGATACAGTAAAACTAGAAAAGGTTCAGGGAAAGGCAACAAAGATGATCAAGGGTATGGAATGGCTTCCATATGAGGAGAGACTAAAAAGATTCGGGCTGTTCAGCTTAGAAAAGGGATGACTAAGGGGAGATACGATAGAGGCTTATAAAATCATGAATGGTGTGGAAAAAGTGAATAGAGAAGTGTGTTTTACCCTTTCCCACAATACAAATATCAGGCATCACCCGACTGAAATTAATGGTCCGTTGGTTTAAGGAAGTACTTTTTCACATAATGCATAATTAACCTGTGAAACTCATTGCCATGGGATGTTGTGATGGCCAAATGTATAACTGGATTTGAAAAAACTAGATAAGTTTATGGAGGATAAGTCCATCAATGGCTATTAGCCAAGATGATCAGGGTGACCCTAAACCTCTGATTGTCAGAAGCCAAGAGTGGAAGCCAGGGGTTGGTCACTCCAAAATTGCCCTGTTCAGTACACTCTCCCTGAAGCTGTGGTACTGGCCACAGTTGGAGGCAGGATCCTGGGCTAGATGGACTATTGGTCTGGCCAGGTATGGCCGCTCTTATGTTCTTTTGGTTCAGTGAGCTCTTACACCACTTCCCATCCCTTTACCTTAAAAGAAGGTGTGGCTGAAGGAAATGGGAGATGGCCAGGACCCTCTGTGCTGCCCTGATGCTCCATTGTGGTTTCAGCTGTTTGTGACCGTTCGCAGCCAGCACAAGTTAGAGTATCTTTAGGGCTGCATTAACGGGGAAGGAAGAGACCAGCCCTGCACAGAGGCTGTATGAGGCAAAGGGAGTGGAAAGGTGACATTTAACCCTCCTTTCTGTATAAACGTGCCCCTTGAACCTGCAGTCTGTGCAGATCAGCCACACCAAGGGGAGGGTGGATCAGGAAAGAGGTGTCAAACACTGCATTACTATTATCCCTCCCTCTGGCTGAAGGAGGCAGACAACTCTCCCCATTTCTTTTGGATCCCATCAAAGCTCGTGTCCTATCTGACACCCTTCAGAGCGATGCAAGACAATAATGCTTAGAGCTGATAGAATAGCGGTAGGTTTTATGGTACAATAGATTACTGATTTGTTTCTGTCTTGATTCAGGACCCCTTCCACCTCCTCCTCCTGTAAACAGAAATGGCAGCATTTCACGGGCATTGCCTGCTACTCCACAGCTGCCTTCCAGGGCAGGATTAGAAAACCACAGAGGTGGACCAAGGCCTCCACTTCCTCCTGACAGACCTGGTTCCGGAGCTCCTCCACCACCACCTCCTGCACCATCATCAGCAATCAGAAATGGCTTCCAGGACTCGTCATTTGAAGGTGAGCTGTGTTTTCAGACATAAAAACACCATATTACTCTCTCCTCACTCAGAAGCTTTGCTTAAGTAAAGCTATCGGGGTTTGGCCCCACAAACGTTAAATGAGATACTTCACAGATGCTTTGGGTCTGATTCTGAGCTCTCCCTAGTTTTACACCGGAGTTATTCCTGACTGTCCCAGGTGTAACTTGGGTCTAAAAAGGCCTGCCATATGGAGTTATCTAAATATTTTAATGCAGAAAACAGAAGTGCAAAGTTAACAGGACTGACATGAACATACTAGCATGCCAGTGGGACTTCAGCAAGCACTGGACCTCAGAAATAACCATTCAAAGGTAACCTAAAAAGAGGAAATGTGTGTGTGCCATTCTTTGCTGCTTTATGCTGTATAAAGAAGGCCTGAAGGATTTTTTTTTTCAGTGTAAAAAATTCAGGTCACCTCTGCCCTGAAACCCTTGGGATGATTGAAGTAGTGGGATTATGACATCACAGGAGACAAAGTAAAAGTGGTAGAGAAGGAAACTCTCTACCCAAAGTCAAACTGCTTAAAACTTTGAGTTTTTCCATTTTGGCCACTAAACAGTGGGGATAAAGGATATATATGTGCATTAAAGATGAATCAGTCCTTTCCTTTCAATTAAGGCATGAGCTGACAATATACATTTGAGTCTCCCAACAAAATCAGGAAAGACCAGACTTGACATTCCTGATATTTCTAAGGTAAAAAGCAAGCAGAAAATAAAACTATAAAGTAATCCTTCTGAGCTTTCTTGATGCATCATAAGAGACAAAACTGAATGCAACCATTTTTTTTCTGTGCAAATCGCCTTTACGGGACAGAACCTACATAGTTCCTGTACAAGCAGAACTCTAAGTGAAATCAGGGTGCGTATTGCTTGCCTCAGAAATGCAAATCTGGGCCCCAAAATAATCAATCCTGTGGTCAGTTGTTGGTGAAGTTCACTCAGGTCGTAGCTGGATGACATTATACAAAAACCTACATTACAAGAGTGTTACGGTTGCAAAGTGCTGGAAATGACAAAAAACAAAGTTGACTGTGTGCCCTTATTCTACCCCTTGGGCATCTGCATTCAGATACAGGACAGTGTAATATGAGCATGGGCTATTTTTTCCAGGATTTTGATTTGCTATTAATATGTCACTGGAATCCGACCCCTCTTTTGTTGTACAGGGTAACGTGGTCTCTAGTGGTTGAAGAAATACTGATACTTTAGCTTTATCTTCACACTTTTTACAAAAGATGCACATTTCTCCTTGATTATGCATTTTCTCACAGGTCTGCTAATTTTTCTTTTTTCTTTGAACATTGAATTTTATTGGATGCTGTAGTGGTTCTAGTTGTTTGGATGCTTTGTACATCAATGAGGTCTAAATACCTGTAATGCAAATTCAGCACCCTGAATCCTACTACACATTTCTATCGTAGGAGGTAAGATTAATTTAATATAGAATATGTAGGGCCAAATTTATTTTATGCCCAAGTGGGTGCAATATTGATGTCACCAGCAGGTGACCTAGAATCAGGAAACCACCTAGAGTGAGATCCTCCCACCAACTTCAGGCCCTTTACACTGCGTACAAGGGCCAGAGTGATGTAAAGAGACTCTCTAAAAGCTTCATAGCTGACTATGGGAGGATCCCCCCAGCACAGGCACTGTGAAAAGACAGTCATAAGGCTGCCCTTCAAGGACTACCCCTTACAAGCCATAGCATGGGGGTCATGCCCGGGTGGGGCAAAGGGCAGAAGGGGCCCCAGCACACAGCACTGCAGAGATTCAAGGCAGCGCTATGACCTGTAGGGCAGCCCAGGGGTAATTTAACTTAGGCAGCCTTTGGAGGCCTATCTATGCCAAGGCTTGAAGCCACCGTCCCCTTGGTCGGGGCATCTAATCTCAGCCCTGAGGGCTATGTTCTTCTGCACAGAACGTAAGGTGGATGGAACATACTGAGTCTTCATACAACATTCTGAGTCACAGTATTAGGATTCCTGTGGACGTCAATGGACTCCTGTTTGGATTATTTTTCTTAGTTTGTTTTTAATGGAGCATTGTAAAACAATAAGGCAAGGCAGGTGCAATGACATAAACGATCAATGAATGATGAACTGAATTCAGGCTAATTTGGGCCATCTTTTTGTTCTGTGTTTGTATAGCATCTAGCATAGTTGGGCTTCTAGGAGGTATTGCAATACAGAATGTGTAATAATATCAGTACTACGCAACTCTTCTATTAAGGATTGTTACTTTTTAAATTTTCCTGTAATGGTTTATTTTTCCCCAGATGAGTGGGAAAGCAGATTTTCCTTCCATCCGATATCTGACCTGCCACCTCCAGAGCCATATGTACCAATGAACAAAAGTTACCCCAGTAAACTAGCAAGGAATGAAAGCAGAGGTAAGTTGTTTCTTTGTTGGGTTTATTTATTTATTTATTTATTTATTTATTTGCCAAATATTGTTAATTTTGAAAGATAATAGTCAGGCCTTCAGATGGCCTAGTGATGGATCTGGTGAAAGAACCTATACAGATTAGTGGAGGATAGATATATTTATAACTGGGAACAATTTGCATCTGTATGTATCTGCTTTCCCTTAGTAGACTGAGTTTACTAATTTCTCTGCTAATTACCATTACCCCTTTTCTGTTAGCTATTGGCTACACACACCATCCAACCTAAACACTCATAATTCTGCCTTCAGACATGCAAAAACAACTCCCATTCGGATTGTAAAGGTGTTGAAGGGCAGAACAGGGCATAATAGATCTACCAATATTTTTGTTGTTGTTGACTTGAAGAAATTTAATGGTTGAGTTCTCATGTATACAAATAGTGTAGGTGTTCCCTGTGCAAGTCCCTCTTCTGTTGTTGAGAATAGACTCTCTAGACACGAAAATATGTAAAATGTCTTTGGGAAAAAAATGGGAGAAACCAACGTCCTCTTAATAATTTAAGATTTATAAGTCTAAGGGCCTGATCTCGCACCCTGTCCATGCAGGAAACACTGAAAGATTGTTTGCAGGATCAAGTCCTATGAAACTTATTACTTTTTTTTAAGTGGGGGGAGGGCCTGGGACTGTATACCCTTCTCAAATTTAATTTGCTTAGTTTTTGGATGAAAATTTTCTTACGGAGAAATGGTGCTTTGAGATTTTATAACACTTAAACTGTAGAACATCAGTGTTTTTATTAAAAAGAAAAGGAGTACTTGTGGCACCTTAGAGACTAACCAATTTATTTGAGCATAAGCCTTCGTGAGCTACAGCTCACTTCATCATGAATGCATCCGATGAAGTGAGCTGTAGCTCACGAAAGCTTATGCTCAAATAAATTGGTTAGTCGCTAAGGTGCCACAAGTACTCCTTTTCTTTTTGCGAATACAGACTAACACGGCTGCTACTCTGAAACCAGTTTTTTTATTACAATTTGCATTTGTTTTAAAGTCACAGTAGGACTTAATGCCCTTGTAGAAGTGATAACTCTTATTAATGCTAAAAAGAGTTATAGATGTGTCTCAAGAGGAGGAAAGAGCCTAAAGGCAGAAAAACCACATGCTTTCCAGGCATTTGTGGCATTAAATATATACTTAATAGGAATTATGCTGTACATCATTTATATTTTTTATCTTGGTAAATAAATCATCCAATAAACTACACACAACTGCTCATAAAATGGATAATACAGGTACTTAAAATGTGTAGTTCTTCACATATCGTTTCATGAGGAGCTTGGGCATGCGTTTCTGTGTGAAAGAAATATATCATGATGAACACGGCCATCTCTTTCTTCTGTTTCTAGATGGCTCTGGCCGAAGGGAAAGAGGTGTCCCACCGCTCCCGCCTATACCGAGGTGAAGTGGGTTTCCAGCCCTTCTGAGGGTGACTGCTGTTTTTAAATGTCTCTTGAATTACTTCTCACGCCCATGTCATTGGAAAGTTGCCTCTTCTGCTTTATTTCCACTTTTGGCTTGTGATTAGGGGTAATTTGAGTATCTGTTAGAGAAGTAAGGTACAGTTTATGAACCATAGTTGCTTAAAACTGTAGATTTTACTTGCTTATATAGCAGGCTGCCATGAAAGGCATTTTGGGGACCATATATAACAATATATATATTCTTACTGTGTCCCGTCCTGTTCCCAGTGATCTTGGTGGGAGTTTTGCCATTGAATTCAACAAGAGCAGGCGTAAGCCCATTGACTAGTTTTGGGTGAAGTAGTTGTAACATTTCAACTACAAATTCCAATAATTTACTGCTGTCCGTCTGGAAACTAATCACATGGGGACAGCACACAGATGAGATTCCCTTGGATCTTTTTTTGCATGCTTCCACGCCCTATCCCGCTTCTGCATGCTACTGCCCAACTTTTATGTGAGTCTGCAAGTTAATAGTTCAACGCAAATTCTTTTGACCATAGTTTAGCCTGTCAGAAGCGTGTGTTTATGCTACAGATAGCCTTCCCTGAGGGTGACAACTAAATGGCATAATCTTCTGACACCCCACGAGCCCTGGGCTCCAGCAGAGGCTATCTCCTGCCTTCATTCTCCAGGGGAAAGCCATGACATGAAGGAGAATCCTCAAAAGAAGAGAGAAAATTGAGAATTCAGCAGTGTAATAGTGTCCTGTATGGCCCTGATGCCTTGTTTTGTAATAGTTTTATGTTGTTAATCTCTACTTGTCCTTTCCATTTGGACATGGATCATGCTGCAGTTATCCATGCCCTCAAAATTGGATTACTGTAATGCTCTTTGTCGGACTACACCTGAAGACTACTCAGACTACGACTAGTACAAAATGCAGCAGCCCCCTTAATTATATGCTCCTTCTGTGAAGCCTGCTAACACCTATGTGCCACAGATTGCATTGGATTCCCATTTGGTTCTGGGTATAATTCAAGATGTTTTTGACTAATGAAGCTCTGTGTGGCTTGGCTGCTCGAGAAAGTGCTTCTCCCTTGTGTTGCATGGCAATTGAGATCAACTGAGTGCTTGAGTGAATGGCCCTCACTTTTAAATAGGAGGGATCTAGTGGAAGGGCATTTTCTAGTGAAAGCCATAAACTCTGGAACTTTCTGTCCATGCTGGTTCAACAGGGGTGGAATGTATTGACCTTCTGAGCTTGCTCTATGGCCTACCTGGGTCCAAACTTTTATTTGAGAGGGTATCAGGAGGATCTGAAGGAAATTCCCTTATTGGGAGAAAGCAAGCCTTTTTTAGGCATTGTGATGATTGGTGAAATTGCAGAACTGCTTTTAAATATTGTACGTAAGCAAAGAGTGTTTGTTTAGTTCATTTTATAAACTGATATAAACAAGTGGAAAAAGACATTTGGAAATCATAGGAGGACTTTGATTCTGGATTTGAGCGTGGCTGATGAATGTATCTCTGTCAGCTGGACTTCTGAAAGTTAGCTTTGAAGAATAACTATCCGTCACCTCCCCACCAATCTCTGACTCTCTCAATGTGCTCATTGGAGTCCCCAGGAAGTCCTCACTGATGGACATGTTTCATACTGTGTTGCTCATTAAATCAGAGGAAGAAGCCATGCAGGTTAGAAATATATTGGGCTAAATGCCTCTCCCCGCCCAGCAGTGGAAAACATGATTCCTGATTCAGCTCTGCAGGTTTTGTTACGGTATGATACTTTTGAGCCCAGCACTTGAATATCTGCAGGGGGGTGGGTTGGCAGAAGAGACTCTTCGAAATGAACATCGAACCCTAGGGAAACGTGTCCAGTAGGACCTTCTCCATTATGTGACTGTGCAGTGGCAGATCCCACCCTGCCTTACAATCTGTGCAATCCCGTTGACAACAGGGTAGGATTTGAACATGATAAATACAGCTTTGCCTTTCCAGTATGTTTGTTTACAAAGTCACGTTTGGATTTTTTTACCTATGATAGTATTTGATAGAATACATATTTTTACATTTTGATATCTCTGGGCTTCTTGCACAGATTTCAGAAGAAGCTCCCCCTGTGAAATGTATCTTTGGATCAAGCCCATGTGATCAGTAAATATACTAACGTCACTTGTAAGAATGGCACTTAAAAAAAACAAAAAACATACAGGCTATAATATTGAAAGTCTGTATGTGGCTCACTATTGTGTGAGTCTAAAGTCCAAAGAAGATTTAAAACACCTAGTGATATTTATAGGATAAATGATTGTATTCATGCTGTTTAAACTAAAGCACTTATGGCTTTCTGAGGAATGACATCATGGACTTGAGAATACAATATTTTAATGCATCACCCTGCCAAAGTCTTAATAAAATATGAATAGTTATGGAGTGTAACAACTGAGAGCAACTCCAGATGTTATACATTTTTGTAACTTATCTGCATATAGCAAAACAGTTTTACTTTGGCTGTGTCAATGAAAATGCTGTATTTCATTCCTGTAGCTGACTGCACCATCCAAAATACTCCACAATTCGCTTCCTGAGCAGAATTTCTCTATAATAATAACCAAAGCCATAACAAATTAGCGTAAGTCTAATTTTAAACTATGATGTGGGCTTCAGTGAGGGAAGCAAAGAAATCTAATCTGTTTGGAACTGTCTGATTCTTAGCACTTTCTTTCGAGTAGAAATTTTTTCAATATGTATACGCTAAGCATCCATAAAACACCTTTGAGAAATGAAAGTAGTCATTTTTCCCTCAGATAGTAATAACTGTATATCTTTTGATTGTAAAATTCACCAAATATATTAAAAAAACAGTGCATCATTTTAACATTCAGTATATCATTTTGTATACAAGTAGATATTTACAATAAGTTCAGTATTACAGTATTTATTTCACTATGCATAATGTTTAAAAAAGATAAGCATGAAACAAAACTGGTTAATCCAAGGGTGCCTTACTATATTTTAACAAACTTTTGATGTCAAAATAGCAATTACTGCCTTTTTATAAAAATTTTAGATGTTTTGCTTTGATGTCTAATGTAAAATACAAAACAGTGCTTATAGAGTGATAATACAATGTTTGAGCTAAGTGTTTGCATTTGTAACATGCTTGATCCACTAATTTCAAAGGGAGTGAAATGTTTGAAAAGACTGCTGGATCAGGCCTTTAATTGGGGTATGAATGGAAGTTTGCTTAATTCCAAATCAATTTCTGGTGTTAATGCATTTAACCCACATTTTTACAGTCATTGGACCAATGTATCTCTTCTGTTATACCTGTACAATCCAATTAACTTCAATGGGGCTGTGCAAGTGTATTAGAGGACCACTGACTGACTGTGTTTAGGATTTAGTATGTTTATTTTGGTGGCATGGCATTTTAAACATGCACTCCTTAAACTATCTGTATGTCATCACCTGAGACTCAAATTGTGACAAAGATGACCACTGAAACTCATTTCTATGCAAATCAACCAGATAAATAAAATCAGAGCTTTCTGTGTGAGATGGCCATTTTTATTTATATTTTCTAGTCAGTATTTTTTGATGAAGACCACATGCTATATATCTGTTGGAGTAACTTTCTTGATGCTTTATGACTTTATTCTAGCCACTCTGTTTAGGGATAAGAATTGGACTAAAATTAGACTAGCTTCTGTTCACAGGAATAACTGTTTTACATGTCTGTGGTGAAGTTTGCATCCTATTTATGAGGAAGGTGTGGGGAGCTAATTTCCACTTGGGTTTGGGTGTCTTAGTACTATAATTTTGCTATGCAAAAAAATGCAATTAGAAACTACACTTTTCTCCTTTTAGAGTCAAGAATTCTGAGTCTTATGAGCAAACTTGTAATTTTAATTCAAACAAAATATTACGTAATGAGAAACCTTGACATAGTCTTTATGGCAACAGAATCTTAGAAAGAGGAAGGAAGAATTTGTGTGCATGGGATTACATAAAAAATGGACTAAATATTGCTATAACAGTTCAAAACAAGACTTATATGTGCTTTTTCATGTCACATTGTAGTATTGCGAATGTTGATGTCTTACTGTCCAGTAGGAACAAAATCTACTCTGGCATTACATTGGGTGTATAGTTTTCCAAACTGTACTCAACCAGGAAATAATGAGAATACCTTGCATGAAATATTCATTAAAAGAAAAACTGCTAAGGAAAATGTCTCTTCAAGTGAAAAGAGAGGAGGTGAGAGAGCCCTTTAGGCTCCAAAGCATCTAAAGTGAAATCTTCTAGGCTGTTTAATTCGTGTTTAGACCTGCGCAATTGCCGACCAAGGGGAGGTTTTGCAGGTGTTCCATGGGAGCAGCTCGGGCTTATAGAAGTGTTTAGTTCCCAAGTGTGCGCAATGGCTGTACAAGTCAAAGAGGAGGAAATGAAGACTGTGTGTTCAGAGAAAAAGAATAATGAACCTAATCGAGTATGTTTGAAATACAGTTTAACTTGGTGCACTGATGACAGGCCTGTAATGTAAAGTAATATAAAATGTGCTACAAGGCAACACTTGACATCTGGACTTGCGAAGCCACACAAGACTATAACAGAGGAAGGAATAGAGCTCAAAATGGTTCCTGAAGAACCAGTGAAGCATTTCTCTGAAAGAAATGTGTCAAGTCCAGCTGACAGCCTGCTGTGCTGAGAGAAGATTCTGGTAAATGTGAAGTCTTTGGGAAGCTTAACCAAAATTATCCAGAGCTGAGCTTGGAGCTAAGCTCGCTGGGCTTTTCATAAAATGTTAGTCATCGAGCAGAACAAAAATAACATTTATTTTGTTTGTGATTCTTTTTCTCTATTTTCTGCCCTATGTTAAATAAATTTTTTGCTTTCATTTAAGATAATGAATTGATTGTGGAGACTTACTTTAATTTAGGAACAACCACTATCAGGTCCTTCAGGAGAGAGGAAGCTGACTACTGATCTTAAAGGGAAGCAGAAGTGTAATAATTAACCTGGACACTCGCTCAAGACTTGCAAAACTTCTTCCCAAATTGGTATATGCCACTTCCTTGCAGCACAGTGTGGGACAAAAAGGATGTCAAGCTTGGTTACAATGATTTTTATATACACTAATTTAATACTTAAATTAGCCTGTTAATTTTGGTTAATGAATGTTACAAATTTACATTGTATCTTATGATACTATACTTATAGGTAGGTATTATTTTAGGGCCAGATCCTACAGCTGAATAAAGACTTCAGGATTTAGTTCTAAGCAAGACACACACAAATTTTAAAGTGAGGTGTAATGCCAAACAAAATTGTATACGCGAGGAAAGTGTTATGCATCAAATGTCTCCACTAAACAGGGAGAAGCAAATATTTTGCCTTTTGGAATGCAAAATATCAGGCACTTCCACATTTCCCCAAAGAAGTGTCCTTTCACTCCTCGCAATTCTGCTCTCACTCCTGATCTTTAGACTTTTCCTATACTTTAGTCCAATTGGAGCCAGTATATAGGGTTAGAACCCCCTAGTCAATGTCTGAAAATACAAGCTGGGCTTCAAGTCTCGTTCTCCCTTCAACCTCTCCTCAGAAGTAGAAGGATTATTTAACCCTAGTTAGGATAGTTCACAGCAATAACCCTAAAGCAGCCAATAAGTAGAACCACAAAAATTGGCAGGTGTCTGAATGCCTGAAACTAATTTTAACCGTGATCTTAAAGTGACTGGATTTCAAGTTAATGGTGTCTCCTTATCACAGTTTATTATTTGTATTCCAGTAGTTCCTAGAGCTCCCAACTGAAAATGGAGCCCCATTGTGCTACGTAGCGAACACCTAGTGCGAGAGAGCCCTGACCCCAAGAGCTTGCACTATAAGAAGGGAGAAGGAGAGGAAATATGATTGACAATGATGATGTCTGTGACAAATGTTCTTTTGATGATCAGATCCTTTTGTGAAAGAAGTCCATATAGTACGGCATCTCAATTTACCATCATAAAAATGCAATGGGCTCACCTATTATTTTTTTCCACAGATGGTGAAATTGATGTAATCAGTATAATGGTGCATTCTGAGATGGCCAAACTGTTAAACTCAGGGTACATGCAGAATATAGTCTTTAAAAACACCCATTTTGATGATGGGCAGTTCTCTGGGTTTTTTATTTGCAATTAGTTAAGAGTTGTGTAAGTTCAGCTTCTATAGAAAATCAGGCATAGAATAATCTTGGAAAGGAAGCCACAAAAGATAACTTTGTAAATGTTTAAAATACAGAGGGTAAATTTCATTGCATTCCCATAGGAAGCTGCTGCTAATGCTCTCCTTGACTTGTATACCTTCAACAATATTAGTGTGCTAGATCAAAATCTTTCGTCTCAGTTCCTTGGTAAATAGGTGCAAACAAGGTGCAAACTATTTATAGAAGGAAATAGTTCCAGACCAAAGGACATGCTGTTAAACCCCTCCTTGGAAACTTGGAATACTTGAAGGGATTATGATTTCAAAATGGAAATCAAGTGAATAATTTAAATAAAATATTATAAAGGGAGATTGGCTAGAAGTAGAGGAGCTGGGGCCTTGTGTTCCTTAAACTACACTGTCACTGAAAGGAGCTAATTAAGATCAGATGAGTTCATGTTAATATTACAGCTCACATCCATGGTGCACACAGTCTGGTTGACTCTCATACTTTTCAACTGTAAAGTCCTTGGGTAAGAGTTTTAAATAAGAGAGGCCAGAAAACTAGGTCAGCAACCATTTTCTTTATTCAGCTGCAACCAAGCATCTGCCTGCCAGTTCCTAAACTTCTTAGTCAGTGAGATAGGGCTAAAACTAACACAGTCACTCCTACTAATGCTCTTCTCCCAGTACATTATCATTTACCCTCTGCCAGACCACATGGATAGTCATGACATTTGCACCATGTCTCTGACAGCAAGGAAGTCAAATCTTCAACTTCTAATGCAGTTTATTCAGTGGATTTGGAGCCTAGAAGAAGCTTCCTCACAAATTTAGAGAAGCAAGCCTTCAGGAATGAGGTGTGGCTGTAACCTGGCTGGCTGTGAGCATAAAAAGGACAAGAAGGGGAAGCCTTAATGTGAGAACCAGTGAAAGGTTGTAATAATGGTTACCATATTAGTTGCATTCCAGTAGCACCTAGAGGCCCCAGCTGAGAGATGGGGTCCATTGTGCAATGCGATGAACTAAAACATAGTCTTTTTCCCAAGGAGGATAATTTAAAGAGAGAAGACAAAGGGTGGGAGAATGATTTTTTTTTATTATTATTTTATTTTAAGTTCTTCTGCAGAAGCCAACTTAACAATAAAGAATAGTAAATATTGTCTGTAATCACAGTATGTGGTGGATTGTCTAAATGATGTATACAGAGTATAAGATAACATGAGTGAGTTCTACAGAACTCAGCCTGCTGGGCTTTTATATTGTTTTGGTTTCATTATTGCCTTTTTTTTTTTAACCACTTAATTTCCTTTAAATGCCCCTCTCTATCTTTACATCATTCATTTTTTTTTCTTCCTCAGCTGAAACAAGTAACATTTTTATTCCAGAAGTGCTGATACTAGTTCCTGTGAGTGCCTTCCTCATTTTGAATCTTAAACTATTTCTTGTTACTTTCTCCTGTATTAGTTAGTTCTGTTAGCACTCATAATGTGCTCTGCGAAAAGAATGCATCGTCCCTGCCCAAGTAGCCTGTAATCTAAAGAAAGACAAACAAACAGACACAGGGTTTGGGAAAGGGGTCCAACATGCACGCAACTGAATTATGTTTTAAGTAGGGAGCATCACTTTTCAGGGCTAACCTGTGCTCAAAAATAGGAACGTCTGGTATTTGATGGCAGTAGTTTTTACGAACAAATGTTTTAAGCTGTTGGGACTCCGTTTTCAAAAACAGCCTCTAATAATACAAGCACAACTCTGTCAGTCTATGTTTTCATGCGTGAAATTAGTCAAATCAAGTGTGTGTGCACAGAAATCAAATTTGTGTGCAAAGCATACCAGCTCATACATACACACATCAGGTAATTAGCGATCAAGCTGATTTTCTTATGGAAATCTAAGGTTTTGTATGCATCATTCTGATTTGAAAATGTGAGCCTTTATACATACATAGCACTGTGCAAATGATAAGTTCCACCCCCACCCCTGTTTGCACCAATATTTTGCCATTTATTGCAGAGTGCAACTTTTGATAAACACAAAAACAGTTACCATTAATCTGGCAAACATGATGCATTCCTTGTACTTTCTAATGTGTTGCGGTTTTTCTCTTTGGACAGCAGAGGGCCAAAGGCATCACATGCAATTAAAAATCAATGTGTAAGCCATTTCCTAAGAAGGGAAGGGTGTATGTGGATGAGGAAGAGGTAGCTGAAGTGTTCAGACTACAACAAGAGCTCCGTAAAAGGAAGTGGCTCTGCATGTAAGATACAGCAGCTGAGAAAGCAGTGCACACATTAGTGTCTAGCGTGCAGTCTTATTTCCACTGGGCCAGTTGTGGAAAGTGTTGTTTTGTTATACTATCTATAAACCAGCACTTTATTGCTGGAGTCTTGTGAAATCTTTCTGTAGCCTTACTGAAAACAGAAGCTTTCACTTCTGCTATCTTGCAAGTTACTTGCATTACTATGAAAGCAGTGAGACAAGGAAGATGTTTTATTTGAGAATACACAAGTGCATCTATAAGATGCTAAAAAAACCGAGGAGTCCTGGTGGCACCTTAGAGACAAACAAATTTATTTGGGCATAAGCTTTCATGGGCTAGAACCCACTTCATTGGATGCATGGAGTGGAAAATACAGGAGCAGGTATAAATACATGAAAAGATATGAGTTGCCTTACCAAGTGTGAGGTCAGTCTAATGAGACAATTTACTTAACAGCAGGATTCCAAGGGAAGAAAAATAACTTTTGAAGTGTTCATGAGAGTGGCCCATTTCAGACAGTTGACAAGAAGGTGTGAGGGGGAAATTAGTATTGGGGAAATTAGGTTTAGGTTTTGTAATGACCTAGATTTTCTAGTGGCCCTGTTCTTCTTTCTGGCTGATTTCATGGAACACCTTCCCTGAGTCTGCCTGCCTGACCCCTCCCCTTTCTTCATTCAAATTCCTCCTTCAAACTCATTTTTGCTATACTACCTCCCACAAGTGAATTATTACATATTTAAAAATAAAATAATGCCCAAGTGCCCAAATAACCACATCATTTTATTGCTGGGACCCTCATCCTGCCTGTGCATCTTGAACAAGACTGTAAATTCTTCAGGGTAGGGACCATCTCTTTTTATTTGTCCTGCAAAGTGTCCCACAAACTTGGGGAAAGGGGGCTATAAAAATAATTTTATTGATAAAAACATTCAAAATTATTTAAAATGTCTGTAGTTGATGGAACAGGTATGGACACACAAGTACATATAACACGACATGAAAGGCCTGCGTATACCTCAGAGGTGAGCAAATGTTTTGGTCCGAGGGCCACATCTGGGTATAGAAATTGTATGGCAGGCCATGAATGGTCACAAAGTTGGGGCTGGGGTGCGGGGGGGGGGGGTGAGGGCTCTGGCTGGGAGTGTAGGCTCTCAGGGGGGGCCAGAAATGAGGAGTTCAGGGTGTGGGAGGGGGCTCCAGGCTAGGGCACGGGATTGGGGCAGGGGAGCGGGTGAGGGCTCTGGCTGGAGGTGCAGGCTCTGGGGTGGGGCTGAGGATGAGGGATTTAGGGTGCAGGAAGGTGCTCTGGGCTCGGACCGAGGGGTTTGGAGGGCAGGAGGGGGTGGGAGCACGGGGAGGTGGCTCAGGGGTACAGGCTCCAGATGGTGCCTACCTCAAGCAGCTCCCGGAAGCAGCGGCATGTCCCCACTCCAGCTCCTACGTGGCAGCGCAGCCAGGTGGCTCTGCACGCTGCCCTGTCCACAGGAGCCGCCCCTGATGCTCCCATTGGGTGCGGTTCCCAGCCAATATGAGCTGCGGGGGCAGCGCTTGGAGTGGGGGCAGCATGCGGAGCAGAGCCCCCTGGTTGCCCCTATGTGTAGGAGATGGTGGGGGGGCATGCCACTGCTTCCAGGAGCCAAGCGGAGTGGCCCCCAACCCTGCTCCCCAGCTGGAGCGCCAGAGCAGGGCAAGCCCCAGACCCCACCCTCCAGCAGGAGCTCGAGGGCTGGAGTAAAACAGTTCGTGGGCCAGATGCGGCCCACAGGCAGTAGTTTGCCCACCCTTGGTATAGCTTCATGTTTAATAAGCAGGAAAAGCCATATCTACCCAGACTGGATGCTCTCCGCCACCTTCCTGGGAGCATACTGTGTACATGCTGCATATGAATTTCCAGTTGATGGAAATCACAAGTAGTGATAATAAGTAGTGTGCATCTGAAAAGGCCCTCGGAGAGACAATTCACCAAACAGCTAAATTCAGTGTTTCAAGCAATTAAAGAGATTTGCACAGTATATTGTGCAAGCGGCATAACATAGCATGGCATATTATAGCAGTAAGTCACTAAAAAGGACATTCAAAAAAATAGTGGCCCAATTTTTGCATTAAATTATTCTGCGGTATCTCCATAATGTTACTCTAGATTTACACTGGTATAACTCAGCACAGAAATTGGCCCATTTAAAAAAAAAATCTATTCCCTCAGTCTGGTTTCACTGATAGCTTATGTCTCATTGCAATTTTTATCTTAAATATATATATTTGAGACCTTTCTCTTTCTCCATCTTTTTTATTTTTGGTAGGTGGATTCATATTTTCCCTCCAGTGGAATTAAGTTACCCTTTAAGAATCCCTTAAGTTTTAAAAAACAAAAGATAGTTTCTAAGCCATACAATCCTGCAATTTACTGAGCCCTATTGAAATAAATTGGTGAGATACTTGCTACACTGAAGTCCTTGGCAAAATGCCCATGGACTTCAGTGGGACAAGGCTTCATGTGGCTCAGGGGTCTGCACGCCCAGCATCACTAATAGGATTGTGGGTTTTGTTCCTTATGTACATTTCAAAATGTTTCCTCTTGGTTTACAATGTGATTTGTAATTATGTTGGCTCCGTAACAATTTGGATTCCAATTTGCAAAGAAAAAAAGTGTCTACTAGCTTGTTGTCAGTAGACAACACCTTGACTTTCTGAATTTTGGCATTAAATCTCAGATTACTGCAAAAATTGTATTTTTTCCCCAGAATGTTCTTTACTTAAGAAAGCAAAGATGGTGTTTTCCAAAAGAGCACTAGGTGGCGCTTATGATTTGTTCACATAAGCCTTTGCATTGCAATCATAAGGGACTACAACATATATAAGGTCATAGTCAAATTATGAAATTATATCATTTATAAATTACTTTTGATCAATATTTTATCTCATGTGAGAACAAAATGTATTTTTATATTTTAAGGTATATTCCCAACTCACAAAATATTTTGTTTTTAACCTCTTTGAGCAGAACTATAGCTATGAAAATTTAAAGTTAGTGACAACAGTACCTTTCTATCTTTTGCCTGCTGGTACAGCAACTTGTAAAATGACTCAAGTATAATCTAGACAGGGCCTGATTCTCCACTCAGTCACACAAGTTTTATGTCAGTGTAACTCCATCAACCAACCTAAACCTGGTGTAACAAAGTGGAGAATCAGCTCCATAATTTTGTTACAAGAACGGATTAGCAGGAAGGCAGGTTACTATTAGCATTTTAAAATATAAATAAAAAAACCCACATCCATTATTATAGCTAAACTGATAGAAGCAGAACAGAAGGTGAGAATTTAAACACTGTTCAGAAAGAATAAAGGAAGAAGGTAGGGCTGCCATCACTGAAAATATTCAGATCTGGAAACAGATACCCATCTCTTAAGGACCTTTAAGAATAATTAAATCAGTTCTGTGATCCAAAGATCTGGCACACGTGATCCATTTGAGGTCTCTTGCAACCCAAATGTGACAGTATGTACCCACCCGCACTGGTTCAGCAAGGATAAACCACACTCTGTGGGTGAGGAGGCCTAGGTATAAAAGAGAGTAGCTCAGCTCACTCTGGACTGGCTGCTGAAGGGAGTACATGTGTTTGCAGTCTCCTGCGAAGAGCCTACCAGAGCACCAAAACACAGGAGCCAGCCAAGTCCCCAGCCGACCCCCAGCTGCCCACCACCACCAACAGAGGAGAGACAACAGAAGCCTCAAAACTACCAGTCTCGGAAGAAAGGGTAGGAAGTAGCCCAGAGGAACTAGACAATGATCTGGTTATGGAATCAGAGCTATACTCTGTGTGTTTTGGAAGGACCCTGGCTGAGCCTATGGTGGATTTTCCCCCACCCACTCCCGCAGACAGGGCCCTGAGTTGGGACCTGGTGGAGTAGGGAGGGCCCGACTGCTACCCACCCCAGTGGCAGCCCACTCTACTCTGGCCATGGGGCCCTGCAGTCCCACAGAGGAGGGCAGTCTTACTGACACTGGCCACTGGGCTGTGCTCTCCTGGGAGTCAGGGCTGTGGTGTGGGCAATTAGGTTACTCGGGCTGCCAACCCCCTACTTTAATTCCCCCACAAACCAGCACTCCTCTGATGGGGGTACTTACCCCACAACATCAAATGATTCTAAAAACTTGAAGGGTTAAAATAAAATGCAAAATCATTAAATATGAGAAGCAGTGGGAGAGAGGAAGGAAGAGGAACCGTGAAGCATGTGCAGAGCAGTGGAGAAGACGAAGCATGAAGGCATGTGCAAGAGCACAGGAGAAGGATGTACCACTAGCATGTACGGAGGAGTGCAGGAAGAACAAGGGACATGGTAGCATGTGTATGGAACAGAGGAACAAAAGATTTGGAATTAGGAGGGGGAGATGAAATGAACAACAAAAAGAAGTGGTCTGATGGGGTTTTCTACCTGAAACAGACAACACAAAAAAAGATACAGTAATTGCAATGTAATGTTTAACTGCACATGTACAAATTCATTAAATGAGAGACGTGCTTTCCGAAACGTTGTAAGCTGCTGTTGTTTCCATAGGGATATACTGTGCTCACAAACAGAATCATGATAAGCAGGGCAGATCGTTCGATTAAGGTCTGGCCAACAGTGAAAAGGTTTCAACATACACCATTCAAAAACTCATGATATGTAGGTGTCAAAAGTGGTTTTGGTTTTCCAAATGAATCAGTTTGTCACCAGCTGGCATGCTAGTCAAGTCTTGCAGATTTCTTATCAAAAAGACAGTTTATTTTATGCAACTTATCTGAGTGCAAGTTTCCTTAGCAAAGTCAGAGAGGGCTTGCAAGCAGTGTTTGACAACTGGAGTTACAACTGCTAATCTCATTCCATTTCTTTCTTTTGATAGAATCAAAATGAATTTAATTTTCTCACAATGACTATGGATAACAACTCTTAAATGAGTGCAGACATGATGGAAGGATATGACAGTCACAATACCAGTAACTGTCTTTATACAGTCAAGTGAATGAATGTGGCTTCACATGGAAACTAGCCACAACTCACATTTCACTCCATCATATGGTGGGTCCTCAGCTAATTCAAAGCAAACATATACAATGTATAATAACTACAATGTCTATATACTGTACAATGTATAAACTAATGCTACTCAAATATACAGCTATTTCTAAATCATAACATAAAACTGGAAGACAAAAGCTTTTTAACTTCAAATAACAAATCCCCTAGATTAACCACTCATAAAGCAGTATGTTAGAACAGTGAAGTTTAGAATTCTACTTGATAGGGCCACTATTTCTTTTGGCACTTTTTTACCCTGCAGTTTGACACGTTCACACAGTATTGAGGGGCAGTCTAGGGTTTGTACTTTGACTTGTCAGACTGATTTGTTTGCTGTGCTAGCTTTCCAGAAGCTGTCATCTCTGTGCCAATGATCACGCTGCTTTTTTCACAATATCTTTGCATCACTTTGTCTGTCTCCCTCATAAACTTTTAGACCAAATCCTGGTCCTACTGAAATCATTGGGAGTTTTGCTACTGGCTTCACTGAGACCTCTCTGTGATCCTTATACATTATACTCTGCAAGGGGGGTGAATTTCACCCTGTATAACATTGTCTTTTGGTGCCTAGTGCCTTACAAGAAGAGGATGTTTCCATTTCAGTAAAGCTGTCCTTGCAGAAGCATTGCTGCCATTCTGGTTTGCAGAATTTCATAAAGATTTGTCTCTTATCATTTGACATGGAAGGTTGAAGATTATAACTATGACATTTTTCTTCTCTTTGATATGCCAGTGCTGATAAGCAGCCACCTCACAGAACTCCCTGGCGACCTCAGAGTAGTCCTGCACATAGCCTCTCACCTCAGTTTCACTTCTTGGATCCCCAAATAAACTCCACAGAGTTTTACCAGCCCTCTTTAGGGTCTGATTTATTACCTTAAAGTTCAAAAGTAAACAACCCCCACGCCCGGTACAGTCCAAACTTCCCATGTTCAGACAGAGACCTTCCTGCCTCAGCAGGCTTCTCTTGCCCCTTCCTTGCTGGAGCAATTTCTCTGCTCTCAGAGTATTCCTTTGAGAAGCCTCTATCACTCTCTGTAGTCTCACTACAGCCCCTCCACCACCTTACTGTGGGCTCCTTCTGCTCTTCATAGGAAATTGCTTCATTCCCCTCAGGTGCGGCTCATTCTGCAATCAGCCTTGGCTTGGCCTCAGACTCTCCAGGGCAAACAACCCGATTACATCCAGCAACATATGTCCATGTTTCAGATATAAAATAAGGTGGAAGTCATCATAGGCTGTAAACATGGACTTCAAGCTTTTGTGTGATACTGTGATGGTTCCAGATTTAATGTTCCAATCTTCCCTACAGAAAATACCAATTTGGTTCTGGTACCCAATTTAGACACCACAATGACTGGTACTGTTGTAAAATGCTTGACAAGCAGATGGGTAACTTGATCAATGAGGACGATGTTTGACAAAGATAAGAGAAGGTAATTGAAGATGCAAATTTACTTTGTTGTGTTTGAGGTCATTGGTGTGATGCTAGGTCTTATAAGCTTATGAGTTATGTTGTTCCAGTTTATCTGTTATGTTTTGGTTTTTTTCAGCTGAGTAGTAAGTCTATAGTTTTATAGCTGTCTTGGCAAAACTATAGGTGATAAACTGGATGTCATATGGCATATGTGCAATAAGAGCATTGTCATCCACATAGAGAAGTTCCTATGCAATATCTTCATTTACTTTTGATACGTGTGTTCCATTTTTGCCACGTGCCCCTTTGCAATTGGTAGTATTTTGGTGAGATGAAGAGAAATTTCAAGAAGTCTTTCAATCTGTTCATTTTAAAGCACTTGCCAGATGTTGTTCAATGTTTAATACAAATGCCTGGTATGACATTTCAGGTGGCATCATCAATCTGTTGCTGTACAGGAGAAACCAAAGAAACTTAATATCAAAACATATCCCTGCTAGATTCCATTTGCTATTACAAAATGGATCCAAGAGAATTTTATCTACAATTACTCCAGCTTATTCTGTCATGCAGTTGGAGAGTGACATGCATTAATATTTCTGGACAGGAATTTCCACAGTCAGCGTTGTAAAGTTAGCAGTGACAGCATACAGGTCCCGGTCTTGTTCACTATATTTTTCTTGTAAGCAACAAGCAGCGTGATAGTAGTGCTTCTTTTTGATTTAAAGTTACAGGCCCCAACTCTCTGCTAGCATAAACCCATTGACTTCAACAAGTTTTCACAGAACGTTGGGGTTCTGTCAATAACAAAGAAGCACTTGAGTAAGTATTTTTCATGAGTAAGTAACTGAGAGAACGGAGATTACATAAAAGGTGCTGTTCTCTTCTTTCAATTGTGTCTACAATTGCTAACAATGGTTGTATCCATAAGTCTCTAAGTGTTCCATGTTGTTCTAAAATAAATGAACAGCTGGCTGGAAATTACACTGCTACTATATTGGTAGAACTCCAGGTGTATTTCATCCTGATTCATCTGCGTGTACCATAATTACCTCTGCCTGCTCCTCTCCTTCCAAAAGTAGTGATACCCCTGTCTTCCTGCAAAGGTCAATCATTGTCATATTCTACTGGGAGCTTATTTTGTGATGTTCAGTGGTGTTATAGGCAGGGGTAGCAGCACTGCCTATTATTAAGATTGCCTGACACTACTATCAGATTCGGCAGCAGGTAGCTAAGGCTAGAGGTGGCTCCAGTCAACCTAAATCCAGCTCCACTGGTGAAACCCAGATGTGCATTATGTGATGCTGTGATGGGCTCCTCAAGCTGCCTCCTAGCAAGCCAGTGGGCCAGAGCAGGGAGCCAGGCCTAGGCCAGCACCAGGGGACAGGAGCAGAGCTGCCACTGCCCAGGGTGAGTGCTGGATGGGCCCATACCCCAGGCCTCCCCTCTGCACCAGGCTGGGATAGATCTGGGCACGGACCCCGCCACAAACAATATTTTCATCCTCCACCTGTGATTAGAGATCCCTGCTTTCAGCTACTTAGAACTTCAAACTTTAGCTGTTTGTCTGGAGTTTTCCGTGCTGGGTGTCCGCCTCAGGCTGCAATTTTATTTTTATTTTTTAAATTTCAGCCAAAACTGTTGAGCAAGTTCTGAGAATGAGGCCAGGGGAAAACACATTGTTTTGCCAATATTAAAATGTTTTTGAAACTTTCTTTGAAAAGCTCTAAGGCCTTTGACCGCTCCAGCACGGCTCCAAACTTTTACAGGGTGCAGGTAAATATAACTCTGATGTTCTCTTATGAATGCTACGTCCTCATCACAGAATGATTCAACACATTACAGCTCTGAGCTACCAGGACTCAAAAGGGCTTCCCTGTAATGGCTGCTCCAGGCTGGGGTGGGCCCAGGCACTGGAACTGACAACAAAGAGCTTGTCTCTCCTTTGCTCTTGATGACACTCTTGTCCCTACCCCCCCAGGCTCAGGCAGAGTGGAGGAAGCTGTCTGATTGGATGCAGAGGAGACAAAAGCCAGTCCTGGGGTGAGGAGAGGAAAAGGAGAAGATTGGGACAAGGCTTCTGGTGAGAATGGGATGAGTAGGAGGGTGCAGAGAAGAAGTGTGCCTGGGAGGTGGAGTAGGAGAGGCTGACAGTGGTTGGACAAGGAGACTGGGATGGGGAGCTAGTTGCAGGGATACTGGGAACAGATCGGGAGAGGAAAGACTGGGACTGGTTGGACAAGGAAACTGGGACTGGGAGCTGTGGGGGAGACTGGAACTGGGAACCACTGAGGGAAGTTGGGTAGGGGGGTTGCTGGCAGACAGTTAGCTGTGGGAGGAATACTGAGATTGGATGAGGCACTGGGGTGAGAGGAGTAGACTGGGACTGGCTGGGCAAAGAGACTGAGACAAAACTCTGGGGGCAGGGGAAACTGAAGTTGGGGAGGGAGACTATGACTAAGAGCCAGTGTGGGATGAAGGGAAGAGACAGATCAGACAAATCAGACAGATCTGGACGTAGCCAGGAGGGAGGAACTCCCGACTTACAGCTAGGCAAAGGATTTGGGGCAGGAGAGGGAGACTAGGAGTGGTTGTGTAAGGAGACTGGATCTGGGATGAGAAGCCTGAGTAGTGGAGACTGGGGGACTCAGTAGGCAAAGAGAAGGGGACTGGGACAAGGAGCCAGGAGGAGAGGGGGAAAAGAGCAGGATTTGGACAAGGACAGATTGGAGGGGATGAAGTAGAGGGGGTCAAGTTTGGTGTCATGAGCAGAAAAATCTGTGACCATTACAGCACACTCCCCTCCAGATCAGTTATTCCTTTGGCTCAAGTGGCAGAGGTCTGTATAGTGGATCTAAAGGTTTCAGATCTGCTGATGAACCAGGTGGGTCTCACTATGATGCTGTATGATAGAATTTTGAGGAGGGGAGGGGAGGGGAGTTCACTTTGCTTTCTTAAAACTTGGGATATTATCCACCCATCCACATACACAAAATTGTAAGTGAAAGAACTAGGGCTGTCAATTAATTGCAATTAACTCATGTGATTAACTCAAAAAAATTAACTGTGATTAAAAACATTAATCGCGATTAATCACACTGTTAAACAATAGAATACCAATTGAAATTATTAAGTATTTTTGGAAGTTTTTCTACATTTTCAAATATATTGATTTCTATTACAACACAGAATACAAAGTGTACAGTGCTTACTTTATATTATTATTTTTATTACAAATATTGGCACTGTAAAAAACAAAAGAAATAGCATTTTTCAGTTCACTTCATACAAGTACTATAGTGCAATCTCTTTATCATGACAGTGTAACTTACAAATGTAGATTTTTTTTTTATTACAGAACTGCACTCAAAAACAAAACAATGTAAAACTTTAGAGCCTACAAGTCCACTCAGTCCTACTTCTTGTTCAGCCAATTGCAAAGACAAACAAATTTGTTTACATTTACGGAAGATACTGCTGCCTGCTTCTTAATTATAATGTCACCTGAAAGTGAGAACAGGCGTTCGCATGGCACTTTTGTAGCCAGCGTTGCAAGGTATTTATGTGCCAGATCTGCTAAACATTCATATGCCTCTTCATGCTTCGACCACCATTCCAGAGGACATGCTTCCATGCTGATAATGCTTGTTAAAAAAAAATAATGAGCTAATTAAATTTGTGACTGGACTCCTTGGGGGAGAATTGAATCATAGAATATCAGGGTTGGAAGGGACCTCAGGAGGCCATCTAGTCCAACCCCCTGCTCTAGCAGGACCAATACCCAACTAAATCATCCCAGCCAGGGCTTTGTCAAGCCTGACCTCAAAAACCTCTAAGGAAGGAGATTCCACCACCTCCCTAGGTAACCCATTCCAGTACTTCACCACACTCCTAGTGAAAAAGTTTTTCCCTAATATCCAACCTAAACCTCCCCCACTGCAACTTGATACCATTATTCCTAGTTCTGTCATATGGTACCACTGAGAACAATCTAGATCCATCCTCTTTGGAACCCCCTTTCAGGTAGTTGAAAGCAGCTATCAAATCCCCCCTCATTCTTCTCTTCTGCAGACTAAATAATTCCAGCTCCCTCAGCCTCTCCTCATAAGTCATGTGCTCCAGCCCCCTAATCATTTTTGTTGCCCTCCGCTGGACTCTTTCTAATTTTTCCACATCCTTCTTGTAGTGTGGGGCCCAAAACCGGACACAGTACTCCAGATGCGGCCTCACTGATGCCGAATAGAGGGGAATGATCACGTCCCTTGATCTGCTGGCAATGCTCCTACTTATACAGCCCAAAATTCCATTAGCCTTCTTAGCAACAAGGGCACACTGTTGACTCATACCCAGCTTCTCATCCACTGTACAGGAAGAGCCCCTGTGTGGCAATACCTCAGAGCAGGATGATGACCTGTTATATTATTTCTTTTCTTTCTATATGGGGTGATATGACGGGGTGTACCTGGCCCTTTGAGGCCCCCTGCTGGAGGCCTTGCGATGCTACCTTATCCTGTGCCAGGTAAGGGGGGTCCTCTGGGCCTACCTAGAAAGACTGCAGAGAAGCAGCCAATCAGCGTGCAGCAGATTCAAATAAAAGGAGTTGCAGGGCCTGAGCAGCTCAGTTGCTGGCTGGGACCAGATGGGCTAGGAGACAGCAAAACTCTCCAAGCAAGGAAGCCTGGGAGAGACCGTGCTCAAGCAGGGATAGGACAGAGACAACCCAAGGATTATAAGCCTAAGGTAACATGTGAGGGTGGTGGGACCGAGTGGGAAGCAGCAAAGGGAATGCAGCAGCAACTATTCAGGGAAGCAGTACATGGCCACTGGTGCAGGATCCCTGAGTTGAGACCTGGAGTAGTGGGCAGGCCTGGAGTAGTGGGCAGACCGCCGCCACCAGTGCTGGAAAGGCCAAAGCCCTGGAAAGGGGACATGGCTAATTTAAAAGCCCAACAAAAAAGGCTAGATTTAAAAGGGCCCAGAGACAGGACTGAAGACCCCAGAGAAGGCCAACCATGTGTTGAACCTTGATACCCCAAAAGGGCACTAAACTTGGGAGGTGACCTGGATGGAGAACTGGGGCAATGAGAACTGGTGAAAACAAAGAGTTTCAAGGGAGAAAGCCCTGGGGGCAGTGCTCTATAACAGGGCAGGGACTCTATAACAGTTAGCCTAGAAGGGGTTCATCCGTTGTTGACTGAGTGACTTAGCCGGAGGGCTGAGCCACTTAAGATCCACCTGATGAGGTTATCAACCTACCGGGGGCACCAGGTGAAAAAGAAAACTGCAGCACCACACTCAGCTGACAGGAGGCACTCACAAGAGTGGGTTCATCGATTCCAAGGCCTGAAGGGACCATTGTGATTATCTAGTCTGACCTCCTGTGTAACACAGGCCATAGAACTTCCCAAAAATAGATCCCGGAGCAGATCTTTTTAGACAAACATCCAATCTTGATTTTAAAATTGTAAGTGATGGAGAATCCATCAAAAACTTTGGTAGATTGTTCAAATCGCTAATTACTCTCACTTTAAAACATACTTTATTTCCAGTCTTAATTTTCATACCTTCAACTTCCAGCGATTGGATTGTGTTATACCTTTTTCTGCTAGAGTGAAGAGCCCATCATCAACTATTTGTTCCCCATGTAGGTACTTACAGACTAACGTTCTCTTTATTAAGCTAAATTATTAATTTCCTTGAATCTTACTATAAGGCATGTTGGCTAATAATTCTTTTGGCTCTTCTATGAACCCTCTCCAATTTATTAACATCCTTCTTGAAGCGTGGATACTAGAACTGGACAAACAATTCCAGCAGCAGTTGCACCAGTACCAAATACAGAGATACAATAACTGCTCTAATCCTACCGAGTTTCCCCTGTTTATACCCTGTTCACAGTAGTCCTTTTGGCCACAGCATTGTACTGGGAGCTGATGTTCAGCTGATTATCCACCACGGCCCCCAGATCTTTTTCAGAGTCACTGCTTCCCAGGATAGAGGTCCCCATCCTGTAAGTATGGCCTACGTTCTTTGTTCCTAGCGATGTATATTTACTTATAGCAGTATTAAAACATACACTGTTAGCTTTGCACAGCTTACCAAGCAATTCAGATCGCTCTATATCAGTGTGTGACGCTTTCTCAGTGTGCAGAGCGGTAAGTCACTCTGTTACCCATTTGCCTCAGCATAAAAGGGAACTGCTGGAGCTAAACTGAGTCACAACTCTTTGTCACTCCAGTTTGCTAGTCAGCCCCACAGAGTCCTCAGGACTCCACCAGTCCTAACTTTGCCTTGCAGGTTAATCCTTGGTGCATTCAGCTCCCAGACTCTCCAGAAGCATCTCCCTGCAGCATCCAGCCCCTGTCACTGGACACCCACAGAAATGACCAAGTCTGCTGTCTCCAAAGAGACAGGATACACAGGCGCCTGTTGGCTCAGCTGAGGATTCACACTTTATTTCAGCACACTGCATTGGGATGAACTTACAATGCAAGGAAACATAAGTTTATCAATAAAGAACAGAAATTCAACTGATACTAAGCAATGGTAACAGAGAGAGAGAAATAGTTAAAATTAAACTAAAGGATAACATGCTTCTAAGTGACTAAAACTTAACTAACTAAAATCCTTGGCTAAAATAAGATTCTTACCTAAAACAGCCTTTCAGTGTCACCCACCCACATGTTAGGGGATCCACTGTGCAAAAATACAAAGAGCACTGGCCTCTTTGTCCCCTAAGTGATGGGTAATCAAAGGTCATTTTGCTGCCCCTTATATTCCCCAAAGTTTATTGTCTCTGACATCAGAATCAGGATGAATCCCTGGGGTTCAGACTCCAGTGTCTTCCCAGGCTGATTTCACATCCTCATGTTAATTTGTTGCCCCTGTGTATCTCCAATGCAAATGAACTGCCTACTGTCTCTGGCATCACCTTGCTCAATTCCCATTAGAGACATGGGGATAACTATATTCCCTCTTGTCTGGAAGACAACTTGTTTCTCCCTTAGTTTGGTTACAGACTTAAAGCATAATATCAGTAATTCCTCATACAGTGTAATAAATACATTTTTCAATTATATTAATGGCCAATGTGTCACCAGCTTTCATTTGGTACTCATACAACATTCTTTATAGATTGATATCATGACAGCAATGTGATAGATGTAATGAGTTTGTCAAGCTTGATAGGAGTTGCTGAGTAGTGAAATACCAGTGGGCCTCTGTGTCACACAGTGACCATAGGATTAGATAGGTAAATAAAAGGGTTTTAGCAGCCATGGGAAGACCTTGGAAATAATGTGCTTAAAAGTTTAAAAAAAATGTAACTGGAGAGAAGTTGTAAAAATGCTGAGCTCAGAATGTGGATGATAAGAAAAGAGGGGCCTCTAATTATCCCGGATGGTTTCAACTAGTTTGAACAATAAAGAAGGGTTGTGCATGTTGAGTCAGTAGTAACTTTAACATACCAATGTTACCTTGGAGCTGTACCTGGTTATACACAAGCTTCAGCTGAAGGAGTATTGGTCAGCAGCTAGGAAGAAGTATGGTAAAGATTTAAAAAATAAAATAAAAAAAGACTTGGAAAAAGGGAGCCCAGTCAGAAATCTTATCTACTTCAGGCCTAAGAACAGGGTCTAGCCCTAAACTGCTAAAGTTAGTAATTGGCAATGACATAACTTTCTTGTTAAAGGGTAGAAAAGGGTGAGCTCTTAAATGGCTCATCACTAGTACCTGGCTGACCAAATTGGAGTCAGTCAGCATAGGTTTGACCACCCATGGGTCTCATCCTTTGTAAGTATTTGATCATTACTTATAAACGTTTGTTGTTGTATAGCTGTAGTAACTGCTTATCATTTAGGCTTTTAAACATGTTTAGAGCAATTACATACATATTTGAATTTAATGAAGGAATTTATGGTTAAATCAGTGTCTGGCAGGACCCTGTATTAGTATCCACAACAATTCCAGTAGTGACCTGTCCTCTTCATTATTTACCACTCACCCAATTTTTATGTCATTCAAAAACTTTCAGTGTTTTTTTTTATTATTATTATTCCAGGTCATTGATGACAATGCCTAATGTAGGACCAAGAACAGATCCCTGTTGGACCCCACTAGAAACACACCCATTCAATGATGATTACATTTTGAGACCTGTCAGTTAGCCAGAGTTTAAACCATTTAATGTGTGCCATGTTAATTTTATATCATTCTAGTTTTTAAATCAAATTGTTACCAAGTCAAATGCCTTACAGAAGTCTATTACCTCAACACAACTATATTTATCAATTAAACTTGTAATCTCATCTAAAAAAAGATATTAGTTTGACAGCATCTAGTTTCCACATCAAGCCCTGTATCAGCTACTCCATTATCTTGCCTAAGACCAATGTCTTACTGACAAACCTATAGTTACCCAGGTCATCTCATTTACTCTTTTTAAATATGGGCACATTACCTTTCTTCCAGTCTTCTGGAACTTCCCAAGTGTTCCAAGACATATTGAAAATCAACATTAATGGCCCAGCAAGCTCTTCTGCCAACTCTTCTAAAGCTCTTGGATGAAAGGTATCTGGACCTACTGATTTTAAACATGCTTAAGTGTTGTAGCTGTTTTTTAATATTGTCCCAATGTAGTGGAACAGAGAGTGCTATCACATCATATGATATGACCACATCTATTTTCCCCCCAAATACAGAACATAAATATTTATTGAATACTTCCGCCTCTTCTGTGTTATTATTGATAATTCTACCATTTTCATCCAGTACTGGTACAAAACCATTGTTAGGATTTTTTTTTTGTCCCTAATATCTTTTAAAAACTTGTATTGTCCTTATCTCTGTTGGCCATAGAGTCCTCCTTGTTTCCCTTTGCTTCCCTTATCAGTTTTCTACAATTGCTAGCTTCTGTTTTATATTCATTACTATCAACTTCCCCTTTCTTCAATTTGTTTATTTTTTATAGATGCGTTCAATTTCTCTCTAAACCAGGTTCATTTTTAAACCAATATAGCAGAATTCCTTGATTGTGGATTTTTGAGCATCTAGTAAAGTGTTCTTAAACAATTCCCAATTATTCACATTTCCCTGATTAAATTCTTCCTGAGAGCTGATGTGGCTCACAATTGTTTTCACCTTTGTGAAATATGGTACTCTTAAATTTCTGTGTGTGTATACAATGTATTTTTCTGGTCTGGACTTTATTCTGTTTGCACATTATAAATATGATCAAGTCATGATGATGGACTTATTATTGCAAGATCACTTTCACTGAAGGTGCCTTCTACCTTCAAATTCTCAACTAGTTCTGCCCTATTTGTCAATTAAATCTAGAACAGCCTCTCCCCTTCTCCAATTTCTGTAATAAAAAGTTGTCTGACGCGGGCTCCCCTGGGGCCTGATATAGCAAACACATGGGTGTGGGCATCCATTGATAGAGTTGTGTACATGTGTCAGGGGGAGGAGAAACTGACAAAGAAGCAACAGAAAGCCAAGGACAGCCAGAACAAGCTCTAGGAACCTGAGAAAAGCCTAGAGAGATTTTGGGCTAAATGCTAACCGGAAAAGCACCTGGAACTGTGAGCAAAAAAACTGTTTGCCTACTGAGTTCAGGAAAGCAGGACTTTGTAAATAAAGAGGAATGCATCAGAGAAATAGCTGACTCCAAATCAACTTTCCCACCTGATTGAAGCAACCCACTAGACCCTGAATTTTGGCTAACAGCTCAAGTAAAAAAGGGGATGACAATATTCTCTGTCCCGTAGTACTTTCTTCTACATTATTGACATCAGTGATACGGTGGTCATCTGTACAGTATTTAATTAGTATTGTACTGAGGACCGTGTGGTTATTTTTCTCAATGTGTATTCTATAATTAGTTGAGTTAAAGAACTAGTTTAATATGTTAAAGGCATGCTGCCTTGTCTACATGAGGTTGTTAACATATGCTTAGCTAACATCTTTCAAGTCCTAGTCTAGACAAGGCGTTTCTAGGCTAGGGAGCATGGGTTTGAGTATGGTCCTTAAACAATGTTCCCACTAGTGCAGCTAACTCACCACCCCCCCACCACCTTTTTTGGGGTTTTTTTTTGTGTGTGTTTTGTTATTCCCTTCCCACTTTTTTCCATTTGTGAGCATCTATTCTAAGTTTATTGTTCTCTCATTAGCTTCTCCTTTTTGTTGTCCTGCCTCTCCATTTTTTTTATCTTCTTTCCATTTCTGTTTCTCCCCTTTTCTGTTTTGTTTTTTCTCCCCCAGGCTGGTCATGTACATAGCACTAGTCTAGAAAAAGGAACAGAATGAAATTGATGTGATCCTAGGCTGTTTCACTCTGCTGTTACTGTTGGAGATGCTCTGTGTGTGGGAGCATCAATGACACAGGCCAATACAATTATCTGCTGTTGGGAACAGAGGAAAGATAGACAAGCAGTGTCCTCAAAATCAGTACTGAACCAGTCACCTAG
Organism: Chelonia mydas; assembly: GCF_015237465.2. Classification (NCBI taxonomy): domain Eukaryota; kingdom Metazoa; phylum Chordata; order Testudines; family Cheloniidae; genus Chelonia; species Chelonia mydas. The sequence goes on along the minus strand of NC_051251.2, from coordinate 41,726,939 downwards.
CATGGTGTAATGGAGCACTACATTGCTGAAGGTGCTGTTTTGGGACAAATTGTACTTAATGGGAGATTTCACAGCACTTTACACAAGACTAAGGGTCCTAAGACTGGTGTCCTGTCCACTGGTTTATGTTCTACATAAACTCCCCTATAGTTTCAAATTGAGAAATTACTTTTCACTTTCTGTTGTGTGGTGTTCCTGACCCAGAATATCTACCATGTTTCATCCTAGAAGTGGTGCATTTGTCACTATACCACTTAGTCTGTAAAGAGTTTTCATTCCAGTCAGGAAGAAAGGTGTTTTATAAGTGCAAATGATTATTTCTTGTATGTCCTTATTCTTTATCTTTCTGTAGTTGATATTCAAAGGGTAACAATAATAAAATACTTGTTTTCATAACATTCTGTATTCTAAGTAGAAATTTTATTCCCCCCCCCCCCATTTCATTTATTCTTTTCTCCTCTCTTGATTATCTTTTTTTCTTTTTTCTTTCAGTGGTGCTTAAGACTGGAACATCCCAGAAGAATTGTGTTCAACCTTTTTACCAACTTGTGATCTCTTAATGAACTTTAAAATATGAAAGTTGAAATTATATTACTATCAATGTTTTTACCTCCATTCTTCCCTTAATGGTGTTCCCCACAATACCCCAAAACCAGAAGTGTAAGTATCAGGATAGGAGCACTTTTCTGGATCTAGGGATGTGCATCTGACTACCATGCTCAAGAAGGAACAACCCCACCTAGGGTGACCAGATGTCTCGATTTTATAGGGACAGTCCTGATTTTTGGGTCTTTTTCTTATATAGGCTCCTATTACCCCCCAACCCCTGTCTCAATTTTTCACACTTGCTGTCTGGTCACCCTACCGCCACCACTCTGACAATCCCTTACGGTAGCTACTAGTGAGGTGGGAAAGATTACACGGTGCTCCTTTAAAGTTTCCTACAATCCCTTTTCCAAACATTTTTGTTCCTTCAATGCCCCCTTCTGTTTTGGTTAAGGGCTTTTATATCTCTTTTTTATATAAACCTTTTCATTATCCTTGCCCTAAGTATCCTGTTCATGTTGTTTCTCTCCCCCACCCCACCCCTTCTTAAAATATAACATCCTATTTGTTCCCTTCAACTTCCCTTTGGATTTGATAGATTCAGGGGTATAAGAGCCAAAATTGACCCATTTTGGGGAGAGAATGTTTGACAAAAAATAAAGTTTCTTTTTAAGTTGTCTGTCACCTGTCCATCCTTTTTCCTCTGCAATTGTTGGTTCTCAGTCTCTTTTTTTTGTTTGTTTTTCTTTCCAGTTTATCTACATGCTGAAAGCTTGTATTAAGTCTTTTTCTTGTGTGTGGGATTCTTGTTTATTTAGTTGAAGGCCCCAGGTTTGGTTTGGTTTTTTAATTGACTTCCTGAAGAAACTATGAAAATTCCCCTGCCTGTAAGTTCCACTGTCCCAGTTAGGAGGGGTTATTGGCACAGGTATGTGTGCTCCAAGTGTTCAGAACACGGAAAACATGCTGTTTTGGGCTTTGAGCTTTTGGAGGTCCTACACACAGAGACTGAAAGGGAAGGTATACAAAGAAAGCATTTTACAGTTGTCCCCCCTTCAGACAGACGGCAGTGAGATCAGAGCAGAAGCAACACATGACTTAGTTCCTTCCTGCTCAGCCACCACCAAGACTGATGGAAAATGGGTAAGTCATGACCTGATTTTTGCTTCCTTCAATAGTAGGTTAAGAAGAGGCAACTTAAAGTCTGATTCTCCTTTGCAGCAGCAAGAGAATCATGACTATTGATTCTAAATACCCAACTTAAGTTATCAGGTAAGTCATAGTTAATTATAAGGCCAGCCTTTGCAGGTTATATACTAACACAGTTTGGAAACTCAGCCTCCAACTAAATTACTAGGCTAAACAAGTTACAACAAATATAGAAAACTATCACCTCCTGACTACTCTCTCTTAATTCTATGATAATTTGCTCTTTCTGTTATTGTGGAGCATTACATGGGTAATGTTTAATTTCTAGTTTTAGTTCTAGTTTACTTAGAAAAGAAACAAAATAGCAAATTAAAAGCTTCCACCTTTATGTCCTGCTGTTAGTGTTTAAAGCTTTAGAGATGAGGCTCCTTGCATCTAAATTTTATTCACCCACTGGCCCTATCCATGGCTGTATATACACAGATTCTATAGGCATATAGCCCCTGAGCTTTTGTGACAAGGATCTGGGGGCTTACAGAGTCAAACATTGGTGGGCCTGAGATCCGGTTCATGATGTGAAATGCTTCACCTGATCATGCAGAACTGTGACAATATTAAGGGAGTGATACAGCAAGTTTCTCAGAGAAAGGCCCAAGCCCTACTCTTTCAGGCTCCCAAGAAGAGATTCCAAATGCTGTTGAGAACTAATCCCCAAAGATGGGAGTCTTTCTCAGCATAGGGAGAACAGAGGGCCAGAATCTACAACCCTTCTCTCCTCCCAAGGAGTGAGACTGGGAGCAGCTCTGTTCCTACTAACAATGAAAAGCAACTCTGGCTCATTTTGGGGAGGTCATCTCTCTGCTCTGTGAGGTCACAGGGAATGGGGAGGGAAGGCTGAGGGCAGGTCCTGTGACCACCTTTCCCCTTCCTCGAGACAGGATTTCTGAAGGGGTGGGGGGGTCTGTCATAGCCCTTATCAGGAACAAGACTTGGGATCAGATCTATAGTCTCCTCCCCCCCAAGGAAACGCGGGGTTAAGGTCTGAGGCCTCCCTTTCCCTCTCCAAGAGGAGTAGGGCTGCATGATAAACCCATAAACCCCCAGCCTGAGGAAACTTGGGGACACATCCAAAGCCCCCCATTAGTAAGGAGATGAAGGGATAGCTCTGCAGCCCCTTCATAAGGAGAGAGGGGAAATAAGTCTATAACCCCTCCCTCCAACAGGCATACTAGGGGGATAGACCCACACCCCAAGGAGCTGGAGGGGTGAGTGTGTGCCACATACCCCCATTTGAGAGCGGAGCTGGAGGCAGCTCTGTGCGCCCCCGGGTAAGGAGCGGTGCTCTCCACCCCCACAAGCTACTCCCTGAGAGAGGGCGGAGTCAAGCGGCTGCATCTAGCACGAACTTGGGTCCCAGGGGCACTAGCCCACCGAGCGCCGCCATCTTGAGGGCCGGCCTCCCCACCCCTGCCCTTCCCTGCCGCGGCAGCGAGCGAGAGCGACTGACTGGCTCCCTCCACGCTCCCGGCTCAGCAGCGGCGATGCGCGCCCCGCTCCTGCTCCCGCGGCTGGGGCTAGCGCCTGGCTGCCCACGACGCAGGGCGGGCACTTAGACTCGGGCGCCTCCTCTGTGGGGCCGGGCCCTGCCGCGCGTGGGAGCTGCCGAGGGACCCAGGGCGGCAGCGCTGCGCCTCGCCTCCCGCTCCATGGGGCTGAGCTGGAGACCGGCCCCAGCCTGCGGCGGCCAAGTCCTGCGCCAGGCAGAGGCGGCGAAGGACACCTCGGAGAGCAGAGAAGGCCTGGGGGAGCGGCCGGTGGCCGGGCACTGAGGGGGCCCCAGCACTCAGGGGCTCCGGAGCCGGCATGTGCGCTCCCGCGTTGGGGCTGTGACCGTCGCGGGGAGATCTCCTGAAATCTGTATGTTATTGGGGGCGGTACGGCGTGTGTGCCGGGGGGATGTCAGCCGGTCCCTGCTCCAGGCTGTGCCTTACGTAAGGCTGCGCTGGACACGGTGTGGGTGTTTCTTCTCTCACTGCTGGTTTGCAGCGAGATCTTCTGTGCAGATGCCCGGGCTGTCTCCTCCTCGGAGGCGCTCAGCCTGCCCACGGGAAGGGGAATTTTTACTTATTTTTAGCTGCCTGCCGTTTGCAATACCCTAACGACTGTGACTGCAGTAGGCGCTTAGCACGGGTGTGTGTGAGTGTGAGAGAGAGAGAGGTGTGTGTATAAATTTACCCTTTAATACTCACTTCAAGCTATCCAACAACACATCTTATTTACTGGTAAACATGATCTCATTCCAAAACTATAGTGTTGGTTACACCGTGTTTTCAGTGTGATTGTAAACACCTCTGGTACAGTTTGCCACTGACTGAAAAAATCTGTGTTTCATCAGTCTTAGCATTGACTTGTTTGTGTTTTTTTTTTTTTTTTTGCACCAGTTATTTTCGTACTTGTCAAACTAGACAAAGTGAAGCATTTGCTGTGTATATCTGTTATAATATATTCAAGTAGATTTAGTTTAAACACACCACCAAACTAAACCATCAGGAAACCCACCTAGCCTTCCTTTTCATCTTCCAGCTTTTCCCTCAAGTCTTCTGTTATGCAGCACATTGCAATTAGTTTTGTACTTGTCAGACACAGACATTTCCCAATCATGAATGTGGTTACTCATGCACAGAAGGAGCATAGTAGGCACTCATAGAAAATAAATATGAAGTACTAATCATAGGGCTTTACTTTTCACTGTATGTTTAAAAGAATTTAATAAGAGTGAGTGATTAGGTCTCAGCTGATTTTACAGATGGGGAAAACTGAGGCACTGAGGGGTTTTCTGTTTGTTTTAAAGAGATGTTGAATCTAAAAATCACACTTCAGTGTGTAAAATATTTTACTGACTGTGTGGCATCAAAGATCACATCTACAAATAAAACATAAAATTACTATAACTAAAAGAGTAGGGGAAATATTTTTCTTTTTCAGTTTGTTTACTTTGTGCAATTGGCAACACTTCTCATATTGTTAGGGCTTTTCTACGCACCGAATTTACACCCATTTAACTTACTTAGTTGGAAGCCACACCTTTTAGTTATATCAGTGCCACTTTGTATGTAGACCAGGGCCTTCATTTCACTGCTTCTTTTGTGTAGTCAGTTTTCTTTGTTGTTGTTGTTTCTGTGGAATCTAGGCACTTTCACACAGCAAAAGTGTGGGGAAAAAATAGGAAATATTTTAAAACCCTAAACGGTGTGGAGGGGAACAAAGAAGAAGGTTTGGTACCTGAAACTACTTTTGGAATTGACTAGAGTTCAGACTAATGGTGTCCCTTTTCGGTGATTTGCCTAAGGTTACACCGTTACTCTTCATTTACTCTCTAGAGGCTAGAAGACCGAATGGCAATGTACAGGAGTGGAATCTGTACCAATCACTTCTCACCACTACAGTATCTTTTAATTTAAAGCACTAAGGTGATGCAATTAACTTCCTCTTTTTGGTGGTTTTATTACTCTAGACAATTTTAAAAGCAGACAAACCCATTCAGTATGTTCTTCCTCTAATGTGAGCACCTGAGATGCAGAGCTCTTTCATGGGAGATGTTGCCCCTTCTGTCAAGGTTTCCACTTAAATGAGTTTGTCCAACAGAACTATAATGCGTTTATCACCAGCAGGATACCGTTATATTGCATTATGTTGTAAATGAGGTGATCTGCTTTGTGAAAGTGATCTCAGGATCCATTAACAATTTACAGAATCTCTTCAACAAAATCAGCATGTTTCTGGTAGAAAGTCCCCTCAGAATTTTGGGGAGGGTCAGTAAGAAGAATTTTTGTGGAACTCCAAACTTAGTTTATCTTCCATTAAAAGTGGAGGGGAGAGTGAAGAGGGTCTTCATGCAGGAGAGGTGGAACCCAGCTGCTTGTGCTGAGGTTTACGCATAGTTGCCAGTATTTAGAAGAGTGTTCAAGAAATAGTACTCTGATCAAAGCAGGGATCTGGGAGTTGCTCGAACTCCTAGCAACTGGAGAGTTTGGTTTGTGTTTTAGTGCTTTACAAATATTAATCAGTACACCCACCACTCATGTGAAGTAAGTAGCTAAGTAAGTATTATTGTCTGAGTTTTACAGATAGGGTACTAAGTTAGTGTTGGAGTTGGGGTTATAGAATGCAGTAGGTCCTTATACTCTGGCGCTTTTTAGTCTACTACTAGACCAGACTTCCTCTTGTTTGTTGAGCTATCCCTCCTTGAGACCAGTAGCTACAATGTTTGCCTGGCAGAGGAGCTAGGTCAGCAGCTGTCCTTAGCACAAATGGCAGCCTAGGCAGCACTGTCTCTAAAAGTCATGAATTAGTCAGCAGTCCCCCCAGAATAAATGCATCTGTGACTAACTTCTCCCTCTCCCTTCTCTGGAATAAGGGAAAAAAGTGGGAGGCCAGGTCTACACTACAAACTTTTTAGATGGTGTAGTTAACGCCAGTCGGGCTTGATTTGTGACTGACAGCTGTGCTAGGAGAAGCTCAAAGAGTAGCTGCACTTACCTACTGGTAAAACTGTGCTTTTGCACAGATAGCTTATGTCATCTGAGTGGCTGTAGTGGAGGAGGGAGGTCCTAGACTAAGCTACATGAGCAAAAACACAGTTTTGCTGGTATAAGCTGGGTCCACAGTAGGAGTGCTTTGCCAGCACAATACACCCTTGTAGCTATATAGCTATGCCAGCAAGGCTTTATAAGTGTAGGCCTGGCCTCAGTTCCTGATCTGTAAGATGGGGATAGTAATATTTCTCTACCTCACAAGGATGTTGTGAGGATAAATATATTCAAGATTGTGAGGCGGTCAGATCTATGTCACTAGAGGGCCATATAAGTATATTAGGCCAGGTCTACACTAGAAGAGGTTTGCTGGTGTAACTATAATGGCACCCCCCCGCCACCACCTCCCAGCTGTAGATGCAGCTTATACTGGCAACAGTATCGTTTATACCAATTCTCTGAGGAAAATAAGCTACACCAGCGAGAGCACTTTTATGCTGGTATAACTACATCTACATTAGGGCTTTTGCTGGCATCGAAGTGTTTTTTTGGGTTTTTTTTTTTGGCGGGGGCAGGAATCGCACCCCTAACCAATTGGTTTACTGTTGAAAGCGTTCTAGTGTAGATGGGGTCTTAGATAGGAAGGCACGGGACACAGGCTGCTGCTGTGGATCGGAGCAAAGCCTTTGGGCGAAGGAGCCAGACACTGAGGTTATTGCTAGGAAGGCCCCAGGGTAGGCCAGGGAAAAGGCCAAGTTTTTAGTGCTCCTGAGAGCCTGGCCTCTGTAACTCTGCCTCATGTTCATTTAGGGTTTACTACCTGCAGAAGCCAAAATATACACTCTTCTCAGGTGTGGTTATACAATTGTATCCTGCTTGGGGCTGTTTGAGTGCAGAAGGAAGGGCTGAGAGTTTATTATTGCGCTGATTCTGTGCTGCAATCTATACTATGCAAAAGGGACCTAAAAAACTAGTTGGAAAAGTGCTGTCCACTAATAAATTAGTGGGAAATAGTCAAATACAGATGTTCATTGGAAAGGAAAACCTGGGAAGCAGCGATGCTGAAAGAGCCTTAGGGGTGAGAATGAGCAGTAAATTAGACCAGAGTTTTGCAATGTGATATCGGAGTGAAAAAGCCAATGTAACTTTGGGCTACAACTAGCTGTGCTATGTATTAGGGAGGTAATAATTTCTATGTGGGTCTGGTGCAACCATACCTGAGATATTGTGTTCAGTTCTGGGTACCTTCTCATCAGAAGAATATTGAAAGCTTTGAGTGAGCAAGAAAAATAACCTGTGGGCTGGAAGAAAGTTTGAGAACTAAATGTGTATGGCTGAGCTAAACATCAGTTAAACTGAGGAGGGGACATACTCTCCATCCAAATAGTTGAAAGGTGAAAACACTAGGGAGGAAGAGAAATTCAAGAAGTTGATACATGGAGGCCTGTGTCAGCAGTCTCTTGGTGTGGTCTTTCGAGGGGCCCCAGTTTCTCCTGGCTGACTCTCCTTTAGCTTGTCTTCAATCAGGTGAGTTCCTGGACCTTTACCTCTAATTAAGGCTATCAGACTTACAGTCTGCTTCACTCTCTTGATTACTTTCCTGAAAGCAGTCTGGTGTCTGCCCTTTGCTGTCCCATGCCTTTTTGCCTCCTCTTCCATCTGTCTTCGCTACCTGGAGGCCTTGTTTCCTCTATTAGTTGCAGCTGTGGGCATCTGTCTCCATGATTGGCAGCTCTGGCAGCTGTGTGGGAGTGTGATCAAGCTGAAGAGGTGGTTCTCCCCCCCTCTGTCTATGCTCAGTGTGGGGTTTGTAGACCTGATTACAAGGGCATAACTTGGAGTAATGGGGTAAAATTTAGTTAGATCATCAGGAAAAACTAACTGATAGTGAAGTGTGTTGCATTCTCTCAAGAGAACTGCTGAATCCATGTTGTTTGGGAGATTTACAGTGTAGAGTGGACACAACATTGGAAAATGTACTGTATGGGATAAGGATGGACTGGTTGACCTAAAATAGGCTATTTTCATCCCAGTTGATCAAATGTGGTAAATGTACACAATGCTGCAAGGTGGGTAAGGTTGTCAAATATTTAGTCTGTGTCCCAAAGAACTTGCATTCTAAATGCATGTACGATATAAAATATAACAACTGTGGGCAGGGAAGGAGCTCTCTCTAAGAACACTTGTGTACATTGGTGCTCTGGATTAATGGTGTAATGTTTTATAATTCAATTGGGTTAGGAAAACTTTCTTTAAAAACTTCAAAGCTTTGTTTGAATCATTTAATAGGCTGACTCTTTAATGTGCAGTTAAATTGGAGAAGAGTTCCTATCACTGTTGATACTAGTGCATATGTCACACTTGCCACAAAGTAATCAAGATGTGAAGGTTGTCTTCATGTTCTTTATGTATATAAATCTCCCCACTGTATTTTCCACTGAATGCATCCGATGAAGTGAGCTGTAGCTCACGAAAGCTTATGCTCAAATAAACTTGTTAGTCGCTAAGGTGCCACAAGTCCTCCTTTTCTTTTTTGCGAATACAGACTAACATGTCTGCTACTCTGAAACCTGTCTTTATAACCAGGGGAGAAACAAACTGTATATTGTTTTTTGTTTTTTTTAAAGTACGTAACACATTTGTGACTTTCTGTTGTCCATGTTTCCGTAGCAACTGCAGAAATTAGAAAGGTCATCTCCATCTCAGTCTGAAATGGGGCACAGGAAAAAAGCAGAATCTCTGTGACCATGTCTACATTAGCATTTTTCTTAAAATCTCCAACTCTGAATCCAGCATCAATGCAGCATCACTATTGCTTGTAACAGTGGGAATGTTAGTGTAGACCACCAATTGGTATCTTTACCACTGTGTTGTGTACCTAAATTAAAGAATGCCTGTGTTGTGTTAATGCACTTTCTGCTGCGGTTTTTCTATCGCGGTGGGACGGGGGGGGATGTTACCCTCTTTTACCTGCTCCTTTAGACGAAATTCAGAGTCCTATGGGTGATTTCAGTTGGAAGGAGAAATTGATGATGAAGGCAGGCATGTCTTTCATACAAACCTGTTTGCTTACCAAGAATGTACAAAGTCCTGTTTTCTTGAACATAGGAGGAATCCAACAACAAGAGAGTGTTTCTTTGCTCAGAGTTCCACGCCCCTTTCGGCCACCACTCAGCCCAGAATGTTCCCTCTCTAGGTTGTTGTTTTTCCCTCAGGGCCATGGTCCCAGGGTTTGCGTAGGCTATGCTCTTGGCTACTTTGGTCTCTGTTCTGGTGCTTCCATTCTGTGTCTCTCTCACACACAGCTGCCCTTCCCCAGTTCCTGGCCAGCCTCTGTGATTATCACTCTTCAGGGAAGCCCCTTGGCCAGTGTGGCCCAGGCTTACCATGCTGGTCTATTCCTTGAATGGTGGTTTCCGTTGTTTTTTAGTACTAAACAAAGTTCCATTTTTTTAATGGCTCCCTCATAGGTACTTACCAGATCTGTCATCCCTGCAGCCACCATCACCTCTCAGCATAAAAATAAGACTTTGTCTTAAGTTCTTAACCAGATGAATGATGCAGAAAGTCTGGTTGGTTAGAAAGGATAATTGGCTTAGAATGGTGATCTGATCTTTTTTTTTGCTTGGTGTGGTAGCAGTGGACATGATTTCTTCTGTGGCCACTGGAATTTATTCTTAATTAGAATAGGAATTCTCCTCTATTGTAGCATCTTATTGAGTATCTTTAGGCAATAGTGATGAAATACAGAGAGCTCTCTTTATTTAGTTTTAAATTAGCAAGTTGGTAAGATGCCCCGTCCACTCCAAAATATCCCAGAGGTCAGGCAGAGAATAGAGTCAGTGGGAAAAGGGAGGAGGCTAGTTTCTTATTTTCTAGTCTGCTTGGCGCTACTCTTCATTTTAATGCCATAAATGTACAAGAGAAAGCAGCTCACTCCAAAATATGTATTAATATATTAAACTGAAGTGTGCTTTCCCTGCTCTTGGACAGGAGGCCCAGCACTTGATAGGATTAAAAACCACGTTACCATTAGCCAGTTTTTAAAGGTTGTGGAAAACATTTTAACTATCTGAATAACTGAAAGAATATTTCCCCTCTTTTACATTCAGAACTTGCATTCTTCTTATCAAATGATGTCATTTGTTCTTTCAAATGAACAGAACATCAAGGTGTGTGATGGGTACATACACCCACATGTTTTTCTGGTCATGCAGTCAGCAATCAGATGGTTCACAGAGGGGGCATTTGATGTCTTATGAAAGAAGCACATCAACTTAAAAATCACAATTTTGTCTGACAGTGTTACTCCCCACCATTCAGAAGCAACGGTGTAACCAAATAAGATTAGACTGAATCAGATTGTTCACTCTGCATTTGACAGCATTCTGTGTTGAGTCAGTTAAACTGTTTCCTCTGCAGAGTCAGTCATTTGCCCATTTGGATTGGTGTCTTATGCAGCATCATCAGAGATGGGGGGAGGGGAATCTTTTAAAATTATATAAATATGATTGTATAACAATAAAAATTGACCGAGGAACTTCGGAGCAGGCATGGGATCTGAAACTGCTTGTAACTCCTCGTTTGAAATAGTTTAGATTTCAGATTTGACAGGAGGGTATCATGCATGGGGAAAGCTCACTGTTTTGTTTTTTTTTAAGCAGACTCCCTCCCCCATCTACATTACAACTGTAATTTAGTAATGAGACCATGTGACAGGATCTATCAGTCCTTCTCTGTTCGTTGCTGGAGGCATTGCAGCCCTGACATCCCCTGTTCAATGACCAGACCAGGCTACAAAAAAGACTTAGTCCTCCAGTGGCCTAGAATGGCTAGGAGGAGACTTTGACCAATCAGGACCCAGCATGCCAGTTAAAAAGGCTTGTCCCCTTTTTCTCAGGGCAGCGCTTCTGGATGAGAGTGGGACAGATCAGGAGCTCTGCTTGCCCAGAACCTCAGGGTCTTGCTTTCAAGCATTGCAACTAAGTGCTTGTCTTTGAGGTTCATTTATTTAAAGGTGCAGACAGCCAAATTCTGAGTTTATTTTTATTTAACTGTTTAGATACTGAAGTCAAGCTTGTGGCACAGACTACCCTCCTGCAAGCAGGTAGCCAAAACTTGTGGACTAAGCCGGGGGACGCCTGGAGTACCGCCCAAACAGTCCCACTTGTGACATACCCAAATACGGCACCTTTTTCCCCAAGCCTCGTTACAGCACCATTACAAGTTGTAACATATATAGGACCTAACTGCACGGATTGTAACAGTGAGCTTCTTTTTTACTCTACAGCTTCTAATGGTGTTGTAACGGGATCTCCTGACTTGATTAGAGTTTTAGTATGTATGGAACTTCCATCTTTCTGGCCCTGCTCACATTTACTTTTCATGACGTTAGGAAACAGTTTCTTAAAGAAAGCTCTTAAATATGATTTCAGCTAAAATGATGCTGCCAGTTGGTGTACATGAAACATAACTTACTTAAAAGTTTGTTTTTAAAAACAATGTTGTGTACACTGGCTATGGATATGGCCCTGTTAAGTGAAACCAGTTTTCAGACCTGGCCCAACAAGACAAATGCCTTAGCTTTACTTTGTGATTGATTTATTTTTCATTAAATCAGAAGAGCTGAAAGTGCCTTTATTTATTTTAAATAAATGTTTAGATTCCAGAGTCTACAGCAGAAAATCCTCAAGTCATGTCACTTTCCATGCCAGCAGATTTCATTGTTTCAGCTCTTGAGTTACATTTAGCTTTAATTTTCACTTGACATATATACTAGAATTAAAGTTGAAACCCAAGTGGATTTTAGTATTTGTACTAATTGTAAAGCTGTGCTATTGGTGAATTGTGTGCACTTGCCACTATCAGCAGAAGAGAGAAATAGCTAAGGAGGGAAGAATGTGTATTTGGGATCCACCCAAATGATTTTACAGTTTTCTATTTTATCAGTTTTGTTTCTTTCTCTCTCCCCCTCTCAGTAGCTGCCATTATCTGGCTGGGTGATGGACAGAAGTGTTTGTGGGAGGGATTTGGAACTGCATTTTAAAATAATCAGAGAGGGACACTCCCACTCAGAAGTTGAATAACACTGTTTCGTTCTTTTATTTTTACAGATCAGAACATCACATGCTCCGCTTTTAAAACGAGCAGTGAGAGAAGATGGATACTTTCTCAGACTTTACCGCAAAGAACCTCTCCTCTTCAGCCAATATGTCGCATTCCCTGCCCAGCAAGTTGGACTACCAATTCAATGTTACCAGCCGTTCTCCTTCCATGTCAATAAGCAGGCTTTTCCCAGCACTGCTACAATGCTTTGGCATCATCCTCTGTGGATATATAGCTGGAAGAGCCAACATCATCACATCAACTCAGGCCAAAGGACTGGGAAATTTTGTCTCCTGTTTTGCGCTTCCAGCTTTGCTATTCAAAAACATGGTGGTACTTAATTTTTCCAATGTGAACTGGTCCTTCCTTTGCAGCATCCTGGTTGCCAAAGCTTCTGTATTTTTCTTAGTCTGCATTTTAACATTATTGGTAGCCAGTCCTGAAAGTCGATTTGGCAAAGCAGGACTGTTCCCTATTTTTGCTACACAAAGCAATGACTTTGCACTGGGATATCCTATAGGTAAGAAACCACTTATGCTCTCTTGTTTTTGTTAACTTCTGTGTTTAACATTATTTTTCCTTGTCCTAGGCATTTACTGTATGCTGTGATTATACAGTCTTGTGTTCTTGTGCTTCTAATTTAGAATTGTTTTACATTCTGCTGAATTGAAATCTTAGGCTGTATAAAACAGTTGTCAACAAACAAACATACGTTTACTTGTACAGAGACATGTTTATGACTTCAGATGTGTTGACTGGATGGCTCTGGGAATCAGGGTGGATTTGATTTAAATCAAATTGATTGATTGAAATTGTAATATAAATCACTAGTCAGGAAGACTGAATTTAATCATGGATTTGTACATAAAAGTGCATTCTTGTTGGTTGTTACAACCTTAATACATATTCTTCACAATTCAGAAATAGATGTAGGTTTCATTTTTAGAAGGTTCACACTATACATTTTTAAAGTGATTTGTTTTGAAAACTTTTCAGATTAGTTTTACAGCTATATCAGAAAATGAATGATTGTTTGGTTATTTCATTTACCAAAGGTAATTAAAGCAGATATTTATGAGGTCATTGGGAGGTGAACTATCTCCAATTCAACAGGTTAATCATTAATATTTAGAGGATTTTCTTGCCATGCTGTATTAGGAGGAGCGCATCACCAGACAGACATTTTAAATTTTTTTATTTAACTAAAACACCAACATTATGTATTCTGGATTTTTTTCTTCAACAGCAAACATATGATATTTTAACAAAACAAGTATATGAATTTTTGAATTTAGTTAAACATTCAACTTTTTAAAATCGGGTTTGTTTTTGTTAAAATTGTATTTAACTAAAATAGTTAAATAAAATACTTTTTATAAAAAAAACAAAAATTGAATCGACTGTGTCAGCCAGGTCAACATGAGAAACTTAAAATATAGGCTTCTGCAGCTAACTCAGTCGTCTTCACCTTCATTTTCCTGTTTGTTCGTAATCTGAAAAGAAAAACAAGCTTTCCTGCTTTTTCAGGTCCCAAACAATTTCTCAATTTGGAATGAATTAGTCCGAAGGAAGAAACTATTCTTTCTGCACCGGCAGAAGAAGCTACTGCTGTTAAAAGTGAGATTATCACTTCAACAGTCTCCGAATCCAAGTGCTTAAGTGACTTCCACTAGGTCGCTGGTGTGACTTTCTTTAAAACATCATCAGCAAACATATATTTCTTGAATGATTTCACCCTTAGCTCTGAACTTCATTATAGTTGGCATTATGGAGGGATGATTGCTGGATGTCCATGTCATAGCCAACTCCTCTTCTTCAATAGTTAAGGTTTGACCCTGGTACCGAGTATTGAGAATATTTGCAAAAAAATGAGCTGGAGATAGTGCTTGTCCCATTTGTTTTTTTAATTCTTGTAATTTAACTCTGTCATTGCATAGTTCTTTTTTTAAGACCTCACTCAGTTCCTTCCAAATTTCAACAGCATCAGTAATAAAACAGCTATTTTCCCTGCATTTTATTCAAGGCTGCAGAAATAGGCTTCAGGGGACTCGGTGTGTGTTCAACGTTTCTCTGAAGCCCAATGGTGAGAACTTTGGCTGTGACAGGGCCATCTATTTTTTCACGATTTTGTTCACAAACTGTCATCAGATTAGGCCAGTTCTTGATATCGTGCTGAAAATAGTACACTACTGAGTTCCATCGCACGTCTTGTGGGAGAGTTAGCTTGGTTCCTCCCACTTTTTTCAGAGCAGCTGCTGCAAAATGGTTGTTACGGAAGTATCTTGCAATTTCAACAACATTAGCCTTTATTTCTGGAACACTGAAGTCTTTGGCTAGGAGGTGCATCAAATAAGCACTGCAACCTTATGGTATTAGCTTGGGACTCACTTCTAAATTTCTTCTCATCTTGGGTACATTTGCAGCAGTGTCTGTGACCAAGCTGCGTACTAGACATTTTAATTTTTTTTCACAGTTTGTTATAGCTTTTACTGCTACGTCTTGTAAGTATTCTGTTGTGTGTGCATTTCCTGATGTATCAATTGTTTCTGAAGACATTCTCTTCTTCTGTTGTGTCACAAGCACATACAATAGGATCATTGTGAACATTGCTCTGCCCATCAAGACTCAGGTTAACAATTTTACCCTCTAGACCTTTTGCACAGTGCTCAATTTCTCTTTCATACAGTTTATCCAACAATTTGCCTATGACATCTGCTCTGTTGGGTGGACTGTATCCTGGTCTTAATGACTGAACCATGTTAATGAAGTGTGGGTTCTCAATCATATGGAAAGGAGTTTGTTGCATAAACAAACGGGGCAATTTTTCCATCAATTACCTCTTTTTGTAATCTGCTGGTTCTTATCACAAACTTATATATGATTGTTTCTGGATGATGGAGATTTTTTTTTCTTTTTGCTACAGGTGATATACTGTGGCTATGTGACATACATGATGTGACTGACACACTGTCATTGGCAGAGAACTCTGACACTATAGAAAATGATGGTGATCTTGAAGGTGGATAGTCTTCAGAATCCTGTATGTTGAGGATGGATTCTCCTAAACAAAATCAGTCAATGCAGTTATTTAATTATTATTACCATACTGCGCATTTAGTTTTTCTCATTGCATTCACTGACACTCAGTACTACTTTAAAAGGTGAAATTGTAAAAGGAATATCTGCCTATTTCAGCTATTTATTTTTTTATCACAACTGCATCGAAAATGATAGTACCACAGAGTAACAACTATATTTTTTGCTCAAATATGAGAATTCAAGAATAGTCCAGAAGGAAGACAGACAGTCCTTAAGAAAGAAGTATGAAATAAAAAAGTTTACCAACCTGACGATCCTGCATGTTCAAATATGTTCCTTTCATCATCTTCAATGCAGCTTCCTCCTGAAAAGGAACACTTTTCACGATGTTGTTTCATTTGGGCAACCGGGCCTTGCATTTATTTGTTGCACTGTTGCATTTTGCACGCATGCCTGTCTTACCCACAGGTAGAGGAACTTCATTAAAATATTCCCAAACTGGGTCTCTCTTACAGCCTGCTGCCATTATAGGTTTTCCCTTCTAGTGAGAGAATGGTCTGGTAGATCTCAAATCAACGAAGGCTGCGCTCAGAAAGACCTCAAGACTTCTGGAATATGCTGCTCAAACAGTTTCACTTTTGTTTCTACTGCCTGTCCCTCCCTTCTCACATTTATCTCCAGACTTCTTCTTGTCCAGATCTATTCCTCACCCAACAATCTTCTGTTCATTGAACTTTTTGAAACTTTGCGCTTTTAGAGAGAGGTAAGGGATTGACTCTTTGTACACAAATTTGCGGAGGGACAATAGGGTTGAAGTCTGTTATTTCTCACCGCTATATATTTATTTATTTATTTAAAAACATTTTTGCTGTTAACAAGCATGTTATCTCGGATGACACAAATCCACAGTTTGAGACTCGCAAAACTAAGCATCTCTGATGGCATCTTTTAGACTGAGCACTGAGTCCCATTGGGTAGATAGAAAGATTAACCTAAATCTATACAGAAGACCCTGGAACCCCATAAGATTGAGTCCATAATCCATGAATTATTAGAACTCATTTACAAAACTTTTCTTAATCATTATGTGAATACATTATCTGATACTATAGAATTTGAATTTATAATCCCTATTCCATGATGAGATCTCTTTGAGCTATAATGTATCTTAATTAAAACTATCCTTAGATGGTTTTTTTTCTCAAAAAGCATTTTATCAAAAAAATCTGATTTAAATTTAAAAAATCTGATTTTTTTTTTTTTTTTTTTTTTTTAAAAGCATTGATTTTTATCCACCCTGCTGGGAACAGAGAATAGGATACAGAGTCTTTCAGCTGCAATTTGTCACTGTGCATCTACACCAGGTATATGGGGACAAGAAGTTGCTACCATCTGTTAGCTATTCAGTGGCCTACATATAATGAGCTTAGTTTGGTTTTCAGTGGACTGATGTCCACATCCATGGTGGCAGTGTCTGCAGAGAAACCAAGAAATAAATAGACTGGACTACCATGTCACGCACATGAGTGAGTCCGCTAAGTCTGTGTTGAGGCACGTTAGAGGAATTTTTTGTTGCTGCTGCTGCTTGTGCTGTACTCCTTCTGTACATAAAGAGAGTACTTAATTCTCCAGAGATATCAATCTGATGACAGTTGTGAGCAATAAATGCCCCTAAAATATTTTTTTTTTAAATCAAAATTTTTAGCTTTGTGTGAAAACTTGCAAAACTGTCCTAAAACTAGAAGTATTTACTGTGTGTGGAAGATTTGTAAAGCAGTATACATTGCAGTACAGAACCCCTACAAAGATCTGACATCCCTTCCACCTCCCCTGCCCCGAAAACCAACAGACTTCACACACAATTCGAGATGAAGTGCGCTGTAGCTCATGAAAGCTTATGCTCAAATAAATTTGCTAGTCTCTAAGGTGCCACAAGTACTCCTTTTCTTTTTGCGGATACAGACTAACACAGCTGCTACTCTGAATTCTAGAAGACTTGACTAAAATAAGATGTCGCTGTCCTGTAGTTGTGTTGCTTGTTGCACTGTTGTCACAGAGTTATGCGTGACTGCAAAACTCATCATTTATAATGTTAGTTTTCTTTTTGTTTCAGAACTGTTTAGTGCTTCCAGAAATTGCAATTCAGAATAAAATTCTTACTATGAGTGGCTAATTAGGGGTTTACTGCTCGCCTGGCAAACATGCTGATTTCCAATCCGGGCTACTCAAGTCTCCCCAAACTTTAAAATTCTGAGGTTGCAGCTTAATTGTACATTTTTATGACATTTCAGGAGCTGCAATGGATGAGTTGCCTTGTACCTTCTTGGCTTTAGCTCTTGACCAAACATAAGGAAACCATCTAATGTGCATGTTTCCATCTATTGGGGAGTTTGTTCAAGAAGATTTAAATGTGCTCAAAACAGAATTTAACTATCTATTTGTTTGCATGCTGGCATCTTAATTTCTGTAGCAGGTGATGGAGGAAAGTGGCATCTTTTGGACTCAGTTCTAATATGTGATCATCAAGCATGCATTGTCATATGTTCTGTGGGGGAAATATCGCTTTGTATGTACACAGGATTTTGCATAGCCCATGGTAGTGTGTGACCATATATTTCAAATCTGAGCTTCTTGGGACTTTTTCTATGCCTTCAGCATAGAGTGTAACAAGAAATCTCTTTTCTGGTAGGGATCTAAAAAAAAAAAAATCCTATTTCCTTGAAGAATAAAACTTTTATTCTGTCAACTTTTTTGTTATTGCATCCCTATTTTTAATTTCAAACAATATAAAAACATAGCCCACTCCTTCTCCTCAATTTTTGGTAGACAGGCTTTTTATAATTGTTTTTGTTGTTGGTTTGCTAATGTGTATTTAGTCACTTACAAAACTATTTACTGTGTATAGCAGCCCAAGCATACCTGGAAAACTGGATTGTACAAATAATACTGTGTGTGTGGTGTGTGTTTAATTAGTGACCTGTAATGTGGTGTTAAAATTAACAGGAAAAACTGTGGCCATTTAAACAGCACTTACTTAAAAGGTAAAAAGCACAATTTAAAAACCATGCACTTACAGCTGAAGTTGTTTTTTTATTTTGTTTTTTTTTTGAGGAGTTGGTATGTCTGCACTTTACAATAGCAACTACTTAAAAGAACCCATTCAACATGAGCTCTGGTCAGTTTTAAAAATGAATCAAAAGCTACCTGTGGTTATAAAAATTAAAAAAATGTGGAAATTCACATTTTCCTATTTTGTAAATGTTTTTTTCTCCCTTGCTTTTGTACGAAAGACACACACAAACAGGAAAAAGTGACAGACTGTACAGAAGAAACAGTGAAGCTGACTAGATACAAAGTGCTTTCAAAATGCACCATGCAAACATACTTATTTTTGCCACCTAAACTCTCATTTATAATATGGTAGATGTTGCTTTCTTTTGATTTTTTTTAAACTTACTGTTAAATGTGAGCGTAATGTATGTTTTTAAGTTAATGGTAACTACTTACATTTTCATAGAGCCTTTTTATGATACCTTGAGGTGCTCTACAATAAGCTTGAAATTAAAAATGAAATCCGTCTTGCCACTATTTACTTAGAAGCCAAAGATACCAAATGTCTACGTTCCTTGCACAGGAAAAGATATTCTTCATATCAGTAGGTTCAAGAGTACAACAGAGCAGTTTGCAAGCGTGCACACAATTGGAGAATCTGTCTGACAGAATGTCAGACTTGGGCATCTAGAGCAAGTAATGTGTTGGAAGTGTGTGTGTGTGTATATATAAAATATAAAAATATCTTGATTTTTAGTGAGGCTTTTGGCATAGTTCCACATGACATTCTCATGAGCAAATTAGGGAAATGTGGGCTAGATGAAATTACTGTAAGGTGGGTGCACAACTGGTTGAAAGACCATACTCAAAGAATAGCTATCAATGGTTTGCTGTCAAATTGAGAGAACATATCTAGTGGGGTGTCTCAGAGTCAGTCCTGGGTCTGGAACTATTCAATATTGTCATTAGTAACTTTGATAATGGAGTAGTGTGTGTGCTTATGAAATTTGTGGATGACACCTAGCTGGGAGGAGTTGCAAGCACTTTGGATGACAGCATTAGAATTTGACAAATGGACAGACGACTTTGACAAATTGGAGAGTTGATCTGAAATCAACAAAATGAAATTCAATAAAGGTCAAGTGCAAAGTAATTCACTTAGGAAGGACAAATCAAATGCACCACTAAAAATGGGGAATAACTGGCTAGACATGAAAGGTAATTGTCCCACTCTACTTGGTACTGTAAGGCCTCAGCTGGAGTACTATGTCCATTTCTAGACACTACATTTTAGGGCTGAACCAATTGGAGAGTCCAGAGCAGAGCAACAAAAATGAGAAAAGGTTAAGAAAATCTGACCTGTGAGGAAAGGCTTAAAAAACTGGGCATGTTCATGAGAAAAGAAGATTGAGGGGGAACCTGGTAAGTCTTCAAATATGTTAAGGGCTGTCTGTTATGGAGAACAATTGATCACTTTATGTCCACAGCAGGTATAACAAGAAGTAATGGGCTTAATCTTCAGCCAGAAAGATTTAGGTTAGATATTAGGAAAACATTTCTAGCTATAAGGATAGTTAACTCAGGAATAGGCTTCCAAGGGAGATTGTGGAATCTCCATCTCATATTCGTTCGTTCGTTCGTTCGTTCGTTCGTTCGTTCGTTCGTTCACTCACACACATACAAAATGAGTACATACACACAGTCTTAGTGAACCTACTTCTCGCTTCCCTCGTCACCAAACCTTAAAACTTCAAGTTGCATGAATATGGAAGAATTAATAATAGAACGTACAATTAAAATGCTTGCAAATCAAGTAAGAATATGACAGGTTTCAGAGTAGCAGCCGTGTTAGTCTGTATTCGGAAAAAGAAAAGGAGTACTTGTGGCACATTAGAGACTAACCAATTTATTTGAGCATGAGCTTTCGTGAGCTACAGCTCACTTCATCGGATGCCACTAGTACTCCTTTTCTTTTTTCAAGTAAGAATATGTTCTTTGATGCAGTGATATTGGCACCCTCTACTGCAGATGCAGGAAAGCAAATCCTTGTTAGACTGGCCTTTGGTATTTTCAGTATTCAACTGGGACAGGTAAACTAAGAATCTCTAAAGGTGTTGCAGTCTAATAATATGTTGACTTAGCAAATCCAGATGGTTTCTGGCTTCCATTATTAAAATATAGAAATAGGGCATAACGGAGTCCTTATAACTTGCCCTTTTAACACTACTGATTACATAAGTACTGTGAGTAATGCTAAGTATGCTGAGTTAATAAGCTGTAAACAGAAATAAAGTGTTTTACCAATGACTGAACAATGAGTCTTATAGGTGTGTGTTCATTTAGAGCCAGAAAGTCCTATTTTTTTATATTGCCTCACCCCCCTCCTCAGCAATAGTCTGATCCTTTGACCTTGAAGGTGCTAGTCTGTCCATAAAAATCAGACATCTCCCTCCCCTGACTCAGCCTCTCTGTACAGGAGGTTGTCACTATCCCTTATGAAATTCCCTTTGCATATTTTAAAGTCTTTTACTATTATAATCAATACTATTGAGCAGTCAGGTTGGGGCTCCCACTCTTCCCTCCTCTGTACCTTAATTTCTCCAAATACTACTTTGAAGGTAGATCCACACAAGTGGGAGCTTTCAGCCTACATTTGCAATCCCCTGCCTTCTGGATTGGTTCTTGTTATTAGAAGAGGTTCCTTTTAGAGATACTAATTGACCTATATTATAATATTTGCTTTCCCTAACCAAAGGGATAGCCTAGCAGACAGCTAGTTGTCTGATGTGCCCTTGAGGCTAAAGAGATGGGGTTCATGTAATTTGTAGATTTCTTGCAAAACTAATTCTGCTTTATATCAAATATGAAATGTGCAAATAGATTTTAATCTATCATATTTGGTACTAATTCAGCTTCTCTCAGCACTCCTTTCTGGCTAGCACATTAAATAGTACTAGCTAATTGCTGGGTGTCTTTTGTTGGCCTTTTCAGGTGGGACACAGGTAAAAAGGCTGCCAACAGAAACAAGGATTAATGTTTATTTCAGAAGGTGTAACTTTCCTGGACTTGTTGGGAGGCACTAGGAAAGGGGTAAGATATAAGAATAAGTTATATCACAGTATCCGTGAATGTTCATTACTGACCACTGGATCATCATGGTTTTATAACTTGGGAAACAAAATGTTGTTGGTATGGCTGTTGTCAACTGTGGAGTGTAGTACAGGCCTTTTAAAAAAAAAAAAAAAAAAAAATCCACTTGCTTCTTAGAAATGGGAAGCTTTACCAAGCAAGTTGAGGGGCCAATTCCTTTAATGTCTGCAAAGTGGAATTGTAATTTACTTAAAATATATAAGGGCTAGAGTTGTGCCGGTAACTTCCCAAATGTGAATGGATTAAAAGGACATAATGTCTTTGTTCCGAGAGCTCCCATAACTTATAGGTTTGCCAAACAGAAGTAGAACAAATTAAGAAAACCTCTAATTGTTTTCATTGCTGCTGCAGGTAGTAGTGAAATTGTCAAGAGTTGTCAATTTATGCAGCTGCTTCTTGGTAAAATTTATGAACAGCCGTGGAGGCACTCTCAGGGAGCTATTCACAAGGGAGGCTGAGGGGGGAGGGCAGATAAGAGTACCTGGCTTTTTTTTTTTCTCACAGTCTTTGAACCAGGCAGGAGGTTGGTGGAAATGTAAAGTAGTGGAGCCTCTCCCCTCTTGCCTTTCACAGCAGCTAAGAAGTTCTGAGGGCCTGCAGGGAGGGGAGAGAGAGAGCAAGCTTCTGGCTACTGCAGGGAGGCGCTGGCATTTCAAATATGATGCAGGCTGGTGTACAAGATGGCGCCAAAGACAGCCCTCTCCCACTTAATTGCAGGGTTGGGCTTCTCACTGGGGATGTGTCCCTGGATCTCATTTTTGGAGCTCCCAACCCTCCTTCTGGCTAGCAGGTCTAATCCTTCCATTAGCAGATGTCTAAAAGGTTTTTCAAGTCCTAGGCCAGGTCTATATTAGGAGCGCTTTGCTGCGATAGCTATACTGCTATACTATACTATAGACTTCGACTGGCACAGCTATGTTCATCACAAATCATACCCCATCACACTGTGGCTGACATAGCTGTGCCAGCAAAAGTTTGTAGGGTAGACCTGGCCCTAGTTAAGTGTCAGTTTGCACCAACCTCTAATTTATCCCTGCTTTGGCTTACTAAGGCCTGGTCTACACTTAATTAGTTTGACCTACCTGCATTGCTCAGGGATGTGAAAAATTTCACACCCTGTGTGTCAAAATTAGGTTCACTTAACCCCTGTTGTAGACAGAGCTAGGTTGTCAGAAGAATCCTTCTGTCAGTGTAGCTACCACCTCTTGGAGAGGTGGAGTAACTACATAGATGGAAACAACCCTTACATCAATGTAGGAAGTGTCTACACTATGGCTACAGTGGTAGCGCAGTATATCCCAATAACTTGCACTTATTTCGCTACTTTCATCCAAGGTTCTGAAAGTATTTTACTGGTTATTTTACTGTGCCCAGAAGTGCGCTAGGCATCTGCAGAACATATAGAAGCTACAGACGCTGCCCTGAAGACGTGACATAATAAAAGGGGTGGGAAGGATTATTAAAGCTACAGTGTTTGTGAACCTTTAACTAATTTAGCAGCAGTCCTGTGAGGATATATATCATACACCCTTTTTATTGATGTGTAAAGTGAGTCACAAAGTGGCTAATGGCCTGATCTTTAGAATTCAATGACAGCTATGTGTGCTCAGTACCTTTGAAGTGGGAGCCCTAAGTGGTTTACTCAAGGCCACAAAACCAAATTGTTGTCAGTGGAAACAACCTAAAATGCCTAAATCCCAGCTCCTGACCTGAGTAGTCCGAGAACATGAACACTGCTTATTTGTTTTGCACTAATTTATCTTTTAATTTATTATATAGAGTGCCATAAAGGGATCATAAATACAGGATGATGAATTACACCTGTCATACACACTGGTTATATTTCAAAGAGATCTAAAAGACTTGTAAGAAGAAAAACAATTTGCAAATTGGACTCTTACACAAACTGTGCTATTAATGTGCAGTGACTCTCCCATGATTGTGGAATGTGCAGCAAAAACAATTTCCTTTATCTGAAATGCTGAACAATCTACAATAGAGGGCATATGGTATTATTATTTTGGTGTTGTACAGCAATATTAGAATGATTCATTTTGAAACAGGGTTCTATCAGCTGGCCCTTGGGGTATTCATAGTATAGTAAAGCAACATGGGTTAGTTAATCTTCTATCATTTTTATTATTTTCAGTGCATATCTATGGTCTAATGACAATTAACCATGCATTTCTTTATATTTTCACTGTCATCTTGCGCTAGTTGTAAGTATTCAACTGTTAATTAGGCTAATATGGTTAGTATGAAGAACATCTTTTTGTATATTTGAGAGACAATCATTCATTTTAATATTAAATCATATATTTTTGTTAAAGTATTGTCAATAATCACTTTCCATTTCCTGTTTTCTAGTTGAAGCTTTATATCAAACCACTTACCCAGAATATCTCCAGTACATTTACTTAGTGGCTCCAATATCTCTTATGATGCTAAACCCTCTTGGGTTTATCTTCTGTGAAATCCAGAAAGGGCGAGATAATCGCAGTATGTCGCACAACAAAATGAAAATAGTGGGACTCGGGCTTCTTCGAGTGTTGCAGAACCCAATAGTATTCATGGTCTTCATAGGAATTGCCTCAAATTTTATTCTGGGACAGAAGATACCAGTCTATCTTGAAAACTTCCTTGATGGACTAGCCAGTTCATTTTCTGGCTCAGCACTCTTTTACCTTGGACTCAGCATGGTGGGACAAATAAAAAAACTGACGAAGAATGCATTTGTTGCACTGATTCTTCTCATCACAGCTAAACTGTAAGTTTGATGTGTTTACTTTTGTATTTACATGTTTCAGTATTTTTTGTTTATTGCAACGTTTAGAAAAGCATTAAATAGACAGTCAGTATTACTAATACTTATCCATATCTCTTACAACTAATGTATTATTAAAACAGATCTCATTTTTAACAAGTTTACTTTTCATTCCAAACTGCTTGGTTAGTTTTTGCATTTTGCTTAGCTTAGACAATGAAACTAAACTGGTGAGTTTTATTTGTTCCTATTTGTTTTTGAGTCATTTTAACTTCTTGTGCTGCAATGTTTAGATTCCCCAAATAATTTTGGATTATTTTTAAAACCCACTTCTGTTCACATTAGACTGTAAAATGATTTATTTAAATCTAAATTTTGAGTATCAGTAGATGATAGTTTCCCTTTAAAGTTCAGCCAATTTGCCAATGAAGTAACTTTTGCCATCGCATTGCTCGGACTAAATAAAGATAAATGTTCTTATTGATGAACTGTGTACTCTTTCTTGCTGTGAAGCTACAATTCACATCACAGTATTACTGCTCTGATATAGTCGAAATATAAACCTTATATGAAGAGGAGCTTAGATGTTGGCAGAGTAAAAATCATTAACATGCATAACCCAGATAGTGATAGTGAAGTTGTGAATTGGACACATGAAGAGAATATGAAAGAAAACTAATTGATTGTTCATGCTATTTTTTGTTTAATACTAGGCCTATATACATCTGTGTGGATTTTTTGCTCCCGTTCCCTTCCCTCACCCCTCACCCCCCTCCAAAAATGATGCTGTCTTGACACAGCATTGTTAAGGGAAACCTTTTTTTTTTTTTCTTCCCCTTGCTTGGAAATCGTGTCTAATATTTCCCAACCTAGATGCCTAAAGATAGGGACTTGCCTAACTTTCAAAGGTGGTGAGTGAGCACCTGCAACTACCAATGACTTCAGGTGGCATTTGTGGATGCTCATCACCTCTGAAAATCAAGTAAATTTTATTTACATACCTTAACAAGGAGTTAGGAGACTAACTTGAGGCAACCACCTTTGGTCTTTGACTTTGCACAAAAAACAGCTCAGCATATTATGACAAAATAGGCTTATATCCTAAATCAGTGGTCTCCAAACTTTTTACGGCCAAATCACTTTTTGAATCTAAGGGCAATTCAGGATCTACCCCGCCCCTTCCCCGAGGGCTCCCCTCCCCCACCCTCACTCGGTTTTACCGGGCTGGGGCAGGAGGTTGGGGTTCAGGAAGGCATGCGGGCTCTGGGCTGGGGCAGAGGGGTTCGCAGTCTGAGAGGGGGCTCTGGGCTGAGCCTGGGGCAGGGTTTGGGGTGCAGGAGGGGGCTCCGGGTCGGGTCAGAGTGTTGGTGTGCAGGAGGGGGTGCAGGGTGCAGACTGAGAGGGAGTTTGGGTGCAGGAGGAGGCTCTGGGCTGGGGCACAGTGTTGGGGTGCAGGAGGGGGTACAGTGTTCTGGCTCTGGGAGGGGGTTCAGGTGCCGGAGGGGGTTTGGGGTGCACTTATGTGTGGTGGCTTTCGGTCGGCCATGGGTGCAGCAAGGCTATGGCAGGCTCCCTGCCTACCCCGGCCCCATGCTGCTCCCGGAAGGAGCCAACGCGCCCCTGCAGTCCCTGGGGCGGGGGGAGGGGGCACATGGCTCCGCATGCTGCCCCTCTCTGCAAGCACCATCCCCACAGCTCTCTCGGCCAATGACAGCTGTGGGGGTGGTGCTTGCAGGCAGGAGCAGTGAGCAGAGGGAGACCCCTGCCCCACCTGCGGGGCTGCAGTGGCCACTTCCGGGAGCGGTGTGAGTCTGGGGTAGGCAGAGAGTCTGCCTTAGCTGCAGCCACATTGCACTGCTGCTGGAGATCACGATCGACTGGGAGATATTCGCGATCGTCCTAAAGAGTCACTGTCCTAAAGAGGTTCTAGTTCTCAGTGCAACTTATAAAAAAACTTATCTGAGAGTTTGTCAGTTTTAAATTGTCTCTGACGTTTGGTGACTAAGTAGGAAGGTTTACTGTGTAGTCCATGAATGCTGTTTCAGTTTTGCAAGAAGAACTCTGCTAAGATTCTCTGCTCGCCTCACCACATAAAAGATTTTCCCACTTACAGTAGATGCTTGCTGTTTGGCTTGTTCTTTTTAAGAAGGGACAGGATACCCTAAATTGTTTACATTCTTTATTCTGCAGCCTGTGGAGTTTCCCCAGTTCTAATACAGATTGCCCCCAGGAGCAGCTGTCACGATATGGTATCTTTCCTTCAGGTAGCAGAGCAAAGTATATGTAGGCTTTCTCAGAGCCTACTGCAATTTTGCTGATCTATGGACTGTTTGGGAGATGACAAAGATGCTAAATATAGCAGAACTCCCACTATATCTTGCCTCTGTGACACAGTATCTCCAAAATAATGCCAGGAGCTAGATTGTTTTTCAGATGCTCCATCTGGCTGCCTGACATGTGGAAAGTTTTCTTTTTTTTTTTTTTTCTGACTTGGTTATCTCAAACAAGATTCTGGACCAGATTCTGATCTCGGTTGTGCTGGTATAAAACTTGAATTGACTGGCCTGAAAACCAGAGTAAATTGTTTTAAAGGATTTATATGGTGATTGGAATCTACTTCTGTCTGTGTTAGTTCATGTTGCAGTAGTTAGCAGGTATCTAAACTTACTGTTGGAGTTCTGTTATATATTTATTTGAACATGATTTTGTGTATACATACCACTGTACCTAGGGAAGCAGTTACTGAAAGTGAGGTTCCTCTTTTCTTTGTATATTTAATACTGTTGTTCAGAGAAGCCTGAAATTTCGCCTTTTAAGGTGAAAGCAATGCAGGGAAATGTCACTTAAGAGAGTAATATGTATTCATTTTTTCTTTCCTTTTCAGACTGATGATGCCACTTTTCTGTAGAGAGATGGTGGAATTGTTGGACAAGAATGACAGCTTAGTCAACCACACCAGTTTATCAAACTATGCATTTCTCTATGGAGTCTTTCCAGCAGCACCTGGCGTGGCTATCTTTGCAAACCAGTTCAATATGGAAGTAGAGATTGTATGTGCCTGACAATAGCAAACTCAGCACTAATTTTGATTTTAATTTTATTGATCAAATATTTTTAATACAAACTTTTGAGAAAGTTAGCTTTTCATAATATAGACACATCTGGGTCTCTTATGCTCTCTAGGGATCAAAATATGAATTACAATTCAAATTAACAATTAAACCATGCAATTTTTTTTCTGCTTTCTGTTTCAAGTGTTCACATAACACAGATTTTTTTTAAACCTAAGGTCCTATTCCTAGAGCCTAGATTAAGAAAAATATGTGGACTCAAATAACTTAAAGCAGAAGGAAAATTCTATATGCTCCTGTTGAAGCCAATGAAAGTTTTATCACTTGCTTCAGTGGGAGCTGAATTAGGTCACTGCTATGAGCCTTTGAAAATCCCTCCTTGAGTGACTCTCTCCCCTTTACAGGTGCCGACTTCTTCTGGCTCAGGTGGGTGCTTGACCCCCCTCTACCCCTGGCCCCATCCCGACTCCACCCCTGCCCTGCCCCCATTCCAACCCCTTCCTCAAATCCCTGCCGCAGCCCCACCTCTTCTCCGCCTCCTCCCCTGAGGGCGCCATGTTCCCGCTTCTCCCCGCTCCCTCTTGGAGCTTGCTACAGCTGTTTGGTGGCGGCAAGCACTGGGAGGTAGGCAAAGGAGTAGGGACACAGCGCGCTAAGGGGAGGAGGCGGAGGAGGAGGTGAGGCGCGGCGGGGAGCTTGACTATCGGTGGGTGCAGAGCACCCACTAATTTTTCCCCGCGGGTGCTCCAGCCCCGAGCACCCACAGAGTCGGCGCCTATGCTCCCCTTTGGTTAAACCTTATGATAAAAAAACATGTAGTTCTTGTTTCTTATCCAGAGGACACTGCTCCAACTTCACTATTGGCTTTATTACAAATAACTCTTAAACAGAAGAGATGTTTTATGAAGTGAGCCAAATTCTTACAGGCATTCTGCATACACTTCAGGGTGGAAAGTCCAAGTATCCAGGGTGCATCATGTTTATTACCGGACCCAGCAAGTGGCTCCTATCCACAGCTTCCCATATAAATTATTCGAGATGCTGCGAGACAGAGACTCTGGGGAATAGACAATATGTGGAGCTGCTGCTGCCTTGAATATGGGCACACATTGATGCTGGTTTTTTAGCAGCATTTTGAAGTGATATTTCACAAAGTTCCAGAATCTGGCCCTATATACATGTGCATCTGTAACTGTTTGATTTTTTTTCAATATTCCTTCTAGGCAAAATAATAAAACATTTGTCATAATTTTTTTAGAAGAATTACACAGATTTTTTGCAAAAATATACAAGAAAGATACAATAATGAAGCATTGTAGGCTTAATTTTGTGTCTAACCAACCTTGGCAATGTCCCTTTATTAGTCAGAGGGCTGGTGTGTGTAGAATCTCCGCTGCGGCTGCTGTTGAATTCCGAAACCGAGGAAGCCAGGGAAAACCAAAATATAAGTAACACGTAAACACATCCAGGCTTTTTTTCCTCCTTGAATTTGTGTGACAGAAAATGCACATCTGCACAAACAA
This sequence comes from Chelonia mydas, assembly GCF_015237465.2. Taxonomy (NCBI): domain Eukaryota; kingdom Metazoa; phylum Chordata; order Testudines; family Cheloniidae; genus Chelonia; species Chelonia mydas. The sequence goes on along the minus strand of NC_051251.2, from coordinate 41,698,009 downwards.
ATTTTATTTGTTTAATGTAAAATATAAAGCTGTGCATTGGAGGAAGAGACTAAGCTGTGACACTCCGCATTGTAGTATGTTCGCCCAGTCCTGTACTGGGGTCATCGGGATTACTCATGTGAGAAAGCACTGTTAATGTAAGAGAATTTGCAGAGAGGGCTCCCAGACGGATGTTGTTTTTGATTACGCTCATTACAAGATGTTCATCTTATTCTTATCTGTCTGCAAAAAATGGATGTATTTCCTACAATTCATAGCCCAAATTCTGGTTGATCTTCTAACCATGCAATACATTGACTTCAGTAGAATTCCATATGGTATTTAAGACCAGGGTAGAATTTTGCCCATAGTATATTTCCTAAAAACAGATAATTTAACTAGAAATTTGATATCTTCTCTGCTTTCTCCTCTTGATTTCGTTTGCAGATTACCTCAGGAATGGTGATAAGCACATTTGTGTCTGCTCCTATCTTGTATGTTTCTGCTTGGCTATTGACCATTCCATCTATGGATCCAAACCCATTGGCATCTGCAATCCAAAATGTTAGCTTTGATATAAGTATTGTCAGTCTCGTCTCCCTGGTAAGTATTGATAATACAGTAAGGTGAAGGAAATACCCAAACCACATTAAGGGGCAGTAAGGTAGTGACAAACAACAAGCCAGGTAATTGAAAGACAAAATTGTCCTTTCATCGCTCTTACCCTGTTGTAGGAGAGGGGAGGAGAGAAGAGAGAGAGAGAGGCTCTCCGATGTAGGGTAAATGGTCCACCGTAAAGCTAACATGAACACGAAGTAGTTGTAAAAAAGGAATGGTCCAGTGGTAAGGGTATTAAGCAAAGGACTTTGGAGACCCAGGTTCAGTTCCCTGCTCTTGCACAGACTGCCTGTGTTGAGTTGGGGCAAGCCATTTGGGTACTCTGTGCTTCAGTTCCTATCAGTAAAAATGAGGATAATCGCACTTCCCTTCCTGACGGGGGGTTCTGAGGACAAATACATTACAAATTGTGAGATGCTTAAATACTAGGCCTATACACATCTGTGAGGATATTTTTGCCCACTGGCCCCCACTCTTACATCCAAAAAAGGTGCTGGCAGGGGCTATTGAAGTAGCAAAGATAGAAGTTAAAGCCGAGGCATCTCTCTGAGCTGAATGCCTCCACAGTCTTGGCTAGTGAGAGCAGTTAGCATGGAAGTTATTTAGCATTAAAATGTTTGGGAAATTCTTTTCCTGGCAACAACCTCTGGTTGCCTGGTTCATAAAATAGGTTGTGACATCCCAGAATGCATCATTTGCCATCATTACAATGCCATGGGTAGGTTTGTTTGTTTTTTTTTAATGTAAGTTAAAATATCCATGCTGAATGGTTCCCACAGCCTGATAAGCTGGGCCATTCAGCACAGTTTCCGAGTTTCACTCCATTTTTAGCTTTGGAGTTCATCTTTCCAGAAGCTATCTCAGACTTACATTTGCATTTTATGCCTTTTGCCTCTGTGTGTCAGAGTGCTTCTTTTTGATATTTCTAATAAAAGGCAGGGAAGTTTTATGTTGAGATATGAAATATGTGATGATAAATGTAAAGAAACTGGTGTGATTAACTGGTTAAATTCTTGTGTTGTAAGCAGCTGAATACTTCGTAAAGTTTTATTAATTTAAAGGAAAGGATAAATGTCACGCAGTTTAAAAATAGAATTAAAAATAAAATGCATGTAAATTAGTCCTTCATAATAAGCAAAATTTTTCTCCTTACTGATTATCAATTTTGTATAGGAAGATAGACTTCTCAATGTAGCTCATGGGTACCTTTTGAAGAAGTGTGAATATTGTTAACCTGGATCATTAAATATCTCAACAAAATCTTGAAAGAGTTGACAAAACAGAAGAATATAGAGTGGGGCACTGACTGTGACATTGAGGAGAAATGGAAGGACAGCCACAACTAGGACTTGCATCTTGGCAATCAGCAAGCCTTTTGTGGGGATTGTAAGAGAGGAATGGGTAGAAGCTGTGTCTTAAACTAAAAAAAGAGAGAGAGAGCGAGAGAGGGCGTGCACCAGATCCTCCTAGCCTGAGCACCCCTAAGGAGGCATGGGTGGCTCTTCAGCATTTTTTCCACCCCTTTGTTTGTGAGGGGCAAGCAGCCTCCAGCTTGATATGACATGATAGAGCAGCTTTAACTTGCCCCAGCAACAACAGTCCCCTAGAAGTCACACCATCCCAAGCACACAGAAGAACTGCACTGTGGCTATGCCTCCTATGGCAAAGGGACTGGGAGCTGGTGGCATAGAGTTGATGCTTCCAGCTTTGTTATCTAAAAACAAAAGGAAATGGCTTGTTGGATGTTTAATTCCTGTATGTTAAGCCTGAGTGCTTATCTTAATTTTTAAAAGTCCTAAATTGAACTCTTATTTCCTTTGTGTATTTCAGATCTGGTCTCTTACTGTTATTCTTTTGAGTAAGAAATATAAACAGCTTCCTCATATGCTGACGACAAACTTACTCATTGCTCAGGTCAGTACCATGTAGAATATAAAAATCTTTACATACAAACTTTTTTTTTTTTTCCTGAGAAATCGCTGTGTGGAAAGCTTATTTTATAGATATATGATGAAGGGAAAAAAGATCTAACACATTACTTTCTAAATAGCTTCAGTGTTACTGTGCCTCAGATTTTGTGTAGTAGACTGTATAGTATTTACTGTACAGAACAATCATTTGTGATTTTGTTGGAATAAATGATTATAACATTAAATTCTCTCCTATAGAACTGTTTTTAGAGTAGCAGACGTGTTAGTCTGTATTCGCAAAAAGAAAAGGAGTACTTGTGGCACCTTAGAGACTAACCAATTTATTTGAGCATAAGCTTTCGTGAGCTACAGCTCACTTCATCGGAATGCATCCGATGAAGTGAGCTGTAGCTCACGAAAGCTTATGCTCAAATAAATTTGTTAGTCTCTAAGGTGCCACAAGTACTCCTTTTCTTTCTGATAGAACTGTGTCTCAAACTGAGAAATAGAGGAAATTCAGAGGGAAAGCTCAGATTTGGAATACATTCTTTTCTCAATTTTATATGTGTAATTCTAAGTGGTGATAATCATATCTCTAAAAATAGCATATATCTTTTCATCCCAAAATGCTTCCCAATCTACATATACATTAAGCACATATACATATACATGAAGCCATCTTCATTTTGGTTGCTGTCAGCCACTTGAGGACATCTGGTACACAGCAGATGGCCCAACAGTGAGAGGGAAATGTTGGCCAAGGACACTGAAGCAAAACCCTGTATTTGAGAAAAGAGCCATGGAAGCTTTAAGGTCCAGACTTGACAGAAAAGATTTGGATTTATAAGTTCTCTGCTGCAAGACTTGCGTAAATGGAGTAAATTGCATGAGAATGCCACGTGTACTGAGAGAAAAGAAAAGACTGAACCACCCTTTGCTCACTGGAATCTGTGTGTGTGCTTCTTTTTCCCTATGCTTTGCAAATGTTACTCTTGCCTATCATATAGATAGGATCATAAACACGCAGCATAAATTCATACAGTAGTTGCGGGACTGTTCTCTCAATACACATCTGTAATTCCCATTGATACTAGTAGGAGTGAGTTACATTGCCTAGCATTGGGAGAAAAGACCACATAAGACCTTCTTCCCTGGAAGTCAACTGCAAAACTCCCATGGAGTTCAGTGTGAGGATGATGGCGCCTGTTGTGTGCATATGCAGCAGACCTTTTTCTTAAGTATAATATTGATAGAAATATATAGTACACAATATTAAAACCAGCGAGGCTCCGTTGACTATTATGGAGTCATCCTTTTCAAATATGATTTGTTTAAATTAGACACTTCTTTTTTATAACTGCAAGTTAACTTCAACTGTAAAGGTTATTTTTCTTAAATTTGTATTATAGTAATTTATCTGGGCCTCTTCACTACTAAGATTATCCTTGGACAGGTTGTGTCCCCAAGTGTGAATTATTTACCTGATAATTCTCCCAGATATCCAAACCTCGATCAGCCTCAGGTTTTTTTCAGTGCCCCTAAAACACTTCAGACAAAAAGGGTGTGTAATGCATTTTATAAAATTTGTTTTCTGAACCCTCTTACTTCAGGTTTCTCTAACTCTAGAGTATGTTTGTTGTCAAAAATAGAAAATTCCTGAAAAACTAATGCTTATGTCAGTGACGTAGCCTTAACTTTGAGAGCACTATTGCACTGCTTTAATGCTGTGAAAACTCATTTTTAAATATCTGAGAATTCATAAATTCAAACAAAATTCAGTTGTCTGGCTGCAGATGGTGGATTTTTGATAACTGTTGTATCTGTGCTACACTATTTATTTTTCCCCTCATATTTTAATTTCAATATTCAAATGATTGCAGCTTCACTCTCCTTTCACAGGTTGTTGCCTGCATTGGAATGGTGATGTGGAATTTCATTATTAGAGAGAGAAACATCACTCTGCAGATTCTGGTGTTCATCTTGTTATACAGCTCGCTTTATAGTACTTATTTGTGGACAGGTAAGTTGGAATGTGAATAACTTCTGCTTTCATGTGGTAAAAATAAGTATTGTAGTGTGCAATTAATGTTCTAGAGTAATTGATTGTACTCTGGAGAGTCATCTTTCCTCACATTGTATGTTAATCGTTTATTTAATACTATAAATTGCACAGTTCTGTACAGTGGTAGGTCATTGCCAAACAGAAACACTGCCTGCACTGGGGAGCTTACAGTCTAAGGCCCTGATCCTGCAATTGGTAGCTTGTGGTTACACTGCTGTGCCTATGCAGAGCTCCATTGACTTGAGTGCAGTTCTGCATAGATGCAGCAGCCTGCTTGTACTGAACAAATTGCAGGAATGTGCCTTAAAGGCAAAAGCAAACACAGAGTGAACAGTGGGGTGTAGCCTTTTAACATGTCATAAATTGTGTGGGGGTTTTCTGTAGGTTCTTAGGGATGGAGACAGTGGTAGATTGCTGTATAATAGCAGAGCTTTGGGGAAGTTATGCTAGGCATATGGGGGGGCATGGAAGTGTACGAAACAGACCAAAAGAGGTGGAAGGAAATGAGGCAGGACACTTGGGTAGCCTAATGTGAGTGTGACGGGATGTACCAAACCTGCACGGGGCCAAAAGGGCTTGCCCAATCACTGTGGGTCCAAGAGGCCTCGCCCCTGCTGCGTATGCTCAAGGTGGAAGGGACAGATAAAAGGAGGCAGCCCAGCTCAGTCTGGGCTGGCTGAGGAGGAAGAAGGATGTGTGCTGCAGGCTCCTGCAGAGACGCCTATGACTCTGCAAACGGTGGGAACTGTGGACCCGGACTACGCTGTGGATGACCAGCCAACTGCGGAGCCTGACTGGCACGTCGAGCCTGCTGCCAGCTGGGGAGAGGCCTGAGATGCACCTTGCGGTAGAAAGGACTCAGGGAATGTTGATAGAAGCTGATGCTTAAACTCTTAACAGGGAATTTGCCTGGGTTCCGTCCTTTCCTTCCCCCCACCCCCCTGCTTGCCAGTAGGTGTGGCTACTGCTTGTTTGCTCTGCCCTGCCCAGGTGCTACAGACTGACTGTTTGTCAGCCTGCTATTACCTGCCTCAGCCAGGAGGCCCATGGGCCATAGTCTGTTGTCTGCTTGGCCCCGCCAGGGGTCCCGAGCCCTCCTTGTTGTAATTACCTGATCCCACAGGGAGTCCCAATGACCTTGTGATGGGATGTACCAACCCCACATTGGGTCAATGGGGACGGCCCCACTCAACACACAAGATCCCCCGTGACAGTGAGGGTGACCATGTAGTTATTTGAGTTTTCCTACATCATGTAGATTATGGGTTTTTAGCTTTTTATTGGCCTTTATTGAGGAAACATGAACAGGCACAGACAAGGTTTCTTGTGAGGAAACTTTAGCCCGGCTTGAAAAGGCCTCCCGCTCCTCCTGTACTACTCAGTCACACATGTGTCTCAGGACCAGTTTTAAGTGGGCAGCCTCTTTGCACTTGCATTTCATTCACTCATACCCACGTACAGTTAGCCCCATAAAGGCAACGCATTTCCCAATGGGAGTAGCTGGTTGAAAATCAGGCTCCTTATTTAGACACCGAATTATGGACTTAGGACCCAAGCTTTGGTTGACCATTTTTAAAAATCTTATCCAGTTTTTCTCATAAATATGGAAGTATGTAGTTTGCTAACTTCCTGAGTTGTGAAGGACTGATAATAGAATTTGGAAGTCCAGTTCAAAGACACTGTTGTGCATATGTAAAAAAGTACAGAGTTTCTGATTATGTTCATATTTAGCTATCTAAAATAGATCAATAATGAATCTATAATTGTTATAGTGTTCAGCTGGTCAATATGTTGATATAAAACCTGCTACTAATGAGCAACTATAAAAACAGACTGCTCATGTCTAACATTCTTATATAACATCTACTAAATGTTTATTAATCCATTAGAAACCATTTGTAAATGGAACCTTACTGTACAGTGAGCCCAAGTTTATTTAACATTTTAAATACCTATTTAGAATGTAACTTTTGAAGGTAATAGTTTTTGTATAATTTTGTCATAGAAAAACTAGGAAAAAAACATGGTAGCTTGTAGCTTTTGACTTAATATATTGAGGCGCTAGAAAGAAAAAAATCTTACCAGCTGTGTGATATTGGATACCAGTTGTAGTGTATCTAGACTCTTCAACTGTTACCTTTTTTTTAATGAAAAGTAATAAAGCAGACATTTCTATTGTTTTCTTAGGTTTCCTCTCTCTGACTTTACTGCTGTTAAAGAAAAGAGACGTAATAAAGATCCCTGTTGGCTTTATCATCGTAGCTGGATGGGGGTAAGTTGGCAAAAGTTTCCTGCAGAATAAGTGGGAAAATGCAAAATAATTATTTTCTTGACACACTTTGTATTTTGCTGTTGCAGCATCCCAACACTTCTAGTGGGAATCTTACTAATAACTGGTGAACATAACCCTGACAGCATTGACTCAGCATTTTTTTATGGAAAATATCAGGTATGAATGTTTCTCTTCACCCCTTTTGACGCCTGCCTTTCACAGTACGTTACTGAGAAACTGTTTGTTTTCTCTCTTTGCTTTACATATAACTAAAGATCTTTCTTCCAAGTACAGTTTACAGTACTAGCAATGCAAATACTAGGGATCAAATAGCCACTACTCAGCTTGGAGGCTGTGGTATTAAAATGTTTTTCTGTAACTAACAGTTATGAAAGACTGTTTGAACAGGGAGCCTTTTTGGCAACACTGACAAAAAGAAAGCAGGGACTGAATAGCCTGGGAGTGATGATGGGCAGTAAATCCCTCATCCTCTAGGTCAGTGGTTCCCAAACTTTTTACTAAGGCAACCCACCAACTGCATTTTGATTTATTTACTTTTTAACCCACCTGGAGTCCAAATTTGTGGGGGGGGCAAAATCATAGGCCAGCGTCCTTCTTTCTCCTCCCCTGCTGCCTTGCCCTGCCAAGGGGCAGTGGCACCCTCTGCCCCAATGCTGCAACCCTAATCCTAGCCCGATGCAGAAGGGGGGTAAAATTATAGAATGAGCCACGCCCACCTTTTAGTCCCCCTGTAGCAATTTCTCCTGTCCCATGAGACTGGACTTGGCTCCCCACTTCAGGCATTGCTGCCTGTTGCACAGGGTTGCAGCATCCCTCAAGTTTGGCCCAGCCATCCTTCTTTCATGAGGGAAAGGCGGCCAAGCCAAATTTGAGTGTGTGCCCCATGTGGCACGTCTCAATGCTTGGCGTGGGGGAACTGGCTCTGACTCAAGGGACAGGAGCTGCCACTGCACAGTGGGTGCAGGGCAGGTTTGCTTTCTAAATCCCTGATCCTGAGGCTTCCCCTCCGCATTGGGTCTGCAACCTATCTACAGTTTTCCTACAACCCTCTGGTGGGTTGTGACCCACCACTTGGGAAACACTGTTCTAGGTTACCAGTTCGAATCCAGTTTTAGCTGGTAGTTAGCTAAAATTGTTACCATCTAATGGCTGATCAGTGGTCTTGATCAAGGTCCTATAGACAGGTGTCCATGCTACTAGAACATTACACCAAGTGGCAATAACTAGCATCCTCGTTGGGAGTCTTGGCAGAGAAACCAAGGACTGAAAGCGCCTGGAGTCTGAACTACACTCTTACTGATAAATTGTTCATTCATCTCTGGCATGACATACACAGCTGGGGCAATGTGAGCTCCCCTTATGGTTTTACTTTCCCAGTGGATAGAGAGGACGTGAGTCTGCAGGGTTGTCAATCTGGTACCTGTCACAAGTACTAACAATCTCCAAATTGATACTGTGTGTTGATGGCAGATCTGTCAGACAAGCTAATTGGACTTGCAGAAGGAGGGGGGGTGGAAAATGGAGCCCTGCAAAAGGAGGAAAAGAGAGTGCACTTGTCCTTGGAATAAGAATCACAGAAGAAGGAGAAATGGGGGGAAAGGACAGGAAGTAGGTGAGAGCTCTCATTGCCTGGAGAGAAGGGTTCCTACAGAACAAAATCCAAAGAAAAAGAACCCTGTGTGGGTTATCCAGGCTGGGAAGATCAGCTCAGCCAAGCATGCTGAGTGGACTTTTAGCTGCTGCTATGTCTTGTGGCATACATATAGAGATACATTTTGGTTTGTTCAGATTTAGGTGCTCCTCGAGGGTTGGATTCTAGAAAGTACTGGTATTCAATGTGCCAAAAAACAAGCTTTTACATTTTCTTATGTTAAGGTGGCATATTTTTTTCTCTTGATTTCCTCTGACAGATGGTTACCACAGCAGTGACCCTATTCATCAGCATTCTGATATCAGGTATCTCACTTCTGTGTATGAACAGAAATGAACAGGAGACTGACTATGAGATATTGAACCCATATTCACATAATGGCCAGAGGGAGAACTCTGAAAGGGAAGGGAATGAGGAGAATCCGACGTCAAGGAGTGGCTCTCCACCTTTCGCAGAATCCTCTGCAGAAAGAGGTACAGTGCCTGGCTGTGCAAAAAACTGGGAGCTGGAGATAAACCATAATTCTGTGCATGAGTTTAACCTCTACTTGCTGGAAAGGGGAGCGGGAGGAGGGGAAAAGCTTGTCTTTGTCAGTTCTTGAGAAATGCTAAGCTGCTATGGTGATGCGTGAAAATATAACCTTAATAGCGCACTTTCTCTCAGTTATTTTAATATGATGATTTAAGGGAGGTTTCTTAGTTATCACTATACCTAGTACTGTGGGGGTATGTGAAAGATCTCATTAATCAGGCATCTCTGACTGTTTCATCTGCACCCTGCCCACTAACCCAGCTCTTTCAGGACAGTCAAACTATTCCTTGTCCTCATTTGGATTTAGTGTGCTTAGTTATGCCAGTGCTCCCTTACATTGTTTATGTAGCCAAGAGCACCTACATTGCTCCCATAGTGTAATGCTGTGTTTTGAAAACTTTTTAGTATACTAGGTGTCTGAAAAAGACCCTCTCTGAATGGAAGCTGGAAGAGAGTTGTCACACCCTTCTCCTTTAGGCAGTCAGTAATTTGAATAAAAACAACAAGGAGTCTGGTGCATCTGAAGAAGTGGTGTTTTACCCACGAAAGCTTATGCCCAAATAAATCTGTTAGTCTTTAAGGTGCCACCAGACTCCTTGTTGTTTTTGTGGATACAGACTAACATGGCTACCCCCTGATACTTGACACTAATTTGTATATTTTCAGATGTACAGTAAATGATGATCTTTTAGAATATTATAGAATAATTTTGTTTTCCCATCACATTACTGTAAATCAGGGAAACTATAACTATCCCTTTAATACTTAATATTTTTAATAGGTTGCTGTTCATGTCAAACAATAAATGGTGAGTTATGCCGCTCTGGAGAGGGAGAGCCAGTGTCAAATGCCACCTCTAATGATAGCTGTACTCCTCCCACCGAGACAGGTACGAGAATAATGTATTCCCATATAATATTCCATCTATTGCACTGACTAATTTAGTTTTGCTACAATAGCAGTAAAAATTAAATTGGGAGATGTCATCACTTTAACTGTTCTACTTGGACATCCTGAACTTCTAATTAAAATAGAAAGCTTTTGCCATCATGTAACTTCTTATAGTTTACACTCTGCCATCAGAGACAGTTGTAGTATTTTTTTTATTGTCCAGAACTATTAATTTGTAACAGACCATTTAGAAAGCTGCACAGAATGCAACCCTTTTAAGGGGATTTGTCCTCAGAACTTTCAGCACTAGTCTTCACACAGGGGATGGGACTTTCAAGGTATAGGGCACCTCTATCTGTTCATAAATTCCTGGTCCTAAACTGTTGGAGTTTGCATCAAGGGCCTGATCCAAGGTCTATAGAAGTCTTTCTATTGATTTCAATGGGCTCTGGATCTAACCCTGTAGATTGTATTTTGCCCTCATATGGAATGTTCCCTTCCAAGTGTATTTGGATTTTGGGAAAGTAAGTGTTTGAGGGGGCCCAAAGAGCCATGGAAATTGAAGAATAGTTCACAGTGAACTTTCTGCACCCTGCAAGAACCCTTGGTCCAGCCCATGCAGATGTTTACTTCTCAGTAGCCAGCAAAGTGATCGTGCACACTGCAGCCTTCCTTAGCTGCACACTTTACAGGCAGCTCCATTCCATATGTACTGCATGCACAACATGTAACTTTCAACAGGTCCGAACTCTTTGGAACCCAAGCCATTTCTCACTGCAACACTTAATCGGGTCTCCTCAGTGAGGGCTATTTCCACACAGGAAGTTATAAGCAATTGAAAATGGGGTTACAATGGAAGCTCATGTAACCTTTACTATAGCAGTTGATCATGCTTCCCACTGTTACACCGAACTGCAGTGACACATACCCTATTTTGTGTGTAGTACATATTACTTCGTGCAGTTCTTTTCTTGCCATCTAGTGGCAGGTATGGAGAACTTTTAAATAACCACTACTAAACTTTGCACTAGTATAGAGCTGTAATTTAGGCAGCAAAAGGTTTTGTTGTGTAAAGTTTTCCTGGTTAGAGAGAGAGCAACCATCTCCACCAGAAATCAACCAGTCTCCTTTGGGACAGATGTCTGAAAAATTTATAGTTAAAGCTAACATTAAAATTTCCCTTTTTGTGCATACATCCTCAGCACAGAAATTAAAATTGATATTATACGTGCAGATTTCAGAAGTAGTAATAGGGTAGTTTGTGCATGGACTTGGAGCCAGGAACTCCTGAGTTGTTCAAGACTGCAGTGTGTGTCAGCAATGATTAAATCAGTCATTTCAGCACTGAATAATGGGGAAGAGACACTGCACTGTGTAGGTCCCAAACATGAAGAAAGCTCTGTGTGTGGACATTCCTGTTGTTCACTTCCTCCTCCCATCTCTCCCCAATACTTCCTCTTCCTCATTGTTTCTAAAGGATTGTTGTAAGATTGTGGCTTTTGACTGGGTGTTGTACAAGCTGTCTAGCAGGGTCAGAATCATCAGACTCTGTAAGTTAAAAAGCCTAATTATAAATTCTGGTTAATGTTTTGCAGCAAATCAGTGTGAGAGTCATTGCAGTTCTGAAAACTGCATATTGGCACAGGAAGAACAACGTCTGCAGAGTGGAGACAAACAACTGGCTAGACACGTGTTGCTGTGTTTACTTCTCATTGTGGGCCTGTTTGCTGTAAATATTTCCTATTTCTGACATTGATTAGATCAGTGGTTTATGACACTTTTTCAGGAAATCTGTATCGGCAGACCAGTAAAAAGCTTGTAGTTCCCCATTTTTCTGAGTCAATGTCAGTTCAGTCTGCGCTATATTAAATGAATTGTGTGTATCTCAGTTCTGTCCCTCATTAGAAGAGTACGTCACAAAATTAAATGTGCTAACTGTACCGTTAACACTGCTGATGGCAATGAACAAGTCAGGGCTGACAACAGTATGGGGAGGGCCAAAATTTGAATTCTCATTGGTCTGCTGGTTCATCAGACTTTTTTCAGGGATATCTTTCTTCACTACACGATAGTCAGTTTTTAAAAAGTGCAGTAGTTCTTTGAAGAGGGACTACCTAAAAATGGCTCCTTCTTATCGAACAGATCTGTGTGGATTCAGAATCCAAGTTCTTTTAGTGATGACAAATACAATAGTGATGAGCATGGTATAAGAACCTATATAAATAAAGCAGACAAATCTATTTGTGCTATTTATATTAGCACTGTGGACTCCACACAGCCATGCAGTAGGCTGGACTCTATTCCTTTGCTGCATCATTAACAGATTTATTTACTACCTTCCAGTTAGAGCCAATCAGTGACTCCAGTGAGATACTGTTGAAGACTCCAGTCTGCTTGCTGGAGTGTAACTAAGTCAAGATTTGACCTGCAGAAACTCTATTGCTGGTGGTGGTGCAGAAGAAGGAAACAACCCAGTCTGACTTTCAGAGCCCAAGTAGAGTTTGTAAGGCTGACAAAAAAACATACATTTTTACTAGTAAAAAATGTATAATTGATATAGAAACCAAGAGGACTCGGTGAACCCCACAGTGCCATTATTAGTCAGAGCAAAACTGCTTTTTAACTAGGTCAGTGGTTCTCAAACTTCATTGCACTGTGACTCCCTTCTGACAACAAAAATTACTGCACGACCCCAGGAGGGAGGGACCGAAGCCTGAGCCGGCCCAAACCGTGCTGCCCTGGGCTTCAGGGGGGCCTACAACTTGAGCCCCACTGCCCCAGGCAGTGGGGCTCATGCTTTGGCTTTGGCTTTGGCCCTGGGCAGTAGGGCTCAGGCTTCAGCCCCGAGCCTCAGCAAGTCTAACACCAGCCCTGGCACCCCATTAAAATGGGGCCGCAACCCACTTTGGGGTCCTGACCCACAGTTTGAGAACTGCTGAACTAGGTCATTGGAAGCAAGTTTTCCTTTTTTTCTAAATATCATATATCAGACATTTCAAATAATTATAAATACATTTTTGTGGTGGCCCACAAGATAAAAAGGTACCTGAAATTTTGGCCCCAGTTTTATCTATGTCAGTTATCAGATTTTTAGTTGCAGAAACTATTAAATGAACTATGAGCCCCTTGCTACTCAAAAATGGTTTCACCTTTATGCCCACATGAGCTAGCATTTTTTTCCAGATTATGTTCAGCTGAAGTGCATACCAGCACCATTTCAGCTGCTGCTGAGCTTCCATAAAAGCAAGAAACCATGTAGAAAATGCTGGTGTGGAGCTCAGTAGGAATGTTTGCTGTTTGCCTTGTGAAATATTGGCTCAGACAGGTTTGCTACTTATTGATTACCTAAGTATGCATAGAGTTTAACATAGAAGAACAAGGTCCTTCTTTGTTTAGGGTATTAGAGGATCAGGCCCTCAGCACTGATGGTACATTTCACCCTTAAAATCGATCACACTATAGGGTCCCATTTACAGCTACTGAACCTCACAAGGAATGTAGCAGGTTACTTTTCAGTGACTGTTTTTGTTCTAGGTGACTTATTGCATAAAGAGAATAAATGAGTTTTTTGTTATCTTCTGTGAAGAAGAGAGAATTTTCTAACACAATTTATATTTTTAACAGAATCTGTCCAGCTGTTTGTGGTGGTTGTTCAACCAAGAACCTGGAAGGCTCTACGTGGAATTGCAGTTCTTTTGTGCTGTATTTAATTTTGGTCAGGTACTTCACAATGTTTCCTTTGATATTGCGTATTTCTCTTGGCTGCTGACGCTGGTAATCAGCAGTGATAGGAAAGAACATGCTGAGACTTTCAGTGGAGGGTTAATCAAATGTGAGGTGTATCAAGTTTTCTAGAAAGGGGCAGTGATTCATTTAAACAGGTCGCTCATCCATTTTCTGCTTCACAGGTTGTTCATGCTCTGCCTCCTGTTTGCAAGTTTTGTATGATGGGCAAGTGTTCCATAAGTAAATTGCTATCAACTTATTCTCCTCTTTATTTTATCTGGTCTTACCATGCAAATAGTTCTGGAAGGATGTCATTGTGTTTGTTAAATCAGATGAGATGTCGATCTCTACGTGAATAAATTTACCAAACCCCTTTCTGGAGAAGTTATTTGACAGCCTGTTGCATACCTGTCTCTGTCTGTCTCTTTAGGGTCCAAAATTTAAAGGATCCTTAATCCTATTTATTCTTTGAAATAGTGTCCAGGCCACAAAATTCAGTCCTGATGGCACTAAATTCAGTGGATTATTTTAATTCTCTTTTCTTTCCTGGGTCTGAAATACTGTCTTTTCTAGGTTTATAATACTGATATTTCTGTGTTGTGGGTTTTTTTCCCCAGGGCTTCATATCCTTTGGTATATTTGGTTTGGATAAACATTTAATCATTCTGCCATTCAAAAGAAGGTAAATCTAATCTTTCAACACTTACCTAGGCAGGTTTAATGCTAAGGATAGCTATTAATAATGTTATTGGTCTTTTAAACCTCTACTTCCATCGCTGCTCCTACCTCCTCTCCTGCCTATACTCGTCCCAGGGTGCCGCTCCTGAATGCCTCTTTGGTATTAGATTGGTACGGACACATGCAGTGAGCTGCACTCTTTTGGCCATGCCTTAATGTCACTGCTGCTGGCTAATCAGAGTCAGTGGGTGCCAAACTGAAAATCTGGTGGGACATAAAAGTTCAGCTGAAACTGCATTTAAACCTTAGCTTGCAAATGAGCAATTGCTGTTGGTACAAGTGAAACTGCCAAAGCTACTGCTGCTTCCCCAAACCTAGGGAAGCTGAATATGTCACTTATGTGGGGGAGTTGAGACTCCCAAGTCCCACACTGCCCCAAGCTGTGGGAAGAACTTAGGTTGTGGCTGGAGCTTGGGAGAGGACTGCCACCCACGGTCAATCTTAAATTGCACAGGGTCCAGGCAGTTCTGAATCAAGGAGGCACACCTAGTTCCTTGCCTCCACTCTGTGTTAGCTAGAATCAAGCTTTTGAGTGTTCAAAGGCAAACAGTGATATATGGGCTAGGAAGTTCTATCATGAGTAGCTAGTGTATGCACTATATTATAACAGAATTGGTGACAGAAATGATGCAGAATTTTCCCCCGAGTTCTGTAATATTTTTTCCAGCTTTCCTTTTAAATTGCCAGTTTCTTTGTTGATTTCTTGGTTAATTATTTTTCAGGTTTGAATTCCTCTGGGGTAGTAGAGAAGCAGCAGAACGTGCAGAGTCTTCTGTACCTGAGGAAATCAGGATGACATGTCAACAATTTGTTCATTATCACAGAGATGCCTGTGTCAGAAGCATTGTCAAAGACAGAAGGTGGGGCTCCGTTCCTTTACAGAGGTTCATTTAAACTGCAGTAAGCTGTTCAGAGATCACAGGCTGGGAATAAAAATATAGCACTTCCATTAGTGTTTACAGCCATGGCAAATGTCTTCTAATTGCAGTATACATCAGTGTGAAAGATGAGTATTTAGCAGCTTGTTTAGGTAACTTGTCTTCAGTGGAAACATCAAACCTCATTTTTTTGTGACTAAAAGTATTTGCATGAGAAAAAGTTCTGGGGGCCTAATCCTGCATCTTATACTTACATGCATTTGCTATGGCTACATCTGTAAAGACTGCTCGTGTGATTCTGGATTGTAGGTCCTTGTCCCTTACAAGTTCATTCTTGTTGCTTCTTCATTTGAAGTTATAATCATCTTGTGGTGTCACACAAGCTTTCAGAAACAAATCAACGCCCTAAACTGAAGATTATGGTTTCAAGTTTGTGTTTGAGGTGGGAGGTGGGGGAGAAAGAGCAGCAGGAGCAGAATAACTTAAAAAACCTTCTGCTTGTTTTGCAAATACCCATGGTATAAAGAAAAGGCAGCAATGATTTTTCTAATCAGAATGCTTCAGATTCAGTAATTCTTTAAAGAAGGATGAAGTAAGGCAATCTGTGACATTACACAGGGTATAATCTGGACTAAGGAACAGCTCTGTCCCCTCAGTTCTCCAACGTGGAGTGCTTTTTACACAGCTTTGCTGTGAGAGCTACCACTCCTGGTCTGCTCCCACACAGCCTCCAGCATGTAACTTATTATCAACTATATTGTATGAGTGCTATAGCCAGCCACTTGTGAATTACACCGCAACACCAGCAAATTCCCAGTCCCAAAGTTTCCCAGAAATGTACGTCCTGTACTGCCCAGCTCTCTGCTGGACAATACAAGCTCATAGAAAGTTCGTTATTTTATTAATAGAAAATGATATGCCCAAATCCTGTTATCCCAAATGGAGTTTCCCAAATAACTCAATCCAAACACACTGGTTTAGGTGAAACAAATTTATTAACTACAGATAGATTTTCAGTGACTACAAGTAATGAGGCATAAGTGTCAGAATTGGTTACAAGAAAATAAAAGTATAACACAATGCTTACCTTAAGCTAAAGTAAATTCAAAGCAAAGGTCTGTCTCACCACATGGTTCAGCAGTCTTACTGGCTGAATTCCTTTCAGTCAGGATCCCTCCCCCAGTCCAGTGCTGCTTTCTTTGTTCTTCATGTGTTGTTGATGCCGTGGATAAAGAGAAAGGAGAGATCATTTGGGGTGTCTGCTCTCCCTTCTTGTAGTTTTTTCTCTTCTTTGAGAATCATTTCCAGATGAGGTTCAGAAGACAGAAAGTCTGTGTGTACAGGAACTCCAAGCTGTTTCTTTGTCAAGATGTAGACTTTTCACTCTCACCTTTTTTCCTGCCAAAGACACCTGGTTGCAGACACCTGGTTGAGGCATTGGCTAGCTTTTTGTCTCTGGGAAACTGGTTTGTGACTGCTCCCCAGATTTGGAACATGTTTTAATAATATCATATAGTAGAATCTTAGAACTTTACACACAATGTTGCCACACACATTTTACCAGGACAATGTCAGCAAATTGAGTTTTCAAATGATACCTCACAAGGCATATTTTGTACAAAATTTATCATAATCTTGCAAAAGGAGTGAACATAGGGTACAGACATCACACAGTTCACATAGCAGGCTTCCTACCACATAAGCAAGCATGGCACATCAGGAAGTATTTTTACTAAGTAGACGGGTGCACTTTGTACCTGCATGGTATAGGCACCGACTCTGTGGGTGCTCCGGGGCTGGAGCACTCATGGGGGAAAAAATGGTGGGTACTGAGCACTCACTGGCAGCCTCCATCAGCGTTTTCCCCCTCCCCCCGGTGCCTTCTGCCCACCAGTGGGCCCTGTCGATCAGCACCCATGCTTCCCGCCCATCGCGATCAGCTGTTTTGCGTTGTGCAGGAGGCTCTGGGGGGAGAGAAGAGGAGCAAGGACGCAGCACACTCGGGGGAGGGGGTGGAACAGGGCTGGAAGGTGCAGGGCAGGGATGGAAAGCAGGGGTGGCCTTGAGGGAAGGAGTGGAGTGGAGTGGGGGCCGGGCCTGGGGCAGAGCCGGGGGTTGAGCACCCTCGGCACAATGGAAGGTCGGGGCTTGTGATGCATGGCATTTTATTCCCCCTACTGTTTCTTTGCTTTTATTGTTTCTGTTTCCTTTGAGAATTAATCAGACTTAAAGAGTGAAACATAAGCTTGTACATATATTTTGGGTCTCTGTATTTAAAAAATATCAATTTCTGATCTCAAATATTTGTATTTTATATTTGAATATTATGTACTGTGCAGCATTTCTTTCCCACCTTATTTCCATTTGTGAGAAAATGTGTGCAATCCCTTTATCCCTTATTTAAATATTCATCTAATTTCTCCTTAATTTAATAATACTGTGTCTGATATGATTTTGGTTCTTTGTTTTGTTACTCCACTAATATAAGCTAACATTTGCTCTCATTTTTACTGCTTGTTTTAATTAAAATATAAAGAAGCTCCTTGGTGGTTGCTGTCTTGTGTAGCTGTTAATCATCTTTGTTTGCTCCAACTTCGGAAACCCTGCAGTTAGGTTCCATGGAGCAGATTTTAGATAACCAGAAATATTCATTACCACAAGTACATTTCTGAGTGATAGTTTCCTGCTACTGACTAGAAGGTAGCAGTATTGCCTCATCACTAAGTCAAACAAACCAAAACAAAACACTTCCATCTTGCATCAGTGTCAGATTGTTCTCAATTGTTCCCTCTAGTAAATAAAGATTCAGTAAGATAAGCACATTAAATGACTTATCTACAATATACACAACTATTCAAACTTGAAGAAAAGGTGAGCATTAAAGTGCAGCCCGAGTACCTAATGCTTCTGGCATTTTACATTTCATTAAATCAGGTATTTTGTTACAGAAGTGGTCATGCTAATGAATACATTTGAAGTAAGTATCCAATAATTTGTATGTGTACGTGTGTTGTAGTCGGATTGCTGTGTAGGTTCTATAAAGTTTATTTTACAGGCATAACAGAACTTTGCATGCATTTTGCTTTTCATGGAGGCATTTAGGAAAAGGTAATGAATTGTGCATGCCCTTAACATACAGAATTAATAGGTTCTCTTCTAACATACTTTTAACTTTCATGCTGTCTTTCCTTGTTTTCCCCATATTTTTCCTTGCCTTCCCCCATCATGCAGTGGTGATAGCAGATTTACAGAACATATGGGTGAATCATTCCTTTGACATACAGGTGTGGTGCAAAGACCTCGACTGGCATCTTCTTTGGCTGTGAGCTGGTGAACTGGCTTATCCAAGTTGGCCTTGCTTCTGACCGTGGTGAAGCTCTGATGTATGGAGACAGACTGGCAAAAGGAGGAGTCATCCAGCATATTACCAATGAATTTGAATTTCAGGATGAGTACTTGTACTACCGTTTTATTCATAAGAGATCCACAGTGACTGAAAGCCACTGAACTGGGCATGTATTCAGAGGGTAGGCAACAAAGGGCAAGTTTGTCCTTCTCACCTGCCCTCACCACTGAAATCTAAAGCATTTTCTTTCTTATGACACTTATCGAATTGGGTGTTCTCCCTTGTAATGCTGATGAAATTTGGTGGTTCTTGTTCCACCAAAAGAAAATGTGTAGCAAATGGCCTGCTTTGAATGCTCACTAATGAAAAAATCTCTGAAGTAGGACGCTCACAGTTCAGTTATTTTTCCAGTTTGAACATAAGCAATATAAAATGATTCCCCACACCCATTAAAACTGCACTTAGCTGCTGATGACGCATACAAAACTTTAAAGCATTCTATGTTAAGAATATTTCCTTCTCCTGGTGAAATCCTGAGCTCCCATTTAAGTTAATGGGAGTTTTTTCCTTTGACTTAATGGGACCAGGATTCGCCCCTGTTACTTAGGACCCTTGCGTAAAACCAGGAACTCTGTGTTCAAATTTTAACTTCTCAGTTTATGCTGCTTACTCCTCCCTTGAAGAGAAAATCCTCTGTTTGTAATGACGTTAATTGCAGTGAAGATGATCATGATGTCAAGGAATTAGAACTGAGGCATGAGCAGATGAACAATTAACAAAGATCCTGGTTTTATACAAGTTTACCAAGCCTTAAAGAGATGTTTTTTAAAAAATCAACCAAACCAAACCAAACAAAACCCTAGAAACATCACAGAATATAATGAATTCTAAGTAGTTTGTTTTCCAAAGATTTTCTCTTAGGTGTTAGTACAGGGGTGGGCAAACTTTCTGGCCCCAGGGCCACATCTGGGTGGGGAAATTGCATGCAGGACCATGAATGTAGGGGGTTGGAGTGCAGGAGGGAGTGCAGTGCGCAGGAAGGGGCTCAGGGCAAGGGGTTGGGGCAGAGGAGGGGTGCGGGGTGTATGAGGGGGCTCAGGGAAGAGGGTTGGGGTGTAAGTTGGGATGCGGTCTGCGGGAGGGGGCTCAGGGCTGGGATGTGGTCTGCGGGAGGGGGCCCAGGGCAGGGCTGCAGGGAGGAGTGCGGGAGGGGGCCCAGGGCAGGGGGTTGGGGTGCGAGGTGCAGCAGGGGGATCAGGGCAGGGGGTTGGGGTGCAGGAGGGGTTCGGGGTTTGGGCTCCGGCCCAGCACCGCTTACCTGGAGCAGCTCCAGGGGGGCAGTGGCATGCACTGGGGCCAGGGCAGGCTCCCTCTGTGCGCTGCCCTCACCTGTGGGTACCTCCCCCAAAGCTCCCAATGGCCGTGGTTCCCCATTCCCAGCGAATGGGAGCTGCAGGGGGAGGTACCCGCAGGCGAGGGCAGCACACAGAGCCACTCCCCCACCCGCCCCCCAGGGCCACAGGACTTGCTGCCGGCCGCTTCTGGGAGAGGCATGGGGCCCATGGCACCACGGTGGTGGCAATCCCATGGGCCAGATCCAAAGCCCTGAGGGGCCGGATCTGGCCCGCGGGCTGTAGTTTGCCCACCCCTGCATTAGTAAC
The DNA here is from genome assembly GCF_015237465.2 of Chelonia mydas. Taxonomy (NCBI): domain Eukaryota; kingdom Metazoa; phylum Chordata; order Testudines; family Cheloniidae; genus Chelonia; species Chelonia mydas. Next base: position 41,677,725 of record NC_051251.2, on the reverse strand, counting down.
TCTGCACACAGTAATTAGCAAATTATACCTTCATCTTCAAATCCTAGAAGCAACTGCAACTCTTGGTGGGGTGGCAGATATTTAGTACCTCTCCAAATCAAACCCAAAACTTTGAACAAAGCATAAAACCTTTAAACTAGGTGTAATGACTTTGATCCAAAGAATGATCCAAAGAATCCTTGTTGAATTTCTGAATTTGGTTTTAGAATATCTAAGGATTTTAAAATTACATTGTCTTTATCAAAGCTTTATCTCATGGATACAAGATAATCAAATTCTAGTAAACCCCAGTAACCTCCCTAAAATGTTCAAATAGTTACTCAAGTACTGTATGTTATATTCATATCTAACTTGAATGTACCAAAAGGAGAGTTTGAGTCCGTGTTATCTGTAATAGTTTGAAATGGCTAAAGCAGAACCTGGAGTATGGAACAGCCCGTTTTAGTGCCCTTTTAAAACTGCAACAAGAGCGCTAAGTTGCCATAAAATTTCTAATCATTAGTGTAATTGAAAAAACAGGAGCAAAATCTGCTTTGTTTCCTCATCTGGAGTAGCTACATGTATACATCAATTTTCCTCAGCCCTTTTATTTTTAAAGACACAGATTTTACTTTACCTTTTTATGTGGCCATTATCTGCTAGTAATAAGAATAAAGTTGTTTTAACAGCATAAACCACAATACTTGAGGAAGTGGCTTTACAGTAGCTACAATTTGGATGTTGCACCAAATGCATGCAAGACTGACGCTGAGAAAGCAATTCCTTTTTGCTGTCAAATATATACAGTAGTCTTATTGCACGTTAGTCTGCTGTGTGCATTGATGCAGACAGTGTCCTACTGTATGCTATACAAACTGATGTTTTCTTTTTCCACAACAAAGAAACTGACATTTGTAGCAGGCAGTGGATTAGCATTATCCATGAGTGAAGTGGATGGCATACTTTTGTTACACTGCAACAGCTGAAAACAGCTGTGTCAAGCTATTTTGGATGAATTATAGATGTGTGTATGTTAAGAGTAGAAGCAATTAATATCTCTGGCTTCTGAATGTTGCTACTTCTCAATAAATCTATAGTTATTTTATCTTGTGGTTCTGAATTTTTATTTATTGTAATTTCATGGGTTACCTCAAGAGGCCAAACTCTGTAGGGAATACTTTTATCTCTTTGTGAGGGGCTTCTCTTCCTAACACTAGAGACTTGGGAATCCTAATTTTTGCCATCTTTTAATTCCACCAATGCTGCTCTTTAATTGGCTGGAGGGTTTGCTGGTGACTGTTAATTGATTTCTTTCAAGTGGAGACTATTGTTCTGTTCTCCTACCTGAGTTAATGAGGTGGCCAGTCTAGCTGTGAAATATTTTAAGTGACTCAACTCCCGTTTATTGGCTTCCTAGATTTGGTGAGTTCTCCATTCAAGAAATTGGCCTGTTAAAGTACTGAATATGCCCATTATCAGCTTAATAACATGGCGTCTGTTAGACTCTTTTGTATTTAAGGTTAGTTAATTGTGGGTGAACATCCGTTTTGGCAGTATCCATACATAATTTGGCAGAAGTTGGACCAAATTGCAGAAGGATAATTCAAATATTCCGTAGAACGAAGCCCTGAGCTCTAACTTTTTCTTGTATGTTTGTAGCCCTTACCAAAGGAAGCAGTGGAGAAATGGGGCATTTGTACTAGGTTTCACAATAGAAAAATATTAGATAATGTTTTTCAGTGAATTGTTTGTAAATAATCTTCTGCCCCTAAAGTTTGAAAATGAAAGTGAGTGTGTGTGTGTGTGGGGGGGTGTCTCTAAACCAAATATGTGCAGAGGTTGCCCTCTAGCGGACACTCTAGCTTTCAGTTGAATATAGTTCCTTTTCTCCTTCCCTTATATTTTGGCCAGAATCTTGTCTGAAAGAACTAAATCCCAGGGTCCATGACAGCAAAATATAATAATATTCATTACTTCACCCACCTCCAGAATCTAGCACACCATCTACACTATATATCACTTTAGGCCAGGAAAGGGAAAGCGTGTTAGAAAATACAGGGGAATAGCTGAAATGTCACTGCCATGTTGGACTCTCAGCTGCACACATAACAGGACATCTCCACTCATTATGATCAAGTAGGAAAGTAATCCAATTTATGACTTGGTGTAATGTAGTGGTGAATCAAGCACTCTAATGTGAAAAAGTACAGTTCTTACTTCACAATCCTACCCACCACAGTCTTGGTGACTTAGGCTTGAGCTAAGTTCTGACCCAACAGCTTTTTTCAGCACCTGAGTTTTATCATTAAGCTGACCATTCGAGTGCCCTTCTGGGAGGTGTGACAAGATCACAGCCCAAAGTGGTACAGCTGCCAAATGGCTCGCTGTCGAAAACAGACATTCAGTAGGAGCTGAGGTGGAACACAGCAAATCACTTTATTAAAAAATATCCTCTGACAGTTTATGAACATTCTTTGTATTACTGAACCTTCAGGAAATCTTGTGTTTGCTAGCACAGACATAGAAGAGTCACTGTCACCTTAATCAAACTTCTGTAGAAAATGTTTTACCTACTGGCATTACTCTTAACGTCTGTGATTGCTAAACCTAAAAGTCTGCATGTAAAACTTATCTTTTCAGTTTGCTTTGTATACTTGGCAGCACTCCACTCAGTTTCAATTTCAACTTTTGTTTGTGGGCTCTTTCACACGATGATGGAAAGGATATAGTTTACAAAAGAGCAACACTAGATTTGTAAAACTACAAATCAAGGTGTCTGGCAGGTGGAGTATCTGAAATAACTTAGTTCTTGAAATTGACTACATAAAGATGATCACTTTGATGGAGGCAGAGGTGATACAAAGTTGCTAGAGTTCTATAGCTCTTTGTATAACTACTACATACTGGATTCTTGATTTCATACAAAAAGGTGAGGACTCTAAGGCCTTGTCTACAATGCCAAGTTTTTTTTTGACAAAAGGCAACTTAGAAGGCCTTGAGTAGACATATGTAGAGACCAAAGAAGGAACAAGGGTAACATGATGCACCCAGTACTTCATTCTGTTGACATTAATAGTGTGTGATAAAACAAACCAGTATAGAGCCATTGGAGGGAGAGGTGACCTACTCTCGGGACCGGTATGCATTGTACATCAGATGTAGCCCCTACACTCTCAAAGAAACTGTGTAATCACCTGATCAACATCCTATACAGCAAACAAGAAAGATTAAGAATGAGCTCTCAAAACTGGATATTCTCACAAATTTCTCCTGCTGATAACAGCCCACCTTAATGGATTTGTCTCGTTACAGTTAGTATGGCAACCCCCATCTCTTCATGTTCTCTGTGTGTGTGTGTGTGTGTGTATACATACTGTATTTTCCACTCCATGCGTCTGATGAAGTGGGTTTTAGCCAACGAAAGCTTATGCCCAAATAAATTTGTTAGTCTTTAAGGTGTCACAGGTACTCCTCGTTCTTTTTGCTGATACAGACTAACACGGCTACCATTCTGATACAAAACTATTGTAAGGCTTTCTGGAGGGTCTGTCATAGCCAGAATCCTGATCACAATTTTAGACCCTCTGTTTAATTTCTAGGATTATAAAAAGTGTGGTGATCACTTTCAACAGCTTCTTGCCATGGAAGTGGTGTTATTTCAAATACTTCACATTGTGGGGGAAGGCTCAAGTCCCCCCCAACACACAAACACTTGGCAGGTGGTTGTAGGATAAGAGGGTTTCCTCTGCTTGGATTTTTCATGCCACTGCTAGTGGGTTTTCCTCCTAACACAGGGAAATATTACAAGAATGTTTTCTCACAGTATTTTGCTCACTAAAGTAGGTGTTTGTTGCTAAATAATTAGATGTTAGTCTATCTCTATACAATTTTAATATAGATGAAGAATTGCAATTGAAAGTGTGGCCTGCACTCTATTTCTATTACACAGACTTAGTTATAGGCACAGAAAAGCAACAGTTTTAAACGGAGAAAATATACAAATGGGTAAAGTTCTTCAAATTTACCCAGGAAAAGTGTTTGGTTTTTTTTTTAAAAAAAAAAACTTGTATAAATCGATCTCTGTGCTAATACGGATTGCCTGATGTATCTAATGTGTTGTTATCTGCCGTTACTAACCAGTTACAGAAAATTTAAACTGATTTTTAGTATGCCAGTAGTATCACCAGTTATTTTATACATTCTATACTTCAGATACTTTTAAGTACTTTCTCTTTTACAAGTCTTCCTTACCTTTTGCTTGATTCTGTATGAATGAAGTCAGAATCCTGCATCTATCCTTCCAGTCTCTTGCCATGAATACGAAGGTAATGTTACAAATTGATCATGACTTTAATACAGGATCAAGGATTTAGCTTTGCTTAAATCAATCTTTAATAAATTAGCAGCTTTGGCAAGACAAGTTATGAATAACAAGGTGTTCATCTAAAGAAGAAAAGTTTAGTCTCTCTTTTTAAAACTGTCATGCTGTAAGAGTATGCACACTTCAGATCTTTAAATACTCAGATCTATTATTCATTGTACTTGTGTGTTTTAAACAGATGATTCAATAAAATGATTGTTACGAAAAACAGTCCAGTGCTGTCTTGAAAAGTGCACTGGCAGAATTAATTTCAAAGTAATCATAGAGTAGTACATAAAACCAAAACACTTCTTTCTAAATAAAGGTTAGCAAACGTATAAGGATGTTAAATCTTAAATGTTTTGTGGTAACTGGCAGGACATTTTGTATTGCTAAGATACCAAACACTCATTATCTTAATGGAACTTGAAAGTCAAAGCCATTTTAACACATTTCAGTCCAACTTACTTATTGTAAAGTTGAATCTTTAATTTGGTTTTAAAATGGCAGATTACTTTAGGCACACTCCTACTCAATGTGTTAATTTGAAGGTTAACTTGTCATTCATGCATTGCCACTTGCACAATTAAGTGTAAAGTACATATATCCTATTAAAGTAATACTAGATTGAGCTATAGTCTATCCTAGCGTACAACTGTCATGAAAACTCTTACTGCTGACACGTAAAATATTTTTCTTAGTGTGGCAATTGTACAACTGGAGGATTATTAGCAGAGCGTTAAAATAAGTATTGGTGCTGCGATATTTGTTTTACAGGAATAAATTAATCTCAAAGGATAATGATGCATAATAGTGGCTTCTCCATTTTAGAGAGTCCTCACTTGTCCATTTTAATTCAGGCAGTGAAATTATGCTGTGATAATCAACTTGAGTAACACTTCTTGAGTATAAAATCTACATGCATATTCATAGAGTGAGTTGTTCAAATCTAAGATGCACCGAATGAAAATCTTAATCATAAAATAACCAAGCATTTCAATACCTACTAGGCATTTTAATATTTATTTGTTAATCAAGTTGGTTCTTACTGGCATTTCACCTAGTTGTCATATTCTTTATCTACAGCCAAGTGTCATTTAAAGGCAAAACTATTCCCTACCTTTGAAAACATTACTTGTTTGATCATTATCAAAAGCCCGTAGGCCAGCATATATAAGATGCTAAACACCTAATCATCAATGGAAAATGACTTGTCCAAAATAAGATTTGATCGCTAGAGCCATACAGCTACAAGGGATCATGATCACCAGGACCAAATTCCACTGCATTTGATTTATACTCTTAGGCATATGTGTTGATTTCCTCTTCCACACACTGTGAAAAAAGGTTAACAGCTTGGTTAACATCAAGACATCCATTTTGCAGGATTGATTCCATCTTGCTAATTTTCTCTTTCTCCAACTTCCGTATCTGTTCCAGCATCTCTTTACCTTTTTCCTACAAAAACAAAAGAATACATTTTCGAATGAAACTCTAACGGCACTGTACAGTTTAAAACAAAGTCTTGCTATAGTCAATCATCTTTCTACTTAAGCTCTTATACCTGTGCCCATAACAACAATTTGTGATAGTAGTGGGAATCAGTGCTGTCCAGTTTGTGTAGGTGTTCTTGCTCAGATGCTCTGTCCCTTATACAGTAGTTGTCTCATCTACCTACAAGTTGCAAACCTTTTGTGTGAGGGGCTTGAATGGTGGTAATGAAAAGTTCTTCAGTGCTTTCAGCAGCAAAAGGTATTTGTGCAGAAGTGCCTTTTTACAAATGGGTGTGTGTGTGTAGATTCTGAATAGCCCTGTCTTTGGATGGCATCCATTTTTGGATCAAAAAGTTTAAATACATTCTAGGCTCTACTTCAACAAAACCAGTGACCTTTTAGAAGTCAGCAACTAGCTCCTTGCTCCACAAAAAATAGGCAATTCTGCTGATGAGGAAAACTAGGGCCTGTAATCCTCGAAGATAGTTCCAAAAAGGAAAGCTGTAATGTAAACGAGGATTGCGTTTTCACATCATAGTCTTGACCCGCTCTGAGCAGCCTTAAATAAAACAGTGATAAAAGCCTGAGCCCTGTCTAGGCTACTGTCTTGCCCATTGCTGTCATCAGCTTATCTGTGCTGATGGAAATTAGGGCTCCCACTATTCCTACTGTAAACACAGCCACAGTGTGGCAGAGCTGTATGTTGTACTAATGCAGTAAGCATGCTTTGAAATCCTCATCGGTGGTTGGTGTGCTGTACTGCTCCGCTGCTTCAAGTTTCTTCTGAGGATGCATTAGTGGGACACGGTCTCCAGGAGCTACAACTGGAGCCTGACTAGAGATGGTGTGAAAAGGAAGGGAAGACAACTGGACTTAAGAGTTAAAAACACCAAAGAGAGGAAACAGAAGAGTCCGGAAATTCAGAAAAATGCTTGGCCTGATGTCACATCCTTGGGAGTTAGACCAAAGGAGCTGGCAGGAGTGATAGGGAGGGCCCACCCAGAGAGAAGCCAATCACACTACTCTTGGTAATAAATACTCCAGGATTTCTATATTTAGCATCTATTTTCCAATAATACTTGGTGAAAACCAGAGGTCTTCATCTCCCTCAGAATCAAAACATCCCCTAATATTCACACCCCCCCTCATCATTTTAGTCTGAATTAGCTAAGGTAGCAACACCTGCAGTGTCTTCCCACAGAGGGGGCTGGACTAACTCATCAACCACCTATAACCTCTAAAATCATGTTCTCTCTCCCACTTACCCTGCTTTCAGTTTGAGTGGGATATTAGAAGCAGAGCAGTGGTCAGAGGAATGTAGTGCTTCCTAACTCTGTATTTACACAAAACTGGCCTCCCTGCAGCTCCTCTCCACCCCCCTGCCATGTCCACTGTGGTACCTAGCTACAGCTTCTCCCATAATCTGGCCTGCATTGCTGCAGCTGCTCATCATGTGCCTGCTCGGTAGCTGCAATTTTAAAGCCTCCTTCCCACCCATCTACCTGTTGCTGCTCCCATATACATTGCTCCAAGGAGTGCACCAACCCAATGTACTTTAGAGCTGGTTCTATCGGTTACAGGGCTTTATACTGAAATCCTTCTGGTGAGTCTAAGCAGACTCCAAACCTCAGCCTTTTGGTAACTGGTGAGCCTCATATTGGCCTACATATACCATTGGTCACAGCCATTTATGAAAAATACACTAATATTTATTACAGCAAGTGCATGGTACCACTAGCTAATTTAAACTAAAATCCTCATCATTCAACATGCAATCTGGAGCTCAGGCAGTACCATCACAAGCTATTATGATATTAACTCAAAACAGTGCTGAGCACATTGATGCACTTAATCACTGGTGTCCAACGTGGGGCATTCCAAGGATACTGTGACTTTTAAACTGAAGTGTTTGAATCAATCCTGTCACTACAAGGAAGTGGTAACAGGCACCCCAACCCCTCCCTTCAGACCCAAGAGCAGCACTTGTGATTGCTGGGAGTGCTCTGACCAGGGGCCATTCCTTCCATGCTGGGGCTGTTCAGTAGTACCCCCAAGGTCTGGCTGGTGCAATTATAGGAGATGAAAAAAGAGTAGTCTGGCCTGCTCCATTCCAGGCTTTGAGAACTCTAGGCTTAGCAGGACAGAAGTTTGACTGGCTGTGCCTGAGCCTAGGGAAATAGTTGAGGGATTGATGGTGGCTCTTTGGCATTTCTGAAACATGTGCATACGAGAGGCTGAACAGATTGCCCACTGGTGCACTACATAAATATACTTTACCATCGAACAAACTGGAGCCTTAAATAGTATCACATCTGCAAACCATGAGTGGAGTGAATAACCCAAATCACCACCTTGCACTGAAATTGAACATACCTTGAAGGTTTCCATAACCACAGCAGCACTTTCATGTTGCTTATAGAGTTCATGTCTTCGATCTGGCTTAGTCAGAAACCGTGGTTTCTTCTTCACTGGATCATCATGACCAAATGTTGGTGAGCTGGTTTTTAGTAACTGAGTAATATTTGGCACAAAAATAAAAGGCTTAAAAACAGATCTAGGGAGAGGAAACAGAACACAGATTCTTTATTGATATAGTTTTATTAAAGGTACAAGCAGAAGTCAATGCATCATTGTATTTTCCTTCCATTTATCCCCTCTACTTCCACTGGAAAAAGGCTTCAAATAACTCTTAACCTTGTTTTAATTACTCAGATAAAATGTGTATGAAGTCTCCCCACATTTTCATCCATGTTATGTATGTACGTAAAGGAGTAATGAACCCCTAAATTATGACATGCATTTGGCTCTCACTACATTTTGGGACTTGTTTTAAAATAATAAAATGAAACTAATAAGCAAGTAAATGACACCATCTTATAACTTAGAAAACATTCGCTAACTTTTCATTTTAATTAGTTATTGTATCACCTGTCAGGGTCTGGAGTTCCTGTAAAGAAATGAATACAAGGGAAATTAGGCTCCTGAGGTAGAATGGAGACCATACTTCCAGTTGTCATAAATCCTCCTTCCATATTAATGCCACTCTCTTTATCCCGAAGAATTTCCATCATTGTTTCAGAAGTTATACTGCCTGTTTAAGATACAAAACAATGAATTTACAAACAAGACTAGTAGTGACTAAATACCAGCTACTCTAGAACCGCACGCTTTACTCCTCACATTTTTCAAAGGTAATGTTCGTGTTAATATGCTATGTTGGCAAAAAGACCAACTGGTGCAAAACAAGGGATATCAGACTAGCTTCTTACACGGTAGTTAAAAACATGAGAGAGACACTTTAGCTCTGTCATGAAAGCAATCAATCCTTCAGCCCACATACATAGTGGAATAAGCCACATGTTTAAAATAGCAAATAAGATTACTGCTTTATTTTTATCTTTTCTGATAAGTAAATGACAATGAGATATTGCATTTATGACTCAAGTGCTATAACAAATGTATTTTGGACTTCCAAAGTGTATGACAAATAATAAGCCTAGCAAACAGTTCAGATAAAATAACTTTTCAGATGAAAATTCATAGTTCAAGATTAAAGACTAAACTTCCTAAATGCTGTGTGGGAGTTAAGCAGACAAATCATAGTATTGCTTACTGGTATTATCTATGTACAAATCCCACTAGACTGCTTTGAAAATGTAAAACTAATGATAACTGTATGTGGATTTCCTGTGCACTGCTTTGAAAATGCAACTCGAAGAGATTAAACTGTTCCTTACTATTTTACTTCCCAGGTAATTTATATTTCAAGATGACCAGCTGAAATGATGCACTAGAGAACAATCAGTTTTATATCTTGAATGGAATGGAACCACACTAACATAGCCACTTGTGAAGGGCTATGTAATACTGATCAGCAAGCACCAAACTAAATAAGGCAAACTTGAGTTCAGCATCCTTGTGAAAATAATTTTCTTTCTGAGACAGGGTGAATGGAACCCCTTCATTGGTATTGGCTGTTCTTGTGAAAATTCTGAAAGTAAATTATTTTAAAGTAGTTAATGTTCAAATGCTGTCTCTGTTTTTTATATACTGTAGTGGTTTATGTGAATGCCTAGTGATGTACTGCCAATATTTTAACAAGGGCACCTACAGACATTTTTCCTCCAAATCCAGTATAACAGGTGAGCAAGTGCTAATATAAAAGAGAGAAACAGCTAATCTATTAATTGTTTTTTCCATTTTAAAGGGATATTGGCAACTTGAAACCTCCTACTCTTGCTATGTTTCCCTCATACCATCTCTCAGTGGATTAGGATTTCTAGTTTAAATGGCCTTGCCATTTCTAGTTGAACTAAGAAAATCATGAAGACTGCTGCTCAGTGAGAAAACTTAAGCTGACTTGTCTAAGTTTCCCTGTAAATGATGCAAGTTGCAACCCATGTTGCGCTTCAAGTATTGCACATGGTTAATTAATAATTCTGTATGGGCACAACAGGCTGAAGGAAGCCAGCAGGAGGAATTCATCACAGTAAATGAAGGAAACGAAAGAGAGGAGGCAGTTTTCATATTTGGTCAAGGTCAGTCATTGCAAACCAAGATTAAGTGCAGGTCAGCAGCTTGTCCAGCAGGCACAATGTATTAAATTTTTCTTGGCTAGATCAGGTTTTTGATTCTCCTGGGTTCCCCATATAGTCTCTCAGTAGCTACTTTTAAAATAGCTACGATATTTATATTTGTAAAGTTTCTTCACACACCGAAGATCAGTAGACTGGAAGACTTTTTTTTTTTTTAAGCTATTGGGAGAAAAAGCTTGGAAGGGTAGAGTATGATAACTATGCCTTTGTTTCTGCTCTAAATTAAATAGCTTTTAAGGCATGGACTTTTAAAAAATCTAAAGGAAATGAAACTATACCAGGCTGATAATTTGAAAACCAAGGGTGATTTAAAAATGGCTGAGGTGAATGCCTGAAAATGGGGATTTCGGTGAAAATGCTGATAGAACCTTAAAACTTCTATAATACAGGTATTAAGTATTCAGAACCTGCAATTCCCAAAATGGATGCAGGATTAACATGATCACCAGAGTAAGATATCTATAGATAATTCACTAGCACGCAGGGAATAAGTGCTAAAGCTGGGGTGACTGAGCTCAAAAAAACAAAAAGCACCCAGGGATGCAATTTGATTTCCGTTTAGATTAATCATTTCAAATGCAACAGTGAATCCAGATGCTATTTTGAGATATATGCAACACAGTTAAAAGCTGCCAAATAGAAGCAGCTGGAAAAGAAGTAGTAGTTTCTCTCTGCATAAATGTGAAAAAAAGTCATGTGAATAAGTTGGTAATTAAGAATTTCTTCTGATAATGCTGTAAATTCCTTTATCCTGCTTTCAGATAGGGTATTTTACTGGACTATATAATTTTAACAATAACATTTTTTAAATCTATGTTTTTAATATGAGTATCTTCAAGTCCAACCAAAAAAAGGTTAAATTAGGCAGAATGACTTCATATTCATATGACAACAGTGTTCAGACGTGGGTTCAGTTAGGCACTTGTACTAATATAGGCCTTCCTCAAAGCTCTCCCAGGCTTGTATAAATGGCAGTGAATTTTTGGAAGTCTGCTTTTTTTCTGCCAAGTAGGTGGATGGAAAATAACCCATCAAATATTCTGGAACTAGTCAGTCATCAGTCCTTGCTGAGCACAGAACAAGATGGCCCTCGCTTGGTAAGCCTATAGCAGGGGTGGGCAAACTACAGCCCACGGGCCACGTCAGGTCTGTCAGATGTTTTAATCTGGCCCTTGAGCTCCTGCAGGGGAGCAGGGTCTGGGGCTTGCACCACTCCAGCTGAGAAGTGGGGTCAGGGCTCCAGGCGGCTCCCGGAAGCAGTGGCATGTCCTCCCTCCGGCTCTTAGGTGTAGGGGCAGCCAGGGGGCTCTGCACGCTGGCCCCGCCCCAAATGCCACCCCATAAGCTCCCATTGGCCGGGAACCGCAGCCAATGGAAGCTGCAGGGGTGGCACGCAGAGCCACCTGGCCTCGCCTCCACATAGGAGCCAGAGGGGGAGACATGCCGCTGCTTCCGGGAGCTGCCTGAGGTAAGCGCCACCCGGAGCCTGCACCCCTTACCTCCTCCCGTGCCCCAACCTTCTGCCCCAACCCTGATCCCCCTCCCGCCATCCAAACCCCTCGGTCCCAGCCCGAAGTACACTCCAAACCCCTCATCCCCAGCCCCACCCCAGAGCCCACCCTGCCAGCTGAAGCCCCCCAACCACCTGCCCAAGCCCGGAGCCCCTTCCCATACCCTGAACTCCTCATTTCTGGCTCCACCCCAGAGCCTGCACCCCCAGCAAGAGCCCTCACCCTCTCCTGCACCCTAACCCCAATTTCACGAGGATTCCTGGCCTCCCATATAATTTCCATACCCAGATGTGGCCCTCGGGCAAAAAAGTTTGCCCACCCCTGGCCTATAGGTATGGCTGCAGTATTAAATGTTTAATATATAAAATTTGTTTATGATTTCTCCCCACCCAATTGAGAAAAATGCAAAAAATATTAGAAAACTTAAAAATAGTGAACAGCCCTTAAAAATCCAATCACTCTAATATTGTCTTCAATTGAATTATTATTGAATTAACCCAGTGTATGTACCACAGCAGACATTTTAATCGCTTGAATTAAATTCACACTGCATACTAAATACTTTGTTTGATTTGCTATAGTCAAATAATAATGGGTACCTTTGTGTTTATTCAGTAGCTTATAGCCTTCAGAGTATCTGCCCCTTGAAGTTGTCATTCTGGCAGTATTTACGTAGGAATATATGGCAGCAAAATCAAATTCTTTTTCACCATCCCACCAGCCTTTGCTCTTAGCGTAATCTCTCATTTCAGGATGTTCCCGATCAATCTTGGTTGTTATGGAGAGCTGGTTGGAGATATTCCGCACACCCTCTGTTTGTAAAGTGGGGAAAGAGATCATTTAGTGTCTTTTATGCAGTGATTTATCCAGTATTTTATTTGTTTACATTTAGCTTACTGAAATGTGTTTTATATTTTACAGCTTTTTTGAAGTTCTCATGTAACCTGCTGAGTTCCCCTGCAGACCTGGGAATATTTTTGGCTTCTCTCTCTCTCTCCCCTACATCACACACATCCAGGCCATATCCAAATTCTGCTGCTGCTTCATTCTCTGCAGCTCTGATATTCATTTTTATTTCCATTCCCACAGCCAAGTGTTTTGTTCAGGTCCTTGTTATATTCCAGCTCAACTACTATACCGGCCTCCCAAACAATCATCTTTCTGCCCATCAATTTGATCCGCTCACTCCTCTTTGAATCCTTCCCGTGGCTCCACGTCTATTATCACATCAGTTTTTAAACATCTTTTCACCACCCTTAAAGCTCTGCATAATTTGGCCATTCTCTTGTCATGCTTTACATTGCCCATGTTCTCTCCTCCATCAGTGTTTGCTTGCACGTTCACCACTGTGGCCCGCATATATAGTACAACCTCCCTGAGTTCATCCGTAAGCCCCTACTCTGCCTATAATTAAGTCCCTTCTAAAGACCGATTTCTGCTATTGACATGAAAGCAGCGTGGCACACACGTACCCAGAAGCTAGCTGGATCCCCCACATCCTAATGAAGCAGTTAGTATATGAAAAGCAGGGAATTACTAATCTGTTGCAGTGGGAAGATTTAAAATCCTAATGAAGAATGTTACCCTACCTTCTATTTTCTCTGCTGCCCAGTATTTTCCTGAAGTCTCTAGTACCCAAGCCTCCTTTCTATCAGCTATCAGAAAACTGTTATGGTAGGTAAATGCCATGTGACTCTCCATACAGTTTCCTCCTTGTCCATATTTTTCTAGCAAGTCAACCATGACAGTGAGGGCATTTTCAGCTGTATCCGCTCTTTCGAGTCCAAGTCTAAAACAAAATTAAGATGTTACCTTTTGTACTTATCTTGTTTTAGAAGAATTCTTAAACATCAATATTAAAGTTCAATCTGAACAGTGAAAAATGTGGTGGGATGTGTCCCTGTCTAAACCAGAAAGGGATCAGACCCCTTCACTTGGAAGAAAGGAGGAACCTACCTGAGCTCCTTGTTAAGCTGCTGGACTGTATATCTGATTGGCTGTGCCTCCTTCATGGGAGAGGATGCAATAAAATGGAAGTGTGCAAGGGAGGAAGAAGGGTCCTAGGAGGTGTCCTCATTCACCCCCCATTCCCAGGTGGGAATTAACTGCCTGCTCTGAACTAAGAAAGAAGGGTTAAACTATTGGCAGAGACTTCTACCATACTAAGTTTTGTTCTTAATTGCTTGTTTCTGGCCAACTGGAAATTGGCAAAAAAAGAAGCTCGCCTTTCTTTGTTTTTGTACATTTGTTTTATTTGAGGATCTGTGGCCAAAACTGTGACAGAAAAAGATTTGGGGAAGAATAATTACAAGGTATGACCCCAACCCCTCAAACTGCAATTGTGTGCTTGTGAGAATTTCAATTCATAATTATTCTTTAAAATAATTCTAGTAGTACTGATAAAACAATTTCTAATATCTTCGTTTGCATGGTCCATGTTAATGCTTCATCCACCTCAAAGATTCACAATGACTTTAACAGAAGTTGGAGCAGGCCTTTCTTCCTAGAAGTGTTCATATTTTAACCAAGAACAGAACAGCAGAGAAGGCAGGGTCCTTGCCTTCAGAGATATGTTCATTTCTATATAAAAAAATTTATCTGGGTTATAACCTGAAACCAAATTCAACATAGTATATCTATCTAAATACAACTAGAGTATGTGCCAACCTGAGAAGGTCCATGCCTAGGAGTGCTTCATTATCACAGACTTCTTCTCGTCCCCACACCGCTTCATTTCCAATGCAAACTCCATGTTCATTGGCTCCCATTTCAGCACCCCATATCCAGGATGGACGACTCAAAACAACTGCATATGTTTTTTCTGCTTGCTCAATTTCTATATAAGTGCACTGCAACATAAACCATGGCATGGGAAGTGTAATAAAAAATCAAAAAGCTACTTAATGAATGCAGGGCCTGAAAGTTCTCATTCTGCTAGATTTCCTTTGTGACAGGAGCTTCCAACAATAACTAACAAAATCATATCTCTAAATCCCCCCTCTTCTCCTTATCCCACAAAACCATAGACTAGTAGACTATCATTAAAACCCCCAAATTCAATAGAAATACATGTATATACTATGTAAGTGAAGTAGTATAATTAATAGAAACAAGCTCTCTTTAAGGGTTCTCCATTCCTAATTTGCATTGGAAAACAAAATATCTGGTTTCCTATTCAAGTGATTAAAGGGATACCTGCACATACTCTGGATCCCCAAACTCTATCTATTTTAAAATAGCTCTCCAATCAAGGTCACAGGGTTGTTAAACATAGCGAGGGAGGCAGTTTAGCTACAATTTCAAAAGGCCCGCAAACTAACTTCTATGCTGCAGGTAGATAAGGGTCTAGATTCTCTGCTGTAGGAGATGTTGGGTATCTATAAAATAAACTAATGTGCTATTACCAGCAACCTTCATCACAAAAGGCCAAGCATTACTTACAATGGGACCCACAAAAAGTGGGTTTACAGTGAGTCAAATAAAAGAGGGTCCTCAAAAGCAGAATCTGAAGGGGTGCACTGAGCTGACACTCACTGCACTACATCAGTCAGTATTTCTGATGGAGGGTTATGATCCTGCTGTGCTAGTACACAGCAATACAAAACTTACACTATTTTACGTCTTGTGCTTGGCCAAACATAGGAGATTTTTTAAAACTAATGTTTAATTCTTTACTATTTTTATTGTATGGTGGGCAAGCACCCTTAGTTTCTGTTCAAGAACACTTTGCTCTTACCTCAAGCTTGTCTCCTGCCTTATGAGAAGCAGCAGGGAAATAGACTACTTCTTGCACTTCATCAGAGGGTCTATCTGAATTTTTTCCAAAAACAACCCGGCTGCCAACTGTTGCTGGAGGCAGCGCCACAAATGTGTCACAGGAGCGAGGTGCAGTGGTTCTTGAAGCCATCCTTGAAATAAATAATAACGTACAGGAATGCACTTAAAATTCAGAGCTGGGGGTGCTTCCCAGACAGGAACAGGAGCCCGAGCGCAATGACGGCATTTCACCGAGGCGTGGAGGCTGTCACACAGGTAGCGGAACGATTACTTTTTTCTGGAATAGGTCCCCGAAACACAGACTTAGAAACCACCCCCTGGGCAAGAGCTGACGTGCAGAATGGTAACTAGGGAGCCGCTCTCTTGCGGTACCGGGACGTGAGGCCGCGGTCCCTGCCCCGGGGCTGGCAGCAGCCCCCCCATCGCGACGGCAGCGCGGGACGTTACTGCAGCCCCAGCCGGTCTCGCTGTTTCCCTCAAGAGGGGGCGGGGAACCGGGATCCCGTAGGGCCCAGGCGCGCCCAGCGGGCAGGGGGGGGGGGGGCAATACAGGGATCCCGAAGGGTACCAGGGCCGGGGGAGGGTGCGGGGATCCCCCGGGGCGGGGCTACGGGCTGTCAGGCCCGGGCGGGCTCCGCGCAGGTCTCACCTGGCGCACGCGGGCCGCCGCCCGAGGCCGTGTGGGGGCAGGTGTCACCCCGCCCCGCCGCCCGCAGGAAGCCCCGCCCCCTGCCCCGGAAGCTCGGGCCCGGCCTGGCGCAGCGGAGAGACTGGGGAGAGCAGCCTGAGGAGGCCGCGCCGCCGCCGCCATGGGGAAATCCTTCGCCAACTTCATGTGCAAGAAAGACTTTCACCCCGCCTCCAAATCCAACATCAAAAAGGTGAGCGAGCGGGGCCGGGCCCCCAGTACAACGCCCCGGTACCGCCCCGGCCGGAGCCACTGAGCCCCGGTACAGCGCCCCCCCCACCCCCGGTACCGCCCCAGCCGGGGCCACTGAGCCCCGGCACAGCGCCCCCCCCACCCCCGGTACCGCCCCGGCCGGGGCCCCTGAGCCCCGGCATAGCGCCCCCACCCCCGGTACCGCCCCGGCCGGAGCCACTGAGCCCCGGCACAGCGCCCCCACCCCCGGTACCGCCACGGCCGGAGCCACTGAGCCCCGGCACAGCGCCCCCACCCCCGGTACCGCCACGGCCGGAGCCACTGAGCCCCGGCACAGCGCCCCCCCCCCCCCCCGGTACCGCTCCGGCCGGAGCCCCTGAGCCCCGGCACAGCGCCCCCCCCACCCCCGGTACCGCCCCGGCCGGGGCCCCTGAGCCCCGGCATAGCGCCCCCACCCCCGGTACCGCCCCGGCCGGAGCCACTGAGCCCCGGCACAGCGCCCCGATACCGCCACAGCCACTGCCTGGTACAGCTCCCCCTTCCCTATATTGCCCCGCCTGGAGTCACTGATTCCCGTACAACCCCCTGGTATCGCTCTGGCCAGAGACACTGACCCCAATACATCTCTTCCCCCTCCCCCCCGCCCCGAACCCTTCTGGTAACTTTGGGCTATATATTTTTTCTCCAGAAGGAGTCCTAATTTTGATGGGGTTTGGCTAGATCATGCTGGTTATTGACCTGAAGCAACTTTGAGTTTGACAGTTTTAGAGTGCAACAACTTTGTTCTAGAAAACAAAATGTCTGAAACTGGCTCTCCTAGATGCTATAACTTGTAGAGAGTGGTGAGACAGCATTCAGGAGAGTTTGGGGAATAGTCGGGCTGCTGCATGACCCCGGGGGAAGTTTTATTAAACCTTCCTTGCGCTTGCCGTAAGTAACCATGTAATCTTACTGATGTCACCTCTGCCATTCCTCCATATATACCTTGTCCACTGTTTTGTTTTGCTTTGCATCGATTCTGAAATTAAATTGTAAACATTTTGGAGCTCGGGCCCTGTATTTGAATGTGACTCCATGCAGATCCAATTGCTGGATTCAGGGATTCACTGGCAGAAATGGGTTTCAATCTGTATTGTGAGGTGCAAACCACACTTTCGGCACAGTAAAAGATTAAAGAGAGCTGGCCTTAGGGGTGGGTCACCCAGTCAACTGCCCATGGGCACCATGGTCAAGAGGGCACCGGGAGGCAGCGCAGAGGTGCACCTTGTCGCTATAGAGTCAGAAGCTTCTCCCGGCTGGCAGGGGAGTGCTGGGTGGTGGGGTGCCCAGATTTCTCACTGCTTCCTCTCGGTGGAGGAACATTGGGGGGTGAGCAGTGATGCACAGATGCTGCTCACCCCACAACATTCCTCCATGACCCCAGGGAACTGTGGGGGAGTGAGGAGCAACACCAAGTGTCCTGTGTGTCCAGATCACTTCCCCCACCTGTGCTGTGCTGTGAGGTGAGCATCAGGAGCTGCTGCTCTGCTGCCTTCCCCTTGCAGTCCCCGGTGGCAGAAGTGACCAGGATGCAGGGAGCCCTGACCTCTCTCCTCCTCTGGCAACCTCCTAGGGGTGTGTTGGAGGAGCAGCATTGGAGAGGGGAGTGAGTAGCAATATCAGCTGCTCCATGCATCCAGGTCAGTTTCCATATGTGGGTGCAGGGGTTGGGGAGCCCACAGGAGCCAGGGCAATGGGGGAGGTGTCACGCCCAGGGAGGACAGGGGTGCCAAAATACAAGCTCGCCCAGGATACCATTTTCCCTCCGGCTGGCCTGTAAAAAGACAGGAAGTGGGAAATTTCTTGCTCAAATTTTCCAGATTCACATTATTTGATTGTCATGAGAAGTGAGTGTATTGTCAAAGTATTTAAAAAATAAATAAATAAAAATAAAAAAAGAGGCGAGAGCCATCCTGGCTGTCAGAGGCAGGTACAATACATCAAGCAGCTGCCCAGGATAGATTTTCACACTGGAGCTATGTCAACAGTAGGCACACTTTACCTGTGGAGGATACCGGTATACTAAACTGGCAAAGTGCTCCTAGGGTGGATGCAGCTTATACTGACAAAGCTGTGCTTTGTATCTGTTTAGTAAAACCACCCTCTATGACTGAAACAAACTACACTGCTAAAAACAGCTTTGCCGGTGTGTCTACACTATACTACATATACACTATATAGCTGTATCTACACTATACACCGCTCACTGACCTGGTTGTGCTGGCAGAGGTCTGGAGTGTAGACCTTTCCCAGGTTTGTCTAGGCTAGAGCTTTTTAGGGCTTCTCTATACATGAAAATTACTCTGGGTTGAGGTAGGGTTTGAATTTAAAGCAGAATATTGCAGAATAACTCCAGGTGTGGCCACTTGTGTTCTGGAATAAGAATGCCTTTTCCTGATTTAGCTTAATCCACAATAAAGTCTGGTGTACACTAGGAAATTAGGTTGACATAACTAAATCGCTCAGGGATGTGAAAAATCGACACCTCTGAACAATGCAGTTAATCCAACCTAACCTTTGATGTAGTCAGTGCTAGGTCAACAGGAGATTTCTGTCAACCTAGCTACTGCCTCTTGGGGAGGTCAATTATCTACACCAATGAGAGAACCTCTCCAGTCAGCATAGGTAGTGTCTTCACTGTAGAACTACAATGATGCAGCTGCAGTTGTGTTTTAAGTGTAGGCAACCCATAAGAGTTATCACACATGGCCATAGCTAGCTATTCCAGAATAAATCCATGTGTAGACAAACCCTTACCTTGTTTGCCAATTAACTCCAGGCAGTTAAGGGGTTTGTAAAGGCTATTCTAGACATCTGTATTTGTAGCAAACATTTGGGGAGCATCCAGACTAACCTTTACAAGTATGTTAAGTACCTTCAGTTAATCAGGAGGGAGGGAAATCTCTAGGGTAGACAAAGGGGGAGTGGGGGCTGGTTATAGCACATAAGGTCCTAATCTTGGCTCTAATTTGGAAACAGATATGGTGTGGCCACATTAGTACATATTTCAGAGTAGCAGCCGTGGCAGTCTGTATTGTATGGCAACTTCCAACTTATCTGTATGTATATATATTTCTTCTTACTATATGTTCCATTCTAGGCATCTGATGAAGTGGGCTATAGCCCACGAAAGCTTATGCTCTAATAAATTTGTTAGTCTCTAAGGTGCTACAAGTACTCCTGTTCTTTTTATTAGTACATATATTTGCATGATCAGGTCCCTTATTTTAAGAGCCACCTGCATTGACATATAGAAGCTGGAAATATGTTCTTGTTTTCTGCATTTTTAAACATGAGATTGTGACTTAACTGCATTTTCAGTTAACAAATTATTGGTAGCTAATTACTGCTTCATTGAAAGAAGGACCGTATTTAAGATTTTGCTGTGAGATTGATTAATCTGCACCTAAATATCAATGTATGAGGAGTATAAAATAACTGGATTTCACAGCCCATCTGAAGTGTGACCTTTTACTTTGCCTCTAATATACAATGTAAGTCATAAAGATGAGACAATTGTATACTCAAGCTTACAGCCACAAGATAGAAAATTGCACCAATAACAAATGAGGGTCCTGGAACAGATTCATTGACAGAAGTGAGCATAGACCCTGACAGAAGGTGCCTCTTCAGGAAAAAGTTTGTTTAGGGGATCAGGGCAGTACAAGGGAGCCCTGACCTCCGGTCCCAGTGGTGGGCAGTGCTGGCTGGAGAGAGTGTGTATGGCCAGAGCAGTTGGACGATATGTGCCTTCATTATATCCCTTAATCAGCTTTAGTCAGAGTTGCCCCACCACCTGACTGGCAGAAGTCCTGGGAAAGGGAAGAAACGCTATCTGACCTTCCTTGAGGCCAGAATGGTGCAGAGGGGGGTACTTTGGCTTTGTTCTAGTCTATATAGGTTTTTATACTGCCCTCATCACTGTAGCGTTGATGTGTTTTCTCGGTAGTGTCCATTGAAAGTGTAACACTGAGCTCAGGCAATGACTGGTATATTTTGTAACTGCTTTGAGCTCACCATTGTGCAAATCTGTACATGTAAATGCATATGTGCAGTTTTTGTTATTAAATGACTTAATAGTTTGTAAAGGATCAAAGTGCTGCTAGGTGATTATTGCATCATTATCCTTATCCAGGGTGGGTGTGATTTATTCTGCTGTTCAGAAACCTACATTTAGGCTGCAGTCTTGATCCACAGAGCCAGGGGCGATGGAAGGTCCCTAAAATTGACAGGGCTATGGGCACCTGAACCGCGGCTGTGCTCCCTCGCTTTGCCCTTTTTCCCCGAGGCCCTGCCCCCTTGGGCTGCCCCTCTCTGACACCTCCCCCATCACTTGCACTTGTGGCTGGTAAAAAGGGGAGGAGCAGTGGGCCCCTGGCTTCCCCTATTCTAGTGCTCCTGCACAGAGCTGTTGTAGCACTGCAGCGAGCTCTGGACTGACTGTTTTTCCTGCCCTGCTGAGATGTTTATTTCCAGCAGCCCATCCCAATCCAGGTGACCTTCCTCCTCCTGCCACATGTGAGATAAAGCTATAATTTGACAGTTCATTTTTTATAATTTCTATGGCATCTCCATAGAGGAAAATAACCTAAAGTTGGATGATGGTAGTATTGCTTCATCTTATTATCCTCTTTTACAGTTCATTTAATCTTATTTGCTTCATTTCTGTGGGTTAAAATGCCTTAAGTCTTATCTTATTACAGTCCAACTTTTGATTTTAGCTATTCTTGATGATGTGCACATCTGTAGAAAAATGACCTCGGAATGATACCTCACTTATCTACATCAGTTTGCAATATGATGGTTTGCTGCATATACAGACATAGTTGGACATTATTTTATAGCATATAATTTTGTACAGGCATCCTTTTATTCTATTTTGTTTATATGAACATTTGTAGATGTTGTTTGATCATAAGCAGCAAATCACAATTCTAATCATGTTAATATTAGGGCTGTCGATTAATCGCAGTTAACTCAAAAAAATTAATTGTGATTAAAAAATTAATTGCTATTAATCACGCTGTTAAACAATAGAATACCAATTGAAATTTATTAAATATTTTTGAATGGTTTTTCTTCATTTTCGAATATATCAGTTATAACACAGAATACAAAATGTACAGTGCTCACTTCATATTATTTTTGATTACAAATATTTGCACTGTAAAAATGATAAGAAATGGTATTTTTCAGTTCGCCTCATACAAATACTGTTGTGCAGTTTCTTTATCATGAAAGTGCAACTTACAAATGTAGGGGAGTTTTGTTACATAATTGCACTCAAACAAAACAATGTAAAACTTTAGAGCCTACAAGTCCACTCAGTCCTACTTTTGTTCAACCAATTGCTCAGAAAAACAAGTTTGTTTACATTTACAGGAGATAATGCTGCCCACTCCTGAAAGTGAGAACAGGCATTTGCATGGCACTGTTGTAGCAGGCGTCGCAAGATATTTACATGCCAAATGCGCTAAAGATTCATATGTTTCTTCATGCTTTGGCCATCGTTCCAGAGGACATGCTTCCCATGCTGATGACGCTCCTTAAAAAAATAATGCATTAATTAAATTAGTGAATGAACTCCTTGGGAGAGAATTGTTTGTCTCCTGCTCCGTTTTACCCGCATTCTGCCAGCAGTCTTGAATGATGACCCAGCACACGTTCGTTTTAAGAACACTTTCACTGCAAATTTGACAAAATGCAAAGATGATACCAATGTGAAATTTCTAAAGATAGCTACAGCTCTCAACCCAAGGTTTAAGAATCTGAAGTGTCTTCTAAAATCTGAGAGGGACGAGGCGTGGAGCGTGCTTTCCGAAGTCTTAAAAGAATAACACTCTGATGCAGAAACTACAGAACCCAAACCACCAAAAAAAGAAAATCAACCTTCTGTTGGTGCAGTCTGTCTCAGATGATGAAAATGAACATTACAGTCTGCACTGCTTTGGATAGTTATCGAGCAGAAACCGCCGTCAGCATGGACGCATGTCCTCTGGAATAGTGGTTGAAGCATCAAGGGACATATGAATCTTTAGTGCATCTGGCACGTAAATATCTTGTGATGCTGGCTACAACAGTGCCATGCAAACGCCTGTGCTCACTTTCAAGTGACATTGAAAACAAGAAGCAGGCAGCATTATCTTCTGCAAATGTAAACAAACCTGTTTGTCTGAGCAATTGGCTGAACAAGGACTTGTAGGCTCTAAAGTTTTACATTGTTTTATTTTTGAATGCAGGTTTTTATGGTACATAATTCTACATTTGTAAGTTCAACTTTCATGATAAAGAGATTGCACTACAGTACTTGTAGTAGGTCAATTGAAAAATGTTTTCTTTTGTTTTTTACAGTGCAAATATTTGTAATAAAAATAAATATAAAGTGAGCAGTATATATTTTGTATTCTGTGTTGTAATTGAAATCAATATATTTGAAAATGTAGAAAACATCCAAAAATATTTAAATGAATAGTATTCTATTGTTCAACAGTGCGATTACTTTTTTAATCGCTTGACAGTCCTAGTTAATATATAAGTAGACTGTGAGACTATATTGTTTTATGTGCATCTATGCTATAATAGGATTTTACTTACTGGTAATTAACATTTAAGATTAATTTTTAACTAGTATGTGTTTTAAATAGGTATGGATGGCAGAACAGAAAATATCGTATGATAAGAAGAAACAAGAAGAACTAATGCAACAATACCTTAAAGAACAGGAATCTTATGATAATAGGTGAGAACTTCTGTAGTATTAACGAAAGCTAAATTTTCCTCCCTCTCTATATTCTATGGTATCAAGAAATAGCCCACATTCAAGTACTTGAAGTTGCATCACCACCTGGTTTCCATAAGTCCTATAGTCCTGAAAGTTTCTCATAATTTTGAACAGTGATTCATAAATTTGAGTCTACTTAAGCAGGGGTCATGTGGATTTTGGTCCTTCCTTTTTGTTTTGGACCATCATTTTTCTGCTTGCTCTACTAATACTCCAAAAGTTTTGAGTATTCATCTGATTCATATAAATGCAATACTACAATCTCTGCTTGGAGCAGCAAGTTACCAGAGATTGCTGCAAATGTGTGTGGTGCTAATGTACCAGCCAGGGTCTGTTTTTCATAATGCTGCTAGCACAGAAGTGAGACAGGTATCTTCTGAAACATTCATGTATTGTGTTATGTAGCAGTGCCTGCAAAACCATTGACCAATCTCTATATTCTTTTAATATTTAATCTGTAATATTAACACGAACAAATGGGAATTGTGAATTATTGTCACAATTCCCTTGTGTGCTTTTCATGTCTATTTTAAAATAACTCTTTTAGTAAATAATGTAAATTTGTATTTCCCGTGATATGTCCTAAACTCTGTTCTTTTAATTTAGATTGCTTATGGGTGATGAGCGTGTCAAGAATGGTCTTAATTTTATGTATGAGGCCCCACCAGGAGCAAAGAAAGGTACTTCTGATTTCTTAACATCTTGTGGGAAATTTGATTTAAATATATTGTGCACTCGCATAAAAAACTGTTGTTAACCTTAAGGTTGCAAAGTCAAGCTCAAAAGTTAGGAAATGTCATACTTGATGTTGGCCAGGCAACTTTTGTGCTCTTGCAGTAAGAGTTATGCAGTCTTTTATGACATGACTATTGTTTCTACAGGAAAACTGTTTCCCAATGTTCTCTGGAATGAGAAACTTTTTTTTAAAGTAAAAATATTTTTACAAGATCAGCAGAAGGTACATCTGACAAAGATGATCCCTGTTTCCCCTGCCAAATTTCAAGCCTTTGCTCCAAAGCCTGGTGGTACTAGAGCGTCTCACTGAAATGGTTGTAAAGATTTATTTATTTATTTATTTTATCCTGGGCAAAACAACATATTTTACCCTAATAGTGTTCTCAGAAATGCCTTAAGCTTTTTGCTGAAACTTAAAAAGCATCTCAGCCTGAGGCAGAAACCTGGCATGGGAAATTTCAACCCAAATGATTGAAGTTTGGGAAAGTTGTTGTAAGTGACTGAAACAGGGTCTTATAATGAGAAGTGTCAGGCAACCTTTCTCATAGGATCTGCCTATAATAGTGTTTGGTAGATATATAGAACAATAGCAGTTTTTTTTCTTTGTTGTTAAAAGTGAGTGTCTAGTATGAATAAGGTAGTACTTTAACAAGTCTAACGTAACATGCTAAGATTTTCTTCTGATTACAAGAGAGTACATCGCTAAAAAGCATATAACATTTAATCAGAATAAACAGCCCACATCTTGTCAGTATGAACAGAGGGAATCTGAATCCACATTAGAAGCCCTTGGAATGAGACAGCTTCCTTGTTGTAAAGTACGTTCTATAATTTAACTTAAAAGCTCTTAAACCGGTTTTTTAAAAAGACTGTCAAGTTAAACAATCTTAGACACAAATGTAATCTTATAGCTTTACTATTGTTACGTAACCCTTAAAATGACTACCTCTGAAATACAGGACATTTTGTTTTCCTTTAGTTTTTGTTTTAGTTTACTTTGTGTGTCTGACAGCATTTTGTGTATAGTTGGATTGTCTCTCTCCCCGGTATAGTCAATAGGTTTCCCCTGTTTTCTAATTTCCCCTGTAGTGAGAAACATTTCTTTTAAGTTACAATTATTGCAAAACTACAAAAATAAGCAAGGGACTAAGGGACAGGCATAGTACCTGAAATAACATTTTGTTTTGTTTTAATGACTACATTTCTAGTTGGTTTTTATGGTACTTTTAACCAAATAAATTAATATAACTAGAACTTGCCTTACAATAACAATGAAACTGATTTCCAGTGGTTCTAAAGAGAAAACTGTTTGATTCAGTTCCTCTTCGTGTCAGCAACCTGTGCCCCTGCTAGGAAGTACAGCAGAATCTTACTAATGACACTGATTGTGAATTACCACATTTTGTAAATAAACAAGTAAGAATAGTCCTTTGTCACAAAATGTGTTCATTTATCTTGACAAGTACAGTTTAGGTTTAATTATTTATTTTATTTCATAGTCTAGTAGTAAATGTAGGTGAGTATATTTGTAAAAGTAATGATAACCAGTAATATGAGATCTCACTACAGCACTATTGTTCAATTACTAGAAAGTTGAGTGAGGCTGATAGAGTTTATGTAAGAATAATCAGATTTGTGGTTAGCTAAGTGAGGATTAGTGAGGTTCTGCTGTATCATTGAGAGAGCAACCCCTGCAGAGAGACGCTGAATAGTTATCCAGGAATAAAGACGTATTTAGAAAAATCTAAGAAATCCTTAATGTTATAGCATTTGCAGATAGTTACTTAAAGCAGTGGTTCTCAACCAGGGGTATGCATACCCTGGGGGTACACAAAGGTCTTCAGGGGGTATATCAACTGATGTAGATTTTGACTAGTTTTACAACAGGCTACACAAAAAGCACTAGCAAAGTCAATACAAACTAAAAGTTCATATAGATGCTCTATATACTGTACACTGAAATGTAAGTACAATATTTATATTCGATTTGATTTATTTTATAATTATATGGTAAAAATGAGAAAGTAAGCAATGTTTCAGTAATAGTATGCTATGACGCTTTTGTATTTTTATGTCTGATTTTGTAAGCAAGCACTTTTTAAGTGAGTTGAAACTTGGGATACTTGTGGGTACACAAGACAAATTAGACTCCTGAAAGGGGTACAGTAGTCTGGAAAGATTGAGAGTCTCTGACTTAAACTTTAAATCTTAAAGGATCTGTGCCTATATAACTGTTGTATCTAACTCACTGTAATGTATCAGAGGAGTTTTCCTTAAGTCAAAATCTTTGTATGATAAACATGAATTTCATTTTGTGTAATAATGATTCACTATGAAATCTTCTTTTAAGTATTTTCTCAAGAATTGAAAATGTAGGCCCCAATCCTGTAAACACATAAGCACGTGCCTGACTTTACTAGAATACTTAGCCCTGTGGAAATCTGTGAGACTACTCACAGTAGTGAAGTTAAGCTTATGCATAAGTGTTAGGAGGATCAAGGCCCTAGATACTGGCACATTAGGTTGTTTTGTTACTCTGAACTTCACTTGTATTTACTACTAATGAATGCAGAGCTCAACACCAAGTTGCAAAAGGGCTATATAACTTCAGCTATGTCCTCCTGCTCCTTTGTTGTGTTAGTTTGAAAAGTCTGAGGGGAGGAAATGTTGTAATAGTGCCTTGAAACATAGGTATAATATTATAAACCATTAAAATGTTCTGCCTTCAATGTAGATATCCACAACAGTCTATATCTGTGATTAATGTCTTGTCTTATTTTTTTTCATGCTTTTCTATTCTTCAAAGAAGAAACCAAAGAGGTAATCCAACACATCAATTCTTAACAGTTTCTTTACAGTTACTTAATATAACTTTCAAACTTGATGTGAGATTTTCAACATTCTTGTATTTTATGTTTTACAGCAAGAGGGAGAGACTGAGTACAAATTTGAATGGCAGAAAGTAGCCCCACGAGAAAAGTAAGAACTATTTATTTATCTGGATAGAAATCCACTCTTTTTGGAGCTAGTTTCCATTTTGTTGTGAAAAGAAAAGGAGTACTTGTGGCACCTTAGAGACTAACCAATTTATTTGAGCATGAGCTTTCGTGAGCTACAGCTCACTTCATCAAGCTCACGAAAGCTCATGCTCAAATAAATTGGTTAGTCTCTAAGGTGCCACAAGTACTCCTTTTCTTTTTGCGAATACAGACTAACACGGCTGTTACTCTGAAACCTGTCATTTTGTTGTGCTTTCTTTCCTTCTGTTACCTTTCAGGCAGGTGGTTTCTCTTATTCTGTCATGGCCTCATGGCTGGTTAGTCAAGCTTTTAAAACAGAGGAGTTTGTGTGTTCTAATCAGCTATTTTTCTCTTGGTTTTTGTTCTGGGTGCATATTTGAAAACACCTATTTTAGAATGAATACTTAAGTACATCTTTAAGTTATTTGCAGTTCCTCCGACTTGTGTGTTTTGTTTGAGTTACTTTGATTTTGGAATAGATATGCATTCTCTACATCTAACAATGAGATGTTCTGTAGTAGTTTTGTATATGATAGTTTGAAAAACTTTTCTGTTTATTTTATTGTATTAATCTTAAGACTTTAATCTGTTTCTTTTTGCATGTAACAGATATGCTAAGGATGACATGAACATCAGAGATCAGCCATTTGGTATCCAGGCAAGTTATATTTACCTTTGTGAGAGTCTTTGGTGTATTTCAAATATTTGTCTAACTACATGACTTTCACATTAATCGTATCTTATTCAGTAAGTTAAAACAGCTCCTTAGACTTAAGGACATAACAAATTACTAGAAGACATGAAATTCTGTTGCTAACTCAATTATGTCTGTGCTGTTTATTCGTCAGGTGCGGAATGTGAGGTGTATTAAGTGCCACAAGTGGGGTCATGTAAATACTGACCGAGAATGCCCTTTGTTTGGTCTTTCTGGAATTAATGCAAGTTCAGTTTCCAATGATGGATCAGGTAGGCATTAGAAATGTATTTAAAATGATTTGTAATTGTCTATCTCAGAAAGGAGTCTTCATGCTGTGGCACATTCCACTGCAGATTATAGAGAATTTTATAGTCTGAGAATGAAATGTATCCTCAAGTCATTTCTTCAGGAACGCCATTACAATTGGTAACCCTGGTTAACTTTCTGAGCAGAGAGGCCAAGGATAGAAGCTAAACTATGTCACTTTCATGTAATAACTATTAATTCTTTTTGCATAATCCGCCCATTGACAATCTGCCTTATCTAAAGGGACTAATTCAAAAAGTTATTTGGTGTTCCTTTATTGAAGGGAAGTGCCATAAAGCTTTACTTCAAGAAACAGTATATCATGTTGCTTTGCTTTTAAGCATTGTCAGAAGATCATACCATCATAATAGCAACTGTATAGTTGTAGATGAGATGGCAGTCTTTCTGAGCCTCTGTATTCAATGGCTTATAATGTTGTTTACAGCTTAGAAGAAATTTTGATTGGAAAGTCTTTTACTGGTGTAGGGGGGTGGGGAAATATACTTTTACAGCTATTACTAGTGAGACATGCTTTTATACTCAGAAAATTCAATTTGTGCTGAAATCAATCCTGACACATATAATCCTCAAATACTCTCTTGTGAAATTTAAAAACACTTGTAAATAAGCGTTCTCACACATCGTATTGTGCTTATTCGTCTTCCCATTCATAACTGCACCAAAGCCACTTTTCAGTGTCTGTTTGTTGAAAACCTAATTAGTTTTTCATCAACCCTAAGTAATCTCTGAGTGTGCCAGGCCTTTTCCTAGTCAGGTACCGGTCCCCAGGGCATCTTCCCAAGCAACTGCTAAGAGCATAGTGAAAGGGATTTAGTACATCTGACATACCTTCTGTTTGAACATAAGCACTATAAATTCCACAGTTTGTGTGCTCTGAAGCTAAGCACCTCCTAGTACAATCACTTCTTGAAATTTTCAGCTTTACACCCTAAAAGAAAGTGTGTGACCCTGAGCAACTCCTGATGCCTTTTTAAAATAGGAGTGAGTATAGAGGGATGACTGGTCAGGTTTGGGGCAAATCTAGAGTGCATATTTTAAATTTGTTTGCATGTGTGATCTCTTGAATTAAATATAAGACACAGTGGTATTTTACTTTTTTTTTTTTTTTTAAAGGAAATTAAATGCAAAGCACTATAGTTGGGATTTTCAGAGGCTCTCAGCATTGGTTTAATTCTGTTCCCATTCATTTAATGGGGGAGAGTTAGGCCTTTCTGGGGCATTTTTGAAAATTCCCTCTATGTAAATGCAATATTTAATCTGGAAAGATAAATTACAGAAGTTAAGAAATTCATCTAGTCCCACAGCAGCCATAATTCAGCCACATTGCACATGTACCAGTGTATTAAAGCTAATGCTGTATACAAGAGAAACAGGATAATACGAGCCAAATCCTGAACTCAGGGAACAGCCCAAATAAGTGAGATCTGGGAGGAAGTAATTGCTTTTCCCCATAGTAGCAGAGCCACCACTGTAGAGCTACCATCCAGCTATTACGATAGCCTCAGAGCTGCAGTAGCCCTTGCTGCTGAACCTCCCTAAGAAGAAAGTGAGTTTGGTTCATGAATCTATGCAGTAGCAGATTTAACCTTCTTTGAGTGCTTGCTCATGTCCATTCCAATGTAGGTATGTGCTCGTCCCAGAAAGATTTTTCCCTTAGTTGTATCCATCAGGTTGTCTCTGGTGCCCCCTGGAGTTGTGCTCTCACAGGGATGGTATAAAGGGCCCTGCTGACTCGCCGCCCCCTCCTAAATTCCTTCTTACTGCCCATAACAGTTGTTGGAACTTGAGCTCGTCCTTGCGTTTTCCCGCAAGTACATCTCTCAGTGGACTTTGTTTCTATTACTGTATATAGTTATTTGTAGTGGTTAAGTTTTAGTCAGTTAGCGGACCCCGCTTTGCGGGGTTAGCCCTTCCACAGCACCAGGGCATGCCACAGTCTCTGGGGTTTAAGCTGTGTGTGTCATGCCATAAGCCAATGCCTGTTAGTTGAGGCAGCTGGAATGGGGGTCACTGTCTGGGGGAGGCCCACATGCAGGAGTATTGCAGGATCTGCAAGGGGTTCAGGCCCTGTACTAAGAAGGACAGGGACATCAGACTCAAGTTCTTCCTCATGGAGGCTCCTCGGGGCCAAGCCAGGCCAACTCGGCACCGCAGTACTTTGGCTTCAGTAAGAAGCACCCCAGCAGCTCTAAAAGAGACTGAGCACAGTTCTGCTTCTCCCGTGCCGAGGAAGGACTCTTCTGTTTCCCAAGACTCCTAGCACCAACAGTCACCCTGGTGCCAAAGAAAACCACTCCTACATGGATTCTCAGCACACTTCTCGAGAAACAAGCAGAGGAAAACTGACTGCGGGCGATCCCCACCCCAAGGTCTGTTGGACACAGAGATTCTAGGCAGAGTGCGACCTATGCCGGGCCACTCAGAGATACTAGCTGTGTGGACAGTACCATTGACTCTGGCCCCTGGAAGGGTGCCATTGAGTTCAGCACCTTTGGACTCTCCACCAAGAGAGAGCCATCGCAGTGCAAATACTCTGGCATTACCATTCACACCAGAGGCATTTGAGTCAGCGAGGGAATTACTGTCACTCCCAGTACCGCCATCCCCCGCCATTCTGGAGCTATCAGGGGCGGCACCAGAGATAAGAGCCACGCAGCACCAAGACCCCAGGCGCCATCAAAAGGGAAACCTCCTATGATGACACAGCACCGATCTCCTCCCGCCTGGCACTGCTCGCCAGCACCGGTCAGTGCCACTCCACCCTGGTTGCCAAGAAGTGACTCTTCGGAGTCAGACTCGGAGGCAGAGGCATTTCCCAGTGGTCGACATGTGCCAAAGCATTCCACTGGTGGCCTGGCCACCAATGCAGTGGCAGATGCCACTACAGTGGCTGTTTTGGAACCCCCTGGACTTTTCCACCAGTCCAGGGATCACAGTCCAGAAGGTTCTACTCTGTTTTATCAGAGTCTAGAGCTCCCCCACCATCTCCCTTAGAACAGGGACCAGGCCCCAGTGCCAAGCCTGATGCCAAATTTGAAGTCCTGGCACTGAAGACGCATCCGGTGCAGAGGGCGAGGAACAATGCCCCTTGTCTGTGTAGGCTGCTTCTTCCTCCTCTCCTGATGAGGCGGTTTCAGGAACAAGTGTAGTGCCCTCCCAAGATGATTATAGGGCGCATCAGGAGTTCCTCAAGAGGGGAGCTCAAAACCTGGGGATCCAGGTGGAGGAGATCACAGAATCCTCCCATGCCCTCGTGGACATTCTAGTGGCATTTGCCCTTCAATGAAGCCATTTTGGACCCCATCAAAGCCTTACGGCAGATCCCTGCAACCAACAGCGAAGAGGATGGAGAAAAAGTATAGTACTTTGTTCCCACTCAAGGGTGTGAATTTCTCAACACTCATCCTTCACTGGATTTGCTGGTGGTTTCAGCAGCTAATGAGCGGGAGCAGCAAGGGCCAACTCCCAACACCAAAGATGCAGAAATCTAGATCTTTTTGGCAGGAAGGGTCTACTCAACTGTTGGTCTCCAGCTCAGGATCGTGAACTAGCAAGTGCTCCTGACCCATTATGATTTTATTTCCTGAAACGCAATGGCAAAATTTAAGGAACTATTACCACAGGAGTCCAGGGGTGAATTCTCGGCCCTAGTTGAGAAAGGAAAATTGGTGGCAAGGGCGTCCCTTCAGGCAGCCTTGGACACAGCTGACTCTGCAGCCTGATCCATGGCTTCAGCTGTAGTTATGAGGAAAAACTCATGGCTTCAATCCTCTGTTACCCGATGAGGTGCAGCAGACATTGCCGGACCTTCCCTTTGAAGGCACATCACTCTTCTCGGAGCAAACAGATGCCAAGCTGCATAATCTGAAGACTCAAGCCACCCTGAAATCCCTATTGTTACATACTCCAGCTCCTTCTAGGAACATTATAAGCCCCAACTGGCGGCTTGTTTCTACCTGCCACAGTCAAGACAAGACTACAATAAGAGAAAGTAGAGGCTATAAAAGGAGGCCTCCATCCCAGTCCATGTCAGCCTCCATGCCTGCACCCCCTAGGGTAATTGGCAGGGTCTAAGCAGGCCTTTTGATGGGATGTTTGGTGATGTACCAGGACATTTGGATCCAATTTCTCTAATTTGTGTGGACCAGCTGTCCCACTTCTATCAGGCAAGGGCTTGCATTACCTCAGATTGCTCGGTGCTATGCACAATAGCACTGGGATACACCCTTCAACTCAGTTGTTCCCCTCCTTTCCACCTTCCCTCTCTCTCCCTCTTTAGGCATCCTTCTCAAGAGCAATGTCTAGCCCAGAAGGTACAGTCACTCCTAAGGGCGGGAGCAGTGGAGAAGGTTCCACTGGAGTTAAGGGGCATGGGGTTCTGCTTCCGTTATTTCCTAATCCTGAAAGCCAATGGCGATCTCAGACTGAACCTGGACACGCAGAACCTCAACAGCTTCATGAAGAAGTTGAAGTTTTGCATGGTCTCCTTGGCCTCCATTATCCCTTTTCTGGATCCAGGGAACTTGTACTCCACCCTTGATTTGAAGGACACTTATTCTAACGTTTCAATTTTTCAGGTTCACAGACGGTTCCTGTGATTCATCGTGAACCACGTGCACGATCAATTTTCTGTGCTCCCATTCGGCTTGTCAGCGGTCCCTCGTATGTTCAGAAAGTGAATGGCAGTCATCGCAGCCTTCCAGAGGAGGCGGGGGTTCAGGTCTACCTTTACCTCAATGACTGACTGTTCAGAGGTCAGACTAAGGCCTAAGTGGAGGCAAATGTAAAGTTAATCAACTTTCCAGGACCCGGGGCTGTTGATAAATATGCGAAGTGTACCTTCTCCCTGGTTCAAAGGATAGAATTCATCGGGTCGATCCTCAACTCGGTCCAGGCCAGAGCCTTCCTCCCAGAAACCTGATCCCAAGCTCTTAGGGGTGCTCAGAGAGAGCCTGAAAATCACCCCATTACCACGGGAAGAAACTGCCTGATGCTCTGGGGCCTGTGGCATCGTGTTCCTATGTAATGCAACATGCAAGATTACGGCTCAGATCTCTTCAGACTTGGCTGGCATCGGTATATGCGCCAGGCTGAAACCATTTGGACATGGTGGTCTCACTTCCCCCTTCAGGATCACCACCCTTCTTTGCTGGCTGGACCTGTGGGCAGTATGTACAGGAGTCCCATTCTTGAGCCGCCAACCATCAATGTATCTCATTACAGACGTGTGGGCGATGGGATGGGGGACTCACTTGGGGTCCCTCAGGTCCTCCGGTCTCCAGAAGAGCTCCCTCAACATATCAACATGAGGAAAATCAGATCATTATGCCTAGCCTGCCAGATGTTTCAACCCCACTTGCAGGGCAAGTGTGTATCAGTCCTTACAGACAACACAACAGCAATGTTTTATATAAACAGGCAGGGTGGCACGCACTCCTCTCTCCTATGCCAGGAAGCTCTTTGACTGTGGGAATTCTGCAAAGCCCACTCACTCCACCTCGAAGCCTCCTATCTCCCAGGGTTGAAGAACAAGCTAACAGATCATCTAGCAGATCCTTCTCCAACCACCATGAATGGTCCATCCATCCAGATGTTGTGAAAGGCATTTTCCAGAAGTGGGGGACTCCCCAGATAGATCTGTTTGTGACGAAGCACAACAAGGAGTGTCTTCAGTTCTGCTCCTGCCTCGGTCACAGCCTGGGCTCGCTCGCAGATGTCTTTCTCCTCCCTTGGATGGGCCATCTCTTCTTTGCATTCCCTCCCTTTCCCTTCATACACAAGGTACTGCTGAAGGTCAGAAGGGATGGGTTGCCTCTTAACCTGATTGGCCTGGTCTGGCCCTGTCAGCACTGGTTCACCACCTTCCTGGACCTCTCGGTGGAACCGCCAATCTGCCTGTCTCTGTTTCCAGAACTGATCTCCCAGGACTACAGCTGCCTGTGTCATCTGAATCTAGAGTCCCTTTCACTAACAACTTGGAAACTCCATGGCTGAACCTTGCACAACTAGCATGCTCCAGGCCTGTTCGCGAGGTGCTGTTAGGGAGCAGAAAACCATCCACTAGAGCCACTTTCCTGGCAAAGTATTCTCAATCTGGTCTGCACAGAAAGGGGTTTTGCCTACACAGTCAATGCTACCTTTCATTCTAGATTATTTAGTACACTTGAAACAGCTAACAGTTTCATCTATTAGGGTCCAGTCTCGGCTTTTCACTCATGGGTGAGCAGCCGGTCTGTCTTCTCAAAATCAATCTGTGGTCATTTTCTTAAGGGCCTTGGAGCGATTATACCCCCAGGTACTCAGCCACTCCCTCATTGTGACCTCAGCTTGCTGCTTGCAAGTCTAACAGGATCACCATTTGAACTGCTGGCAATGTGCTCACTGCTCTACCTGTCATGGAAAGTGGCCTTCTTAGTGGCCATTACTTCTGCCAGAAGGATCTCAGAGATTTGAGCCCTTACTTTGGAGCCACCTTACACGGTCTCCTTCAAGGACAAGTTTCAACTGTGACCACACCTGGCCTTCCTGCCAAAGGTGGTCTTGCAATTTCCTGGTAATCAGGGTATCTTCCTACCGGTGATCTATCCAAAACCACATGCTAACAGGGAGGGACAGAGACTCTACTGTCTGGATGGTAGGCATGAATTAGCCTTTTACATAGAAAGGACTTTTCGAATATTTAGTCAGCTGTGTCTAGCCATTGCAGATAAGATGAAAGGCCTTCCAGTTTTGGCCCAGATAATTTTATCATGGATTGCTTCCTGTATCTGCACATGCTACAACAAGGAAGCAGGTCCTTTGGAATGGTGGCCTAAGCATGAAGGGGAGCATATGAATGTTTAACATATCTGGCATGCAAATACCTGTTCTCGCTTTCTGGTGACATTGTTAATAAGAAGTGGGCAGCATTATCTCCCGTAAATGTAAACAAACTTGTTTGTCTTCACAATTGGCTGAACAAGAAGTAGGACTGGGTGGATTTGTAGGCTCTGAAGTTTTACATTGTTTTGTTTTTGAGTGCAGTTAGGTAACCAAAAAAAATCTACATTTGTAAGTTGCACTTTCACAACAGAGATTGCACTACAGTACTTGTATGAGGTGAATTGAAAAATACTATTTCTTTTATTTGTCATTTTTACAGCGCAAATATTTAATCAAAAATAACATACACTTTGATTTCAATTACAACACAGAATACAATATATATGAAAATGTAGAAAAAACATCCAAAATATTTAATAAATTTCAATTGGTATTCTATTGTTTAACAGTGTGATTAAAACTGCGATTAATCGACAGCCCTAATTATTTGCAACACACAGGTTGCAGATCCCCTGATTGATTCCCTGCATTTTTCCCTGTGCCCCAAACATTTGTCCATCTCCCATCCACAGATGAATACACCTGGTTTCTACTGCATTCTGGGCTTTCCTTGTCCATAATAGAGAAGGAATGCTTTACACCTACATATGCAAATGGCGCTTAAGTTAGTTGCGATGAGTGACCATCAATGAATTTCCTGATTCTTGAATTCTTGAGTCTTTGTATTTGATATCACTAGTTATATGCTCTGTAGCTTTAATACAGACTCTAAATGGTTAATTACTAGTGTACGTACATGGGCTAAACTGGAATCCATGACAGTTGCTGTTTTTCCCCATTGGTTTGCTTACTTTTTTTCCTCTGCTAGTCCTTGCCCATCTGTTGACAATTGTACTGTCTTTCCTGCTGCCCAGGCACGTAATTTCGGTGTCATCTTTGACTCCTCTTTCTTCCCCCAAATGCAGGTGCTCAATACTTCCTGTCACTACTTTCTTTATAATATCTGAAAAATTAATGAAGAGAGCATTAGTTAAAAACCCAAGTGCTTGTGACTTTTCAGTACACAGCAAATAAATGTTCTCTCTGTATAATTTTAGAAAGCTGGCAGAAATCCATATAAAACACAAATAATCCAAAGCACTTCCATTTGTTTTGGCTGTTAACCCCAGCCCTAAATGAGAATTGTGATGTGGGATGGGATTTTGGGGGTGGGGAGTGTTAATACCGAGATTTTGTAAAGTTCTAGACCAGTTGTTCTCAACACATGGGCTGCTTGCGGCCCAGTCAGCACACAGCTGCGGCCCATGTGACATCCTCAGCGCCATACAGGGTGTGTGTGTGTGTGTATATATAAAATTGATTGTGTGGAAGCAGCCCAAATAACACAGAGAGAGCTGCATGTGCGGACCACTGTTCTAGACACGAGGGACTAGATTCACAGAAGGACTTAAACACCTAACTGCTGCTTTAGGCTCCTAAATCGCAGAATCAGGCCCCGCTGGGATTCGCAAAGCCTCCACTTACCTACCTTCAAATTCTGCAAACTCACCTGGTGCCCAAATTTTTGCAGTAAAAGTTCCCTAAGTGCCTGTGCATCTGCCTCTGAGCGTGCACACTGCAGCCCCATGCCAGGCGCCTAAGATTCAGAGTGATGCGTGAACCAGGGGAAGATACGCATTGCTTTTCCTAATGTGCCTGCAATTCCTGATCCAGTAAATGTGCTCAGCCCTTGTCTATCTGATTGGATCCTACAGAGAAGCTTATACAAAATGCCAGGGAAGGAAGAGGCGGAGGACCTCTTTCATAACTTTTAGCTCAGTGGTTAGGGTACGCACTTGGAATGGGTTTCAGAGTAGCAGCCATGTTAGTCTGTATCCGCAAAAAGAAAAGGAGGACTTGGGCACCTTAGAGACTAAAAAATTTATTTGAGCATATGCTTTCGTGAGCTACAGCTCACTTCATCGGATGCATTCAGTGGAAAATACAGTGGGGAGATTTATATACACATTTATATTTATATATGTGTATATAAATCTTCCCACTGTATTTTCCACTGAATGCATCCGATGAAGTGGGCTGTAGCTCACGAAAGCTTATGCTCAAATAAATTTGTTAGTCTCTAAGGTGCCACTTGGAATGGGGAGACTCTTGGTGCAAGTTTGCCCTCCATCTGAAGGAGAGAAGGGTTTTGAATGAGGATATGCCACCTCTTGGGTCAGTGTCCTAGCCACTGTATAAGATCATAGAATATCAGGGTTGGAAGGGACCTCAGGAGGTCATCTAGTCCAACCCCCTGCTCAAAGCAGGACCAATCCCCAACTAAATTATCCCAGCCAAGGCTTTGTCAAGCCTGACCTTAAAAATCTCAAAGGAAGGAGATTCCACCACCACCCTAGGTAACGCATTCCAGTGCTTCACCACCCTCCTAGTGAAAAAGTTTTTCCTAATATCCAACCTAAACCTCCCCCACTGCAACTTGAGACCCTTACTCAGTTCTCAGTCTCTTCTGTTGAAGCTGTTCCCCTCTGGGTAAATAATTAAAAACATAAAATAAGTATTTGGAGCAGGCAAAGTGGATTCTGTGTCCCCTGCCTCCCAGCTGAGTGCTCTAACCACCGGCTAGAGTTACTGTCATGCTTGGTCTCTGGCCCCATGTTGAAGCTCTTCCACTCTGAATAAATAATGAAAGAATCATTGGGCCAAAGAGAGAAAATACTAGAGTGACTCTGTAGCCTGGTGGGTTAGCACTCACATGGGAGGCAGGAGACTCCCAGTTTAAGTCCCCTCTCCACCAGTTTGAGCAGAGCTAGATCGTGTAAATCTACATGAGCTGGGAAATGCACCTCCCACCTCAAATGTAGACGTACCTTGGGTTCATGGGAAGATAAGCGATGCCCTGCCTTGTCCTGTCTATCAAGTAGATCAGTGGTGTTAATCTGTTTACAGCCTGCTCAGAAGAAGGGTTGAAATATACTACAACCACATGATTAGCAACCATGTGATAATCATGTTGCTGTGTATGAAATCAATCCTGTTATAACCTAGTCCTAAAGTCTTTAAAGTTCTGCAAAGTATAAGGGCTCTTAAACACAGGACAAATATTTCCTCTCCAGAACAACTGTGTCAAATAAAGTGGTAGCAATATATCACTACCAAACTTTTTACTGGATGGACATAGTGATGGTGCTTGCCTTATTTAAGAGAAATTTTGAACACTGCACTTGCTCAAAGGTTTGTCCTTATTGGGAAACCAAGTAGAGAGGAATATTTGATGACTAGACTATCATGTTAAGATGCCCCTCAGCTTTAATGGAGGACTGTCTGTTTTTGTTTCAAATATCATGTTCTTTGAAATGTTAGTTCTATGTCTGATAAAGTCTAAGGGTAAAATTTTGAAAAGTGTCTAGTGCTCCTAAATCTCACTGAAAGTCAAAATTATTTATTTACAATTTAAATACTGCAAAAGTTTTCATTCAGGCGGTGCTGGGTGGATCTTGTTGAAGAGACTGAGGCAAGGAGATGAGCAGAACTATAAATGCTATACTTCATGATGATCTGCTGTCAAGCATAATTTCTCACATTTCAGATATTTCTGATGTCTTGTTGACAGTTTTAGGGTAGTCTGCTGCTAGAAGTTTCTTTTTAAAATCCTACTCACTTTGTTCTTTAGATGTTTAAGGACAGTGCATGTAACTTTTAATTGCCTGTACTGAATTTTGTGTGTGTGTGTGTATAAATAACTTTTCTAGAATGTTGCTTTTTGTTGAGCACGCAACAAAATGGTTTTACCATTAATTAGTTTAGGTGGGACTGTGTGGTGGGATGGATCACTCGATAATTGCCATGTTCTGTTCATTCCCTCTGAAGCGTCCGGTGCCGGCCACTGTCAGAAGACAGGACATTGAGCTAGATGGACCATTGGTCTGACCCTGTATGGCCATTCTTATATTCTTATGTCTAAACAGGCTCATGAGAAATTTCTGGTTTTC
Source organism: Chelonia mydas (assembly GCF_015237465.2). Classification (NCBI taxonomy): domain Eukaryota; kingdom Metazoa; phylum Chordata; order Testudines; family Cheloniidae; genus Chelonia; species Chelonia mydas. Next base: position 41,638,720 of record NC_051251.2, on the reverse strand, counting down.
GTTTTAGGTATTTTGTACAGTGTTAACTTTTCCTTTTTTTTTTTTTTTTTAATTGTTTCCTCTGCCCCATCCCCAAAATAGGTGAAAGGGAATTTCACATCTCATCCCCAGTCCTCCACCCCAGCTGCCCCTTCACAGTGAAACCCCAAAAAGCTTCTCCTCTAGGCTGAGACTATTTTCAGCCTCAAAGAGAATTTTCGAGTTGCAAGTGAATGAAAAGGAGATTATGACTGTGTGGTCAAGTCATTTAAAATCTTTGCTTCAGTTTCCCCATCGATATAGAACTGGGATCCTATTTATCTAGCTCATAGTGGTGTTGTGAGGACTGATTCAATAATGTTTGGAAAACATTTTGTACTTAAAAAGCACTATGCAAGTGTGACGTATTAAGTTGCAATTCAACAACAATAACTATCGCTCTTGCAAAAACTGAAATTGTTTTAATAGTTAACAAAAAAGCATTTGGGCCTTTGGTAGTGGTATGTTAAGGAACATACCACTTATTGGACTTATCTTGCTCTTTACATACAAACAGACTTGCATTGCTCTTTCGGACTGGATACCGTATCTGCTCCATGTACGGACTTCCCATTGACTTGAGTGAGGATTTCACATGTGGAATTGCTGCAGGATTGGGCCTATACAGATTAAAGCACATGTCTACTGCTAATCAGAGTCCTGTTCTGTGAGGGGAGACAGCTGTTTCTCAAGATCCAAAATGTAGGGCTACATTGCAGCACACAAGAAAACAATAACCCAGTACTGAGTTAGTTTCATTTTATTTTTCTTTGTATACAGACCATTGTACATACTCAGTTGGTGATTCAAGATTAAAAAAAAAAAAAAACTTAAAAAAAAATCACCTATTGAATAATATTTCACCAGTGAATAGAGATTATTTTTGCAATAAGGCAATTTCAGTGGATGTGGTTATCATGGGATAATCACACCCCTGGGGTACAGCCTTATCTGTAATCTCCCAGGAGTGTAATTATTTCATGGTAACTGCACCCCCTGATGTTGCATTATTTCCATTATGAAATTCTTAGTTTGATATATAAAGTAACTTACTTTGATCACTGGAAACTGCTAGGTAGTGTTAGAATGTTCCAGCTGTGAGGTTTACAGAGACCAACTATAAGATTTACTACTCCTTTACAAAGTTAAATTAGGCAATCAAAATGCTTCTTCAGGCTAGTCTGGTTTAGAATGTTTTTTACTGATACAAGCATAACTTCTAAGGTTCATAATCAAGATAAGGTAAAAATTATATGCAATATAATATATATGAGTTGTGATTACAAATTGGTATTCTGTGTGTATATGTATTTGTATTTAATAATTATACACAAAAGTACAGCTAGCCGCCAAAAGTTTGCTTGATTTTATACAACCCTTATTTTTCTAATTAGCTACCAGCATCTGTCAATTATTTGTTCTTTTGATGCTTTATGGAGTTCAAACAGCAGCTTTTAATTTCTGAATACATCAGTGGTCTGTTCACAATCCTGGAACTATTTCATAATGTTTTAATATTTGTTCATTCCAAAATGTCACTTACAGAAAGTGGTACACACAGATTTAAAATATGCCATATAAATTCGGTAATGGAATTTACTTTTAGAGGAACAAGAGGTTATAATAAAACACCAGAGTTAGTTTCATATTTGGATGACTCCAAGGCTGTGGTCATGGCATGTAATATAAATTAGCATTTAATTTCATTGGAAAAAATGGGTGCCTTCACACACCTGCGATAGGGTAATAATAAGTTTTGGAATGAAAATGGTTAGAGATAGTAGGAAGAATCACGACTGGCTCAATTTCTTCAAAAAATGTAGAAGCATCATTAGAGAAGTGAAACTGAGTGCTCCAGAAAGCAGTGAACAACACGGTGCTTTTAATACCCAATTTTTGTTTCCTACCAGATAAAAATCAGTTAGCATGCAATAGGAAAGCAGAACTTAATTCTGTGCTCTACTTAATCTAGGATAGCGTTTTATTAAGAAAAAGTTGTTTAATGTGACTATCACGAAAATTCGTGTAAATAGTCATCTGTATTTAGGTACCATCAGAAAATGCATAGCAAATAAAACCCTCCTTAAAGATCTGCAGCTGAGAGCACTTTGATTGTAAACAGTAGGATCCCACCAAAATTTTCACTTAGCCTGGGCACCAATCAGATTTTAGATTAATCCCAAATTCATGCTTCAAAATTCTCAATATTATGGTTTATGGGTATTAAATATACTTTGCTTTTATAAAAGCATGGGTGAATTCACTGAAGGCATGTTTATTGTTAAATACAATAACAGAACTTTATGTCAATAAGACCATTTCCTTGCCCCTCAAAAAAGAGAAACCTTGAATGTCCTCCCAAATATAGTGTTTGGTAAAAGCACGGCTGATTATATTGGCCTTGTACTCTTGTCAAACCAACCTGGGGGAGAAGTGAGCAGTGTAGAGGTTCCCTCATTGAAAATACCACGTCTTTAGCCTTTAGTCTTTAAATCAAGGGGATTGTTAGCTCAAGTGCCTCAGCTGATCTCAGTTGCCATAATATAATGTAAGGATGGGTAGTCACTCAGGTAACCAGGACTCCAACCCAAGCCATGCAGACCACTGGTTTAACCTCCTCATTATCTTGGTTACTGTTTTGTAAGATAGCAAATATCCTCTCTCCCCAAGCCCAACAGTTCTCTACTGCTTGGTTCTGTTAATGTTTCATTTGTCAGGTGTCCCCTCACCCCGGATAACTGGCGTTACACTGATCACAGTTTGAAAACAACCAAACCATTGCTGTCAATTGCATCCAGAAGCAAATTTGAAGCCAGTGAGAAGCACCACTAAGTGGGCAGCCACGTTCCATATTGGATGAAATCTGAGAGAAAGAGTTAAGGGAAGCTTTGTTGATAAATAATCGATTCTAGAGATGACATACACACGGATCATCATGGCAAGGTCTGCATCAGAATGGAAAAAACTGTCTCAGAAAGTAGATGACAATTAGCACTTCTGACCAAACTGTTACCTGGCCTTATAAAAGCAGTCAGAGATCCAACGGGGCTTCACCCACCCAGTTTGTGTCTTTATGACAAAAGGTGAGCAAATCCCCTCTCTTTCAAGAAATCAACTCTGTCATCTCCTGGATGTTTCCTCCTGTCAGCCACCCTCTTCTGTGAATTGAGCCTCATCAAGGACCCAATCTCAGACATACGCTGAGAGAGCTGAGCCACTGCCCTGTTGAGGTCTGATATTAAAAAGAGGGACTGAGTGTAATTAGCAGTTTGGTGTCATTGCAGCCCAAACCTTCTTGCTATAGGAGTGATTTTACTTGTACATTGAACAGGAAACCTAACAGGCTAGAATCTTCAGCACCCCATGCAAGAGAATGCTTGGGACAGAGGAACAATTGCCCAGTGTATTATCTGGGCCTTCTCTGAGAGAAGGGAATAGAGCAGTGGTGGGCAAACTACGGCCCGGGGGCTAGATGCAGCCCTTCAGACATTTAAATCCGGCCCTCGAGCTCCTGCCGGGGAGCAGGGTCCAGGGCTTGCTCCACTCCACATGTGTCGTGGCTCCGCGCTGCTCATGGCAGCAGCAGCATGTCCCTCCTTCGGCTCCTACGTATAGGGACAGCCAGGGGGCTCCACACACTGCCCCCTCCCCAAGCACCGCCCCCGCAGCTCTCATTGGCCGGCAACCACAGCCAATGGGAGCTGCAGGGGCAGCGCCTGCAGATGGGGCAACTCGCAGAGCCTCCTGGCCACACCTCCACGTAGGAGCCATAGGGGGGACATGCTGCTGCTTCCCGGAGCTGCTTGAGGTAAGCGCTGCCCAGAGCCTACACTCCTGACCCCTTCCAGTGCCCCGACCCTTCTGCCCTAGCTCTGATCCCCCTCCTGCTCTCTGAACCCCTCATCCCACCCTCCTGCACCCCCAGCTGGAGCCCTCACCCCCCCACCCGCACCCCTGCCTCAGCCCGGAGCCCCCTCCTGCACCCTGAACTCCTCATTTCTGGTTCCACCCCAGAGCCCGCACCCCTAGCCAGAGTCCGCACCCCCTCCCACACCCCAACCCCCAATTTCATGAGCATTCATGGCCCGCCATACAACTTCCATACCCAGATGTGGCCATCAGGCCAAATCATTTGCCCACCCCTGGAATAGAGGATGGGATTTTCAAAAGTGAGTTAAAAATATATGTCCCATTGACTTGTCTCTACCTGACTCCACAATCTCCACAGATATTTCATCTTTGTCTATTGCCAGGAGGAAAATCCTCAGAGTTGCCTCCGTAACTTAGCCACATCTGAAACCACTTTGAAAGGATTCCATGGTATCAGAATACTCCAGGTATTGGCAAATCTGTTTGGCCAAAACCTTCACAGTAATTTTCCCCAAAAAAGGAAGGTGAGACAGGGCAATTATTGTCAAGATTATCTGCATCAAGAGACAGTTTCTTAAACAATAGCCCCTTAATAACTGCTTATTGAAGAAATTTTGCCATTCTGCTCTCCCCCAAAGAAGCACTGACTAGCTCCACCAATAATAGTGTCAGTATCATCCCACTCCGTTTAACCACCCATGAGAGACACTGACCCAAATAGAGGCCCTAATCTGAAGTTCATGAAGCACTTTCAGGACTGCAAAGGATAAAACTAATTTAAAGTCAAGGATAGAAGATGTTGCACTTACTATTTTCCCCCACAGTGGGTATGAAAATTACTCCATCAAAGTGCATGTCTCATCTGAACTCAATCAGTCTTCTCTGTGAAGTAGTAGAAAAGTTGAGTGAGAAATGCTCAACTCTGTATTAGTGGAAGTAGCCGAGATACATTAGGTTGTCTTGACATGGAATGTTTCCGCTGACTGGGACTTCATTGTCCTTGTGGTGGAGTGAAAAAGAGCTCTGCTTTTTTCTCAATCACAGCCATGACTAAATTCAAAAATTCTGTCCTGTGATCAAGCTCAGTTTCTGATTTCCACCACTGGTGCTCAACTTTCTTCTTTCTCCAGTGACACAAAGGGAGGGGGACATTTGAGTGTATTTAATGGTAGAGACTGAAAAAGTGTGTTCCAAAAACCTGTTGGGTAGAATAATTCATTGGTTTTTACAGTATACTTCCTCCAAGAATTTTAAAATCTAGCTAATTTTCTTTCATCTCCAAGGACAGACCAATTAAAACAGGTCTTCCACCTCAAACTGTGAGCCCTGACCGCCAACCATAGGAAGCAGTGTTCTGGATCTCTAATTCAAACTCCAAAATAAATCCACTGTGGGGCCAACTAGGTATATTCAGTGAAAGCCCACCAAAGAGATAGCCCTTGGTTGTTAAGAGCTCTTGAGTCAATCTAGAAGAGCTTGTCTTCATAGTCGATTAAGGTTTCAGAGTAGCAGCCATGTTAGTCTCTATCTGCAAAAAGAAAAGGAGTACTTGTGGCACCTTAGAGTCTAACAAATTTATTTGAGCATAAGCTTTCGTGAGCTACAGTTGCATCCAAAGAAGTGAGCTGTAGCTCATGAAAGCTTATGCTCAAATCAATTTGTTAGTCTCTAAGGTGCCACAAGTACTCCTTTTCTTATAGTCAATTAAGTCACCCAGAACAGCAAGACTTTGTGACTTCAGATCTGAAAATAATATGATCAGCTCATCCTGGGGACCTGCACAACTAAAGACTTCTTCCCATTGCAATCCAGTCCAGGGACTCCGCTTCACTATGTAGTTTTTGACCAGTAGGATTGTCTGGTTTGTAAACATAGGTTGCAGAGTTTCCATTGAATAGGTAATCCAGTAAATCCCTTGTCTTTTCTTTAGAAGTTGCTAGAGGGACCAGGTCTAAAGCTTGATTGATGATAGTTATCAGTTTCCCTCGGTGAAATATAAGAGCATGTTCTTAGAATGACTGCTGCATAGGAAGCAAAGTAGAACAGTGCTGTAGGTTTATTCCATCTGAAAAATACAATTTTGGAAATATTACAGTAGCATGTAATCTCAGGTCCTCTTTGGATAGGAGAGAGTAGACAGTTTGCTTTTTGCCAAACGTTATTCCAAAAATAATGCATTATTCAAACGATACCATCTCGTAGATCCATCAGCATATATCTGTGGAGGCTCTATAATGATGGATCTTAGGGTTGTTCCTTTTAGAGTAAAAAGAACACACATTTAAACTAGAAACTGTCCCAAACCAGAACCCCCATTCCAGCTCCCTTCACCTGTGTGAAGTCAGCATTGCCACACTAGTCTGTTTCTAGTTCGGCACTCTGGATCTGTACAACTTCCACTCCCAAACTTGAGGAAGGGTTTGGATCTGAATTTCATGGTCTAATCTAAACAATCTGTGCTTTGGTAAAACCTGCATTATATGCAAACAACTAGGGTGCACTAAAATGTGGCTAATGTTAGAAAAGTGACTGTAAAAATGACACCTGCTAGCCTATGATCAGTGACTTCCCTATCAAATTGTCTGTTCTGAATCAAAACAAGATTCAGTAAATGCCACTACTATGCAAGCATAACATGATGTCTGAAAATCAGTTACTGTATTCTGCCCCTGCCTCTGATGGGAATGAGTTATGCTTTCACTGCCTCTTACCTCAACACTTTCAATAGGTAGTCTAGAATCAAAACTTAGTTGGTAACTTAATTGATTGCATGTAGCAGAACAATTCAGCTTGGTCTTCTGCAGTGCTGGCAGAAATGAAAGCTTTTGTCAGTAAACTAAGCAGGTATTATCAAGACAGTGCATCAGGAGCAGATAGGAGAAATAACAAAGTGCTGTTTTGGTAGTCACTAGTGACCAGAAGATTGATTTTGTCCATGCTACAGTTTGGACTATTCTAGCAACCGCTATATTTTATTTAATTTTCCACCACCATTGGGGAGAATTTGAAAACCATGCTTTAGACCACTTAAATGTAGGCCTACACTTTAGCCAGCATTATTCTAATAAAAAAGAAATCCCTGCCCACATTTGTTAGTGGAAACCATGAAAGCAACTACTATGTACTAAATATAGTTGTTGGCTGTGTGACTTCAGCCATAGTGTGGACAGGACCTAAAAGGAAATAGTTTCAGACGTAACTTCCAGTCTTCTTGTGTATGGAAGGGGAGAAGCCTAAATGGGGAATGAGAGAACTTGTCATTTAGACCTGTAGCAAGTGAAATATAGGATTTTTTTTTTTACCTTTGTTGTTTAATAGAGATCATCAGATTGAAGTACAATCTGAGTGCAACCATAACAGAGCATTCAGATTTCTCCTGATATTTAATTGAGATCAATTTAACTGAATTAAATGGGACTAAAATCTCTCATTTCACACTTTATTAAATGATTTCAGTTTCCACATTTAATACTCTAACCTTTTCTGGGCCAACTGAATTGTCTGTATTTTTTTTCTCAAATAGTAACTTTAGCAGAAGAAACATTTCAGAAATAAGCCCATTTTGAAATTGCACCTGAAATGTTTTCAGGCTGCACTAGCTTTATCACAGTTGCCCCAAACTTCACACATTCATTCACATGACAGCTCAGATGTAGGCCACACTGTATGTTTTATTTTAAAATGTTTGAGTTATTTCTCTTATTTGCCATAACCGGCTGCTTGAGCCCTACAAAGAAAAGCTGATAGAACTGTCAAGTTCGCCCAGCTATTTCCATTCTTTGATGCTGCTGGCCTGCCTCCATGACTCACCAGTTAGGCCGGCTGAGCAACCATGGAGGTATTCTAAGGTAGGCTGGAGGGGGCAGAGAGCAAAGCAGAGCTATCGGGGTCAGTGTAGCTTTGGACCCCATCTTAGGACATGCTCACAACCTACGTTCCCCTGCACTCAGTAACCCTTTACCTCGCCCTTTCCATGGGAGGGTTACTCTGACACATCACAGGAGACTTAGCTAGAAATAGTTTCTCCTTGCAGTTATTAGGACCATGAAAATAAGGGTCTTGTGTTGGATCTCTGGATGCGTCTTAAACTATGGAGCTTCTTCTGTGTGACTCCATAATGTAATTTTAATTATGCATAAAGCAGAACTGTTTAGCCAATTGTCATCATATAGAGGAAAAAAGTCTGGTACCGTTCTGCAATGACCTGCTTGCTATATGAGGACAATCGCTTTTATGGCAATACAGACCTTTATAGAAATTTACAATTTTTATTTCTTAAATGGGTGTCTTCAAAAGTTTTTATGTAACTTATCTCTGTTAAGATGTAGATTCCAGAAAACAAGCTGTTTGCCCAGTTCAATAATAGTTGAGGTACTGTAATTGCTTTGTTTTAAGAAGAATAAAAAATGGCAATGATGAAACAGATCATTGTTAGATATTATTTTCAATTTTGCTGATAGATGAACGTTGAGTGACTATTGAAAAAGGGTCTTAGCAATCAGCTCTTTTTATAGGATTTTTATGTCTAACTTTCCATAAACTGGTGACACACAGGACCTTTTCACCCAACTTCCATGCCAACTTCCTCCAAAGTGGTCATTTGTATCCAGATTTTTGATATAGTTTGAGGAGTTGCTGATGTCAGTCTCTGGTTTGCAAACATCAAATATATTTTAAATTGCTGATTTAAGTGGAACTTTTCCAAGTTGATTATCACTAAGGATGGCCAAATTCAAATGTAATTGGATCAAGTTGCAGGGCTTCAAAATAGCTTTTACACTGGACTTGTCCAAAGTCCTTGGGGGAAGATGTTGCAAGGAGGAGTGAGCAAAGCTTGCCAACCATAAGAATCAAGGGTAAAGCTGACACCCCTAGTCTTTCAGGTCAACAAGCTACTTGAGGGATAAGAGTGACGTCGCAGATCCTATAAGGCCAGTGACTTTGATGAGATGAAGTCACAAGCACCAACAAAGAGGCCACTCCGGCCTTTGATCAGTCTCCCTGCACCCAAAGAAGGTCTGCTAGCGAGAAGCACTGTGCTAGCAAAATATCACTGCTTGGCTACTTAACTGTAGATTCGGCTCTTTTTCAGAGAGTCAGATAGCCCATAAAGTCCACCTGGGGAAGGTGTCTGGCAACAGCCCTAACTTTTGTCTCATTAAATTAGTCATTAGAGTGTGGTTGATGTTTAAAAATCCTGAGACTTGCGATTGTCACCTGTAACTTCTGGTAGTTTCAAACTTTTCCTTATCAAGAGTGTGTTGTTAAAGTCTGTATTCTAATATCTCCAGGCAGGAGTGGAGGGGAGAAGGGCAGAAAGGGTGAGCCAGCACACAGAAATTTAAAATCTAAGGAGGAAGCTTTTTAATTGACTCTGACTGTTCCAGACGCTAGAGAACAATTTGCTTTCAGTATTAAGCTTCTTAACCACTCAAATTATAAACCTGATAGACATTGGTTAGATTCTTTAGTTGAGATTTATAACCAAACAGCCACCTTCTCGGACTCTGTCTTAGAATTTGTAAGGATGGATGATTTAACTGCAGTCCAATATTGAGGCCAGTTTGTTGATTTTGATATTGATTTGATAGTTGTATTGCTTTATTATTTTTTTATGTATTACTGTAGCTACCATGAACCCTAGTTATGGACCAGGACTCCATTGTGCTTGGCACTGTGCAAACATATATCCTAGTTCATTTAATATTATTCATAATAGTTTAGTTTTGGTTACATTTTATTTTTGTGTTTTAATAAAATTTATAAAACTGATACTGAATCACATTTCTTTCAGTTAGCAACCTGTGTCCAGAATCTTTGAGGACCTGGCTGGATACCTGCCAGTCAACCCAAAAGCCTGACAAGCTCCACTTAATTAGTCTTTGGTTCTCACAGCTACAATTACTAAATAAATACACCACCAACACCTGAACTAGAACCAAGTCTACAGATCCAAAAATCATTGGCCTCTATCTTTTTAAGACAGAAAAATCTCTCCATTATCTGGCAACTACAGTGAGGATTCTTACACACACTGCAACCAGCCATTATTAGGTAACATACTGTGAATGGGTGAGGTTCCTACACTGTCCCCCCACAACACAGTACACTTGCACAGCAGGGGCTTGTTGAGAATTTACTCCTGTTCCTGGGGTGTGCTTTTATTTTGCAATTTTAGAAATGTAACGTGTGTAAGAAAACTTCAAGGCAGGAGTCTATTTACAGTTTTCCAGTAACCCTCACTCAAACTTCTTTTCACTGTTTTATCCCTAGGGCTTCCCCCTACAAGATTTCCTGTCCTCCTCTTAGCTCTATCATTTTAAAGAATCTCAGCTTTTTTTTCTTCCTTAGTTGATTCTAATGAAATTCACCTCATCTAGCTACAAGCAAAATCAGCAAAATAGTTCTGCATTTCCATCCAGGGTCATAACATCCGGCATCCTGTTTCACGCTATCTGTCATACACATGCCATAACCTTTCATCAGAAATATAACCATCATTAGTGATGTTTTTGTAATTTCAGAGCAGTTTCTTCAAATGTAGCCTGAGCACAAGTTTGCAGTAGATTTAAATATATGGGAAATTTCAAGGGGTACTAACCAGACATTTCTGAGCTAATGGAATCTAGAACACAGTTACACTTGTCAGAATTCCAAATGAATAATTTTTTACAGACTTATAACTAGTTTGACCAGTTTTCTTCAAAGTTTGCAGAAAATTCTCCTTTGTCTTCAGAGCAAACCTGTCAATTTCAGGTCAAACTAGTTTCACTAACCAGAATTATGTAGAATCGCAAAATAAGGATTATGTTTATTTTATATGTTTCAATTTACACAGACTAAAAAAGGGAACCTTTCCATATATTGTAGGCACCTTTGATATAACTTCAGTGTAACATACCTATAGATCTAATGTTGCTTACCTCCTTTAAGCGCTGATAATTATAGTAGATCCTGATTCCAATCTAAAGTATTACAGATTGGTGGAGCTATGAGCATGGCTCCATAGTTTCTTTTAAAAAAAGTAGAATCTCATACTAGTCTAATTCATTTTCTTTTCAGTTTACCTTCCACGGGTTCTTATTTTTCCCAGCAAAGTTAATAACTTGCTGAATACTGTTAGTTTTCTTATGATCTTAGAGAACAGAGATGTTTAAATACACTTTTGGGTTTATCTGATTCTGAGCAGTCACTCAAGTAACAACTCTGGCCTTAAATTCCAACCAAAGTCAATTGGAGCTTTGTACAAAAATCAGTATAAGGATATATTCCCATAAGCTTTTTATGCAAAGAAGAATCATAGAATATCAGGGTTGGAAGGGACTTCAGGAGGTCATCTAGTCCAACCCCCTGCTCAAAGCAGGACCGATCCCCAATTAAATCATCCCAGCCAGGGCTTTGTCAAGCCTGACCTTAAAAACTTCTAAGGAAGGAGATTCCACCACCTCCCTAGGTAACGCATTCCAGTGTTTCACCACCCTCCTAGTGAAAAAGTTTTTCCTAATATCCAATCTAAATCTCCCCCACTGCAACTTGAGACCATTACTCCTTGTTCTGTCATCTGCTACAACTGAGAACAGTCTAGAGCCATCCTCTTTGGAACCCTCTTTCAGGTAGTTGAAAGAAGCTATCAAATCCCCCCTCATTCTTCTCTTCCGTAGACTAAACATCCCCAGTTCCCTCAGCCTCTCCTCATAACTCGTGTTCCAGTCCCCTAATCATTTTTGTTGCCCTCCGCTGGACTCTTTCCAATTTTTCCACATCCTTCTTGTAGCGTGGGGCCCAAAACTGGACACAGTACTCCAGATGAGGCCTCACCAGTGTCGAATAGAGGGGGAAGATCATGTCCCTCGATCTGCTGGCAGTGCCCCTACTTATACATCCCCAAATGCCATTGGCCTTCTTGGCAACAAGGGCACACTGTTGACTCATATCCAGCTTCTCGTCCACTGTAACCCCTAGGTCCTTTTCTGCAGAACTGCTGCCGAGCCGTTCGGTCCCTAGTCTGTAGCGGTGCATTGGATTCTTCCGTCCTAAGTGCAGGACTCTGCACTTGTCCTTGTTGAGCCTCATCAGATTTCTTTTGGCCCAATCCTCTAATTTGTCTAGGTCCCTCTGTATCCTATCCCTACCCTCCAGCGTATCTACCTCTCCTCCCAGTTTAGTGTCATCTGCAAACTTGCTGAGGGTGCAATCCACAGCATCCTCCAGATCATTTATGAAGATATTGAACAAAACCGGCCCCAGGACCGACCCTTGGGGCACTCCACTTGATACCGGCTGCCAACTAGACAGAAGAAGAAAACAGTGTAATTTTTTAAAAATTATTATATGCAAAGAAGGCCAGAGAGATCTTTTAAAACTAAACAAGTTTAATCCTGGAAGACTCTGGCCCCAGTTCTGAACTGTACCTCTTTACTCCTTGGGGAATTCTGCACCAAAAAATTCAAAATTCTGCACACAAAATTTGAAAAACTCTATAAAATTCTGCCTATTTTATTTGTCAGAATAACACAATATAATCACACCAGTTTCAATTATTTTGGTAATTTATTTCAAAATACCTGTCAGCAAGTATGTCTGTAACAGTGCAAGTAAAGTAAAAAAAAGGTGCAAGTAATGTGTTTTTGACAAATAGATTCCTTACTAGGCATATTAATACAGAACTTTGAGTAATTCATTTGAACTACAATACAGAAACATATTTCCTGCACTCCTCAGAAGCAGTGCAAAGGCTTGTGGGAGTTGGGGGTAATGGAGAACCTGAGGGAGAGGAAAGGATTGTGGGAGTGAACCTGGAGGATTGCTGGGTGTGAGTGGGAAAAGTATGGAACAGGATTTTTTGCAGGGGAAGGGAGGAATTATTAGGTAGTTGGTGAGCCTCCCCACATCCTGAGCCTCTCCCATTCAGTCAGGCACATCTGCCCATGTCCCTGCACCCCACCCCACCCCCATGTGGCCCTTCAGCACCCCTCCCATTCAGCCCCTGGCTCAATGCTGTCACCCCACTAGCTCATGAGTGCACTCCCCATTTGTTTCCCCGCCACTAGCCCTTCTGAACCCCAGCAGCCCTGTGTGCCCCACTCTCTGTCCTAAGCTGGCTCTGCGGGCAGGGTGCTGTGATGAATGCAGCTGGCTGCTGGCTGTTCTGGGGCCACAGCGGCCTGTGGTGGGTGAAAGGTAGAACTTCAGCACTTCTTGGGCAGAATGTATATTTTGCTTGAAAAATTTTTTTTGCACCAGACGTGAATTCTGCACATGTTCAGTGGTGCAGAGGTCCCTCAGGGGTACCTCTTAGAAGGCACAGCCTAAACAAAGAGATCAAGGAGATGAGAGGGAAAGGGGGCTGTAATTCTCTGTTGCACCTCTCAGATCCTGAGCATACCTGTAGCCTAAGACAGCTACCCCCCAAAGGCTGCTCTGATTAATGGCAATTTTGAACAACCTCCTATGGGCCACTCTGCCAGTCTAGAGAATAGTTGGAGTGCTTTGAGCTCAGCCACATTCCCCTGCCCCCCATCTCTGACATGCCCCTGTGCCACAGGCATCATGCCACCAGGTCAGTGCTGCCAGAAAAGCCCCTTAAGAGGATATTCCTTGGTGGGGTCAGATAAACCAGTTATTTGGCCACTTTACAGCAGCTGAGCCAACAAAAACAGAGCTATAGCAGGCTGCTTTATGGATGGCTAGGTAACTAACAAAATCATGATATCACAAGTACCAAGAGAAATACAGTGATTTAGTCAGATTGTTCAAAACTGGATTTTTTTTTTGCCTTTTTTCTTTTTTCCCTTAACACCTATTTAACTTCAAATACCAGGTGAGCAATTGGGAGAAGAGATCTCTTTGCAAAAGGCTGAATACCCTATGTAGCCCATGAATGGAGGGCTCAGAGAGCTCCCACTCTAGCTCATTAGTTCTCCAGCAAAAATAGGAAAGACAAAGATTTGAAATTGCTGATATTTTTACAGCAAAAGAAGGAAAACAAGGAAAAAATCTTAAGAATCTTTCAGACTTTTTTATATAATAAAAAACAAATTAGCGCATGCATTTATTCTCTCTCCCTCCCCCCCGCTTTCTCCTATCTGCTGACTGGGGATAACTTGTTTTAATTAATTAATGTGTGTAAAATGCTGTGAGATTCTGAAGAGGGCAGGAGTTCTAGAATTACTATTTTATTCTGTCAGTTGGTGTATCTCTTCCATAGCCACATTTCATGTTTGCTAGCTTAGAAGTGTCCTTCTGGGCTTTGGTCTGATTAAACATTTTGACTTCTCTGCTATGGTGAAATCTGCCATCTGCCTTTTCATGTCTGTTGCGCTAGTGTGTGTGCCTTTCTCTCACCCATTCTGAGGTCATTGTTTTGCCCTGTTTAGGCTACTGTAATGCCCTTTTTGTTTGTTTCCCTGTATGCATCATTAAAACTTCAGCTGGTACCAAATTCTGTTGCTAGGTTTCCATCTAGTGTAAGCAGGTACCAAGATTATGCATCAGGAGCAGATATGGATAAGCAGAGCAAGGTTACAGCAGCAGTTCTGACTCGGTTACACTCTCTCTGCCTGTCGCATTCAGAATCAGACTCAAGGTGCTGCTCTTGACCTATAAATCCCTTCAGAATCTTGACCAGATTATGCTCTCTCTGGTCTGCTCACACCTACCCCTCCTAGGGCTGGCTCTGAGGTCATTATCTGCTGGCCTGTTTATCTCACTGGCACCTAATTATGCTGCAGAGTATGTCTGCCATTTCAGTTATTACATCTCTCTGAAAATGCCAGTCAAAAGGTATCCAGCATAGACACCGTTTCAGACAAAATTGAAGAGTAAAATCTTTCCCCTTTGCATCCAATTATTAATGTGGCATTACAGGTTGTGTAATTAAAATCTATTACAATATTAGTAAGTTTCTTTAAGGTTTGATGGCATACTGAGATGCTACGTATGTTGAATTTCTGGTGAATGGCTTATATCAGTATGATTAATCTATCTTTTACCTAATAAATCATAACAGCTCTTTCACAGGCAATAGTTACATGTTTTGTTTGCAGATGTACATAGCCTTTTTGGTATTGCGTACTCACCATGGCTCTGATCTGTACAGTGACAAGCATGTACAGAAATGTTGAGGAGTTAGAACTCATGTTGATGTTTCCCGTCTCTCCTCAGTCAGTATTTAAAACAAAAAAACAAAACTGAAAGAAAATGTAAACAAGGTGATCAGTACATGCATATTATGTACCTCTGGTCTCAATTATATTTTAGAAGAAAAACAGTCTTTGGTATATAATTCGTTCTTTAAAAATCATTTCAGAGAAGTCCAATTACAAAATCATAAAAATGTATGGGAAAGTTTTAAAATGTGTATAGTATGATTATGAAAAATGCTATAATATTCTCTTAAAAGTGTGGTTTCTTATTGCTTTTGGAGAGAGGAAGTATTAAAAAGTCTTTAAGTTAATATGTCTGTTCTAGGCTTCCTATATTTTTTTGTACTACAGTCAAAAGCATACAACCAGACAATACCTAAATATATTGTTTTCAACATGACAAAGTTACATAAGAAGAGAATCCCCTTGCACTTAAAGAAAAATGCAATTATTTTCTATTCTGAATCTCCAGACTGCTGTTTTAAAAAATCGTATCTGATTATTTGCTCAGCAGAAGATTATTGAGTTGATTTAGCTGTGATTTTACTTAACAAAATTTCAACTGAATTCCTACTGTGGAGTCCAAAAAAGGTAGAGATATAAATGATACATTCAAACTGTGATTTTTGTGAACAGGGCCATCAATGCACCCCTCAGAGCTAATAGCGGAGATGAGAAACAGTGGGTTTGCACTGAAACAAAATGTACTGGGGAGAAACTTGACTGCAAATGATCCATCACAGGTAATGATCTTTTTATCAGTAAGCTGAAAATGTCTGTAAATCTAAATGTGATTGCTTGTGAATTGCGACTTAACATTTTTCCAATATGCATATCCATAGGAAAGCTGGATAGATCTAGCAGTGGAAAGTACCTTGAAATATATTGTGTTTTGCTGCTTAGTTTTAGCCAAAGTGACAAATCTGAAATGATTTTTTTAAGGCCACAGTTTAATAAATTAAGTGTCTCTTCTGGATGACTAGAAACTGAATATGTCCCAGAAGGGATGATTGGGGCTCCTGCAACATACATCTGATGTGATACTTGCTGCCTGCAGGCTTACCCCTGAACTGGCTTTGGATGAAACCAGAGGAAAGCATGCAAAAAATAACTGTCTCTATTTAAAGCTTTTTATGTTAATTTATTTTTATTATATAATTTTTATTTACAAGACTTTAAATATGTAATTGTACTTCTTTAGACTTTCACATAGTGCCTATTTCAGACTTGTAGGTGCCTTAACAAAAATGTGAAATACATAATTTATATACACTATCCAAAATAGCAAGCCCACCATAAAGCCACCTCAGTCATATAGCAAGATAACTGAACTACTAGGCAACCAAGTACGGGGGGGCGGGATGACTTGCGAATCAGGGACGGGACCGTACCTTGCAACCCTTCCTAAAAAGCCTGAGTAAACAGACAACTGCTTATGTCCCTTTTTATTCACATAAGCAGCACTCTTTGCCTTTACAGGAAATTATGTACTCAGGAGACAATCTAGTTTATGAGATTAGTGTTAAATGTGTTGCAAAGTTCTCACCAGTTTTTTAGAAAAGTCGCATATGGAGAACTTATGTCCTAGTTTCTGCCCTGTTATTGCTCATGAGTTAAAATTAAAAATGTGAAGAGTAAGAAATTGGGTGTTACAGATGCATGTAATTTGAAAGGAAGGGGGTCTTAAGAATTCCTAAATTTAAATCTGACCTGATTTTTAGTACTGTTTTGTTGTTGTGGGTAGAAAATACAGTTGCAACACATTGTATTTGTATAGCACTTTACAGACAATAATTTAAGCATTATGGCACACTTGTGAGGTGGATGGGTATAACACCCATTTTTCAATAAGTAAGCTCATGTAGAAAAAGGTTAAGTGATTTGCCTAAATTTCTTTGTGGTTCAGTGGGACTTGCAGTTTCCCATCCACCAACCAATGCTTCCATCTCTTACACTAGACAGAACTCAGGAAAGCTTTCCCTAAATGACTTAGCCTGTGGAAACATTATAGTGTTCACATTATGGTGCTATATGGTTCCTGTACTCTGGCACCCAACTCCTTTTAAACCCAGTATAGATTCCCTCTTTGTAGCAAGCTAACTGCTTATTTTCTCAAGGTTGCTATATAGGGGTGTATGTGTGTGTGTTCATATACATAAAATCAAATTCTCACACACCTTTTAATGTTCATAATATTTTAATACAGGAATCATGAATTTGAAATGCCACCTTATTTTTATTTAAGGATATGGTATCTTATTACTTTTTCTCTTTATAGGAATTTGTTGCAAGTGAAGGAGAAGATGACCCAGAAGTTGAATTTTTAAAATCGCTGTCAACTAAACAAAAACAGAAACTTCTGAGGTAATTTTATCGCAGTTGCATGGCACTTATTCCTATGAGTTTAGCAATATATAGCCAATAGCTTTTAACTACAGTTTTCCATCTACTGAAAAAAAATCAATTTAAATTAATCTACACTTGACTACCAGACTTCGTATTATGCAGCATGCTTATTCATCATTTTGTAATCCAATTGTAATGCAGTTTTAATGGCTTTATTTTCACTTCATATTTAACTTTGAATGCTGTGACACACACACTAACTTTGTATATGCATCGGCTCACAGAGGACAATGTCAATTGCTATTTTAAAATATTTTACACTCCATTGTTTACCATGCCCTCTTCCAAGATTGAAAATTACATTTCTTTCCTTATTGATTTTGCACTTGGCAAAGCTTGACGTACTTCCTTTGTTCCTAAGGGAGCTAAACTTAACCTTTCTTCTGTGTATCAGCAGTGGTGTTACAGTTTACCATAGCCCTAGGATTAGGATTAGCCAGCAGAGGGAGTGCAGGATATTTTTGTGGTTTCCGAACAAAGTTTGTTTTTTCTCTGCTGCTGCCTTGTTGCTTTCATATGCTGAAGGGAAAAGGAGGTTTTACATTTCTTCTCTAATTTTGTGTATCCTTACTAACCAATTTTGAATCACTGGCTGATAGACCACACAGACATCACTCTTATTTATTTAAATATAATAACTTAAAGAAAAGTTAAAAGAGCACTCTGTGAGCATTGTGGGGTCCAAAAGTGTAATTAACTTCAAAGAAGGAAAACAGTTTACACTATTTATGAAGGATAATTGTGTGTGTGTGTAATATATATATTACACACACACACACACTATATATATATATATCTATATATATATATGCATGTGGTTTCAGTAATTTAACCTTTAATAATTTTGTTTGGATTTCTAATGTCCCAAACACACTGTTTAAATTACTGTATATTTTTAAATGCTTCAGTTTAGCTAAGTGTTTAGGTCCTCAGTGATTTTAAGCTTCTTAATTTGTTTTAAATCCAATGAAGGCAGTCTAGGTAGCATGTCAAATGTAGTGGCTGACTCATTGATAAGAATTAACAAAATAAGAGTGACCAAGGGCTTAAAATTACAAAACTGGGCAAAAGCAGTTGAAATGAAAATGAATGTGTTTGCTTGCCTGATAGAACAGTGTACTGTTGACTAGACATTTTACACCTCTGTTTATGACTGAATAGATGATAGAGTTCTCCAGAAAGCTGTTAACATCGGGGGGAGATTCTGAAAGGCACATGTAGCAGATAGGCTCCTACCTTCCACTAAGGGCCATTGGGAGTTGAGCACCTAACTGCTATTTGTGCCTTTGAAAATTTTCCTTGTTATATTACAGAGTCAAACCAACAGAGCCAGCTCAAAAACATCAACTGGTTGCACTACCAGTTGTAAGGCCCAGGTTCACATTTCTTACCCTCACCTTCCTAAATGTGGTCCATTAAAAATTACTTCTTTGTAGTTCTGAGGGATGGCTAAATGGGAGCTACATTTTAAATACTTCAGTTTAGTTTGAGATCAGAAATTTAAAAATACTTTATTAAACCCAAAAGTTCAACACGCTTCGTAAAAAAATGTTGCGTGTTTACTGCGTACTATCGTCTTAAGTATTGACTGCACAAGAAGGCAGTGGTGCTACATTTTACCTATCTTTAAATGCTTGATTGATCTTTTTTATTTTCAAAATAAAAGGAAATTGGATCGTCTGGAGAAGAAAAAGAAGAAAGACAGAAAGAAGAAAAAGCAGCAAAAGAAGAAAAGCAAACGTAAACACAAGAAACATAAGATCAGCTCCTCTTCCTCCTCCTCCAGTGAGACTTCAGTAAGCAGCAGTGATAGTGAGACTGACAGCAAAGCCATACAAAAGAAGATGTATTCTAAGAAAAGAAAAAAAGACAAGTTTTCAGGGGCTAACAGCAGTGATTCAGAAGGGAAGACAAAGACTAAGAAGGAAAAACTTTATGAAGAACCCTCCAGTAGTCACGGTAACAAGGCCAAAGATAGGGAGAAGTGTAGACTTTTAAAGCAAGATAGTTCTGGGGAGAAGAACAAATGGAGCTCCTGTGAGAGTGAAAGAAAGTCCAAGAGAGAAACTGAAAGAAATGAGAGGGATAGCAGAAGCCAAAGCAAGGATGAGAGGAGCGGGAGAAGCTCTTGCACAAGTCACAGCAATTACAAGCAAAGGCAGATAAGAAGACGACCAAGTCGAAGCCCCAGTGAAGAGCGGCACAGGAAAAATGAAACCAGAAGCCACAGCACAGATGCGTACAGAGAGAAAAAATGTAGAGAGAGCGGTGGAGAAAGGTGCAGTAAAGTGGACCATAAGGAAAGAGGCAGAAACAGCAGAAGTAGAAGCAGAGAGAGAAAATATAGATAGGGTGGGTGACTGGTGCAAACACATCTTCCTTTTGGTTGAGTACCTTTAACCAGGGCTCAGTCAGGCATTGCTTTCTTTTTAAGAAGTTACTTTTCATTTTCCAATTCTTGTAAATTGTCATGTCCTACAAAACAGCATCAAATCCATTAATGATTTGGGGATATTTGTAAGTTAGATATAAATATTATGGTATTTTTGTAGATATATTTTTGTTGGTGAATGTTTCTTGTATTTGTGTAACAAGCCCTAGACTTTTTGTAAATTATACTTCCTTTGTTCAGAAATATTTTTAAAATACCAGTACATGATGTGTTAACATTCTGTAGAGTATTATTTCTTCTTGCTTCTGAGATGTAACACTTTTGGAGGGGCAGGGGGTAATTTTGGAAGAGTCCCAGGATTTGTATAACGATGCCAAACATTATTTGACATAATTCAGGACAAAAATCACTGCTTCAGACTTCAGACTAGATTATTTTTGTACTGAAACTTTTTCAGAGGTTTCACATAAGAGGGCAATTTCACCAGTTAAAACAACAGACAGACATATTTCCACATAAGTGTATAGCCAAAATTTTTTGACCTCCTGCAGTATCTAACTTAATCAGGGCTATCTAAACATCTTTAACCCCTGTTGGTAGATGCTAGTACAGTGTTGAGTTATTGTTCAAGAATTTCTCAAGACATGAAAAGAATATTCACCCTTTCAGCTGTTTCCAAGGTATCTCATTGCGTGCAACAGAAAGTTAAGGCAAATGCTCATTCTTGTGTTGTCATGCAGCAGTTTACTTAACAGTTGTGGGATTTCTCCCCCCTCCCCCCCATATGTCATGAGGATGAACTACCTTAATAAACTGTTACTTTCTATAAGCAGTATGAATCGCCTAATTTTCCAGAGTCCCTAAGTCATTTCAAAGGCACAGGCAGGAAAACCACATGCTTTTCTGCTGCGAAGAGAATGTCTTTACGGTTTTTAAGAACATGGAAAATGGTTGAGTTAGCAGTAAAATGGTGCAATCAGGCTCAGGCAAGCAAGTTTTTCCCCTCTTCACTACAAATGGAGGGTTGTAGTTCTTTGTAGTTCTGTCCCACCTGCACATCTTAAAACGGCCAGGCAAAAGTTTTTAAATATCATATGGAGTTAAAATGCTGTAGAAATGATTTGACCTTTTAAACACGTTTGAAAGTTTTCACCCTTTCAAACATGTCAGGCTTTTCTTCTTTAAATACTTGCACCAGTTTGCCCCTTAGGCCCTTGGCAGTGCTGATATAAATGGGAATTGAGGGCACTCAGCACTTGGAAGGATTGGGCCCTAAATTGATCCATAGTATTTGCTTGTAAAAGCTGTCATTTAAAAGGGACAAGAGGCAAATTTGATAAACTTGGGGGGAATCTTTAACAAATAAACCAAACTGTTGGGACTCACTCCGACTGCCCAATGGTAAGATGTAACCTTTTAAAGCACATTCCATTTGACTCACAGAATATTAACAAAGTACTCTCAGGCATATCCACCTAAATATTGGGGGTGAGGCACCAACAGAATCAGGCACCTTTGCTACCAAGTGGCATTTACTTTGTTTCAAAAGGTCTGTAAAACACTGAGCACCAGTCTGGAAAAAAACACACAGCAGCCTGGATACAAGGTAGAAGCCAGGGTTGCTCTCTCCAATGTTTGGGTAGTTGGGGAAATGGCCTGTTTTGGTATCCCATGGATTCATTTTAAACTGTGTGTTTTGAACCCAGTTTGAAAGGGCACAAGGAATAACAACCAGCAGGATGTGATGCTCTTCTCTCTGAAGAGCTCAGTCTGTCTCTCCATGAATGTGCAGTGTATTTTGTTGCACATGACAGACACAGGGCCTTGGATCTGCACTAGTGGCTTGCCAGCCTTGCAGCTTGTCTGTAATACAGCTACTAACTTTCTGGTGCAGACGGAAGGAGGAAGGGCTGAGCCCCTCTGTTTGTAGTAGGCATTTGTGTATGCTGTGTGTGTTTGATTTCTGTTTGCAGGCAGTTCGTAAAGTGTATCCGGAGCATCTGACACTGCCTTTGTGCCTGCAAGGAGCAGGTATTAGTCTGTGGTTAAGTGGTGTGTATCTGTTCTGCTGGCTGGCTGTTCCGTGTCTGCAACCTGGAAAAGACAGAAATAAGCAATGTAATCTTGGAAATATCTGGGTAAGAGGCAACATAGGGCAGGCTGATAAATCCGGTATTTTTGTTAGTTACCTGCTCTTCTGCCTTCAGCAGCACCAGAGGCAGCTTTGGGAAAGGATTCACACTGGGTCAGGCGAAGAGCCTTGTTGCCCTTAACATTTTCTTTAGCTCAGTTCAAACTGACAACCCAAGGGAGGGGCTGGGAGCAGCCCCAGCTCCCTGTTTGGCAAGGCTGCTCTTGAGAAGGGCCTGATTTGCTTACCTGAGGCTATAGAGCTTTTAAAGGAGGGCAGCCAGGGTGCCTCAAACCTAGCGCAAAGGGGCCAGGATTCCAGAGCGGCCTGTTGTCAAAAGCCTCGAGGGAGCAGCTTGAGCTTGGCCTCCAACCCCTGCGGGGCAGGAGGAGACCTTCATTGTTCCTGCTCAGAGGGAGGGAGCGCGCTGGTGCGCCGGCCCTTGGCGTCCACGGCACCTTCTACTCCCGCCCCAGACACACGCAGCGCCCGAGGGCCCCTGACGCCGCGCACTGGCTCTTCCGCGCAGCCCGCCCGAGGCCGCCGAGCCGGCCTGCGCGCCCCGGGAAGCGTCGCCCCACGGCTACTGCGCGCGCAGGGGATGGTGGAAACGGCGCCATTTGACACTAGCGAGTTAGCTCCGGGAGGAGGTGCTGTTGGCTCACGAATGGCCGGGGACGTCGTCTCCCGTTTGCAGCGGGACGGGATTAACCCTGACGCCGGGCGCAGGATGAATGGCTGGTCGGTAAGTCCCCAGCCCTCGGGAGCCACTCGTGCACAAACCGGCAGCGGATTTGCTTAACCCGCAACGTTAAAGGCAGCTCCCCTGCGAGGCAGGGGCTCTGCAGGCTGCGGAGGCGCTCTCGCTACGTGAACTCTGGGCTGGGAGTAACTCGGCTCCGTGCTGGGAGCAGGGGGCCTGGGGACTCGCCAGCCCCGAGGTCATCGCCCGCTCGAGAGCGGACCGCATGGAGGAGGGGGAATGAACAATGCCTGTGGCACTGGCGCTGCTGGGCCAAAGGCCGAGTCTCCCGCTGGCTCCCCGCCCCGAGTTCTGCAGCCCCCCCACCGGGGAGGGGTGTGGGCTGGGGCCCGTCATGTCTGGGAGTCCCCGCCCCGCCCTGGGGTGGGGTGCTAGACGGGGCCCGACCCTGCAGGATGCGAGCAGACCGCGCCTTGCCCCGCCTCAGGGAAAGTTGTGGGAAGTTCGGGGCCGCAAGGCGTTGCTGTAAACAGGCGAGTTCGTGCGGGGAGGGGACCCCTCTGCTTGCAGCGAGGCCAGGCAGCAGGGCACCGTGCAGTGGAAGGTCCCCAGAGGGCGCGGTGTTAATGGGAGCTGCAGTGGTCAGGCAGGAGCCCCTTTGTCATCAGCCGGAGCGGGAGCCCGCTGCCTCGTGGGAGCCCGGGCCGCTGTGACCCTGCGGGGCAGCCCCAGTGCTGCCAGAGGAGGGGCCGCCGCTCCAGAGACTGGGGGCGGAGGGGTGTCAGACCTCAGCCCCGCGCCCGGCCCCCAGGACAAGGGGCCGTGCTCTCATGGCCCTGTGCTGCTGGGAACGGCCTCGGCCAAGGCTGGAGCTTCTCGGGCCACCTCTGTGCTTCCCGCGGGAGCCGAGCCAAGCCAAGGTGTTGGGGAATAAAGTGCCCCACGAAGAGAATATTAGTCTCCTCCTCATAGGCCCCCAGGCTGCAGTCCTGTCAGCTCGCAGGGCTGCAGCTCCCCTCCAGCTCCCCACCCCCGGCTCCTAGGGCTGCTGGGCCGGGGGGCAGAAACCCGCCCCCAAGGTTGAAGCCCCTGGACAGTCTTTGCTCCTGGGAGGGGAGTTAGCCCGGGGGGGTTGTGGCGCGCCCTCATTCTGGCTGCGTAGCCCCACATGCAGGGCGTAGCGAACAGGTGAGTGGCCCGGCCTGTTTTCAGCTCCCCAGCTGCTCACGGGGAGGCGGATTCCACAGGTGAAAGGCGGCTTCCGCTTTAATTTCGGCAAGTCTCCTCCTGTTTGTGCTGTAACAATGGAGAGGCTTAACTTGTCATGGAAACGTGTTAATTAGGTGTGGAATGACAGTGATCAGCAGGAAAACAGGGCGTTTTCCATTGTGCTCCCATTAGCCAGAAGTGCACATTATGGTCAAAATGAAGCCCTGGCCCTTGCCCCGGTGAAGTAACCGCAAGTGCAAGGGTGCTGCTCCGCACTCTCCAAATATGGGTCGATTTTTCTTGTAATTTTAAGATGACGATCGAGTTAGCATTGTTGGTGTTCGAG
Source organism: Chelonia mydas (assembly GCF_015237465.2). NCBI lineage: Eukaryota > Metazoa > Chordata > Testudines > Cheloniidae > Chelonia > Chelonia mydas. The sequence continues at coordinate 41,614,501 of NC_051251.2, read as the reverse complement.
GAACTCGGAGTACCGACATCTGGATCATATTTTTCACGCTGCTCCATTTTCCCTGTAGCTCTTGGCGCTTGGAAAACTGATCGCTGAAATTTGTGGCGAACGAAAATAAATTACTAATTTGAAAGTAAATAAACAGGTGACTCAGATCAAATTCCTGCTTGGATCGTTACAATAAATATCCCTGAAGGAAGCTCTCTATTTATGTTGTCATTGATTAATTCTCGCTACCTCATTTGATTTCGATTTAGAACGATTTGATTCTAATTTAATTAGCATGTAATTTGGATGTACATAATTACTGTAATTATGACATTCAGGTAAGGCAGCTTTAGGCTGAAAGGCAATTTCAAATTTTCTAGCAACCTACTTTGTACTAGGAAATGGACAAGGACTTTGCGCCCTGCTATCCAAGTAGTAATTAGCACATCTCTGAAACAGGCAGGGCTGGGGATTTGTATTAAAACACCAACACAAATTCAGCCGCATTACCCCGTGCAAAGGTAGCTGCATTCTACTGAGAAACATATTATTTTACTCCTCGCATGGTCACGGATGACCGAGTTCCCAAATACTAACTCCAGCCTAGCTCTGCACACGAGTCAAAGGCGGAGTGGCACCGAGGTGCAGATCCCATTGGGGATTAAGACCCAAACCCGGACATTAGGTGGACTTTTAAAAACCATACACGTTTGGGCTTGAGGATAGAACAAATTGGAAAGGGCCGCTCCTGCCCACAAAGTGATTGCACTGAATTAGGGACCGCTACAGATCAGAGCAAGCGGCTCCGTTGTGTTCCCTAGCCGGTTGGTTGCCTAGCCTGGGCGCCGGGCCAGCTCAGGGGTGGAAGGGCAAGGGAGCGGTGGCCCAGACCCGAGCCAGGTCCCTTCTTCAGGTGGGTGATCTCTCCAGCCTGGCTCGATTCCCCCCCCCCCCCCCCCCCGGTCTGGTAAGTTTGCTCATGAAACAATAGTTTCTAGTACTAACTTGAACACTAACTTCCCCCCGGCTGCTAAAGGCTCTGCGTGTGGCTTGAGGGTCCTGTGCCCGCGGCTGGGGGTGGTTCACCCTTGCTCTCGGGAATGGAGGGCCAGGAGGATTGCTGCGGTACCTCCATCTGCCTTGTAGGGAGTTCGAATACATTTGAAATCCAAGGCTCTGCCAGTCGGCGGAGGGTCTCTTGTTTTAGCTTTACCTGTCCAACATTTCCAGCCTTGCCCAGGTAAAACACTGACTCCAGCCAGGCCCACCCCCACGCCACGTAGCGAGGGGCTGATTCCTTCTGCCAAACGAAATGAGCAGGGATCTTTCTTGCACCAGCACAAAAGTCTTAGCGGTTCGGAGCTTATGCCGTAGGGAGCGAAGCAAGTGCCGCCCTGTGCTCCTGAAGCTCTAGATGGCGCCAAAGAGCCACAGTTATAAGCGTTCCTCAAAGGCATCAAGACCGACTGTCAAACATAAAAGCAAATCAGTTTTCCTTTTTTTGTTGTTAATGTGTTAAGAATGTTATTCCTTAAGAAAATTTGTAGCTAAATTATTCTCACTTAAAATAAACACTTAGTGTACCAATTACCCAAATGGGCGGGATTTCTGTAAGATTTCCTTCATCTGCATTTTGGGAGTGTGGCAGAAAATCTTCTTAAATCAACTAATGGCTGCAAATAAATTAGAGCTTCAATAAATAAAGTTTCCCTCTCAATTGAAAATTTTAAACAAAGGTTAAAAAATAACTGTTCATACACAAAGATGGAGTTCTATATTATCTCCTTAAACAAACATATTCATGCTACCTTTACTACTTATATTATTATTATTTAAAGGACTATAATACACCCTAGGGGGCAGGAGCCACATCTCCGGTGAATCAGGAGTAGAGCGACATTTACCAATAGATTCCTCTGATATTTTGTCTTTCGTCGTCTGTAAATCTTGTTTAATGGGGTTAGCTACAGGGTCGAGTATGGAAGCTAAGTCCCACAACGTGTACTGGTTGGAAGTAACCATGCAGGCAAAATGTAAATTACTAGTAGTCATAAAAGTCGCGTTTGAACGGGGCCACAACTGCAGAGAAACAGCAACGAAGGGTGAAAAAAAAATCTAAATCCTCTTTCGACTTCTCTGGCTCCCTTCCCATTAGAGGGTGACACATGTAAAAAAACGTTTCTCTATGTCCCAAGGTTATGTTTTGCCCCCGGGTTTGCAGGCTCCCACTGTAGAAATGCCATTTAACTGTAATTGAAAAGAGTGAATCAGAATTATTTTTCGGTTCTCACACTGTCTGTTCTTTATCCTGTCGTACAAAAGTTCTGTAGTCCCCAGACCATATAATTATCACCAACAAGTACTAAAGAATGGTGCCATTTATTTTTTAAAAGGTTACATGCTTTCTATTTTCTTGGTTAAACGAACCGGCTCTGCGGCCCAGAGTTGCTCCCTTCTTCATTTCTGGGGAGTCTGTAAATGATGGACGTTTTCTGACCCCAAGGGGCAAAGGCAATGCAAAGAGGTCCTTGATCATTGAGCTGAGAATTGTAACCCTGGCCTGGCAGAAACTGGACCTGGATGGCTTCCTTTGATCTGTTTTATTATGGATTGAAAACAAAGCTGACTTCTGCCCAACACCCAGTGAGAATGCATTCCTCGGAAACCCCAACAACTGACAAGGAGGGGAGTCATGTCCTGCAGCTCAGCAAGCGCACTGTTTATTTTACATCTGCCCGCCAGTGTCATCCTCGCCAACTCCTATTGTCTCTCTCCCCGCCTGCCCTGGAATAAAATACATCTAATACAGATCCTCTAGGCACTCCGGGGAAAGAGTGGTGTGGAAAAGCAAGAGGATTTCCCTTCATCTTACAGAGCGGTCTAAGTTTAAAAAGGGGGATAAGAAAGACAAAAATAGATCAGGAAAGGAGAAAAGAGAGTGGAGATAATCGATGCTTTTGAATAATTTAGGCCGAGAAAAAAATGAACTCAGAAGATGGTTTTGAAACTGCACTCTTGCTAAGATTCCTTTTGGCAGTCCCGCAGCATCGCCGCGGAGCCACACTTGTGTGCATTTAAAACAAACGATTTAGGCACACGCTCTGTTAGTGTCTTGTGACAGGGTTGGGGAAAGTGAAATACCTTCTATTAATAGTCACAGCTGAATTTTTTATTTCAAAATCTTTGATTTGTGACTGACAGCACAATCCTTTTTCTGATTTTATTTGCATTCTCTAGCTTGTACTGGCTTAAAATGTTATTCCTCCACTCTGCACAAAATTAACTTTTTTTCTTTTTAAATAGCGCAATTATCTCATTTAACCTTTTTTTTTTAAAAAAAAAATACTGTGGCTGTTAAGTTGGTGGTCAGGAGACAAAGGGAGTGAAAATAATTTTCATTTCAATAATTGCCTTCTGGTCAATTTAACTGTGCCTTATTTTGAAAGAGCCTGTCTAAATGAGATTCCTGTCCCAAATGTGTTCCCAGGCCTTAGCCCAGCCTTTAATTATTCCTGAGGTTTTTTTTCTTCAGAATAAGACGCTGCACTGAGTAATCACAAAGAAGTCAGAGAGCATCCTTGAACCTTTTCAATAGCAGAGCCACTGATATTCAAATAACATGCAAGGACCATTTGACTGCATGGGGACATAAGCATTTCCAATTCACTATTTGCATAGATCAACTGTCTTTGAAAAGGAAAGGAGCAGTTGTCTTCCATAACATTAAAAAGCCTAGTTATCAAATCAAGTGCTTAGTTTGGGGCTTTTAAAACGTTTACATTTTATCTCAGGTTGCCCTTTACCGTTTGACATGCAAATTTGGTGCAGTTAATTTAGACAATTAAAAGGATCTTCAAGGGAGCTTTGTCACCGAGAATATTCGGAGTTGTCCCCGTGGACCAGCTGAGATAAAGTTGGCCAGAACAAATGATGTCTAGGAGATTAATTAGATATTTGATAAGACATGAATCCCTAATAAGGGAATACAAGGCACAGGGGGCTGCTATGTGCTCTAAGTCAAAATTAATAACATTTAACAAGATTTTCATTTAGGCATGAAATGTCTTTTCCGGAGTAGTGACTCTAGCGGTTTATTCCCCTGAGATCATCTCCCAACCTAGGAAGCCTTGTGAGGCTAAAGACTTTTTTAAAAACAGTTTCTTTGAACAGTTTACGTTAAATCTATTTGGGGGCATTTTCATAAAATGCGTTTCCAAATTTGGATAGGTTTTAAACATTTTTTATTTGGGGTCAGATCTTGAGGGGCGGGGGAATGAGCTTTTGAATGAGGAAACACAGTTATAGGACATAACCCGATTGAAATTTGCCTTAAGATACTTGATTAATTTGGACCCTTGGCGTCAAATGCATTTCTTGTTTTTAAATCCCATTCGCTTGTATTACTGTACTAGCATTGGGAGAGGAAAAAAGAGGATTTGCCGTAAAAGCTGCTCTGTATAGGGGCTGAGAAAAAAGAACAAAAAACGTAAGTATATTGTTCAGAATCCTTTAATAATACCAAAATGAAAATATTAAGTCAAGATTTTTTTCATACAGATAAACGCATTTAATTTCTTTAAATGACCTTAACTTACGTGTGTTTGAGTGAAATGTTAACTCAACATTTTAAATAGCTTTTACATATATACCGACTTCCACAAAGTGCATCAGAAATTTTTTTAAAAAAAAACTTCCTGAATTTCAGGAATTCACCAAAAAAGACAAAAAAGAGAGACAAAAATAAACCCCCTATCAGGATCAACGCTTACAAGAAAAATAAGATAACACAATCTTTTTTGAACTCTATTTATACAGATGTTTATGGAATACAGAGGAACTGTCTCAGACTTCCACTTTAATTTCTCACCTTAAGCCTCTTTTAGGATGCTTTCCTTTTTTAAAAAAACAAACAAAAAAAGTGTCATTGTAACTAGATTTCGTCAGGCAGGACCTGCTGTAGCTAGAGACTAGTAATCCACACCAAGGGCGGTTTTCGGTCCCGTTGGTTTCGCACTGCTCAGTCTGTGCGGGCTTGGGTCTCGCTATTGCTCTGCATCAGGAAGCTGTGTCAGTGTCCTGCGGGGCTGAGGGTTGGGCTGTGTCTCTGGGGCTTGGCCCTGGACCCTGCGCTTTAGTCCAGTCGCTCCTGCAGTCTGAGCGCAGTTTGGGGGGCGGCTCCTTCGCCTCTCCCCGGCCTGGGCTTTGCAGGGGACGAGGGCGGCTGTTCCGTCCGGGCCCCCTACGAGTCGTTTGGCCCCGCGGTGGATTCCTTGCCACCGCCTCCCCGGGCAGCGGTCACCCCCTCGTGCAGGATGAGGTCGGGGGACTCAGAGCGGGGGGTCTCCAGGTTGCTGGCGTCCGTGTCGCTGTCGCTGCCCTTTTTGCCCCCGCCGCCCCCGTTGTGCGTTTTAATGTGTTTGCTCAGGTGGTCGCTGCGCATGAAGCGCTTGTTGCACACGGGGCAGGCGAAGCGCTTCTCGCCCGTGTGAGTCCGCAGGTGCCGCTGCAGCTCGTCCGAGCGCGTGAAGCGCTTGCCGCAGAAGAGCCAGTTGCAGACGAAGGGCCGCTCGCCCGTGTGCCAGCGCAGATGCGCCTTCAGGTGCGAGGTCTTGCCGTAGACCTTGCCGCAGCCCGGGATGTGGCAGCTGTGCAGCCCCTTGCGCCGCAGGCTCGCCCCGGCCGGCCCCAGCCTCTCCGCCTCCTGGCAGTTGGGGCAGTCGCAGGTGGCCCGGCCCGAGTACCTGCGGGCGGAGCGGGCTGAGCCTCCCCCGGCCGCGGCGGCCGCGGCGCCCGTGATCATGGCGCTGGCTGCGGCCACCGCGGCGCTGGAGTCTGTGTAGGAGGGCAGCACGGGCTTGAAGCCCTCCTGGGTCAGCAGGTGCTGGCTGGTGGAGAGCAGATGCGAGGCGGCCGTGGAGCCCAGGCCCGTGGAGCTGAAGGCGGAGTGGGTGAGCGAGCTGAAGTCGGGGTTGTAGGTGCCCAGCTGGGAGTGCAGCGAGGCCTGGGGGGCGCCCGAGTGCAGCGAGCTCTGGAGCCCCCCGGCGGGGTTCTGCACCTCCAGCCAGGAGCCCGGGTTGGTGTGCACGTCCCACCACGAAGAGGCCGCCCCGTTGGCCACCTCTCCCGCTGCCAGGGTGGAGTGGAAGCCTGACTTGTACCACGATTCGTAGGGGTGCGCCATGCCCACCCGCGGGTACAGGCTCTCGGCCGCTGAGCTGTGCACTTTGGAGATGAAGGCCGACTGGCCGCCGGGCTCCTGCGGGGACACGCCCGCAGCTGCCGAGTTGGAGAAGAGGCCGCTGTAGTCGCTGCTGAAGGCCGAGGAAGTAGGCGAGGTGGAGGCCAGGCAGAAGGCACTGTTGGCGGTGCCCGTGCCGCTGGCCAGCCCGCTGGAGCCCCGGCTAGTGGCCACCGTGAAGCCCGAGAGACTGGAGCCCAAGTTACAGCTGGAGGTGGAGCGTTTCCAGGGGTGAAAGCCTCCCTTGGCGAAGGCGCTGGACTCGGGTAAAGTGGTCAGAGGGCTGGTGTTCCCGATCTTATTGCAGGTCGCAGCCAGCATGGCCAGGGGAGTTGTTCCAAATCTTGGCTCTTCCTAAGGGAGACACAAAGCAAGCCCGTGAGCGTTGGAGAGCCCAGGAGAGGCGCACACGCAAACACAGCAACGTGGCTAAATACTCTCTGCCCGAAAAGTAACACTGCAAAAGTAGCCTTTCGTTTTGGATGAAAACGCCACCCTGCCCAACTTGATGCAATGTCTATCTTGTTTTCAGGGACCTACAGTGCTTGAATAAACGCTACAAACCAAATTCATTTAATGATACACTTCTCCATAGTCATAATGGGGACGACCGACAGTGATGTTCTAAAATGGCACAGACGTAATTTCTTAAGAGTTTTGTGGCGGTTTGAGACTCTTTATGGCAATGCTTTCCTCTTTCAACGTGCGATTGTAAAGGCAAAAATCCCCAGGGAAACGAAAAAACGACGTGCTCTAAAGCCACAAGGGTTATGGCTTTAGAGCCAGCAGAAACATAAACATAATTACATTGCTACATGGCTTTGGTGCAAGCATCACGCACCAGGCTGGTTCGAGAAAATCCATTCCAATTTGGCATAACCCGCCTCGAGTTTTGTTTTTTTAAAGCTTCATTTCTTTCAGAATAAAATAAACTTGATACTAAAGTCGTCTTGCAAGTGAATGGTACGACTGGAAATCAGTCCCGAACGCCCCCGAAACATTAATCGAGTTTGCCCTTCAATTGCAGCACATCGTCATTTATATAACGAGAAACTGCGATACAACAGCAACAGTTTTTTGTCAGGGTAACAAACCTGCCCCCGAGAAACCACAACGAAAAACGTGCCGTTGGAATAAAGATGTTTCTCTGACTTACCCCAAGTATAGACGTAGCCATAGCACGTCCCTTGGCTGGGTGATGGGATCGAATGGGGGGGCTCTGCTTTGCGCTCAGCCCGGAGAGGTTGCTCAATTTCCTCCTAGCTCCCCGCTTTATTCCAGTTGCACTAAGTACACTCCTGGCTCTGGAGGGCTAAACTCAGCCTAAGTGTGGGGAGCGCCTGCTTTGAAGTACCGCTGGCTGGGTCTCTCACCCAATGAGGGCGCAGAAAGAGCAGGCAGGAGCTGCCCTGCAGCCAATCAGACACTTGGAGGTGCAAGAACCAGGGCTCAGGGCGCGTGCCAGTCAAAGGCACAGGGATAAAACTCAGTGCTTTGGACTAAAGAAATTATACTGTAATTAACTTTAAAAAAACAACAACCCTGGGTTTAAATATCCTTAAGGTTGTGACATAAACCAACAAAAGCTAGGAAATTCAAAGTTAGGGCTGACACTTCCTCCGTAACTAACGGTCTGTGGGAAAAGGGGGGGAAGCCACAAAGGGCAGGAGCTGAATGTCAACATTCACTTTGAATTTTGTCAGTTTAACCGTAGATTAAAATTATTCGACTGTATTATATATTCTCCATAATTACTTACCCAATCCAACATACTAGCTGGATCCAGGAAATATGTATTTCTGTTTCTTGTAAAAAGAAGGTTTATTTGCTCAACAGGCCCTTCCTTTCGTTGCCATTCTAGAATCTGGTCCATCAGACAAATTGGGCAGGTGGGGCACAGTCAATGCACATCATACGTGCCCAAAAGTGATTATAAACATTTCTGTGCTAGAGCAGTAACCACATTCCAAAGTGTATTTTACTCCTCTATATTTTTGTCAAAGTACTAAGTGATTCGTCATGTTGATGCATAATATATTTGCTAGTTTCTTTGGGAAAAATATGAAGAGGCTTTTTAGTTACATATCCCCCCAAAACAGGATATTAAACCGACACGTACTGTATCTTTCTTTTTATATTCTCATAACTGCCCAAAGGAGCCCGAGGAGCGATATTTTTTGCTGGAGAGGAAGGGATTTATCTTAAATAACAATCCCTGGTTAAAGACTTTGAATGTCAAGTCTGCAACCTGGAGCACGTTTTTCAAGCCTTACAGAAAGCCATGAAAAACCACTGTGCTTGCTAATGGCAGCGAGCGTGCTTCCTCCTAGCTGCGCTAGGGCGCCGCTGGAATAAGCCTCCCCAGCACTCGCCTGTGGCCTCTGCACTCTACACACTCCACACGCCCAGTGAGCGACAGAGACTTTACCTGCTCTCTGCATGTGCGAAATGTAAGTCCAAACCTTGGCTCCTAAATGTATTGCAGGCTAGTCCCTTTGATTGTAATTATTAGAAGCTTCTTAAGTAATTGCATTGAACTCACCCGCACGGTGTCGCGAAAGTCAGTAGACGGACAACTTTTTAAATATTGCGATTGTATCTGTAGAGCTGAGATTATGACGGTGTCCTCTTTCTCTCTCTTCACGGGTGCAGCTAGTTACAGTTCTGAACCAGAAATCTGAGTGCATTCAGGCAACCCTAGCTACTTGTTCTGGATTGCAGTAAATATTCTCCTTTTCCTCAAATCCGCTTCAGGAATCCAGCATAAACCCCAGCACTAGATGCAAAAATACACATTGTTAAAGGACGAGGTGGAGAAAACCATGGATTAAGGTTCTTTTTCTCTTGTCTTTATTTCATTTTTAAATGTTCCAACGAGACAGGATAGCACGTTGTTGTACATTGTAAGTAAGACCCAGTCTGCAATAACTATACCACAACGGGCAGGGGTGTCAGTGGAGATTTTCTTTCATTTAAACATTTAAGGCTATTTTCAAAGGGTGTTTGCCTTTTCGACGCTGTGAATATTTAAAATGGTGAAAGTCAGGGGAAATACTGTTCTGCCCCTAATACTTTGCACATTGACTTACGCTGAACACAGGGGGCCAGCGAGTGAATTGCAATCCCTTTCTCCAAGAGGTCTGCCTGGAGCAGATCATAAACGGCAGTTTTACCCAGGAGGGCTGAAGTGCTCCTCGGATGGAGGCGATTGAAAAGGGATTGGGCGGGGGGGGAGCCTAGAGCACAGGAAAGACTAGGAGTCCGACAGGGGCACCCGGGAGCAATCGCCCAACAGGTGACTCTTTCCTACAGGGGGGAGCCAGCGCTCCTGTTTGTTTAGAGGATCTGCCGTTGATTTACTAATAGGGGTGATTGTTCAGTGGCAGCGAGGCGTTTCTGACCAACCCCGAGGCAGCACAGGGAGGAGAACTGGTGAGGCTCCCCCCCCCCCCCCCCGGAAAGCTGACAAAGTAATGAATAAAATAATCTGCAAAGGGAGTTAAAAATTGTGATGTTCAAAACCCAGCCATTTAACCCAGAGGATAAAGGCACCTACTTACTACTGGCCTTTTCACATTGTCTGTTTCCAAATCCAATCACATTTTTTTTCTGTTTTTAAACACACATGGGTAGGGGTGTTACATATAGTATTAATCAATTTGATAATAACAAAAGTAACTGAAATCTACTAAAAGAAGGCACACATTTAAAGAAATAAACGAATATGCAGCGAAATAGAAAACGCTCCTAAAAATCTTTAGGGGGTCAAGAATTTTCTGACAGATTTTTTTCAAACAAACACCAAAAATCTAGTTTTTAAACAAAGATCAATGTGTTATGCTAAAGTGTTGAGCTGACTGTTAAAACATTTGGGGGGATAATGACAATGTAACAAAGGCCTGGTTTGGAGTGAATCACCACCCTTTTAAAAGTTAGAGCAATTTTCAAGAGAATAGCTTTCAGCAAACGCTTTACATTATTCAAAACGGCCAAATAATGCTCTATTATAGCGCCTGAATGCTGCCAGTCAGCCCATAAGTGCAATTTGTGCAAAGGCTCGGTGCCTTATCTCCACTTCTTTATAAAGAGGTGAATATAAAACAATTTCTTCCAAACCCAGACAGAGAGCACGAAAATTGCTTCCCTTTCTGCAATCAGGGCAATTTAACTGGAGTGCAATTAGCACTATTAAATGTCGATTCTGCATAAACAAATCTGACTAGGAAGCGAAAGTGGGGTGAGAACCTCATATAAACTGAAACTGATTTTTTTAAATTATGTATCCGGGTCCTTTACAATTGATCCGTGACGTTTTCATCTCGGAATATATTTACATCATAAATACACTATGGCTAAATCAACATAAATCTTTTTTAAGTCTCAGTGTGAGTACTAATAAAGAAGAATGGTCTAATTAAATGAAACAGGTTCACTTCCTTTGAACAAATATTGTTTCCCACCTTCCCTTTAACATGGATCTTTTGATCCGTGCAACTACTAAAGTTGCTGTCTTCAGGAGGTAAAGCTGGGAAACAATTCGTTCATTAAAGCTGATTGGAAGGCTCATGGGTTCACATTCAAGAGCGTCAGACGAAATGGTTCTTCTGTTCAAACGGGGCTCTGGAAAAGAATTGCCAAATATTTTCCAAATACATCGATTTAACAGCAGTTAAATGTGAGGTTGCTGTACTATTTCCCGGGAATCCTAGGACGGACACAGAATTTACACACGGATGCTACACGGGGGGAGGGAGGGAGGTGTAAACCTTTCCAAGTTCAGGAGAAGCAATCAGATTCTCTGCCAAACAAGAAACGTGTGGGGGAAACCCGCAAAAATGCCCATCGCTTATACAAATAATTGCATCCTGCCATTCTTTTAGCATCAGGGTTTCCATATGAACATCTCTCTCTCTCTCTCTCTCTCTCTCTCTCTCAATTATGCTTTTCATTTACATGATACAGACTCCACTATGGATTATGAGAACAGCGCCGAGGGGGACCAGGTGATAAATTAATAACTTTAGTTAAGAAAAGGCTTCCCCACTATTCTATGCATTCTTTGCATTATATTAAAAAGGGGGAGGCTATATAGAGAGAGTGTTAAAATACAGCCCATGGTGCCTGTTGAGTCCCTGAATTATTTCCTCTGTAGAGTTTTTCATTTGTGGGCAAAGATGAAGTGCAGCTTTTGATTAGAAGAAAATCTTTTGTAGTTCATAAAAAGGGAATGAGCACAGGGATCAAATAGATCATGGAAATTAAGTGAAAATTATGGAACTCTCCAACAGTTTGTACTTGAGCTTTCATTTTATATTTGTTACATAACTCACTCCCTCCCACTCCCGCCCTTACCCATATAAATAAAGACCCAAAGATGGAGCAATTGATGGACGAGGCTTTAATCTTTCCTCTAGCTTTAAGGTGCCACTATTTAGAGGTACCAGGGAGATACATTTCCTCGCAGTTGTGAAATCTGCAGGATATATTGAAAAAATCCTTGTCTCTTAAGTGCTCTCCAAACATTTGCCTATAAAACTAATTTTCTTCCGCTAAATTTATTTGACCCATATATTTTAAACCCCCCTTGTTCTATTTATCTCAAACGAAGACACGTTAACAATTAAAGGGAAGACTGCAGTGTCAAAGGAAGGAAGGTGACTGTAGACTGTATGATGATTTTAATTACTACAATTATTGGAAGATTATTCAACAAGCTTCATAGATTTGTTTACTGCATCGATAGGAAAAGCCTCAGGAACATTTTATGAGGATTTTATCATCTTGGTTCACATTCCTTACAACACTGTTATGGTATATAGATTAGACATGACAAGATCAAACCGCAGCAGGTTTGAAACTCAGCCAATGCTAGCGTTTTTAGAGCTATCTGTATTAAAATTAATGGGTTTCTAAGTAAAGGGAATTGAATTAGCAAACGATTGGACCCATATTTACAGAGCCTAAAGCTACCTTTTGCATATACGTCGGTTAAAGAAGAAGCTCTGATCTCTTCGGAAATTTGGTAGCGTTTTAAGTAGAGAAACATTGGCCATGTTTATTAGTTTTGCTTTCTAGATATACAAGCCAAAATACCAGCGGTATCATTACTTTCAGATTGCCTAACTTCCGCTCCTTCCTTTAGTAGGGCTTATTAGATGTGAGGGTAAGCATTTGCATTGTATAAGATAAACGCGACATTAGACACGTTTGCTCAAACGGTGCACCTGAAAAGGGAAGATTATTTTTTTTAAATCTCTCTTTTCCTGTACAGTACTTCTGATATTGGCCTAGTTTTTTATCAACATCTATTGCAAGGTATGACTCAGTATGTTGGTTTGTGACTAAGAAAACTAGCTGTAACCAATAAATCCTACTGTAGGTTTTGCCCATTAATGAATTGCTGATTTCAATCAGGAAAAATACACTGATTCTCTCCCATCTCTATGTTCCCCTCTTCTCCTTTCCCCTTGTCCTGGTATTAGGACTAGGAAAGACGGAGAGCCGTTCATTGTGCTATAATTATTGGATCTCAAGCTTAAGGTGAATTTCAGCTCAGATCATGAACCATTTCACGTTCAAATGCAAGCTTGCAGTACTTTCCTAGTGGCAATTAGGAGCCTATTACAAGCCATTAGATTGATCAATGTACCTTAAACAATGTGAATGATTTATATGGCGAAGAAAAAACCTTCTTACATCCATTGTACTGTTCCAGAGACCAACCTGGCCCTGTGAGTCCATCCATCACAGCTTTAAACAAGAAAAGCTATTTATTTAGAAAACTTACATGCAAAGAGACAGGCTCGATTCGTTCGTCTTGAGAGGTATTCGAGCATTGTCTGTTTTTCTCTTTATTGTTAAAGAGACGTAGGCTAGAAGAATTCGGGGGGAGGAAAGGGGGCGGAAGAGATTTGCTGGGTTCCAAACGGATTAATTCACCTTGTACCTGAAAGAAGGAAACAAAGAGACTGTTTCCTAAACAATCCCCTAATCTGCTGTGTAGAGGCAATGCAACGAGAAAAGCACTGGGTTACATGTTTGTTTAACGAAGTGTTTGAGTAGCTTTGTAGCCTTTTAATTACATCGGGGACACAGACCCATTAGCCATTAAAGTTATAAAACGGCAAAGAAGCTGAAACCCAATCTCGTGAAGGAAGGGCTATGCCACAGCGTTCCGTACAATGGCTAAATATTCCAACTAACCTAGACATGGCTAAATATGTGCGGCGATCAAAGCCAGCCCAGCCACCCCTATAGGCCTGGGTCTGTTTGCAGTTTTCCTTTCAAGACACATTGAACTTCTCACGAGAAGGAAATTCATTCCAGTTTCTGACAGCCCACAAACCATAGGGCTGAGGGAAAGGACTGACCCACTTCACACTTGCCAACACACTTCTGGTTAGGCTTTGCCTACATTCAGGTCGAAACGACCAGAAGCTGGTTTAGTCTTGACTGTAATGGATGGCCACCACTATTCGTTCCTTGCTTTGGTACTAAACCGAACTAGTTTCTGAACTCAGTGCGAGGGTGCATGTTTCTATTTTAATCACACCGTGATTGGATGAGTTGTTTTTACAGTTCTCTGAATGAAATGCTCTGAATTTAAAACACTGGGAAGGAGAAACCCCCCCAAACCCCAAACTAACTAAGCCTTTCTTTAAAATATCCCAAGTGATCCCCGCTGGGGACAACGTAACTAGTGGAAATATTTGTTAATTAAAGTGTGCACAAGAATTGCAATTGCAATGTATGTGCCCTTCGGCTGGACATTTAATCCGACATGTCACAGTAGTGACGATGTTAACTAGCACGAGATTCTAAGCATTAATTTGTCATATGCCAGTTACCGTCTGGTCTTTGTTTTCTACATTCTAATCGCTAGCAATCCCTTCAGAGCTTGTCAAAAATAACCCTTTATCACATCATTTGATGAGAAGGAGCAGGAGGTAAGCACAGTGCAACAGCATCGGTACAAAGAAACAGGGTGTCAAATCCCATCAAGAGATATGAGCTGCCTTTTTTGAAAAAACAAAACAAAACAGGGACTGGATACTATTAGTTTAGAATCTGTTTTTCCAATTTGTTCCTATGAGATTCAAGCCTATTTATTTACTAATCTAGTTCTCAACTGGTTTCTCTTCTTGATTAAAGAAAGGCTTAGTAAAATGCATCATCTACCATGTAAACCGAGCAGTAGAGGCAATAGGACGACACGAACTGTCTTTCTCTATAGGAGAGCCTATAATGAGAGAGGGAGTGTTTCTACTGAGTCTGGCATTACCAAACTCGGTTCTTCCCTTTCTTACAGAGCCTACGCCATCAAGAGCTTAACACACAGAAGCCGCAACGTGTCCTGCTTACCTTAAAGTTGTCCTTTCTTCTAGAGAAGACGTGAAAGAAGAATAAAGGACATGGAGGCCCCGTTCAAAGGCTTTCCACGCACCGTCCATTTAGTCATTTGGCTTTAATGTTTTTTTTTCTCTCTCTCTCTCCCTTTTCCTCCAAAGCTTTGTACTGGACACCTCTCCCGGGAGAGTTACTGTGCCAACTTCTCAGGATAGGTCCTGGCGTTCCCTTACTTTGTCTCTGCGCAAAAAGTACAGCTACTTAAACTGCCTTCCTCAAGCCTAAACCCAGACTTGAATGCTTGCTTGCGAAAAAACAGCCTATGCCTTCATAAAGTGCTGCTTGAGGCACTTATATTACATCTGGGTTGCATTGCCCTGTAATGCTCAGTCTTCTTATTGTGATCAAGTGAACTTTTACTAATCTCCACATTTATTGTTTAGGTAAATAGATGCTGCTTTTAATCAATATGGAGGGCCACACCAATGCAACTCAAAGTAACTTAAGTCAACTGTAAAGAGTTCAATGTGTGTATAATTACAGAGGACGTCAACTATTCACTTCAATCTAATTCAATGTCTCTGTACGGGGGAAGGGCGCGTAGGGGAGGGGTAGGGAGGGAGGAAAGGAAAAGAGAAAAAGCCACAGAGGCCATGCAGCAGCCCAGCTGAACTTTCAGGTTGCTTAACAGATCGAAACAGCTAGGTGAGTGTAAGCGTACGAGTGCTATACAACACTTTCTTCCTACACAAAAGATTGATTGCATCTTGCCCTGGCATTAAATGTGCTATTATCAGAAGAAGCTGAAATAATGCATACAGTCATTTTAAAAGAAAGCAGGTTTCCTTTGCGAATACACCTATTATTTCAACAGTACTCAAGAACTGTTTCAATAGGGCAGGTTGTTGCTTACAGAAATACATTTGAATATACACTGAGATTTTTAAAAAACATTTTAGTCTGAGTTATGCCTGAAATTCACATTAAATTTACCATTTGTAAAGGACAGATTAAATGAAAATGGCTTTTAGAAAAATAGAGCTGGAAATTATTTTGGCCTTTCTGACCTGGAAAAGGTGATAATTTACAGCTACACCAGATATTGAACATGTCTGGGCTTTTAGGCATTCGCTAACAGTTTTAGTTTTCTACACAGCTGAACTCGGTCTGGGACCATCCAGGAAATCATCTTTTTTGTTTGATATGCTTAAGAAAGCGGTGAACTGAAGAATTTCCCACTACACCTGCAAACCTAGCTGAAACAGTATTGAAGGAGAACTGGTCCTTTTTAGGACAGCACTGAGGCACGAATGCTGATTGACAACTCTTTATAATATTTTCAAAGCAAATATAGTTAACTTCTCTCTGTTCACAATCAGTGCAATTCTTCTTTCAGTCATTTACATAAATGTCTCCCCACTGGCTATTTCAGACTTAAACAATCAACAGAGCATTCTGTAACTTAAGACAAATGGGGTCAGTGAGTTCCACCTTAAAGGATCACTTTGAGTGGGATTTCTCAAACTTCTAAGTGATTTAGGAGCACGAGTCCTAAGGACTTTTAGTGAGATGTGTTCTTAGGTGCTTTTGAGAAACCCAACCCTTTGCACTCAGTTTCCAAATTCAGAAGCACGATAAACTGGAGTGTGTCAGCAGATCCTAATTGCGAGATGAGATGAGT
Source organism: Chelonia mydas (assembly GCF_015237465.2). Taxonomy (NCBI): domain Eukaryota; kingdom Metazoa; phylum Chordata; order Testudines; family Cheloniidae; genus Chelonia; species Chelonia mydas. The sequence goes on along the minus strand of NC_051251.2, from coordinate 41,598,257 downwards.
CAGGAAGTCAGATGGAAACTAGCTTGTTTTCACTTTTTGCAAAATGAAGTAAAATAGGTTTTTCAGACGAGACTTATGGAATGGACAGGAGGGGATGTCATGTCTATCGTGCTCCTACTTTATTACTGTGAGTCAGATCCTGTCGTCCTTACCATGTAAAATTCCCATTGAAGACAATGGGTGTTTTACTTGGATAAGGATGGCAAGATCTGGCCATTTGTTGTTGTTAGCTGGTGGATCACATTCACAGAGAGGATAACACGAAACAGGTACTCCTCCTGTATGAAACTATTTTTGTGAAACGTCATGTCAAAATGTCCTTTTTTGTGGTTATGTATAACTTGCTGTCTCCACCTGAATTAGCCTAAGAAGCATTGCCAAATTTTACTCCGAGCTACATAATTGGGGTTGAGAATCACATTACAGATGCTGTAAACATCTGATGTTTCCTTCTGCAGAACGGTATGACTTTAGGTCTTTAAATGACACTTTAGTTTCCACTGCTTTCAGTCCCCCTAGAGCGTATTCCTATTTAGGGTGCTCAACACAATATATACTTGAATTTTAGTCCTGTTTTAATGGGATTGACTAAAACGTTTTAACTAACACGATTATAAATTCTAGTGGAGAGAGGAAACAAATGTTTGCTGCTATCCCTAGATGGCAACACACCTTTTAAGTGTCTCGGCCCAAATATCTGTTTAGTGCCTACACTAAAATTTACAATCCGCTGATTAACACACTTTTGAAAATGGGGGGAGGATCAAGAGTAGACATGAGCAATGCTTGAAAGAGCGAGAGGATTTTAAATAGTTGTCAGTTACTAAATCCTGTGATAGGGTATGGAAAAGTATACACTAACATATTGTTTAGTACTAATGTTCGATTGTGATAGTTTGGGAACCATATTTATCACACAACAGTTTGTTCTTCAGTTTACACAAAAGTAAAACCATTTCATTAACTAGATGAAACGTTTGCAAATAAACTAGGATCTTGTGGGAAGTAATAAAACCTTCAAAATACTCAGTTTTAAGTGTGCCAAAAGTGCAGAGTGGGAATACGACACACCCTATTTACTTTAACATGTGCTTACGTTGTCCAGTGGAATCCATGGGCCAATGTAGGTGTGAGAGTAATCGTATAAACCTAGATATTATTCCAAGCTAATATGTATAGGAACTTGTGTGGGGTAGGAGAAGGATATCTAAGTGAACCTCTCCAAATGAAAACTATTTGCAACTGATCTCTCTCTCTCTCTCTCTCTCTCTCACACACACACACACACACACACACACACACAAACAAACAAAACTATGATTAGATCAGGATGGGGGAAATCCCTTTAGTTACTTTTTAAGAAAATCCAGTCAGATTAATAGTTTGGTAGTTAGATATGTGACTCCCCTTTTTTTACAATATTTTTCAAACCACAGTTGCCATAGCAACTGAATATATGTTTCTTTAAAAATTTTTTAGCTGTTTGAAAAAAAATTCTTGCCAGAATTCTTCCATAATAGCTTCCATTAACTACAGTGACTTTTATTAGTGAGGCTAGCACTGATGTCTCCTGCTATCACAAGCCATTCACAAATCTAGCCGATGTTTTGTTTGCTAAAGCCAATTTAAGCTTTATAAAACATGTATTTTTTCTACCTCCAAAGAGCAAATACCAATAAGGATGGGATTCAACACTGCTAATTTGATAGCAGATAAAGCACTTGATACCTGCCATGATAGCAGGCGGAAGCTAAAAAAATCTAATGGTCCCAGTCATTTCAACAAAATAAAATAATCCCAAAACAAAGGTCCAACAGTCAGACCCATGCTTTCCCATAAGAGTCTTATATACTGGAGTGCCAAAAAAAAAAAAAGAGAGAGAGAGAGAGCCCTTTACGGAGAGGAGTAGTTAGTGATCTCAGGTTTTACCATTTAATATATTTCTGTTAAACTCTTGAAATAAATGTAGCTGTAAAAGAGAGCAATTTGGTACAACTGAACACCAAGGGTTGTAAAATGGAATACACCTAGTATATTTAGTCACAGAAAAAAAACCCCAAAGAAATAAAGAATAATGTCCAGTGAGGCTGCCTGATAACATCTGGAAAATTTTCACAGGGTTTTAGGGTTCAGTTATTGACTTGAATAAGGAATAATCACCACAATAACTGCATTTCAGAGTAACAGCCGTGTTAGTCTGTATTCGCAAAAAGAAAAGGAGTACTTGTGGCACCTTAGAGACTAATTTAAATTGGTTAGTCTCTAAGGTGCCACAAGTACTCCTTTTCTTTTTGCGAATAACTGCATTGTTACAGGCCCACAAACTCTAGAGTGACAATATCGTCAGTTTTTGTTTAAATTCCTAATAATTAATTTTATTGTAATAATTAACTTGCCCTTCCAGAGCAGTTCCCTTCTGAAAAATCTCAAAGCACATTATATACACATCAGTTAATAAAGTCACACAACAGCTCCTTGAAATGTTATCTCCATTTTATAGATGGGGAAACTGAGGCACTGTGTAAATTACTTACTCCAGATTACAAACAGGATCAATATCACATTAGATTTCGCATTTACATTCTATGTGTACAAACTTGACCATTTCACCTTTTTAAAGTAGCAAACACAATTTATTCATTCATATTGCACATTTCAGAAGCTGCACTTTTCTTAAAGGTATACATTCAATAAACCTACTTATTGTAGCTATTTACATTCAGACAGTCCTCTTTGAACTAGAAAGTTTTTTAAATGTAATTTTGTTGCAAATGGCATGGTATCCAAAAAAACAGCTGCATGACTTTTAAGGTTATAACTTCAAGTTTAAGAACCCCTGCCTTAAATTCCAAAATAAGGGTGTGTAAGCTGTGTGTGGTAGTCTTAAGGTTTAGTGAATGGAAAACTAATAAAAGATTATTTTTCTTGGTGTGTGTGTGTGTGTCTTTTTAGCGAAATGGTAATTTTTTAGGTCTTCTACACTTATTGACTTAAGAATATATCGCTACATAACATATGGAACACTTTCTATCCATCAGTTTTAGCAGCTGAGCATGCAATCCTTACTCATGTAAGTAATGCTTATTAACTCCAGTGGTGATACTACAGATTTACACTATTATAATAGAGATAAAGATCTACCCATTGATTTCAGTTAGACTGCTCCCATAAGTAAAGGTCACAGGATCAAGCCCAGTGTTTTGTTGGTGTGGTCATTAATGACTTTAGTGAAAGGTCTGTGTTTAAAGCAGCATTTTATATTTTAGTTTCTGCTGTCTGGCAGAAAGAATCACAACTGATATATTTAGGTTAAAATTTCATGAGGGATAGCAATCTCTTCCTTTGCGTGTTGGTTTTTATTATTGTGTAACTGAAGGGATAAAACTTTCTATAATTGTTTCCCCCCACCCCATCCTTTCAAAGTGTTACAAAAATATACACACATATTAATATATTGCAGCTTTTCAGAATGCTGAACTGTAGAGGAGCAACAGCCGGTCCAGAATTGTAGTTTCTCTTTTTGGTTTAGAAACACTGCTGTGAGGAGTCTGATCTAATACTCTCTGATCACTCAGGTCACTTTAAAATAAAAAGTGGAAGTGACACCTCAGACTACTGCAATTTAGAATGACTGATAATATTAAGAATCTTTATCTTCACACCTGGCTCACTAGTTTTTATTTGCTGCATCTTTGTTACCCAGTTCAAGATCCTGTAATACCAGCAATGAGTTTGCTGTACTGAAAGAAAGTGACAAGTAATACATGTTCCTTTGTAATACTGCATATTTTTGAATGAGCATACGGGTGAGATGTATTATATTTAGCTAACAATTTAAAATCTTTTGTTCATATGCTTTAATAATATAGTCCTATTTCATTGTGTCATCAGAAGTTGCTCTAGGATGTGTAAAAATCCATAAGAAACCTTTCAAATGTAGAACTAATGGCACTATTTGAATTTCTGAACATTTACTGTGGTCTTTGATAATGATTATATCAAATGTGGGTGAGGTAATATATTTTATTGGACCAACTTCTGTTGGTGCAAGAGACAAGCTTTTGAGCTTACACACAGCTCTTCTTCAGCTCAAAAGCTTGTCTCTCTCTCCAGCAGAAGCTGGTCCAATAAAAGATATTACCTCACCCTCTTTGTCTCTCTAATATCCTTGGACCAACATGGCTACAACAACACTGCATACATCAAATTTACTGTAGGTATCCAAAATTATTTCTGAAATCAATACACACGCTCCTTACAGCTTACTCATCTCAGAAGTTATGAAAACTCTCAGTGTTGATCTTAATTACTTTAACATGACTTTTTATTAGCCTTGTGATTTAAAATAATTACACAAAATGCTTCTTGCTAACTTTTTAAATAAAAACTGCTGCATTATGTTAATAGAGTTGAATGTTCATCTGTCAACTCTCTACAAAAGGGTTGCTCTTTGAAATGTTCTCTAGAGCTTTAGGGCATTTGAGTGTCTCAGGTTGTGGTTTTATAAGTTTTTGATGATGGAAAACTGTTTATTAAACAATCTGAAAAATATTTAAAGTTTGATTAATAACATACAGTGCCATATCATTTACATAATATAAAATATGAAGTTTAACTTTAACATGTGGCCAAAAGGGTATGTATTCCACATGGTTGGAAAAATGGGAACAGGAGCACTCCCATTATCTGAGCAGGAGGAAAATAATAGTTACATTAAGCCATTAAAATAATTTTTTTAGAGTATATTAAACTATTACCTCTCATTGGGCCAGAACATATCCTCTGCATTTGTGGATGGAGGGGATGAAAAGCCCATGCATCACCACCCAGGAGGGTATGGAATTCAGGAGTGCTGCACCTTTGTCCCTCATTACATGTACATCCATTGTTTGGTCACTTTTCAAACACTTTTAAGTTCTAAAAAAGAGGAAAGTGTAAGTTGCATTTCTGTGTTGGAATAACTCAGGAATCAAATTTGGATTTTACAAATAGCATTTTCTATTATAGAAACAAAATTTAGGCTAATTATTACAGTTGATAAAAATGGGCCATTGTGAATTCACAATATGTTGTCACTGATAATGTTCAACTGCAGTGTTCTTATTAACCAGATATAGCATAAGGACTTGAAACAAAGGATGATATACTGCCTTTATGCCATCTGTGCATGAAATTCTCATTGACATCAGTTTTGGTTGTGCATGTAGACTGGGAATAGTATATTGCCAAACACGTGTATAGTTAAGTGGTTCACAGCATGTATTTGTGGCAGTTTCCATGTTTAACTTTTGAACTGCTAATTTTACACAATCCTTCAGAAAATACAGAATTGCAGATCTACATGTCCTCTCCGTTGGTGAAGACAGATCTAAAAAAAGTGGCATTGTCTTGGTTAAAATACAGAAGTTCCTTCTACAGTATGCTACTATCTGAAATATCCATCCACATTTGGGTCATTCTGCCTTCAGATCTAGACATGCATTTTGAGGTGAACCAAATTGAGGATCTGTGAGATTTGATTATCCTCCCCAATATGCTTCATTCCAGATTCACATGGAGCTCATACTTAAGCTCCAAAAGGGGAGATGGATGGATGTTTAGTAAAAAAAAAAAAACATGCTTAGCAAGACATACTAATTATATATATTCTTCTTAGCTTTACATCTATTTCTGGAGCAGTATTACCAACACTCATAATTTCATCTCATGACTCATGATTTTTGGAGGATTGTTTCTTTTTTAATTTTCCCAGGATATCACAATTGCTGGCATCAAATTCACAAATTTTCCTGTATTAAAAATGGCCTCCATCTCACATTGCTTTAAATGGGATTGAAGCCAGAGAGAGCCAAAGACTGATTAGGTGGAGCTGCTCCGTCTTCTATGCTGACTAGCTGCCTAGGTCTTCAAAGGTTCTGGACACACATTGTTTATTGAAAGAAATGTGACTGTTTATCTTTTTATACATTTTATTAAAATTCTTAAACTGAAAAAATATACATATCACTCTTAAACTGAAATAAAATATACATATCACCAAAGCAAAGCTATTAATAATAAACTAAACTAAAAAGGAAACAATACTACTATCACATCAAGATAAAATCAAACAAGTTAGTCTCAAAATTGGACTGGATTTAAATAATCAAATGAATACCAAAAATAATCAAGACTTTTCAATTATAAGAATAAGTCTAAAAAGTTCAACTATATATCCCAACTGAAAATGTTGCCAAAGTCTATCCAATTTAGGGCTTGAATGGTTAAGTATTTTAATACTGAAGCCAAATTATTGTCTAATATCTAAACCACAACCTCAGAGCCAATTATAAAGCTTCCTTGTTAGACTACAGTTCTTATGTGATGACTAACTCTTTCCTCTCCCCTCAACAGACATGTGATACAGAGTTTAATAGAGCACACTTGATAAGCAGAAGTTTGGCAACTCTTTTATTTACCAGAAATTATGGATGACAATCTCAAGTCTCCAAGAACTTTTAAATACAGTACTCATTTTAGTGACCATCTACATGAGACAATATTTAGGGCTGTTTAAATTAGAGGAACTTTTCTTTCCAGCACCTTCCCTGTGAGAGTTTTATTGGTATTCACAGACATGTGCACTCAGACAAACTTGTACTTTCACACCCTAACCTTAAATAGGCTGGGACATCTCCCAGTTAAGAAAAACAGAAGACTCAAATAGAAAAAGGAAAAATAAGATAAAAGAGGGAGGTATTTGCAAACTTTTCAGCTTCCATAGTTTTCGGAACTGTCCTAGAGTAGGAACTGAAACTTCAGTCAAGGAGCCAGACAGTGATATTCTGCTAGCACAGTGTTTCTTGCTAGTGGGCCTCCTCTGGATGCAGGGAGACTGTGCAAAGGCTGTAGTGGCCTCTTTGTTGATGTTGCGACTTCCTCTCCTCGAGGTAGCCAGTACTGGAGATTCTGGAAATTCAGTCTTCCTTTGGGTGGCTTGCTGATCTGGAAGGCGAGGCTTTTCAGTCTTACTCTTGATTCATATGATTTGCAAACTTTGCTCACTCTGCCTTGCAGCACCTTATTCTTCAGCCAAATCAGGTGCGAGGCTCATCTTGGAATTTAATCCAGCCAGGTTCTAATTAGGGCATCCTGTGTGAATTTGAACTTGGAAAAGTCTTGCTGAAATCAGCAATGTAAAAATATTTAATGTTTACATACCACTGACATCTGTGACTCTCCAAAAATATCAGAAATCCGGATACATGGGGTAACTTTTGAGGAAGAGGGCATGGTCTTATCTGGGGTGAAAAGGTCTTGAGCTGACGTGTCACCAGTTTAAGGAAAACTGAATATAAAAAATCCTATAAAAGAAGCTGGCTGAAAAAGAACCCTAGGAACAACTAGTTACTCAACATTCATCCATCAGCAAAATTAAAAATATGTTCAAAGTTATGATCAGTTTTATCATCTTCAGTTTTTTCTCTGAAACTAATCATTGACAATATTCTCTTTATTTTGGAAATAAGCTGTTTGATTTACAGCCCATCGTCTGGAATCATCATCTCAACTGAGAAAAGTTGGTTTAAATCTATCAAAATTAAACCCACTCAAAACATAAAATTTTGAAGTTTATAAACAGTCTGAATTCCCATATAAACTATTGCTTATGCACTGCCCTTGCTCCAGATAGTCACAATTTCCTTACAGTCTTTGCACATGGAAGTGAGGCTGCCTGTAGTACAGATGGCCACCAACATTCATTTATTTCAATGAGGCTGAAGTCAGGCTGCCTTCAGGAAAGATGGCTGCTGCTTTAATATTATGACGCTGGTCAGGAAACCATGATGAGACAATAAAAAAGGAAGGAGGTTGAAAAGGTGCAGGAGGAGACATAACAATGTAGGAAAATATGGCAGTAGGAGACTGAGAGGGTGCAGAAGTAGGTGGTATGCTGGGGAGAGATGACTCAAGGTTCAGAGAGAGAGATTGAGAGGGTGCAAGGAATGCTGGAAGCAGGAAAAGACTGAGGGGGCTCCAAGGGAATCTGTATGTAGGGAAATCAGAGTACAGGGAGGGTAACCGAGGAGGTCCAGGAGAATGGGATTACAAGAGACAGACGGGGGTTGGACTAGATGACCTCCTGAGGTCCCTTCCAACCCTGATATTCTATGACAGAAGGGCAGGTAAAAGTGGGTGCAAGATAATGGGAGGCACAGGGAGTGAGAGTGAAAGGAACGGAGGAATGTGTAGAGCAGGAGGAAGACTGCAGAGATGCAAGGGGACCCTGAGGGGTGGCTGAGTGGGAAAATGTGAGGGGTATGATATTGGAAAAGAGAGAGAAGTATGGGGCAGTTGGGAGACAGAAGACTATGGGAGTGCATGGAGAGAGAATGTGAATAGAAGAATGGGCAAGACAAGGATGGAGATGGGAAAGGAAGAGACAGGATAGTGTCAAGGTGTTGGAGGGAGATTGGTAGAATTGCAGTAGGTGAGGGTAAGTGGATTCTCACTTTGAGTAGCCAGTGGGGAGGCTTGCATTTTCACATATAAATTTAAGGTTGAATTTTGAACCTGAAATGATGACATACACTTGTGGCTAGCAGCTTTCCCCAGAAGGCTCAAAAACGGGAGGGTAAATAATCCCCTCCTCCCCCCCCCCCAAGTTAAAAAGTCTGGTTATTAGTAAGAGAATCTCTTGAGTTTTTGTTTGTTTGTTTTTTGTTGTCACAGGGTAGCTGGCCCTTTAAGGGGAAATGAGACCTAGCCCACCTGTGACATTGTTAACTTGTCTCTCCAGGCTGGGAAAATGAAGATGGGTCATGTGATTCAATCAGTCTAGGGTAAATAAGGGAGAGGCCTGGGTAAGCAAAGAGAAACTGTAGCAAAGACCTGGATTCGGAGGCTCCTGTAAGAGATCCAGAAAAGCTAGGAGAACAACAGAGTGGGCTGTTGCTTGCTAGTGTTTCTGAGACACAGAAAAGACAACTCAGAGTTTTGGAACCTCTCTTGAAGGGAAGGACTCTAGGTAGGATGGCCTGAGAGTAGCTGCTTGAAGAGTAGGGATATATTCCATCCAGCAGCCCTTCCCAGCCATTTTTAGCTGAAGAGCAAACTGAGACTGAAAAACTTCCCCAGGACTGACAGAAAATGCCAAAGCTGAGTATGAATGTTTGTGTGATAATGGGCTTTATTTTGGGGACTTTGAGGATTGTTTTGAACTGTTGATATTATTAAATCAGCCCCCAGACAGGGGTGTTAGTCATAAGAAAGCCTTTGTGGATTATTTTTAGGAAACTGAGGTAGGGCTGCTGCATTGCCACCCCTGGCCCCAAGGCTGTCCTCTGAGAGGTGGTGACCCTCTTGCAGGGTTTGACATGATGATTGAACTGTTGTGGATGGAATACTAGTGGAGTATAAATTATAAACCCCCTCCCCCCCAGTGAAAAAGTTCTCCCTCCCCCCAGTGAAAATACTGGTGGAGTATAAACCCCCCTTTCCCCCCAGTGAAAAAGTTTTTCCTAATATCCAACCTAATCCCCCCCCCCCCACTGCAACTTGAGACCATTACTCCTTGTTCTGTCATCTGGTACCACTGAGAACAGTCTAGATCCATCCTCTTTGGAACCCCCTTTCAGGTAGTTGAAAGCAGCTATCAAATCCCCCCTCATTCTTCTCTTCTGTAGACTAAATAATCCCAGTTCCCTCAGCCTTTCCTCATAAATCATGGCTCCAGCCCCCTAATCATTTTTGTTGCCCTCTGCTGGACTCTTTCCAATTTTTCCACATCCTTCTTGTAGTGTGAGGCCCAAAACTGGACACACTATTCCAGATGAGGCCTCACCAATGTCAAATAGAGGGGAATGATCACGTTCCCCGATCTGCTGGCAATGCTCCTACTTATACAACCCAAAATGCCGTCAGCCTTCTTGGCAACAAGGGCACACTGTTGATTCTCATCCAATGTAACCCCAAGGTCCTTTTCTGCAGAACTGCTGCCTAGCCACTCAGTCTAGTCTGTATCAGTGCATTGGATTCTTCTGTCCTAAGTGCAGGACTCTGCACTTGTCCTTGTTGAGCCTCATCAGATTTCTTTTGGCCCAATCCTCCAATTTGTCTAGGTCCCTCTGTATCCTATCCCTACCCTCCAGCGTATCTACCTCTCCTCCCAGTTTAGTGTCATCTGCAAACTTGCTGAGGGTGCAATCCACACCATCCTCCAGATCATTTATGAAGATACTGAACAAAACCGGCCCCAGGACCAACCCTTGGGGCACTCCACTTGATACCGGCTGCCAACTAGACATGGAGCCATTGATCACTACCCGTTGATCCCGATGATCTAGCCAGCTTTCTATCCACCTTATAGTCCATTCATCCAGCCCATACTTCTTTAACTTGCTGGCAAGAATACTGGGAGACTGTGTCAAAAGCTTTGCTAAAGTCAAGGAATAACACGTCCACTGCTTTCCCCTCATCCACAGAACCAGTTATCTCATCATAGAAGGCAATTAGGTTAGTCAGGCATGACTTGCCTTTGGTGAATCCATGCTGACTGTTCCTCATCACTTTCCTCTCCTCAAAGTGCTTCAAAATTGATTCCTTGAGGATCTGCTCCATGACTTTTTCCAGGGACTGAGGTGAGGCTGACTGGCTTGTAGTTCCCTGGATCCCCCTCCTTCCCTTTTTTAAAGATGGACACTACATTAGCCTTTTTCCAGTCATCTGGGACCTCCCCCCGATTGCCATGAGTTTTCAAAGATAGTGGCTCTGCAATCACATCTGCCAACTCCTTTAACACCCTTGGATACAGTGCATCCGGCCCCATGGACTTGTGCTCATCCAGCTTTTCTAAGTAGTCCTGAACCACTTCTTTCTCCACAGAGGGCTGGTCACCACCTCCTCCCCATACTGTGCTGCCCAGTGCAGTGGGAGCTGACCTTGTTCATGAAGACGGAGGCAAAAAAAGCATTGAGTACATTAGCTTTTTCCACATCCTCTGACACTAGGTAACCTCCCCCATTCAGTAAGGGGCCCACACTTTCCCTGACCACCACCTTGTTGCTAACATACCTGTAGATACCCTTCTTGTTACTCTTAACATCCCTTGCTAGTTGCAACTCCAGGTATGATTTGGCCTTCCTGATTTCACTCCTGCATACCTGAGCAATATTTTTATACTCCTCTCTGGTCATTTGTCCAAGATTCTGGTTCTTGTAAGATGCTTTTTTGTGTTTGAGACTAGCACGGATTTCACTGTTAAGCCAAACTGGTCGCCTGCCATATTTACTATTCTTTCTACACATCGGGATGGTTTGTTCCTGCAATCTCAATAAAATACAACCAGCTCTCCTGGACTCCTTTCCCCCTCATGTTATTCTCCCACGGGATCCTGCCCATCAGTTCCCTGAGGGAGTCAGTCTGCTTTTCTGAAGTCCAGGGTTGCACATGTCCATCCTACTTCAGGTTTGTGCTTGCCCAGTGCACCAATGTTGGAAACTTTTCCTTTATCAATACCCCTCGGAGTTGCATGTGCCCTCCACTGCCTTGTGCTGCTGCACAATCGTATTTCAAGCAGAGCTGACCTCAGTAGGGGAAAGAGGGTGGGTCATGGAATGGACATGTGCAACACCTCTAGAAGAACAACAGTTACGGAACAGGTTAGTAACTTTTTTTTTTTTCTTCTGAGTGATTGCATATGTCCTTTCCATTTCAGATGACTCACAAGCAGCTCAATCCAGAGGTGAGGTTCATAGTCTCTCTGAATAACAACTGAAAGGACTACTCGACCAAACTTGGCATTGTCTCTGGAATGCTGAAATATGGCATAATGAGTTGTGAATGAAATGTGTGTACCAATGATCAAGTTGCAGCCCTTCAAATGTCTGTCATATGCACTTGAGCTAAAAAAGCTACAGCAGTTGCTTGAGTTCTTGCCAAGCATGCTACCTTGCTTGATGGGGTGACTCTGGCAATGTCACGTAGCACATATATATGCAGGGGGAAATCCTGGGAAAACTGGAGGCCCTTCATCTTGTCTGCAACTGTTATGAACAGTTGGGAAGACCTAAACAATCTGTTTTCTGGCTTCATAAAAAGCTAACGCTCTTCTGACATGAATGAAGCTTAGGAAAGAAAGTTGCTAAGTCAATCTCTTGATTAAGGTGGAATTGAAGTATTACTTAGTCACAAATTTTGGATGTGGTTATAAGTAAACTTTGTCCTTATAACAGCCTGTGTAAGGCGGGTCAACTACCAGTGTTCATAATTACACCACATTTCTTGCAGAGGTAATAGATACCAAAAATATTACTTTGGATAATATCCAAAATATTGGATCAGTAAAGTGAGGAGTAGATAGTGAGGAGTAGATAGCCATCGGTTCAAAAGGTGGATCTGTCAACATTGTTAATGCCAGATTCAAATCCCTGGGAGGATAGGATCTGCTGCCTGGGGATATAACTTGTCCAGACCCTTTAAGATCGTAATTGACATTGGATTTGAGAATATTTGTTGAAGTGGAAATAATTCTCCTTATGGTCAAAGCAGAAAGGTAAGTGGGTCTAGTAAAAGGCTTTCTTCTATTTAGAAGGATGTTTTGTACATTCCCTGAACACTCTGCCTCCTGGGGTGTTAAGTCTGGAGCACCCACGTGGTAAGATAGAGAGCAAATGGGTTGGGATGCAGGAGGTAGTCAAGGGAGATAAGCTCAGGTTCTGGAGGTAATATCAAAGGAGGCCTGATGAAGACGCTCTGCAGAGGAGAGAACCAATAGTGCAAGGCCAAGCTGGTGCTCTATGGATTGTGTGAGCCTCCTCCTATGTGAGCTTGGTCAACACCATGGAAGTGGGAGGATAGGCACACATCAGATTCTCCTGCTGTTTTGGACAGACTGTGTCCATCGGAGACCCCTGACTGACTTGCCCTTGAACAGAATATATGGTGATTACTGTTGTGCCAAGTAGCAAACAAGTCTATGTGAAGGACCCCCCCCAATCCTCGGGTTAGGAAAAATGAGTGTCTCAATATCTGGCCTGAGAGACCACTCATGATTTCTGCTGAAAGATCTGATCAGGTGATCTGCCAAGCTGTTATGAACCCCAGGAAGATGGGATGCTTTTAGGTGAATCACACTGGTGATAAAAAACTCTCAAAGTTGTGTTGCCTCTTGACAGAGACTGTCAGATTTGCTCTCTCCCTGTCTGTCAATGTAGAATGTCACAACAGTGTTGTCTGTGGAGACATGCAGAGTCTGTCCCTTGATGTGAGAGAGACAAGCCTAACAGGTCAGATGAAGAACCCTCAACTCCCACATGTTTATGTGGAGAGCTAAATCTTGCTGTGACCATAGACCATGAGTCTATTGTTTATCCCTAAGTGAGCTCCCCAACTTAGAGAAGATGTGTCTGTAACCAGTCAGTGTGGGTAGGGGAGGGGCAAAGGGAACTCCCAAACACGTGTTGGTTGGATCCATCCACCTGTTCAAGGAGGCTAGCACTCCTGTGGGCACCTGAATGAGCATGTTCAATTGGAAACAAGCTGGGGAGTACACTGACTTCAACCAGCCCTGCAGTTTTCTGAGATGAAGTTCGGCATGCCAAACCACATACATGCAGGAGGCCATTTGCCGCATCAATCTGAGGCAGTTACTTAAAGTTGTAATTGGATGGGCTTTTAGGTCTGTGGAAATGGGTAATGTTCTTGTCATCGTCATCGTTGTTGTTGTCTGGAATCTGGACTGAGGTAGGAAAGCCCTGGTGACTGTAGAATCCAAGATCGCCTCTATAAACTCTATCCTCTGAACTGGGGACAAGACTGACTTGTCCTCATTGATCAACAGACCCAAAACACTGGAGAGAGACCAGATCTTTGCTAGATTGAGTTCTACCTGATTCTTGGATGGACCTCCAGAACCATTTGGATGCCATCTACATTATTGTTGCTTGCTGTGCACTGCACAATATCTGTAAGGCCAAAGGTGAGTCATTTCACCAGGAGTGGACTCCAAGCACTGCTTGGACTCCAAGCACTGCTGCAATGGTACATGCAACTAGAAACGGCACCTATCATTACTGGGGCAGAAGCCACACACACAAAGGAAATCAGGGATGCTTTTTGCATCTGCATAATGGGTTTGCAGGGTGACATGGATGAATGGGAATGACATAATATAGACTGTTACAGGTTTTTGTGAATTTTATGTTTTATAAAAACTGTTTTATTTCAACACAGCTTATGGATTACTGTGATGTTTTTTGTACTCATTTTAATGTAGTCTGATTCTTCATCCTTGTTTTCAAATTCAATGCTCTACTTTAAACTTGTAAGTAAATAAGTCGTAATTTAAAAATCTTTTAGGCAGACTAGCTGCTGTCAAGATGTAAAAGAAGGTAAATAAAAACTGCATATTAAGAAATCAGATGAAAAAAGGACAAAACAGCCAAACTATAGACATTGTCACGAGACTATTTTCAGTGTTGGTGTGTCCCCTGTGGTGGTGGTCTCTTGAGCCCTTCAAGTAGGTTGCACATGCATGGACTGCAGTTGAACAGGAGTGGAGGAATATACAGAGTACGTTTGACTGTTTAATATGTTCATTGCCTGGGCTATGGACCAGCCAATTCCAGAACTGCCAAAAGGCTGCATAGGCTATAGGACATGATAGTGGAGAGCGGACTTGGAGTATAGAGCTGGTGCTGCAGCTCACGATAGAGCCTGCAGCCTGGTTGCCATGAGATTGAACAACCTCTGAAACAATTCCTGCTGCTGCATGCTGTCTTCTTCCCTCAGTCTCTATTCTTGCTCCAGTAACTGGGCTACCAAACTTGTCTCAGGCTGGTCAGGCTCTCTGTTTTTCTTCTCCCTTTCATAAGAAAGCTGCTCCATCAGCTTTACCAAAAATGTCCAGCGTCACTTGATTCCTGACTCTCTCTCCCTCCTTGTACGCTGGTGACAGTGTGCTCCCCCAGGATGTTAGTTCCTTTTTTCTGTCCAGCAGAGGTCGAAGGGCCTGCTAAGGAAAATGAGAGCACATTATTGTCTGCCCAAGAGGGGGGGAAAATACACTTTTACCACTTGCGTGGGCTACATCCCGTCAAGATCAAAGGATGAGGCATTTTATCATTTTTATTTTATTCATAGAAAATTAATTACCTTGTACAGAAGCTCCAGCAAGCCAACACATGTCACAGTAAGAGGCACATACCAAAATAAAAAAAAAGTGTGTATAAATCCCCACACAGTTGCTATCTATCATTTTTATAATCCTTTCAGGTAGGGCAAATTCTGGAGGACATCATTGTTCTGGAGCTCCCTGAGTTGAAGTGTGAAAACAGTTACTAACCTGTTCTGTGACTTTTTGTTTTTTGAGATGTGTTGTCCAGTGCACTAGCATCAGAGATTCTGCCCTTAGCAGTACTCATCTGGCAGCACATGTGCCCTCTGCTGCGTTGTGCTGCTGTGTGAAGGTATAAAGGGTGGGGACACTTCTGGCTCCCTCCTCAGTTCCTTTTTACTGGACAGAGTCCGATATAGAGAAGGAGAGTTGGTCATGTAATGGACATGTTATTCAAGATGTTTTGCACAAAAGTTACAGAACAGGTTAGTAACTTTTTTTTCTTTACGTGCTTGCAAATGTCCATTTCCCTGCAGGTGACACACAAGCAGTTCAGTCCAGAGCTAGGATCAGAGTATACCTGAACAATGATTAAGGAGTACACCTCCAAACTCTGCTTGTGGATCCAGGGTGATCTGTAACTGCTCTGGCAGCATAGCCAGATTCATGACCTGGCATCAGCACCCTGGTTATTTCCGCTACTTAATCTAGCAGATGCAGTCTTTCTTCTGCAATGGTGCCTCTGACTGAGGGGTTATAAGTGTGCCGTCCTCATTCAGCAGATGGTTATACAGCACTGTGTGTTCTGTGCTTGCCACAGTTCCCAATACTCAATCAGATTCCTCATAGAAGAGGCAGGTGATAGACAGGGAGCTCCCTGAGGTGCAGTTGGCTTCATGGTAGTTGGTCTTCAGTTGCTTGACTTGCTCCTGGCACTGATAGGTGGTTGGGTGGATCCTCTGGCACTAGCCTTGCCAAGATATTTATGTACACACGATCATTTCTGGTGTTCTTGCTGAAGTCAAATGTTTTGCTTTCCTCTCACCACATTTTTACCAGAATTCAGCTGTGTTCCTCTGGCCAGCTAGTAGGGCCCTTGATGTAGGACTTCTTGTTAGCGCTGGCTCTAGCAAACGCATGGAAATGTTAACTGTGTTTCCCGTTGAACAGTCAGTATGGAAATGAAGGATTAAACATCAAGCAGAGCTGTATTTGAATCAGGAGGTTGTATCCTGTTTCTGGGAATTGAGTGGGAAGATCGGGGATGGAAGAGCCAGGATAGCATTGGTGGACTCTCCAGGCAGGAGCATGGCTTTAGCTACATGCACACTGCAAAATGAGTGGGTTTGGACCTATGCCACAGACCTGAGTCCTGTGAGGTTTCTGGTGTGAGTCAGAAGATTATTCTTTTGAGTGTGTGGTCAAGTAGTGGGGTTTGAGCTCAAACCTCTGTCTGTACCCAGGTTTACCATGCAGTGTAGACCTACATACTTATCCTCCGTATCATGAGCAAAAAATTGGTCACCTCTCATTCAGGTAAGTGGTGAAGATGTCTACCACTCTTCTACTCTTTTACCCCCTGTCTAGAGATCCTGTGTGAGAGTGCAACAGGGCACACTGACCAATTAAAACAAGCTACAGGTCTAGCACTTCCCCATTCTCAATGGAAATCTGGATGTTGTCGTTTCCAGACAGATGGAAGCTGTAGGTTTCACAAGGACTGCTGGGAATGGAGGCCGAACATAAGCAGCTCTCTTTCTTCAGAACAAGAGGTACCCGGAAGGAGTAGTCCTGTGGTGGCACTCTTCAGTTAAAGGACTGGTGAAAGAGTCAGGGAGTGGGGGGGGGTTAGGGGGAAGGGTGTGTGAAAGAGTTTGGAAGAGGCTTAAAGTAACATCCAGATAGCTAGGTAAGTGCCTCTATGTGAGGGTCATTTGACCAGCTGTTGAGACATCCCAAGAAAGAAAGCTAAGGGTCTGTAATAGGGCCAAGTAAAAGGCAGGAAGAGTTCACAACTGAATCAAGTGCCCATTTTGTCATCTAGGGCTCAAGGCTGAAATCCTTGTAAGAGGGAGGACAGCAGCTCTACTTCAGATATAGGGGACCACTGGGGGATGCCTTTATTATAACCGAGAGGGCTGGGGAATTTGCTTTTATTTGCAATTTTTGTGTTGTTGCTTCTGTCAGTTTGGAGTTTCTCAGTTCAGCTGGACAGCAAAACAAATTTACTAGTGAGGGCAATTGAGGCAGTGGCCACATTCCTTGCCAAGAATCTAAGATCTAGCCAAATAGTGTTTTACTCCCAACTGCTTCAGTCTGTCTTTGATCATGTTACTGACCAGCAGAGAGAGAACAAGCAGGAATGTCATAAACCTGATGGCTGGGAGTTCTGAGTTTTAGGGGACTTGCAACAAGCTCTCATCCTTGAGTACATCTCCATATGCAGAAGCACTGTGAGGACAGCAATCCAGAGAGGGACCTCCATGAAACAGAAGGCTGTTCTAAATAGTTGATTTTTGCCCAGGCAAGGGTTCCCAGCTCAATCAGTGGTGTAGTTAAACAGCTGTCATTGATGTGCCAGGTTCACACTGCCAGAGAACCTAGCAGAGAGAAACAAGGTGGGGGGGGAAGTGCTGTTAAACAGCCACTGCATCCTCAGAGGGGATACTGAATAGAGCATCAGTGCCCTCAACTCAAAGCTCCAGGCCAAATCAAGGCAACAGGGTAAACTCCAAGGATCACAAGCTATTGAAAATGGCTGTGAAAGAAACTTGAGCAGTAACTTCAAAGGGACCAGTTTTAAGCTAAGCAGCTTGACACGTAGGTCCAAGCCTAGAAAGCCTAAAATAAAGTCAGAGATTTAAGCTTCAAGTGATACAAAGAAAGAAGAGATGAAGACTGACAAGATGGGGGGTGTGTGGAAACGATGACAACAAAAATAATATATAATCCTTTAACAAGGGCTGCACCATTGGAACCATTTGACCGCTTCTGTGGGGATCTCCTCTTTTGACTGTTGTTGGAAAGGAACTGGCTAGAATGATCTGGGGCTTGTATGATATCTGAGATTGGATTATGTTCAGCAAGAATTAGGAAGGAGTATATTACTACTCCAAAGGAGAGAATATTTGAGTAAGTGAGCCATTGTAACTTGTAGCTACAAAGGGAGAAAACTGGGCATTTAGGGCCCAATCCTGCTCTACTGAAGTTTCAGTGGAAGACGGTTCAAGCCCTTTGTTAGTCTACATTACAAATGGTTTTGTAAATGATTTTCATTCTTGAGTTTCCTCAGAGTTGGGATTGAGTTTTACATATCTCTGAACAAGATGCATCATCCAAATGCAAAATCAAGAACTAAAGGACAGCATGTGGATTTTTTTTTTTAAATGCTTCATAGAGGATTTAGGGTCAAATCCTGGTCCCACTGAATTCAGCTGGAGTCTTGCAATTAACATAAGTGAGACCAGGAATGGAAAACATAAAGGGCTATATTGTACCTTGACCCTCTGAAGTCAGCATGAGCGGAAAATTTGCCTCATTATTGATACTTTACCATATATTGACCCCTATCTGCATACAGCATATAGTCTATTATAATTTTTTTAAGTATGTATTTGAAATTATTATTCACTACAATGAATGGCTATTGTCCGGTCAGACACTTAAGAAATCTAGAATTTACATTTGGTTTCCATCACATCTGATGATGTAACTAATTTAATTAATTCTTCTATCACTTACAGCTTTACCTTAATGTAGTGTGTTTTATTCTAAGCATTCAGAACCTCACATTAGAACAGTTCTGTTGTGATCTCAACTTTTTAAATAAGCATTTTGAAGTCAATACTTCCTGTATGTAAAATCCTAACACGCTATTTCCATAAAATAGTAGCTATTTTTGTAAACATTACAAAGTGATTATATATTTTCATCTCTTTGTTCAAAGGCATTTAGAACTAGAGCTTATTGTTCAACCTGAATAGCATTTTGGAACCAGTATCCTAAGATGTAGATATTGTAAGCAAAAGTGTGAATTATTAAGGCATGACAGAATAGTCGCCAATAGATTACAAAATATATTTTTTTAAAAAAAGCATTTTTTTACAAACATGGTACAGACTCTGCTGTGGCACTGTATGCTCTAAAAGCTGCGGGTACATTTTAGAAAACACTGATGAAGCCATTACGGCTCCATCCATTTGTTCATAGTATACATCATTATTCAAGAAATTTAAGAACCATAATGATGGAAAATCACATAGAAAGAAAAGAAAAGGAACATGGACTTTGTCAGAAACAAGGGCTACATTTTTATTCAAGAGGTCCATAATGATGGAAAATCACAGTGAAAGGCAGAGACGAAACAGGGATCCCATAAAGGACATGACACACCGCAGTAGTATAAGTAGGAGAACTGTCAGAGCAAGTGCACAAAAATAAAGACAACAAAATTAACTAGAGAAGAACTGGACTAGGGAATGAAGCACAAAACACAAATAAATCACAGCAAATGCTGAAGATTAATTTCAAATAATCTACTGACAATAAACCAGGAGACATGCTACATCAATATTAATGAAGCTGAAATAGAACTTGAAACAACCACAACCACAAAATGACACACAAAGCATTTTCTTTTAAATAGATTGTAGATTGGATCACAGGGCCATCAGAAAAATGAACAGAATTCATAAAAAAAATAATTGTATGGCTAGCAGTGTGATAAACAATTACAACATAAATCCTAAAGATAAACTATAGAAAGATTAACCATCATGGTAAAAAAGCAACAACACTTTTTCAACAATTTGTAGATGGGTGGGGGAGAGGAGAAGAATTTATTTTGACACCTAACAATATATTGAAATTTTAAAGAATCTTGCACAGCTTCAGGTCAGGCTAGGATTCTCAAAACTGCCCAAGAGAGTTAGGCATCCAGCTTCTATTAACAAACTCCTTTAGGCAAGTTTGAAAATCTCACCCATTATTCTCTACAGTCAGCCACAATTCCTCTGCAAGAATATATCCCACTTTACAGTTACATTATACTTCAGGAAATAAATTATTTATTGTTCCCAACATTGAAAGGAAAAAGAATAAATAGATATTCTATACAGGTTGGCAGTTAGAACTCTAAGCAGCCACAAAACTAAATCTTCCTGCTAATATTATTTAAGCTACCACACTCACATTAGGCAACCATGACTATAGGGCTTTCAGGGATTTTTGACATTAAAAATTTCTGCCCCATTTTCTTCTAGTTACATAGCATATAGTTAGAGATGAGGGGGACTACATTTAAGGACCTGATTTCTGAAAAAGACCTATACAAATACATAATTTCTCAGATGATGATATCAAGAATCCTGTGAATTGTAACTAGCATGTCAGACATTCCAAGAATTGCTTTGCCTAGAAAGAGGACCAAATGCGTACTTTATCTGATAAAGAGAATTCTCCTCATCAGAAAATTCCTTGTGATAAACTTAGTTCTGGTGGTGTGGAGCTGCAATCAGTTGATCTGTTTTACATATGTAACAGCAATGTATCTGACACAACAATGACCACAAAAAGGTTCCCTCCTATCATAAGTTACTATTGGTAAGATGGGGGAAGGAAAAACTTCAGAAGGCAGTTATCTATTCCTTTTCAGCATTCATATACAACAGAATATTCAAAGACTAAGCATAATACATTGTTATAAGCAGCACAACAATCGTAGTATAACCACTGACTTTTAAACAAAAGTTTTACTTAAAACAATGGCATGATAGGTTGACAATGCCTTACACACAAGAATGTAACTGGATTGTTTGTATCCCTGAGTGGGGAAAAAAGAGTGCTTGTGACAGCCATGTGTTTTTGTATTTCTTTACAGAGGCCACAGAGGGGAAGCTATAATTAAACCTTAAATTTAGGGTAAGTGTTCACTTTATGCAGATTTAGGCACCTGGGTCTGGAAATCCAGGTTAGCCAAGTCTGGGTATGTGCATCCACAGTACTAAGCCACTCTCAAGTCTTACCCTTGTAGTTGTGTCCACACTGGTGCTGTACTAACTTGGGTTAGGCATAAAGATTTCTGGGGGGATATCACATGGTTCTTTGTGCTGCACTGCTCTATTAACTGTTTCATAGAGTATTGTGGGAGAACTTGTCTGTCCTTTCCTGGCCCCTGTGTTCTTAGCAAGTGTTCTTAGCACACAGGCTCATTAAACTAAAACATTTCCAACTTGGCATGTATCAAACTGTTTGTGGAGATGTTTCAGTTAGTAGCAAGGGATGGATCCAGCTCAGGATGATGACCTGTTCTAGCTGTTGACAATAATGCAATACTCATTTGTGGAATATCAGGTGAATGAAGGGCATGAAATATGGTACAGGGCAATTTGGCAGCAGCTTATCACCTTGATAAGGCAGCAGTGTGCCTTGATGAGGAGATCATACAGACATGGTGGAGTGGAGACAACTGATGCTGGGCTTGATAGCTGTGGATTCCCCCTATATTGACTGGTGGTTCTGCAACAGGACCACAGGCACAGAGGGGTGTTAGTACATCATCCTGCAAACCTGGGATGACCAGCAGTGGGTACCAGAGTGGATTTGATTTAAATCACGAGTCAGGAAGTCTTGATTTAATCATGTATTTCTATATAAAAGAGCATTCTTGTTGGTTGTTATAACGTTAATCCATATTCTTCACGACTCAGAGATGTAGGTTTCATTT
Source organism: Chelonia mydas (assembly GCF_015237465.2). Classification (NCBI taxonomy): domain Eukaryota; kingdom Metazoa; phylum Chordata; order Testudines; family Cheloniidae; genus Chelonia; species Chelonia mydas. The sequence goes on along the minus strand of NC_051251.2, from coordinate 41,576,439 downwards.
TTAGAAAGTACATACTATACATTTTTAAAGTAATTTATTTTGAAAACTTTTCAGATTAGTTTTACAGAAAATGAATGATTGGTTATTTCAATTACCAAAGGTAATTGAAGCAGATATTTATGAAGTCATTGGGAGGTGATCACCAATTCAACAGGTTAATCATTAATATTTGGAAAATTTTCTTGCCATCCTGTATTAGGAGGAGAACATCAGCAGGCCTTGCATTTCTTTTTTGCACTGTTTGCATTTTGCACACATGCCTGTCTTACCCACAGGTAGAGGAACTTCATTAAAATATTCCCAAACTGGGTCTCTCTTAGAGCCTGCTGCCATTATAGGTTTTCCCTTCTAGTCAGAGAATGGTATAGTAGATCTCAAATCAATGCAGGCTACACTCAGAAAGACATCAAGACTTCTGGAATATGCTGCTCAAACAGTTTCACTTTTGTTTCTACTGCCTGTCCCTCCCTTCTCACCTTTATCTCCAGACTTCTTCTCCTTGTCCAGATCAATTCCGCCCCCAATAAACTTCTATTAATTGAACTTTTTGAAACTTTGCACTTTTAGAGAGAGGTAAGGGATTGACTGTCTATACAAATTTGCAGAGGGACAATAGGGTTGAAATCTGTTATTTCTCACCTTTATTTATTTTATTTTAAAACATTTTTGCTGTTAACAAGCATGTTATCTCTGGAGACACAAATCCAGTTTGAGAACTGCAAAACTAAGCATCTCTGATGGTATCTTCTAGCCTGAGCACTGAGTCCCATTGAGTAGATAGAAAGACTAACCTAAATAATCTATACAGAAGCCCCTGGAACATAAAATTGGATCCCTAATCCATGTACTATTGGAACTCATTTACAAAACTTTTCTTAAACATTACATGAATATATTGTCTCATACTATAGAATTTGAATTTATAATCCCTATTCCATGATGAGACATTCTATCTCAGAGATATATCATAATTAAAACTATCTTTAGACTTTTTTCCTCAAAAAACATTTTATAAAAAAATCTGATTTAAATTAAAAAAAAACAAACCACAATTGATTTTTATCCACCCTGATAGGTACAGAACTTCCACATGAAGAAGGACAGCATCGAGGAGATGCAGATGAGATAGGCCAGGCCAGGCCAGGCCAGAAGTGGGTTGCTATTTGGAAAGTGGCTACCCTAGACTAATTACAAGTCTGTGAGTAATGAATTTGGTATTGGTGAGTTACTGTTGGTATTGTAGTGATAGAGGTGTGCAAGGCAATTATTGCTGTGCTTTACCTATGGGTGGTGAAGATTGCTAATATCCCCAGAATAATGGCTGGCTTTGAACGAATGTGATTCCCAAACTGTGCAGGGGTCACTGATGGCGCATGTGCCCATTGTCTGCCCCTACACCTGGTGTACATAAATATAGGGTGACCAGATGTCCTATTTTTAAAGGGACAGTTCTGTTTTTTGGGACTTTTTCTTATAAAGACGCCTATTACCCCCGATCCCCCTCCCGTTTTTTTTTTTTTTTTTCCCCACAGTTCCTATCTGGTCACTCTACATAGATATGTAAATTGGAAGGGACACTACTCATTATGCAAGAGCTGGTTGACTATAGAGGCAGGTTCATGAACACTAACATGGGAGGCCCTGGAAGGTTGCGTGATGCCAGGATAATAATCTCTACTTTGCCAGCATGCAGCAGTGCATGCTACAATACATGAGTAGTTGCATGTTTAAATTTTTTCCCCTCTGCTTGGAATCCATCGTGGATCACACAAGTCCAGTGGGGGGGCGGGGAGGAGTGAGAAGAGGAAGGAGGGCCAGGGAAATAGCATTTTGTCTGCCTTCCACTGAAGCAAAACCCACCCCACAGCTCACAATATCCACACAACAATAATGAGATAGGTGGGACAGCTTTGCCAGTTTATGAGCAATGTTATAATATCCCCCCAAATTGTCAAGCTGTCTGGAGTGGCTCACAAATGTGGGTGCTATCCCCAGGGCAGACTGTTACAACTAGGGCACAAACCCAGAGGTGAAAGTAAGCCGGTCCGATCAGATACAGCGTACTGGCAAGAGCCAGTACACCGTGCCAGACCGGACTGGCTTCCCCAGCGGTGATTTAAAGGGCCCAGGGCTCCGGCCGCTGCAGGGAGCCCCGGACCCTTTAAAGCGCCACCGGAGCTCTGGCAGCAGGGCTCAGGTGGGGGCTCCCCGCAGTGGCCAGAGCTCTGGGCCCTTTAAATCCCTGCCTGAGCCCAGCTGCCAGAGCCTCGGGGCTCTAGCAGCCGGGCTCCAGCAGGGACTTAAAATGCCCGGAGCTCTGCCTGGTAGCTCTGGGGTGATTTAAAGGGGCCAGGGCTCCCAGCCAGAGCCCTGGTGCCTTTAAATCGCCTCTTCCGGTTGAGGCCACGCCACCACTCAGGACTCCGTGTACCGATAACAGGTGAGTCAGACTGGTTTTCAGCTATGCACTTGGCAGTGTTCAGTGAGGCCTACAGGTCTTGGCATGAGCTGGCACCTGGTCTGCCAGCATCGCAGGCATCCTCGTCTAACTAGCCAGCTGTGATGCTGCTTTCTTTCTGGCCCATTCCTTGGTCTCCCCTGCAGAACAAATCCTGGGAATCCGGATTGAGGGAATAATGGCTGTCCTCTGAAGCAGTCGATATCTGCCCCAATTCCTCCAGACCTGCAGTGCACGGTTTGTTCAGGATCTTCCAGTCCCTCTGCTCTGCTCAGGCAAGAACCTCATCCATTCTCAAAAGCCCATCCAGCACAACAGCGAGCTCCATGCCTGGGGCAGGGCTGAGCATCCAGTCAAACTCCTTGCAGTAGAGACAGGTTATCAGTGAGTTGCCAGACTTGCACTTGGAGTCTTTGACCTTGTTCTGCATGCCCTTCAGACTTTTGATTCTTTCCTGCATTGAATTACTGTCTCTTATCCCCTCCTCTGCCAGCCATTTGAAGATGTTCCTGAGAGGTGCTGATTTTGGGTACATCTCCACAAATTGCAGAATTTACTAATCTCACGCCAGAGGCCCGCTAGAACCTTGATGTGAGCCTCTGGACAGCTAGCAGCATGCTGGGATGAGGATCTCCTGCAGGTAATCTCTGTTCAAGTGCTATGTAGACATGGAGTAGGATGCATGGAATGTGGGTTGAAATGCTGATCCAGTGTGTATAAACCAGTAAGTCTGAAGAAGAAGGGAGCAGGTAGAAGGGCAGAAAAATATGACCCCAGGGGAATTGTGGGATGTGATTGGAGGACTGTCAGCACCTGAGTTCTGTAACGTGGTTACAGCCTGTGTGCACCCTGCAAAGTGGCTGAGTTTCAGTTTGAGTTAAAGCAGATCCCTGGCTCTAACCTATAAACTAAAGCTAGCCGAAGTTCAAAGCACCTCCAAAAACAGGTAAAAAGTTGTTGTGTGTGGATAGTAGCATGGTTAGAGCTAAAACCTGACTAAGAGCCTGGGTTAATTCTGCAGTGAAGATGTACCCACAGCAATCACATCATCCAGCGCAGAAAGGGAACCATTTTTTGGAAGTGGAATATGGTAACTGTTTACATCTCATAGCAATATTGCGCAAGAACTTAGAATAGAAAGTGAAAAATATTTTTTCCATATTAAATTACTGGGAAAATACTAGTTGTGAGTGCAGCTTTACTCTGCTAACTTTTTCTCAGATGGAGAATTAGGAAGTAAGCTACAACGTAACAGAGATGGCTCTTTTCTAAACAATTAGATGCAGCAAAATAGTTACATGATCTTCTCCTAAAAATGAGAACACTGCTGTGAAATTTAAAATATTGTTGTCCAAGGGTTTAGTTGTAAGCTGAATAACTGGAATTTTCATGATACAGAACTAAAACTTGTCTTGTGATTAATATTTTCACAGGAATCAAACTAGAGGATTCCCTGAGCAATTGGGTTCTACACAAACTTTAGGCTTTTATGTGTTCAAATCTTTGTCTGCAAATTAGCCTTTCTACCTACATCACTATCACCCCAAGGGTAGAATGGGTACCTAGAGCCCATTCTTCTAGGATTGCAGTGCTCATATCGTATTCCTGAATCTTACTGAGTTGTACACCCACTTGATCACCCTTACAATGTACTTGTACATCAGGCAGTGCCTCTGGGAGATGATCGCTGTCTCAAACTCCCTAGACTTTTATACATCTTTTCTCTGCAGTGGAATTTCTCCACCAAGATGCATACTATCTCCCCACTAACATCTTTCTTACCTGCATAGCTATGATGCTCTTTGCTTCTCTAATGAGTAAGGCTACAGGAACATGTCACAGCTCCTTTGAGTGCATTACACTGACCTCTGATAGCATCCAGCCAGTTTTAGTCTCCATCATTATTGTAGAAAGTGCTATCTTTAAAGTGACACAGCTGTTGTAATCTTGTAAGAACTCCAGCTGACATGGGTAAGGTTGCAGCCTGTTCCAGATCTTAAAGAACTCTTCTGTATTTAGTATTTTGTGAACAATGTCCCTTTTTCAGCTATTGTCCTTGAGTAACTTTTTTTCCCCACACCCCAGAAATACAGACTAATGATGTAATAGTCAATGGTATCCTAACACATTAAAGTGTATCAAAAATACTAAGGAGAAAAATTACTCAATGGTGCCCTTCAAAGTGTGTTTTGTTTTTTCATTTTACAATCTTTGACACACTGTATGTAATTTGAGAAAAGAGTAGTTTTTACTTCATCGCTCATGGACTGTGTTTGAATCTTTTCCAACTCCACTGATGCAATTTATCAGATAACCCTATCATAGTCCTTCTCTTCCCTAAAATATACTGAATCCTATGGGAGTGACTCTCCACTGCCTGGACCTGGTGTATTCATGTACACCTGTACATAGTGATTGATAAGTGCTAACAAACCAAATCTGTAGCATTTGTAATAACTTTGCACAGCTGCTAATGACTACACCAGATACATGAGAGTGGAGTATCAAACTCTATCTGTAAACACTTGTATGCTCAGCTTTTTTTTTTTTTAAAGGGTGTAGTAAGAATGAATTTTTTTTTTAAAATAAAAGGTAGGATATTTTTAAGAGAAAAAGAACAAATTGGAGAGTTTCAAGATGTCACTATAACTATACTCATTCTCTGAAGTAAGGCATTTTTCCACTTGAAAAGAGTTGAATGTGCATTAGTCTCATCCCAACTTGAGTTTGGGAGCCTTGCTTTCCCCTAAAACCAATTCTGAGTGCAATTTATCAAAACAAGACCTGTGTTAATAGATCATGATTTGTAGAAGAAATAGGAATTGATTGTGTTGATATAGGAAGGCAATATACAAAAGTAGTGCTCTTCCATCAAATTACAGTGCCACTGATATTTGTATTGCCACGTAGCAGGTCACCCCCATTGAGTCGTTTTGAAAACAAATCATGCACCAATCTTCCCAGTGTGGGTTTTCTTCCTGCCTACCACCTTGACTCTTCTTGGTGGCAAAGTCCAAATAAATTAAAGAATTTTATAACAAAGGTCAAACAAGATGTCCCCTCCGTAGACCTCTCTATCGGGATTTCAGACTCTCTCCAGATCTGGCAATTACAGTCAGTGTGCAGTAATAAAGTTCAAACTCTGATTTTAAAAAAAACTGTACCTCCACAGGGTTTCTTCCTCCCAGGTATTCATGCTGGGTTGCTGACTCTCTTCAAAGATCTGGTGGGCACAGAAGTGTTGAACAGAGTACTGTAACAAAGTCCAAAACCATCCCCTCCCTGGGGTTTCTTCCTTTCCAGCATTCCTGCTGGGATTCCTGAATTCTCCAGAGATCTAGAAATATAGTGCAGACACCATTTTCCCTGCCTCTATAAGACAGTAGCTCCAACTTCTTCCACAGTCTCTGCATTCTATGAGGAGAAAGTGGCTTTTGTCCTGCTCCCTTTCTGAAGATTTGTTCTGGCTGACTGAGACAGAGGGGAGCCTTGCCCTGCCCTCTCTTCCAGGCTCCAGTCCCCAGCACTAAGTAGAACGGACAGTGAGTTTGTCTTTTAACCACCAGCTGATACCTTGAGACCACTTTGTTACTCCTAACCACTGTTTCTTTTGTGCCTGGTGATGCATTTTTAGGAACAACCCTGGAATGGGTTAGAATGGTCCTTGAGCCCTCTGCAGCCTTAAAGAGCTAGTATATCTGCCTGCCTCCCAAAATGTACATTATTTTCTTTTTGATGTAAGTTGGTACTTGCTCTTACACAACTCTCTTACTGGGCTAATGAAACAGTTTGGAAACTGGGCCTGTAATTTTGTTATTTTTCAGATATTTCCCCTTCAGCTAATTTTTATCTCTCTGGTAGAGTCTCTTCTTTGCTATTCTCACCATGAAAATCACAATAAAAGTTTTAAATTTCGAATTGCAGTTGAAGTTGCCAGTCCAATAATCTAGCAATAGGCAGTACTATGTGAAATATCCAGATCTGATACTCTCTATCCATCCTTTGCTTCTGGTCTTCCAGGGGCTGGGAGCACTGCAGAAGTTACGGAAAAGACACCTTATGTAACTGTAACACATTCTGTGGCTAATTTAGGAGCAGCACTGACTGCAGCTCCTACATTCTGCATTTCTTAGTAGGGAGGACAATGAGCACAACACAGAACCTTGAGAGTGAGTGGAATAAATATAAAATACCAAGGATAAATTGTAATTAAAAAAAATAGGACTTAATTGAGGATTCATCCTGAAAGGGAACTGGATGACTCCAGGGAATAAGAAAATACTGTCACTTAGAAAAATTACTATTCTGGGGAACAAATCAGCCAGGTGATGAGTGCCCTTAAACTCTGCTGAAGTCAATGAATGTTGAAGGCGCTCACCACCTGACTGAATTGTGCCTTGAATAATACTTTTTAAAATGTCCATGTTTTCATTCCAAAGAGCCATCCAATTCCCTTCAGTTAGCCAGACACCCATACCAGCCAGGACAGAGGGTATGCAAAGGCAACATCGCCCCTCCAACCCAATTGGCTGCACTGCTTCATCACTGCAAGGATCAGCATCTTTGTATTTACTCTTTCAATTCTATAAAACCTCTCATTTTTGCAGTTGGTGGTGATTTTGGAGTACATGTATGTTCTAGGCAGCAAAAGGCAAAGAGCATGTTAGTGGCACAAACCATAAGGTGTTTGCAGTATTACGCTGCCTTAAACATTGTTTTTAATCGAGTACAGTTTCTGGCAGACTGTTTGACTTCTGCATGTGTTTTAGTTGTACAATAAGCTATACTTCTGCAGTACTTCTGTGCTGCAGAGTGAAGTTGTCTTTGAGGTCACTTCTATCTAGATTGTTTTTCTCCACTTTTACAACAAATTATTTATATATAACTATGAATTAATTTAAAATACATTTGTCAGTTTATACTGCAGCTTTCATCAATATCAAAGAGCTGTACAGAAAAGTACTCAACACAATGTTTAAAAAAAATAACATGAAAACAGAAATATTTTAAGATTAACCTTAAAAATAGGAAGAGAATAATTGGTGTGAATGTTATATTGCAATGATAGACCCCGACCCTGCAAACGCTTAACTGTTTAACTTTTCTACCATAAGTAGCCCCACTGAAATAGCAGCAGTGGTAAGGATCTCTCTCGCTCTCTGTTCATTTATACTCCCAGATATCAGGACTAGTGTTGTATGTATTGTAGGATCCCTATAAATGTTCTTCTCTGATGAAATGCTGCCTGTGGGAGGGATTTGGTTTATAAATAGACTATTCTAATTTTTTATTGCCTTTGCTACAAAACACAGCTCTTGGCATAGAGAAGCATCCAGAAATAGGAAAATGTAAGTCAAAGAAAGAGAGAGGAAAAAGGAGAGAGATGTGAGCACTTTCAAAACTGCCCTCCTTAAAGTAAGAAGAAAAATTTAAAAAGCAAAGGGAAAAACAAACCCTGCTATTGAAGAGTTCTCTGGAATAGAGAATTTCAGGTCCCCTCACACATATACATGACTGATGAAGTACAAATATGAAGCTTTTAAAATAAATCAACAAAAATAACTCAGTACAATGTGACTACAGCAAGCACATACAAAAAAGCTTAAAGACCAGCCAATGTTAAAACAGAAAACTAAACATGTTCATATAGTGGCCATAAAATGATGTCAGGGAGTGTATCACTTGGCACAATTTTAATTAATGGAAACGGTGTGCTTGTGTTGAATAGTCTTCAAGTATATAACTTATCCACTGAACAGTATATAAAAAATATTCTTAAAGAATATGATGAGGTGTTTAAAAGCCTGGGATGTATTAATGCTATAAATCCCTGTGTTAAGAAAAATACATGCACCACATAAAGGAGTGAGTTTCAACCTTTTCCATACTGCAACCCCCTTTTCCATACTAGGACCATCCCAATAGCCCTCTCCCATTCATCCAGGCTGTAGAGGGCCCTGACCCCAGATGGAGTTTGCAACCTCCAGGATGAGAACTTCTACCAAATCAAATGTTTAACTTGACTAGATGGTTACATTTAATGTTACCGAGCTGAATTAGGGCACCAGATGTCTGGTCATCAGTGTAAAATCAAACAAGTGAAGGATTTTTATAGATTGAAGAGGTTTGAATAAGGCTATCAAACACAAGTGCTATCCCCTGAGAGAAGTTCAGAAGGTCATGCCTTGTCTTTAAAATGCAAGTGACAAAGGAGTCTGACTGAACCCAAGAAAGGTGGAGGCAAATGGAAATGCACTGAAAAAAGATGTTCCTATAGAGAGATTCATGGACTTGTTAACATCTAAGCAATTCATCCCTAACTTGTCACAATTAAATATTCCCATCAGACTGTTGTTTGAGGACAGTACAGAATACCACTAAGCAGACTGGCAAGAGAAAAACTTTCTGGAATTAAAAAATTGAAACATTGGTACTGAAATATATTGAAATTAACAAAGAGCTTCAGAGCTCAGTCAGGGCAAGCTTTTATGGGTTAAGGGGTTGTGTCTCTGCAAGATGATCATCCAACAACATATGTTCCCAAAGCACTGATTAAAACACAACAGTACTATGTTCAGATTGAAAAAAAAAAAAAAACTCAATTGTTTTTCGTTGCAAATGATTTCATTAGTATGTTTGGGGCAGAAATGTTATAAGGTAGAAACAGACCATTAATCGTTGGAAACTATATTACAGAAACCATTGCAAAGTACCTCCTAGATTTAAGAAAATAATAATTAAATTGCAAAAATACTCATTAAATGAGAAATATAGACCCAATAAGAAACTTCTTATTTTAGGTTCTCTTGAAAGCATGCCCATCGATCAGTGGTTCCAAATCTTTTTACTAAGGTGACCGGACAACTGCATTTTATCTTCTTTTGTGACCCAGCCTGCCACCTGCAGGGGTCAGGAAGGGATTTCCTTCTGAGAGGTGGTTATGGGGTTTTTTTTTTTTTTTTTTTTTAAATCTCTTTCCTTGGAAGCATCAGGGATGGCCACGGCTAGAGATGGGACATAGGACGGAGAGGGCCAGGGCTCTGAGGTGGCACCAAGCTCTCTCTCTCAGGTGTTTGCCTGATTCTTGTGCACATGCTCAGAGGCTAACTGATCACCATATGTGGGGTTGGGAAGGAATTTTCCCCCGTGTCAGACTGCCAGTGACCTTTGAGATTTTTCACCTTCCTTTTCAGCGTGAGGATGAAGGTCACTTGGCAGAATTATCTGGGTATATCGCCCTTAATCATTTCTCTTCAATTGTGGGGCCTCAGGCACTGGTGCATTCTGGTCGTGCCTATTCTCTGCATGTGGCACATAACAGCCTAGTCTCCTGTCCAGTCTAGTCAATGTCAGTTGTTGGGTTTAGCGGGCGGGTGCTGGGTGGTGGTGGTGGCGGCGTGTGACACACAGAAGGTCAGACTAGATGATCTGGTGGCCCTTCTGGCCTTAAATTCCATGACTTTGACATCCAGTGTCTCCCCTCCACAGTGGGCCTGCAACCCATCTAGAACCACCCGACAATCCACCATTTGGGAAACACTGCTATAGAACAAGCAAAGTGCTTCTGGGAGCATATGAAGTATATATGACTCAGGTACTCTGTTTTCAAAACAAAATTTGACAAATTCAAATGAGAAATTAAAAATTACCCTACAATACTGGGAGCGAGTGATCATAGATTCTAGCCAACAGAAAAAAACACCTCCAGTCATAAAAGCTCTTTGGGACTATACAGACAAAATTGTTGCATATGATAGGATTGTCACAATAACACATAGCATGAGATCAGAAATGGTAATAATAGTCTATAGTGCCCATAGGAGTGTTAACAAGTGTAAAAATGGGGCCTGAGATTTCCTTTCCTGGCCAGATATGAATGCTGCTTTCTCAATGCCTGGCCACAGTAGCAGATTGGATGTTAGTAGGCTATCTGAGGCTCAATAAGAAGGCAGAAGATAAAAAGGAAGAGGTGCTGGTTGATTAGAAGTAGCATCTAGAAAGTACAGCAAGGAAAGTGTCTGCCTGCATGACTAAAAGGGAGTGTACATCCCTTGTTGTTGAAGTTAATAATTTAGGGGGGTGAAGGATATGGGGCTGTACTGTCATAAAATTAATAAGTATTGTATCTTGACCTGGTTATTGGAATGTTTACTGTATGAATATGTTGGGTTAATTTAATAGCAGGCTGTTGAAAATACAAGCAGGAAATGAAATAATGACCTGAGATAAGACATATCCTGGTAAACACATGGAGGTGGGGGAATAAAGAGGAAAAGCCTGAGCTATTAACTGAAGAGCTTAACATGTAGGCTCCAGCTAAGTTACACTGCTTATTTTGCCAGTGCTGGGAACCAACAGATCAAAAGCAGTATAAATAGTTGAAAAGGACTCTCCATGTAGAGGCTAGAGAGTTGCTGTTCAGGTGAACAGTCTGAGACCCACAACCCCAGAGGTCAAAGATTTGGGGAAAGATAGACCTGCCTAAAATTCCAGGTAAGATAGGCAGGCGGGGTAGACATTTAGTTGTTTTTTAAATCTCCTTTCTCTTATGTTATGCTTTGTTCCTACTGATTAGATTAAACAATCCTTGAGTTTGAGAAGGCTGCCTGGTCACTTTATTCCAGTGTTTCTCAAACAGGGGGTCCTGACCTAAAAGGGGTGCAAGCCTATTGTAGGGGTGTCACAATATTACCACCCTTACTTCTGCGCTGTTTTCAGAGTTGGATGGCCAGAGAGCTATGGCAGCTGGCTGGGCCCCAAGCTCTAAAGGCAGGGCTGCCACCAGCAGCAGCACAGAGGTAAGGGTGGTATGGTATGGGGGGGTCATCACTTTTTGCAGGGGGGAGTTGTCACAGCCTGAAATATTTTCAAATGGGGTCCCAGAAAAAGAAGTTTGAGAATCCCTGCATTCACTGCTGGTCAGAGGCTCTCAAAAAGGGAGATTGGACCTGCTTGGGTAAGCATGAATAAGGATACTGTAACCCAAGACCCAGTCTGAAAGGGATAATAACTGGATTTCACTGCAGGAGGGATAAAGGCACAAAGCCTAACATCTGAGGGGGTGCACTCAGAGAAACCAGAGCGGGGTCAGAGGTGCAGCTAGCCCTGTAACCGTAACAAGGGGTACTTCTGGGTCTCAGATTATTCGTGGAGACCAAGTTAGTGTGGGTTTTTCATTTGTGTTTAATGCAACAGTTGTGATAATTTCTCTGTGATCTTTGGAATTTCTTGAGCACCTATTATCTACATCAGTGGTTCTCAAAATTGTTAAGAAAGGGGTCAGTGGTTTTGTACTGGTGACCCCTTTCAAATAGAAAGCCTCTGAGTGTGACCCCCCCCTTATAAATTAAATACACTTTTTTATATATTTAACACCATTATAAATGCTGGATGCAAAGCTGTGTTTGGGGTGGAGGCTAACAGCTTGCAACCCCCCCCCCCCATGTAATAACCTCGCAACCCCCTGAGAGGTCCCAACCGCCAATTTGAGAACCCACCCTGATCTACATGATTGATATAGAGCTTAATACAGTTTTCCTTATATTTGTGACCTCCAGGTAGATTTATTGAAATGAAAGTTACATGAGGCTACCCTGAAGATGACTTGGAAGCTGGTGCACAATATGGTAGTCTGCTTCCTTAGTGCTTTTAGTCAAAAGGGGCATATTACATCCATGCTCTAAGGACTGAAAAAGTTCCATATTTACTTCCAGGCATAACTCAAAGTTCTGCTATTACTTGTTATATGGACATATAGTTTGGGTCCTAGATGTATGTAAAACTGCCTCTGTCTCTAAACACTCTGGGCCTTCCTGTCACAAAATGAAAACATGTTTCTTCATGTCCAAGATTATATTCCTTTTATAGAGCTGGTGTACAAACTGGTTATAGTCTAACCTTGACTCCTCAGCAAAGAACATCTCTAGCGATTCTTAAACTCTGAGAATTTTATTTTATAGACTTAAAGTAGGACATGCTGTAAGAACAGTTTTTACTGCTCTCTATCTGTCAGTTTTCTAAGCAGGCAACACTTGATGGAGTCTATCTTTAATGGTTCAGAAAAACTCTCAGCCTGAGTTACCGAGTGTTTCTTTTGAAAATCTTAGATTCTTGGTCTGACATTTCTAATATTCTTTATCTATAATTTGTTTTTAATAGACTGTGAAAGTTCAGCTTTTTCTTCTGAACTCCTCTGAGAGCATCAGGTCAGACACAAACCCTAATATCAATACTTAACTTCACATTTCAGATATTTTGAAACCACACTTTTCAGGTTTCTCCGTCATTCACAATTTCCTGTTTTTTGTCACCTTTTCCAGTACAAGATTTTCCCTGATCCAGCTCAGCCACTAATTGACATTATAACTTGTGATACAATATTCCCAAACCCCAGGATGCTACCACAGACTGGAGTCCTTCTGAGGCTGGAAGAAGTTGCTTAAGTCATGAAATTCAGAAGTGTGCACAAAAGAAGGGTTGGGTCATATCTGTACATTTATGAAAGCCTTGTTTTGTCCCTTCTATAGCTTCCCCTTCCTGGATGCATGTAGGGTAGCCAGGCATCCAGTTTTCGACTGGAACGCCTGGTCGAAAAGGAACCATGGCAGCTCTGGTCAGCATTGTTGACTGGACTGCTAAAAGTCCGGTCGGCAGCACAGCGGGGCTAAGACAGGCTCCCTGCCTGCCCTGGCTCTGCGTGGCTCCTGGAAGCGGTTGGCATGTCCAGCTCCTAGGAGCAGGGGCAGCCACTGGGGGTTCCATGCACTGCCCCCGCCCTGAGCGCCAGCTCCACAGCTCCCATTGGCTGGGAACCACGGCCAATGGGAGCTGCAGAGGCGGCGCCTGTGGGTGTGGACAGTGCACAGAGGCCCTTGGCCCCTCCGCCTAGGAGCTGGACATGCCAGTTACCTCAGGTGGCTCCCAGAAGTAAGTGCCGCCCAGCTGGAGCCCACACCCTGAACCTCCTCCCCCACCCCAAACCTCCTCACGCACCCCAACCCTAGTCCTGATCCCCCTCCTGTCCCCCAAATCCCCCGCACACCCTCTCCTGCACCCCTGCCCCAGCCCGTAGCCCCCTCCCACACCCTAAACTCCTCACTTCTGGCCCCACCTCAGAGCCCACATGCCCAGCCAAAGCCCTCACCCTCTCCCGCACACCAACCCCTGCCTTAGCCTGGTTAAAGTGAGTGATGGTGGGGGAGAGTGAGTGACTGAAGGATGGGGGATGGAATGAGCAGGGGCGGGGCATCGGAGCCTTACGAAAGGGAAGGAGCAATGGTGTTCGGTTTTGTGTGATTAGAAAGTTGGCAACTATGTATACATGCCATTCTGCTACAGTTGAGGTCAGTGGAGCTACTTGAGCTGGAGCTCCTTTGCTATAAGCGGTTTTGGGCTCCTGGCAGGGTGCTGTCCATGAAGTCAGCTTGGCTCTGGAATTCACTTCCCCGTGTTGGTCTTCCAGAGCCCAGATTTATTAACTTTTGAACATATTCCACAGGCATGTGAGGAGGTGACCATGGGGAAACTTTATGATTTTATTTATTTGGTTTGCCATTTGGATCATTAAAGGTTAAATATTTAAGCCAGGATGAATAGTTTATTATAATAATTAAATTGGAATTTTTAATTGTTGTAAATGTGGCCAGATTTGTGTTGGTACAAATGTGTTGTAAATGGCCTCTTGTTGGGTGCATGACATCCTTTATAAATAAATGCAAAAGACTTGTATATGCACAACTGTCTTATTCTGAGAGTCCTAATGTACCACAGTGATGAGTGTGGTATAAGAACCTGAATAGGTTTTCTCTTTTCAAAATGTGATCACTTCCTGGCTGAGCCAAAGGAGCACTGTTGCTGTTCAGCTTGTCTTAATAGGAGCTGGGAGTGCTACCTTCGCAGCATTCTCAGGATTGCTGAGTCAGAAAACAGAAGATTAAAGAATTTGAACCCAGATCTCTATTTGGTAGTGAATAGCATTTCTCTCTAGGCTATAAAACTAATGTTTCTTTTTCATTCAAGTTATTGTTTTGAGAAGAGTCCAGGTTCTTGTTTGCAGCTTCCTATAAGCCATAATCATCTCAGAAAGCTTTTGGAGATCATATTCACTAAAAGAGCCTAGATACAAGGGTGTCCTAAATAATAGCATCACATATTTTGACAAGAACAATTTAGGCTGAAAGAACTGTTGTTTTCTTGCTGAAGGCTTTTTTTTTTTTTGCTCTTTATTTATTTATTTGTTTGAAGGAAAGGGCAACAGATGAACTGAGAAATAAGGGAACTAATTTTCAATTAAATAAAATATTTTTAAAGACACAATAAATAATTATACATAGAACTAGGATAACCCAGTCATTATTTACATTCCTGGGTATCTCTGAGGATAATGGTATACAAGGCCATATGCAATTATAACAAAAAAGGATTTCAGGGACATCAAGGAGTCAAAAAGTAGTCATTGTCTGGCCCCTGTAACTGAAGCAGGTCCAGCTCCCCTGTGACAGACCATGTACTTCCAAGTGGGCCAATTAAGGGGGTGGGGCTGCACCTGGAGCTATAAAGGATGTCTGTGAAAAGAAATTTGGGTGAGGGAGAGCAAGTTAGGGAGATACAGGAAGCAAGACTGCCAGAGTTTTCTGGGAGGGGAGGTAGTAAAAGACTGAGATGGAAAGGGTGTGCTGGGAAATTGTTTTTGATTGTTGGTTTAAGTTTGGATAATAAAAACTTGCCTCATAGAGACTGTGGGTGTGGTAGTGAGTCCCTGACAAGCTGCCGAGAAGCCCTGTTTCATGACATGTGATGGAGAATCTGAACACCTTGATCGGCTCCTTATACAAGGGGAGAGTAAGGAAGATCCTTAGTGCAAAGTGGAAAAGAAAGATGGGAACTGAAGGTCTTGACAGCGACTGGTCCCACCTAGTTGGGTGATTAAGAAAGATGAAGGAGATATACGTAGGGGTGATGGCGCAGCAGCCACAGATGACTATGTTACAGTGTCAGCAGGCACAGCAGCAAAAAACTTGGGCAATGCTCCAGCAGTTGATGGAGAGCTTGCAAAAGCAACAAGAGGCACAATTTGTGTCTTGGCAATGATGGCAAGAAGCCCACTTCAAGCAATAGGAGTGGCTGCAGAAGGCCAAGGGTCTCAGGAGAATGCAGGAATTTCAATCAGTCCCTGGCAAGACGGGAGTGACTCAGCAGAGATTCCAGGGAGTGGAGGCTTGCTGCACTACAGAGGACCTGGAATGGTATGGATTCACAGGCACCAGCTTTGAGAGTTCCCAGGGGTGCTCGACCCCCAATCCACCCCTTCTGCCAAGCCCCCACCCTGCCTCCACTCTTCCCTTTCCACCCCCCCAGCACCTCCTGCATGCCACTGAATAGCTGATCGTGGCAGGTGGGTTGCGCTGGCGGAGTGGGGGGAGAGAAGGGGAGGAGCTGATCGGTGGGGCTGCCAGTGAGGGGCTGCCACTATTTTTGTGTGTGTGTGGGAGCACGCACAGAGTTGGCGCCTATGTATGGATTAGGTGCTTGGTCCCTTGTGGACTGTTCTAAAGTTTTTGGTGAAAAACTTGGGGAACTTCTTATGTGTATATGATGTGTACTGTGAAACGTTCTATGGAATGTTTTGAGTAATATGTCTTTGGGGAAGATGTTTTGGTTTGGAATGAGAGTAGCCCTGTAGGTTCCTTGAAGGTCAAACACAAACTGTGTGTGAGAGGTAGGTTTTTAAAAAAAAAAAAAAAAAAAAAAAAAAAAAAAGGATAGGAGGTTAGCACTTGGAGATTAGAAAGGATCAGGGAGAGAGCCAGTAAGAGGAAGTCTTTCAGTGAGTCAGAGCAGACTCCAGGGGACTAGAGGAGTCCGCTGGAAGGAAGCAGAAGGTGGCTCCGGGGAGAACACTGAAGGCAGGAGAGTAGCAAGATGGGTTTGCTGCCTGGTGTCCCCAAGATGGAGAGCCAGAGCCAAGGGCTATAGGAGGCTGAAGGCAGGAGGAGCAGCAGCAGAGCTTACCTGCTGACATCTCCAAGCCTGGAGAGCTGGATCCAGAGGAACCATGAGAGGGCCAGAGGAAGTGAGGGATGCTCCCTGCAGAATGGCTGTGAGGGTTCCTGCTTGGAAGAATAGGGTTACATTCCAGTTGGAAGAGCTGGAGTGGCCTGGTACAAGGGCAGAGAAGGACTGACAGAGTCCAAGCATGGTCAAAGATGCCCACGTGTGATAGGTAGTACACTGTGGGATGAGATGTTGGGTGATCTTAAGGACTGTTTGCACGGGGATGAGAAATGAATTATATATTTGGAATGTTAAGGATTATTTGAACTATGCTCTGGTAATAAACCATGTTTATGGACTAGAGGGTAAGCCTTGCATGGAATTGGGTTACATAAGGGGGAAAACTGAGGCAGGTGCGCCTGTCATGC
The DNA here is from genome assembly GCF_015237465.2 of Chelonia mydas. Classification (NCBI taxonomy): domain Eukaryota; kingdom Metazoa; phylum Chordata; order Testudines; family Cheloniidae; genus Chelonia; species Chelonia mydas. Next base: position 41,559,561 of record NC_051251.2, on the reverse strand, counting down.
CACGGTTTGATGGTGGAGGGTGCTCTGGGAGGGGTTGTCCTTCTTACAGTCATCATATTTACTTCACATCTTTTTTCAATATGGAACTAATTTTTTTATTTAATACAGTTCAGGAGAGCTGGCAGTCTGGGTGACACTTATTACTAGTTAGCTCTCTTCAGTCCATTTACATGCTAAACTTATACAGTGAGGACTGTTACTAGGGATTGATGATAGAATTCCCTATTCTGGTAGCTGTGGCTGCAACTCCATAGCTGCCTACCATGTGATTTAGTGCATAGCACAATCCTCTACAAGCCCCTATGGAGTTATTTTCCTGGTGGATCTATGACCTCTGAAGACGTATCACACATGCCCCTGCCTTGGTCTAGCCTGATTTAGCATAATCCATCAGATAGGGCACCACAATGGGAGTTAAGATTCTATTCTGCTCAAGTTCTTGTACTCATTTCACTGGTCTGTGCCTCAATTTCCTCCTTTGTACTGTAAGGATAAACATATTCTGCCTCTGTAAAGTGCTTTGGGTTTTATGGATGTAAAGCTGCAGTATAGATTCTAAGCAACTATTATTTGCTGTGGAAAAACACCATGGAGCAATGCTCCATGAGCTCAACGTTGCTGAGTCACCAGGGGTATCCCCTCTGCAGCCTATCCCCATGTCCTTCTAGAGACCTGTGCAAGGAGGAAGCAGGATTTGCCCTTGCAGAGAGAAGAATGGGTGAAAAAGAAAAACCTCACAGCTTTGATTACCTGTAGTCAAAAAATGGGAACAGGCCTCAGTTGTAGCCCTTTGCTCACACAGCACAGGAAGTGTGAACCCTGAGAGGATGCTTCTCTTTTCAGGTGGGGTTGCCACTCTGTTTATCCTCCTCAGCCCCGCTGGCCCTGGCTGCTTCTCCTCCTCTATCCCATTTCTCTGCTTCATTTCACCTCTGTTGCTTTCCTATTAGCTTTCCCTTACTGCCTGTTCCCACCTTCTCAGGATGGATCCTGCTGCTGTCACTTGCACCTTCCTCAGAGCTTTCTTCCTCTGCCCAACCACCATGGAGCCTTTTGGATTCCAACATTCCAAACCTTCTGTGTTAAGAAAATAGCACCCAAAGTCTGTCTGATCAGGGAGCAGTCAATAAGATCAATCACTCCAATGTACTTGAACTGGGAACGGTCTTATTTGGATTGAATCTTTTGAGATTAATAGTAGCTTTTACTGTCTGTTTAAATAGCGGTTGATGATCTTTTCCTATGGGCCACATTCTAATCTGTCAATTGTTCTGCATTGATACAGGCATAACAGATCAAAATCAGTTCCTATCACTCCTGTCTTTGCATGCTGGTATTGAGATGGATATAAAATTACCTTGAGCAAAAAGTGATATATAAAAATGTAGAAAGTTTATTTTCAGTCACTAAGTGTGTGTGTATACACACACACACACACACACAAGATGCCAATGTTAGTCTGGTGGGTCCTGCGCTTTTCTTGGCGGGGAGCTAAGATACTACCCTTTGCTCCTGCTCTTGGGTGCCAAGGGCCCCACTATTAGCCCAGGAAGGTGGTAGAGAAGGGAAGCAGGGGAGGGGTCTGGGTTTGCTTCTCGCTCTGAGTCCCAGCCCCTCTCAACGCCTGCAGGTTTCTTACCCTCAGTCCTTAAATGCTATGGGGAAGGAAGTCTCCCTTACTTCAGAATGCAGGTCTTCCAAATTTCTCAACACGCCTCCAAGCTCCAGTCCTTCCTCCTTCTCTAGCTACCAGAAGCAGGGGGGGGTTTATTAGGTTCCTAACAGGGCCTTGATTGACTTCAGGTGCTCCAATTAACCTGCAGCCACCTTTCCTAGTCTACAGGGAACCACACCTTAATTAGCCTTGAGTTTATATATTCCCCCTCTAGCACTCTCCCACTGTTCTCTCTCTCACACTCACAGGCTGAAAAGAAACTTTCTACATTGATTTTTATGTCTAAATTTGAAGCAAGGGAAAGCATTTGTATACATCATATTGCAAACCATTGGCTTTTCTATAACAAAGTGAACTTAAAAAATATTTCAGCTAAGGAATACAACTTTTTTTCTTTCCCCTAAGTGACTGAGACATGTGTATGTCTTATTGTTTTTAATGGAATCCTGAAACTGCTGTATGTAGTTTTCTGGTTGCAACTTTGTTGATTTACAGTTGGTGAATTTGTTATGTTTGCATTCAGTAATTGCCATTATACTGTATTATAATATACTTGCTCATGTCATTCACTTTCATATCACCATCATTATAGATACTCTGTGCTGGATTAGATTATTCATTAATCAATTGTGTCATGACAAAGAAAGATGACCTGGATGTGACCCACCAGGAGTTCTTGTCAACCCATATGATTCAGCAAGCTTTCTTCTTTTTGCTCCTGCTGGACTACTTAAAATTCTTGATGCTCCCTCAAAAGTGACACAAGCACCCTTAAGAGCTTTAGCCTCCATTGCTGTGTGTCAAGTTGCCTCTAACCAGCTATGGGGTTTTGATATTTGTAGAAGTTTGCTACAGAGTGCAGATGAGCAAAGGTCTGCATGTTTTACCTCATCTCTGTGTTTATGTGTGGGATGAGGAGTATGCATCTGTGAGCTTCATTATATCTTCTTACGTAAGTGGAGTCATTTGAAGACACACACGGTACATCTACCCTGCAGTGAAAGCCCAAGCTTAGTTTCAGGCTCAAGCACAACGCTCCCTTCAATCTACTTATAATTCTGTCTGATGTGTGTCCGGGCTTCACAGGATGGTGGGTTCGAGCTGAGTCCCATGGAGGCTTGGGCCCAAATTCCATTGTTTTGCAGTATGGATGCATCTCAGGCTCTGGCCCCCACACTTGGGTCCTTAGAGTCTGCCACACTATTCCACGTGGGATTGTGTCCTTTGTCTTTTCTATATCAAGACTGGTCAATTGATTTCCAGGAAATGGAAGCAACTCCCCCTGGTTCAAATATAGCTGTTTGATGTTTAACCCCTTCCATTTTGTTCTGATCACTGAGCTGCAAGCAGAGTGAACCTTCTCCTGTATTTGTAATGGTCACCAGTATGAAGAAGTCCTTTGCCAAGCACATGATTAGCTGGTCACAGGAGCACAGACACATTTAGTTAATCTCTGGTGTGAGGTTGATATTAGCAAAGTTCCAGGAAGACCATCTGTACTAGCAAACAAGCTGTCAGCATTGTTTCACCAGACTAGTGACCAGTGCAGGGAGCAGATTAAGTAGCTCAAAACTGACAATCTGAAAGCTATGGATGAGAACCAAACCTCTGGAAACTCACCATCATCACCTTTTATGAGGAGTTTGAGTGTTGGCTACTGCACTGAGCCACCAGTGCTTCACAACAGCCTGGTCAGCCAGGATGGAGACCTTCTTACCCTTGAATCCAATATAGGACGGGAAGAGAGCCAGCAAGAAGTGGATGCTGCTGCTGAAGTGACTCTTGTGCTCAAACCAGTCTGAGGAGGATTTCCCACTGGAGCAGCTGCAGCACATTCTGGGTCCCTACTTGGAGAAGCTTCGCAATACCCCCCTCCCGACCCTGGAAGAGTGTCCGACTGTGGAATCAACAATAGAAACACAAAAAGAAAAGGAGTACTTGTGGCACCTTAGAGACTAACCAATTTATTTGAGCATAAGCTTTCGTGAGCTACAGCTCACTTCATCGGATGCATACTGTGGAAAATACAGAAGATGTTTTTATACACACAAACCATGAAAAAATGGGTGTTTATCACTACAAAAGGTTTTCTCTCCCCCCACCCTACTCTCCTGCTGGTAATAGCTTATCTAAAGTGATCACTCTCCTTACAATGTGTATGATAATCAAGGTGGGCCATTTCCAGCACAAATCCAGGGTTTAACAAGAACGTCTGAGGAACAGTGGGAGGGGGAAAAAAAATAATAAACAAGGGGAAATAGGTTACTTTTTATAATGAATCAACCATTCCCAGTCTCTATTCAAGTCTAAGTTAATTGTATCCAATTTGCAAATTAATTCCAATTCAGCAGTCTCTCGTTGGAGTCTGTTTTCGAAGTTTTTTTGTTGAAGGATAGTCACTTTGAGATCAGAAATTGAGTGACCAGAGAGATTGAAGTGTTCTCCGACTGGTTTATGAATGTTATAATTCTTGACATCTGATTTGTGTCCATTTATTCTTTTACGTAGAGACTGTCCAGTTTGCCCAGTGTACATGGCAGAGGGGCGTTGCTGGCACATGATGGCATATATCACATTGGTGGATGTGCCCGTGAACGAGCCTTTGATAGTGTGGCTGATGTTACTAGGCCCTGTGATGGTGTCCCCTGAATAGATATGTGGGCACAGTTGGCAACGGGCTTTGTTTCAAGGATAGAGGCAGAAGTAGACCTTCAGCGTAGTAAATTTCTGGCTCTCCCCAACCCCAACAGGCCAAGTTGGTCTTCAATTTTTAAACCAAAAGCAATTGTAAATTTTAACTTACCACGGTTTCTGGACTTTTTTTTTTTAAACCAGGATTAACTCAGTTGTGTCCAAGGGCCTTTTGGGAACAGAGACATTTCTCTCTGTAAAAATGAGCTTCAGTATATTCTCAGTATTGTTTTTTGGGCTTGAGGTTCCACAAGGCACTTTTACCTGCTGATGTGTCGAATTTATTTTTGAAGCACTGAAACAGTAATGCACTGTTAGATACCTGCATTTAGGTCCTTCAATCTTTGCTGGTCCTTCCACGCTGGCAGTGCAGACCCATGGCTGCAAGTCCCTGGGATGCAGAACTGTCATGGATTGGTTCAAACAGCAGTGTTTCTGTGATGAACTGATGGCTGACATTCTAGAGAGGGCCAGTAAACAGGTCCATAATCAGAGGGAGAAGAATTCATGACAGGTGGAAAGACATGGACAGGCTGCAAAGCAAGAGGACAGATTTTCAGCATGAGGGAAGAGGCTTGCAGCACAGTTTCTAGAGCAGGAACATCAGCTGAGGGAAGAAGACAGATTCCAGAAGAAAGAACTGTTCAATAGGCTGCTTATGCTTATGGCTGCCAGGGTACAGGCTCCTGCTGCACCCACATCATGTTCTGAGTCCCTTCCATGGTACCATGTTTGGACAATTCCATGGTTGAGTGGACAGTGCAGTTGGGACTTAGCAGCTGGGCACAGCAAATCTACACCATGTAGTTATCCACCCTGTGCAGTTTCCCTCACCCACTTCATGCTTCCATTGTGGTGCAGACCCTTGCATCGCTGAGTGGAAGCATTTACAGATGCAAGTATGTGCTAAACATGAAAGGAAGGGAAAGTAGAATGAGGGAGGGTCAAGGGACATGCAACAGTAGGGCATTCATTTTTTGGAAATGGCTTCACTGTTTGCACTGTTCATGCACTGTGTTTTTGTTTAAAGGTTTTGGTGTTGGTTTCTTACTGGTGTTGTAATGGCAGCTGGTCTGCCTGGCAATGATTTAATATTGTGGTTTTCTAATACTTGTTCAAAAATAAATGTTTGTTTTTATTTTATTAAGAAATGTTATTGCTGTCACTGCATCACATACTGTTTGCTATACACATTATAAAAGGTAAACACATGATAAAAGACAACTGGAAAGCTGTATACAAACAGTATTTCTCAATGCATTTCTCTACATCAAGCCATACTATAAATCCTCAATTGTTGCCACATGTCCCTTCCCCATTTCATAAGAAGTCATGCCATGCACTGTACTTATGAATGGCAATCAATTCCCCTCAGCCCCAGTTCACAAACAGTCCTGTCATCAGTAGGAACAATGCATGACAATCAACCCTCCCTTTCACAATAAATAATGAAATGGGGAGGGGGGGAGGGAGGGAGACAGTACCTCATTTACTGTAAACATTGCACAAACATTCATAAATGTACTATTTATCCCTTTTTTCATTGGCCCATGCAAGTCTGTAATGTGACAGAACAGAGCATCCCTGCTTGGTGTTGCCTGGGTACATCCTGCCCCATGGCTATCCCTAGGGGGGGTGCAGGCCCTGCCCCCACTCCACCCCTTCCCCCAAACCCCTGCCCTGCCTCTTCCCACCCCTGCTCCAACCCCACCCCCACTCCACCGCTTCCCCCAAGCCCCTTCCCCCCTCTTTCCAGCTTTCTTCCCTGACTGACACTAGGAGCAGGCAGTGTGGGCTGGGATTAGGTCGCTCACTGCTGCCAGCGCCAGGCCCCCTGCTAACCTCCCCAGGCCACCCTGGACTCTGAGTCCCGAAATGCAGGGCCTCCAAAGCGCAGGGCCTGGGGTGGTTGCCCCAGTCCGTTTTATGGATGTGACAGCTCTGTCCTGCCCAAGCTGTGATAGATGCACTTTATAATTGAGTGTATTGATTCAGCAATCCATTACTGTCACAGTTTCATTCAGGAGCAAATGGCTCACCTTTGGCTTCACAAAGATTGTGTAGAGCACGGCAAGCCACAATAATGTGAACAGCCTGGATGACACTGGAATCCAAATGTTTCTATAAATAGCGCCAGCCAGATTAAAGTCTGCCAAATGCACATTCAATCACCATTCTGCACCGCTGAGATGTAATTAAACCTTTTTACCAGGCTGTCTGAGATCAGGATATAGTTTCATAAGCCAAGGCAAAAGGGGGTATTTGGGGTCCCCCAGGATAACACTGGGGACAGTTACTCCATTTATGACAATGCCATTCAGTGGGTATGGTGTCCCAGCCTGCCCATTAATATAGATTTCTGATGGGTGGAAAACCCTGGCATCACAAACCTTTCCAGTGCAGCCCATGTTGGCACGTACAAGGGCCTTCATAATAATAGAGTAGTACCCGTTGTGATTTATGTGCTAGTATTTTTTGGGGAGGGTGAATTATGGCCACGTGATTTGCATATACGGCCCCTATGCATTTCGGAAATCCCATTCTCTCAAAACTAGCAATTACTTCAGAGATCTTGTTTATGCCCACTACCTTTGGATAAATCACATGCCTGATTGCCTCAAAAACCTCTGTGACCCCTTTACACATGGTTGACTTTCCAACATTGAATGGTTGGCAATAGACGTGTAGCAGTTTGGGATAGCCAGTTTCCACATAGTTATAGCAACCTGTTTCTGGACCAGTATGGCTGCTCTCATTTGTCTGTCCTGACACTGAAGGTTTGGGGCAAGCTGCTCACAAGCTCCAGAAATGTAGCTTTCTTCATGTAAAAGTGCTGGACTCATTGCTGGTCATCCCTGGTGATGGAATCCTGCCAGTCTGTGCTTGTGGCCCTGCTCCAGAAGTGTTGGTTGAGGGCATCAGCAGCTACACCAAGAGTCACAAGCAGCATCAGCCAGTTCAATTCTTTCATGTCTGTGTTGTCCCCTTTTTCCACCAGGCACCTTTGCTCAGAAAACACTGTCAGAATGTCCACCAGCGTCTTATGGATGCTCTATCTGTTAGCAGAAACAGGAGTGAAAGCAAGCAAGCAAGAGAAGCTCTTGAAATGGTGACTCCTTCATGTGGCTGGCTTTTGTTTCTGGGAGCATGCAGATCTAAAAGACGTCTCAACAAGAAGTGTTGGTGAGCTGCGACAATTTCCTGTAATGCATGGGGTGGGCAGTCAGTTTCCCCATACTCCATCTCAAACCAGAGTGGTCACAGCTGGGGAGAGCACTAGGAAGCCTGGGTTATGCTGGTTTGACTCGAATCTGCATACTGCAGTGTAGACATTGGAGCCCTGGATTTGGGCCTGAGTCCTGAAATTCTAAACTGAGGGTGCATGTGCACTGTGTACATTTAAGCCTTGGGCTTGCAAACCTAGGGTCCATGGACTTGAGTTCCACTAACTCTGATCTTACATGGCAGTGTAGACATACCCTTAAGGTTTAGGCTGATCACAAGAAGCTGGGACAATTTGAGAGCACAAATTGGCTTCAGTAGGAATTTTCTGTGGAAAGTGCTTGAGGAGTTGGGGTCTGTATAGGAGAAATTTTTTTAAAAGTGAGATTTTAAATCTCATTAAAACCCAGAGAGCAAAATCCTTCATCACAAATGAGCTATGATAAACACATGTAATGTAAAAGTGTGAGTCTTTCTCCTAATGAGTGAAACTCAGCAAGCATTATAACAGTTCACTTCATCGGATGCATACTGTGGAAAGTGTAGAAGATCTTATTATGTACACACAAAGCATGAAGAGTTCCCAGAAGTCACCTACTACAGGACAGGCCTAACAAAGAAAATAACAGAACGCCACTAGCCGTCACCTTCAGCCCCCAACTAAAACCCCTCCAACGCATTATTAAGGATCTACAACCTATCCTGAAGGATGACCCATCACTCTCACAAATCTTGGGAGACAGGCCAGTCCTTGCCTACAGACAGCCCCCCAACCTGAAGCAAATACTCACCAGCAACCACATACCACACAACAGAACCACTAACCCAGGAACCTATCCTTGCAACAAAGCCCGTTGCCAACTGTGCCCACATATCTATTCAGGGGACACCATCACAGGGCCTAATCACATCAGCCACACTATCAGAGGCTCGTTCACCTGCACATCCACCAATGTGATATATGCCATCATGTGCCAGCAATGCCCCTCTGCCATGTACATTGGTCAAACTGGACAGTCTCTACGTAAAAGAGTAAATGGACACAAATCAGATGTCAAGAATTATAACATTCATAAACCAGTCGGAAAACACTTCAATCTCTCTGGTCACGCGATTACAGACATGAAAGTCGCTATTTTACAACAAAAAAACTTCAAATCCAGACTCCAGCGAGAAACTGCTGAATTGGAATTAATTTGCAAATTGGATACAATTAACTTAGGCTTGAATAGAGACTGGGAGTGGCTTAGTCATTATGCAAGATAGCCTATTTCCCCTTGTTTTTTCCTACCCCCCCTCTCCCCCGACGTTCTTGTTAAACCCTGGATTTGTGCTGGAAATGGCCCACCTTGATTATCATACACAATGTAAGGAGAGCGGCCACTTTGGATAAGCTATTACCAGCAGGAGAGTGAGTTTGTGTGTGGGGGGGGGGTGAGAAAACCTGGATTTGTGCTGGAAATGGCCCAACTTGATTATCATACACATTATAAGGAGAGTGATCACTTTAGATAAGCTATTACCAGTAGGAGGTATTTTTTCATGCTTTGTGTGTATATAATAAGATCTTCTACACTTTCCACAGTATAAAGAAAAGGAGTACTTGTGGCACCTTAGAGACTAACCAGTTTATTTGAGCATGAGCTTTCGTGAGCTACAGCTCACTTCATCGGATGCATGCTGCTATGCATCCGATGAAGTGAGCTGTAGCTCACGAAAGCTCATGCTCAAATAAACTGGTTAGTCTCTAAGGTGCCACAAGTACTCCTTTTCTTTTTACGAATACAGACTAACACGGCTGTTACTCTGAAACCTTTCCACAGTATGCATCCGATGAAGTGAGCTGTAGCTCATGAAAGCTTATGCTCAAATAAATTGGTTAGTCTCTAAGGTGCCACAAGTACTCCTTTTCTTTTTGCGAATACAGACTAACACGGCTGTTACTCTGAAACCTGTCATTATAACAGTGGTTCTCAAACTTTTATACTTTAACATAGCAAGCCTCTGAGTGTGACTCCCCATATAAACAAAAAACACTTTTTTTCTATTTAACACCATTACAAATGCTGGCTTCAAAGCAAGGTTTGGGTAGAGGCTGACAGCTCGTGACCCCCCAGATAATAACCTTGTGACTCCCTGAGGGGTCCCGACCCCAAGTTTGAGAACCCCTGCATTATAAAATGGATTCTGAGCAGCATTCACACTATACAGCCTTCTCTCTGTAGAACTTTTAAATCATGCCCACTGCTTGGGTGATTGTCTGTAAAAAATGGCTAAACAGAAGCTGAGCCAAGGAGTTGAAAAGAGAGTACAAAACAACTCTACCAGGGCATCTGAACAGGAAGTCAAGTCCAGTGGGTGAAAGTGTGCACTGAACCACAGCCATCCCAGGTAGAAATAAGGAGTGAGTTAGAGTAAAAATATTTATTTACATAGTACCCATAATCCAGTGTTTTATAGCATATGTATAGTGACTTTCATCCCCAAGGATCCGAAAGCATTTTACCAATGACATAAGAACAATATCATTGAATTGCAGAGCACAGAAGTGTGGCAAGCAGCACTCTGCCAAAGTTGGGTGACAGGGCTGGGCTGGGGAAGGAAAGGGACATTATACAAGGATTCACGGCTATTTGTTTACGAAAAATGCCCTGGGATCTGCAGACTAGCCAGGCCCCGGTTTCTACAATCTTATCTGGAAACAACCCCCCCCCCGCACCCCAGAGCCGCGGGACCAGCCGGGCACGAAAGCAGCAGCAAGAGTTTGTTGCCGCAGGTGAGGGGTGACAGCCCGTTTACCAGGCACTAATTTTGAATACAAAGAACCTGAGGAGCCTGACCTCTGCGCCACTGTACATTTGGAGTAATTTCCCCTTGCCCCGGTGCTCGCTCCCGGAGGCCAGCTGCCGCCCCCGTACGGAAGCAGCTCTTTTATTGCCGTGAGAGCCCTGCGGCTGGAGGGGCAGGGACCGCGCCTGTCTCTGGCCACGCACGGGGCCGCAGTGAACGCGTAACAGGTAACGTTAGAGGTGGGCCGGAGCAGCTGGGCGGGGGGAGAGCCGCTCCTGCTGGGTCTGTGGCAGGCCCAGCTGCCCAGGGCGGGGAGAGCCGAACCGTGCGCGCCGGCGAGCCAGCGCCTGACGCCCCCCGCCTTCAACCGCCGCCAGAGCCTCCCGCAACGCCCGCGGGAGCACGAGGCTCCCCCTCCTTCTGCGTGACCTTTCCTCTCTGGGCGTCCCCGCGGGCCCCGCCTGTTCCGCCTGCTGCTGGGGCGCCAGCGTGCGTGGCCGCCGTGTTCGCGCTCTCGTGGTTGAGGCCGGCGGGGACAGTGTAAATATAACCCCCCTCATCGCAGCAAGGTGAACCCCCCCCGCTCCGTCCCGCCCCGGGCAGCGTCTACCGCGGGGGAGCTGGGTGCTGTCACCGCCGCACCGGTTCCTTTCCGGCCCGTCGGGAACGGGGGGCCGCGGAGCAGGCCTCGTGCAGCTCTGCGCCCCTCTAGCAGCTGCCCCGGCGTGGGCTGGGGTTCAGCCGCCTCCCACGGGCCGGGGCACTGGGCCGCTGCGGGCCTCCGGCTGGGGGCAGCCTCCCCCGATGGGCCGCTGCCCTGCTCTCTGGCGTGGGGCGCTTCGGCCTCGCCGTGCCCAGGCGCCCGACTCGGTGCCCAGCTGGCCCAGTGCCCGCCCGGCAGTCTCCGCCGTGCCCCTCACGTCCGCACGCGTCAGGCTTGGAAGCGGAGCAGGAGGCGGTAGCTGCCTCGGGCAGGCCGAGTGGGGTGTGTGTTAAATTTCGCTCCCCCTCTTAGTCTCTGAGCCGGTTATTTTTAGCTCAGCCTTTGCAGGGGATTTGCAGAAGCTGCAGCAGCCAAATCCACCTTCTCAGCCACGCGAGGTCTCTGTGCTGCGTGAGGGGGCCATGCGCTGCTCTGCCCGGCTGCTGCTGCTGCCTGCGGTGCCCTGCTGTCATGGCTCCCAGAAAGGTACCTGGAATCTCTCTGGGAAGGGAAACGTGTGTGGGGCGTCCGCACGCTGCCTGTTGTAGGCTCTGAGGGACTAGAAAGGAACTGGGGGGTGGGGAACCGGGCTCCAAATATTAAACGTTTTCTATGTTGTCATTTCAGATGCCCCCCAAAAAGGGAGGTGATGATGGGGTTAAGCCACATCCAATCATTGGAAGATTTGGGACGTCGCTGAAAATCGGCATTGTTGGGCTGCCAAATGTTGGGTAGGTAACTGAGAGGAGACGCTTTGGGCTTATCCATCCTCCAGACTGTAGCTGGTTGTGCTTAGTATGCATCTTAGCAGTCAAGTGTTGAAAACGTACAGGATGGAACAAAACTTTATGCTTTATTTATGTGTTTATTAGTTAGATGAAGTGATCTGATTAGGCTTCATTGGTTGTTGAATTTGTTTGCATCGCAGTCATGATCTGGCTTGTCAATTTTATTATATTTGTTTGAATGTGAAGAAACAACAGTCAGAGGGCTAAAATGTAATATAGTCATATACACAAATTTGTACATTAAAGCCTATCCTCTGGAAATGAAAAGCAAGTGAATAACTGAATCTGTATAAAGTGTTTGAGGAGTTGACTCCAATTCATTTGTGAAACAAATAGGTAGTTTGTGTGTGTGTGGTTTTTTTTTTTAATGATCAAAATGCACTATGTTTGCGGTGTTGGCTTAAATCGGAACATTTCTGAAAGCCACTCATTTGAAAACTGGTTATGTTTTGTGTGGAAACATGTCTAAAATGAAGGATAAAATCTAATTTTTTTTTTTTTAAGTTTGAATTGCTTTTAGGTTGAGAACATGAAAAATACTATCCTGTTCTACAGTAACCTTACATAAAGGGCTGAAAAAATTATAGTGGAGAGAGAATATACTGAAAGAAACAATCCTTTATTGCCAGGGAGATGATATTAGTAATCTGTTATTACCATTCCTAACTTTCATGCTTCTGTGGGCTGTATGTTGTAATAGTAGCAATAATGGGTAAATTTAAGAGGGAAGACTGTAGACAGGGCAGGTTAATGATGCCACAATCATAAGCACTAAGAATAACTTTATATTTTTCCTTCTTGGTCAAGTTTTCTGAGGTCTGTGAATGAAATGAGTTTATATAAAAATTTAGTGCTACATTGTTTGTGTGAGAGAAATTTGATAGGAAGTGTGATAATAGCTCTTTTCATCTGTAGAGCTCAAAAGCCCCTATCAAAGAGGTTAAGTGACTTCTCTTTAATTGAAGATGTTGGAATAACTGGGAAATGCATGAAGTTTATGGTAGATTATTAATAGTCATTGGTGATTATGCTACATTTGGAAAACTAACGCAAGATGAGGTTGCATAACAACATGGGGCACAAATGTTCAAACTTGCCGATCATTTGGTTTAGGCCTCTGTTACTCTGCAGCAGAATGTTGTGGTCCAATCTGACGCCATTTGTCTCACATCAAGATGGTTAATGTTCATCTGTATTCCACCATGCGCATCATAACTAGCACGATTTGACCCGCATCAGTGCTGTGGCTCCCCAAGTTAAACATCACTCTTCCGCACATCTGCCATGAGGATGCTACAGACAGAATGGTTGACAAGATCAGGGCAGACCTGAGCTTACCACTATACACAGAACTCTTTGACCACCCAAAAATGTGCTTCTTGTCGAGACACCTATTATGGGCAACTTCCCCTGCCCAGATTTCTCTGTGACGTCAGTGTGGCATGAATAATGGTCTGCAGTGGACGTCAGAAACCAGTGTCTTATAACTGATCTGACCATGCGTTTACTCAGCTTTTATTTGCCATGCTGCTTATGGACCTTCTGAACCGTTTTTGAATGGGCCAGGGTCAGTGTGCAGCAAGCCTTCACGCCTGGGTCCAAAGAAGGATCCTACGTGCTGCTGTGTCCAAAGATAGTGTCGGTTACTGACGATTGCCCTCTGTTAGTTGTCCCCTGGAATTATTTTAGTCCCGGGTTCAGTTGTTCCCTCCCTTAAGCTGGGGGTGGAACCTCTGGATATGCTCCCAGATCTCAATAGGTGATCAGATTGGTGGTAGTTTACTTTTTAAAAAATCTTCCTCCTCACATTAAATTTGTATAGTACAAACAGGAATAAAACTTTTAGTTGTTAAATGATTGCAGCATTTTCTTTTTCACTGGCTTATAAAATACTTTATACAAATATGAAAATAAACTTAGACACTGTTAATTGTTTTGGAATTGATCGTAAACAATTCTGATAACTTCACAACTTAAATGGTATTTATTTATTTTTTTATTTTTATATATAATTTTAAAGAAAAAGGATATGTTGCTTTCCTATTAGCCAAGAAGTTCCTTTTAAAACTATCTTAGGACAGCAGCACCAAAAATACTCTTGTAATTATTATTTATACAGGGTATTACCACAATACTAATTTAACCATAAATTTCTTTATTAAATCTAAAGACTAGATGCTATTTATACAATTGATCTAAACATGCCTAAAAAGCATAAATAATAAGCAATTTACTATATCCAACTAGCAACAAAACATTTATAAGCATTTGATCAAGATATTTACAAACAGGTTAAACCCAGGGATGCTTAGAGCCATATTGGTCATCTCCGAATTGGTCAGGCAGATGTTACCATCCCTTGAAGAGTTTACCTTTTGTAATACTCTTTAACCCAACAACTTAGCTAAGGCCAGATGAAGCCATTTTTTAAATAATACATAAAAAAATCTTATTGCTCCTAGTATCTAACTGTTTTATTTCTATTACTTCAGCACAAACATTAAATATGAACACTGATATTTCGAAGGGTCACTTCAACAACACAACGCTTTTCTCATGATCTCACTCTTTTTGATCATGTACTTTTGGTCTTATTGCTTATGCTAATATCCAACTCCATTTAAAGCCATCATTCACCCAAATCTTCTAATGTGGGCCTACATTCCTATACCCTCCTTGCTCTTTCCATTGCGTTCTCTGCTCACACCTGCTTGTTCACACGTTTTTGCAGAGCCTGGTGAAAGTTATGTACCAGAAACAAGAATATTGTCAGATATACCAAGTAAACAAAATGGAGTTTTGTCACACTAGTAGGCTAAAAGAAAAGGAGTACTTGTGGTACCTGAGAGACTAACAAATTTATCTGAGCATAAGCTTTCGTGAGCTACAGCTCACTTCATCGGCTGCATCCGATGAAGTGAGCTGTAGCTCACAAAAGCTTATGCTCAGATAAATTTGTTAGTCTCTCAGGTGCTATAAGTACTCCTTTTTCTTTTTGTGAATACAGACTAACACGGCTGCTACCCTGAAACTAGTAGGCTAATAATTCTCAGATGAAAATGTAATTTTTAAGTGGATAGCATCTCTTTGAGACAAATGGTTTTAGGTACGATGCATGTAATAACAAAATAAACTATCTGATGGTTGTGTTGTATATTTAACTCATTCAACTTTCAAAATTCTGATTTTAATAATGGGATTTTTTTCATAGCTTTCTTTAAGCCACCAAGAATCTTTCTGAAATTAAAAGGGCAATAATAGCAACACAGGAAAAAATAGAATAGTAGACTTATAACTCATGGTCTGATCCAAAGAATATTGAAGGTAATGGGAGCCTTTTTGTTCTCTTCAATGGACTAACGTATTAGGCATTCAGAGAGGACTGAGGAGTCAAGTAAAGTTCAAAACAAATGGCAGACTGAGTGATATATAAGCAGTCTGTAACATGGTGTGAGTGAAAATGCTCTACTTAATAGTTTGATATTGATAGTGGTTCTACTATTGGTGGCTAGCTCACATGGTAAAGAAAGTTTAAGATACTTCTATCTCTCAACTAGAGGAATAGTGTATCCATATAGAATATTTCAAATTGTTTAATATGATGTCCTTTTCAGACTTCTCCTCTTTAGATTTTCCTCTCATCTCTTGTCTCTTGCCTATTTAAGTCTAAATGTTCTGCCCAGCACAAGTAATAAAGATGCTATGGATCTAAATAATGCCCAAGGTATTTAAAGAACAAGAGTTTGTAGAAACGGGGAAAGAGTTTCAAACTCTCATTTGTCAGTATGGAACTACTTCAGTTGGATAAGAAAATAATTGTTTCATGCCTGGCCATTTTATCTTGTTTTGCATGGTAGGAAAAAGTGTAGTTTTTGCCCTGAGAGCAAAACATTTTTGTGATCTGCTTTTGGTTTACTGTACCTCTATTTTGTTTTTGATAACATTTAGTGAGAAAATTTTAAAGACACAAATGAGGGTTGGGTTTCCATTTTCCCCTTTGTACCTTTGAAAGCATCTTGTACTACAAGAGGGACAGCTGATAATGTTTAATGAATTTTTAACTCCTCTTCTGGTCTGTACTAGTTCATGGTGGTATGATCTTTGTTCATAATATTAATTGTTTTGTGGGATCCAGTCTTTGTATTTTGGATCTCAGAATAGAATGAGAGAATTTTTTATCTTGTTCTTTTTAATACCTCTAAATCGGCAAACTATAGCCCGCGGGCCACATCCGGCCCCTGAGCTCTCGGCGGGGGAGGCTAGCCTCCGGCCCCTCCCCTGCTGTTCCCCCTCCCCTGTGGCTATGCTGCCACGCAGGTAGCACGGCTTGCGCCCACTCACCTCCCAGGCGTTCCAATAAGCCTGTCCTGCCACTCTGAGCAGCATGGTAAGGGTCGGGGGGGGGGCTTTGGATGAGGGGCAGAAGGTCCCGGGCATTAGTCAGGGGACAGAGGGTGGTTGGATGGGGTGGAGGTTTGGGGGTGGTCAGGGAACGGGGGGGTTGGATGGGGGGGTGGGGTACTGGAGGGTCGGGGGGTCCTGGGAGTGGGAGGACAGGGAGTGGAGGGGTTGGATGGGGTCCGGGGGGGGGCCGTTAGGGATGGGGGGGTCCTGGGAGGGGGCGGTCAGGGGACAAGCGGGGGGGTTGGATGGGTTGGGGGGCCTGTCAGGGGCTAGGGGCCTGGATAGGGGTCGGGGCAGTCAGGGGACAGGGAGCAGGCGGGGTTGGATACGGGGGGAGGTCCTGGGGGGGCAGTCAGGGGCTGGGGTTCCTAGGAGGGGGTGGTTAGGGGACAAGGAGCAGGGGGGGTTGGATGGGTCACGGGTTTTGAGGGGGGCGGATAGGGGGCTGGGATCAGGCTGTTTGGGGAGGGACAGCCTTCCCTACCTGGCCCTCCATACCGTTTCGCAACCCTGATGTGGCCCTTGGGCCAAAAAGTTTGCTAACCCCTGCTCTAAATGAAACTGGATTAAGAGGGTCTTCTTTTTGTTTTTAGGAAATCCACATTCTTTAATGTGTTAACAAAAAGTCAGGCAGCAGCAGAAAACTTCCCTTTCTGCACTATTGATCCAAATGAGAGTCGGGTACCTGTGCCAGATGATAGGTTCGACTTCCTATGCCAGTACCATAAGCCTCCAAGGTAACTCTAAATCTTATTTTTTTTCCAACTAAAATGCTTTTTAACAAAAACTGTCCTAAATTATTGTAAAAGATGAATGTCAGTTCAGTGCTGGCTTTTTTCTTTAATCACCTTCTTCTAAAGACTACTTCAGTGTGTGTGATTTTAGTTTAGAATTAAGACCTCTTAGAATGTGACTTGATATGTACAAGTAATTGGAATCTTGTGCCTTCCATCTGACATCTGTGATAGAACAATTAGGAACATAGGAATTGCCATTCCTGATCAGACTATGTAGTCCAGTATCCTCTCATCCCAGAGTGAACAATTATGATTTAAGCTGCCCATTGAGGATCTTTATCAGTTAGAGCTGGTTTATGCCATGATGGGTTTACATCTTATTTTTTATCCTATTTTAAAGTAAATGTATACGCTCTAATTGTCCCTAAAAAATATTCTAATCCCTTTTTAAAATTTTACTGAGCTCAGGGCCTCAGTGATGATGTATTAGTGAGTTGCACAGGTTATTTTTTTTCTAACTGGTCCACTATTTACTTTGGTGGTTGTAAATTTGCTTTTGAGTTTCATTAAATGTCATCTTTTTTTTATAAGAGGAAAAAAGTCTGCTCTTAGTTAACCTCTTTCTACTATTATTTTATATGCTTCTATGATATTTTCATTTGTCTCCTATAAACAGTTAAAGAAACAGAAAGACATGCATATAAAAGCTTCCAATCAATTTTATCGCCTGTCTCGACTCTTCTTTCTGTTATAAGACATATTAAAGTTATATCTAATATGTTCAGCATCAGACTTGGAGTATACATACGTAAAAGTCAAAAATCTTAATTTTAAGATGACCCCTTTTTATTTGCTTTTGGAAGTCGAAAACTGTATAAACACCTTTCTTTATCGCTTAGAAATTCTAGTTTTGAGGCTGCTGATGTAGCCAGATCATAATCAGTGTGAAATACACCACATTTATTGTCTGATTATCTCTGCATTTCTGTATATTTTGCATGGTTTGTTACAACTCAATTTTAGTACCAAATCAGCAGTAGAACTAAAAGGGATAATGAAATTGTTGGCCAAATATTAATTTCTTAAAACTTGCAAACCTGTTGCTAACTGTAATTGATAGAAAAACTATTTGAAAAGTATTAGAAATATGTACCTAATACTGGAAAACAAATTAGTATAGAGATCTTTGTTATAGATTTCTTCTAATATGATCACTGATAGCATAAGTGATGCTATGCAGGATGTAGAGTAAAGTTTTAGTTCTTGCCCCAGTGAGCTTGCAATCTAAAAAAACAAAACTACAAAATAGTTTATTGTAGAAACACCAGACGTAGTGGTTGCAAGACATAATGGCTCAGTTGTTGTCGTTTTCTTGAATCCTACTCCAAGACATAGTGGTGTGTTAACACTGATGGGCCTTATGGAAGAAGGGTGTTTTGAGGAGGAGAAGGTAGGGGATTGAAATCCTTCTGGGGTCTGTGTTCTAAAGTGAAGGTGGTGACATGGGTGAAAAAATCAAAGGGATAATTTTTCCTTGGTCTTAATGCTGTTTAAGCGGAAAAACTTCTGTTTTAATTCAATTTCTGTTCTTTTTATAGAAGCAGTATTGACACTTTTAAAGTAGCCAGTTAGTACTCTTTTTCCCATTTCTTAAATATTACTGAATATTGTCTCTTGCTAAACCTTTAGGCATAAATAGTCAGTTACATGAAAGTCACAGTTTGAACAGCACTCTGATTCATTTTTACAAGCTTGCTTGATTTTATAGATACTCAAAGGATATGGGAATTAGATTGTTTCCCCTGCAGAATTGGGGCTGCAGAGCTGCTGGCCACTGGCCTCTGCAGTGCCCCACTTGGCGGGGGTAGAGGCTTTGCATGGTCTGGCTGCTGGACTTTTTCCTCATTCTCCAGGGGATGGGAGAGGGACTGAAAAACCCAGCTCTGGCAAAGGGCGAGACAGGGCAGGGCCACGTCACACCATATTCCCTGGTGGAACAGTAGAGAAACTGGGGGGAGTAAAGGGTCTGGGGGTGCAAGTGTCTGGGCTGGCGGCTGCCCTGTAGCTGGGCTCTGGGGGGAGGAGGGTGCAAGTGTCCTCACAGCTGGGCTCTGGGGGAGGGGAGTTCAGGTGTCTGGGGGCCCCATCCAATACCCCCCAACTGGATTGTTGTAGGAGTTTCTGTAACTCTCTACCCCTGGAGGAGTCTTTCGTTGTTATGTGCATTGTTGATAGGTATTTTGAAAAAAATTACCAAAATAATTGAAACTGGAGTGATTATACTGTTGTTTTTGACAAATAAAATATGCAGAATTTTAAAATATTGTGTGCAGAATTTTTAATTTTTTGGCAGAGAACTCCCCCAGGAGTAGGTGTTGCTACCTTTACTTCTGCGGTGCCTTCAGAGCTGGGTGGCTGGAGAACAGCAGATGCTGGCTGGCCACCCAGCTCTGAAGGCAGCCAGCAGCGGCACAGAAGTAAAAATGGAAATACCCTGCCATGACACCCTTATTTCTGCATTGCTGCTGGCAGTGGTGCTACCTTCAGAATTTGGCTCCCTGCTAGCAGCCGCAGAGCTTCCTGCAATAGGGGGAGGTTCCTGGAGATGGGTCTGACCCAGCCCCGGGAGTGGCTCCTGCAGGGGAAAAGGAAGTCCTGTCCCTCACCAGCCTGGCTAGGACAAGCCATAGGAGCCCTTTGTATGGTAGGAGCCCTCGGCCATAGTGCCCCCAGCCCTGGCCTTCCCTGGCTCCAGGCCCAGTGCCCTGGCACTTGGGGGTTAAATGGGCCTTGGGCTGGCTGTGTTTGGGGTTGACCACAGAGCCCCCCTTTCCAACCACAGCGCCCTGGGCAGTCGCACACATTGCCCACCCATCGGGCTGGTTCTGCCCCCACCAAAAGTGGGGGCCCTGCTCCATACCATGCCACCCTCGCTTCTGTGCTGGTGCTGCGTTCAGAGCTGTGTGCCCGGCTAGTAGCCGCTGCTCTCCGGCTGCCCAGCTCTGATGGCAGCACTGCCGCCAGCAATAGCGCAGAAGGGTTGCAATATCGCAACCCCTCCATGGCCCCTTTTTGGGTTGGGATCTCCATGGTTACACTGAAATTTCAGTGTAAGTATCTGAAATCGTGAAATTTAAAATTTTTAAAATCCTATGATGGTGAAAAGAAAAGGAGTACTTGTGGCACCTTAGAGACTAACCAATTTATTTGAGCATAAGCTTTCGTGAGCTACCAGAGGGTGATGCACTCCTTTTCTTTTTGCGAATTCAGACTAACATGGCTGTTACTCTGAAACCTATGATGGTGAAGTTGACCAAAATGGGCAGTTAATTTGGTAGGGCCCCACATATTTTGCAACTTACACTCTTTTAAATCTGCAACCATAAACAATGTCACATTCCTTTACAACAGGCATTTGTTTCTTCTCCTACAGCCTGAATAAATAATATCCTCTCCAAACTTAGCAATTTAAATGCAGTTCTGTATGCTGTTTCTCTTGAAGGATACACAATGAATGTTTATATTTTCTGTCTCAACACTAGCATTGTACACTTTAGTTACTTCAATAATCTCAGTTCAGCACCTCAAGACTTTGTTTATTCTATCGCCTAAACAGTTCCGTGCATCTTATTACACTGTAAATCATTACAAAACCATTTATTCAATAAGTTCAGAGTTAAGTCTGTATGTTTTGTGAATTTGAGAGAAGATTGTAGGGTAGTGATTAATGAAGTGGTGGCTTTTTTATTGTTTTGTGTATGGTAAATGCATTTAATATTACTGAAATACAAGTTAAGGTTTTTTTTTCTCTTGAAACTTTAAATAGTATTGCAAACCAATAATTTGAAATAGCTTTCGAATAAAAATTAGCAATAAGTTGCTTTTTTTCCTTATAATTAAAAAGACTATCCTGAATCTCTTTATTTACTGGATTGTCAGATATTTGGGATGAGATTCCCCCCCCCCCCCCCCCCCCCAAAGTTCTCCGTGCTAGCTGAAATCTGCTCATATTAAAATAAACAATGGGAGTTTTACCATTCACTTCGATGGGAACAGAATTGGGCCATCTCTGAGCCCTTTTGAAACTTGTACCTGTGGTCTAATATATGCAACAATTTTTGATATAAAAACAAAGCATTTAACTCCACATAGGAATATACACAATTTATCTGGATAAAGCACTGCCATGTCTGCAACCGTATAAGATAATCCGTCTTTCCAGAACCACATACATTTACAGGCCAAAGTTTCTCTAAAACATATGATTACATAAAATCATCTTTGGCCTCATTCTGTTTATCTTGCACTTCAACTTGTTTGTGGGCCAATTTAAGTCAGCTTGTGTGTGACACTTATATTTTGGCATTAAAAGTAAATGTGCCAGCAGTGAAAGAGAATTTAAAGACCACAGTTTGGACTGTCTGTTTTTTTTGCCTGGCAGGAGAGAGCAAAATTTAGTTCCAGTAGTGTATTTTGTTGCTTTGGTAACTTTGTATTCAATCTCTAAAAACCAGCCATCTACAGTAGATTCATCCTGATTCCCTTACATCTCTTAGTTTCTTATTAATAAGATGTCTGTCTTAATAAGATGGTGCAGACAATCTTGAGTCTTTCATTTTTACTTCTTCGAGTGCTTGCTCATGTCCACACACACCTAAGTTGAATGCTCACCACATACACCGGTGCTAGAAGTTTTTTCCCTCAACAGTATCCATAGAGGACCAGCTTTGGTGCCCCCGGAGTGGGATGCACATGCCACGATATATAGGGCACCGCCAGTTCCCACTACCCTCAGTTCATTCTTGCCACCAGTGATGGTGCTGGAACTGTTGCTGCTTCAACTAGTGCTGTTGCTGCTCATTTGTATGAACTAATTATTTCTTGTATTATAGTGAACATAGTTTTCTGTTAGTGTTTATAAATCCCTTAGCTATAGTTAGAGACTTCGTAGGTCCTGAATGGGACTTTGCCTCAGGATGGGGCATGCCCCGGTCCCCAGGCTTTAAGCCCTGTGATTACCCCAGGAGGCCCATGCCTGTTAGGGATCCACACAGCAGTTGTCTGCGTTGCTTGGGCGAAGGGCACATTAGTGAAAAGCACAAAATTTGCAAGTCCTTCAAGCCAAGGACTAAGAAGGAGCGCGATATTCATTTAAGAGCGCTCCTTCTGGAGTCTGCCCTCACCCCAGCACCGGAGCAGCTCTCCGACTCGGTGCCGAGCACCGTGACCTTGGTATGCAGCGCCCCACTGGGATCGTCCACGGGCTGGCACTGATCCCCATCCATGGCTCTGACCAAGAAGCCCAAGAAGATAGTGCAAGGCCAGTCTCCAACCTCCCACAAGGGAAAGGATAAGACACAGTGTGATCAAGGTCCAATGCCAGGCAGCTCTTCACCCACATCAGGATCTCTGGCCCAAGCTCCAGTGGAGCGATGTAGCCCAACCCGCTCCTCGCCGGCTACCCCGGATAGTGGCAGAGGCCTCCATCAGCTCCAGGTACTGTCCACGCCAGAGGCCCTGCAGGCAGCGCAGGAGATCATGTGCCACCCACGCTGGCTCCTTTGGTTCCCTGGTCACAAGGTAAACCCATGTTCAGACCGCTTCGGTCCCCATCTCAGCGTCACCATTCCCTGTCATGGGGGGGCGTCCTGCCAGCGCTCGCCCTCCTGTAGCCACCATGCATCTGACCACGAAAGGCAGATGCAGTGCAGTCTCATTTGCTCCCTGGACCTTGCGTATGGGCAGAGAGGCTTGAAGCTCAGCTCGGTGGCTACTGGGTGCAGACCTTTGGAGGCACGTGGCCCCCAGGTCCTGATACCTGATATCTCTGAGACCATGTTATCACTCCAGGGACCTGTCGAGAGATCGACGTTGCCATTCCTCAGACTTTCACTGATCCCCTAGGAGGGCATCTCCACATGCGGGTGCATCCCGGCACTGGGCCCGTTCTGACTCCTGGTCCCACTCCTCATCCCTGTACTGCTTGTCAGGCATGAAATGTAGATTGCTGGTTCCGATTCATCAAGTGCCACCGGTCCATAAGACCCTGCTCCAGATTGGACTCTAGGCGGAGTGACCGGCACCAGTCAGGACAGAGCCACCGTTCTGCTTTGTCCTGGTTGCCTGGGAGTGACTGCTCAGGATCCAGCCCTGGTTTGGAGCGAGGTTCCCTGATGGTGGGACAAGTTCCAGTACCAGCTATGTTGGCATCGAAACTGGCCCTGTGGCCTCGGGCGCGGTGGCTGGTGCTGTGATACCCATGGAACCGTGGGGGTTCACCCAGCCCTCCCAGACCACCCGCTCAGTGTCTGGAGCATCAGAGAAACCAGCTGTCTCTCTCTCCCGCCCTCCTGCGGTGCAGAAAACCTCGGGCGCAAGGACCCTGCAGGTCCAAGAGGGAGCAGGGGAACAAGCCACTGGGCCACTGATGGTTTTTGAGGACCCTACAGCACTGACATCTTCATAGTTGTTGCCAGACGAGGCTATAATGGGGTCCCCTCTCCCGGTTCCTCCGGATGATGCTGAAGCGCACTAGGAATTACTGAAGAGGGTCACTACCAACCTGGGTCTTCAGGCAGAGGAGCTAGAGGAGCCCTCAGACTCTCTCTTCGATGTCCTCTGCTTCACAGCCCCGGCCATGGTGGCTCTTCCCCTTCATTATGGGATCTCTAAGATCACTAATGCCTTGTGGCAAACACCCTCTGCCCTCCTGGAGATGAGTGGCAGGGAGGAGCACAAGTACTTTGTGCCATCCAAAGGCCACGAGTAGCTGTACACCCACCCTGCTCCCAACTTCCTAATGATAGACTTATAGACTTTAAGGTCAGAAGGAACCATTATGATCGTCTAGTCTGACCTCCTGCACAACGCAGGCCACAGAATCTCATCCACCCACTCCTGTAACAAACCTCTAACCTATGTCTGAGCTATTGAAGTCCTCAAATCATGGTTTAAAGACTTCAAGGTGCAGAGAATCCTCCAGCAAGTGACCCATGCCCCACACTGCAGAGGAAGGCAAAAAAACCCCAGGGCTTCTTCCAATCTGCCCTGGAGAAAAATTCCTTCCCGATCCCAAATACGGCGATCAGCTAAACCCTGAGCATGTGGGCAAGACTCACCAGCCAGACACCCAGGAAAGAATTCTCTGTAGTAACTCAGATCCCACCCTGTCTAACATCCCATCACAGGCCATTGGGCATATCTACCGCTAATAGTTGAGGATGAATTAATTTCCAAAATTAGGCTATTCCATTATATCATCCCTTCCATAAATTTATCAAGCTTAGTCTGGAAGCCAGATATGTCTTTTGCCCCCACTGCTTCCCGTGGAAGGCTGTTCCAGAACTTCACTCCTCTGATGGTTAGAAACCTTTGTCTAATTTCAAGTGTAAACTTCCTGATGGTCAGTTTATATCCATTTGTTCTTAAATAATTCTTCTCCCTCTGTGATATTTATCCCTCTGATATATTTATAGAGAGCAATCATATCTCCCCTCAGCCTTCTTTTGGTTAGGCTAAACAAGCCAAGCTCCTTGAGTCTCCTTTCATAAGACCGGTTTTCCATTCCTCCGATCATCCTAGTAGCCCTTCTCTGTACCTGGTCCAGTTTTGAATTCATCCTTCTTAAACATGGGAGACCAGAACTGCACACAATATTGCAGATGAGGTCTCACCAGTGTCTTGAATAGTGGTACGAACACCTCCTTATCTCTGGAAATACTAGAAATACCTCCCCTGATGCATCCAAAGACCAGATTAGCTTTTTTTCACGGCCATATCACATTACCAGCTCTTAGTCATCCTGTGATCAACTGATACTCCGAGGTCCTTCTCCTCCTCTGTTACTTCCAAGTGATGCGTCCCCAGCTTATAACTAAAATTCTTTTTATTAATCCCAAAATGCATGACCTTGCACTTCTCACTATTAAATTTAATCCTATTACCATTACTCCAGTTTACAAGGTCATCCAGATCTTCCTGTATGATATCCTGGTCTTTCTCTGTATTGGCAATACCTCCCAGCTTTGTGTCATCCGCAGACTTTATTAGTACATTCCAGCTTTTTGTGCCAAGGTCAGTAATAAAAAGATCGGTCCCAAAACCGATCGCTGAGGAACTCCACTAGTAACCTCCTTCCAGCCTGACAGTTCACCTTTCAGAGTGACCCGTTATAGTCTCCCCTTTAACCAGTTCCTTATCCACCTTTCAATTTTCACATTGATCCCCATCTTTTCCAGTTTAGCTAATAATTCCCCATGTGAAACTCTATCAAATGCCTTACTGAAATAGAGATAAATTAAATCCATTGCACTTCCTTTGTCTAAAAAATCTGTTACCTTCTCATCGAAGGAGATCAGGTTGGTTTGACATGATCTACCTTTTGTAAAACCATGTTGTATTTTGTCCCAGTTACCATTGACCTCAATATCCTTAACTACTTTCTCCTTCAAAATTTTTTCCAAGGCCTTGCATACTACAGATGTCAAACTAACAGGCCTGTAGTTACCCGGATCACTTTTTTTTCCTTTCTTAAAAATAGGAACTATGTTAGAAGCGGTTAACCACCGGGAGCAATGAGATCAACCCGGGGCTACCCCTAAGAACAAAGGGTCCAAGAGACTAGACTTGTTTGGGCATAAGGTTTATTCATTCTCTAGCCTACAGTTGAGGTTGGCTAGATTGTCGGACTCAATGGGTAGTGATCAATGGCTCCATGTCAAGCTGGCAGCCGGTATCAAGTGGAGTGCCCCAAGGGTCGGTCCTCGGGCCGGTTTTGTTCAATATCTTTAATGATCTGGAGGATGGTGTGGATTGCACCCTCAGCAAGTTTGCAGATGACACTAAACTGG
This sequence comes from Chelonia mydas, assembly GCF_015237465.2. NCBI lineage: Eukaryota > Metazoa > Chordata > Testudines > Cheloniidae > Chelonia > Chelonia mydas. Next base: position 41,533,702 of record NC_051251.2, on the reverse strand, counting down.
GAGGAGAGGTAGATATGCTGGAGGGTCGGGATAGGATACAGAGGGCCCTAGACAAATTAGAGGATTGGGCCAAAAGAAATCTGATGAGGCTCAACAAGGACAAGTGCAGGACTCTACACTTAGGACAGAAGAATCCCATGCACTGCTACAGACTAGGGACCGAATGGCTCGGCAGCAGTTCTGCAGAAAAGGACCTTGGGGTTACAGTGGACGAGAAGCTGGATATGAGTCAACAGTGCGCCCTTGTTGCCAAGAAGGCCAATTGCATTTTGGGATGTATAAGTAGGGGCATTGCCAGCAGATCGAGGAAGGTGATCGTTCGACACTGGTGAGGCCTCATCTGAAGTACTGTGTCCAGTTTTGGGCCCCACACTACAAGAAGGATGTGGAAAAATTGGAAAACGTCCAGCGGAGGGCAACAAAAATTATTAGGGGACTGGAACATGTGACTTATGAGGAGAGGCTGAGGGAACTGGGATTGTTTAGTCTGCGGAAGAGAAGATTGAGGGGGGGATTTGATAGTTGCTTTCAGCTACCTGAAAGGGGGTTCCAAAGAGGATGGCTCTAGACTGTTCTCAGTGGTAGCTGATGACAGAACGAGGAGTAATGGTCTCAAGTTGCAGTGGGGGAGATTTAGGTTGGATATTAGGAAAAACTTTTTCACTAGGAGGGTGGTGAAACACTGGAATGCGTTACCTAGGGAGGTGGTGGAATCTCCTTCCTTAGATATTTTTAAGGTCAGGCTTGACAAAGCCCTGGCTGGGATGATTTAGTTGGGGATTGGTCCTGCTTTGAGTAGGGGGTTGGACTAGATGACCTTCTGAGGTCCCTTCCAACCCTGATATTCTATGAACCATCAAACCCTCCTGGGACGCTGTGATTTTAACATGTGGCAAGCCATGGCCGAGTTCGAGGGCTCTCTTCCTGAAGCTTCTAGGAAGGAGTTCCGGGCAATAATGGAGGAGGGTATGACTGCGGCCAGGGTGACACTCCAAGCAGCGGCAGACACCGCTGCCCGAACCATGGCCTTGGCTGTTGCCATGCACCGGGTGTCCTGGCTGCTCCTCTCTGGCTTGTCCAAGGAGGCTCAGCTGCTGATGCAAGACCTTCCCTTCGATGGGCAAGCCCTGTTTGCGGAACAGACTGACAATAAGCTCCAGGGCCTAAAGGACTTCCGCACGACCCTTAAAACACTAGGCCTGTGCGTTCCCGGCCTTGCCCGCAACATTCAAACCACAGCATTCAAACCTCAGGAGCCTCCCCATAAGAAATCTAGAGGCTACAAGTGACATCCTAGCTAACAGGCTTCACAGGCCTTTCTGTCGAGCTCAACCCGCAATAAGCAGGCGGGCAAGTGCTCATTTTGAGGGTACGCCTGAGGGCGATCTATCTGACTGTTCCCAGGATCTATCCTCCCCCTATATTTGCTAGCTTTCCTCATTGTGGGGGCATCTATAACATCGGACCGATGGGTCCTTCAGTACGGTGGCACAGGGTTACACTCTTCAGTTACTTTCTACCCATCCTTCCCACTCCCCTCCCCGTCCCTCTTCAGGGACCCCTTTCACAAGAGTTTTCTTGTGCAGGAGGCAGAGGGGCTACTGCAGCTAGGTGTGGTGGAGGTTGTTCTTCTAGAGTACCAGGAATTAGTGGTTCTATTCCCACTCCTCTTTTAATCCCAAGGGTGGTCTGTGACGTATCCTGAACCGGCAAGACTTGAAGAGAGACCAGGCTCAGGTTATCGGGATTGCCCCAGCATGGCCTCTCCAGCACTGATTTAGGATGCTATCAAGCTTGTTAGTTTTCCCTCTGTGGCCCCTGCCTACCAACTGAAATTGCTGTCATAGGATCACGGTTGACTCTTGAACTCCAACCTTGCGCCCCTCCACCTCACTGCGTGGATATTGTGTGGCTGAACCCTGAGGAACGGGCCTGTTCAGAAGGGGTCCAGAAGGTCCTCCTTGAGAGTAGAAAGCCCTCGACTAGACAGACTTATCCAGCAAAGTGGATGAGGTTCTCCCATTGGGTGGCTGAACGGGGCATCTCCCCTTTGCGTTCTTCCATGCAGTCAATCTTAGGCTACCTGCTTCATTTAAGGAACCAGGGCCTGGCACGCTCCTCTATCAGGGTGCATCTGGTGGCCATTTCCGCCTTTCATCCACCAATCCAGGGGCAGACTGTGTTCTCCCAGGACATGACAGTTAAGTTCCTCAGAGGCCTTGAGAGACTTTTTCCTCAAGTTCGGGCCCCAGCCCCTCAGTGTGATCTCAATTTGGTTTTGTCCAAGCTCACAGGCCCGCCCGCCCTTTGAGACTTGGCCTCGTGCTTCCTGTCTCACCTATCGTGGAAGGTAGCTTTCCTGGTGGCGGTGATGTCAGTGAGGCGAGTCTCCAAGCTGCGAGCCCTGACCTCAGAATTGCCGTACACGGTCTTGTATAAGGACAAGGTCCAGCTTTGGCCCCACCCGGCCTTCCTTCCCAAGGTGGTGTCTACTTTCCCCATGAGCCAGGGCATCTTCCTTCTGGTCTTCTATCCTAAGCCCCATGAGATGCTTTGGATGTAAGAAGGGCCCTGGCTTTCTACCTAGATCGGACAAACCCTTTCAGTAAGTTGACTCAGTTTTTCATGTTTACAGTCCAGGTCACTTTTTGAATTTTAATGTTTTCCTCCAAAGCACCTGCAACCCCTCCCAGCTTGGTATTGTCCACAAATTTTATAAGTGTACTCTCTATGCCATTATTTACATCATTGATGAAGATATTGAACAGAACTGGAGTCAGAACTGATCCCTGCGGGACCCCACTTGTTATGGCCTTACAGCATGACTGTGAACCATTAACTACTCTCTGGGAACGGTTTTCCAACCGTTTTTGCACTCCCGTTGTAGTAGCTTCATCTAGGTTGCATTTCCCCAGTTAGTTTATGAGAAGGTCATGCGAGACTGTATCAAAAGCTTTACTAAAGTATACCACATCATCTCCATCTCCTCCTCCTCCTCTTCTCCCCCCCCCCCCCCCCCCCATACACAAGACTGTTACCCTCTCAAAGAGAGCTATCAGGTTGGTTTGACACAATTTTTTCTTGACAAATCCATGCTGACTGTTACTTATCACCTTAGTATTGTTTAGATATTTGCGAATTGATTGCTTAATTATTTGCTCCATTATCTTTCTGGGGAGAGAAGTTTAAACTGACTGGTCTGTAATTCCTCAGGTTGTCCTTATTTCCCTTTTTATAGATGGGCCCTATATTTCCCCTTTTCCAGTCTTCTGGAGTCTCTCTCCCGTCTTCCATGACTTTTCAGAGGTAATCACTAATGGCTCAGATATCTCCTCAGTCAACTCCTTGAGTATTCTGGGATGCATTTCATCAGGTGACTTGAAGACATCTAATTTGTCCAAGTAATTTTTAACTTGTTCTTTTCCTATTTTAGCCTCTGATCCTACCTCATTTTCACTGGGATTCACTATATTAGATGTCCAATCACCACCAACCTTCTTGGAGCAAACTGAAACAAAGAAGTCCTTAAGCACCTCTGCCATTTCCACATTTTCTGTTGTTATTTCTCTTCTCTCCCCACCCACCCCGCATTTAGTAATGCAGCCACCTGAGGGCTTTTTCTTGTGGTCACTGCCTTGTGGGCGGTGATTGGGGGGGGCAAAACAGTGTTAACAACATACAAATATAATTTTTCACAGAAACAAATTTACTAGCTGGCAAGTCTTTAATAATAATTTAAAAAAGGCAACCAAAAAAGCAAGAGCAGCAACAACAACAACAAAAAGAAAAGAACATGAAAAACACATTATTTTGTTTTTGTTCTGTTTAGGTCCAGTAAAGAATAGACAACTGTACATTTTTATTATTGAGTCTGCAATAAAAACCTACATAAATAAATTACAATGACGTGTGTGTGTGTGTGTGTGTGTGTATAATATGCATTTTTATTTTTCCTAAAGTTAATTAAGGCCACGTCTACACTGCACTTTAATTGTTAAAAGTTTTGTTGTTCAGAGGCATGAACACCCCACCCCCCCTCAGAAGGACAAAAGTTTTAACAATGAAAAGCACCAGTGTGGACCGTGCTTCATTGTTGGGAGACCCTCTCTCAGTGACTAAGCTAACCCCCCTTGTTGGGGATGGTTTTATTTTTTTTAACTGGGAGAGCGCTCTCCCAGCAAAAAAGAGTGGCTATGCTGTGCACTTTACAACAGCGTGGCTGTGCCGCTGCAACCGCGCCATTGTAAAGTGCACAGTGTAGATATAGCTTAATTATTTTAGGAAAAATTGTCAGAGCAGCCACCAGCAAGAGTTGATGGCCGTGCACTGAGGCTACCAAAATTTTTCTTGTGAGAATCCCTAGAGGGTGCTGTCTGGATGTTCCTGGGTGGAGGAGGGAAAATGCAAACTTTTTTGTGTGGAAGCAAGCCCAAATACATTAAAATAGCTGGGAAGACAATTAGGTAGAGTTCTGCAGTCTTCACAGTCATTCTTGGGAGCTGTCTGGGTGTACAGTGCTTCTGGTTATTATATTATGTGCTAAATATGGCAAGCTGCTGCTGCTACCTGTTCCATTGTTGACTGCTACTCATCATGTCTGCAGGTGGACTGCTGATAGGAAGCATGGCATAACGCCAAAAATGCTTTGTAGGAAACATTCTTTGTTGGGAAAAAGTCCTTACTGATGATTCAGAAATCTGTTTACAGCATTACAGTTTCAAGAGTGACTATTATTTAAAATAAATCTTTTAGCGAGGTCTCATTTTTAAGCCTTAGAGTCAGTAATGGCACAAAATGTCTTTATTTATAGTTCTCTATCATTTTGCCAAACCCAGTTGTGGTGGGCACTTGGCTGATGCTAAATTCTCATAGGGAGAAGCTTAGTTTTTAAAGCTTCCGTTTTGAGCCACAGAAGGCAGATGCAGGCAGCCAGATGTGAAGAGCTTTTAATTTGCTCATTCTATGGATACAGTATACTTCACTTACAAAACTGAGCCCAACAAATACATTTACATTACAAATTTTTGAGGTCCTTGCAGTGTCCAAAATCTGCTCTAGCTTTTCAGTGGTCCTTATTTTAAAGTTCCCACTCAAACACTAACTAAGCTTGGTTAAAAAGAAAAGTGTTGAAATGTCAAAAATGTAGAGGCAGCAGCTGTCAAGTCAGTGAAGTCTGTTCGTGCCAGCTTGCTTGGCTTAATCAGAACAGGAGTGCAGGCACTCTTGTATCTGAAAACTAAGTCAGGAAAAAGCCAAGTGGACTGCATTATATTTTCAAGCTGTTGGCAGGTGCTTATAGCACTCCAAAATTGCTATGGGAGCAGATCATCTGATGGTGAAACCGCTAATACTTCTGTGACTGACCATAACACAAAGAAAACAAACCATGTAAGCTCTCAAAGAGGGCAGCCTTTAAGAGGTACAGATGAAAGACTAACTTCAGCTTTGTTACACTGATCCAAATTTAAAGTGTTTGTTCATCATTGCTTAAGAAGACTTGCACAGCTACCAGATGAATGAGTGCTATGTCTGATAAGTATCATTCTTTCAAATATCTGACAGGGACTGTGTTTATATATTGGTAAAAGGAAAATCATGCCATTTATTAACTATAATATTTGCTTTACTTACTGCCCTCCAATGAGAGTGTTAGTAGGCAACCCATGGCTATCTACTATTTAAAGAGGGGCTTCCTTCATCTAATCTACCTCAAACAGAAACTTGTATGGACAGATGAACCTGGCACTGTGACCTGGAGATAAATAACTAATTTGGGCTCTGCCAGACAGATGCAGTAGTGGAGACTTCCTCCAGAATTAAAATCTGAGGACTTTTCAGCAAATACACTGGATGGTATCAACTGCTGAGATGGCTCATATATAGAGAATTAACCTCTTATGTTTGTAGGACCCTGGATCAAATAGCATTTAGTAGGCTAAAAAGCAATGCCTTCGATTGCACTAGTAAGCAGACAGGAGATAAGTGCAAAGCCATCGCATTAAGGAATCTACATTAATCAACTTTATAAAGTCAAGCAGGTAGACTACTGGAAGCTTCAAATAGTCTAAACTGCAAGTGGTCTTCGGGGATAGCCTTATGTAGATTGGCGTGCACTGATCCTAAGTAGATTTGATAAAAGGGCATCCTGGTGCACCTCCAAGAAAAAAGGTTGCAATCACCTAACTGACATCACGTGTAAAAATATGCTTTTGGCTATTGCGGCAACCTGAGAAGCCAGAAGCACTTTTAAGGGACCCATGGGTTGCAAATTTCTGTCTCAAATTGTGGGGTGTGTGCAAGCTCTTTCAAAAGAGGAAACAAATGCAGCACCCACCAAACCCGCTAGTATAATTTCTGTCTTGTATATGAACTGAATACAAAAATATTATGCAACCTCTTTTCTGAAGACTTTGCAACAAATGTGTAGCATCTTGTAGTACTGCATACTACGGTGTATGAGGCCATCTATGAAAACAACTTGAGAAATACATTGTCAAACATGCTCAAGCAACATGGAAACAGATGAAAGTATTGTGTGGCTGTATGTAGGGATTTAAGTCACAAATGTGAATTTATAGAGGCATTGCTTTCAGAGACATTTAGTTACTTTTAGATAATCTCCTCCTCTTCCAAGAGGGGTCAGATTGAGAGTTTTCAGGGGGAAAGGGAAGTGTAAGGTAGTACTTGTCCAAACTCTTTTCACAAGACTAGATATGTACACTTGAAATGCTAAAAAGAGATGCTGCTCTGAGTTGTATGTGTGGATGGAGTATGATCATGTGTGATTGCTTGGCTCCACTGCATCCTTCAGGGTTGTCTGCTTTGTGGGGGCAAGGGGAATAAATTGTGATAGTCTCCCGAGACCATCTGTTCTTGAAGCAAAAATGTGCTCTCATTCACAGTAGCTCGTGCAGATCTTCACAGTATTCTTTCCTCCTCTTTATTCCATGCTTTGAGCAGTGAAATACTTTAAATGTCAATATTGTTAATTATCATTACTAGCATCTGAGTTAAGATCCATTGAGGTGAATGAGGCAGTTCTTTAAGCTATAATTTGTCTCTGCAAATTCAGCAGACGTATCTGTATCGCTCTGTACGCTCTTTGAAGATTGTCCTCACAACCATAACAAACTAGAACCCCTTTTTTAAAAATGAAAGTTGAAATTCTATAGAACTAAAAAACAGCTTGGTGGAGGTACCAGTACATGCCAGCATGCCAATTCAATGCTTTCAAAGATAAACTTTCAGTGTCAGTGTGCTTTAATGATGTATAATACTGTAAACATGCTATCACTTGGGACTTAGCATCTGAAAATAATATATTGCTTATATACTCATATAGGGCTCATTCTTCAATTTATCAAGTTATTTCTAACTTTCAGATCAGTAGCATATGCATGTGAATACTGTAAGCAAAATTGTGCATAAAATAGCTTGATATTACAGTACAACAGATACGCAAAGGAAGAATGAATTTTGTTAATATAGTTTTAGATTGGGGTTCTATGAAAAACACAAATTGTATACAGTGCTACTTAAGATATGAAAATAAAACAAACATTTTGTTAATTTGCTAATACTAGTCTAGAAATGTGATCTTTCAGTTACAGGTTGAGATGGCATAACTACTGTTCTGAGGTCTCTCTCCAAAGGCAAACCAAAAGCATCCTGTTAAATGTATAATATGTGAACTGCTGACAGTTTTAAAATATAGGGGCCATCCTTAGTTTTTTCAGTTTTGAAAGATTTTGCTGATTTGTAATTCCTTTATGCTTCCAGTGGTATTTCCTCATTTTAACTGATACTAATATTAAAAATGGAAGAAACTGTGAGATGCCTGTATGCACCATAAAGAAGGCAATTTTTCATGACTCAGAGATACTGGGCCATTACGAAAATTAAGTTAGTTAAATTTGTGAGAGAAATGTAAAATCATGGTGTTTTTTTGAGACAGTATGTGATCATTCAATAACCATAAAAACAAAGGAACATGGAAGGTTGCATAGTCAGTATTAACATTGGCATTCCTGACTCACATGCTTAACTGCAACCTTAATATCTTATTAATATTATTTTGCATTTAATCTGTGAATGATAGTGACTTAGTTATATATCAGTGTTGCAATGATATACCCGAGTCTATCACCTCTATCAATCAGGTGGCTGTCACGCTGTCTGGAGTGGTTCACGACCATGAATGCCAACCTTAAGGAAGACTGTCAAAAAGCAGGATAGACACCCCAAACTATTTGTATGTTCTGTAATTAGATTTCACTAACCCAGTAACAAATGTGAACTCCTGAAACAGTATGACACTACTTTGGAGTCACATAGCCCCTTGGGCACTTGTGCCACCCAGGTAAGCTGGACTTAGTGATAGTTGGTTGCCATACACCGAAGATGACAAAAGATTCAGGTTGCTTCCAGTCCCAACAGACCAATCACTTATCCTAGGTCAATTTGTACCTCAGATGTCATACCAAAGACAATGCTTGTAGCCATTCCTATAGTAAACTAAGGATTTATTAACTAGGAAAAAGAAATGAGATTTATTTACAGGTTAAAGCAGGTAAACACATACACACAAATGAGTTAGTCTATGGTTCTAAAAGGTGACACAGTTATAGTAATCTGTCAGCACCCAGGTTGACCCTGGGGATCTCTGCTTCTGTTTCATAGCTCCAGCCCTGTCAGACTCCAAACAGTAAAAGAGATGAAAAATTTTCTTGTTCAGTCTTTATTTTCTTCTTCCAGAATTCAAGCTAATGGGATGAGCCCTTATGCGCGTAGCCTGTGGAGGGTCAATTAGCGAAGTCTCTGTATCGTGATGTCCCACAATTGGCCATTTAGTTTTGATACTCCTTCCTGATGGCAAGAGACGATTCTGTCTGACAGGTTGACAGTTTCAGGGCAAACATTTTTTTACAGTTAAAGCAAAAACTTACTTACATCTGTATCACATGCTGTTTGGTAATATTTAAGTGAAATTAATACGTGCAGCAATTTAAAAGCATTTCATAAAGTCTAAACACGTTGTTATAAGTTCAGTACTCATCTTAACCATACTAATTCATGTTGCTGGTTTGCATCAATGAATTTGTTAGTGTTTGGCTGAGGCCTAAAGCCTTGGCAAGAGCTGGCACCTGGTTTGCCAGCATCACAGTGGCACCTCCTGTTTCTGATAATATTACACTTGGACTTAGTGGGACAGATAGTAAATGTCGGCCTCCAGGCCTGTTATCTGGAAACTGCACTTTTCCCTTCACGCTTCTGGACATCTTTGCTCAGAGATTTTCCTTTAGCAGTGTCTGTTCAACCCATGCATGTGCTCTATGCAACCTTGCACTGCACACTGAGGATATTTGGGACTTTGTGTGTGAATTGCCTACATTTCCTTCTCTACTGCCTTAGCCTGAGATGGAACACTAGTGTGTCCACCTTGCGTTTTCCTCTGCGCATTCTGCAATTGTTCTTTTAGTCGGTTTAGTGTTTCCAGTTGGTGGTTGTTAGTACAGAATTAGAAAGGTTTCCCCCCCTTTTCTTTTTTACCCCTCTTTTTTACATTTTTTTTAAAATATCTTCCAGGGAGCTTATTTTGCCTGGCTGAGTATGCCTGGTTTGACTGATAGGTTGAGGGTTCAGTTCCTCCCTCACCTCTTCCTGCAACCTTTTATCCACCTCCCCACTTTTGAAGACCGCCTTCCCCAATTCCAACAGGCTTGACAGCCTATTACAACAGCCAAGCCCAGAATATCATAGGAATATGCTCAGCAGGCGCTTCTTCGCAGGCTATAAATGGGAGTTGGACTCTCAAATTATTTCACAGGATATTTCAGATGTGGTGGACCTATTCACCACATTCAGCAACAAGAAGCGTCCTTGGATCATCTTTGGAGGATGCCGTTCTCCTTCCCTGAATGAAGTCTTTTCTGTGCATTTCCTCCAACCCTGCTAATACTATGAGTGATTAACAAGATCAGATAAGACAAGGCTAGGGTTATCCTTATAGTACCGACCAGGCTGAGACAGAGTCGGAGTCCTGACCTGCTTCACCTGTGTCTCCAACGGTCATTTAAACTTCCAACCATCCTACATCTTCTCTCCCTGGATGCAAGTCCCATGCTTCAGGATTAGAAGCCACCTGCCTGACAGGAGTACCACAGGTGTTACTCAACAGTAGAAGGGAATCAACTGGAATTACCTTCAGTGGTTGAATCTTTTCCGTTTCTGTTGTCACCGTCACCATCTTGTGCTTTTAATCCTCTTCACTTTTAGCGGTCTTGGATTACCTGCTGAACATGAAGAAATCAGTGTTGTCAGTTAGCTCTGTTAAGGTTCGTCTAGTTGTGATGTCAGCATTTCATTCCTTGCTAAAAGGGTTTTCCAGATTTGCACGTCTTATGCTGTCAGGATTTATTAAGGGTTTGGGGAACATCTTCCCCAAGTTAAGGATCCTACTGTTACATGGGATTTCAAACTGGTACTTAAATACCTCATAGGACCTTCCATTTGAAGCTATGGCAACCTGCTCCTTGCTTCGCTTATCTGTGAAGACAGCCTTTCTAGTGGCATTACACCAGCCCACAAGGTTGCGATAATTGGGGCCTTGAGGGCGGACACCTCCCCCCATTTACAGTGGTTTTCAAGGACAAGATCTTTTCATGGTCACACTCTCTAAATTCTCAGCTAAGTGCTGTTGGATTTTCATCTTAACTAGGCCATTGATCTACCAGCGTTTTTTCCTTAAATCACATAAATCTCAATGTGAGACCTCCTTTCATATTTTAGATGTTAGACAGGCATTGGCCTTCTACTTAGATTGGACCAAGCAGTTTTAAAGATCACTTAGAGACAAACAGTCTATCGCAGGGAGATCCAGTGTGGTCCACAATCTTTACACAGACTTTTGTGTTGGATCTCTGGGTGTGTCATTGCTTGCTAAGAAGGAACTGGTGCTCTACCCCTCTCCTCCCTCTGCTTTCCCCCATCTCCCAAGGATAATAGCACGTTCTCCCAGATCACAGTTGACTTTCATAACTTTATTCAGGAATGTTCTGTTTTGAGCTGCTACATAGGTTTCTATATGCTATACCTTAGTCCATTCCATTAGATCTGATGAGGCACTTGCTACTGCTGTACTGTCTTCTGTCTTGGACTCAATTCAGAAGCTCCCTTCTGGGGATAATGCTCGGTAGTCATCTGAAGTGGAACATCTAAAGGGACACTACCTGAAGAAGAAGAAAAAGAAGAAGAGGTAACTCACCCGAGCACTAACTGTGGTTCTTAGAAATGCGTGTCTTCCCTCCCTCTTCCCTTCCCCACCCCCCATTGGTGCTCTACTACCTGCGTTCCTTTCCCTCTTTTTCAGATCGTTCTTTGTTGGATATTTAGATAGAGAAGGAACTGAGCTGTGGGCGGTCTGTCACACCGGCCTATATACCCCCGGTATGTGACACAACGTTCTATAGAGCAGTGGTTCTCAAAGCCGGTCCGTCCCTTGTTCAGGGAAAGCCTCTGGCAGGCCGGGCCGGTTTGTTTACCTGCCGCGTCCACACCTTCGGCTGATCGCGGCTCCCACTGGCCGTGGTTCGCTGCTCCAGGCCAATGGGGGCTGCAGGAAGGGTGGACAGCACATCCCTTTTAAATTCACTTCGAAGTGCAACTTTGATGTATTTCGCCCCCGCCATTCAGAAAATCAAAGGAAATCATAAAATAAAAGGCATAAGCAGGGGTGTGTGTGATATATGCGAGAGAGCCAAAAAAATGTACTATGTAAATATTTCCTTCATCATATATCTTTTTGTAGGTTTGATTCAGTTCTTGTTTTCTAAATCATTGCTTTGGAAGATGCATGGGTGACATCTTGGATATTCATCGGTCAGTTAATGTTTGTTACAGCACAGTGGAGAATGGGTAAAGGGATGAACTCTCAGAGAATATGGACTCCTCTTAATGAATATTTCTCAGAAGACCCAATTAAAATAATAAAAGGCAAAATTAAGTTTTTGGAAGAGGCTAATATGACCCCTAACTTATTGGTACTCACATTAGTGAATGTCAAATAATTGTATAAAGCCAAGTAGAAAAAATAAAAGTAGAAGCTCACATATTACAGTATTTGCCAATCATTAAACTTAAATACAGAAAGAGAATTTTCTTCACTTTGTTTATATTTTTTCTAGTAGTTTGTCCTTAGATAAGGCAGAAATATTAAAATTTACTAAAGCAGGAGCAAGTGTATGAGGAAATAAAACAGGAAGGCTCCTTACTTGGCTTTTTAAAAGGGAGAAACTCAAAATGCAATTAATGGTTTTGGATGAATCAGGGAAATGATCAACATCTGTAAATCAGATTTGGAACACTTTACTATATACACATATGAATCCCATTGTTTATAACAAATATAGAAGACTACTTAGCTGAGAGAAACTTACGGTTGAAAAGAAATTGGAGTGAGTAAAAAGAGAACGTCAGAAGTTTCCAAAGTTTCAGGAAGCCGGCGCAGGACTAGAGGATATTTCATACCAAAAACCATTCCTCTCCTTCAAAATCCTGCAGCTGTATAATTGAGAAAAAGAGAACTTTCTTCTCATGAGTTCGGTTTAGTTGTAATTGGTCTATATTTTTAACCAAAGATTCCACAGAAGATGAATCTGATAAACTTTTCTCCTTTTATTGAATTGGTATTATAAAACTTTCACAAGGCTTGATAAAATAACTACATTTATAGTTTGTTTAGAGATACTACGCAACCATAAGGAATATATTGAATAATATTTATAGAGCAGCAAACACAATTGAAGACTCAGTGTAAAAAAGCAAAAACAAAACCCAGCTATCTGAGTTCTAGATGATAAGGCCCTTAGCAGGGTGGAGTGGCATTTCCTTCCAACAATACTGGAAATTTGGATTTTGTCTTATTCCTTAAAATAGCTATGGCTAGAACTGAAAGAAATGTATCAGTCAGAAAGAGAGTTTGAGCCCTGTTCTATACTTACTAAGTATGAAGATGCCAGAGGTTGAAGAGGTGGCTGTCCCTGTGATGCAATAATCCCAATTCCAGAAGAAAGGCGGTTCACGAATAAGAATCCAAGATCATGGCAAGACAGATAGAAAAAAGGGTTAGAGCAACAACACAGCACTGCTTGACACCAGTACAGATGGTGAACAGGTTAGTCTCCACCCCATTACAGAGGATGGTGGCGGTCATCCCATCATGAAGTAGCCTGAGAATACAAATGAACTTCAGTGGCCAACCAAACTTAGACAGGACCTTCTATATCCCTTCACGATTGATGGAATCAAAAGTCTTAGGTCAGTTAATGCCATAAACTGTGGTTGGTGGTGTTCTCTACACTGTCCTTGCCTGTGTCGTATCTCAACCCTCCCCCAAGCACTTCATGGCTTCTCCTCTCAGTCCCACGCTCCTTGAATACCCCAACCTAGTCTTTAATTCCGTGTTCCTTGTGCAAGTCCCAGTCTTTCCCAACCCCACTCCAACTCCTTGTCCAATCTGTCTTCTGCCTGCTGGTTCCCTTTCGCACTACAGGGGCACAGCTGCAGCACTGCATCTAATCAGGTCACCAGGATTGTTATTACTGACTTCAGTATGCTGACGACTCTGCTATCCTTGCGCGCACACGGTCCACCCTAGATCTTTTCTCAGGCATCTATCATAGCCTGGGACTTTCCCTCAACATTGGGAAAACTAAGATGCTCCATCAGCCTGCCCCAGCACAAATAGCCCCCCTTCTCCCACAAATTGTCATCGGTAGTGAGCCCCTGGAAAACATTGAGCATTTCCCTTACCTTGGTAGCCACCTCTCCCAGACAGCCAATCTAGATGCGGAGATTGAACATAGGATCTGTTGTGCCAGTGTGTCTTTAGAACTGCGCAACTTTCCGATCTTTATTGCTAGAGATTTGCAAATGGAAACTAAGATCCTGGTCTACAGTGCAGTAGTCATCCCCACCCTCCTTTATGGGTTTGGGACATGGATGGCATACCAAAGCGATTTTAAGCGCCTGGAGTGATAGTAGCGCTGCCTTAGGAAGATTCCCCATATCAGATAGGAAGACCATTGCACCAATGCCAGCTTTCTCTCTGCAGCTAACATCACCAGTGTTGGGGCGAAGATTATGAAACATCAGCTTAGCTGAGCTGGTCGTTGTGTGCAGGTGTCTGGTCCTTGTCTTCCGAAGCAAATTCTCTTTTCTTAACTTAATCATGGTAAGAGGACCCGTGAGGGACAGAGGAAATGCTGCAAGGATTCCCTGAAAGTATATCTTAAGAAGGGGGCCATTGATCCCACGAATTGGAGAAGAGCTGGCTGGCAATAGACTTCTGTGGCGTTGCATCATACATCAAGCCTCAGCCTGTTTTGAAGAGAATCACCTTGCTCAAGAGTGAGGCTGAGAAATGGCAGAGGAAAAAGGAAATTGTACAGTATCCCAGCCAGCAGTAGTGCTCTCTTTAAGCAATCACCATGTCAGAAACTGTAGAGCACAGATTCGACGATTCCACCATCATCCATGATGTTTCCCCTGGCAGACATCCTCCTTGTATCAAGGGATTGCTGCTTCACCGCACACTTACTGAAATCACCCTAGCTCCGGGGCTCAGGAATTTTTCATATCCCTGAATGCTGTAGTTAAGCTGACCTAAACGCTGGTGTAAAAGTGGCTAGCTTGACTTAAGAATTCTTCTGTTGACCTAGCTACCACCACTCAGGGAGGCAGATTACTGACATGGATGGAAAAAAACCCTTCTGTTGAAATATAGAAAGCAGTCTGCCCTACGGCATTCCAGCGTCATAGACACAGTGCTGCAGCAGTGTCCCTGTAATGCCCATAGTGTAGGCGTGCCCTGATACTAGGTAGGCAAGGAGACAGGGAAAGGGAGCCAGTTGGGGGAAGACTGAAATTGGACAAGAAGTTGGAGTGGAGGTGAGAGAGACTGGGACTTGTACAGGGAGCTTGGAATGAAAGAATAGGTTAGAGCAGGGGCGGGCTGACTTTTTTTGCCCCGAGGGCCACATTGGGGTTGCAAAACTGAATGGAGGATCCACGTAGGAAAGGCTGTGCCTCCCCAAACAGCCTGGCCTCCTCCCCCTCCCACTTACTGCCCCCCTCAGAACCCATGACCCATCCAACCCTCCCTGCTCCTTGTCCCCAGACCACCCCCCATCCAACCCCACCTGCTCCTTGTCTTCTGACCGCCCCCTCCTGGGACCCCAACCCCTATCCAACCCCCCCTGCTTCCCATCCCCTGACCGCTGCCTCCCAGACCCCCGCTGCCTGGGACACCACCCCTGCTCACTGTCCCCTGACTGCCCTGCCCCCTATCCACACCCCAGCCTCCTGCCAGGCCCCCCAGGACTCCCACGCTTATTCAACCCTCCCTGTTCCCTGCCTCCGTGGGCCGTAGTTTGCCCACCTCTGGTTAGAGGTATGTGAGGAGAGTGGGACTGAGAGGAAGAACCACAAAGTGGTTGGGGAGAATTGAGATAAGACTGGGGCAGGGACAGGCTGGAGGGGACAGAAATAGAAAGGATTGGTCTTGTGGGGAGTAGGAGAAGGATCTGGGACAACTAGAACACACTCCTTTGTGGAACTTTGTGTTTCTGAATCCTAAGATTTGTCTATTCTCAACAATCTTTGAAACCCACTGGCAAAGTATGTCTTATCCCAGTGTTGTATCAAGTTGAAGATGACAGCCTGCTGCTATCAGTTACTTCATTAGGTCAAGTGGCAGAAGCCTATGCTGTGAATCTGCTTGTGATCTATATGGATGTTAGCATAATTCCTTATAATTTAGGCTAAGATTTTGTCATGGTTATTTTTAGTAAAAGTCAAGGGCAATAAACAAAAATTCACAGAAGTCCGTGACCTGTCTGTGACTTTTGCTGCTGCGGCTCTGTGGTTTCCCCCGCCACTGTGGTGGCTGGGAGTTGTGGGGTTCCCCTCTGCCCGTGGCAGCTGGAAGCTGCAGGGGAGGGCCTCCTCTGCCTATGGCAGCTGGGAGCTGCAGGGTGACCATATTTCCCAAAGAGAAAACAGGACACCCACTCGCCCAAGGTGTCTCATTCCCCTGTTGCGAGACCGTCGCCCATCAATGGGAACCATGCAGGGTGCCCCCTGTCACTGGAACCCTGCCAGGGGCCCACTGGCTGCCAGCTCCAGAGTCCTGCAGCCCGTGGGGCTGAAGCAGAGAATGTCACGCTGGTCTCTGGAAGTCACAGTTTCCGTGTCTTCCATGACCTCCATGACATAAATGTAGCCTTACTTATAATGTAAGGTTTTTTCAGTTTGCTTCCTAAAAATGCGGTCCTGTTGGAGGAAAAAGAGTGTATGTGAGCATGTAATTAGAGTGCTTAGTAATGCATATGCATTAATATTGCACAGCCAGCCTTAATTCTAGCATTTTCTAAATTTTGTTTGACTTTGAAACTTTAGGTTCCTTTAACATTGTTTTTGGTCCATGATATGGACCTCTAGGTCTGATTATGCTATTAATGTACTAGAGAATTCCCTTTGCTTATGGGAATCCTAATCTGGTTGCTTAAAGATGTTTTAAATCTTCAAGCTGCTCGAACCCTACAAAGCAGACTTAGGTGGGACAAAGGATCTGGTCTTAAATGCCTGACCTTTATATATATTATGTCTGAGTAACAAGGTTTTGTATGAGTCTGTTTTTCCTTAAAAAAAATGTGGAAGGTTATATAATGCCCTTCCCTGTCGTTAGATCAGGAGTGTATCTCTTTAGACAGTTAAGGATTCAAATTCTTCGAACATTATATTCATGAAAGGTGACCAGAAGAGGGGAAAAAACAGATTTGTACGTTTTTCTTCTTTGTGTATAAAAAGGTTTGAAAAGCTTAAAAACAAAAATCTCTTGCTTGTGTTTACATTCCTGATATTTCTGAGAGAGTTTTATTTTCCCTGGTTTGTGGAAGGCTTTGGGGAGTCGGATATGAATTAGGAGTGCTTTCCACCCTTAGTTGAAAGGGTGTGAATGCTGAATCCCTAACAAAAGATTTTTTTTTTCCTTTCAGTTTTAGGTATTTAAAACTTAGGTATTTAAAAATTGAATGTTTTAACATTTAAAAAACAAGCCAGACTATTTATTTTAAAAGGTTTGAATAAAAATTGCTTCTCTTAATCAAATCCAAGATTTTTCTGAGGTTAAACCTATGAGTTATCTATAAAGTCTACCAGGAAAAATAGTAGACAAGACCTGTATTTAAAATGCATTCAGAAATTTGTCTCATTTTATATCTATATGATCTGTATTTTTTTTAAATAGATCAGGCAGCCTTTATACATCAAAAACAAGCAAAAGGGGACAAAAGACAATTGTTTCTTTTACAGATCTATTTTAAAAACAGAAATAGAGCCCATATTAACCTAAGTACTTCGTAGTATTTTGGATTTCTTTATGTGCTAGACAGTTTTAGTTGATATTGTTTGGTAATGAAACCTTTAACTTTTATCTTTCAGCAAGATTCCAGCCTTTCTGAACGTAGTGGATATTGCTGGTCTTGTGAAGGGAGCCCATGCTGGCCAGGGCCTAGGAAATGCCTTTTTGTCTCATATTAGCGCCTGTGATGGAATCTTTCATCTGATGCGTATGTAAATTCGTTAATTCATGTGAACTGTTTAGCGTAAGAATAATATTGTAATGTTTTGTTAAACAAAAACTATACAGTTAAGTAGAAAATGTCTATTTAAATGGGAAAAAATTTCTTCAGTTATACAGTTGATGCTTATTGGGATTCTTTTCGTACATGTTTTCGAGAACTCTCCCATTCTCAGATATGTAGTGACTTATTTACTCTTGATGGCATTGTTTGGTGTTCCAGCAAATGTAATCTTGAACTGATTTTTTGGGTTTGCAGTAACTTTATCTTTATCTGTTTTTCGGGGGAGGCTCAGAATGGAGGGATATCTTTAATTTCACAAACAAGGAGGAATGACAAGTGTTAATGGAAGGCTGAACAGTGTGAGGGGAACATGGTGGTGGTTTATAAACTGGTTACAGCACTACCTGCATCTCTGTTCTTTCTGATCTCTGAGTGCATCTCCTCAGATCTTGGACCTGCACAATCCAAGGATATAGTGATCACAATGTGCTGGGCTTCCTGATTATAGGCATCCAGAAGAGGTCCAGGCAACAACTGAGGATCTACCCTTTGAGGGCAAAGTGCCTGAATGGATCAGACACTCTATATTCCCTTAAGGATTTGAAGATGACACTGAGATCTCAGGGAATTTATGCTCCAGTTCCATACCCTAGCCCCTCCAGGTATCTGCTACCTCAAAGACAGAAAACACTCTGGTTTCCAACCAGAATATCCTCTGAAAAAGACCACGCTTTTACAGTTTCAGGGTAACTGCACTTCTAATCTCCCCTCTGTGGTCCTTTTGAGGAATGCCTGCTCAGTTCTCAGGCCTCTAGCTTTCTCCTCTTTCTGGGCAAGGACCTACAGCCTACCCCTTCTGACTGGGAGTTTTATGCTGCAGTCCCTCTGCATGTCACTGTGATTATCCCAAGCAGGTCTGATAAAAGTCCAGCCCGGGGTCCTTAGTTTCTCTATAATGACAATGATAGTGTTTTTTACTAGTGACCACACAGATTTTCCAGATTAGAATATGTTTATTTACAGATAAGAAGCATACAGACAAAACCTATTCAAGTGCATGTCTTCATAATGAACACCAATAAAAGTTTCTTGATTCCCTCTATAAGGATAATTCACCTGGGAGTGGAAATTGCTACTTCTGTGGCAAAGGTCTACTTGTCACTGGACAGATTCCACAAGATCCAGAACCTGATGTCCAGGTTGGTAAGATTTACCAGGCCACTCTGTGTCTGCAGCCACTGGGCTTCCTGGTTTTATGTATAGGAATCATCCCATGGCAAGGCCTCATATCAGGTGTCTGTAAGCTTTTTCTCTTAAAAGGGTGGAAACGTTCACTGCAATGCATGCAAGATCAGGTACTAGTTCCATACCAGTGCCGAAGACTTTAAAATGGGTGGAAAATCCCAGAGATCGTTCACAGGGGTCTTTCCATATGCCTTCCAGACCCATGGGTACTCACAAATGATGCCAGTCTATGGGATGGGGGGGTACATCTGGGGCACAAGAGAATGCAAGGTATCTGGAACTCTAGGGAAAGAAACCGGAGTATCAACCTGTTGGTCTAGACCAGGGTGGGCGAACTACGGCCCGTGGGCTGCATCTGGCCCATCGGATGTTTTAATCTGTCCCTCAAGCTCCTGCCAGGGAGAGGGATTGGGAGCTTTCCCCACTCCGGTGCTCCAGCCAAGGAGTGGGGTCGGAAGCTTGCCTTGCTCTGCGCTGCGTCGCTCCCGGAAGCAGGAGCAGCCATGGGGTTCCACACGCTGCCCCCACCCCAAGTGCCAGCTCTGAAGCTCCCACTGGCCGGATACCGCGGCCAATGGGAGCTGCGGGGGTGGTGCCTGCGGATGGGGCAGCGCACAGAGCAGAATGGCCCCGCCTCCAGAAGGGGGTGGGCCACTGTTTGTTTCCAGGAGCTGCTTCAGGTGAGCGCCGCCTGGATCCTGCACCCCTGAGCCCCCCACCGTGCCCTCAACCCTGTGCCCCAGCCCTGATCGCCCTCCAAATCCTTTGATCCCAGTCCGTAGCACCCTCCTGCACCCCAAATCCTTCATCCCCAGCCCCACCCCAGTCTGCTGCTCCAGCCGAGAGCACCCTCCTGTCCTCCATCCCAGCCTGGAGCACTCTTCTGCACCCCAAACCTCTCATACCCAGCCCCACCCCAGAGTCTGTACCCCCAGCCGGAGCCCTCATCCCCCCCGTGCTCCCGAATCCCCTGCCCGAGTCAGCCCTCCATACAATTTCCATACCGAGATGTGGTCCTCAGGCCAAAAAGTATTCCCACCCCTGGTCTAGACTGACAGCTCTGAGCTCATACTAAGGTTCCAGTTACCTAGAGGGGGATTATGTTCTGGAGCAGTTGAACAACTCAGTCACTGTGGCCTGTATGCACAAACTGGGGGAACAGGGAGAGTAACTTTACGTGCAAAAGCAATGGAAGTAATGGAATAGGCATAAAAGAATTGAAAAGGCATCTGGCTCAGCAGATGCACTGGCAACAACTCAGAATGGTGCCTAAATCAGGAAGTCTTCACTCTGATCTCACAGGGATTCAGCCTCTTGGTAGTTGACCTGTTTGCCAGTCACAAGAACACAAAGCGGCAGGGATGCAGATCCCAAGGCCCTGGAGACTTATGCTTTTTCACACAGATGGCCACAAGGCCTGCTATATACATTCCCTCCCTTTTCACTTTTAGGAAAGGTGGGTCCAGAGTATAAGGCATGAAGAAGCAAAGTGATAGTACTAGCTCTGCATTGGCCAAAGAGACCATGGTTCTCTGATCTGATGGAATTGAAATTAGAATTACCATTGCAGCTTCCATTGAGACCAGACATCCTTTACCAAGGCCCTTTTCTCTGTTCTGACCCAGACTGTCTGACAGTCTGGCTATTGAGAGGGAAGTGTTAGCTGCATTTTATCTATCTTCCAAAGCGATCAGAACTCTCCTCTACCCCAGGAGAGCTTGCACACTAAAGGCCTGCTACGCCATCTGGACCAGGCTTAGCTTGTGGTGTCAAGAATACAATAAAAATCCCAAGGAGCCGGGTGATATATCCGCAATGAAGTACGTAAACAAGGACTCTTCCTTCTCAAGGAAGCAAGCAAGCTATGAAACCTGTGCCCTCTTAACTCTGATAGAAGTCTGTCTTTCACCAACCATGAGTGGTCATTGCTGAAATCCATCAGCAGTTCAATATTCTACAGGTGGATGAATCTGGTGAGAGACCTGTTTGCCACCAAGGACAGTGCCAAGTGCCATAACTTCTGTTTTGGAGGAGGCATGAATCCAGGTGCTTTGCCAGGTGCCTTTTTTTTTTTTTTTTTTTTTGCTCCTTCCCATTGATTCTGTTCATCCCCAGCCTGATTGCTGAAGCCAGAGAAGATTGGGCCAGACTCATTCTCATAGTTCCCTACTGGGCAAGGCAGTTCTGGCTGACAGACCTGCAAATGTCCATGCAGCCATAGATCAGGCTGTCAGCTCATGCTCCTCATTCTTGCTATCTTGAAGAAGATACTGCTTGCTGGTCACCTATAATGTGATCCACAATTACACCTACTCATAGAATAGTTAGTTACCCTACAGTAACTTCCTTTGAGATGTTGTAGTCAGTATGGCTCCCACTGTTCATCCCCGCTCTGTCCTTCATGCCTGTATACGGGAGCATAGGGCACAGAGCATATGCATGGCCCCAACAGACAATGCTATTTAAAAGATTCTGAGCTCACACGCCAGAGGCGCATGTGCCTCTGCAGTGGAATCCACACTGACTAAAACATTTTGAAGAACCAGTTAATTTAGGGTAAGTAACTTTTAATGTTCTTTTAATGATGGAACATATTATAGGAAGGTAGAGGGCCAGATCCTCGCTCAAGTAAATTTGATGTGGGTTCATTGAAGCTGACTTACTCCAGCTGAGGTGCTGGCTCAGAATCTGGAGGCCTTACTGATATGTGAATTGACGTATGTAAATAGTCATAAACTGCTTGAATATTGCTTGAGATGTGTTTGTTATAATTAGGAAACAAAATACATATGTGAAAAACTACTTTTCTTCAAGGTCAGTTTTTGTATAAAGCAGTATGGCAATCTTTTTTTTTTTTTTTTTTTTAAACCATGTAGTCAGCTACAGTTGTAATCATGCTCAATATTTTTGAAATCTTGTTTTACAGGTATCCTTAATGCACTTTTGTTTGTTGGCAAGATATTCTGAGATATTGCAGCAGTTATGAAATTATTGTTGCTTTAGGTCTTATTTTCTCCCTAAGAATGAACAAGGCAATGCTGGTGCCTTTTAGATGATCTCTATCTCACTTTTGCTTGCCCTTCTAGCAACAAGAATGGATGAAACTGCGTTATATTATTCTTTTTTTAACCAAAATTGAAGTCTGTTAGACTTTAAGGTGTGCTGATTGCTCTGTAGACATGAAGAACTTAAGTAATATCTAGGGGTATATTTATTTCTAATTTGAAGCAAATTAGTTTGGATATGAGATGTCAAGTTTTTTTCCTAATGTAAGCTACCTATTCTTTTTTTTTTTTTTTTGGTACTTTCTCCATAATGCTATAGGGAAAAAATTATGTGGTGAGGGAGACTCTGCATTTTTCCTATCATTTTATTGTTGCAACAAATTTGGGGTTAATTGACAAGAATATTATACATACCTAGGTAATATATGTGGAATTGCTTTCAGTACTAGGTACTCACAGTATTTGTACTCAAATATGTCTTTGGTCATCTCAACAAAATATTGTACGTTTCCAAAATGGCATATTTTTTAAAATTTGTTTCAGTTAATAGTGTTAATACATCTGAACCATCACAGTGGCTAGATGAAAACTGTCAGTTTTTAGTTACCTGAACCTATCATTTAGAACAAAAGCATGCCAACCATTTGATTTACAGTAGGGGAAAAAATTAAAACTGTGGTTTGAAAGTAAATGGTTCCAGTAGTGCATCTTATAAACATACATTGAAGCTTGCTTTTAAAATCTAATTCAGTAAATATAAGCAAGAATAAAAATTAGTTTTAATTATTGCTGAAGGAATCTGTCCCACAGCTCTTGTTTTACTGCAGTGGTACAATAATACAAAATCTTTGTTCTCACCACTTAGTATGAAAATGTGAGTATAAGTATTTAAGGATTAAAAGAGGAATCTAGACACACAGTACCTGAAACTGTGCAAACTCTTTGATATATGAACCAAAAAAAAGCATTTGTGTGATTGTGTGTGTGTGTGTGTGTGTGAGCAAAGATCTATAAGTTGCACAAAACAGTCTGAATGTGAAAACACTGGCAAACTCTACTTTGAAAAATGCAATTAATAGAGTCAGTTTTTAATCTCAACAAAAATGCATAATTATTAGTTGATACACTAGTCATTTTTAGACAAGACAATCTCCATTTATTTACACGGTGCAGTCTAATTCCATTTATTTAGGGGAGTGCAGATTGAACGTGGGGAGATCATTACTGTAAAAACAAAAAAACCCATGCCCCTTACTTTAAAAAAAAGTCAGATCATGCAGAATAATTTTAAACCCCTAATAACTCAAGCCAATCAAAAGTCTTTTAAAATATCAGAGTGCATATGTTGAACTCAAGGAGTGTCTCCATGCCACATTACAGGTTTCTGTCTGGAACAGCTGAAGCGCTATAGTTGGTTGGTTGTATTTTTTTTTTTTTTTTTAATGTAATCACAAACAGCTTTTATAATGGCAAGTAGGTTTTCTACAGAGAATCCTCTGTTTCGCATAGCTTAGTATTGGATTACCTTGTCAGTAGTTGTTAGAGAAGCATCCATTGGTGGAATTCTTGATGCCCAAAGAAGCCTGTAAACTGTGACCCAGCCCTAATCTGCATTATTTTTCTCCCAGATTACAGCATGTACATGCACTTTCTTCGGTCCTACAGAATTTTGAAGTCCTAGATTGTGAAGCTACTTTTTCTTTTTAAACTATTCTTACGTTAGCTTCATTCTTTCACATTACTGTCCCCATTAGAAAGGTTCATTTAGACATCAAGAGAAGCAGCAACAATTGTTTTAACTCAGAACAAAAGCAGTTTTCTGGACAAGTTTCTGTGGCCTCTTCCCATAGTCTCAAGACAGAATGTTTGTGTTCCCAGAGAGCCTGTAGCCAGGTTTGATGGAAGAATTATTCACTTTTCTCCTTGGGCAATCTTTTTTCCTTTTTCCTAGCTGCATAGGGCAAATGAGTTTTGAAAATAATAGAGAATGTTCTTTCAAAGTCCTCTGTATGCCAACTTCCTACTCCATTCCTTCTGTATCTCTTTTTATCTGAATGTAATGAAGGGTGAGATTATTGCTGTATTTGAGTTACCAACAAAAGTAATAGTTTCTTGTTGTGGGAAAATGTTTTATTCCTCTTGTGGAGATGTTGGCAGCGATCATTCCTTCTTTATGTTCACAGGATTTGTTCAGGCCTGAGGGATGCTTATTTCCACATCTGTCCAGTCACGTAACAGGAAATACTACTTTTAAAAAATATATATATTTTGGTGGGAGAGAATTATTTTCCATGCCAACTCTTATTCTGTAGGTTTTCAGCAGGTCCCTTAGTTTTCCTACAATGTCGGCAGAAATTGTGGCACACTTGAGATATTGGGTATTCTTGATATGCTTGGATGATTATCATTAAAAGCTCAGGTGCCTCAAGGAAATCTCCTTTCTGAAAGCTGTTTGCTCTCTCTTCCAGTAATTGGACCTCAGAATAAACCAGAAGTCAGCATTGATTCCAACTCCAAAGTTTACTTTCTTATGAGCGGTTTGAGATTCATGCAAGAACATACCTTATTCTAGATGGGCTTCTGTACATTCAGGTGCAAAAAGATACAATTACTTGAGACTTTCAGGTTGTTATACAGACACTGAAGATGCTGGGGCTTGTGGCTGTTTGCATACTTATGTGATCCCCTATGCCGGATTATGAATGAAACCTCTTCAGAGCTGGTTCAGGACACTTTAGAGACCAAAGATCATATGTGCAGCTGGCGCAAATCAGTGCAGCTGTACTGAAGGCACTACAAAATTCTGCACTGGCCCCAAATATGGATAGCCTTTCCAAGTGGTTGCAAGTGCTTCTGTTGCTGATAAATTTGCTGCAGTTGAGTGTGGATATTTTTGCATAACGAAATATGTGGGATTTGGGACACTCAGTCTGTACTAGAATAATGGTAGGCAAGGAGGCAGCTAGTCTGGAGTGGATGCTCATTCCTATGAGAGAGAAGTTTGGGGAGAGAATCTTGTTCTGAAGCTTCAAGCAGCTCTTCAGGTTCATAGAAACTTGGTTTTTGGGGAAGAACTACAGCTGGCCCAAGTGTAAACAGACAATATTGCTGCAATGCATTTTTTTGAAACCTCAAAGAAAGGAGCTTTCTGGGTACTATGTCAGGGGTCTGGTAAGCCTTCTCTTCCAGAAATGAGACTACTAGGTACAAAATACAACATGAAGAATTTCCATTATTATGCCAGCCCAAGCACAGACGTAAAATTGTATGACAGATGTGTTCTTACTCAGATGAGATAAAGACCTTCTCTGTTTGTGAATTTTCACGGATTCCTTTAGTGCCTTGACCAAGATATGAGAGAGAAATATTTTGGTTGCCCTGACATGGTCATATTATTGGTGGTTCTCCAGCCATCTGGATGTGGCAGTAGAAGCTCCTGTACAGTGCCAGAGTACAGTTGAGCTCCATCTCAATAGCACAGGGGTGGGCAAACTACGGCCCGCAGGCTGCATCCGGCCAGTTGGACCTTTTAATCTAGCCCTTGAACTCCCGCCCGGGAGCAGGGTTGGGAGCTTTCCCTGCTTCGGTGCTCCAGTCAAGGAGTGGGATCAGGGTCTTGCATTGCTCCGCTCCGCACGGCTCCCGGAAGCAGGAGCAGCTAGGGGGCTCTGCACCCTGCCCCAAGTGCTGGCTCTGCAGCTCCCATTGGCTGGAAACCGTGGCCAATGGGAGCTGTGGGGGTGGTGCCTGCCAATGGGGCAGCGTGCAGAGCGGTGTGACCCGCCTCCGGAGAGGGGATGGACTGCTGTTTCCAGGAGCCACTTCCGGTAAGTGCCACCTGTTCCCCTGCCCCAGCCCTGATCACCCTCCAAACCGCTCCATCCCAGCCCGGAGCACCCTCCTGCACCCCAAACCCCTCATCCCCAGCCACACCCCAGAGTCTGCACCCCCAGTTGGAGCCTCACCCCCCCGGTGCGTCCCAATCCCCTGCCCCAGCCAGCCCTCCAAACAATTTCCATACTGAGATGTGGCCCTCAGCCAAAAAGTTATGCCCACCCCTGCAATAGCAGAATCAGGGTCTTTTGGACCAAGCTCCTTATCAACCACCGAGGAGTTGACTTACACTGTTTGTCAAGTATGCCAGAATGCAGGGGGCGAACAGGTGAGCCTGTGCTCTGATCACTCAGATGTTAATTAGTTCCCACTGGGAAAGCTGATGCGGATAATTAGACAGGCTGGAGGAGGAGCCAGTTAGCCCTTCAGCCCAGGGCTAATAGAGGCAAGAAGGAAGTGCTAAGGTGAGGCGGGAGAGGAGACATGGACTAGTTGAGCCTAGTTACCTAGAGGTCTTAGGAGGAAGACCTGTTTCCTTAAGGTCCTAGGGAGACGGCCAAAAAGCAGAGTGATGTAAATAGACTGTTGCACAGGGATTGTTGTGGAAATGGTGGAGGGAATTTAAAATAAAAGGGTACAGTGAAGGTACAAACGCAAGAGCCTATGCGGTTTCTGCTGGGAAGAAGGCAGGACAGGTGCCATGGCAGATTACCTCAAGGAACTACATATACTTAGGTTGCAAAAGCCTCCTGTGTGGAAAGCATAGGCATTAAAAGCATTTCTCTGTGGTTCATAGATAAAGGTTTTAATCCTATTTCTTCATTGATTCAGGATGTGTTCAGCTATTCGGGTGACCTTTTGAAAGAAAGGTCTGGTAGTATTATAACAGAAACTGTAGTCAGCTGCCATATCAGGATTCATTAGTGTTTACCAAATGTACTATTTAAATGTTTTTGAAGAGGTTATTATATGCTTACGGGCCTAGGTGGATTTTGGATAACAACCTTGGCTAAACAGATGAAGATCTGGCATTTGTCCCAAAGAATGTAAATGTAAATTTAGATGTGACACCATGAATGAGAATAACATACAGTAATTGAATAGGCTATGGTAGGACATGTGCCGATTTTTTCAGTGTGCCAGGGGATGCTTGACCCCTAGTTCTGCCCCAAGGCCCCACCCCTGCCCCTCTTCTTCCTGTCCCGTTCTGTGTCCTCCCCCAAGTGTGCCATGCCTTTGCTCCTCCCCTCTTTTCCCCTCTCCCCAGCTCATTGTGGCAGGCAGGAGGCACAGCGAGGTGCTGATCGGTGGGGCCCACCAGCTGTTGGGAGGCGCTGGGAGGGCATGGGGGAGCTGATGGGGAGCTGCCAGTGGGTGCTCAGCACCCTCCATTTTTTCCCCATTCTCCATCCCCACAGCACCCATGAAGTTGGCACCTATGAGGTAGGACAAGACTTGCAGATTACAGCAATGACAAAAATGACAAAAGTCTTACAGGGAAGAACATTGGATTTTTGAATAATTAGTAAATTATGCAAAAAGCCATATATAAGTTATGTGGAATAGTTTATCTCTTAGTTTAGCACTCCAGGGTAATAAATAAAATCTGTTTTTCAGTGCAGAATAATAAAATTTCAGTGTTGTTTCAAATATATTGTTGTTTCTCTCTCTCATGGGCACATTGTTATAGACATTACATATATATTAGTTCTTGCCTAAAGAGTATGAACTGAAAAGTAATTGTTTGGTATCTTTAACCAAAAAAGTAGTCATGTAGTTTTCTGACAAATTGACTTCTGAAAAGAAAAATTTCCAGAAAACTACATTTTTGGGCACAGGCCAAGTATGGAACATTTTGTTCCCAAGGTTAGATTTTTAAATTTATTTTTTAAAGAAATCATTGGGGAGTGAGTGAAAATGGGAAATTTTAATTGAAACTGTTCTCTATCCGCAGTAGCTTTTGCTCCTATGTTAATGCTATGGTGATATGACACAAATTCTTTAAGCACTTAAGTAACTGAAGCTTTGTCCAGCTTCCATTTTTCTATGTTTGTTCTATATTCTATGAATGATTTTCATATTACTGTGCTCTTTGTAGTGTTTCGGGCACATTTGGGGTGGTGGTGAATTGGAGTAGGAATATTTTCATTGTTGTACAATGTAGATTGTTTTACTAAGGTGGAAGCAATGTTTCTCTCTCAGTTGCAAAGCTTTAACTACCTTTCAACTTTACAGCAGGGTAGTCACAAGCACATATATCAAATTGCTTTCTTCTCAGCATGGTGGTTTTGAAATAGGATCCTTGGTATAAGTGTTAATTTGAAGATCCACCCTTAAATAATGTCTGATATCAGGATGAAGCAAATGGTAGATTTAATAGTTCCCTCTTGATTTCCCCCTTCTTCTCCACCCCCACCCAACTTTGTTTTTAAACCTTTACCATACTGAGGAAGTTGTTTTTCTAAGCTTGCTTCTAAAGCCTGTTTTCCATTTTAATTCAGATTTCATCTGCCTCACTGCACTGGAGTAGGGACCCTATTTTCTAGAAAACATGTCCCCCCCCCCCCATCTGTCATATTTTTTGTTTCTTTAAGCAAACCTTGTATTTTCTCTTTGTTTTGTTTTTTTAAGTTACAGGAAATCAGAGGGAAATTTTTGTTAGTAAATTACTTCATGCTCTTTTTAAAAAAAAAAAAAAAATCTTGGTTTAGGAGATGTCTGGTAGTTCTGTTGAAATCTCACTGTGTTAAGTGAATAGCAAATAATAATTCAGCATGGTAAATAACACTGGGAAATTCATGGGAGCGCTTAGCAATAAGTCAGGCTTTTGTTTGGGAACAGACAGGACAGAATTATGCCTTATAACCATCCTACTGCAAAATCACATTGGAGGAGAAATGACTGGTTTCACTAGTCTTCTCCACAAGAATCATTCCCTAAAAAGTTTTAATTAATCACTTTGTTACACAGGTTTAAGACTATGTAACTCCATTAATGTTCACCACATTCCAGCTTAAGTTGCTGAACAGGGTTTGGAAACATATAAATCCATTCTGCATGAATTAAAATTTGCACACGATGAATTCAGACCGTGTGACCTATTTAAAAATATTAAGGATCTAATTCAGCTAGTCCTGGAACCCACAAGAGGAGAGGCAGTTCTTGATTTAGTCCTAAGTGGAGCACAAAATCTGGTCTAACAGGTGAATATAGCTGGACTGCTTGGTAATAGTGACCATAATATAATTAAATTTAACATCCCTGTGGTGGGAAAAACACCATAGCAGCCCCACACTGTAGCATTTAATTTCAGAAAGGGGGGTACACAAAAATGAGGAAGTTAGTGAAACAGGGTAAAGTGCAAAAAGTGAAACCCCTGCAAACTGCATGGAAACTTTTTAAAGACTCCATAATAAAGGCTCAACTTAAATGTATACCCCAAATTAAAAAAAATAGAGAACCAAAAAAGTGCCACTGTGGCTAAACAACAAAGTAAAAAGAAGCAGTGAGAGGCAAAAAGGCATCCTTTAAAAAAAGAAAGTTAAATCCTAGTCAGGAAAATAGAAAGGAGCATAAACTCTGCAAATAAAGTATAAAAATATAATTAGGAAGGCCAAAAAAGAATTTGAAGAACAGCTAGCCAAAGACTCAAAGTAATAGGAAAAGAATTTAAGTACATCAGAAGCAGGAAGCCTGCTAAACAACCAGTGGGGCACTGGGCGATCAAGATGCTAAAGGAGCGCTCAAGGATGATAAGGGCATTGCAGAGAAACTAAATTAATTCTTTGCATCTGTCCTCATGGCTGAAGATGTGACGGAGATTCCCAAACCTGAGCCATTCTTTTTAGGTGACAAATCTGAGGAACTGTCCCAGATTGAGGCGTCATAAGAGGAGGTTTTGGAACAAATTGATAAACTAAACAGTAATAAGTCACCAGGACCAGATGGTATTCACCCAACAGTTCTGAAGGAACTCAAATGTGAAATTGCAGAACTACTAACTGTAGTCTGTAACCTATCATTTAAATCAGCTTCTGTACCAAATGACTGGAGGATAGCGAAAAAGGTGACAATTTTTAAAAAGGGCTCCAAAGGTGGTCCTGGCAATTACAGGCCTGTAAGCCTGACTTCAGTCAAGACTATAGTAAAGAACAAAATTGTCAGATACATAGATGGACATAATTTGTTGTGGAAGAAGCAACATGGGTTTGACAACAAGGGAAATCAGTCTACTAGAATTCTTTGAGAGGTCAACAGGCATGTGGACAAGGGGGATCCAGTGGATATAGTGTACTTAGATTTTCAGGAAGCCTTTGACGAGGTCCCTCACCAAAGGCTCTTAAGCAAAGTGAGCAGTCATGGGATAAGAAGGAAGGTCCTCTCATGGATTGATAACTGGCTAAAAGAGAGGAAACAAAGGGTAAGAATAAATGATCAGTTTTCAGAATGGAGAGAGGTAAATAGTGGTGTCCTGCAGGGTCTGTACTGGGCCCAGTCTGATTCAGTATATTCATGAATGATCTGGAAAAAGGCTAAAGAGTGGGGTGGCAAAATTTATAGATGATGCAAAACCCTCAAGATAATTAAGTCCCAGGCAGACTGCAAAGAGCTACAAAGGATCTCAGGTGACTGGACAATAAAATGGCAGATTAAATTCAATGTTGATAAATGCAAAGTAGTGCGCATTGGAAACATAAACCCAACTATACATATAAAATGAAGGGGTCTAAATTAGCTGTCACCATTCAAGAAAGAGATCTTGGAGTCATTGTGGAAAGTTTTCTGAAAACATCCACTCAATGTGCAGCAGCAGTCAAAAAAGCGAACAAAATGTTGCGAATCATTAAGAAAAGGATAGATAATAAGACAAAAAAATATTGCCTCTATAAATCCATGGTACACTCACATCTTGATACTACGTGCAGATGTGGTTGCTCCATCTCAAAAAAGATATATTGGAATTGGAAAAGGTTCAGAAAAGGGCAACAAAAATTATTAGGGGTATGGAACGGCTTCTGTATGAGGAGAGATTAATAAGACTGGCACTTTTCAGCTTGGAAAAGAGGTGACCGGAGGGGGGGGGGGGAATATGATTGAGGTCTATAAAATCATGACTGGTGTGGAAAAAGTAAATAAGGACGTTTTATTTATTCCTTCTCAACACAAGAACTAGGGGTCACCAAATAAAATTAACAGGCAGCAGGTTTAAAACAAAAGGAAATATTTTTTCACAAAACGCACAGTCAACCTGTGGAACTCCTTGCCAGAGGATACTGTGAAGGCCAAGACTATAGCAGGGTTCAAAAAAGAACTAGATAAATTCATGGAGGATAGGTCCATCAATGGCTATTAGCCAGGATGGACAGGGATGGTGTCCCTAGCTTCTGTTTGCCAGAGGCTGGGAATGAGCAATGTGGAATGGATCACTTGATGATTACTTGTTCTGTTCATTCCCTCTGGGGCACCTAGCATTTGGCCATTGACAGGATAGGAAGACAGGATGACTGGGCTAGATGGACCTTTGGTCTGATCCAGTATGGCCTTTCTTATGTTCTCAGTACTGCATTACTCCAGTTTTACATTGGTGTAACTCTACTGAAAACTGGGTTGGAAAACTGTTTCAATGTGATTTTTTTTTTCCCCACTAAATTTAAGCTAGAGTTAATTGGGCTTTATTTTGTGCCTCCTGTCTCTCAGTAGGGTTACTGAATGTATTACCTTAAGTTCCCTAAATTTGTGTACTTTGATTTATAAAGAGGAAATCCTTTTTTACGAGTACAGTGGTGATTGCAAAATGACTTCCATAAATAACTAAGAAAGATGACTTATTTTGTATCGTTTACCCTCAGGACTTAATATACTTTTTTAGAAATTTTAAATACAACTTTTGGGCAAGGCAGAACATTTGCTATAAATATGTGATCTATCAAATGTTTATTTTTTTGTAGCTATGTATATTCTGGGTATGCAATATTTTTGTGATCTCAAAGTAGAAATCATCCTTGCCGATTTATGCTGCTGGAAACTGACAGCTATAAAGAGGAGATATATGATGATATATCACTTAGCTACATTACATTGCACCAGCATTTCAGTGAATAAAGAATCTTGTCCCCATGTGTAATCTTTGCATTGGCAATTTTATAATGGCATCATTTCTTTTGTGCTGTAGTTTGGTTGTGTCACTATTTTCTGATATTTGTAACTTACATGTCAAAACTCACCCTGAAATGAATCAAAACAAGAATGGCATCGGTGTCTCTCACAAAGTTTTAAACTATATTTTTATTGTAAGTTTTAGCTAAAAGTTTTAGATGCCCTTTTAAGATGCATTTACACGCTCTTTTGTTTCCATGTAACTAAAATTAATTGCAACTGTTAACTTTTTAAATAATGTAGGATAATCCCTTATTGCTGTGGGTGCTGGTGTTTTGGTGTGGTTTGTGTTTCCCAGATTAACAGGATTTAGGTTGGAAGGCTATGACAGATACAGAGGCAGCAGTGGGAGTGACCCAAGTAGTGGAAGACACAGTGAAGATGACTGGATGTGGAAGCTGCGGTAAGTACATGATCCTGGAGGGGGTACCTGGAAAGAGTTTTGTCTGCATGAAGTGCCGCCTGATAAAACTGATGGAAGAAAAGATCAGAGGACTGGAGATGCAGGTGGAAAGTCTGGTTGAGTTTAGAAGGGGGTTCAAGCAGATTATGGAGCAAAGACATGAGGCGGCTGAAGGGAAAAGCTCAGACTTGCAGATGGAAGCAGGACCGAAGAACTCTGAGGGGAGAGTGCTTGGTGAAGAAAATGGACAGTGGAAGCATGTGACTAAGAGAACCAGGCAGAGGAAAAGATGGGCTAGTGAAGGAGAAATAGAGCTCAAGAACAGGTTTGCAGAGTTGGAAAATGAAGAAGGGGCTCAACAGTTGGTCACTGAAGGTGGAAGGGCAAGGAAGAAGAGAAGAGTGGCTAGTCCTATAGGAAAAGGGGAAGAGTCAAAGGAGACTACTCCAAATATGAGCCCCAGGAGGATACAGGATGGGTTGAAGAGGATTACAAGGGAGAATAGGAATGGAAAGAACTTGTAGCCAGAGGGAACAGGGGATAGACTGGAGAAACGCACCGTCACCAGGAAAAGGCAGATCTACGTGATCGGGAACTCCTTACTGAGAGGAATGGACAGGCTTGTAACCAGAGCTGATCCAGAGAATAGAAGGGTGTGCTGTCTTCCAGGTGCTAAGATACGGGATGTGGACCTGAGGTTGAAGAGGATCCTAAAGGGAGCTGGAAAGAATCCACTGATCGTCCTTCATGTGGGAACAAATGATATGGCTAGATTCTCGCTGGAATGTATCAAGGGAGACTATGCCAGGCTGGGGAAGATGCTTAAGGAAATCGAGGCTCAGGTGATCTTCAGTGGGATTCTGCCTGTTCCTAGAGAAGGGTAAGAAAGGTGTGACAGAATTATGACTATCAACAGATGGCTCAGGCAATGGTGCTATAAGGAGGGCTTTGGGATATATGGCCACTGGGAGGCATTCATGGACAGAGGGCAGGTCTCTTGGGATGGACTTCATCTGAGAAATAAGAAATAAGTGATGAAATGGATAAGACATAGTCCGTCTGGGCAAAAATCACATTGGGGAAGAAAACTAGTAGAGTCCGCGCCGTGATAGTGCTTGGGGTGTGCTATAGACTGCCGGCATCCAATTTGGATATGGATAGAGCCCTCTTTAATGTTTTTAATGAAGTAAATACTAATGGAAACTGCGTGATCATGGGAGACTTTAACTTCCCAGATATAGACTGGAGGACAAGTGCTAGGAATAATAGGGTTCAGATTTTCCTAGATGCGATAGCTGATGGATTCCTTCATCAAGTAGTTGCTGAACCGACAATAGGGGATGCCATTTTAGATTTGGTTTTGGTGAGTAGTGAGGACCTCATAGAAGAAATGGTTGTAGGGCACAACCTTGGTTCAAGTGATCATGAGCTAATTCAGTTCAAACTGAACGGAAGGATAAACAAAAATAAATCTGCGACTAAGGTTTTTTATTTCAAAAGGGCTGACTTTCAAAAATTAAGGAAATTAGTTAGGGAAGTGGATTGGAGTGAAGAACTTATGGATCTAAAGGCTCACATTCTTTACCCGATTAGGCACAAACATTCTATAGCCAGAATTTTTAATGAATCTGTAAACCAGAGGTTGTACTGTATGACTGGAGAATTGCTAACATAGTTCTTATTTTTAAGAAAGGGGGGAAAAAAGTGATCCGGGTAACTACAGGCCTGTTTGACATCTGTAGTACGCAAGGTCTTGGAAAAAAATTTTGAAGGAGAAAGTAGTTAAGGACATTGAGGTCCATGGTAAATGGGACAAAATACAACATGGTTTTACAAAAGGTAGATCGTGCCAAACTAACCCGATCTCCTTCTTTGAGAGAATAACAGATTTTTTTTTTTAGACAAAGGAAATGCAGTGGATCTAATTTACCTAGATTTTAGTAAGGCGTTTGATACGGTGCCACATGGGGAATTAGTTAAATTGGAAAAATGGGGATCAATATAAAAATTGAAAGGTGGATAAGGAATTGGTTAAATGGGAGACTACAGCGGGTCATATTGAAAGGTGAACTGTCAGGCTGGAGGGAGGTTACCAGTGGAGCTCCTCAGGGATCGGTTTTGGGACCAATCTTATTTAATCTTTTTATTAATGACCTCGGCACAAAAAGTGGGAGTGTGCTAATAAAGTTTGCGGATGATGCAAATCTGGGAGGTATTGCCAATACAGAGAAGGACAGGGATACCCTACAGGAGGATCTGAATGACCTTGTAAACTGGAGTAATAGCAATAGGATGAAATTTAATAGTGAAAAGCGTAAGGTCATGCATTTAGGGATTAATAACAAGAATTTTAGTTATAAGCTGGGGACGCATCAATTAGAAGTAATGGAGGAGGAGAAGGACCTTGGAGTATTGGTTGACCACAGGATGACTATGAGCCACCAGTGTGATATGGCCGTGAAAAAAGCTAATGCGGTCTTGGGATGCATCAGGTGAGGTATTTCCAGAGATAAGGAGGTGTTAGTACCACTATACAAGGCACAGGTGAGACCTCATCTGGAATATTTTGTGCAGTTCTGGTCTCCCAAGTTTAAGAAGGATGAATTCAAACTGGAACAGGTACAGAGAAGGGCTACTAGGATGATTCGAGGAATGGAAAACCTGTCTTATGAAAGGAGACTCAAGGAGCTTGGCTTGTTTAGCGTAACCAAAAGAAGGCTGAGAGGAGATACGATTGCTATCTATAAATATATCAGAGGGATAAATACCAGAGAGGGAGGATAATTATTTAAGCTCAGTACCAATGTGGACACAAGAACAAATGGATATAAACTGGCCATCGGGAAGTTTAGATTTGAAATTAGATGAAGGTTTCTAACCATCAGAGGAGTGAAGTTCTGGAAGAGCCTTCCAAGAGAAGCAGTGAGGGCAAAAGACCTATCTGGCTTCAAGATTATACTCTATAAGTTTATGGAGGAGAAGATATGATGGGATAACATGATTTCGGCAATTAATTGGTCTTTAACTATTCATGGTAAATAGGCCCAATGGCCTGTGATGGAATGTTAGATGGGGTGGGATCTGAGTTACTACAGAGAATTCTTTCCTGAGTATCTGGCTGGTGAGTCTTGCCCACATGCTCAGGGTTCAGCTGATCGCCATATTTGAGGTCGGGAAGGAATTTTCCTCCAGGGCAGATTGGAAGAGGCCTGTGGGTTTTTCGCCTTCCTCTGCAGCATGGGGCACAGGTCACTTGCTGGAGGATTCTCTGCACCTTGAAGTCTTTAAACCATGATATGAGGACTTCAATAGCTCAGACACAGGTGAGAGGTTTATTGCAGGAGAGGGTGGGTGAGAGTCTGTGGCCTGCATTGTGCAGGAGGTCAGACTAGATGATCATAATGGTCCCTTCTGACCTTAATATCTATGAATCACGTGCAAGAAGTGCTAGCTATGGTGGAAGAATGTGGAGTGACACACACATATGCAAGAGTATAATGTACTAGCATCAGCCAGTTTGAAAAGAAAAGCCAATACTAGTGCCATTGGATTTTTCTCAATAAATACAAAGGACAGCAGCACAGTAGTCTGTTTTTTGTGTAGAAAAAGTTCTGGTAGAGAGAAAAAACATTAATAGAGGTATCTGTTCAGATAAACCACTTGAGAAATAAGCATGCCGGATTGGGGTAAGCATTTGCATAGCATGTAGCAGAGTAGATGGTGGACATAAGTGAAATTGGGAGTAGATTAGAGGCAAGACCAGACATCCCATTGTGTGACAACCATTATTATCCCTTTACTCATGCCTATTCTGGTATACAGTGCTATGGAAAGAAGTACTGTGATGAAGGCTGGTGCTGCAGACAAATTTTGTCTGATGATATAACCTACTTTTTCAAGAAATAGTTGAAAGAGCAACAAAATATAGCATAAACCACTCTAA
This sequence comes from Chelonia mydas, assembly GCF_015237465.2. Classification (NCBI taxonomy): domain Eukaryota; kingdom Metazoa; phylum Chordata; order Testudines; family Cheloniidae; genus Chelonia; species Chelonia mydas. The sequence continues at coordinate 41,497,474 of NC_051251.2, read as the reverse complement.
TATGGATGGTTAATACAAAATTGGCCAAAATGCTGGTGATGAACATAAATAATTGTAGTCAATAAGAAGCTAAGAATTTTTGGCTGTTTCAGATTATGCAGTTCCCAGTAACAAATTTAAAGGAAAAATTGATTCTTCGAGTAGTGTCCCTATGGGTGCTCCACTGTAGGTGTATCTGCATCCCAGCACTGCCGATCAGAGAACTTTGGTAGCAGTGTCCTGTTGGCCTGCACATGCGGTGTGTCTCCTCGTGCTGCGCCATGAGGCTAGCCCCAGTGCACATGGGTTAACCGTCCTCAGTTCCTTCTCAACCACCCCAGCTAGAGATAGATGGCACTTTAGTTGTCCATTCACGTATCATTAACTCTTTTACAATTGCTATTTTTTAGCTGCCTTTGAAGCGTCTTTTGTGTGTTTAACTCGTTCTACTGTTTGTTTTCCCATTGCCGAAAAGGAAAAAAAGACTTGTTCTTTGTAAACCGCTGGAGAGGTACAGGGGAAACAGACCCCCTGGACAAGAGTAAGCCCCAGCTCTCTCGGTGTCAAGAAGTGCTGCACTTGTAGTAAGGTGATCCTGGTTGCAGACAAGCACTCCCAATGCATCCGTTGTCTCGGTGAAGGCCACAGCCAATGAAAGCGTTCCCTCTGCCAGCAGTTCAAGCTAAGATCCTGTAAAGACAAAGAGCTTCGCCAAAAAATTATCTTTATGGAGGTAGCTCTCCAACCCCAGCTTTCTCGCAGGCATGAGTCTTCCCCTCAGCCTTAGACTTTGAAGGATAGTGGGTCAAAGAAACAGACTGGGAACTCCTCTCTGAAGTAAAAAAAAAAAAAGAATGGAAAGTCCTCTCACCAAGTCTAGGGATATCCAAAAGCAGTCGCCATCTTGCTTGGTATTCTCGGCACTGCCGGCACCAAGACCACAATCTGACATCACGATGACTGTCAGTATCTGGTACTGCTGACAGGCCCATGGACTCTTTGGGCACAGGAACCAAATCTTCTGTCCAGAGAGAGAAAGGAAAACACCCTATAAAGACGCTTCTGGTACGCGAGTCAACATCAATACCGCCATTGACAATAGTCTGCCCAGCAACAGAGAGACTGGTACAGACAAGGTCTCCATCTCCCTCGGCACCACCATGGGATGATCGGTACCAGCAGAATTCCACCAGGCTGGTGACCTGGGCATGATAGAGGTACCCGGCTCTCCACCCTTTGATACCGATGTCACGGCACTGAGCCTTTGCCAGGCATGTTGAATATTCCCGCAATCATGCCTACCCCCCTGTCGAGTGAGGGGTTGGATAGTGAGCCTGAAAAGTACTTTCACAGTACTTCTCCCAAGCTCCATATGGGACCCACTATCAACAGGTTCCAGAAATATACCCACAGATGGCACCACCACCATCTTGTTATGGCCACCGATGGGCACCTCCACCGGGCCCTATGCCACTACAGTGGCCATACTGGGATCCTTGGGCACACACTGACAGCACTGAGGGCCTCAGAGCCTTGGGAGACAGAGGAGCAAGAAGGGCACATGGAGGAGGAGGTAACACCTAAAGCCATATCCTCCTGTTCCCCGGACAAAGTGGTTATGCCTTCACCACTGTCCATGTCCGACAACTTCTGTCTCTTCTAGGAGCTGGCAAAAAGAGTAGCGGACACCCTTCACATACCACTGGAGGAGGTCAAAAACACACACCACCAGCTAATCAATATCCTCCACTCACTGTTGTCCTCGAAGATCGCCGCCCTAATCAACGAAGCCATTGTAGACCCTGCTAAAACAGTGCGACAAAACCCTGCATTGGTATCCCCGACGTGCAAGTGTGTGGACAAGAAATACTATGTGCCTGCAAAGGAATCAGAGTTCCTTTTCTCCCACCTGCCACTCACTTCTATCATGGTGGATGCTGTAAACTCTCGTGGCTGGCAACATCATTTCAGGGCAACACCCTAGAGCAGGGAATGGAAGCGCCTCGATCTCCTTGGCAGGAAGGCATATTCCTCTGCCATCTTACAATTTCGTATTGCCAGTTACCAGGTGCTCATGGCAACCTACTATTACACAAATTACAATAAACTGAATGACTACTGATAAGCTGTCAGAGTGTCATCGGGAATCCTTCAAGGCCATCATTATGGAGGGACAACTGGTGGCAAAAACATTGTTGCGGTCAGCCCTCGATGCCACCAACATGGCAGCCAGATCCATCTCCATGGTTGCGGTGATGATACAGGCATCTGGCTCCACTTTTCGGGGTTCCCGAAGGAGGTGCAGACAACAGTGGAGGACCTCTCCTTCAAGGGTATGAAGCTCTTTTCTGAGAAGATCGACGCCACCCTCAGGTTGCTGGGGGGAAATCTGCACACCGCGGCAAAGGAGACGACATTTTAGTTCCCAATCCAAACGCAGAGCTTATTTGTCTCAATTCCTATCACAGCACCATTTATGAGCCACAAAGAAAAAAGGGAAAATTTCCGAAACGTAAGCTGTTCTGTCCACAATTTTTGACCCAGCCCCCTGCCTCTAAGCACCAATTTGATGGGCAGGTCGAGGTGCCGCAAGACCACTTTCCACTACTGTCTATGACCGTGCACCCATTTGGCCATGCTTGGCAGCGTTCCGCAGTGCCTGCGAATGCATAATGTTGGACAGATGGATTGGACAATCTCTAGGATCTGGGTACTCCATCCACTTCACCTCTCTACCTCCTTCAAAATGCCCTTCCCTGTCCCTCTTCCGGGACCCTTCTCACAATAGTCTACTACAACAGGAGATTGACTCCTCCAGTTAGGCACTATAGAACCAGCACCTCAGCATCTACAAGGCAAGGCGTTCTACTCTCATTACTTCCTAATACCTAAAAGGAAGAGTGGTTGGAGACCCATACTTGACCTCAGAGCTCTGAACAAGTTTGTGAAAGCTCCGTAGTTCAAGATGGTCACCTTTGACGATCATTCCATCTCCAGAACAGATACTGGTTTTTGACCCTCGGCCTACAGGATACCTACTTTCATATTTCAATACTACCATCTCACAGATGATTTCTCAGATTCACTCTGGGACATGATCAGTACCAATAGAGCGTCCTCCCCTTGGGACTCTCATCAGCCCTGAGAGTATTTTTCAAAGTTTTCCTTGGTATCCACTCATTTACTCTTGCAGGGATAATGATCTACCCTTACTTGGATTATTGTCTCCTCAGAGCCCGATCGCTCCAGGAAGCTTATGGAGCCATAGACACCATGATAAACTTGTTTACAGAACTCGGCTTTCAGATCAACACCCAGAAGTCAACCATCATGCCAGTGCAACACCTGGAATTAATAGGGGCTGACCTGCTCTACAGGCTAAAGTCTTACTACCTCGATACAGGTTCCTGTCCCTGGTCTCACTCATAGACATGGCTCAGTGCAGTCCCCAAGTACCAGTCAGACTCTGACTCCAACTGCTGGCATACGGCGGCAGGCACAGCTATGATATTGCACGCCAGACTCCAGATGTGATGCCTCCAGGTATGGTTCATTTTGGTTTACAGACTGAACAGAGACTGTCTGGACAAACCCGTCACTGCCTACCAGGATCAAAAACTCCTTGGACTGGTGGAGGAACCCAGCTAATGTACACAAAGGGATCCCCTTCTCGCAGACATCTGCATCACACATAAGATGGGATGCACATTTTAACAGCCTCCGAGCACAAGGCAGATGGACAACTGTGGCGATATCACTACACATCAATCTCCGTGAACTGAGAGTGGTCAGGAATGCCTGCGCCCATTTCCTCCTGCTGATGGCAGGATCACATACGAAGATCCTAACAGATAACATAGCCTGCATGTACAACATCAACTGCCAGGGAGGGGCCAGGTTTCCCTCCTGATGCACGGAAGCCATGAGACAATGGAACTGGTGCATCTCTCACAACGTCACCTAGTCCGGGGCTTACCTCCTGGGCATGCAGAACTTGATAGTAGACAACCTCAGTCCCAAATTCCTGCATGATCATGAGTGGGAGATGCATCTGCCAGTACTCAATGACTTGTTCACACGATGGGGAACACTGTCTACAGACCTGTTTGCCCCTTACTAGAAAAAGAAGTGTCCACACTACGGTTCCAGAGTGGGGATGGGATAGCACTCTCTGGGTGATGCTCTTCTCCCTTCGGAGAAGGACTTTGTTTATGCCATTTCCCCATTTCTTCTCTTGCTGAAGATCCTGCTAAAAATAAAAAGGGACGGAACTCAGGTCATCCTGATTGCTCCTACTTGGTTGACACAGACCTGGTACCCTTACTTGACACAGCTGCAACATGCCTGCCAATTTCCCAACCATTCCACTCCTCCTCTTGCAGGATAAAAGGTGTACCCTACACCACCTGAAAGCATGTCTCCTGCGTGGTTCCAGCACCTAGAAAGTTCCTGCTCAAAAGAAGTACAAGAGGTTCTATTACACCGTAGAAAGTCCTCCACATGACTGACTTATTTGCAGTAATGGGCCAGGTTTCAGATTTGGTGCATGTCCCAACAAATCTCTCCAATGTGAGCAACTCTTCCACATATTCTGGAATATGCTCTGACCCTTAACAAATTGAAGTTATCCCTAAACTCTCTTAGTGTCCATCTGGCAGCTATCCTAGCTTTTCACCAGTCCGTAGAGGGGTACTCAGTACTATCGCACCCAACCACTAAAATGTTCCTTAAGGGAATAATAAACCTCTTCCCTCAACCTTGACTCCCTACCCGCCCATGGGACCTAAACCTGGTTCTGAAAGATCTCTCCCCTCCCCCCCCCCCCCCCCCCCCCCGAACCCATGGCCACCTGTTTGCTAATGTATCTATCAGTGCAAATGGCCTTCCTGATAGCAATTACCTTGGCTAGAAGAATAGGGGAGATACATGCGCCATCCAAGCTGCTCTTTTGTCCCTCCCTCCCCCTCCACCCCCAAGTATTCTTTCCAGACAAGGTTATATTGAGGCCGCATCCAAAATTCATTGCTAAGGTAACCTCTCCTTTTCACATGAATCAGTCAATTCACTTTCCAGTCTTCTACCAAGCCTCACCAAGACAATAGGGAGGCTGTACTATGTATCTTAGACGTTAGAAGAACCCTAGCATTCTATTTTGATAGGACAAAGGCCTTCAAGAAGTCTCCTAGACTTTTCCTCTCTGAGGTGTAAAGATCCAAGGGCTCAACGACATCAGTCGAAAGACACTCTTAAGTGGGTCTCGAATTGCATCATACAGTGCTACCAAATTAGTAAAGTGACCCCTCCAGACTCAATTTGTACACATTCCACAAGATAGATTCCTCATCTATCGTCACCTTCAAGGATATCCCTATCTCAGAGATCTGCAGGGTGGTGACATGGGCGTGAATCCACACCTTCACAGAACTCTATGCGATCACTGGAGACTGCCTCCGATGCCATCTTCGGCTCCATAGTACTGTCATCTGTAACTGACCTGATTCCGAAGTGCCAGCTCTCCAAAACGGGTTCTACTTGGGAGTCACCTACGGTGGAGCACCTGTAGGGACACTACTCAGAGAAGAACTTACTCATATTGTGCATTAACAATGGTTCTTTGAGATGTGTGTCCCTGTGGGTGCTCCACAAACTGCCCCCTTCCCCTCTACTTTGGAGTTTTCATTTATGACTCTGCGATAGAGAAGGAACTGAGGATGGTTAGCCCCCACATGTTGGCTAGCATTGTGGCGCAGCACAAGGAAAGAGAGAGTGCGTGTGTGGGCCCAACGGACGTTGCTACCGAAGTTCTCCAATCAGCAGCTCAGGGACGCGCACACACCTACAGTGGAGCATCCCTAAGGGCACACCTCTCGAAGAACCATTGTTACTGCACAAGATGAGTAACTTCTTTTCCACCAAAGGGGTCCTAGACTATTAAAATCATTCCAAGCATTGCTGTCCAAGATTTTGAGATAATCTGAAATAAAATATTGCTGCAGTATGTGAACTAGTGAGCTTCATGTATGTTACTTTGCAATGGGTTTGCTTTCCTTTCCAGTGCACTTCAGCTAAAGGCAATGAACAGTTGTCTGTTAGCAAACAGTGCTGTGAAGCTTTGAAAAGAGCTGCATTTCATGTAGTGTATTGGAAAAGCTTTACGCCAAAAATGCAGTCTCTTCCTCTTGTCTTAATTTAATCTATATAAATACTTCTTGCAGGCTTGAGTTAGTTATTGTGTATTCAGTAACACTTAGGGTTATGTCTTCACTGCAGAGTTAACTCAGGTGATTGGCCCTTTGATCAGTTTAGCCCAGGTGTGAGCAGCTATATTTGCAAAACTGGACCTGGGTTACTATATTCTTGCTGGTGCTTCAGTCACCTGTGTGCTTCGCTAGGATTTCCAGGGATATATGTCCTAGTTCTTCTATACTGTAGTAGTACAAGGTGCTTTAGCAGTGAGTTATGGGAGGATTTGTCTGTCCTGAGCATGAGCAAATTATGGGAAGTCACTGAAGGACTATCAGCACTTGAGTGATTGTAGCCCGTGTCCTTATTTCAAAGTGGGTAAGTTATCAGCCAGAGTGAAGTGGGCATTTCAGCTTTAACCCTATCCCCAGCTGGCTCAGCCAGCCTGGGTTTAAAGTCACCACCAAACTTGAGTGGGAGGGTCTGTGTGTGGATGGGATGGGGGCTAGGAGCTCCACTGAAATAAGAGCCCAAACTCTGCAGTGAAGACGACTTTAGAAACAAACCACTGTGGCATATTGGGGTTTTGCATTGTAACTGGTTTATATCTGTTGACAGTGGGGCATAAGTAACTAACTTGAGTTTGTACAAAATAGAAATACACATGTCCCCCACAAAACTCTTACTCAAATGGGAAGGTTCCAAATATTTACATACACAATGAGAGACCGATCTCTCTATCTTTTAAATCTTTAGGAAGCATAGAGTCATGGATCTTTAAATGTTCTTTATTGATTAGTGACATGAATTTTCATTATGCATGTATATTGAATTTTGACATCACATGCTGAATGTTTTCATTTTATTTGTACATGTGTGATAAGGTTTTTTTCAACCTTAAATACAGTGTTCATTATTGCAAATACTGCGTTAGGGTTATAGTTTCTTGACGCATTGCGTACAACTCCTATTAGTTACTTGCGGTTGCAGAAAGAAGGATTTCAGTCTTATTTTTCTTATCTCTGGCCTGTGCCAAATTGTTGGATGTCTTACCATAGTAACTAAACCATGACTCACTACAGATTTATGAAGCCAGCAAACTCATTCTGCTTTAGTTTAATAGATTGTGAGTAACATCCTTTTTTTTTCCTTTCCTTTTTTTTTTTTTTTTTACAGGACAGATTAAACAAAAAAATTAATATCTAAAGGACAGCACCTTTAGCAGTGTAACAGCATCTAGTGCAATGCTATATATAGATGGAACTTACGTTTCCTCAGCAGGAACTTAAAAATATGACCTTGTAGGCCAGAAACGAGAGCTGCCTACTGAGTGAGCTACAGGGGCAATCTCTCTCAATTCTACAGACTATAGAGAAATTTCTAATATATTGTTCTGTGAGTCACAAAGTACTTGACCAGTAACATTTCCCCCCGAGAATAAAGATCAGGCAGGTTATTTTTTTGAGTCACCAGCATCTGACTTATGTGCAGCTATTTTTTATTATAGTTTTGTTTGTTTCATTCATATGACAGTGTGTGGTTGCTATATAGGCAACACTGACACAAATTTGAAGCATTTTCCGTATAATATTTTCTTAGGAATTATGGTTCCTTATGTTATAGCTAGAGTATAAGGGCTGGCCAGGTGACCCCTAAATTTTTGTAAACGTGTTTATTGGCTTTAAGTGGGTACCTGATATAGATGTGCCTGATATATGTACGGTTGCAATACAGTATAATGGATATTGTGATTGCATCTACATAGATAATCAAGTCAAGTGATGAAGATAAAGTGAGCTGTAGCTCACGAAAGCTTATGCTCAAATAAATTTGTTAGTCTCTAAGGTGCCACAAGTACTCCTGTTCTTTTTGCGGATACAGACTAACACGGCTGCTACTCTGAAACAAGTCAAGTGTGTTAGTCTGTGTCTTAGCTATTCAACAGCTGAGGGAATGGCATTATGCAAATCCATGAGGGAATCAAGCAGACTGTGGTGATGGGTGAAGCCTGCAAATATGTGGCCTATCTCTTATTACCGACCACAGCAGCAAAGGTGGGAGTCATGAAGGCTCCAGTCATCATTAGCAGCACATCTGAGGCGATTAAACCTCACTCAAAGGTGATGTGGAAGGTTAAAACCAGGGGGCTAGATTGTTGAATCCATTATGAGGGAGGCATTGGTTATATTTGAAGCTTGTTCTTGCCACCTAATATGCCACCTTGTGTACTACCTGGAGGCAGTATTGAGATTCCTTAGGGGAATTGTCTAAATCGGGTGCTATGAGCAGAGACAGTGGTTTGGTGGATTAAACATATCTTTAAATGGATATGGCAAAAGTAACTAACTTGAGTTTGTACAAAATAGAAATACACATTTCTCCCACAAAACCCTCTCTCAAATGGGAAGGTTCAAAATATTAACGTACACTTTTGTGAATGAGACACAGATCTCTCTGTATCTTGAGTGTCTGCCCACTTTCTTTCTTTTCACACATTGATCGCTTTTCTTCATTTTTTTTTTTTTTTTTAACATAGAAATTTTCTGTGTTTTGCATTGGATTTGTTTGGAAGCTTCAGGGAAATACTTCACTTTTTTTTTTTTTTTTTTTTTAGCAGCTCGTTATAAGTTGGTGTCTGATAAATTTGAAACCCTGGTCGCCATAAGGCTGGAGAAAGTATGAAGAGCTTTCTTAAACAGAGTGAAATTGACACTGCTACCCACAGGGGCAGAAAACCAGCCTTGTAACTGACCAGAGATTTGTTAATATCACTTGGCACCTGTTGCTGAAGTCTACCAGATTAGTGAGTCTGCAGACTCAGAAAGCACTATATTGGTTCACCTTCCATGTTGAGGTAGTTTCCCCCCAATACATAGCTAATATAAGTTGGAGTAAGAAGGGTTTTTTTCATATCCAATGCATAACTTCAATCTGAAGATGGTTTCTGTAATGGAAGATCAAAATGACATTTCTGTATTTTCAGTAAAAATATTTGTGACTGGAGACGTTTTCTCCTAATGCAGTTCCACTGACAATCCATTATTCTGCCACCTTCCCCTACTGAGCTATTTGTAAGTCCACCATTGGAGTTAGAAGGAATATTTTTATTGATATTTGTGTTTACATCTGTCCTGAAACAAGGACTTGTTCAATTATGGGAAAGGAAATTTGCATACTTCATTTATTTTTAAAAGCTGTATACTTGACAGTTGGTTGAAGGATTCTTACTCCCCTTCTGGTTGTCTGTGGAAAGTGCATGAATGTTGTCATGGGTGAGGGTAACTTTTGATCCCTCAGTCAGTGGAGCCCCTGTAGACACCCCTGTTGAGAAATAGAGCCAGAGCCTACATTTTACCTCCCCTTTGGACTGGGTCTCCAGTTACCTCACCCCTGTTTACCAACCAGTTTCCTCAACAGGTCCAACTGGGTTTGGCCCTTGCTATAGATTGTGTTTCAGGAGCTGTGATCAATAGGAGAATGACACCAAGTAACTTCTCCAAAATATTTATTTATTTATTCATAGGAATGTAGCAATCAGAGAAAAGTGTTTAACACTAAAAGGCCTGTATGCATATTGTTTTACCTAAGCCCTGACTTATTCCTGGTACCCTCAACATCTGGGTGAGCAGGATGGTCTTCCCTCACCCTCAGTTCCCTAATCTTCTCTGTGATGGAAAGGGCAGCACCATATATTTCACAAACGGTTTCAAGAAGAGGCCATGAGGACCTTGTAATGAAGCTAGAGATGCCAAACAGCTAAGACCAATGCCAGAGGCTACAGGCTCAATGATTAAGGTCAATTAACACTCAGCATTTCTTGCAGCAAGGCCCACAGCAGTAATTTTAAGGACCGTGATGAGCATTCCTTGGTTCCAAAAGAACTGACAATGGAGTATCCCTTGGAGCAGCAAGGGTGAAAGCGGGTTGATTGGTTTGGTCTTATGGAGGATCAAAAGCAGCTGGAAGGAATTCCTGAAAATCACTGAATGTATAATCTGTTGGTGTTTCGGGGGAATATTTCTCAGATGAAACTTGCAGTGGGGAAGCCAAAATTCTGAAGGATGGTTACTCTGTCTGGGTGAAGCTGATGGTTTATATGCAGTGTGGATTGGTGAAATCTGTAGGTTATGGGGTGCTGCAGAAGTCTGAAAGTTTGAGACTACCTTCTGAGATGGTGCTAAGGGTTTCAAGGACCCCAGAGTTCTGAGCTATGCTTCCCCTTGTCTGCTTTTCTGCATGAAAGCTAAGCTCTGATAGAGGTGGTACCCTGATTCATGGCAGAGAAAGCAAGGGGTGCACACATGTCCTCATTAATGGAATGTGAGGCCTGCACCAAAGGAGTTGAAGTAACAGAGCACCAAAAGGGAACTGGCAATGTAGAGGAGGAGTAGCCAGTATCCACTGAGTCACTAATTTTGAAGGACTGTCATTTGAGCTTGTTTTAGATGATGGGATAAGGGTGGTACAGAACTGAGGATGGAGTTCAAGATTTCACCTACTTAGTAAATGATGGATTCAGTGGTGAAACAGATAGACACTAGCACTGAGCAGCTCTGGGGTCCCTCTGCTGCTGGCGGGGCTGGGAGCTGCGGGGGGAGGGGCCGCTCACGGCAGCTGGGGTGCTGTGGGGGGCCCCCAGCCTGCAACCATTGAGCAGTTCCAGGGTCCCTCTGCTGCCAGCAATGGTGGTGGCTGGGAGCTGCGGGGGGGTGGGGGTGGCGGAGGACTTCTGTCTGTGGCTGCTGAGCAGCTCCGGGATCCCTCTGCTGCCACCAGCGGCGGCTGGGAGCTGCTTGGAGGAGAGGCTGCTGCTTGCAGCAGGTGAGCTGCTGCAGGGGGGACCCCTGCTAAAAGCTGTGGGAGAGTCCCCTGCTGCCCGCAGAGGCTGGGCTGCTTCAGGGTCCCCTGCTGCTGGCTGTGGGGCCCCCCCAATGTCATGGAGGTCGGATTCCATGACTTCCACAACCTCCATGACATAATCTTAGCCTTAGTCATGGCTCATTCCACAGCGTGTGTCAGGAAGCTATAAAGTTTTGGATGTGGTGCCTTCCTATTGCATTGGAGAAAGACATTTCTGTAGGCATTCCCACCTATATCACTGTTACCTAGGGCCATACACAAGATTCAAATAGGCATGGCCAAGATTTTTCCAATAGCATCAGTGAGAAGCAGACATCACTGTTGATCCATTCCAACTCACCAAGCCACATTGTACCATTTGCTTCTATTATTGGACCTGTTGTTCCAGGCAGTAGTCAAGATGCTCCACACAAATCGACTCTCAGTGTACCTTGTGGCTTGGACGATAAACTTCTAAGGAGCCCTAACTTTTCTTGCTCTGGAATAGTAAAATAGGTTCTCTTGTAGTCCATGACACCTGAAACTAGAAAATGTTATAGGTAGAAGTGGAAGCTTGTGGAATAGATGGCCTTTCTCAGAGCCCATCCCTGTCTCTGTGGTCCAAGGTCATGCGCTATACTTCAAAGGCTTGTGCATTTCATCCCTAAAAGTTCATTTAGCTGTAGTTGCAGCATACCAGTAATCCATTAATGAATCCAGTGTGTTTTCCTATACCATATAGAATCATAGAATATCAGGGTTGGAAGGGACCTCAGGAGGTCATAGGACCAATCCCCAGTTTTTGCCCCTGATCCCGAAATGGCCCCCTCAAGGATTGAACTCACAACCCTGGGTTTAGCAGGCCAAGGCTCAAACCACTGAGCTATCCCTCCCCCTCATAGTTACCTGAATTCTGAAAGACCATGTCAACATTCTTCTGACTGTAGAAGAGCCTGGTCCTGTGTGGGATTTGGACTTTTTGTAGATTCTAAGGCCAGAGGGCCTCGGATCATCTAGTTCAGTGGTTCTCAAACTTTTTGTATTGGCAACCCCTTTTGCACAGCAAGCCCTCTGACTGTGACCCCCCCCTTATAAATCAAAAACACATTTTTTACGTTTAACACTATTTTAAATGCCAAATGTATAACCCTATTGTTTAAAATGAATTTACCTTTTTTCCTCTGCTTTTAAATTAAGTCTAAAACACATTTTTATTGAATTATTGTTACAAGCAAAAGTTTTTTTTTTAAATAGTTACTGTTTAATTCTGGGGTGGAGCGCGAAGAAACTTTGTCAATATTTTTCACAGCAGGCTTACTAGTGCCCCTTGCCACCCTTACTTCCGCACTGCTGCTGGCAGCAGGCACTGCCTTCAGAGCAGGGCAGCCAGAGAGTGCCACCTTTACTTCTGTGTAACATTTGACCTTTGCCTTGGGAAGGGTGGCTACGGGGGGAACTAAGGCAAAGTTTGGGGTGGCTATAGCCCCAACAAGCTCCATAGTGCCGCGCCTGCCTGTGTGTTTGACTGTTAAATTATAAATTTTTCTTTGGCCAATCTTAGTGTTTTGATTGGGCCGCATATAATGCAGCTGTTCAACTGCTGAACAATCAAGTCCTCTAATGTTATCGCATTCCCAGGCTGGGTGAACTTCTATTTTGGCACCTTGTTTTTGGAGGCGGAGTGGGGTTGGGAGTGGAGCTGGGCTGGAGGGGCTTGAGGCTGTCAGCCTGGCTCAGGGATGTCGGCCAGAGCCCGGGCTGACAGCTCGTGATCCCCAGTTTGAGAATCCCATATCTAGTTTGACCTCTGCTATAACACAGACCATGGAACTTCCCTGAGATAATTCCAGTTTGAACTAGAGTATATCTTTTCAGAAAAGCATACAGTCTTGATTAAAAATTGCAAGTGGTGGAGAATTTACCAAAACCTTGGTAAATTGTTCCACTAATTGAAAGGATTGTATCATATTTGCTGTCTGAATTTGTCTAACTTCAACTTCTAGTCATCCGATATTGTAATATCCTTGCTAGGTTTGAGACCATTATCAAATATTTGATCCCCAGGTAGTTTCTTATAGACTATAGTGATCATGGCACCTCCCTTAACCCTCTCTTCGTTAAGCTAATAGATCGATTTTCTTCATATCTCATTAAGAATGCATTTTAATCCTTTCATCATTATTATGGCTCTTCTCTGAACCTTCTCCAATTTATCAACATCCTTCTTGAATTGTGGGCACCAGAACTCAACACTGTATTCCAGCAGCTGTCAGACCAGTGCTAGGTACAGCAGTAACCATGTCTCCTACTCCTGATAAAGATTCCCCTGTTGATGTATCCAAGGATTGCATGAGCCCTTGTAGCCCCAGTGTTGAACTGAGAACTCCTGTTCAGCTGATTATCCATCAGGTCGTCTTTGGAGATTCTGTGGTTCAGGAGAAGGAACTGAGGTGGCTGGGGCTGCACTTCTTTACGCACATTCCAGTATGGACCACTGATACCAATAAGTGCAAGCGCAGCCCTGGTAGACATGGCTTTGGGAGAGGTTCTGTGGAGTTGATGCAAGGGGGTCCCAACCCACAAGTGTCAATGCACAGAACTGGCTCTCAGTGAACAAAACTTACTAGTAAGTAACCTTTCAGTCGCTCTTGTTGTTGTCTCACTCTCTTCCCCTTCCCCAAAGTACGTTATGGAAGCACCGTGGATTTGCACTTAAAGCATGGATTCAACTCAAATTTTCAGCACTTACTTTTAGAGTACCAAATGAATTTTCTGGGAATTCACAAATTTGTTTGAATTCAAATGATTAAAAATAGATTCTTTTAGCACCCTGTGTCATAGTTTCTTTTCCCGATAATCTTAGTAACAAATTAACATACATACTTCAAACTTCCATCATGGTTAAAATTCTTTTTTTTGTTGTTGTTGTTGATGTTGCTTAGGCTAAATTTGTGGGGGGGAGGAGAAGGGAATTCATGTTTGTTTGTTTTGTTTTCATTTTCCTTCATAATTAAAAGTTTTTTCTTCAAGCACTTATGAATGTTCTGTTAGAGGCTTCCAGGCATAACTGCCCTTTTTCTAAATAGTGGCCCTCTCCCATTATCAGTGGAACGGATATAATTTGTTCAGCTAGGTGGGCATTTTAAGAAGTACTCCTGTCTATCTTTGTTGTTCAATAGAATTGAAGCTGTACGCTGCTCTTATCAAAGATGGTTCTTGCTTCACTCTCAGACAATGACAGGTGGTAACCATTTTGATAGAGGATAACTCATTGGTTCTCAAACTTTTGTACTGGTGACCCTTTCACATAGCAAGCCCCTGAGTGCGAACCCCCTTATAAATTAAAAACACTTTTTTATATATTTAACACCATTATAAATGCTGGAAGCAAACTGGGGTTTGGGGTGGAGGCTAACAGCTTGTGACCTCCCATGTAATAACCTTGAGGGGTCCTGACCCCCAGTTTGAGAACCCTGGGATAACTCTTCATAAGTGTCTCTGAAGATTTTTATGCACCAGCCTTTCAGTTATGAAAATTAATAACAGTAATTACCATTAATCCTAAACATTCTTTAAAAAATTATCCTTTAACAGAGAGCCAACTTTAACAGAGAGAGTAGGAGGGGGAACTAGGAGTGTGGGTGTGGGTGAGGGACAGGAGAGTGAGGGGGAAAATGTGCGTGCGTGCATGCATGCATGCATGCATACAGGGGAAAGTGGGGAATAAGATGGTAGGAGTGTACAGGACAACGTAAGTGCAAGAGGAGGGGAAACTAGAAGGACAGGAGGTTGAGGGATTCTGGTTGCATATACTGTCATAAAAATAAAGGGAAAGGTAACCACCTTTCTGTGTACAGTGCAATAAAATCCCTCCTGGCCAGAGGCAAAACCCTTTCACCTGTAAAGGGTTAAGAAGCTAAGATAACCTCCCTGGCACCTGACCCAAAATGACCAATGAGGGGACAAGATACTTTGAAATCTGGATGGGGGGGAACAAAGGGTTTGTCTGTGTGTGTGGGATGCTTTTGCCGGGAGCAGATCAGGAATGCAGCCTTACAACTCCTGTTAAATTAGTAAATAGTCTAGCTAAAAATGCGTTAGCTTTCCTTTTGATTAATGGCTGGTAAAGTAAGCTGGGCTGGATGGAATGTATATTCCTGTTTTTGTGTCTTTTTGTAAGTTAAGGTTTTGCCTAGAGGGATTCTCTGTTTTGAATCTGATTACCCTGTAAGGTATTTACCATCCTGTTTTTATAGAGGTGATTCTTTTACCTCTTCTTTAATTAAAATTCTTCTTTTAAGAACCTGATTGCTTTTTCATTGTTCTTAAGATCCAAGGGTTTGGGTCTGTGTTCACATGTACAAATTGGTGAGGATTCTTATCCTCCTTATTCTTATTCTTACCCCCCAGGAAAGGGAGTGTAGGGTTTGGGGGGATGTTTTGGGGGAAGACATCTCCAAGTGGGCTCTTTCCCTGTTCTTTGTTTAAAAGGCTTGGTGGTGGCAGCATACGGTTCAAGGACAAGGCAGAGTTTGTACCTTGAGGAAGTTTTTAACCTAAGCTGGTAAGAATAAGCTTAGGGGGTCTTTCATGCAGGTCTCCACATCTGTACCCTAGAGTTCAGAGTGGGGAAGGAACCTTGACATTATACTCTGGCTGCTTTGGGCACCTATGGCCAGTGTTCTCTAGCAGCTTATGCGCCAGCGTGACATAAAGCAGTTATAACAGTGATACTCAGACCTCAGTGGTTCAGGAGCCAAATTAGCAATCAACATTACCCAAAAGAGCCACAGTAGTATGAATTCATTGTTCTTCGAGTGCTTGTTCATGTTGAGTCCATTCTAGGTGTGTGTGCATCCACATGCGCAGTCATCTGAAATTTTTGCCTTAGTGGTGTCCGTAGCGCCCCTTTGAGTGCCGCACCCATGCGCGGGTATATCAGGCACCGCCAGGGCCCTACACCCTCTCAATTCATTCTTACCACCTGTGGTTAGTCAGAGCACCTTTCCTTGCTTATCAAGGGCTAGCTGCCCTTTGGACTTCGTGCCTTATATCCCTGTATATAGTAGATGCTTCAATAGTTATTAATGACCTGTTAAGTCTTTAGTTAGTAGTTAGAGTCCCAGCGGGGGCATGCCCTGATGTATGGGGTTCAAGCCCTACGCAGACTGTAACAGGCCTCTGCCTGTTAGTGACCCCCATGAAAGTTGTTTCACGTCCTTGGGAGATGCACACAGAAAAGACAAGTGCCTTATCTGCAAAAACTTTTGGACCTGCACGCAGAAAGAGTGGGACATTCGACTTTGGGCTCTCTTGATAGAGTCCGGCCTCCGTCCGGCCTCCGAGCCATCTTGCACGATTTGCCGAGCATCTCGGCATCAGTGCGAAGTGCACCCCTGACACCGAGCTCTGCTTGGCACCATTTCCCATCACCGGTATTGAAAAAGAAGGTCAAGAAACACATCTCCCCAGCACCAGGGAAAAGAGCCATTTGGCTGCTGGCAAAGGACCCGCCTTGGGCCATCCGTCTACCCTGGAGCCAAGCAGTCGGCCTTCTCCCGTTGGGGCCGTTAGCCCCATGAAAGGTGGTCCTCCGACTCCTGTGAGTAGTATCGGACCGATGCCCTCATGTGCTCCTCCGGCATCGAGAGAGCAAGGGCCACAGATGCAGCAGGGGCGCAGGTTTCGGCAAAGGCTCCCCAAGAGGGCCGATAAATCTCCCCAAGGAGAAGTGGAGTGCCGCCAATCTCTGAGACAGTGACACCCTCTCCAACTCCATGCTGCCAGTCACCAGAGCCACCACCAAGATTATCTGGTGCTCGCCATTGGTCACTGGCACGGTGATCGGGTCCCCGTTGTGTCGACATGGATTGAGAGAGAGGTGCGGGTCCCCTTCCTATCTGTACCGATCGCCTTCCTGCTGTGTCGACGCTGATCCAGGTCACCCACGCTGTGGGAGCGTTCTCCATCCCACCTCCAGTCCCCTGGCACTGACACCGGTCTCCACTCCACCAGTACCAGTCCCCTTATACTGGGCACTAGTCACCATTATCTGTAGTCTCTAAGCAGATCCAAATATCCACGGCCCCTCAGTGATCTCCAGAGGGCTGGTCCTCTGGTACTGAAGGACAGTTTAGCCTGTCATCTAGACCCCAACGGTGCGACTGGGCAACCGAGACCGTAGCGACCGCATCAGTGCAGTGGCAGCCAGGTTAGTGGCCTGTGCAGTGCCCTTATTGGAACACATGGAGAGTTCCAAGGGACAGAGGCACTGGGTTTAGTCATCGCCACCCTTCTACTTCCTGCTCACCTGCGCAGCTTGGGCAAGCAAAGCAGCCCGGAGGCCAGAAGCGCTTGTTTTGATGGCGCTCTTAATTCCATATTCCCGGGTCACAGGTGTTTCTTCTGTTTCCTAGTGGGCGGGCACCATTTTCAATTCACAGCGCTGCCCTTTTAGCCTGTTTTCGGCCCTGAGGGGGTTCATGAAATGTGTGGCGGCTTACCGGAGACATCAAGGGGTCCAGATTTTCCCATATCTTGACGACTGGTAGGTCTCGGGAGCAGGTGCAGAGGACCCTCAGTCTGGTGCGTTCCACCTGCTATGGTGTGGGCCTGTTAATAAACATTTTAAAAGTCCACATTAACGCCAGTCCAGCACATAGAATTCATCTGGATGATCTTTGACTTCACATGAACCAGGGCCTTCCTTCCAGAAGCGCGTTTTCAGGCCATGTTGGACTTGATCTCCCATTTTAAAGAACCATCCGCTCACTACAGCCTATAGCTGCCTACATCTGATGGGCCACATGGCTGCGAGCACGTACGTGGTCACTCATACTCGACTCCATCTACAGCCTCTGCAAGCGTGGTTGGCCTTGGTTTATATCCCCCACAGGCACCGAGTGGTCAGGGTGCTGAACCACATCCTATTGTCACTGCATTGGTGGTTGGACCCCAAGTTGGTGCTGCAGGGAGTTCCCTTCTCAGCTCCCTCCCTGTCGCTGACCCTGGTCTCTGACGCTTCGGATCTGAGCTGGGGAGCCCACCTGGGTTCTGAGCACACAGGGCTGCTGGCTGTGAGACAATCTCACTCTCCATACCAACATCAGGGAGCTCAGTATGGTTTGCCTGGCCTGCTGAGCTTTCTTGCCCCACCTGAAAGGCAAGGTGGTGCAGGTCCTGATGGACAATACTGCTGTGATGTATTACAGACAACGCTGGCTTTGGCAGAGCAGGGCTGCAAGACTGAACTCCAAGCCCACCTCCGTTGATACTGCTTGTGAGTGACCTAGAATGGAATAGGCATGAGCAAACGCTCAAAGAAAAAATGGTTACCCACCTTTTCATTACTACCTGTTCTTTGAGATTTGTTGCTTATGTCCATTCCATTACCCGCCCTCCTGCCCCTCTAAGTTGTCAGCAAGAAGGAACTGAGAGGGTGTAGGGTTAGCAGCGCCTGATATACCAGCACATGGGCGCAGCACTCAAGGGGGTGGCAGGGACCAGCCCTATGGATACCACTAAGAGAAAAATCTCTGACGTGCATGTGGGCGTGCACGCACTAGAATGGAATGGAACACATCTCAAACACTTTATGAAAAAGTGGGTAACTTTTTTTTCATTTACACTGTATGTGTGTGTGTGTGGTCTCACAACAAAATGACTCACCAAGTATTCTACAATTGTTTAATAACTTAGATTTGGTATTAATTAAATCAGTGTTTTTAATATCACGTGCTGCAAAGAGCTCCAGGAGGCACATTAAAGAGCCACTTGTGGCTCCTGAGCCTCAATCTGAATATCACTGAGTTCAAACATACCAGCGAATATGGCCATAAACGTTAAATAAAAAAAAGGGAGATTTAAGGGTGATACTCCATATCTTCAAACAATTAGAAATGATGCAGTCAGGTGGAGAGGAGAGGAAAGAAAAAAAATCTAGTATCTTTGGACGGTGTAATCTAGTCTGAGACCACAAACGTTAAAATACCTTAATTATTATTATATCATGGTGTCACTACAGGGCAGAGTTAACGTTATTAGGGCACCCTAACTGCATTTCTGAACCTTTTTTATGTTTAGATTTCTTTAAAATTTAACTTCAATTCTGAATTTCATGCATTTATAATGCTACATTTTGGGATAATTTTAACACCCCTATAATTTTATAACCTAAATTACAGATACAGTCAATCAGTCATAGCTTTATTTTAACTTTAGTTTTTGTCTGGGAATGTTCTGCAGTTGAAAGGAAATTGAGAAAAGTATTATTTTAAGTCCTGTGCAATGTTGTCCTTCGAAAAATTTGTGATCTTACAACGTGTTATGGTTAAACTAACAAGACTTTTTTGGACTGCAGTATTTTTTCTACATGACTATAGTATCTTTGACATCTTTGTATCAAACAGTGAAACAAATATGTAACTCTCTCAATTGGTTTGGATAAAGAACTCTGCAGTTAAGGATTTCCTCCATAATATACTGTAATATTCAGTTGTCATATTTAAAATAACTTTAGAAAAAAGAAAAATCAACACAAACGATCTAATATTATAGGATGAATTATGGAACTGAAGTTCAGTTATACAGAACATGTGGTACTGTAGTCTTAATTGTTTTAATCTGTTGTATTTCAGTGTTTTTTGGGTAACTGTTCTGCCTTCCTACGTGTTTGTACAACTCCTTGCTTGGTGAGGCCTTGATCCTGACTGGGGCCTTTAGGTGCCTACTGCAATACAAGTGAATTTACTTTACTGTATTGTGTATCTTTTTAGTTAATATGTTGAGGTTTTTTTAGCTGTAGAAAGGCTATAGCTGGTTCTTCTGACAAAGCATGTTGTAAAAACGTTATCGTGAAGAGTTAAAAAGCTCTTTTCAGTGTGTTCTTTTTACAAGCCACCTGTTGCCTTAGATGCATAAGTGTGTAAATTCAACTAAGTGCTCATCACTTGTCAGACATCAGTGGCAGCATAAAAATTACTTGTGGTGCTTGCTTTGCAAGAAGTTCTTTTGTGTTTGTGACATCAGCTTTGTTTTATACAATTAAAGTATTACACGCTAGAATAATCTAAATTGCAACCACTAAATGGTGATGTAGTTCTCCCCCCCCCCCCCCCAAAAAAAAGCTGAATTTGTTTACTGTTTTGTATGTAGCTATTGACTACTGTTTAATGTGACAAATCCCTTTTGCCTTGAGTAGTCTTGGGAAGAGGGTGCGTGTGATGGGGTTTTTTCTTTTTTTTGCGCCACTATTGGATGCTTTTTTATGCTTGTTAAAAAGTTCCTACATTTTTAAAAATAGCGAATTAAAGGCACATAATTGTCTTGCAAGAGGAGAAAATCTTATACTGAAGAGATCCAGACCTCAGGAGACAGTTCCATATGAACAGATTATGACATGAACTATGCATAGTTATATACTCCTCTGTTGTTAAACCATTATATTGTGGTAGCACCCAGAGACTAAACAGGTCAGGGCCCCTTTGTGGTAGGAGATGTACAAACATATAGTAAATGACTATCATTGTCCCAGAGATCTTACCTTATCTCTGCATTTATTCGAATCCCAATGTGTACAGGTCTTTGCATTTAAAATTAATAGATTGCGAGTGAGTTTGTGTGTACATATGTGATATCTATCTGATTCTGTCGTTAAATTGAGTTCAGTTTTGCTTATGCTAAGGCAGAGATAATGAATTTCATAGATATGTATGAATAATAAGGTATCCTCCCGAAAATTACAGCACTCACTCTTTTTGAATTTTCAGAGAATTTACAAGAAAACCCATTGATTTGTTTGAGTTAAATTAATTAAACTACTTAAGAAATGTGATATGTCTGAGACTTTTTTTGTCCAATGTGATCTTAGTAATAGACTAACAGACTCCTCAAATTTCCCATACAGGTAAAATTAGTTGCAATCTTAAGCATAGGCTGTATTTGAAGAAATTAGGTTGTAATTAAGGCAAGTTATTACTAATTGTTGTATCAGATTGTTGTGGTAATATAGGATACAGACAAAGCCAGCTCAACAGTTCAGGTAAGGGCAGGTCTACACTACAGGGCTAAGTCAACCTAAATTAAGCAACTCCAACTCCAGCTACATGAATAACGTAGCTGGAGTCGACGTACCTTAGGTCGACTTATTGCGGCGTCTATACCGTGCTGGGTCGACGGGAGAAACTCTTCCGTCGACTTACCTTATGCTGCTTGTTTTGGTGGAGTACCAGAGCCGATGGGAGAGCGATCAGTGGTCGATTTAGCAGGTCTTCATCGACCTCCGGTGGATCGATCGCTGCGTGTCGATCCCCCGGTAAGTGGAGACAAGCCCTAAATTTCAACAACTAACTTGCATGCAACAATTATATTGATTCTGATAAGTCGGTGGTATTAGGGAGACTGGAGACACATCAAACTCTCCTTGGTAGATTGGTTGGCCCAGCTTTAAAGGTTCTGTGGCTGCATACTACATTGGGGATCTGTGTTTTAAAGGCTCTTGGGTCTGCTCTGTCTGCTCCTAATGCTGGAGAAACTTAGTCAGGACCACTTGAAGTGCAGAGACATTGAGACACATATAGGGTGCTATTCATTTCCTTTCTCAGCACCAATCTCACTAACCTATCCCTCTAGACAAATAAGCAGATTGCAAATTAAGGGCCACATGCACCAGTGAACTAGTGCATTATGCTGCTCTAGTGAAGCAAAGCAGATGTAAACCCAGCTTAATTGGAGCGTGTGATCTGACCACTTTGTGGTGCTCTGGTGTACCAATGAATCTACTATTAAAATAAAAAAATTAAAGTTGATATTGCACATCTTAAAATCATTAGACTATATATAGTATCTTTCTCTTGGGGTTTCTTGTTGTGTGTTCTTGTGAGACATATTTAATGGGGACGGGGGGAGAAAAACCACTCCAAGGACATTCAGAGGCACAAATATACATTAACATGGAGTTCAGGTTGAGAGTAATTTACATGTAAAAAGTAGTTTAGGGGATGTTGCAGTTACTTCACAAAAGGTATAAACTCAGGAAATTCAAAGTTAAAGTTACACTTAACAGAAATCCAAAGATGTTAAAGTATGAAAATGCACAGTTACGGCACCCAAACATTCTTACTTCTCTTCTGTAGTGTTATGTAATCATGATATGATTATTAAAATATTTTAGTGTTTGTGTCTAAGAGTAGATTAAACTGATATATCTTTAAAAGACAGTTTTTATAACTCTTGATTTTGGGATAACTGCAACATCCCTATAACTTTTTACCTGTAAATTGTTGAGGCATACTTTCAACCTTAACTACATTTTAACATAGTTTTTTGTTCTGAAATATTTATAAAAGAACAGATATCCAGAAAATACTTTGAATCAAATTTTATGTACTTTTACGTTCTGCTGATTCTGCCCATTTTTACTCATCTGGTATTAACTATTTCAGTGGAAATATTTGCAGTTAGGTACTACTCAGTGGAAATAAAGGTGGCTGAGTCTAGCCCTAAATTTAATGAAGTGTTTAAAGAAAGTCTTTTTGATTGTATTTGAAGAATGCCTTCATAACCCAATATGTAAATGCATAATTATTATCTACATAGGTAAACTTGTATGTATCTGAAAATAAAGAATAAATCAAACTCAAATTTCTGATGGCTAATTTCTCCCATGTTATTTAAACAAGTAAACAGCATTAATATATTGATATTATTTAAAATGAAGTTTTTTTTCCACTTATTTTTTAGCGATAAATGACTGAGTGGTAATGGAATGGAATTGCTCTGTGAAAGCAAATTATTGCGTGTGGTTTTTTTTATACGAGTCTTTTGTAGTATCACTGTTAGATTTGCTTTTAGCTATTGTTACAAATCTAAAGTACAGTAAGAGTACATTTAGCCAGGGTAAAGGTACCCCCTCAAGCTGAATAGGCCACTCAACCCTCACACAGTGCCATGCTTGATGAAAATCAACAGGGTTTCAGTGATTAAAGTAGAAGAGAAAGTACAAATAAGGTTCCTTTTTTAAAAATGCCAATGTAACCTTTTTGGAAGAGCCGAAGATATGTGTAGCTTCTGAGTTTGTCTCTTTTACCAGAAGTTGGGCTAATAAAAGATATTACGTCTGAAGAAGCTTTAGGTATTCATATTTCCTTCCCTGCTTTATGTTTAGTGTGATCTTTTGGTACTAAGATATTATGACTGCATTATTTGAGCAAGTTGCCAAGTGTTATGAATCATGAGGCACAGGGGTGCCGGAACAGGGCAGGGCCAAGGGGCCAGGGCCCTCCCACTTTTTGAAAGTGGAGGGGCCTGTCCTGTCCATTTTTCACCTGGGCCTGGCCCCCTGCCCCTTCTTTTCCCACCTGGCCGGAAATTGGAGCTTGACCCATGGTAAGAGTGGCCTGGGCAGCTGTGGGGAGACACGGACCCTCCACCAGCCTGGGATGGGAGGCAACCACTAGCAGCCCCCAGCCCCTGTCCCTGCTCCCCGGGCTCCATGCCCAGAGCTGATGAAGGATCTGTGGCTCCCCACAGCTACCCTGGCAGCTCTTACCATGGCCTGACTGCAGCCAGGCCGGAAGCCAGAGCTGAGTCGGGGTAAGAGCCATGTGGGCAGCTGTGGGGAGCCACAGACCCTCCACCTGCCCTGGGCAGGAGGTCTGGGGGGCAGGGACATGGGCAGGCTCTGGATTGGCTGGGGGCTGAGCCTCAGAGGAAGAGGAGGGGTGGGGCCTCGCCCTCCCACACTTTAGGCAGAATCCATGGCCCCTGTTTAGGGACAGCATTTGCTTTACTGTTCTGATGTCACTAATCAGCATAGCTATTCAGATGGAAAGGCTTGATAAATTTACCAGACACTGTCTAGCTGAAGGAGTAAATGCATGAGTTACTGGCTAATAAACATGTGTATGGTAAGGGGACAAGTGAGATCCATGGAGACAGTGCTACTAATCAGAGGCCTGTTCTCTGAAGTGGGAGGGTGTTTACGTTCCTACAATGGAGCTGTCAATGTACTCTGGTGTAGGGATACATTTTTCACATGCTCCTCAGGCTTGTAAGTACCAGATCACAGGAAAGTCCTCTTGCTGTTGGAAGAGAGGGTTCTTTTTTTCTGAACCCTAGCTGCTGGATAAGTAGAGTTAGGGTTACGTTGTTTCTATTTTATCCTTTTTGTCCTACACTTGGATTTTTCGGCTGTTCCTTTGTGAATGTTGTTGGTGCATGTTTGTGTTGCTTCTTGCAGCTTTTGCTTGCATTAGCAGAGTAATGCTGACATGATTCTTAACGGGTTTTGTAATTTACCATCCTTTTCTTAATTTCACTCTGCTGCTGCGTGGCTAATCATGAGAAACCGCAGTCTGTCGGCAAACTCAGGAAGACTGCATAGCATCAGTTCACATCTTGATGGTTATCTTTGCAACCAGTAGTGGCTGTACGCAAACTGTTTTTAAAAAGAAATGTTAAATTTGGCCTAAATTGATGGATTAAGCCCCAACTCATCCGGAAAGCTTCCTACTCAGTGGTGGTGAGGTTGAGTTTTAAATCTTTGCTTTCAGAAGTCATAATTGTTTCTTCTGATTTGGAACAGCATAATTATGTGGACTGGCCCTTTTAGTATGTGCAAACATAGAACAGAAACAATCACCCAGTAACACACAAAAGAACAATCCAATATGTTAGCAAGAAAAGGCATTTATAATTTTTTGGGTGGGTGCAGAAGAAGAAGATTTGTATGATTGCAGGATTTGAATTATTAAATCAGCAGCACAGGTACAACTTAAAATTATTACTAAAGTCTTTATATTTCTAGTAAAGAAGTTTGCTTTGCAAATATTTGTTGCGGTGGGGGTGGAATCCAGATGAAAGTTGCATCTCTCAGCAGAATTGAGACCGGATACTTTGTGGGAATACAAAATGGCACTGTAGGCCGCTGCTGGTGGGGGATATTGTAATAATATCAGCAATATTGTGTTGAAAGTTGGAAACTGGTAACTAAAAGCACATTGTAGGGAACAGATGATTTTAATGACATGAAAAACATTTTTTGAATGTTAGTAATCAGCAAACCACAAAACAAAATGATCTTGTGATCAGAGTTCTGATTTTTCACTGGGAGCTATAATCTAGTCAAAGGTAATCCATCTTGTCTTCACCCTGCAATTTTTTTAGCTTTATTGCATATAGGTTTTCAGAAAGGAAAATATGTACCATTAAGTAGCATGACAGAATGTAAATTAACAACATTGTGTGTCAGAACTTTCCCTTTCAGAATAACACCATTTCAGTCTGCAGGAAATAATTCCATGAAAACAAGTCTTTCAAAAATTATTGGTATTTATTTATCAGTGTATTGGTACGCAGACTTTGACCTACTTTCATTGCTTTGTAACAACTAACTATACTATTAGCCTTTGGATTTTTACCAAGGGTGATCTCTTGTAGATCAAAATGTACTTTTATTCTAACTGCTGAACGGTGGAGCTTTCCTGCAAAATGGCTGGGAGATAAACTGAAGTGAACAGAATTGTTTCTGTCTTTAAACTTCTATGGTCCTTTTGTTTCACGGTCATTTAGGATAGAACACTTCTTTATGTCATAGGTAATTATGGTGCTGTGGACAGGAAGTGAGTGTTAACAAAATGGAAATATTTGGACTATAAACAGTGGTATTTGAGGTGAGCCAAATTGGTGTGGAAAAATAAACTTTTAAAGAAACAAATTCACTTTAACATGTTTATTCTGAGCTGCCAAGATACCTTCTATTGAATCTACTTTTTGAAGGATAGTATTAGACACATCTGGGTAAATTCTTTCAAGTTGCACAAGTTTTGAGCATCCTCAAAACTTGACCTCTTTCTCCAACCTATTATGCTATCAGTTTTGAAAATACGTTGGAAAGCACAATGGATTCTGTTTTCTCTGTTTATGAAATTGGCCAAGATGTCAAATTGTTAAATAGTGGAACATATTTTTTATTAAACTATTGCATCTTTACAATGGTATGGGTACAAATCAAGAATTATCATACAGTATGTGAAAGCTTTTAGTGAAAATTGCCAGGAGGTTGGTTGAAAGTAGTTGGATGAAATTCTGGTTCCACTGAAGTCAGTGAAAATATTACATAGACTTCAGTGAAGCCAGAAGTTCACCCAGTAATTGCCGAGAGAAAGAGCGAGCGCTCCCTAAATAGCATAGTTCCTCTGGCATACTTGGAGAACGATTGGATTTTGAGGGGGGACAGAACCTCCATTTTTCCAGGGAGGAAGGACAAACCATGGCCGATGGATGGATTGACTCTGTGGAAAAACACAAACTGAAGCAAAGAATGCCACACATGGGAACCAGTGACTGAAATGGGGACCTGACTGCAAAAGAAATTTGAAAGAATGAGAATGGAGGGAGAATCTTTTCTGGATACTTCTTGAAAATGCTGACTTTTTAAGTGATAGTGCTTATACATATCCAGTCCTTAATTAAAATAAAATACTAAATCCCATCCTGTACAAATGCACAAAGGTAGACAAGAAGGCAGTAAAGTAGAATTTTGGGAATGGAGGTTGTTTTGTAACTCCGAAATGTTTGCAGCTCTGAACAAAACTCTCTATAAATATATCAGAGGGATAAATACCGGAGAGGGAGAGGAATTATTTAAGCTCAGTACCAATGTGGACACAAGAACAAATGGATATAAACTGGCCACTAGGAAATTTAGACTAGAAATTAGATGAAGGTTTTTAACCATCAGAGGAGTGAAGTTTTGGAATAGTCTTCCAAGGGAAGCAGTGGGGGCAAAAGATCTATCTGGCTTTAAGATTAAACTCGATAAGTTTATGGAGGAGATGGTATTATGGGATAACATGGTTTTGGTAATTAAATATTCATGGTAAATAGGCCCAATGGCCTGTGATGGGCTATTAGATGGGGTGAGTTCCGAGTTACCCAGGAAAGAATTTTCTGTAGTATCTGGCTGATGAATCTTGCCCATATGCTCAGGGTTTAGCTGATCGCCATATTTGGCGTCAGGAAGGAATTTTCCTCCAGGGCAGATTGGAAGAGGCCCTGGAGGTTTTTCGCCTTCCTCTGTAGCATGGGGCACGGGTCACTTGCTGGAGGATTCTCTGCTCCTTGAAGTCTTTAAACTACGATTTGAGGACTTCAATAGCACAGATATAGGTGTGAGGTTGTTTTTGGTAGGAGTGGTGGGTGAAATTCTGTGGCCTGCGTTGTGCAGGGAGGTCAGACTAGATGATCATAATGGTCCCTTCTGACCTAAATATCTATGAATCTATGAAAACGTTATGGTGGTTCTTTCAAAAATTTACAACTGAACATTGACTCAATACAGTTTTGAAACTTTACTAAGCAGAAGAAAAACGATTTTCCTTTTTTTAGTAGTTTACGTTTAACACAGTACTATAATGTATTTGTTTTATTTATTTATTTACTTATTTATTTTTAATCTCTGCTGCTGCTGCCTGATTGTGCATTTTCCAAATGAGGTGATCCATTCATAACTCTGGTGTTTAAGTCTGAGATTCTACTGTAATGTGAAGGGCAAGAACATGCCACTATTAGATTTTCTCCACCATGAATCTTTTGTTTTCCTTAAAATGTTTCTTGTTCACTCTTCATAATAAATATGAACATGAATTCTGAGCATTTGAGGGGAAGAAATAATTCCTGTTGCCTTGCTTGAGACTTTTGCTGCATGTTAGTATGTGTGAATGTGCATAGTGACATTTATGCAAAGAGGGCTGTTGTCATGTCTGTCTTTCATAAAATAAAAAACTGCAGAAAACGTCTGTATGTTTTTGTACACATTTCTATAGTGGAGATGCAGTTATGAGTATGAATACATTTATATTAATGGGAAATAATGATTGATAAGTAGAAAAGAGGGTTAACTTAAAATCAAAACAAACATATGTAATGGATGATGGCAGGATTCAAATGGTAAAAAGAAACGGAAGTTGCTTCCAGATGAAACTAACAACATAAAGGGAGACTTCTTTTTGGGGCAGGGACTGTCTTCTTGTGAGGGTGCTACTAGAATATAAATAATGATAAATATAAGACACAGGACACATTATGTAATAACAGCATGGAAGTTAATTCATCTGCAGTGTATGTTTGGTCTTTTTTAAAATGGTGGTTTAATTTAAAAATTTTTTTTGTCTGATAAAGACAATGTGTTGGTGATCTAAAGCTGCGGGCCAGTGTGTAGGCTTAGTGCCTCATTGAAGTATCACTTTAATGAAAAAGGTGCTGGTGGGCTTACTTCTCCCTGCTAACTGATCTGTAGGTCAGCACGGTTGCTACTGGAGCCGTCCTCTGCTTGCTGTCCCAGTCAGAGGTCAAGTGCTGTGATGATACAGCATAGTAACTTGCTACTGCAGCAATGGTGGAGCTACTACACTTAAGTAAAGACTCTGCAAAGACTGAGCCTGACTTCAAATGTGAAGCCTTACCGAAGAGCACCTCCAGTTTATGTTGGTGTTTTTGTATTGGTTGTTGCCCACATTTTGTGCAAAAATAATCAGATAAGGATAATCCCCTAAAATGCTTATTTTTTTTGTG
Source organism: Chelonia mydas (assembly GCF_015237465.2). NCBI lineage: Eukaryota > Metazoa > Chordata > Testudines > Cheloniidae > Chelonia > Chelonia mydas. Next base: position 41,468,902 of record NC_051251.2, on the reverse strand, counting down.
TAAAAATTTTACAACATTATTTTGACGTCTGCAGTAATGTAATCTAAAATTCTCGAGCCAAGTTTCTAGTACTCTAAACAAGGGGGGGTTTCAAACAAAATAAATACTTTCCTTTATAACATCTTTGTCTTTTGCATCATTAAGAAAAGTGTTTCTGTAATGTTAATTAGCTAGTAACTGCTGTTTTCAGTGTGCTTTAATTACTGTATGTTGCTTGATTATATGTTATGAAATAAACTTAAGTTTATTTCATGATTGTTAAACAGAGTAGTTATGTATTAGCTCACTGTTTAGGATCAGGCTTTTGAGGATATGGTAGAGGGAAGCTCAAGAAAGAAAATGGTTAAATTAAGGCAGAAGTCTGAGGAGATACATGAACACTTTAAGAATTACAGACAATTTAAAGTTTCCATTTATAACTGATGATGATAAAAGAAAATACTGAGCACATATTTTTAACCATATTTACATATAACCACATAATAGCTAATGAAAATTGTGACTTTCAAATAATTTTAAGTGTAAATTTTACTAATACAGACATTTGACGGTTCAGTTCTGCATCATACAATATAATTGAGAAATGTCTCAAGGATTTTTTTTAAAATTCTGTATCAGTTTTATTCAATAATAGCTGCAGTACTGGTAGATAATTCATTTGTATATCTGCAGGCCTGCATACCTGATTCAGCACTGTTGTATTGATTGTTGTAACTTTAAGAAGCTTTTTAGATAAAATTAATCTATTCATTGTTTTATAGCTTGTATAAAATTTTTGACTAACAATGCTAAACAGAAAGTTGTGGTTAATGTTTGTGTAGCTACCTGACCTTTTAATTATTAAAAATTCAAGATAAGTTTCATGTGCGTGAGATAAAACAGCGGTTAATATATGGATTTGAATATCCTTCAAATTGAAATGAAAAAAATTGGAACCAAACTTTTTTTTATAATGTGAAATACTATCTATAATTTCTTTGGCTCCTTTTATGAGAATATTTTTAAAAACTTTATACTGGCTGTTGAGGTAACCAACATTGGAAACCACTAGCAGTTTTAATATTCTTTTCATATAATTGTCTTCAACTCTGGTCTTTGCAGGAGATGGTACTTTAACTACCCAAGAGATTTTCCTTGATGTCTTTTTCTGAGATTCTAGTGGTTTCATTTTAGCAATCAGATGTGGCCATAAACAAACAGCTTACATTTTCAGTTGATGCATAACTTTTTCATTTGCTAGCTTGATCCCTAGTTAAATTTTGTGGTCATATTTACATACTTTTTCTCCTTAGATCTCAGACAAGTTTAATATACGAAGCTGTATAGCTCTGATCATGACTGACTTTGAAAAAAGTGGAAAATATATGGAGACAAACATTTCTGTATTATGAAAGCTTTTTCCTTGAAGACATTGATCCTTCTTTCTTTTACAGGAAGGTTTTAAAAGCAGATGTTAAAATATGGTCATTATAATTATTAGCTATCAGTATAATACTGTTGAATAAATAATTGAATCCGTGGCTATTCAAGGTCTTTAGATTTGTTTTTAAACTTCTCTTTAAAATGTTTTATAAACACTTTAACAAAGGAAAATGATAAAGCTCAACAGAAATATAGTCAATATAGATTCCAAAAAGAAAAAAGGCATTTTAGGTTTGTTTTCATTGGCCTAATAAATGGTATTTCAAATGCTGTTCTGTTGTAGCGTCTAAATTGGGGTAATGAATGCAGTAGATTTGAGAACTGCATATTACAAGCATTGAACAAACGCTTTTTCTCTATGAAGAAACTATCTTCCAAAACAGTAAAATAACTTAAAATATTTCTTGCTAGTGCAAGTATGAAAAAAACCCTTACATTTGGTAAAATTACATTAATTTCCAATTAGTGTTATGTTTTGGGGCTTTGTGTTTTTTCATGAAGTGATCAAACTTATTGCACTTAGTATGAAGGCCTCTGGGCATTTTCAAGTGACTAAACATTTTAGTTGTGTTACTGTTGGTCTTGTTAATTACTAGAGATGAGTGTTTATAATTATTGTAAATGTCTTGTCTTCTGAACTTTAAAATCATCTGAGTGCTGATAAGTTTCAGTTAAAGGTTTTTTAGTCAGTGCATTTTGCTGCTGTGTATTCTGGGTTGGAAGCAATAAGAATTAAGTATTTACCTAAATTTTCTTAGTATTAACAGGTATTTAGGGAAAAAAACAAACATTTGTTACATTAGTTTGAAAAAGTCTTAAAATATGAATTTTGCCAAATTCTTATTAACAGTAGGCAGTTTGTTAAATAAGTTGAATCAAGCTTGCAGTTAAATGTGTATGTAGAATTAATCAAACTGGGATATTAGACTAAAAGACTTTCAAGTTAAAGCTTTTCTGCACGATAGTCTTATAATTATTTCAATGGTTGACTGCAACATTTAAGAGAAGAAAAATCTTACTGTAACTCCGAAACTGTTAGGGAAATGGGTTGCATCATCAACAGCAACAAAATCCATAGAATCATTCAAATAGAGATTTTCTTCAAGATCTTAGCCAGTGCTATAGTTTATAATTTAACTGGCAGTTATGTTCTTGCTGATTGAATTTATTAGAACATGCCTGAAAAATGACTGATAGATCCAGTTTCACTTATTTGGTGCTACAAAACTGACTTATGAAGAAGTTAATTGCAATTTACTTCCATAGTTTCTTGAGCCATTGCAGAGAATAACAGAGTAAAACTGGATTTATACTGATTTTTAAGAAGCAGATATTTGTTGAAAAGCAAAGTGGGAGTGCAAAGATCCATGTCAATATTCAGAATTCATATTTCCCTTGAATGGATGGTTGTGATAAAAAAAAAATGGTACATGTGGTGTGTTTTCATTGCCTGTTGAAAGACTTTCATGCAGTTAAAATAAGCATTTTGATGGTGGTTGAATTAAGAGTTTTTGTCAGTCTCTTCTCATCATGGATGATTAGACTAAAACGTCTGCTTGTCTTGACTTGAGATCACCACAGCTTCAGATAACATGCTTTGTGATTGAAGGTCGAAATATTTTGAATTCTAATAGGCTGCCAGATGAATTGCTTGAAATAGACTGTAAAATTTCAAGGCTTCCTTTTCCATCTGCTGTGAAAAGAACCATTGGGAATGGTTGAGCTTGATGATCATAGAATTACTGGATGGTGATTCTAAAACCCTCAAAGGGAAGTTGCTATGGAGATCTAGTTCCAAACTGTGAAATGATTCACCTTTGAAAGGCTTCAGGGTCTGAGAAGCTGAACACATCATTGTTCAGGTGGTCATTGGTTAGGAAATTGCTGGTGCCTGTGTAATCAGCACTCCTGTGGTAGTTAACGATCTAAAAAGGTTTGTTCTGAATGATGTGGGACAACAGCAATGTGCATAAAATGGCTTCTCTCAATCATAGTTTGCTCAGTCTGGTGCTTGTAAAAATACAGTGAACTAAATGTAGAGAAATGAACTGCTTCGTTGAGGAAGTCTTTTAAAAACAAAATTTTGCTTTGTGATGGATTTGACATCTAAAGTGTAAGGAGAAAAATCGTTTCAGTTTAAAAAGCTGTGGTTAGATACTGCAAAAGTATTATATTCTTTTAACATTTTTATTTTTGCAAGCAGTAGGAGGATGGGGGTTGTGTATTCTTGTTTGTGAAGGTTAAAGGACTAGCACTGTTGGAAGTTGAAGATTCCTATTGAATCAGAGCTCAGGAACACTGCAAGTAGCCGCGATACATTTTACTTATTTTGGCCCTCAAAGGATTTTTGGGCCTACCAGAAGCTGTGCTTAGGCAGTTCTGACAAACGTCCTGGACATCCAAGACTCAAGTAAAATCAAAGGATGGTTTTTTCTTTGATAACTTATGGTATATTATGTGTTTGGGAGAAAATGAAACAGTGTACTGAAATTGTTTACACAGATGTGCACAATTAATATATTTTATAAACTACTGCCAAGAATTTGGCCAAAAGTGCTGCTTAATTTACTTGACAATTATTTAATTGACCAGTGTGACCAGTCTGTGCTCTTTCAAGGTATTGCTGGGTGTAGTCAGCAGCTACCCCTACATCAGAAAATTTTCAGATGTCTGACTGTTTAAGTACCACCTAATGTAGTATATGTAAAAACTCTTGAATATGGTAGTGGAGTATATAATAGTATTGCTGACCTAGGTGCTATTAATAGGATCAGGAAAAGATGACACTTGTGACTACTAGATGGTGCCAGATAGTTACAGAATGCAACTGAACATCATTTCAGAATATAGTTATTCTTCAAGTTAAATACTATTTAAAAATCAGCATAATTGAAATCAAGATTTTACCTCATTCAAAGAATATGGAGGAGTAATTACTGCCTGTGTACTAGGCAGTCAACCAATCTTGAAAGAGTAACCTGTTTTTTATAGGGGAAGGAGCTAACATTCAAAATATCATGTAAGCACTGAATTGTATCTGGTTCATAGTTACATAAATACATGTAGATGTCTAATAGAAAATACCAAAAAACTTTTGCTAAAACTTTTATTTTATGGAGTTCTTACTCTTTATTTTGATTACTGGGGACATTGCCTGAAAACAAAATTCTTATGGCTTAAGATTTCACCTGTTTGTGGTGTTTGTTCCTTATCTGAGGGTCTCAGAAATGACATCACAATTAATTGAATGGTAGTAACTATATGTGATGAATAAATAGCAGGAGCAAACAATTACTTAACTCTCATCTCCCTTCTTTATAAATGTATTGATATCAGCAAGTAATGTAATTTAATGTCAATTACTCTATGTAAAATATACCTTACAAATTATCATCAGGCCTTTTGAGGGGATATTTGGCAAATGCTACTCTGCAACATTTTTACAGTAATTAACTATTAATCCTGTTGAGATTTACAAGTGGTTATATTCTGAAAAACACTTACTACTTTTACTGTGAATTATATATATAATAGTGTGTGTGTGTGTGTGTGTGTGCATGCGCACACGCAAGTCTCAACAGGATTAATAAATAGTTAATTACTGTAACCAAAATGTTGCAGAGTAGCCTTTGCTAAATATCCCATCAAAAGGTCTGATGGCCTGGAATGCCAAGAAACAAGGTGTGGGATCATGAATGGCATGCAGTAACACCAGTCAAACTAACCATACATTTTTTTAGCATTGAACGCTGCGGGTCTCGCTTTGTTTTTTATGTTTACCTGCACTAACTTCCATAGTGCTCAGAATTAGAAGATATTCAAAGGAGAACCATGAAATTGTACAGATATATAAAATACTGATAGTAATAACAGAACAATGAAGCCAATTAAAAAAATCTTTTAAATACAGTTTTTGTTTTAAGAATTTCAGTGCTAATTTTCTCATTGTAAAACAATGCCTAGGCAGTACTTTTTAGTGTACTTGGTTGGACAATCCAATGTTTGATATTTGTATAAAGTATTAGAGTAAATTGGTTCAATCATTATTATAGTATGCTACCATTAACAGAAACAAGATATTTCTCAAAATATTTAAAATTTAAATAGTTGTTAAAATAACCTTTTGGAAGCCAAAAACTTCTCTCCTGAGTTTCTTAAATTTTGCAACGAGGGCTGCCTCAGTTTAGGCGTTCAAGATTGCAATTAATTTTCTCTTTGTTGGCTTATGTGTATTGTTTACATCCTATACTTCAGCAAACAAGGAGTTTTGTCAAATATCTTTAAATATTTTCTGCCCTAGTTGTAATATGGAGACTGCACTGTTGTCACTAATTGACGATCTAGCAATAGATGAAGGTCAGTTGTACATGCTTTCTTTCAGATCAGTCAGGAGCCTTCAATACTATTGACCATAAATTATTTTTGACTTGATGCTGGCCCAATGTAGGGAGTGGACGAGGATTGTTAGCCAATGATTTTATCCTTTCCTCACAGAAATCCAGTTGGGTGGGTGTTGGACAGTTATTTATCCAATTTGAGGAGTTTCACTTTTTGTAATCGAGAGAGTTCTGTAGTCCCTGTCTTGTTTAACATGTAATTTTTATTAGTATTGATTTTTATTACAGTATCAATAGAGGCCCCAATCAGGATCCTTCCCCATTGGGCTTGGCACTGTCTAAAACTGAAATAAAAGAGCTTGCAGCCTAAATAGGGACAGACAACAGGTGGATGTAGAAAATAAAGGGATTGAGGAGGAGGAGGATGACAAAGGTGAAAGTAATAAGAACCCAAAGTTTTACAGTTTGAAGTCTTCATGGTTTTTGTTCTTAATCAAATGAATGCAAATCACTATAGCTGCTTATTATGGGACTACTGGGGATAATTAATTATATTTGGGTTTCTTTGTCACTGGTATGTAGATGACACAGTTGCATATCTCAGACATCTTCACTGGCACAGTACTTCTTACATCTGTGTTTCATGGATCTGGGACTTGTCACTGTTGTCTGTCTTTGTACTTTCAGATTGGACCTTTCTTTGGAAATCACTTGGACACTTCAGCTGATTCATAGCATGGTAGACTGGCTGATTAGAGGGATTAACCTCAGCAGCTCTTTATACAAGAGATCCATGGACTAGATCTGGCTTCCTGTTCCTTCCCAGATGTGGTCATTTCTAGAACCCGAATGGTACAGGTCCTTCAGGAAATGCCTTATTTTTGTGCCCTCCATATATCCATTGAGATTAGTTTATAAACTCTTTGGGTCAGAGACCATCTTTTTGTTGTGTTTCTGCAGTGTTGAGGCTATCACAGCACAAATAATAATAATGAGTTACAGTACACCACTTTTGAACAGAGAAGGCTATAAATCATGCTTCTTATTTATGTTCCTAATTAAGAGATGCCTCATTTCAAGCGTACAAGATTGCAAATTATGGCCTATCTGGCTACATATTTATGTGCCCTTTGCTGTAGTATCTAAACTCCATATACATAACTAAAAACAATACATCTGATACCGAAAGACTGAAAATAAGGCCTCTGTTTCTAACAACAGACAAAGCATTATCAGAATGGAATGAACACCACAAGTTCTCTTCCCGTGGGGGGCACCCCCCCTTTTTTTTCTTTTCCTTTCTGTGGCCTAAGGGAAGAATCTCAGATCTTTTTGTCTCTGCTACTAGCAGATTTCCTAAGGAAGCATTCTTCAGATTGGTCAATACTAGCCTTTCTAGGTCCTCCCAGAGAGGAGACATCTATCCCTGTGTGAAAATTAAGATGGGAAGATAGATGCTAGCAATAATTCAGAGGGTATACTGCATACTGTTTACACAGCTTTCCTTCATATCTAGGAAAATGATGATATCTTGCTCTTGTGACATAGATACAAGGCTCAAAAGTCCAAATAGTTCTTTTTCGTGTGGATAGGACTGATAATCTCGAAATCAGAGAGAGCGTGAGAATTGTATCCAATTTATTTTATTGCCCAGAGGAAGTCAGGAGAGGCCTTGACCATTAATGGTTTAGAACCAGTTTGTAAACAAGAACAGATCAAAATTCATGAGCTGTGTCTAAAACGGGTTTTGTACACTGATGGATCATCAAAATGCTTCCTTCTGCAAACTGTCATGTGCTGGAAATGGCCCACCTTGATTATCATGCACATTGTAGGGAGAGTGGTCACTTTGGATAAGCTATTACCAGCAGGAGAGTGAGTTTGTGTGTGTGTGTGTGTGTTTTTGGGAAGGGGGGGGGTGAGAAAACCTGTATTTGTGCTGGAAATGGCCCACCTTGATTTTCATACACATTGTAAAGAGAGTGGTCACTTTGGATAGGCTATTACCAGCAGGAGAGTGAGTTTGGGGGGGGGGGGGCGGTTAGTCTCTAAGGTGCCACAAGTACTCCTTTTCTTTTTGTGAATACAGACTAACACGGCTGTTACTCTGAAACCTGTCTACATGCTACAAGGGGCCACAGCAATGGTTCCCTCAACCCACCCAGCAATATTGTTAACCTATCCAACTATACTCTCAGCCCAGCAGAAGCAGCTGTCCTATCTCGGGGCCTCTCCTTCTGCCCCTTCACCCCCACGAACATGATACAGTTCTGTGGTGACCTAGAATCCTATTTTCGACGTCTCCGACTCAAGGAATATTTCCAAAATACCTCTGAACAACATACTAATCCACAGAGGCCTCCCTACCAACATTACAAAAAGAAGGATTCTAGGTGGACTCCTCCTGAAGTTCGAAACAGCAGACTGGACTTCTACATAGAGTGCTTCCGCTGACGTGCACGGGCTGAAATTGTGGAAAATCAGCATCACTTGCCCCATAAACTTGCCCCATAACCTCAGCCGTGCGGAACACAATGCCATCCACAGCCTCAGAAACAACTCTGACATCATAATCAAAAAGGCTGACAAAGGAGGTGCTGTTGTCATCATGAATAGGTCGGAATATGAACAAGAGGCTGCTCGGCAGCTCTCCAACACCACTTTCTACAAGCCATTACCCTATGATCCCACTGAGAGTTACCAAAAGCAACTACAGCATTTGCTCAAGAAACTTCCTGAAAAAGCACAAGATCAAATCCGCACAGACACACCCCTGGAACCCCGACCTGGGATATTCTATCTACTACCCAAGATACATAAACCTGGAAATCCTGAGCGCCCCATCATCTCAGGCATTGGCACCCTGACAGCAGGATTGTCTGGCTATGTAGACTCCCTCCTCAGGCCCTACGCTACCAGCACTCCCAGCTTCGAGACACCACTGACTTCCTGAGGAAACTACAGTCCATCGGTGATCTTCCTGATAACACCATCTTGGCCACTATGGATGTAGAAGCCCTCTACACCAACATTCCACACAAAGATGGACTACAAGCCGTCAAGAACACTATCCCCGATAATGTCACGGCTAACCTGGTGGCTGAACAATGGTCACATAAACACCACCCTATACCGGAAACCTACTGACCGCTATTCCTACGTACATGCCTCCAGCTTTCACCCTGACCACACCACACGATCCATCGTCTACAGCCAAGCTCTGCGATACAACCGCATTTGCTCCAACCCCTCAGACAAAGACAAACACCTACAAGATCTCTATCAAGCATTCTTACAACTACAATACCCACCTGCGGAAGTGAAGAAACAGATTGATAGAGCCAGAAGAGTTCCCAGAAGTCACCTACTACAGGACAGGCCTAACAAAGAAAATAACAGAACGCCACTAGCCGTCACCTTCAGCCCCCAACTAAAACTCCTCCAACGCATTATTAAGGATCTACAACCTATCCTGAAGGATGACCCAACACTCTCACAAATCTTGGGAGACAGGCCAGTCCTCGCCTACAGACAGCCCCCCAACCTGAAGCAAATACTCGCCAACAACCACATACCACACAACAGAACCACTAACCCAGGAACCTATCCTTGCAACAAAGCCCGTTGCCAACTGTGCCCACATATCTATTCAGGGGACACCATCACAGGGCCTGATAACATCAGCCACGCTATCAGAGGCTCGTTCACCTGCACATCCACCAAAGTGATATATGCCATCATGTGCCAGCAGTGCCCCTCTGCCATGTACATTGGTCAGACTGGACAGTCTCTACGTAAAAGAATAAATGGACACAAATCAGATGTTAAGAATTATAACATTCATAAACCAGTCGGAGAACACTTCAGTCTCTCTGGTCACGCAATCACAGACATGAAGGTCGCTATCTTACAACAAAAAAAACTTCAAATCCAGACTCCAGCGAGAAACTGCTGAATTGGAATTCATTTGCAAATTGGATACTATTAATTTAGGCTTAAATAGAGACTGGGAGTGGCTAAGTCATTATGCAAGGTAGCCTATTTCCCCTTGTTTTTTCCTAACACACCCCCCCCCCCCCCCCCCCAAGACGTTCTGGTTAAACTTGGATTTATGCTGGAAATGGCCCACCTTGATTATCATGCACATTGTAAGGAGAGTGGTCAGTTTGGATGAGCTATTGCCAGCAGGAGAGTGAGTTTGTGTGTGTGGGGGGGGGTTTGAGAAAACCTGTGTTTGTGCTGGAAATGGCCCACCTTGATTATCATGCACGTTGTAGGGAGAGTGGTCACTTTGGATGGGCTATTACCAGCAGGAGAGTGAGTTTGGGGGGGGGGGGGGCGGAGGTTGAGAAAACCTGGATTTGTGCTGGAAATGGCCCAACTTGATGATCACTTTAGATAAGCTATTACCAGCAGGAGAGTATGGTGGGAGGAGGTATTGTTTCCTGGTCTCTGTGTATATAATGTCTTCTGCAGTTTCCACAGTATATGCATCCGATGAAGTGAGCTGTAGCTCATGAAAGCTCATGCTCAAATAAATTGGTTAGTCTCTAAGGTGCCACAAGTACTCCTTTTCTTTTTAAGGTTTGTAACAGAATCCCAGTGTTTTCAGTATTGTGCCCTTTAATCTTGCCACATACCTAAGAAAGTTAACCAAAATTAAGTTTGGTGTTAACCAAAATTAGATTAGTAGTAGCCTTCAGGAGAAACGGTTTCAGTAATTCGCTATCTGGATGTGTGGCTAATATGCGATTCATCTCTTTCATCATCAGTAACAGCAGTATGAGCTGCCTGAAATTTATTGCAGGACCTAGGACTATTGACTGATCAAACACAATAACTCTTTAACTCAGTCAGGAGATTAATCACCTGGGATGCATTTCTATAGTGACAAAAGGAAAGTCTTTCTGTCTGCAGAAGAAGTAAGCAAAATAAATCAAGAGAGGGACAAAAATGCTTACCTCTGAAAATGAGACTGGAGCTCCTTGGTCTTCTGATTTTTTTTTCTGCTTGGAAATGGTGCCAATGGCCTGGTTACTTTCCAGAGGAGAAGGATGTTTTTTCAAAGAATTTGGACATAGTGTGCTTTCCTAGAGAATTCTGCATTTCTCTGAAGTGGTGGTTGTGGGATTTCTGTCTTCTCAGAAAAGTAACATTATTTCAGAATGGGCAATACTCATGATATGTTGTGCTGGGTCGCCCCTCCACATCACCAATATTCTGTGGCACTTGATAAGGTCAGTGTCACATCTTAACATAAATACCTAGAAAAAAGAGTGTCCAGAAGTCCCTCCCGAACAAGATTTGGTGGACAGTGCAGTGATTGCATCTGCAGTAAACAATCAAGGGGAGTTGTAATGGGCCTGTGGGTTTGGAAGCACAGGGGGCTCTAAGATTCATTTCTTCTGTCTTCAGATAATTACCCCTAACTGGCAAGAGCAATTTGATAACCAATCTCAGCAGGTAGAAGATTCTGCCAGTGGAGGGATGACTACTTCCAATTGTGGGAGTAGCAAGATAGAACGATAGCACATTCTAGACATACGTTGCAAAAGGAATCTATCACCAGTGCTTGTCATACAGATACAAGTGTCCATACCCTGAAGCAGTATTTGTAGGTATGTTCTTTGTTCCCTTGGACTGCTTTCTTGGTTAAGTCTTTCCCTCTGCTAAAATAGATTTATTAGGATCAGAATTGTCTTCTCTTCCACTGAATTCTCAGATGACCTTAAATGAACATTTCTGCCTCAGTTTCTCCATCTATAAAATGGAAGTTATAAGCACTCACCTTTGTGAAGTACTTTCAGATTGTTGGATAAAAGTTCCTCTTATGTAAATGGAAAGTGTTTTTATATGGATTGGTTCATACATTCAGGAACTAGATGCTATATTCTTTATTAATACTTTTAAATCAGGTACTGCTGCTATTGTCTTGTTTTTATCTTGCATGTGCTCTCCCTGTACATTAGTTAATGTATAAATATATTTTGTCCCTTCTATAAAATAGTTGTCAAAAGATTGATTTTGTGTGCAAGTGTGCAATTTCCTCTTTGGTGCTAGAATTAGTTTCTCCTTACCCTAACTGCTACTAGACATTCAGTGCTACTAGACATTCAGTTCATGACTCGCCTCATAACAGAGAAGCATCTACTTTCCACATGCCCCCTGTGTGTATGTTTATCAGATTGCTTGAACAAAGTATATTAGGTGCATAGTAACTAACAATGCAGCTCAGTTTCTGAACTTCTTTTTAGTTATTTAAAATCAAGGCTAAACTTAACAAAAACAAGTGTTTTGAGTGGGAATTAAAATCTTCTCATGTTACTACAGTACGAGTAAAACAAAATAATTATTGCCACAGTCACTGAGTGCTTGCATTTAAAATAAATTTATACATATTATTTAAAAAAAAATCTAGTTAACTTTAAAATATGTAAGTTTTCTTGTCATTTAGGGTTCTGTGAAGCTGATCATCAAGAGGGTTGCAAATCATTGGCAGTTTCTATTTTCAGAGTTCCACATCCCAGAGTAATTTGCTTTAATTTCACCCAATTTAACCTATACTTCACACCATCACCATTCAGCTTTAATAGCTATGTTCTATGCATAAGAAAAGCAGATAAATGTCCACAATTAGACTGCATATGATTACAACTAGTTAGGGCCTTATGAAGACAAAACTTAAAGGACCATGGCATTAAACAAAGCCGCAAAAGACATCTGAAAAATTTTCTCCACAAGTCAAATCGACCAGGGTGTTTTTTGTTGACTTTTTTTTTTTTACTTGATTTTACTTATGTTTAAGATATTAGGTATGCCTTCTTTAACTGGAAAAATATTCTTCCTTAAAGAATATTAGATCTCTGTTTACAATTAATGGATTTTTATTATAAACTAACTTCCTCTTAAAGAAGGTTTAGTATATCTGCCCCTTGCATTTGTAGGAATTTATTAACATATATGCAGCATTTTAAGACATTTTATGGTATGTTTATCCAGTAGCATTGGTTTTTTGCTCATAAAGTATGTTTTGTATATAAAGTCTATGTTGTAAAGTTCAGTATTTTCAGAGTTAAGCACTTCTTCTAATGCTTAGTGTAACATTACCACGATAGTTAAGGGTCTCTGTTTCCATTACAGATCCCCCTAATTCTCAAGATACTGGCATGCAAGATCTTCAGTCTTAATATAGGTGGCCTTTATACATATTTTTAATTGATATATATGAATCAGAAGTTTTGTTTTGTGGATTTCTGTTGCTCACTGGAACATCCAATTTTTACTTTTTTAAAAAATGACAAGTCACAGCACTGTTTTATTTGGTGAATGGACATTATAATGACTATTAATTCTGGGTCCACATCAATGTATATGGTGTGTGCATGTTTTTACAAACACACAAAAAACTCTGTTTTTAAATGGGAACTGGTTTAATAACATGTGTTGAATATTTGCTGGAGAGGAGCAAGTATCAACTACATTTCCTTACTGTTGTTCTTAAAAGTCAGAAGTATCAAACTTTCTCTTACCATTTCTTTACAAGCTTAAGTGGGTTAACTTTTTCCCTAAAAAAATACTGTTAGAAACCCTAAATTTATATAGATAATTTGTGATACATTTCAGATTCTGATTAGTAGGAATACTCTTATTCATTACTCATTGTGTAAATACTTATCCAGTTAGTAAATACGATACTAAAATATTTTACATTGTATTAACTTTATTGTAAATTTAACCTCATGTCAAATAGTAACTTATTTGCCTTTTTTTAATTAAAGACAAGGATAATAACAAGAAGAAAAACATGAAGCAGCAGATAGTGTAAAAGATCCCTGTGAATTAATCTTGAAGACTCTTATTAATTGTACCTAATTGCATTCAGAATCAAAATATTGAAAAATGAATAATTGCAAATATATTTTTACATCTATCTGTGCTGCAAAGTGGTCTGTGATAAAGACAATAAAGCTTATGTTATAGGCAGCTTTGTATTTGCATCAAACTAGTTTCGTATGCTATATCATAAAACTTTCAGTCCAATCAGCAACTACATTTAAATACTGCAAATTGTAGCAGCAAAACAATAATTCTGCTGATTAGCCTCTTTCCATTTCTTGTAAGTGAACTGTTTATGCTGTTGAGTACCTTTTGAAAAAAGAAAAAGCCAAAACAGCCTTGATTAGTCAAGGAGTAATTGGATGACTTGATTTTAGCAAGAGAATGAATTGGTTGATGATAGCCTGTAACTAAGTGTAGTGGTTCTGTTCAGATGAATACATAACATAACGTCGTCGAATCTTGACAGGTATAACATAAGCATTGCAAAAATCTCTGGAGGTTTAGTGGTAAATTTTGTCTCAAGGAATTTTGAAGCAGATTCTTGAAAGAAGTGGAAGAAAAATGTGTGCATTGATCGGGTGCTATTTAACAGATGCCTCCTTTTACTACCATATTATGTACATATTTATCTTTTGTTACTTTACACGTTTGTGCCTGTGTACGTAAGAAATTTACATTAATAAAATGTTGAGGTTTCTGTGCCCTCAGTGCTATTAGTAACTGACATATGGGTAGCTCTTCCTTCTCTTCTTTAACTGGCAGGTCAGCAACCAGTGAAAATGTTCAATTTTGTGACCCCCCTGAGCAGCCATGCCATTTTTTCCCTCTTTTGTTGCCCCAGTATCTCCAGCCTCACTTGAAGAGCAAAGCAACAGAACCAGACATCACTCACTGACTTTACAGTACAGATTTTTAAAGCTTTTCTTCTTCTCAGAATTATATTTCAACTCTTGAAAAATGAGTACCGTTGTAAGGTGGCTTTCCCTAAGGACCTGCAGGTGCATGGAGGGGTTCCTTCTGCACTGCTTTTGGCTACAGATGAAGTCTCAAGACTCATCCTTCCCTGCTAGCCCACATAGTCTAAGAAATGCAGAGAGCCCAAGACAAATCTTTCCTTGAAATAGAACCTTGAGATTCAGGCCCACTGGCAACAGGAGAAGAAACTGGATTTAGGAAGGATTAATTTCCAGACCCCTCCCTTTCCATCAGCTTCAGATTAGGTAAGTAGTATTTTGCCCTGTGATAATTTTGTGACTCAGTCAGATGGTTCCATAAAACTCAATGTGTCTTCGACTTTCTGCTTTGATAGCCTTATCTGCAAACTACTAAGTGATTGTGGGGATTTGTCACCAGACTTGTTTCCAGCAAGTCTAAGATTCCTGTCTCCCATTTCTATCCCCTCTTTCTCTTACATCAGAAGAAGATAAGGATACATCTTCCTAGCTTGATTGATGTCCTCTAGTGTTTTCCAGAAGAACTGTTTGAAAGGGCGGTTTGGGGGAGTGGGAGCCTCCATATTAAGAACATGGCTAAGACATTTATAATACGACTGGTGAAAAAGGAAGTTAACTCCATCCTAAAGCCCCCCACTTTTTTTTTTTTTGAGGAATCCTTGTTAATTTCTTATTTTGGTAAAAAGATAGTTAATGTTTGTGTGGAGAAACTGAATGTGAGTGGCCCATACCAATTCCATAATTAATCATCATAAATTAGACAGAGAAAACCAGGATGATTGGTTAGCTTCCTCCCCGATTAGCCTCTGACTGTGTGCATTTAGTTTTTATCCTTGCGGTGGGTTGAGCTTTCATGGACTCAACAGTACATAGTGAGCCATTACTAAAGATTTTTTTTTTTTAACTTTTCCATTAAACTTGCTTTCCCTAGGATGCAGAATCCACCACTTTGCAAAGCAGTGGGGACAAATCATGGATGTCAGATGGATTCTTCCAGTGCTCTTCATTGGGCACTACCCATTTACAAGAATCTCCACTCATAAGGAAGTCTCCCATCCCCGAAGAGCTAGAAGAATTGGAGAGTAGGGAAAACAGTGGTGCTGTCATTTTATTTTATTAAAGGCACTGTAGACCTCTTCCCAAAGAGAACATTTTAAGGAAATAGTTCTTGCCAAAAGTTCCAGGAGCATACACCTTGTGCTCAGTCTCAGCTGAATACTTGTTTGTGTGGTAGGTCCAGATTTTCCGAATTTTGATTTTTAACTTTATTGAAAAAATTACGAAAAGAATATCAATAACATTTACGTTTTCATGCTTTTTACTATGTCTAGTAGCTTTTGGCTTAAATACATGTCATCATGGAGATTCTCGGGAACTTTGCCGGAATAGAGCCGGTTGATCTTTGCACGAAGAGACTGGTTTATCTATCATCTACAGTGACTAAAGTTTGGGACAATGGCTGAAGGATGTCCAATCTGCCACCTGTAAAACTGACGCAGTTGGTGAAGGCTAGTGAAGAAAATTGATATTGTGATAGCTTTAGAGTAGGCAATCTCAAGAATGTAATAGTATGTCCAGCTTTGAAGAAACCCATATTTGGCACCAAATAGTCTGATTTCCAGCCTGCTTCTTTTGCACAAAGTCATTGCAAAGGTGATGTTGAACTCTCTTCAGGAAAGGAGCTGGCACAAAGATAGCAATGTGAGTGGGCTCTGGTTGATTACCTCTGTTTTTTGTTTTTGTTTTGTTCCTTGAACAGAAAACACCCCTCTTCTTCTTCAGCCCTGCTATTAACAACAACCACAACAAGAAGCTTAAAACAGCCAAAGTTGCTGGTGTGTTGATGCCACTGCCTGTCATGCAGACAAAAATTCTCATTGTTTCCATGTGCTCTCCCACCTGTCTGTGTATATCCACCTCTCATCTCCCGTCTTACACTTAAATTGTAAGCTCTTTTGGGGCAATGACCACCTCTGTGTGTGTTCAGTGCCTAGCACAATGGCGTCCTGGTCCATGACTGGGGCTCTTAGACACTAACACAAAATACAATTCAGCTATTATTTTTGAAGTAGAATATTGTTATTACACTAAGATATATTAATGTAACTAGGGTTTTGTAGTACTGAAGTTTGTAATTAAAATCTAAATTCCATCAAATGATAGCATGCTTTTTTACTATTACTTTGTGCTGTGTGTGGTATGCTGGCTCTGTAGAGAATACGGCATACTTAAGCATCCAACTTTAACTTTGTTTTTGTTTTTTAATTTCTTTTTTGCTTAATGTTAATTTATTTGGGGGTTTTTTTTGTATGAAACTTCCTTATGAACTATTGTTTTCCTTTTACAAGAACATTTTAAATGATTGTATAGGAAATAGTTATTTTAAAAAATCTCCTCCAGTATGGTTGCTCACAGTCTCGCTTTCAGAGATATTTCCCCTCTTTTAAATAAAAATAATAGTCTAGTTGCCTACGGTCACTAACAGTTTTTGCCTCATTGGCATCACTTGGTCATTTATTACATATTTAGTACTGAAGGCCAGATTTACCAGAATGATTTACCAGTCTGGTTGCACCAGTTTTACCAGTGCAGAGCAGACCTGAAGTTGTCTTTACCAGCTGCTTAAGGATTCCCCCTCACAAGAGAGTACTCAGGTGGGATAAGGCAAGGGGAATAGTAGTGGCTCCTTTATTGTCCCAATTCTGGCCCTGTACCCCCACCCCTTCATCTGCCTGCCCATTGGACTAGCGCCTGGGACCCATTTGCAGCCCTGAGGCTGATCTGTTTCGTGTTGGTCTAGGGCTGATGCTTTTCAGCCTCTGGAACAGGGAGTCACAAAGGTGGCTTAATGCCATGCCACCTCACTCCCTCAATTTGTGCCAAGCACGCAGCCAGTTCAGTGAATCTGGGGCTTTGTGTATGGCAATCTTACAGTTAAATTATTTTTAATTTCTTATTTTTAGATTGTGGCCTTTGAGTTCATCTCAGTGGGAATAGTTTTGGTTCAACTTGTCTAGACACTCGGATAATTTTTAATATTTCAGATGGGAAGCAGAGAATTCTCTCTGAAGAAAAATAAGCTTTAATTCTTTTAATGAGTTCTAACAAAGAGATTATTAAAATATGGATCATATTGCTTGCCGTGCAATGCAAACACTCGTGGTTGAGACAATAATATATATATCTGAGTATGAAATATTTCTTTGTTTGTATTTATTCTTAACAATGAAGTATTTTGTTTACCTGTCTTATTGCAGTAATAAACTGGATTAATGACTATAGGGATTTTTCCAAAATGATCCCAGAAATATTTCTTGGCCATGGCCAATTCATTTAAAGTAAACACTGTGTGTTTCTTGCAGTTTTTTCCCCTCACTTCGGTTTATTTTGCTAATTAGCTGGAGAGGATTTGTACAAGTCCTTTAACAAAGTAGTCTTTTGGTTCCATGATGGATAGTCTTTTTTCATTTAAATAAAGATTATAGCCTCTTTCCTTCTGAAGCTAGTCTTGAAAAAAGTAAACTGCTTTAAACCAAATGCAAAGGTTTAAAGGAACAAGTAACTGGTTTTTACTTCTGTAGAAGGAGGCCCAGAAGGATTTCTCCGTCCTCCATTCCCTGTCTCCCTTTCCACCTCTTCTCCATCTACTCCACAGACTCTTAAAAAAATGTAAAATGAGTCAGATAAGTTTGTGATGTATCCCAAAAATCAGTTGACTAACTCTCTCTCCTGAAAATCTTTGAGCTAGCTTTATGCTTTTAAGATTAGTTTTCCTCCTCTCCAAAGGGTGAGGGAAGGAGGAGTGTTTGAAGGCCTACCTCTACTTGTTAACATTTTTTGGTCCTCTTTGAGGTATTTACTGAATCAGTTGCTGCTCACTGAGGCAGCTAACAAGCCGTTGGTTTTGCCAATTATCGGCACAGCAGCTGCATCCCACTCTCTGCTTGGAGCACATGAGGTGCACACCATGTATATCCTTCACCGCCCATAACTCTATCCCCTCAGGCAATGAGAAAGAGGCAGGGACAATCTTCTGCTGCTTTGAATGGGAGTCCTCAGTCTGTCAGAAGGGACAGACTCCCTAGCTGAGACACCAACCAGTCCATAGGCAGAGGCTCCAAGACAGCTCACTTGTCACCAGAGCTGCTAGTGGGACCTATAGAACAGCCATTGCTGCAGCTGTGAGGAAGAACTGGCATGGAGGTGAAAACTGAAGAAACTTTCATGAAATACTGGGGAGGGAGGTGTGTCTGGAAGGGGTACGGGGACAAGCACGGGTTAGAAGGATTGAATGGGCAAAGAGTGAAATTCAGAGATTTTGGGGAGATAGGGGTGTACACGAATGGCATAGAATTCACTTTTTCTTTTTTGTGTGTGTGAGATGTGGGTTTTGAAGAAAATAGAATTGATGTGGGTTTTGAAGGGAAGGAATGAAAGAATATGGAATTGATGGAGGCATTTATTTTTGTGAAGGGCAGAAAAGTGTTTTATCCAAGGACTATTGTGTGTTGTCTATTGAGATAGAGTTTAAATGAGAGTCCCTTTTAAAATCTGGCAGCATATCACTGGTTTGTATGTACTACATTAAATGTGTTCCGTACTTATTGGCCCATTCACCTACAACATCTGGTCCTTGGAATAGCTTTTCTTTTTCTCAGGATCAGAAATCCCTAATCTGACTGTCTATATTAACTACAATGTGACATCCTCATCAAGTTGATATATTACGCTAATTACTATATTATTTCTAATTCTTTTAGATGAAAGGTTCAAAAACAAATGCAGTATTAACTATTTTCAGGGATTGGTCAAAGCTTCTGAAATTCTTGTTTTTCCAGTTAACTTAGAAAGATGCTGGTTCTTATTAAGCAAAAAACCTAGCAAAAACCAAAGTTGTGAAAAGGTCCATCACTTTTCGCGCATTCAAAGTAATTTTTCTAAGATAGAAATGATATTTTTGCTAAGGTGGAGAAAAATGTTTTCTGTCCAACTAATTTTTATAATGTCATCATTGATCTACAGAAACCTATTTCTTTGCGTGATTGTCCCTATGTGTATTGCACTTTTGGTTGTGCATGCACCCAGAACCAAATAATTTTCTCTGTGTGGTCTGCGTGTGCCTCTCTGCTCTCCTCATGCGCCGCACCTACGGAATAAAAGGGGCTGCTGGATTGCAACCATCTTGGTTCCTCTTGCTGCTCGTGGTCTAGGTTAGAGCTTCAGTGTTCATTCTGACTTCAACTCATTGGTGTTGATAGTTTTTAAAAGTTTTTATAGTTGCTTAGTTCTTAGTACAGTTAGTTTAACAGAGTCTGGATTCTTATCTTGGACAACGCTCTGGGCCAGGAATCTGTTGCCACCACCCCACCCCCACCCCAATCTTGGAGTGGTTGTGGGGAGTTTGCCAAGGATAATTGGCTTTCAAACTGTGATATGTGCCAAGAATAGGGCTACCTTTTAGTCGCAGATATTTTTAGTAAAAGTCATGGACAGTAAACAAAAATTCACATCCTTTGACGTGTCCATGATTTGTACTATATACCCCTGACTAAATCTTGTGGGGGGCAGCCCGAGGGTAGCCATGGGTGCTCTGGCGGGAGCAGTCCTGGACCGCCGCTAGTGCTGGGGTGGGGTAGGGGGTTGGTGGGGCTGGCAGGCTCCTTATCTGGTTTTGTGTGGCTCCCTGGAAGCAGTGACATGTCCTTCCCTCAGCTCCTAGGCAGAGGTGCAGCCAGATAGCTCTGCGGGTTGTCCCCCACCCCTGAGCGCCGGCTTCGCAGCTCCCATTGGCCGGGAACCACAGAAAATGGGAGCTGCAGGTGCCTGCGGGCAGAGGCAGTGCGCGGAGCTGTCTGGCCACACCTCCGCCAAGGAGCTGAGGGAGGGACATATTGCCACTTCCGGGGAGCCCCCCAAGGTAAGTGTCACCCAGAGCCCTCACACCCTCCTGTGCCTCAGCTCTGAGCCCCCTCTCAAACCCAAACTCCTGCTTAGACTGCCCCAGCAGAGGCTGGTGCAGCTGGCCTAGCGGCTGCCTGAGCAGCTCAGGCGGCCCCTGTGCCAACTGCACTGGCTGCTGCAGGAGTCCTGGAGGTCCTGGAAAGTCACAGAATCCGTGACCACCATGACAAACTCACAGCTTTAGCCATGAACCTTTCTGATCAGGGACTACAACACCTGTCTATACTGCCTGGGGCAAGAGTATGTCCATTCCAGGTGCAGTGTCTGCATTTTGTTACTGAGTATGATTAATTAGTCCGGGCTGTTTTGGCTCTGTAAGTTCCTCATGGAGGAAGCCATGAACAATCTCTAAATGCATCAATCTGAAGAAGGTAGGAATGGCTCTTCTTTGGTCCTAGTGGCTCTAAAACATCCATTTCCCCCCTCTGGCTCAAAGAGACTCTGGAGAACAGAGCCAGAGCAAACACTGGCAGATGGATATTTTGGTTGATGTGAAAGTCCAACACTGCCTGAGACACAAAATTAGGATGCAGCCAAACCAAGTCATCAGGAGACTCATGTTCCAGAGCAGAACCATTTAATGCCAGGAAGGACTTCGAAAGGGAAAACTGCATCACCCTCTGGTAGCTCACGAAAGCGTACGCTCAAATAAATTGGTTAGTCTCTAAGGTGCCACAAGTACTCCTTTTCTTTTTGCGAATACAGACTAACACTGTTACTCTGAAACCTGTAAGAATGGCAGAATCACTTGGGATTCCCCTGGAAGAGGGCCAGAAAGCACCACAAAAACTGCTGGACACTTGCATAGCTTGGGTTGAGCAGAGCGTTGCTTCCTGTTAATGAGGCCATCCTCAAACCTGCCAGGGTTCTCTGGCACACACCAACCAGTATCCCAAGTGGGCTGAGAAGAGGTATTTTGTATTTGCAAAAGGATCAGACAACATATTTTTTCACCTGCCTCCCAACTTGGTGGTATTTGCGGCCACCAACTGTAGCCAACAAAGACAACCCAGATCTAGGCCTCATGAGAAGAAAGCAAACAGACTTTACCCCTTTGTCAGGAAAGTGCATTCCAAAGCATCTCTGCAGTTTCTAGTCTCAAAACTGCCAAACTCTGATGGCCAAATATGATTACACCATCTACCATAAGCTGGCTGCCTTTGCCAATAAGATGCCTCAGGATGCTAGAGACAGGTTCCAGGCCCTGATTAATGAAGGAAAACTGGTAATGAAATTGGCGCTTCAGACTGCTTGAGAAACAGACACAGTGGCAAGATTCACGGCCATGGCTGTGATGATGGGATGCTCATTGTGGCTCTCCTCCTCAGAAATCCTGAAGGAGGTTCAAACGAGAGTGGAGGACCATCCATATGAGTGCAGTGCTCTATTCAGAGCATGATGAATGAGGTTTCCACTCCTTGAAGGAGTCCCTGGGTATCACTGGGTATTTATAGACCTGCAATCAAAAGAAAACCCCGTGAGCCACAGTGTAGATGATGCCACACCTACCTTTTATCACCAGTGGCAGCATGAGCCACTGTGTAAGCATCAGAGGAAGCAAAGAAAGGGTGTCCAAGGTCAACTATCTTTCACCTCTCAACCATCATCAGCCTTGAGACCAGCGTTTTGATGGGACCCTCAAAAGCTGCTCACCAACTGTCCTTCTGGATCTGCACAACCTTTCTGGTCTTTCTCTTCCCTTTTGAAGGCTGACTTTCTCACTACCTGTCTGCCTGGACAGAAATCATAATTGACAGATGAGTACTAGAGGTCATTTCCTTGGCGTACACGATCTAGTTCTCTTCCCTACACAACCCCCATTCCTCTTCCCTATCCTCTTTTAGGACCCATCTCTCAAGACAGAGGGAGGGACGATAGAACGAATACCTCTGACAGCAAGGGGAAAGCAGTTTATTTGAGGTTCCTTGTCGTCCCCAAGAAGATAGTGGATGGAGGCCCATTCTGGACCTCAGGGAACCGAACAAATTCATATAAAGTTCAGAATGGTGACCCTGTTGGCCTCTATCCCATCACTAAATCCAGACTATTAGTTCATGACCCTTTATCTCAAAGATACCTACTTTAATATAGACATTCAACAGTGTATTCCTGAGATTTGTGGCCAGTCAACAGCACTTGCGATACAGAATTTCTTCCCTTTTGAGCTCTTGATGGCACTTAGAGTGTTTATGAAGGTACTGTCAGTGGTAGCAGCTCACTTGTTGGAAAGGGGCAATGTTTTACCTTTAGTTAACCAGCTGGTTGCTGAAGGGACTTCTTACCAGAAAACATGGGAAGTAACCAGTATGCTTCTACATCTATTCAAGAATTTGGGCATCAAGGTGAACCTGGAGAAGTCCACCCTGGAACCCTCGCAATCCATATAATTCACTGGAGCAAGGTTGGATGCTGTTACAGCCAGGGCTTGCTTACTGGTAGTGCCCTGCGCAGATACAAAATTTATATCCATTGTGGCAAATTGCCGGCACTACTTTGATGGGTCTCGTGCTTTATCTTCTTGGGGAGGGTTCAGGGCACCGTTTCTCGCCCCTAAACTGGGGTATTAACTGTCCCACTAGTGTCCTAGAGGAGGGGAGTGGAGAGGGAGGGACCCGGGCCCACCCTCTACTCCGGGTCCCAGCCCAGGGGCCCTAGGGATAGCGGTAAACCACTTAAACTAGTGGTTCCTTCCCCTGGGCTACTTCCTTCTCCTGCCCTTCAGCTTGTGGGACTTCCTGCCCTCCTGCACAAACCAGGTGTCCCTTTACCCAGGGTCTTGGTCTTCTTAGCCCACCACAGCACTTCTCCAAACTCTCCTCTGCTTCCCTCCAAACTGATCTCTGCTCCAAAACCAATCCACTCTGTTTCAACTCCCCCAAACTGCTCTTTGCTTCAGTGTCAATCCAGTCTGCTTCAACTCTTCAAAACTGCTCTCTGCTCCAACACCAATCCACTCTGCTTCAACTCCTTCCCTTGTCTGATTGAAACAGGGTTTTTTTATCAGGTGATTGGCTTCAGGTGCTTTAATTAATCTATAGCAAACTTTCTTCCCTCTACAGGGAATAAGGCTCCCTTCTAACACTCTCCTGCTGCCCTCTGGCCATGCTGTATCACACCGTGGATATAAATAGATATCCACAGAGCTGCAGTACTCTAGTAGGAACTGCAGTGGCAAAAGCAGCAGCATCTCCAGCTGCTGCTCCCAGGAGCCAGCATACCGTGCCCTCTGGGGTGGGCACCAGACTCACCAGCAGCTGTCCCTGGTCACACTAATGTGTGCAAGTGGCTCGCATGCCTGGACAGGAATCCCTTCCACTCAGCGGTCTGTATCTCCTGTCCAGGAGCTTGCAGGCTGCTTGCACACACTAACGTGAGCTGCTTGCACACACTAGCGCAACCTGGCAAAGCTGCTGGTATGCCTGGTGCCCGCCCTTTGGGTGAGGCTGGACTGGTATAACCACAGTGGAGAAGCTGCCGGTGCAGGGCGCTGGCTCCAGGGAGCAGCGGCCCAACATGCTGCTGCTTTTGCCACTGCGGTTCCCAGTAGAACCCCGCAGCTCCATGGATACAGAGTTATATCTGTGGATGCGGATATAAATTTTGTATCCACACAGGCCTCTACTTACTGGAGGACTGCTTCCTCTCCGTCACTGGGTTCATTTAGGGAATCTGAGCCCAGATCGTCCAGATGATCTTGCCTGGTATTGTTGAGCCATATGGCTGTGTACACTTACGTGACCCCATTAGTAAGAGTTCACCTCAGATGTCTACAAGTATTGTCTGTGTGCCAGGTAAGCACAGTGTTAGCCTGCTAGTCATGATTCTGCAAAGAATCTTCACTCCCTTTTGCTGGGAGGACAGACGTAAAGTATGTGTTTGGGTACCATTCCATCTCCCTTCTTCTAACCACGTCTTTGACCACAGATGCATCCCTATTAGGTTGGGGTTCCTACATGGAGGGACAAGTTGTCCAGAGGTATAGTCCCCTCATGATTTTACACTTCACATCTATCTGTTGGAACTGAGAGCAGTCAGATTAGACTGCAAACAATTCTTCCCAGACATCTGCAGTCAGTCAATCCAGGTATTATGGGACAATATGATTGTGGTCTATTATCTCAACAAGTATGGCAGAGCAGGTGCTTCACAGCTCTGTTTGGAGGCTATTGCCCTCTGGAACTGGTGCATTCCAATGCAGATTACCCCAACTGCCAGGGATTCATAACACTGCAGTGCCAGATTCTCTGAGCAGACACTTCTCCACGACCTGATTGGGTGGCATGGGGTCTCCCATCCACGAATCTCTTCATGTACCACGTGAACAGCAAGTGCAAGAAATTGTACTCCAGACAGGGTTGTGGCCCAGACTTTCTCAGAGAGGCATTTCTCATACAGTGGTTGGGACTCTTGTGGTACGTGTTACTCCCGATATCTCCTCTTACCTTGTGTTGAGGAAAACCAGACCAGTCAAGGCACAAGTCATTCTTCTAGCACTAGATTGGGCCTGACTGTTCTGGTACCCAGCCATGCTTCACCTGAACGAATCATATTTGGATGCATTTCAGTGTTGGAGAGGGCCTGTTTGTCTCATGTCCAGGCAATGCTGAGAACAGCAGTAGGAAGGACTTCACCAGAAAATGTTTTATAAATGGTACTCCTGGGAGAATTCTGCGCTGCTGCACACATACAGAGTTCATGAGTTCCCACACATTTTTTTTTTCTCCTCAGAAAATACATTCACCTGGAGAGGCGCTGCAATTACCTTTCACCTCCCAAGGGCTGCTGTGGTGCCAGAACAGAAAGCAGCTAGCTCATGGACAGTAGCAGCCATCAGCCGGCCATGTTCCTCACGGCACCCTGCCCGTGGGGCCAGATTAGGAGGCTTGGGCTATGGGGGAAAGGAGGACAGACAGTGCGGCACATGGGGCTGCTGGCGGGGGTCACATAGAGTGGGATTCAGAAGGGCTAGTGAGGGGGGACAGACTGGGGCAGGGGCGGAATGGGGGTGCAGTGTCACATGGGGATGGGGGAATAGGGAGTGGAGGGCCACGTGGGAATAGGGGCAGTTGTGCCTGACTGACTGAATGGGAGAGGCTAGAGGTCAGCCGAGGTCAGCCAAGGTCTGCATGGGGGAGGTTCCCCAACTCCCTAACAATTCCCTCCTCCCAAAAAATCTTATTCCATACTTCTCCCACCCACACCCAGCAACCCTCCAGGTTCATTCCCAGGCTCCTTCCCGGCAATTACTTCCCTCTCCTGCAACTCCTCTGTTACCCCTGGTTCTCCCAAGCCTTTGTACTGCTTCTGCAGGGTATGGGAAATAATTTCTGTATTGCAGTTTAAGTGAGTTATTACCCAAAGTTCTGTATGAATATGCCTAGTCAGGAATCTATTTGTCAAATAAAAATACTCTCCTTAATCTTTTTTGTTGTCTGTATTGTGTGGCAGAGCTCCAACCTTGTCCCCATGGGTCCCACGCTTCTAGGCGGTTTATGCTAGCCTCAGTGGCATACTGCAACCCTCCACATAGCCCTTCTCTCTCTAGGGCCAGGGTTACAGTCTGCTGAGCCCTTTTCATCATAACCCAGCAAGGGGGTTGTTGAGAGAATTCCCACAGTCTCTTGTCCGTAGGAGCTTATTTCAGAACAGGGCCTGTCTTCCCCTCCCAGGAGGTGTTTCTATAGTGGCAGGTTGGGGGGGAACCCGGGCCCAACCTCTACCCCGGGTTCCAGCCCAGGGACCCTAATGGTAGCAGCTGTTGGCAGCCGACCTTTCACTGCCAGAGTTGCTACATTTCCCTGGGCCACTTCCCCACAGCTCTCCCGCTTATCTCTTCTTCACCCTTACCTTAGGGCTCCCTTACCGATGGTTTGAGGGTGTCTTCATTAACCAGCCCTTCAGCCATACTTCCTCTCCTCTGGCTCTCCTCAGCCTGACAGGATTGAGCCCTTTTATAGTACCAGAAGGGCCTTAACTAGAGTCAGGTGTTCACATTACCTCAGTGGCCTCACCTGACTCTTTGCAAGTTAATTGGAGTCAGGTGTTCTCATTAGCCTGGAGCAGCCCCTGCTCTGGTCAGTCAGGGAACAGAAAACTGCTAATCCAGTGGCCAGTATATCTGTCTTCGACTATTTTGTTGTACCCAACTGGCTTGGGTCTATCACAATTGTTAGACAGACTTGTGGACAGGTATTTTGAAATACATTACCAAAATAATTGAAACTGGCATGATTATGTAGTGTTATTTTGACATGTAAAATATGCAGAATTTTAAAATATTGTGTGCAGAATTTTTAATTTTTGGGTGCAGAATTCCCTACAAGTAATGATGTGGAAAATATTTCAGTTTTGTGTAACCAGTGAGTAATTGCCTCTTTACAGGTTAAGATCCCAGACATGTGAATTACAACTTGTCATTAAAATCCTTGGGATTATCTGTTAGCTCCATCAGAGTACACTTGCAGCCATCAGCACCAATATACGCCAACTCTGTATTTTCCTCCCCAGTTCATGAAGGGTGTGATTTGCATCTTCCCTCTTGTGATGAAACTGGTACTGCCCTAGGACTTGAAACTTGATAAACCCTCACTAAGCCTCCTTTTGAGTCCCTGGTGTCCTGCTCTCCTCTGCATCTTTCTATTAAAGTAGCATTTCTGGATAGAAGAGTTGGTGAACTAGGGACACTCATGGCTGATAACCGTCCCTCACCACCTGCCTCTTCCCCCCTTCCTCCCATCCACATATACAAGGATAAGGTTTCTATGAGGCTGCATCCTAATTTTGTGTCTCAGGCAGTGTTGGACTTTCGCATCAACCAAAATATCCATCTGCCAGTGTTTTACCCTAAACCCTACTCAGGCAGAGAAGAGATGGCATGGCAGTCACTGAACGTGTGTAGGGTTCTTGGCTTCTACCTGTCTGAAAGTCCACTAGAGACACTTCATTTCATTCACAGAACTTTAAAAAGAAGAGGCCATCTCGTCCCAGAGGCTGTCAGAATGCTATGAAGTGAACATCACCCTTGAGGCCAGCATAAGAACTCGCTCGACTAGAATTCAGGCAGCTTTGATACCTTCTTTAGAGATGTTTCTGTTACTGACATTTGCAGATTAGCAGCTCGGAATTCTGTTCACACTCTTGCTAAAACACTGTGCACTGGTACAAGCAGCTGCTTCTGATGCCTCTGTAGGCAGGGCAGTTTTGGAATCAGTTGTATTACTGGACTCTAGGCACCTAACACATCATAAAGATGGTGTTTGTGAATTACCTGAGCTGCACTACACATAGGGACTTCATTCGAAAGAGGGGTACTCATCTAGTAGTAACTTGAGTTCTTCAAGATGTGTTGTCCCTATGTTAGTACACTGCAGCTCTCTGTCCTTGCTGCCTGCTTTCCGCTTTTGGGAACTTGCGGTAGGGAATGGACTAAAATGGCAGTAGTCCAGCAGCCCCCTTTATTCTCTTGATGCAGAGCATGAGGACAGCAGGGGTGCATATATGGACCCACAGGGAAACTGCTAAAGAAAATTCTCTCGTCTGGGCATATGGCACACATGCACAACTTGAAGTGTACTACACAAAAGCATAACACATCTTGAAGAACAGAAGTTATTACAAGGTGAGTTACTCCTTGTTAATAACATTTCTGTTCATATCCAGATGTTATATTGCTAAGCTTGGTGTATGTTCGAAATGGTTTCTGGTTGCAAGTGTTTTAGTTTTAGGGAGCTAATTGATATGCTTTAGAGAATTTCAGAAGAAAGGGGTTCCCAAGCTGCTGTTAGCATTTTCTACAATGTGAAAATGGTTTGGACATTGTGCATCTTCATTTATTCCATCTGTAAGCTACACACCTGCTGTTGTACCTGAATAACGTAGATATTCTTATCATGTTTATCATGACGTTTCTTTAAAATGTTTAAATTTAATCCTTTTATTCTAAAACCACTCTCTTCAGTAATGACAGGTTTCAGAGTAACAGCCGTGTTAGTCTGTATTCGCAAAAAGAAAAGGAGTACTTGTGGCACCTTAGAGCTTATGCTCAAATAAATTGGTTAGTCTCTAAGGTGCCACAAGTACTCCTTTTCTTCTCTTCAGTAATTAATTTAAAAGTGAAAACTGTTGAAATGTGACAGATAGAACATTAGTTTTGTGTACAATCTAGCAATTGTGAACTATTGTTTTTAATTTAGAGTAGAAAATACCTTGCTCTAAATTTGGTGCAGTAAGAGTGAAGTCCATTGATTTATTCCTTCACAAGATGGTCACATTTGGTGAGCTACATTCCAGAAATTCAGTAATATTCAAAAGTATATTAGTTTTGTTTTTCAAGCTGTCTTTTAATTTCTAAGTAAATTTTTATGCTAAGGAATTTGTATAGTGGAGTCATTACAATGAAATCCATGAATACTTCACAAACTTCCCCCACTCCTCCCATTTAAAAACTTCCTTAGGTTTTGTTAATTTTTTGTGATGCTATTCCTTATCTGATAATTTAAGAGTAAATCACAGTTGAATTATGTTGCCACATTGTCTTCAAAAGGGCATCAAGTCGGTACACATGCTTCAATAATATCTGGGTTTTTTTACCCTTATGTTTCCAGTTGGCAATTTGAAATTATGGCTTCAGCTGCACTTTAAATATGTGATAATAGATGTGTTTCTAATAAGGGCCAGCACCATTTTGTTCAGATGCTGTGAATGGTTGTCACTCATATATGACAAATGCACCTTCCTCCGCTTCTTTGATGGCCTCCGAAAAACCATACCCTCAAATCAGGGCGATGAAATTAGCTGCTGTGTAAATTGTGTGTCTGAGTGGTTCATTATCCAATCACCATCAGAACCACAGTGATAAAGTAGATTGAAGCAGGGAAAAGGTCTGCCAGATGATTTCAGGCCTTTTTCTAAATCCTGTTTCCCTTGGAAACCCTAGACAATGTGGTTCAGAACTTCAAAATTCTTTGGCTAGAACTTCCTATGTATATTTTATGTACAAAATTTGTGGCTAATGATAGTGTTACGATGACTCATTCTTCAAACCACCATTAAATATTTTAATCAATACAAAGGTATTTTCAATTGGGGTACCATGTTTTACTGCTGATAGTGGAAACATTTTTAAGTAAAATGTCCCTGACTTTCAGGAAAGTGCTTAAATCCATCCTCATTCAGGAAAGCACTTGAGCATGTGTATAAACTTAAGTGCTTAAGTGCTTTTCTGAATTGGGGCTGGTATGACTACTGTTCTGTACATGTCCCTGTAAAGCTTGAAATAATGGGGTAACTACATTAGTTAAGAATGAATTGCTAAGCACTTGAAGTACTATAGTGTTGTAAATTAACATATTAAATATTGTGCAGAATATTGTAGGCAACTGTTCTGCACTGGGAGAAGAATGGTCTATTTTTTTCATCTCTGACTTTCTATTATTATTATACTTTAATGTTGTGTTTTGTTTATTTAGGTTTAATACTTAATTTAAGTGTTCTTTTGTTCTAGGATCATTTGAAAATGATGATATCACTCATGTTGAAGGAAGTGTAGATCCCGTTCGTGACATTGAAATAATACATGAAGAACTTAGACTTAAAGATGAGGAAATGATCATTCCAATTATAGACAAACTAGAAAAAGTAGCTGTGAGAGGAGGGGACAAGAAATTAAAACCTGAATATGTAAGTAAAAAGTCGTGCTGTTAAATGTATCATTATTTCCTGTACAAGTATGTTTTCATTTGTGTTCACACTTTTAAAAATCATTATAATGTAAAAGATTACCATTATTTCTGTATTTATTTTAAAATTATCACTGCTGCGAGGTCTGTTGGGTTAAAATCATTAAAATGAGCTTTGTTTTCTGTTGATAACCTAGGTTTACGCTGAGGGAGCTAGATGCACTCCATTTAAAGTGCTCTGACATAACTCAGTCCAGTCTTGCTCAAAATGAGGGAGATGATGCTGACCTTTAGTGTAATCTGAAAGCTCATACCCGCCTAGATGGATATCCCAGCTCGTGCCTCTGTGTGCATGACACTACAAAATCTCAACTTGCATCCAGATAGTCTGTCACCTATAAATAGGGTGATATTCCATTTATAAATCTGTAATAGAGATGTCTATAACCTGGTCAGACTTGATCATTTCAGAGCTGAGCACGTAGTCTTCAACTAAGCACCAAAGGCCTAAAAAGTCCTCCAGAGTTTGAAATTGGGATTTGCTCCCAAAATCTGAACAAATTCTGATGCTGTGCTATTCCCAGTGATTGGTGTCTAGGATCATTTGTTTGCTTGGCTCCTCTTGATCTCATTGAGAGAGGGCCCACAGTTGGAGCGTTCTTGTTGAGCATGCTAGCATGAACATGTGCAAAGCATTGTGGGGGTGCCACATCAGGTCCATCCTATGCTGGGGAAGGAGAAGTCCCTCTTTTGTAGCCCAGCATCTCCCACAATTCTAATAATAGACTATTTCACTCTTGTCTGTAGTTTCCGGAGGCAGTTCAAAGCTGCAGCACAGCCTGTGTTAGCCATGCCCCTTTCTCTGGCCTGCTGCCAGATTTTGTGCTGCCATGACTGCAGTCAAGTGGCAGTTCACTTTGCTCCTGACTTTTCTGTAATAGCCTATTTTATTCATTTTTGGGGGCAGTAGTAAGCAGCCTTTCTTTATTCTTCCTTCCTCCGTATTGAGCAGTGCAGTGGTCATAGCCACTGGAATTGGTACTATAGTGCATCCCTGCTCTCCTCTCCCAACCACTCCCCAAACATGGCAGAGCTGTTGTTCAGACACCAAGGTATATCCAAAAAGTGTTGTATTTGTGAGGCAGCTTTTACATGCTCTTTGGAGGGCGAATTGTGCCCTGCCTTTTCTCAGTTAGCTGACCCCTGCACTGCTAGGGCACAGGGCTTTGAGAAGAATGGGCATGTTGGGTCCCCTCCTCTGTGCCCCAAGAAGCTGAGACTCCAGCACAGAACATCCGATATGGAGTTGCAGAGTAGGGATGAGGAGGACGCCAGCCAGCCAGTCTTGGGGAAAGCAACAGGGATCATACTCAACTCCCTTTCTTGCCAGCTCAAACAGGGAATTCCGGCAATGTGACCATCCCTGATATAAGAGGAATGGGACCCCAAGTGGGGGCGACATTGAGGGATACCTTTCCAGGGGTCTCAAGGTATTGCATAAAGCAAACCACAAAAGACCATGCTCTAGCCACAGCTGGTTGGCACTGTTGCAAAGCAGGTTAAGAAGACTAAAAAAAATCTGAAAAGGTACCAAAAAGTCTTCTGACTCAGACACCTCTTCCTCTAGTACCGTTCATGTTCTGAACAGGACATGTAAAAAATGCAACAGTGTTCCCCATGAGACGTTTGAAATAGGACAAGGCTAAAGGCAATACCTGCTTCGCAAGACAAGAACAACAGTGCCTGGCTGGATGACCTTAAGGCCATGAACATCTGACTTCCAGTCTAAACTTAAGAAAATTTCCTTAACAACAACATTTGTTGGCAAATGCTTCAATGCATACAATGTGATTTTGGGGGGGGGGGGGGGGGACAGGGCCATGATATCCATTTGAGCAAGCTGGGGGCCACATGTAGTTTCACCCCTGGAAGAGGTCAATACTCACTCCAAACAAATACTGTCCTCATCTAAATTCACAGATTCTCTCCTCTTTGGGGAAAAACTAGACAAAAGATTTGCAGAAAATTCTACCAAACCAAAATAGCCCTTCCTCTTCCCTCCTCACTCAGTGCTCTAAGGAGGGACTATAAACCTTATAGACAGAAATGTTCCTTTTTTCCAATTTTCTCACAGAAATACTAGCGGAAGGATAACACGTATATCAGGGTAAGCCCCAGAACTGGGGA
Organism: Chelonia mydas; assembly: GCF_015237465.2. NCBI lineage: Eukaryota > Metazoa > Chordata > Testudines > Cheloniidae > Chelonia > Chelonia mydas. The sequence goes on along the minus strand of NC_051251.2, from coordinate 41,436,526 downwards.
ATGGGTGGAAAATCCAGAGGTGGTTCCATTGACTGTAAGAGCCCACTATGACAATGAACAAATGTGCCTTCTCCCAGTTGGGAATCTAGAAGGCAGAATTTTCTCAGAAGAATGGTCTGTATTGATCAGACTGACAGAGATGGGCAAGAGAGATAGTGAGTTGCAGATACTCCCTTGAACTAAGAGCTCCATCCCATAACTTCTCCACCCAGTCCCCCATCTTGAGCAACCCTGTCATGTGAGCTGGTGTTAAATTAAATCTCGCGTCTACTGGACATAGGAGCAATAGAAGGAGTTCCTTCAGAAGAAAATTTCTTAGGTTTGTACTCCGTTTTGTTCATTGTCTAAAAATGTACCAATGGAGTCAGAGCCATCCTGGACCTCAAGCATTTCAACAAATAAATGAAATAAGTGAAATTTTGGATGGAGACCTAGCTTTAGTGGTAGCATCCCCATCCCAAGGGGACTATCTTGCTGCTGTGGATCCAGCAGATACATATCTTTATAGTCCCATGTGACTGTACCACCTCAGGCTGCTAAGATTTGCACAGCTCACTGTCAGCACCAAACACTTCTATTCAGTCTCTGTCCCTCCCCACCAGTTTCTTCACCACAATGCTGGTGAAGATGCGGGTGATGACAGCTAGACACATCTCAGGGCATTCACCTGTGTCCCTTCCTGGATGGCTTTTTGATTGGAATTCCAACCCAACCTGCAGCACATGGGATCTCTCCCGGCCTCCATGAGTTCTGAAAAATAATTGCTAAAGGGTTGGCTCTCTATATCCAGTTCCTTAAGTATTCTAGGATGTATTTCATCAGGCCCTACCAACCTGAAGACATCTAACTTCTCTAAGGACAGTTCTATGCTTAAAATGCTGCATTGATGAAGATGCGTGTATGCTGGCAGGAAGGCTTCTCCTACAGGCGTAGTTAATCCACCTCTGCCAGAGACAGTAACTATGTTGATGGGAGGAAGCCCTCCTATCAACATAGCGCTGTCTATGCCGTGGGTGAGGTCAGCATAACTGTCACTCGGGGTGGATTTTAGGTAGCAGTGTCCATTCAGCCAGCACCTGTGGTCTGCCTCAACGTTATCTAGCACTGCGTGGGTGAACCACGCTCAGTTCCTTCTCAGCCGCCCTTGGCCTGGAAACGGAGTGAGTAGCGGTCCAGTTTCCTTATCTCTCTTTATATTGATAGCGTTTAGTTTATAGTTTTCAGAAGTTCAGGATGGTCTCACTAGCAGGCATTATTGGAGATTGATTCTTGGCTCTCAACCTACAGGATGCCTACTTCCACATCTCAATTCGACCGTTTTGGGAGATTCCTCCGATTTACCTTTGGCAGGACTATTATCAGTACAGAGTGCTCCCATTTGGCCTCTTGTCTGCACCCAAACTATTCTCCAAAGTCCTCTCCATTTGCTTCTGGGGGAATTCTGTGCTATTGCACATGCAGAATTTGCACAGAAATTAATGTTATGTGCGCAGAATTTCCTTTTTCTCCCACAGAAATGGGCTGCAGCGCTACTGGCTGCTACTAGGGGCTGCTGGACCCGGCAGAGCTCAGCTCACAAATAGAAAATACTGCTGCTAGTGGGAGGGAGCTGGAGGGTTCTTGGCCCCTGTAGTTCTCAGCACACCCTGAAGGAAGGAGGTGGTGTGCAGGAAACAACATACAAGCCCAGGACCTAGCATCAGGCTGTTTCTCCCTGTAGATCCCTTGGCTCTGGGGGGCAGGGGGTGCAGGTGTCTGGGCTGGGTGGACCCCGCAGCTGGACTCTGGTGGGGAGGGGGTGCATGCGAGTGTCTCGGTGGGGGGCGGGGGAGTGTATGGGTTGGGTGGCACCCTGCAGTTGGGCTCTGGGGAGTAGGGGGTGTGGGTGTCTCCCCCTCCCGCTGGGCTCTGATTGGGGGAGGAGGAGGCAGAGAAACTGATTTCTTCAACTCTACTCCTGGGGGAATTTTTTTTGTGTATGTATTGTTAGACATAGTTGCTGACAGGTATTTTGAAATAACTTACCAAAGTAATTGACACTAGTGTGATTATGTAGTGTTATTTTGACAAATAAAATATGCAGAATTTTGCAGAATTTTTAATTTTTGGCACAGAATTCCCCGGAGTATCCATCGTAATAGCACACTTCAGTTTACACTGGTGTTCACTATGTTAGTTCTCCAATCACGGCTAACCTTTTTAGTGGAAAATGTAAACAAAAATGGTATTTATCATTTCAGCCATTGCCATGTTTTCTGTTGTCTTTTCATCCTCACTGAGCAATGGACCTACTTTGTCCTTGGTCTTTCTCTTGCTTCTAATGTATTTGTAAAATGTTTTTTTGTTACCCTTTATGTCCCTAGCTAGTATAATCTCATTTTGTGCCTTGGCCTTTCTGATTTTGTCCATGTATGCCTGTGTTGGTTTTTATATTTATCCTTCATGTATGACACTTTTTTTTTTTTTTTTTTTGGAGTTTCAAGTCGTTGAACATCTCCTGGTTAAGCCAGAGTGGTCTTTTACCATACTTCCTATATTTCCTATGTATTGTTTGACTATGCAGAGAGAATGACAGGAGACATTAGATATGGGTTTAATCAAGCCGCAGCTTTATTATTGTTAGAAGCCTGGGACTAACCCGGCAGATAAAATGTGCAGTGCACGTGAAAACCCCCACAATTCACTTGGGGGGGGAAGGGGTGAGTGCTTTTTTCTAGCTCAACCCCCCCCCCCCCCCCCCTTCTGTTTTGTCCCTCCAGCAGTTCCCTGGCAAGGACCTTACTAATTCCGTGTGGGGGGAGGTGGGGTTCCACCTACTCCCCCCACCTTTTTATCCAGGTCCCTCCAGCAATTCCCTTGCCAGGACCTTACCACCCCCGCTCATAGGAGGGGTTAAGGTATAATGATGGAGGGTTGGCTCCCTGCTGTACCAATGAGAGGAGTCCCCAACTGCCCCCAGCTTGCTCAGTTACCAAACACTGCTCCTTAATTCTTTTTGCAAGCCATTTATCCATTCTTTTGTTCCTTAATTTATGGAGTACCTGCACTGAACATCCGCCACAAGGAGGCACCAGCCATTAGTTTGGCTACCTCCTCCCCACACCCAGCTGGGTTCCCAGATATCTCCCAATGCCCTCTTTTATATCAACCAAAAATATGGCAACACCTGAGTCTGACCAGTGCACTCCATCCTCCCGAAATAACTCCGGTGCCCCATAGAGTATGCCAGGATGTGAAATTACTGTCCCCGCAAGGGCAACAAGAATTTGGCCACTTCCATGTTCACATACTTCCTGGTTTTGTCCACCCTGGAAGGGTTCATGGCTCTCCGCCAGACCTTGCGCTGAAGCATATCCGTCCAGACAATGTTAACGCCCGGAAAAATTGCCAGGATCTGCATCCGGTCCCTCCTAGTTTGAAGGATTAACTCTGCCCCCTTTAGTGTTCCCAGATCATTTTCTCCCAAGTGTATCACCAATATATCCGGTGGCCGCTGACGCACCCGCACAGCATACAACAGCAGTATCAGTTGATCCCATAACATGCCCCTCCATGCGTACCAGCTGAGTAATGCTTCACCACCAAATCCCAGTTGGGAGCCCTCGGGCAACCTGGATGCGTGCCTATGCACCCAAAACATAATACTGTGCCCACAGATCCACACCCTCCTGTGTATAGCTGCTTGTCCCGTATCTGAAATGAGAACACAACCAATCAGTGTTGATTTTCCACCTGTGGTCTTGCATATATTCGGTATGCATTAGACTGCCAGCGCCTGATTGCCTGAATAGCCTCTGCTTCCATACCTATCTGCGCTGCTGCTTTCGTTGCCCCTATTCTGAATGAGTGGGAACCAAATTCATGGGCTGGCAGCCCCAACCTTGTTAGCCCCCGTCTCAACATGGTAATCAATTGATATGCCATGAGGGGACTCCCGTCTCTGTGTACAGAAAGGGGGCCTTCTACCATATTGTCATATAGGCCTTTAATGCCCAAATGGGGCAGACCCCAGCCTCGCTCCCTCCCATAGGGTAACGAATGCACCCCAGCCGACTGGATCAGTCTTCGACCTTTGCAAATGTAGTATCACTGCATGCTTGTGCCAGCTTATGTCACGAAATTCCAAAGCCTTTCCCGTAGAATCCCTGATGGACCCAGGCACTAGCTCACTGATCCTGAAAGCACCAAAAAATGCTGTCAAGAATGCTGCCCTGAATAGGGACACGTGTCATATGTAATAGCGCACACCGAGGATGTGAAGGAGGTCCCTGAGCGTGGAAACCCTGATGGGATGACAGGAATCCTCCATGGGTCCACCGCTATGTGACCATCCCACCAAAAACCTTCAAACTAAGAAACCCCCACAAGGATCTGGGTAGCCATTTAGCCTACTGACAAGTGTAATGGCCGAAAGGCGATTCGAAATTGTGGAGGACACCAGTTAACGGGTTGCCAGTGACAGCATGTACCGCAGCACCTGTTGCTCTGTAATGGGCCACATTGCCTACTGCCCTTCCTGCTCCTGAAATTGTATGAATGCATTAAAACTTTTCTCATAGCGGTGCCACATGCATGGTGCCACTGATCTCTGGACTGCACTTACAACTGTGCTACGCCGTGGTTCCCTACTATGAACAGCATTTGTCTGGGTTCATGGATGGCGATCCCTGCCCTGTGTGTCTACCACTGCTCCTGAAATTACCTGAGCGGGATGTCCTGGATCTGCATGACCTGTTCCGCTTTGTACAGCCTGTAGTGCTGTGGAAACGACCTCATACACAATACATTTAATTACTCGTATCAGCTCCATGCTAACTGGTCCCCCATCAGATGCCGCTAGCTCAGCTGGGTGAGTGAGAGCTGCATCTGGAGCCCCCATTTTCCCAAGCCTGATAAGCTGACTTTGATACTCCAGTGTACTACTCCAGGCTCCCCCAGCCACTTGCCCTTGCTGTGTGGACTGTGCCTCTGGCTTGCCCTGTGTGTGATTTGATTGCTTTCTGGATTCCTGTGGTAACGAAACTAACTTGGGGGGGGGGCGGTAATGCAAATTCCCCCCATCCTGTTATGTTCTGGCTACAGCAGAGGAAGACTGCATCATGATTCCCTAAACATTCATGTACACTGTAACTGCTATGGGAGGGGCCTGCTCCCCTTCTCCTTTTTCTTCTTGTACCTATACCTCCTCTAATGAGCTCTGCCTCCCTTTGTGAACCTGTTCTACTATTGCTACCCAGTTCCACTGGTGCCAGAGGAAAAGGAGAATGAAGCCTTCCCTTTTGTGCCTTCCTTTCCGCTTTTTGTGTCCCCGTGGAGCCAGGCTGAGACTGCTTACCAGCTCCTGCCCCTCTGCCTCCTTGACTAAAACAGGGAATGGCTTGTAGCGCCCATCCACTTCCTATCCCCCAGTCCAGCCCAATCACTGTTTTCCCAGGGAGTGGGAGGTTTCTTCCCCCCCTCCTCCCCCACTGTATGGGCTGTATGCAAAATTGTGTTTGGTTCCAGTGCCCTCTTTCTCCCTCCTGTAGTGATTTGGGAGTTGGGAGGAGGGTTCCTGCCTTTCCCTACCTGACACTGTCTGGCTCTATGGGGGAGTGGATTGAGCACTATTTTTGCCCCCTCCCTGCTGCCTCACATGGGGTTTCTGCCCCTTGCCACTGTATCCCAACTCCACCCTGTTTCTATGGCCTGAATTGGGGAAGGGGCTTCTCCCCCCTTGCTGTTCCTGTTCACAGTCCAGACTGATTCCATGTGGGGAGTTCTATGGAACAGGGAACCAGTGCCTGCTCCCCCCTGCTGCCCTGTCCCAAACCATCCACCACACTGACTGCTTTTCCAACAGTTTTACGTCTCCCCTCCTCCCACAAGGCAGAAAGCATTGCTCTCTTCTCCCAGCTAGCCGGGACACCCCCCGACCCCCGCTTAAAGTGCAGGGTGGTGATTGGGATAGTTTGCTCTTGCTTAATGCCTCTTTAAAAAACTTCCAGCTCTCCTGAACTCTTTCCCCCCCTCCCCCAGGCTTGCTTCCCATGGGATCTTACCTTCCAATTCTCTGAGTTTGCTGGAGTCTGCCTTTTAGAAGTATGTGGGGCAGTTAAAGTGCGACACATTACTGCACTTTACAAATCACACCCCTCTAGCATGTCTTGCCAGTGACATGTAGACAAGCCCATAGTCTATCATCTGTGCTGTGAGGAGAGAACCTGGAATTAAACTATTTACTAAGTTTATCAAGTTCCTGTACTTCAGTTTTAAGACTTAGCTTTTTTTAAAATAAAGGTTGTGAATGTGTTGGACTGTCAGCCCTGGATACAGAAAGGTCCTGTTTATTCATAGAACAGATACATCACAGTTTGCAGTATTGCAAACTTCACCCACACTGTAGTGCCAGTGTCACCTTAGAGGACCAGTGTTTATATTCATTCAGTCCTTGGTGTTTCTGTTGAGACTGCCAATAAAAGTGGAAAATAAATTTCTAGCGGTAGTGGCTTTGTGATGTATATGCTTGTCCATTAGAACGCGATCAGCAGTTTAGTTTGGTTTCAACTCTAAATTTATGCAGTCTCCCGAGCCATCTTTCTTTAAAATAAATACTTCAAACAAAACGCAACTTTTAAAATAAAGAAATAAAATTAATTGGAATGTTAAAAAAAAACAAACATTGAGGATACTTGAGTAACTTAAGGAATAAGTTACTAGGCTTCAAGGAAATATTTCTATTGTTGATGTATGTAATTATGCCTAAAGTCTTTAGTGGACTGTTTACTGTGCTTAATGGGGTATTTTTAGAGGAAATTAAAATTCTTTATAAGGAGTGTTTTGAATGCATCAAAAATATTCTTGACAGATGTCGTGGTGTTAGAGCGTAGGGTGCTTTGCATATTGTGACTTCTTTTGATATTACCAGTACGCACAGAGAAGTTAGTGCCTGAACCCCTGTAACAAAACTAGTCTTTCCAATGTAAACTTGTTTTATGATGATGATATCTGACCTAATATCCAGTGGATTTTTAAGATTTTGCAAGGAATTTCTGTAAGAGTGAGAAGTAGATTTGTTCAGAAGAGAAATGCAGTGTTGCTTTTAAGTGAAGTTTGGCTATCTAAAGTTGAAGTAACATGAGACTGCTACAAGTATTCATCCTTGAAATACAGCTTTCCCCATTCATATAATTTGCTTGCCTTTTGTTTTGAAAATCTACAAGTATAGCTGATGATTCCTATAACTGAAAACCCCCAGGATTCGCAAGGCTGATCTACAGTAGAGAATTTTAGGGTTGTTAACACAAGTATTCACCTGGGATATTTGTAAAATGCTTCATATCTGCACACACAAATTCCTGTGATGTTTCACAAATATTCTCAGTATTGTTACAACTGCTGTAGCTCTGAGCAAGTCTTAGAGCAGACAATTCTTGCTCCAGTTCAGTTTGTTAGGGTAGGAGGGAAAAATAGATGATACACCTGTACTGGTTCGGTTACTCCTCCTGTTGCATTCGCCCAATGCTCTTGCTTACCTTTCAGTAATGGTGCTGAATATGGTTTCTGCCACACCTCAACTCCTTTTCACCCCACCTGATGAAATTTAACTTTGTCTCTTTCTCAGTTGTGGATATATACAATGTTGCATCATAATTTTTATAAAGGGCTTTTGTCTCAATTTGTGAACTCTGTTTCTCCCACTCAACACAGAGGGGGAGAGACAGGGAAAGGGAAGAGTAAGTCTTGTACATACTTTACTAACATACCTCTTGCCAGTAGCTTTTCTGGTGTTATGAGTAACAGACTATGTCTACACTACAGACCTTACAGCAGCACAGCTGTACCGCTGCAGCTGCGCTGCTGTAAGGTCTCCTGTGTAGCCGTTCCATGCCATGGGAGAGAGCTCTCCCAACCAGAAATAATTAAACCACTCTCAACGAGCGGCAGTAGCTATGTCAGCGGGAGACACTCTCCACTGACATAGTGCTGTCCACACTGGTGCTTTTGTCCGTGAAACTTATGTTGGTCGGGGTTTTTGGTCCCCCCCCACCCCCACCCCTGACTGACCAAAAATTTTGCCAACAAAAGTGCTAGATTAGACAAAAAGAAAAGGAGTACTTGTGGCACCTTAGAGACTAACCAATTTATTTGAGCATGAGCTTTCGTGAGCAAAAAAAAAAAAAAAAAAAAAGTGAGCTGTAGCTCACGAAAGCTCATGCTCAGATAAATTGGTTAGTCTCTAAGGTGCCACAAGTACTCCTTTTCTTTTTACGAATACAGACTAACACGGCTGTTACTCTGAAACCTAGATTAGACAAAGTCTTAGGCAGGTTTCAAAGTCTTAGGCAGTAAGTTACATCTCATTAAATACATAGCATGTTCTGCCAAACTGTTGTTCTTAATATTAGCCTTTTTTCAAACACTTATAATGTTTTTTAACAATAAATGTTCTACTTTTACTTAACTTTTGTTTTACTTCTTTAAACCAGTGGGTCTTCACCTTCTAAAAAAAATAGAAAAACCACAATTAAGAAATGAGGGAACAGGGCCTGAAACTGAATGAAAAGTTACTTTTGTGGGGGGAGGGATAGCTCAGTGGTTTCAGCTTTGGCCTGCTAAACCCAGGTTTGTGAGTTCAATCCTTGAGGGGGCCATTTAGGGATATGGGGCAACAATTGGGGATTGGTCCTGCTTTGAGCAGGGGTTGGACTAGATGACCTCCTGCGGTCCCGGCCAACCCTGATATTCTATGATTCTATGATAACATAAACACAGCCATGATTGGAAAGATGTGTTTACCCACTAAATTAGTTTATCTTAACCAAGGATGATGAGTGTGGACACGTTAAACCATTTCAGAAGTAAACAGTTCAATAACCACTTAGCTGAACCATCTAAGCTTGAAACAGTGCAATCTTCTATCAGAATTTGAAAAGGTTTCATAATTGGTTGAATTATATATTTATTTTAAAGGTCGGAAGGGACCATTATGATGATCTAGTCTGTGCATAATATAGGCCATAAGATTTCCATTAATTACTTCCTGCTTAAAGTCCAGTATCTGAGGTTAAACTAGACCATATCTTCTAGAACAATGTCCAATCTTGCTTTAAAGATTTCCAGTTATGGAGAATCCATCGTAACCCTTAGTAATCACTCTCATTGGTAAAAATTTGCACCTTATTTTCATCTGACTTCAATTTCCAATCACTGGATATTGTTACACCTGCTAAATTGAAGAGTCTTCTATTATCTAATTTCCGTCCCCCATTTAGATACTTGTAGATGGTTATCAAGTCACCCCTTACCCTTCGCATTTGAAAAGATTTAGCTCCTTGAGTCTTTTACATTAATGCATGTTTTACAAAGACTTAATAATTCTTATGGCTTTTTTCTGAACCCTGTCCAACTTATCAACATTTTTCTCGAACTGTGGATACGAACTGGACTCGGTATTCCAGTAGCGGTCGCGTCAATGCCAAATGGTAATTTAACCCCCGCACTCGGATTTGATATTCCCCTGTTTACGCTGTGACAAAGTTCCTGCTCTACCTTGGTGGGTCTTGCGCTTATTGGCGGATTTGCTTGCCTTGGCACTTCACGGCAGCTCTCAGCTTGGCCGTTTTTCTGAATTTACAGTCCATGTCGACGACTCCTGTGTCTGACCAGGAGTTGGGGAGGATTTGGGGGGAACCCAGGCCCGCCCTCTACTCCGGGTTCCAGCCCAGGGCCCTGTGGAATGCAGCTGTCTAGAGTGCCTCCTGGAACAGCTGTGCGACAGCTACAACTCCCTGGGCTACTTCCCCATGGCCTCCTCCCAACACCTTCTTTATCCTCAGCATAGGACCTTCCTCCTGGTATCTGATAATGCTTGTACACCTCAGTCTTCCAACAGTCCGCATTCTCACTCTCAGCTCCTAGTGCCTCTTGCTCTCAGCTCCTCATACGCACACCACAAACTGAAGTGAGCTCCTTTTTAAAACCCAGGTACCCTGATTAGTCTGCCTTAATTGATTCTAGCAGCTTCTTGATTGGCTGCAGATGTTCTAATCAGCCTGTCTTAATTGTCTCCAGAAGGTTCCTGATTGTTCTGTTACCTTACCCAGGGAAAAGGGACCTACTTAGCCTGGGGCTAATATATCTGCCTTTTATTACTCTCCTATAGCCATCTGGCCTGACCCTGTCACAACACATACAAGGACTGCATTAGTCCTTTTTAGTTGAGCTCATGTTCAGCTAATTAGTCACAGTGACCTCAAGTCTTAATCAGTCACTGCTTCCCAGGATAGAGTCCCCCATCTTGTGAATGACCTACATGCTTTGTTCCTAGGTCTAAAGCACACAATTTGCTTGTGCCCAGATTACCAAATGATCCAGATTGCTCTGTATCAGTGACCTGACCTCTTCATTATTTACCGTTTCTCCAATCTTTCTGTTATCTGCAAAGTTATCAGTAATTATTCTGTTTTCTTCTAGGTCATTGATGAAAATGCCCAAGTAGAAGCAGAGAGAAGCTGACGTGATTCTTGTCAGTTTCACTGCTGTAGACATAAACAGCAGCAATCAAATTGAGCAGGTGTCATCAATTTCATTTTGCTGCTGCTTGGGAAATCCAGAGGTGAAAGTAAGCCGGTACGCCCCAGTACGGCGTACCGGCAAGAACCGGTGCACCGGCAAGAACCGGTGCACCGGCAAGAACCGGTGCACCGTACCGGGGTGGATCGGCTTCCCCAGGCGAAATTTAAAGGGCCTGTGGCTCCCAGCAGTGGCTGGAGCCCTCAGCCCTTTAAATTGCTGCCAGAGCCGAGGGGTAGCGGCGGTGGGGCTGGGGCGGCGATTTAAAGGGCCCGGGGCGGTAGCATCGGCCGAGCCCTGGGCCCTTTAAATTGTTCCCGGAGCCCCGCCACCGCTTCCCCAGGGCTCCGGCAGGCTCCGGGGACGATTTAAAGGGCCCAGGGCTCCGGCTGTTGCTACCACCCAGGGCCCTTTAAACCGCTGTCAGAGCCCCCTGCTGCCGCTGTTATCCTGGGGAGGGGGAAGGAGGCACTTGCTGGTACAGGGTGGGCCGGGGCTGCTCTGACCCTCCACCCCTTCTGCCCAAGGCCCCCCCCCTTTCTAGGGGCCAGAGCTGGCCCCTTTCTCATCATAGAATATCAGGGTTGGAAGGGACCTCAGGAGGTCATCTAGTCCAGCCACCTGCTCAAAGCAGGACCAAACCCCAATTTCCCCTCCAGATCCCTAAATTGCCCCCTCAAGGATTGAACTCACAACCCTGGGTTTAGCAGGCCAATGCTCAAACCACTGAGCTATCTCCCCCCCCACAACCCAGCCCCATACCAGTAAGTCCCTAGGCTTATTTTCACCCCTGGGGAAATCTGAGTAGCAGGGTAATATTTATACATGAAGGTTTTAAAACCTTTGTAAGAGTCTGACACCCTCATTGTAAAAGCATTTGCAAGAAGCTGAAACCTTGATGAGACCACACCCTGCTCACTAGGATGGGCTGTTACTGACCTGTATCAGAATTCCAAGCCTGAGAGAGAGAGGAGTGCAAATATGTGGTACTCCAAACAGTTGTGTAAAATGTCGCATTACTTAAATATACTATATTTACACCGAAGTGTACTTTTTTTTTTTTTTTTTTTTTTTTTTTTTTGGTGATACAGTAGTATCAAAGTCACTAGAGCTGTCTGTCAGTGGAGTCAGGAAGTCATTGCTTCACTGAGACTTTCAAATATGATCTGTAATCTTCACAACTGCAATTTATTCCCTTCCCCCCACCCCCACGATAGCTTAAATTCTGCAGAAATTAATTACATGCCCTTTCAATTTCCAAAGGAAAGCTTCCCATTCTCTGGTGCCAAGTAGACAAGTGAATTTTTCAAGCCAGGGTTTAGTCCTTGATGCTGTACAAAGTATTTGGCACTGAGAGATATTACTACTTTCAGCGACCCAAAGGATTTAGCAATGTATGCACATGCACACATGCTTTTTTCCTCACTGTGACAGGGTCTGATGAAGTTTATCAAGACATTCTGTGAACTAGTAGGTGTGGGTGTATTAATTCACAATATTATAAACTGCTGAGATTTATTGGGTACAGCATTCAACTCATGGTTAAAAATCTTCGAATTGGTTGCCTTGCTTTCTTAGGCAAGGCAGGGAACTCCAGAGCTCAATCCTGGAGGACGTGAAGATAAATTAATGTATAGTATTTGGCATTTCAGATATGGCAGGCTATATATATTTTCAAAGAGATGATAAAAATATCTGTTGTCAAAGATAAAGTGTATTTCTTGTAAATTTAACTATTGTGGGCAGTAAGTGTGTGTGCTTGTTTTATTGTACTCACTGTAGCATTGCTGGCCCAAATAAGAAATAACTGTACACATATCATTGAGCAGGGAGAAAGAGATCATTCCTCCAGTGAAAGAGTTACATCAAAGTAGGAACTGGATAGACCAGACCTGATGAAACAAACAAGGTCATCTGTCTGTATTTCAGTTTAGAATAGTGCTAAATTAACTAGGAGGATGATTAAATATTTGTAGATGAATGTTATAATTTTAACCAACTAAGATAATTGCTAGATTAAAATTTTTAGGCCAAAATAAAAGCAATGAATTAAACTAAACAACAAATGATGTAGAAGATTAAATATAATCTGAAAAGCTGTCACTAACTTTTAAAAAAATTATTATTATTTGACCCTAGAACACTGGGTCAGCAGGTGAACAAGAAATATGTGAAAATAGTTGTTCATATCTCATCACACGACTTTGCCACACTTTGTCATTCAAAGATTATATATCCTTTAACCTGGGATCTGGCATGTATGCTAGTGAACCTTAATTTATCTAGGCCTTTTCTAAATTTTCAGACTACCCACTTTACTTTATATTCAGTATAATTGCATCAGTGAGAATATAAATTTGCCTGGTGTGACAGAGATACTTTATTCTTTTTTTCTTCTCTAAAATTTTCTGAGATCAGACATAGAGGAACGTCCTGTTTGTTTTATTTATTTTTATATTATATTCTGTTGCTCCATTAATTTCTGTGTAAAATAAATTTTCCAATTTACATCACTATATGTACTGTAGGGAACTCTTGAGAATTGTCAGTCTTTAACTTATGTTAAGAGAGTTTAAAGTTAGACACAGAATCTGTTATAAAGTTAGGCAGATAAAGTCATAAAGTTAGTCACATAGTCTAAGCCCCTCTGAAAAATCAACATGGATTTAGACATGTATTTAGGCAGCCAAGTTTTTTTAAAAAGTTATATAGTGACTTTCTTCTGTATGTTTTCTCTATTACTTTTTTCTAGATTTGAGAGGGATCTGTGGAATATGCTTATCTTTCAGAGAGGGCAAAGCTACTTGCTTCACCTGTGTTTAAAGTTTCCTGAAGGTTTTAATCCACTTACCTGCCCTTGACCTTTGTGTCTTTTGCTGGGATAATCTGGGGCAGGTCAGAAATAAACTGAGTATACAAATTTTGATATATACACACCCTCACGCATGTGCAGGCAAGTTCAAAAACTTAGCTAATTGGTCTCAAAAGACTTGAGTATGGCTGTATGGAAAATACTACTTCCAGAGAACTCTAATTAGAATTTAATTCCTTTCAATTCTTTATCTCAATTTTGAGTGTCCCTAATTAATGTGATATAATATGTTGCTACTGGGGAAAACTGTAATGTCAAACGTCTTTGTGATGGGATTTATAAGTATATCCAAAATAATTTTAAAATCAGAAAAATTATGCAAGCAAAAGGTTCTTTCACTAGTTAACAGAATTAGTTGAGGAGCTAATGATTTTTGATGAAGCAAAAGCTGAGAAATAGCACTTTAGTCTTACAGCTTACATAAAGTAGAGTTTTTCCTTATATATTTTTATTGATTAATTAAAAAATGAAAAACACATAGGGCTAAAGGATAAGATAAGATGGTACTACTGTTTTCTTCTTTATGTGTAATCTTGTTGCATGTCTCTACATAAGCTGTTCTGGCCACTCATCATAGTAACCAGCTGGGCCATTTCACCTGCTGGAGCCATTAAAGAGGACTCTCTCCCCCTAGATTAATCCCCTCCGACATTAGTTTTTTGCACTGACAACTGGAGCAGGCATTCAGAATTTGCAGGTGGCCAGTGTGACACACATAATTGCCTACAATTGTAGGCAATGAATAAAAATGGTCTACATTACTTGTCAAAGGTTGTATATGCAATGCCAAGTGAGATCTATGGGAAGCCTTTTAGGGTTTAAAGAACAGTTAATAGCAAGGCACTGTGCTTTTTTAATCATAATGCATTTGTAATATAGCACTTTGATCTTCTCCTTGTAGGAAATGGTGTTACATTAGCCACTTTTAAACATTTATGAGTGAAATTCAGTTATAGGAGAGTAAAAGTGATTATTCTTAGTCAGAACACGTTAAATTTCATTAAAAGTTTTCTGCTTGTCCCTTCCTTGTTAAAATCTGTGGGGAGTCCTATTCCTGGAGGGTTTCAAATCAGGATCTAAGCATTTAGAAGAGTCTTTTCCTTGTTTTTCCCTAAGGCAACTGCAAAACTAGGAAAAGAGGGTATACTAAATAGTGGGGCTATTTATAGCTGTTTTATAAATCTGTTTAACCTACATATCAGTAAGAGTAAATATTCTGTGCACTGAAGAAAAATTTTGGCAACAGAATTGTGTATGTTAAATATCTAATTGTATATCACACCAGTTATAACTTTCAATAAATGCATTATTTAAAGCATGACCATAAATTATCTACAACAAAAAATAGATGACTCTAAAATGCACTACTCCTAGAAGAGCCAAGTTTGACCTTTCAGACCCAAGAGCCTTTTATTAACACCTGCCTGTAAGGAGAACCTTGCCACACGCAGCTTTCAGATTCAGAACCACAAAACTGATGAGGAAAGGCTTGAAGGGTTCAGTTTGTGTCACTTGCTGTTTGCCGTTTCCATTTCACAGATGATTAATCTTTCTGTGAAGAAAGGCCAGAGAAACAAAGCACATTGGGCTCTTCCTGTAGTTACTCCTTCTGAATGCACACTGGCTTGCTAACTAAAAGGCCTTTAGATTTCCTGCAGAGAGAGATGTTCTGAAAGTGAATGCAGCTGGTTGGAGGTCACCAGTGCAAGGCTCTTGCCATTGTGTAATGGAGGCTTTGGCAGGTTTCATTTTTTAGGGGAGGGAGAAGGTGTTGGCAAAAAAATTAATGCAGAATAAATAAGGTTTTGGATATTTGAATTAATTTCTTGAAGGGTGGATCATCAATAATAGGCTCAATTTCTTTTGCTAACAATTTAAAAAAATATATTCACTCCGTTTTTTCCTCCTCCACCCATTCCCCTTTCTAAATAGCATGTTTATATTGTATGTGGTCTCACCCACTGGATGCTGAAATGTTACATCTTACTGAGTTTGAAAAGCAATCTAAAATGCCCTTGGATTTTTACGTAGGGTTTATGATCTCTACTAATTTGGGGAGGGTTGTTACTAAAAATTCTGTGTACTGAACTTTCTAATTATAGATGTTGTGTTGTATTAACATTCAGCATTGCTTTTTAGTGACTTGTTTAAAATGGTAATATATTTTTAGCTTCTGAAATGAAATTTGAATTCATTTTTTGGTCTTTTTTAAGGGATGTTAACTAATTTTTAATTTGAGTATGTATTGTGTATTTTGATATGAATGTTTTGCATATGGAAAATAATTGTCTGGTATCCCGCTGAGTTTGTTCTTCATCTACTTTAATTACTTTGTTTCCTCTTAATCCTGCATAGGACATAATGTGTAAAATCAAAACCTGGGTAATAGATGAAAAGAAACCTGTGCGCTTCTATCATGATTGGAATGACAAAGAGGTAGGCTATTATCCCATGCATAGACTCTTAATATTTCTACCTATTATTGTTTTCACTTGGTAAAAATATTTAAATACAAAAGAATCCATGAGAGTTATAGGGTATTGAATTGAATGTTAAATTTATCAGTAGATTTTGTTTATCATAGTATACTATATATATTACTTGAAGCAGTTATTTTCCCTTTCAGAAATACAAATAATAAAAAAGAAACTGAGTTTGAAAATGTTGATTACAGTAACTGCATTCTGTTTTTAAGATTCTGCCTTTATATCCTCATTTTTAGATTGATGTGTTGAACAAATACTTGTTTTTGACTTCAAAACCAATGATTTACTTGATTAACCTCTCGGAAAAGGATTACCTTCGATGTAAAAACAAATGGTGAGTTTGCTTAGTTTTAATATATGAAATTCACACTTTCATAGTTCTCAATGGCACATACTTCACTATTTTTTAAAAGGACGTAAGGATTATTCTTATTATTTTACTTAATATAAATCAATATCTTTCATACTTATTATATCTCCCTAAAAGTTCTGCCTGAGTGCAGTGGTGATAAAAATGCACCAATTTACAAAACAGAAGGAAATCCTTTCCCCTCTTTCAGTTTTTACATAAACTTAATAACTGTGAAGAAAACTAATCCATTTCAGAAACGGACTCAATCTGGTTAGAAACCATTACTTTCCAATAAAACTGGCTTTTAAAATTATTAAACACTGATTATTCATATAATTGCTTTTCATTTGTTATGTGCTGAAAGAGTAAAACTATTTAATTTGTAATGCAACAGAATTTTTTTGTACTGTGGCATTAATTTATTATTGAACATTTCAACAGTACACTTCCATTTACGTTTGAGTGCCAACAGTGCTTGGCATTGTTAACAGTTGTGCATAATACACAAAGGAAGACGTTTTACAATTTCCTTGTAGTATTTAGGCCTACTCTCTCATACTTACAGAAGCAGTATTTTTATCTTCATACATGGTTTTTACTCAAACAAATATTCTTGTTAATGTCAAGATGACTTGGATGGATAATGGTTACAGAATAAGGCTCTCTGTCAGACATGCAATGAACTGGATGAAGATCCAGTTCCAACATGGTGAAAATACTTTGGGTTTCCATTGTTGAAAAGCATAGTGTGTTAGCTTGTCATAAAAAATAGCAGCTGAGACAGACAATTGGATTGGAGAGGAGAGACAGATTAAATATTACACTATAAAGAAGAATTAATGACAACATACTTATTCTAAAATTTACAACAAATTATATAGTTTAAAGATTTGTAAACACTTTAATTGTGAGATCTTTAAGGTTTTGGGATATAAATGTATGTTTGTGAATAGAGAGCTGCATTAAGTCATCCAAACAAATGAAAAGTATCTAAAGCAAAAATCTGAATTCTCCTAAAATGCACCTTCCATTTCTCCCTGTACTTCATTAAGTACTTAGATGCACATGGTTTCAATTTTCCATTAAAAATTCTCATTTCCATTAAAAATTCTCATTTCCATATGATATCAAAGAGCGAAAAGGCTTTAAACTGAAAAATAAACGTTCATAGACTGGAAGCCAAAACAATAATTAATGTCATATGGTTAACTCCAATAAATCATTAGAATAAATTTTCTGAAATTACTGCAACTAAAACTGTCTTGTTGATACTACTATAAGACATTTGTATTTATGATAGGGAACTAAATTTAACCTTTCTGAAAGTTTATATTTTTGAAAATACAGACTTAAAATTGAAACTTGGCAGAAACTGTGATAACTAGTCCTAAATTCCTCCATATTCGGTGAGGAATAGAATTTTTAAAAGTTTATCCCCTGACAGTGCAGTAAATCTTAACCGTCCTAATTTAAGTGCAAATGTTTGAGGTTTTCTGAGGCTCACTAGGACAGTACAAAGTTTATTTGAAACTGGATGAGTCAGTTTCCTTTTCCAAAAGGGATTTTCACACCTGTATTTGGATGATTACAGGTAGAGTTCAATGGCTCTAATTGTACAGTAAATACCATTTCCCAGACCCTAATGGTAAACAGACTACTTGTGAGATGCCAGTCTGTGATTTAGCTGTTGCCAGACATCCCCTGTTTTTTTGTGAGACCAGTTGGGGTAGAGATATGGTTATAGCCAATTGAAAGCAAACCTTTGTATAAATTACAATTTTTAATTTGTAAAAATCTAGACGTTTGAATTGGGAAGTCATATAATGCAATGATTTAACCGTTTTTATGCACAACTAATGATTTAGGTTTAAAAAAAAAATTCCAGCTCTCATGAATGTTAGTGTAATTGTAGCTGAAAGATCAAAGCCTGTGTAGCTGAGTGATGTTCCAGAAGAGAATTTACCACATAGCCATTTTCAGTACAGTTTCTGCCGCCTGCTGTTCCTATTTTCCCTCAAGCTAGCCATTGACTACCCCCTGTGCATCCCTGCTCGTAAAAAATGATTGAGGAAGTATTTGTCATGTATTTATGAGTGGGAAACATTGTGTGATAGGGAATGGCATCTACTGGAGCCAGAAAGATTGCCATTTTCCTTCATTGAAGCATTCTTAAAACTTTAAATCCACAGTTTGTGCAACATAGCTTTTATATTAAAGTACAGAATAATTTTTTACTGTGAAGGATGCTAACGGTAGGCTTTTGTCATTGCAGTGCAGACAGATGCAAATGATTAGTATATATTTACTGTGAGATGCTTTTTAATTTGTGATTTTTGTGTGTGTATGTGTTCATGTTCTTAATCTGAGCTACATTTGGATTAGTTGCTCAACTAGCGCAAAAAAAAGTTTTTGGAATATAATTTGTAATATTATTGTAAAAGAGTTAAAGTTAATGCAGAAAATCCGTAATATTTTCATAGTTTTTTCAACAATTAGAAAAGTATTTAAAGCATTAGCAAAGAGATGGGAGAGGATTTTGATTGTGGCTGCAAGAGGAAAACTAAAATTACCTTTGTTTTAGGGTCACCCTTTCAGAATTAAAGATCATTTTAATTGCTAATTTAAAACACATTTAAATGTAAGTGGTAATGGTATTTTTCAATCTTAGAGAAGAAGAAAACTGTGAAAGATAAGACTGTTGTCTGTGTGAGTACGTGTATTGACCTTTTGAAAAATGTAAAAACTGGAATGGCTCCAAGCAGCTACTCGCTGGTTTTAACAGTGTTGAATTAGTCATTCAGTTGATTTATGATTAAGACCTAGCCCTTGAAGAGAAGCTGCTATGACAGCTCTGTTAGTTGAACTTGTTTTATGATCAGATGACCGTAAGGATGAAGTTGTGTAGAGGAATCCACAGAAACCATTTTTATTACATATTGCTATTCTTTAAATGAATAAAGTAATCCAAAACCCCTTTTAATTCCTAATAATTTTATGGGGACCTATAAACTTAACACTTTCTAAACATCTTGTTTTACTCAGATCAAAGAACACTAAATACAGCATATTAATTTTCAGTTAAAACTGCCTAGAAGCAAACACTGAACATTAGAATTGTCAAACCATCACTTAATTAAGGGTGTAAATTTCGGTCTTGGCATATTTGGTGATTCAAGTGGGTCAGAACATAGTATCCATTTACGAGATATATTGAACATAGTAATATGAGAATGTACGTTGCTCCAATATATCTGTTGGTTTTGATATGTTAAAATGTTTTTTTCCCCCAACTTAACATTGATAAAGTTTATATATATCAAAATTGTAGAAATCGAACTTTGGACCCGAACTTCATTTTCTACCAAGTAAAATTTTCTTGTACTAATCCTTTAATGATGTTTTAAAGCATTTAATAGTGTAAATTGAGAGTATTTTCTTATGTTGATTTTCCTACTTCATGTAACACTACTTATTTGGGATAAATAGTTTGTAAGAATTCCTAAAAATTGATTTGTCAGTGCTAATCTTTTGTGATATAACTCAGATTTGAAAAACTTATAGTGTGTCCAAATATATATGCAATACTATAATTTCAGAACTATATTTCAAAAATTCACTGCTAAGAATTTCAGTGATCTATGAGCACGAGCTGTTGAACAGGCATTGAAAGTCAATGGGAATTAGGTGCCTGACTCACTTAGGCTCCTTTGAAATTCCCAGGCCATAAAAATAGAAAAGACTTGTCATAAGCGCTCTGTTACACTATACTAAATTTTCCTTCGTTGTTGTAATATTTCATACCATGCAAGTCAGCTTTCAAGCCCCTCACACACCATTCCTACCACCGTCAAAACTTTTTGTTGGATAATTGCAAGGAGTCTTGTCATTGTCTTATTTGATTAATCCTAGCTTGTGAGAAGTTAATTGGTGAAATAACCACACACACACTGCAAATAGTAATTTGCTATTTCACTAATTAACTACATATAATATAGTCTATACATAATTTTTATTATTGGGGGGGGGTGTGTACGCCCCCAATAATAAAAATTATGTATAGACTATATTATGTAAATTATATTCATATTAATAGATTTTTCAGGGCAGAAAGGGACCATTATGATGATCTAGTCTCACCTTCTGCATATCAGGCCATATAATTTCAATAGTTTCGTCTATTTCATTTTTCCATGTTGTCTCAAATGTTATGACTCAAAAATAGAAACAAATAATTACACAGTACCAGGGGAGAAATGTGAAGCAGAGAGTGGGTGATTCAGTGAATAGGGAATAGTCTTTAACCTAGAGATCAATGGTTCAAATTCAGTGTAGGTCAGTAGGAAAAGAAAGTTGTTACTATCTGATCATTGTTTAGGATTGGTGAATCTCAGTCTAGTCCCCATTTAAACCCTGTTCTAAAGTCAGAATTATTCATTTTTAATGGGCTTGTCTATACTGCTTATCGCTACAGTATATGAGTGCTTCACATATGTCTGTTAATTTATCTTCACAATGTCCCTATGCGGGGATTGGTAGACATACGAGGAGGGTAATATTACCCTCATTTTACAAATGGAGGACTGAGGCACAGAGAGATTGAGGTTGAAAGTATCTGGTAATTTTGAGTGCCCAATTTGAGACATCAAAGGCCTGATTTTGCAAAGTGCTTAGCTTTGCATATCACTTCATATGTTAAAAGCACAACTCCCATTGACTTCAGTTGCAGTTGTGAGTGTTCAGCACTTCTATAAATTAGACTCGAGAGGCTCAACTTGGGCACCCAGAAAATGAGGAGTCTGTAGTTAGGTCTGGTCTACACTACACAGTTGGGTCACTATAAGGCAGTTTATGTTGACCTAATTATGTCAGTGTCTGCACTCTACAGCTTTGCTCCTACTGATGTAAGTGCCCTACTACTTCGACGTAATAATTCCACCTTCATGAGAGGCATAGGGCTTTTGTCGGTGTAGTTAGGGCGACAGTGTCAAAGTAAAACTATTTCCCCATGCTTATTTCCCGCCCTCCCACTGTTACTCTCACCTTCTTGTCAACTGTTGGAAATAGGCCATCTTGATTATCATACAAAAGGTTTTTTTCTCCTGCTGATAATAGCTCACCTTAATTGATCACTCTCCTTATAGTGTGTATGGCAACACCCATTTTTTCATGTTCTCTGTGTATATATATCTTCCTACTGTATTTTCCACTGCATGCATCTGATGAAGTGGGTTTTAGCCCATGAAAGCTTATGCTCAAATAAATTTATTAGTCTCTAAGGTGCCATAGGTACTCCTCGTTCTTTTTAGCGTCTATGTAGACGCTGTATTACTTACATCGGTTGTTGGCTGTCTTCTCAGAAGCCGAGAAACTGACAAGAAAGCCAGGCAGCTAGAGCCCAGCTCTCCCCCCTCTCCACTCCAGCTTTCCTGGAGAGCTGGGTGGCTGGACCCTGCTCCCAGCTGGGAGCCAGGGCAAGAAGCCCAGGGGGCTGGACCCTACTCCCACCAGGGAACACTGGCTGTCTTGTCAGTTTCACAGCTGCAGCCATAAACAGGTGGGGAATGAGGAAGTGAGAAACCCCAGGTGGCTTCTCCCACTCCCAGCGGCAAACAGGGAGCTGTGGGGAGGGCACAGCCCGCTGGGAACCTGTGGGGCAGCAGGGCTCCCAGCGGGAGCTGCCAGCGGAGCTGAGAGACGGGGCTCTCAGCTCCCCACAGTGCCCTTCTTAGGTCGGGGGAAGCGCTGCTGGTGTGGACATGCACCACTGCAGTAATTACTTCGGTGGCCGTAAGTCAACCTAATATAGGTAGTCTTAAGTTTCTAGTGTAGACACACCCTTAGTGACCACCTTTGAACTAGGAACTCTGTGGCAGAGGCAGGGATAAAATCCAGTTTTCCAGGGCAGCATTCACCTGTCTTAACTATGGGACTGTCCTTCCTTAAATCCCATGTCTCATTTGCTACATATCTTCCAGCTGCTCCTGGAAATGAGGCAGGTGTCCCACACACAAAGTCTCCTGTATTACACAGCCCTGATTCATCCCCAGAGCAAGTCGATCCTGCGTACTGAACAAGGCAGTGGCCCCATGGAAAAAATAGTATTTGACCTTGTAATTAAAGGCTATCAAATGTATACACACAAGAAGGCCAAATTAAGCTTGTGTCTGTGCATTGTCCAGAAACATCCGGAAGGATGCCTCTTAGCACCATATTTTCTGGCTCTGGAATGGAGAAGCACAGGCTGGGGACTTCTCTTCTTGACCTTCCCATGACAGCAGGAGACATTCATAACCATAAAGGCAGATCTCCCTCTATGTCCACCTCTAAGAGGAAGGATCCTTCCCTGCTCCATCAGAGTTGAGCATGTTGTTCTGGCCATGTCTCAAGGACTCAGTCCCCTAAGCCTCACGGTTGACCAGAAGGTGCATAATACTAAGACTCCCTTGGTGCCAGCCTCCATGTTGTCAGTGGCACTGACTTTGCCACAGTAAACACCATAACCCAAAGCATTGGGAACCATTGGTTCTGGTTAAGGACAGTTGGTGGGAACCCCCATGCATTGTTGGTACTGCCTCAGTCCTGCAAGGAAACACTGATAATAAAGAACCTCCCCAGAGCTGCTTTGGTGGTACAGGTAGACACAATTCCATATCCCCCAAGAGGTTTAGAGATGTACGCTGTTCCAGAGGAGCTGAAAACTACGACTGATACCACCTCCACCTATTTTGGTGTCTGCCTGACACAATTTTTCCACAAGTGAAGGGTGACAGCAATGGCCAGCTAGGTGCTGGATATCCTCTATTCCAGCTATACTGTCACGTTAATCTCCTCATTCCTTTCAAAACCCCTTCCCTGTCCCTTTTCAGGAACTGCTTGCACAAGGAGATCCTCCTGAAAGAAAGAGAATATCTTCTTCTGGGTGCAGTAGAATAAGTACCACCACAATATTATGGGAAATAATTTTATTCAAAATATTTCCTGATTCCCAAGAAAGAGGAGGATGGAAACTCATTCTTGACCTCTGCCGGATCAATGTATTTATTCACAAATGGAAATTCCACTTGGTTACACTGGACAGAAACTGTGTGTGCACAGCTCTCAACATGAAAGATGCATAATTCCATGTGGATGTCCAGCCTTTTCACAGAAGGTTTCTCAAGTTCGTGGCAGGTCCCAACTACTAATAATACTGTTCAGCACTCAAAGTATTTACGAAAGCCTTCACAGTGAAGGCAGCAGAGGCCTCTCATAATGGCTGTCTTCTCATACCTAGTAGACTGGCTCCTGACAGGCAGGTTGCGACATTCCCCAGGGTACAAGCTGGACTGTTGGGACAGCTGTGTCCCCTCAGCTCTCCAAATGGGGTGCCTTTTACATTGCTTAGCTGTGAGAATAACCACTCCTGGTCTACTTGGACGCAGCCTCTAGCATGCAAAATGACTCCCAGCTGAATCATATGAGTGCTTCTAGCCAGCCACTCCTGAATTATATTGCAGAGTGACACCGGCAAATTTCCAGTCCCAGATTTGTCCCCAAAAATGTGCGTCTTGTATTGCCTAGCTCTTTCCTTCTGTGCAGTACAAGTTCATAGAAGGTAGGCATTTCATTAATAGAAAATGATATGCATAAACCATGTTACCTCAAATAGAGGTACCAGATACTTCAATCCAAACACACTGTGTGAGAGAAAACAATAACACAAGTTTATTAACTACAGAAAGATAGATTTTAAGTGATTACAAATAATGGGGCATAAAAGTCAGAATTGGTTACAAAGAAATAAAAAGTGAAACACTAATACCTAAATGAATTCAAAGCAAAGGTTTTTTTCACCACATGCTTTTACTGGCTGAACTCTTTCAGTCAGGATCACTCTCCCAGTTCACTGATGCTTCCTTTGTCTCTCAAAGTTGTTGATGCCATGACTAGAGATGAGGGGATTTGTGTCCTCTGTTCTTCCTTCTTATAGCATTTCTCTTCTTTGAGAAGCATCTCCAGCTGGGGTTCAGGCAACAGCAAGTCTGTCTGCCGAGATGTACATTTCTTGCTCACACGCTTCTTCCTGCCAAAGAATGGCTGCTCAACCTGGTAATAGTCCACTTGATTATGTTGATACCTCACAAGGCATACTTTGTACAGAATTTGTGATAGTCTTGTAAAAGTGGTGAACATAAGGTTACAGGCTGTCACACAGGTGCTGACTAGAAGTTCTGACATCAACATCATTGCTGCTCCATCTCCTAACATCCGTGGGAACATGTGTGCAAACAGAACCATCTAACCCAAATCCGATGTAAACTATAGAATTCATAGGCGTGACTCTAGACTCAGTCAGGGCAAGAGCTTACCTCACTGTGGACAGTTTCCAGTTCACGAGCAACCTAATCAATCAGGTAATACTGTCCTCAGAGATCAATACAGGTATACCTCATATTCTCGGGACACATGGTGTTGTCCTTATGTGACATTTGCTAGGCTCCACCTCCATTGCCTGCAGGGTTGGCTTTGAACAGTGTATATGCTTTGCTAACACAACATGAACATTATGGTGGCTGTCTCCCCTCCCTTCAAGGTTAAGGCCTCACTGATGTGGTGAAAAGACTCCGAGAATGTACATGTGGGAGTTCCCTTCCTCCCTCCCACACCTGAGAAAACCCTAGTTAGAGATGCCTTGCTTCTCGGCTGGGAAGCCCACATGGATGAACCCACAGTGCAAGGCATCTGGATGCCTCAACAGACTAGAATGCATATAAATCTCCTAAAGAGAGCAGCCTGGGAAGACATAAGGTGTTCTTCCCACTCATATGATCCCAACATATCCTCCTAATTTGAGAGAACATTATGACTGTTCTATATCAGGAACAGATAGGAGTGAAATCTATCCCCCTTTTGTTGAAGTAGTCAACTTATGGAATTGATGCATCCAACATTGTTACCCTGTCAGCAGTATACCTTCCAGGTGTTCACAATTCACTGGGGGATGACCTCACAGGCATTTCACCACTGACCATGAGTGGGAACTACACAATACCATACTAACCAGAGCTTCGCTCAGTGGGGAACCCCTACATGGGACCTTTTTGCATCCCACAAGAACAGGAAATGCAACACATTCTGCTCCACTGGTGCTCAGGGACACAGATCCAAAGGCAATGTCCTCTTGCTTTTGTGGACAGGTCACTCAAGAAATGCCTTTCTTCCCATCCCACTGTTACCTCAAGCCCTCTGAAAGATCTGACAGGGCAGAGCACTAGTCATTCTCATCACCCCCAGAGACCCAGGTAGTTCTGGTTTCCTGTTCTTCTAAAAATGTCAGCCTGTCCACCCATCACCATCCAAACCTTCCTGGAACTCTTGATCCAAGACAATGTCAACATCCTAATCCAGAATTTCTTCATTTTATGGTATGGTATTTGGATGGGCATCAGACCTAGAACCATCATGGTCGGAAGCAGTTGAAGAAATTTTTAATAGCGGAAAGGATTCCACTGGAAAGTATTATTTATCCAAGTAGAAACGATTGTCTGGGCCCAGCAACACCATCTCTCCCAAGACGTAGCTAACATTCACTCTGTTCTGGATTATTGCTCAATCTTAAGGCTGCGGGTCTCTGTTAGTTCCCTGTATGTTTACCTGGTGGTGATCAGTGCATGCCACCCACTCACTGATGATCACTGTGTCTTCACTCACCCAGTGATGGCCTGGTTTCTGAAGAGTTTGATTAGAACCGTCTCACCAGTAACAAAACCAGCTCCACAATGGGATCTTAACTTACTACTCTTTGATGTTAACTAGACTACCATTCAAATTGATGGATACATGCTCAGTGTCTCATTTGTCACTTATGTGATCTTCCTGGTAGCCATCACTTCACCGAGAGGGTTGGCGAACTTGGAGCTTCTGTGGCCCATTCACCATATACAGTATTCCACAAGGACAGAGTCTTGCTAAGACTTTACTCTGAATTCACCGTAAAGGTGATTTGGGATTTTCACATAAACCAGACAGTACATTTACTGTCTTTCCCAAAGCTCCATGTCAATAGTGAAAGAGACTTCATTACCTCGACATGAGATGGACTTTAGGCTTTTACTTGGAAAGAACAATATCTATTAAAAAGTCACCTAGATTGTGGCTATAGGAGAATGAATGCTTTATTTGACTGTAAATGGATTGCCGGCTGCGTTCTACTTTTAGTTTGCACATATTCATCCCATACAAGAAGTGAGGATTTATTCCACTAGAGCACAAGTGGCTTCAGTAGTATTTTGTTGAGGAGTGCTCCTACTTGACGTTTGCAGAGCAGCTGTGTGAAGTTCTGTTCATACCTTCACAAAGTTTATGCCTTAGTTCAAGCCTCCACAGCTGATTTATCCTTTGGAGTGGCAGTCCTACATCCATACTGCCTGCATCCTTGCATTTGCCTGTCTCCTCTCTGAGTCCTGCTTGTCAGTCACCCAAAGTGGAATATACATAGCGACCAGCACTCGAAGAAAGGAAAGAACTTACCTTATTGTAACTAGAGTTCTTTGATGTGTTGTCCCTATCTGTATTTCACTACCCAGCCTCCTTCCCCTCTGCTTGAGAGATCCTTCCTGGTGTTCACAGTCCAAACCCCCATTATATCCTTGGTGCAAACATGAGGCGTGCAAGGCACAGACCAATGAACAAATGACAACTTACAAGGTGGCTGCAGGAGAAGACTGACAGACTGTCTAGGTCTCATAGTTGGTCCCAAAAAAGGGGACAGCCTCTTAAAATGTGCTCCAGTACCAAGTCAAGGTCTGTTCATAAACATCAGTATTCACCAGTACTGTCTGAGACAGAGCCATTGTGTCTTCATCTTCCCTAGTGGTGATCTTCACACCTCCAGCACCATTGGGTCCCTTAGCACTTGTTCTGTATGATGAGCACTTACCTCTGATATTGGTACTGTCAACTCCTCATGCATTCTTTGAGGCAAAAGACCTATTCTGCCTTTTATGCCTGATTATCTATAACTATTGTGACAGGGTCAGGCCAGATGGCTACAGGAAAGTAATAGAAGGCAGATATATTAGCCCCAGGTTAAGTAGGTCCCTTTTCCCTGGGTAAAGTAACAGGGAAGGTTCAGAACAATCAGGAACCTTCTGGAGACAATTAAGACAGACAGGCTGATTAGAACACCTGCAGCCAATCAAGAAGCTGCTAGAATCAGGGCACCTGGGTTTAAAAAGGAGGTCACTTCAGTTTGTGGTGCGTGTGTAAGGAGCTGGGAGCAAGAGGCGCTAGGAGCTGAGAGTGAGAACGCATACGGTTGGAGGACTGAGGAGTACAAGCATTCTCAGACACCAGGAGGAAGGTCCTATGGTGAGGATAAAGAAGGTGTTGGGAGGAGGCCATGGGGAAGTAGTCCAGGCAGTCGTAGCTGTTGCACAGCTGTTCCAGGAGGCACTCTAAACAGCTGCATTCCACAGGGCCCTGGGCTGGAACCCGGAGTAGAGGGCCGGCCCAGGTTCCCCCCAAACCTCCCAACTCCTGGTCAGACACAGGAGGAGTTGACCTGGACTGTGGGTTCATGAAAACGGCCATCTGAAGGCCATTGTGAAGCTCCAAGGCGAGCAAATCCACCAATAAGTGTAAGATCCACCAAGGTAGAGGAGGAACTTTGCCACACTATGCTATTTGGGACTGATAGCAGTGGCTTCATCTGCAGTAGTACCATGTACTTCCATGGCTCCATTGGCACCAATTCCTTATCATTATTGTGGCACAGTCTGAATACCAGCTGGCATTTTGTTCTCCACAGCTACTTCCCACAAGCTTTAATGTATGTATCTCTGGGGTTGAGGCCTCCAGTAACACCCACTGCAGCATCTCCTCCATTCCCTGAAGAGTGTTGCATCGCCTCCTCCTCTTCAGGTTGGGAGCATGACAGACTTATTTTTCTACAAGATTTTCCAGGTTTCTTTATAGATAACTGTGGCAGGGTCGGGCCAGATGGCTACAGGACAGTGATAGAAGGCAGATATATTAGCCCCAGGTTAAGTAGGTCCCTTTTTCCTGGGTGAGGTAACAGGGAAGGTTCCAGAACAATCAGGAACTTTCTGGAAACAATTAAGGCAGACAGGCTGATTAGAACATCTGCAGCCAATCAAGAAGCTGCTAGAATCAATTAAGGCAGGCTAATCAGAACACCTGGGTTTAAAAAGGAGCTCACTTCAGTTTGTGATACGTGCCAGGAGCTGGGAGCAAGAGTGCAAGAAGCTGAGAGTGAGAAGGCATGCTACTGGAAGACTGAGAAGTACAAGCATTATCAAACATCAGGAGGAAGGTCCTGTGGTGAGAATAAAGAAGGTGTTGGGAGGAGGCCATGGGGAAGTAGCCCAGAGAGTTGTAGCTGTCACACAACTATTACAGGAGCCACTGTAGACAGCTGCAATCCAAAGGGCCCTGGGCTGGAACCCAGAGTAGAGGGCGGGCCCGGGTTCCCCCCCATCCCTCCATCCCCCCAACTCCCTCCTTGATACCGGAGGAGTTGAACTGGACTGTGGGTTCCACCAGAGGGGAAGGTCTCCGGCCTGTTCCCCGATCCACTAGGTGGATCAGCAGAGACTGCAGGGATTGTTCTTCCTTTCCCCGTACTGGCCAGTGCTGAGGCTAACTCAGTGAATGGCAGATTTGAGCCACGGAAGTTGCCAAACTGAGGGCTGCCGTGAACCTCTGAGGCAAGAAACTCCTCCAATAAGTGCAGGACCCACAAAGGCAGAGGAGGAACTTTGTCACGGTAACATTCCAGACACACTCACCTGTGGTATGATGCTAGAACATTACCATTACAGGGATGTTCCAGTTTGGTGCCCACCAGCCATAGTTAATTCAAAGAGTGGATTACCCACCCTGGCCATTGTGGACTGCTCCCAGGGCTTCCAGATTGCCTTTTGCAACAGGCTTTAAGAGCAAGTCAGCATCTCTAGCACTATGTCTGCCAGGGAAAGACCCTCTTCTGGTTATTCAGCCATCCCCCAACTTTGAAACTGACTGAAGAAGAGGAGTGTCGGATAAAACCCATGGATTTTCTTCCTCGCGTATCTTCTTTTCCTGATTAGATACCAGGTACCGTCTGCTGGGTTCAAGTACTTTTACTCAGACCCTATTTCCAGATGCTTTGCGGTCTTGACTGTTCAAGAGAGATCCCACTGAACCAAAAACACGCCAAAAGACAAGGGCCTGAAACAGTTCAGCTCAGTCTGTTCAGGAGAAAGATTCCTCAGCCTCGCTCCAACTGAGGGTGAGCAACTGCCAAACCCTCTTGGCCACATGTGACTTCCCGACATAAGACAGAGTGACACAGTTCACCCACAAGCTCTGTTATGATAGCAGGGAAGAGATTAATGAGATCATTTAAAAAAAAAAAACAGACTAACTGGTGGTAAAGACAGCCCTGCAAGTTGCAATGGGCATCTCAGACACTATGGCTAGACCCATGACCACCACAGTTGCCAAGGGGGTCTTGGCCCGTGGCATTCCTTGAGAGGTTTGACTGCAATCAAAAAATGTACCTGTAATAGTGTCCTTGGCAGGTTAGGTGTCGTAGTGGTTAGTGCACCTAGTTTCTCCCCTCCACCCCCAGTGGGTTGGTCTTATAGGTCCTCCTTTAATCAGAGGTGCAGTGAGATGAACAGGTGGTTCAAGACCCTCTTAGAGTAGGGCCTGTGGGTAAGGGAGCCTGGGCCCACCCACTGCACCAGGCTCTGACCCATGGCCCTAGGTAGGTCAACATGGTTCCCTCTGAGTTACCCTCCCTGGGTCACTTCCTATCCCTGCTTTTCTGTCCTTGCTTTCAGTCCCTGATAAGGTGAAAAGAAAAGGAAACCAATCAGCCCCAACCTGACTCAGCATATAGTCTTACTCCCTCCGGGAGACTTCTGCAGCACCCTTTTCAAAAGTCTTAAGAGTAGGTCTGTTGTGTTCCCCAGCTTCCCTCTTCTGATCATGGTTGCTCCCTGTTCAACCCAGTTGGACCATGATTTGCAGGACTGGAGAGGTGGGGCTACGTGGGTCCAGTGCTGTCCTTCTAGACCAGTGTGGGGTTTGTATGCCCTATAACAGTATCATTCAAAGGAACTGAGCTATTCAGCAAGAAAACACAGAGGCCTACTCCAGCTCAAGGACTCCAAGGTGACCTTATGTTCCCTTGGAATCTGCAGAACCCCAGCATATTGCAAAACGTATCATCCTCAGCCTCAAAATCAGCAAATGGCCGTGGATGCCTTCCTACCATGGGCAGCAGGAATATCACTCCAAGAAATATTTGAGGTATGGTAGAGTTGTGACATCTGTCTTTCTCTAGTTTAATAAATTTGTTTTATTGTTTTATCTAAACCAGTGTGTTTTGGTTGAAGTGTTTGGGGAATCTCTACTCAGGTTAGTAAAGATTGGGGTATAATTTCCATTGACAAAATGATGGACTATTAATGCGCTTGCATTGTTCAGTAATGTGCTGGACAGTACAAGATGCACGGTTTTTGGGGTGCAAGTCTGGGGCTAAGAAATTTCAAGTGTCACCCTGTATGTAGTTCATGAGTGTCTGGGAGAGCATTTGCATAACTTTGCTGGGAGTGACTTGACATGCTAATGGTTGTGTGTGAGCAGAGACTGGAGTGGCTGCTTTTCACTAGCCAAAGGAGTGTAAAAGGCACCATGGACAGGAGAGTTAAAGGGACACATCAGTTCAACAGTCCAGATTGTACCCTGGGGGATGTCAAAAGAGTACATCAGCCACACCAGCACTCCAACAGCATGTCAGCACATTTGATGATACAGTCAAGAGCTGCACTAGGATCTGTTTAAGGAGACCTCTTTCAGTATTTCCTTATTCTGAAAAAGAAAGGGGGCCTTCGTCCTATCCTAGACTGAGAAGAATCAATAAATACATATATTGCCTCAGATTCAGGATGGTAATGTTAGCCTCATTGTTCCAAGCTCAAGGCTGGTTCATGGCCTCAAAGTGCAGGATGCATGCTTACATATTACCATTCATCTTGCACACAGAAAGTACCTTATTATTTATGGTAGGACCCAACCACTACCAATACAAGGTCATGCCCTTCTGATTCTCCATGGCCCTGAGACTGTAATCACCCACTGCCTGGTTGTAGTGGCAGCACATTTAAGGAAACACCAAATTCATGCCTACCCATTCCTGGATGGCTGGCTCCCTGGGATGAAGTCACAGGATGTGACCAAGATAGCCCTAGATAGTCTTCCTTCTTTGAGTATATGTTCCTAGAGGTGCTCCACTGTAGGATGTACGCGTGCCTGCGTGCTCTCCATGGAGAATGCAAAGCCGTGTCTGCAGGCCTGCAGCTGCAGAAAGCATCCCCTTGTACCTCCAGATGAAGGCAGAAGAAGCCTCTACTCCTTTTCTTAGGTTCTTTGGAAGAGCACAGTTCACCCCATAAATCCTATTTTAAGGAGACTTCATGTCCCTTGAAGGGTACAACTGAGGTTCCATCCGAGGCAGTGGTACAGGATGAGAAGGAGCAACCAGATGAATCTTCTAGCAGGTAACACAGGGAGCAGCTGGTACCAACTGAAACTGAGGCATCGAGAGTTGCATAGGCCTCCTGCGCACGTCTTGGTACTGTTGTCTCCCTTGCACTAGGGCTCCAAGGTTAGAGAAGCTCCTCTGCGAGCCTCGCCAATACTGCACTTGCCCTCTCAGCTCCACCAAGACTCAGTACCGACCCAGTTGTCTGGATGTCATAGTCTTCTAGCACCCTCCAGGTTCCTTTCCTTGGGTGAACTGTTTGTACTGGAGCAACTGAAGTCTCCCCTACTATATTCCTCTACCAGCGCCCCTGACCCGGTACTGCCCAGATGGATTGAACCATGGTCACCCCTTCCACCTTCAGTACCAGCACCTATTCTGAGGCTCCCCCCTTCAGCCCAGGGAAGGATTCTTCAGTCTGTGAGATCTTGGTACTGGGCTCCTTTTTGGCACCTTACCCACCCACACCTCACAGAGCCAGTATTCTGAATAAGCTCCTTTAGATCCCACCAGATGCCCTAGAACCAAGAGTTATGGCTATCCATGGAGACCCTTTCCCTATCTGCCCCCCTCCTCCCCCCCAGTGGGCTTACTGGACTCCATCCTGGGGTCACCTTGGTGAACAGTTTTTTATAGGGTCCCATCCAAAAAGAGATCTCTGGATCAGCTGGCACATTATTCACAGGCACCAACTGTCTGACTTTTGGCACCACAGGATCATCTGGTACTGCATGACCTCCTTCCAGCAACCTGCGTCCCTTTTGGCCACCATCATTAAAGTCCTCTTCATCCCTGGATGAGACAGTAATGCTTCCATCACCTTCTTACACTATCAACTTGTAGGCCTTTCAAGACCTCATGAGGATCCCTCCAGAATCCATTAAAGGAGTTTCAGGTGTCTTAACATTTGGTGGGCATTTTAAACATCACCTTTCAGGAGACCTCAGTTTGGTTCTCAGTGCCCTCAGGAAACAGCCCTTTGAATCAGCGGCTACCTGTTCATTGTTCCATCTCTCTCTCAAGCCTTGATTCCTCATAGCCATCACTTCATCTAGACAAATGGAAAAGCTTGGTGCCTTGATGGCTTACCCACCATATACCACCTTTTTATAAAGACAAGGCCATGTTGCATCCTCATGCTCACTTTCTCCCTAAGGTTTCTGTGGAATACCATGTTAATCAGGATATTTGCCTGCAGTATTCTATCTAAAATCTCATGCTTCAACAGAGGAAACCAGTGTATGCACACTGAATATCTGAAGGGTCCTTGTCTTCTGCCTTGACAGAACAAAGACCTTCCAGGCCTCTCGTAGGCAATTTGTGTAATTTGCAAAGGATGAAGGGATAACTTATTTCGACAATCAAAGTGTGTTTTGAGGTACATATTAACCTGCTATGAATCTGCAGGCATGCAGCCCCTTCGCAGAGTTACTGCACTTTCCACTAGGGCTCAGTCCACATCTGTAGCACTATTCAAGAACATATTCTTATCAGAAATTTGTAGGACTGCAACTCGATCTTCCATCCATACCTTTTCCAAGTATTATGCCATCCTACCTGCATCCAGAAATACTACCTTTGGTGACGTGGTCTTCCAAACTGTCCTGAATTTGTCTTCTCAGCACCCACCTCCTCATTGTGTTACTGCTTCGGAGTCTCATACGATGGAGTACCCATAGAAACATACACTTGACAGTGGAGAGATTACGCAACAGTAACTTGAGTTTTTCAAGATGTTTTGTCCCTATGTGTGTGTGGGTCCATGCTTCCTTATTTGTCCTTGTTTGGAGGTATGAGCAGCTGCTCTGTGCTGGCATGGGCCTGCAGACACTCCTTTGCATTTTCCAGTCAAGAGTATACAGATGCATGTACGTCCTATGGTGGAGAACCTAAGGGACAAAACATTTTGAAGAACTCAGGTTACTGTAAGCTAAATAACCTCTTCGTTCCCTGTTTTTTTCAGTTAAGGCCCTGATAAACTAAGAGAAATTGCTGCTCTCCATTCCAGATTGTCTCAAGTAAGGCTCCTATGAATTTTATCAATCAAAACCTTCTGTTCTGGAGGACTGATTAAAGTCTCTTAAGTCATTCATGTATGATATAAGAGTAAATCTGACCACAATAGTTTGCAGGTGCCTAGTTCTACTGGGACACATGTCCATGTGCGTACATGATACCACTTGCCAGACCACCTGCGGCCACTACAGCACTGGCTACAGACTTGTACTCCCTAGCTAAGCACCAAAGGAACAGACTAGTAACAGTTCTGACCCAAGTTCTATAAGAACTCACTTGGTGGGTAGACCTCCTAAATGCGAGGAAAGAAGTGATCTCATCCCCATCCCAGCAATGAAACTCATTACAGATGCATTAGGGACACGCTCAGGTGCCCACCTGAACCATCTTTGGATGCAAGGCTCGTGGTCCCCTAATGACCTGAAGTTACACTTTTAATGCCCTAGAGCAGAGTCATCAGGTTGAATTGTATAGCATTTCTTCCTGTTCTCCAGATTCTAATGGTGATTTATTTTGGTAAATTGGTAAATTTGGTAAATAAATTGGTGATTTAGCGTACTAGCCAACAAGGCAGAGCTCAGTTGTCCCCAATGTGCATGAAAACCATCAAAATTTGAGAATGGTGCCAGCAACACAGTGACTCTTCTAGTTTGTCGCCTCCCTGGAGTCAGCAGAAACCTGTGGTGACCAACCGTAAGTCTTTGCTGTGGGAATCCGAGACCCAATATTCAGGTATTGGGGATCCCCGACCAAAGACTTATTAGCTGTGACAGAGAACATCAAATACAAGACCTTATGTTCCAGGGGAGGCATGAGCCCTGGCTTCCTAACTGATGCATTTTTCCTTTGATGCTCTCAAGGTTATAATAGTCCCATATTGGCCAAGACGGTTTTTGATGTCACACTTACTTCAGCTTCCCAAACACCTTCCTTCTTCAAGTAATGTCCCTATGGGTGCTCCATTTTAGGTGTCTATGTTCCCCTGCACCTGTAATCGGAGATTTTTGGTAGCAGTGTCCTGTTGAGCCTGCGCGTGTACTCTCCCTCCCTCGTGGTCTGCCTGGAGGCTATTTGGCACTGCACAGTGGAACCCCCCTCACTTCCTTCTCTACCGCCTTTGGCCTCTGACAGAATGAGCAGTTGTCCCTGCCTTATCTGTGTCATTAGCATAAGTAATGTTTTGTTTTGTTCTCCCTAAAAGTACTCAGGCTAGTGTGTGGTGTTGTTTTTTGTTTTGGTTTTAGTTTTTTGTTTTTGTTTTAAAAGAAAAGAGAAAAAAGAAAAGAACTTCACTTTCCTTCCCTGTCTGGGGGCATTTCCCTCCCCCTCCCCAGGCATCTAGTAGACTCATAATTATTTCTTTTTCAGTTTAAAAAAAAAAAAAAAAAGTAAAGATGATGTTCTTCTGCATATTCCTCCCTGCTAGAAGATGACAGCCCCCTGCCCAGGGGCTTGCCTGGCTCTCTCCGCTCCAAGCGGTGCCTCTCCTGCCAGGAGTCAGTTCCTGTAATGGCCAGACATTCACTGTGCCTGGGAGGCTCTCACAGTAGTGCTTTACCTGCCACACCTAAAACTGCAGCCTCACAGGAGCTGGGAGCTGAAGTAAAAATTCCTCCCTCTTGAGAAAACACTTCAGTCTGCAGGGGACTCCAGTGGGTGTTGACCCCGGATTATCCCCGGAGCCTTCACTTCAAAAGGGGGCAAGTGGTGAAGAGGAGGAGAGAGAGAGAGAGAGAGAAAGAAGAAGCCACCAGCAGACTCCCCC
This sequence comes from Chelonia mydas, assembly GCF_015237465.2. Classification (NCBI taxonomy): domain Eukaryota; kingdom Metazoa; phylum Chordata; order Testudines; family Cheloniidae; genus Chelonia; species Chelonia mydas. The sequence goes on along the minus strand of NC_051251.2, from coordinate 41,400,949 downwards.
TGGAAAGGCTCCTCTGAGCAACTGGCCAGCCAGAAGGGTGTTCCCCAGTGCGGCCATCTTGGCACCGACCCCCGAGCAACTGGCTAGCCAGAGGGGTGTTCCCCAGTGCGGCCATCTTGGCACCGACCCCCGAGCAACTGGCTAGCCAGAGGGGTGTTCTCCAGTACGGCCATCTCGGCACTGTACCCTGAACAAGTGGCCAGCCAGAAGGGTGTTCCCCAGTGAGGCCATCTCAGTAGGACAGTACCAGCAGAGGAACCTCCTGCTGTGAGCTCAGCTGCTGCTCAGGTTCCGCGCCGAAGCTCTGAAAGCTGAAACCTCAGAAGGGGCTTCGTGCTGTGAGCTCTGCCCTGCTCTGAGCTCTGCTCTCCGCATGGACAAGGGGCTTCTGTAAGCTCTGTGCTGCTCTGAGTTCTATTCTGGGCAACTACTGCACTGAGAGGGCACAGTTACCATACCATCTCTAAAAGAGCAACACAGAGAAGTCCTGCTGTCAGCTCTCCTTCGTCACCGAGACACCAGAGGCTCCACCATCATGCTCTGAGGCAAGGGTACCATCCCCTAAGGAGAGGGGACAGTTACTGTACCATCTCTAAAAGAGCGGCATAGAGAAACCCTTTGGTACCAGATGCAACAAAACTCCCATCTAAGAAGTGTTCTACACCTTCCCAACAATTGATACTGACTAAAGACAATTCTCTGGGGTTCCGGATGAGCCCATGGTAATACAGGTACTCTGATACTCTGGAGACCTGTGGCCTCAGTACCCAGGGAGAGACCATTACCATACCATCTCTTTTTAAAAAAAAAAAAAAAAAAAAAGTGGCACCAACAAACTTTTTGTACTGGGCAAAACTCTCATTTAGGGAGTGCTCTGCCTGACTATCGGTACTGACAATGTACCACGGACCCTCCTCTCTGGTACCAAATGAACCCATGGTACTGCATGAGCTCTGGTACCCTGGAGACCTGATGATTGGGGAATAACCACAATCCCCATTACTTGGTACCAGGACCCCGGTATCGAGCACATCCCGGCACCCAGAATCACTCTTAGCACTGGGCTGTATATTGCCAATACCCCAGTCAGCGGCACCCTTACTCACTGACGAATCGGACACTGGCCAGGAGAAGATCATTCCCTGTCTCCTCAAGGTGGCCCACCACCACATGACAAGGGTCATCCCCAATTCCATCACGCCAACCGCCCGCAAACAACATAATGTCAAGTCAACTCCATATGATCAGGCTTCGCAAGATGGCCTATTCATCAATAACATTACAATAAACATTACTGTTTAGAGTCATAAATTACCAAACTGTCATGGCCAAAACAATTTTGTTAATCTTGGGAAACCCAGGATGTTTCTGAAACATTAGTGGAAACACACAAAGAACAGATTCAGACGATTCTTAGAGAAGGTCAGTTAATAGCCAGACCGGTCCTAGAGACACCACTGGATGTAGTTGTTACAGCTGCCTGCCCAGTCTCCATGACAGTGGTACTGAGGTGGGTTATGGGGGTTTTTTTTGTTCGCTACACCTCTCTAGATTGCCCAAAGAGCTACAGACTTCCAATTTGAAGGGCCAAACGCTTTGCGGAGAAGACAGATTTTCTCTCCACATCCTGAAGGATTCTCGGACCACACTACCACGCCTTAGGAATCTACACTGTAGAACAGAAGAGAAGATATACCTCTCAACCACACCACAGATCACAATCTTCTCAATACTCACTATCTCTGTGCTGTTATGAGCCACAGTGTAAGAGGCCCAGGGCTCAAAAGTGAGAACAGTCTGCACCCCAGTCCATGACCTCTCAAACTGCCTCTTTCCACGACCACCACTCCCAAGAGAAGGAAGCGGGTGGTGGTAGTCGAGGACTCTCTCCTCAGGGGGACTGAGTCATCTATCTGCCGCCCTGACCGGGAAAACAGAGAAGTCTGCTGCTTGCCAGGGGCTAAGATTTGCGATGTGACGGAGAGACTGCCGAGACTCATCAAGCCCTCAGATCGCTACCCCTTCCTGCTTCTCCACGTGGGCACCAATGATACTGCCAAGAATGACCTTGAGCGGATCACTGCAGACTATGTGGCTCTGGGAAGAAAGATAAAGGAGTTTGAGGCGCAAGTGGTGTTCTCGTCCATCCTCCCCGTGGAAGGAAAAGGCCGGGGTAGGGACCGTCGAATCGTGGAAGTCAACGAATGGCTACGCAGGTGGTGTCGGAGAGAAGGCTTTGGATTCTTTGACCATGGGTGTTCCATGAAGGAGTGCTGGGCAGAGACGGGCTCCACCTAACGAAGAGAGGGAAGAGCATCTTTGCGAGCGGGCTGGCTAACCTAGTGAGGAGGGCTTTAAACTAGGTTCACTGGGGGAAGGAGACCAAAGCCCTGAGGTAAGTGGGCAAGCGGGATACCTGGAGGAAGCACAGGCAGGAACGTCTGTGAGGGGAGGGCTCCTGCCTCATACTGAGAATGAGGGGCGATCAGCAGGTTATCTCAAGTGCCTATATACAAATGCACAAAGCCTTGGAAACAAGCAGGGCGAACTGGAGGTCCTAGTGATGTCAAGGAATTATGACTTGATTGGAATAACGGAGAGTTGGTGGGATAACACACATGACTGGAGTACTGTCATGGGTGGTTATAAACTGTTCAGGAAGGGCAGAAAAGGTGGGGGAGTAGCACTGTATGTAAGGGAGCAGTATGACTGCTCAGAGTTCCGGTATGAAACTGCAGACAAACCTGAGTGTCTCTGGATTAAGTTTAGAAGTGTGAGCAACAAGAGTGATGTCGTGGTGGGAGTCTGCTATAGACCACCGGACCAGGGGGATGAGGTGGATGAGGCTTTCTTCCGGCAACTCGCAGAAGCTACTAGATCGCACGCCTTGGTTCTCATGGGCGACTTTAATCATCCTGATATTTGCTGGGAGAGCTATACAGCGGTGCATAGACAATCCAGGAAGTTTTTGGAAAGCACAGGGGACAATTTCCTGGTGCAAGTGCTGGAGGAGCCAACTAGGGGGGGAGCTTTTCTTGACCTGCTGCTCACAAACCAGGAAGAATTAGTAGGGGAAGCAAAAGTGGATGGGAATCTGGGAGGCAGTGACCATGAGTTGGTCGAGTTCAGGATCCTGACACAGGGAAGAAAGGTAAGAAGCAGAATACGGACCCTGGACTTCAGGAAAGCAGACTTCGACTCCCTCAGGGAACTGATGGGTAGGATCCCCTGGGGGAATAACATGAGGGGGAAAGGAGTCCAGGAGAGCTGGCTGTATTTCAAGGAATCCCTATTGAGGTTACAGGGACAAACCATCCCGATGTGTCGAAAGAATAGTAAATATGGCAGGAGACCAGCTTGGCTTAACGGTGAAATCCTTGCGGATCTTAAACATAAAAAAGAAGCTTACAAGAAGTGGAAGATTGGACAGATGACCAGGGAAGAGTATACAAATATTGCTCGCGCATGTAGGAATGAAATCAGGAAGGCCAAATCACACCTGGAGCTGCAGCTAGCAAGAGATGTTAAGAGTAACAAGAAGGGTTTCTTCAGGTATGTTGGCAACAAGAAGAAAGTCAAGGAAAGTGTGGGCCCCTTACTGAATGAGGGAGGCAACCTAGTTACAGAGGATGTTGAAAAAGCTAATGTACTCAATGCTTTTTTTGCCTCTGTCTTCACGAACAAGGTCAGCTCCCAGGCTGCTGCGCTGGGCAACACAGCATGGGGAGTAGGTGGCCAGCCCTCTGCGGAGAAAGAGGTGATTAGGGACTATTTAGAAAAGCTGGACGTGCACAAGTCCATGGAGCCGGATGCGTTGCATCCGAGAGTGCTAAAGGAATTGGCGGCTGTGATTGCAGAGCCATTGGCCATTATCTTTGAAAACTCGTGGCGAACGGGGGAAGTCCCGGATGACTGGAAAAAGGCTAATGTAGTGCCAATCTTTAAAAAAGGGAAGAAGGAGGATCCTGGGAACTACAGGACAGTCAGCCTCACCTCAGTCCCCAGAAAAATCATGGAGCAGGTCCTCAAGGAATCTATCCTGAAGCACTTGCGCGAGAGGAAAGTGATCAGGAACAGTCAGCATGGATTCATCAAGGGAAGGTCATGCCTGACTAATCTAATCGCTTTCTATGATGAGATTACTGGTTCTGTGGATGAAGGGAAAGCAGTGGATGTATTGTTTCTTGACTTTAGCAAAGCTTTTGACACGGTCTCCCACAGTATTCTTGTCAGCAAGTTAAAGAAGTATGGGCTGGATGAATGCACTATAAGGTGGGTAGAAAGGTGGCTAGATTGTCGGGCTCAACGGGTAGTGATCAATGGCTCCATGTCTAGTTGGCAGCCGGTATCAAGTGGAGTGCCCCAAGGGTCGGTCCTGGGGCCGGTTTTGTTCAGTATCTTCATAAATGATCTGGAGGATGGTGTGGATTGCACTCTCAGCAAATTTGCAGATGATACTAAACTAGGAGGAGTGGTAGATACGGTGGCAGGTAGGGATAGGATACAGAGGGACCTAGACAAATTAGAGGATTGGGCCAAAAGAAATCTGATGAGGTTCAGCAAGGATAAGTGCAGGGTCCTGCACTTAGGATGGAAGAATCCAATGCACCGCTACAGACTAGGGACCGAATGGCTAGGCAGCAGTTCTGCAGAAAAGGACCTAGGGGTGACAGTGGACGAGAAGTTGGATATGAGTCACCAGTGTGCCCTTGTTGCCAAGAAGGCCAATGGCATTTTGGGATGTATAAGTAGGGGCATAGCCAGCAGATCGAGGGACGTGATCCTTCCCCTCTATTCGACATTGGTGAGGCCTCATCTGGAGTACTGTGTCCAGTTTTGGGCCCCACACTACAAGAAGGATGTGGATAAATTGGAGAGAGTCCAGCAAAGGGCAACAAAAATGATTAGGGTTCTGGAACACATGACTTACGAGGAGAGGCTGAGGGAACTGGGATTGTTTAGTCTGCGGAAGAGAAGAATGAGGGGGGATTTGATAGCTGCTTTCAACTACCTGAGAGGTGGTTCCAAAGAGGATGGTTCTAGACTATTCTTAGTGGTAGAAGATGACAGGACAAGGAGTAATGGTCTCAAGTTGTAGTGGGGGAGGTTTAGGTTGGATATTAGGAAAAACTTTTTCACTAGGAGGGTGGTGAAACACTGGAATGCGTTACCTAGGGAGGTGGTGGAATCTCCTTCCTTAGAAGTTTTTAAGGTCAGACTTGACAAAGCTCTGGCTGGGATGATTTATTTGGGGATTGGTCCTGCTTTGAGCAGGGGGTTGGACTAAATGACCTCCTGAGGTCCCTTCCAACCCTGATATTCTATGATTCTTATAAGCACTTTGATGAGCTGGTCGGGGGCCTGAACAATGATACCTTACAGCTTCAGCTGCCATCTATACACCTGTCACGCCACTCAGAAGTCATCTTACCTTACTTCACAGCAGTTAGGACCAGCTCTAAAGCAAAGAGATTGATTTCTAGCCCTGAACTTACAGGGTGCCTACTTCCATATCTCAATACAACCAGCGTACAGGAGATTTCCTACTGCTTACCTTTGGCGCAGGATCATTATAGGTACAGACTGCTCCACACAGGGTAGTCTCCAAGGTTCACTTCATTGTAGTGGCATACTAACCCCGGTACAGTGACTGGACTTTAACAGCACCAACCTGATGCAGTACAAGCGAGAGCGCTCCTCTCACTACCCACATTCACCACCCTGGGACACGTCTCCCTAATATGCTGGGGAGTTCACCTACACAATAACAAGGTTCAGGACAAATGGCCTTCTGCAGAAATGACCTTCCATATCACTCTTTTGGGGTTAGGGCCTGTCAGGAGTGCCTGTGGACAAACTCTGCCTTTCATCAAAAACAACACACAAAGGTTATGATGGACTTAATGTGACCTGTATGTTTTGCATAAACTGCCAAGAAGCTGCCAGATCTCCCTTCCTCTGCAAGACAGCATTCAAACTTTGGAATTGATGCACCCATCACAATGTGCTCATCTCAGCTGTCTGTCTACAAGGGATACAGAACGGGATAACCAACAGTCTCAGTTGGAATTTTCTCACAACAATGAGTGCATACTGAATTCACAGGTGCTTCAAGATATAGCCACCCTTTGGGGAGGCATTCACTGGCAGTTGCCCTCATCTTCCCAGCGGACAGGGTCCACTTGTATGTCTTTTCCCAGTTTCCTACCCTATCCAAGATTCTGTGGAAAATTCAACGAAACAAAGCGAGAGTTATTGTGATTGCCCCTCTTGACTATGACAAGTCTGGCTCCCTTACCTGATGCAGATGGCAATATGCCCTCCTGTTCCTCAGACATCAGCCCATTCCTCACCTGCTCTCTCTGGGCTGACCCTTCACCCCAACCCATGGGTCCTCTGCCTCCAGGCTTGGATCTTTCTTTGTTCCAAGGCTTAGAAGCAGAATGCTCTGACAAGCTGAAACACATGTTGCAACACAACCACAAGTTGACTGCTCCACATACCTATCTACAAAATGAAAACTACTCCAAGTTTGTAACATTCCAAACGGACAGACCCAACCTCATCTTTCCTCCCTCTGATTTTGCACTACATTTTAAACTCTCACTTAGCTCCCTTAAGGTACATCTCATGGCGAAAATGGCTTCCCACTTGGAGTTTGCTCAACCACTAATGCGTAGACTCTTTAAGGACATTGGGACTCTTTTCCCCCATGTGACACCACCCGCTTCAGCCTGGGAATTTAATCTAGTTCTCAGGGCTTGGACTAGACCTCCCTCTGAGTCCAGGGCAACTTGTTCTCTCTTACACCTGTCCATGACGACAGCATTTCTAATTGCCATCACCTTAGCTAGGCACATAGGAGAAATAGCGTCCCTGATGGCACACCCATCATTCACAGCCTTTGTCTTTAAAAATAAATAAATAAAAAACAACTCTAAGGCCATATCCCAAGTTTCTCCCTACTTTTTCTGCATTTTCCATATGCACCAACAGATCCATCTCCCTGTTTTTTCCCAAAACCACATTGTGACAAATGGGAGACAATTGTGCATATGCTAGATATTAGAAGGACATTAGCATTCTACTTGGACAAGACTAAGGACTTCAGGAAATCCCCTAAACTCTTCCTTTCGTCCACAGAAAGATCCAAAAGCTCTGTGATATCTCCTCAAAGACTATCCAACTGGGTCTCTAGTTGCATCAATCACTTAGCAAGGGTGCAACTTGCTTCCATCCATACGCACCCCATGAGATCAGTTCCTATCTCAATCACATTCCATAGGGATACCCCTATCTCCCCAATCTATTGAGCAATGATTGGGGCCTCTGTCCATACATTCGCAGAACATTATGCGATCACTGAAGATTTGGCCGCTGACACCATCTTCGACTTCACAGTACTCATTGTAGTAAAAGATTCCGCTCCAAAGTCCCAGCCTCCAGTGATGGGTACTGCTCCGGAGTCACCTAAAGTGGAGAATCCATAGGGACACTACTCGAAGAAGAAGAGGAGGTTACTCACCTTGTGCAGTAATGATGGTTCTTCGAGATGTGTGTCCCTATGGGTGCTTCACAACCCGCCCTCCTCCCCTCTACTTCGGAGTTCTCTACAGGGCTCTGTGGTAGAGAAGGCGGGGGGGTGCAGGGGCACACAGACACCTAAAGTGGAGCACCCATAGGGACACACATCTCAAAGAACTATCGTTACTGCACAAGGTGAGTAACTTCCTCTTCTTGCCTGGACATAGTATCTCAGAACCATTTTACACTGTCGATTTCAAGGCCTTTATGAAACATATATCAGAGACTTTGCGAAAAAGAATCCTGACAATAGGATTGACCCATTACTAAATGGAAATGGGAGAATTATCAATAATAGTGCAGAAAAGGCAGAAGTGTTCAATAAATATTTGTTCTGTATTTGGGGAAAAAACAGATGATGTAGTCTCATTGTATGATGGTGATAACATTCTTTCTGTTCCACTAGTATCTCTGAAGGAAGTTAGACATTTTAAAATCAGTAGTTCCAGATAATTTGCAATTAAGAGTTTTAAAAGAGCTGGCTTAGGAGCTTGCTGTAAAACATTAATGTTGGTTTTCAACACGTCTTGGAGCACTGGTGAAGTTCCAGAAGACTGGAAGAAAACTGACGTTATGCCAGTTTTTAAAAGAGGAAAGTGGGATGACCTGGGTAATTATAGATATGTCAGCCTGACATCAATTCTGGGCAAGATAACGGAGTGGCTGTTATGGGATTTGAGTGATAAAGATTTGAATGTAATATTATTAATGCCAATTAACAAGGGTTTATGGAAAATAGATCCTGTCAAACTAACTTGATATCTTTTTTGATGAGATTACAAGTTTGGTTGATAAAGTAGTAGTGTTAACATCATATGCATAGATTCCTGTAAGGGATTTGACTTGGTACCACATGACATTTTGATTAAAAAATTAGTGATATAAAATTAATGTGGCACAAATTAAATGAATTAAAAACTGGCTAACTGATAAGTCTCAAAATGTAATTGGAAATGGGGTGCTATCAAGTGGGTGTGTTTCCAAGGGGTCCTGGATCCAAGAGGTGTGTTTCCAAAGGGTCCTGGTCCAAGGGATGGGTTTTTGCCTCTATGTTATGTAACATTCTTATCAGTGACCTGGAAGAAAACATAAAATCATCATTGATAAAGTTTGCAGATGATGCAAAAATTGAGGAAGTGGTAAATAATGAAGAGGACTGGTTACTGATTCAGAGTGATCTGGATTGCTTGATAAATGGGCTGCAAGCAAACTGTGTTTTAATAGGTTAAATGTAAATGTATGCATCTAGCAACAAAGAATATATGCCATATTTACTTATGGAATGGAGAATTCTATCCTGAGAAACAATGACTCTGAAAAAGATTTGGGGATCATGGTGGATAATCTGAACATGAGCTTCCAATGTGAAGCTGTGGCCAAAAGAACTAATGTGATCCTGGGATACCGAAACAGAGCAATTTAGAGTAGGAGTAAAAAGGTTATTTTACCTGTGTAATTGGCTCTGGTGTGACTGCTGCTGGAAAACTGTGTGTCCTGTTCTGGTGCCGACAGTTCAAGAAGACTGTTGATAAATTAGAGAGGGTTCAGAAAAGAGCCATGAAAAAGATTAAGTGGTTAAACATGCCTTATAGTGATAGACTCAAGGATATCAATCTATATAGCTTAAAGAGAAGGTTAGTGTGTAAGTACCCCTATGGGGAACAAATATTTGATGATGGGCCGTGCAGTCTAGAAAAAGGTATAACACAGTCCAGTGGCTAGAAGTTGAAGTTAGACAAATTAAGACTGGAAAGAAGGCGTACATTTTTAACAGAGTAATTAACCATTGGAACAGTTTACCAAGGATTGGGGTGGATTCTCCATCAGTGACCATTTTTAATTCAAGAATGGATGTTTTTCTAAAGATATGCTTTAGGAATTATTTTAAGGGAGTTCTATGGTGCATGTTATACAGGAAGTCAGACTACATGGTCAGAAAAGTCCCTTGTGGGCTTGGAATCTATGAATTGGAGGAGATACAGGAACCCAAAGTTTCCTGTTGGACTTTATTCTTACATCTAAGGGCAAAGTCACTTTGCCTATCCATGATATTTTGCTGGCCCCAGCATGTACTGTGTGGCGAACTCCAGCTGCTGTACCAGCAATGTCTAAGCAGGATGACAACAAATACTACATTCTACCCAGAGTAATTTTTCCTCCCACCGTCACCCATCTCGCTGGTTGTAGAGGCCATTAATGAACAGACAACAGCAGTTCTTCTTCGAGTGCTTGCTCATGCTAGGTATATGCATGCCCACAAGCACAGTTGCTGGAGATTTTCCCTTAGTGGTATCTGAAGGGCTGGCCCTAGTGCACCTGGAGCCCCATGCTCTTGTGCCAGTATTAGGATTGCTGCCAGTCCTATGTCCTCTCAGTTCCTTCTTATCTCCTGTGATGGTTGCTGAAACGGTCTCTTGCTCTTTCAGGGCTTTTTTGCCCTAGTGGGTCAGACTTTCTCAATTGTATATGGTTTTCTCTTGTTAGCTAATTAAAGTAGTTAGTGTTACAGTGTAGATAATTGTCCCAGTCTGTGTGGGACTTCGTCCCTGGGACTGGGCATGCCCCGGGGGTCTCTGGGTTTCAAGCCTTGCTCCACCTGCAGCAAACCCAGACCAGTGAGCAACCTGCTTTCAGCTTGTCTGAAGTGCCTCAGGGACGCTCATGTCAAAGACAAGTGCAAGATCTGTAGAGGCATCAGGCCAAAAACTCAGAGAGATAGAGGCATTCTCCTGAAGGCTCTACTAATGGTGGCTCTTAGATAATCTTCAGAGCCATCTCGCTCCAAGTCGGTGCCAAGTACTTAACTATAAGAATGGCCATACTGGGTCAGACCAAAGGTCGGTCTAACCCAGTATCCTGTTGTCAAGGCTGATTCCCCACTCTGGCACTTGGAATGCAGAAGGTGGGTCCTGGAAGGATTTTAAAAATTAGTACTGGCCACTCCAGGCTGGTATTAAACTCCCAAGGTCACAGCTTTTTTCTGACCTTGGATGAGTAGATGCTGCCACCACCCAAGTGAACCCCCCTCCCCTTTTGAGAACCCAGAAAGAAACACTTGGGAATTCCTTCCTGTGGGGTACCCTCAAGCCCCCTTCCCAGGAAGAGCTGAGGAAAAAAAAATGGAAATCATTTTTAATTAAACAACTAATTAAACAACATATGCACAAACCTCTTAGGGACAAAAAATCCAATCCTGTTCTTAAAAAAGGTAAATTTATTTAAAAACAAAAAGAAAGAAAATACATGTGGATCTTAGATGTGGATCCAAAATACATGTGGATGCTAAATCTTAAAAGAAACAATTACAAAAATTAAGCATCAAGATAGCTCTCTTGAGTTTCAGCTTAAAGGTTACAGACAAAACAAAAGCATCTGGGGTTAACACAGAGGAGTCCACAAGCCAATAAGAAATAAAAGAAATAACCCTAATCCCGTCTTGCTAGACATTCCCTAATTTACTTACATATCTGAGGCTTCAGATAAGTAGGTTTTATGTATGACTTGGTCTATGATCATACCTGGCTTAAAGCTGCTTACAACATTGCTGCTCTGTGTTTCCGCTCTCTCCTGGAGAACCACAACACACAGACAAAGGGAAGATTTTTCCCAACTTAAAAAAGTTCTAGCCCTCCCATTGGCTCTTTTGGTCAGGTGCCCACTGTTTTTCCTTTACCTGGGGGACTTTATCCCTTTACAGGTAAAGCAAGCAGAGAACAGCCACCAAGAGAGACTTTATAGCAAACTGGCTAGCTGGGTGTCCATAAAAGGGAGTCCCACCCCCCTTCCCCCCCAGCCGCCCTTTATTTATCACACCTGTCTTCTGCCAGTGCCCAATGCCAGGTGCTTCAGAGGAAATGAACAGAACAGATAAGCAACCGATCCATCCCCTGTTGCCAATTCCCAGCTTCTGGCAAACCTAGTGCAAAAGTCCATCAAGCCCAGTGTCCTGTCCTCTGACAGTGGCCAATGGCAGGTGCCCCAAAGGGAATGAACAGACAGGTTATCATCCAGTGATCCATGCCCTGTCACCCAATCCCAGCTTCTGGCAAACAGAGGCTAGGGACAACATTCCTGCCCATTCTGGCTAATAACCATGGATGGACCTATCTTCCATGAATCTGTCTAGCTCCCTTTTGAACCTCGTTATAGTATTGGCTTTCACAACACCCTCTGGCAAGGAGTTCCAGAGGTTGACAGTGCATTGTGTGAAAAAATACTTTCTTGTGTTTTAAGCCTGCTACCTATTAATTTCATGTGGTGACCCCTAGTTCTTGTGTTATGAGAAGGAGTAAATAACACTTCCTTATTTGCTTTCTCCACACCAGTCATGATTTTATAGACCGCAATCATATCCCCTCTTCATCATCTCTTTTCCAAGCTGAAAAGTGCCAGTCTTATTAATCTCTCCTCATGTGGAAGCTGTTCCATACCCCCAATCATTTTTGTTGCCCTTTTCTGAACTTTTTCCAATTCCAATATATCTTTTTTGAGTTGGGGTGACCATATCTTCATGCAGTATTCAAGATGTGAGCGTCTGTGTTCCCTCTAAGCTGCGCGATTGGGTGGCCACCCAGGAGTGATTCAAGTGCCGTGCACTTGATTAGCAAAGCCACACATATCCAACAGCATGGGGGGGCTTCCCTCCAGCCCGCCGCTTTGTAGCCGCGTTGCACCTGCCGCTGCTCCTGGGCAGGGCCAGCTCCAGGCACCAGCTTTCCAAGCAGGTACTTGGGGCGGAATTTAGAATGGGGTGGCAGTCTGTGTCCCAGGGCGGCAATTCAGCGGCAGCTCTGCCGCTCTTCCCTCTGCGGCGGCTTTCGGCGGCAGCTCTGCTGCTATTGCGGCAGCAGCGATTCGGCGGCGACTGCTTGGGACAGCAAAATTGGTAGAGCTGCTCCTGGGACCCTCTTGCTGGCTGTGCAGAGTGGGGGGCGGGAGGGAAGGGGGATGCTGATGTCAGTGTCCCCCTTCCCCCACTCTTGAACCCCATCTGCACAGAACAGGGGAGAGGGGACAGCCTGGCTTAGGACTCGGAGCAGGAGAGAGCTTCTGAGGTCTGAACCAGCCTTCCCTTCCCGGTGAGTGAGTGCCTTAAAGAGACGGTGCAGGGTCTCTGAGACTTCCCCTATGCCGAACACACGCACACACAGTCTCTGTGTCGCACTCACTCATGTGCGCACTTCCTCTCTCACACGCGCGCACACACACAATCTCTGTGTCTCACTCACCTCCCAACACATACTTGTACTATTCTTGCTGTTACTTCTTAGTACTTCCTGCAATGCACATATAGTCTCTGTAATTTTATTCTTTCAAAGTGTGTTTTAGTTTTTTGACTGGTCTATGCATTTCACAATTTTTATTTTTCTCTTATACTTAAATTTAATTCTTTGAGTAGTGAGTTCTAAAATGTCTAACCTGTCCTGGCTGGAGTAACTGTTCCTATGGTAACTTTTTAAAAATATATATTCTATCTAGGTTTTTTGTTTCTAATGGTGGCGCACATCTGCACATACTTTGGTGCACATAACAAAATTTATTTCGCACAGGGATAGAAAAAATTAGAGGGAACACTGGTGGGAGTTTCATGGATTTATATAGAGGCAATATGATATTTTCTGTCTTCTTATCTGTTCCAAAACCTCCTCTAATGACACCTCAATCTGGGACTGTCCTCAGATTTGTCGCTTCAGCCTTGGTGCAAAGTGTGCCATCCAGCACCACTCGCTGTCTCTGGCACCGAGGAGGCAGTACAAGGAACAGTGTGCAGAGAGAGGTCTCGCCAGCAATGAAAAGAGACTCAAGGGGAGCAGGTGATGTGTTGAGACCCATGCTGGGCCACTTGTCCTCCCCAGAGCCGCGGTCGGCTCCATCGGCTCCGCCAAGGGCACCAAACTTTATTTGGGGCCCACCTCCAATTCCTGGGAGTGGTCACGGTCCCTCGTCCCTGTGGGCCCCTTCGACACAGGAGGCCTCCAAGGCAGCGAAGGACTTATTGTCCCTCCCAGTGCCACATGCTGTCCATGATCCTATCCCAGCAGGGGATAGGGGGCTCAGATTGGACAGTTCGGTAGCAGCATCCTCCAGGGAGAAACACTGGATTGTCCCACCACAACAGTCACCGGTCTGGCATTGGTCTCCAGCTGCCGGCACAGCTTGGTCCTGCCTTGGTCTCAGGGTGAAGAGTCTTCACTGGACTCAGAGGTGGAGTCAGTAGTGCCACAGAAAAAGCACTGGGTACCGGCCTCTGCACTGGAATTCGGAGCTGGCTCCGCAGCCTCAGCTTGGCCACTGGCCTGGCCTATACAGTGGCAATATTGGAACCCTGGGTGTTGTCAACGGTACCGGAACCCTCGTTGCACCGATCTTATTTGGTGGCATCAGAGAGGCAGACTGCAACACTTTCCCACCCAGCATGGGAACCCAGTTACAGTACTGACCTACAGATACAACTAAGGGAAAAATCTCCAGCAGCTGTGCACGGGGGAGTGCGCACACCGACATGAGCAACACATCTTGAAGAACAACATTTATGGAAGGTTAGTAACCGGTTTTTCTGCTCCGCACCATCCAACAGAAAACGAGAAAGACTGGACCTTCTAGGCCACAAGAGCTACTCCTTGGCCTTGTTGCAATTCAGAGTACCTAATTACCAAGCCCTCATGGCAAAATACAATTTTACAAACTATTCCAAGTTTTCCTCTTTTATTGAAAACCTGCCACAGGATCAAAAGGATCTGTTTCAAGCTCTCCTAACAGAAGGCCAGACAATCACCAAGGCATTTCTCCGGGCTTCAGTGGATGCCACCAACACAGCTGCACATTCTATGGCTACGGCAGTTGTCATGCACTGAGTACACAACACTGTTGAGGACCTTCCAGTCCGGGGGCCCCAGCAGCAGTACAGTCCTAATTTTTTTTGAAGTACTGGTACCCTGCCCCTGTTGGAGTGACTTCACACCTATGGTGCATGCAAGGAGGATGCACTTTTGTTTCTCTATAAGTGTCAGAATGGCATTACCAGTGTGTTCTGGCTCTGCTACGGTACTGGGCTCAATGTTCAGTGATGGCACGGATGGGTCCCTTCATTCCCCCAAAAATTCTCAGGCAACACTACAATCTCTGGGTATCTATACATATCTGGCAAAGAGAAAGTACAGTATATTGCAGATGGCTCAACGGTCTCACCCAGTCTACTATCATCCCGTGGGAAAGACTTAGCCCCCTAGGAAGAAGCCCAGGTTTACTAGGAATGGACCGTCCTCTACAGTGGCCACCTACTCGGTGACATACTCAAAATGACGATTTTGACCCATTAGTTGAGGGTCACAGACTTTCCAATTCCAGATCCTACACATTATCTTCCCCTGTCCTTCGTCACGCTCATGGGGATAGTCTCTCCCATTACCTACCTTCCTGGGAGCTCATCACCTTAGACAGGTGGATCTGGAGGTGATTTCTATAGGTTACTCCATCCACTTCACCACCTTTCCACTCCTCTACTCGTCCTCCCCATCCCTCTTCAGGGACCCTTCTCATGAGAGTCTTTTGAGGCAGGAGGTACACTCCCTCCTAAGACTGGGGGTATCAAACCTGTTCTACCAGAGTTTGTCATAAAAGGATTCTATTTCTGGTACTTCCCAGAAAAAAGAGGAGACGGAGACCAATTCTGGGCCTCAGGACTTTGACCATATTTGTCTATTCACCTAGCAGCTATAATTCCCTCTCTGCGCCTGAGAGATTGGTTTGACTTCCTTGACATCTGTGACACTTATTTCCATAGCTCCATGCATGCTTCACACAGGCATTTCTTACATTTTGTGATGGGCAGAGACCACTACCAGTATCGCATCCTACCTTTCAGCCTCTCCAGAGCCCCAAGAGTCTTCACCAAAGTTCTCTCAGCTGCTGCAGCCCGTCTTTGCCAGGTGGGAATAATGGTTTATTCCTTGCTGGATGATTGGCTCCTCAAAGGTCACTCATTTCTCGAGGCACAGACAACAGGCAGCCTGGCTCTATCCTTGTTCCACTCATTGGGCCTCCGTCTCTGTCTCAGAAAAGTCTTCTCTCACCCACTTAACAAATAGACTTCCATCAGGTCCACTCGGACTCCACCACCACCAGAGCATACTTGCTCCAGGACAGATTTGTCACTATGTCCTGCCTTGACTCAAAAATACATCAGAGTCCACAAACCACAGCAAAAGCTTGCCTGCAACTTCGGGGCCATCTGACAACTGTATACGTTTGTCGCACCCTTAGCAAGACTGCAGTATTGGCATTTTCAAGTCTGGCTGAGAATTGTCTACATCCCCATCAAGCACAGTTCATCCAAGTGGGTATCTGTATCTTGGACTGTCCTCGATTCTCTAAATTGGTGGAAGATTGACAAAAGGTGTGCATGGGAGTTCTGTTCTTTCAGCCTCTTCCCACAAGGATCATCACTATAGAGTCCTCCCTGATAGGCTGAGGTACATGCTTCCAAAACCTCACAGCTCAAGGGAAGTGGACCTTATAGGAGGTGATCTTCCATATCAATATATTAGAACTCAGAGCGGTTTGTTATATGCTTGCCAGCACTTTTATTATATCAGTCCTCAAGGAGGAGCAAAGTCCCAGTTCTTATGCACCAAATCTGTAAAACTGTAGAACCAGTGCATCTTACATGGCATACAGATCTCAGCAGTGTATCCACCAGGAATACAGAACATAGTGGCCGACTCCCTCAGCAGGCATTTCAGCATTGACCACAAGTTGGAGCTGAACAACGAGATGCAGGAGATGTCTTACCTGGTGTCATCCATAGATAGATCTCTTCGCAACACCATTCAATGTGAAGTGCAGATGATTCTACTGGAGCCATGACCGCAGCTTGACAGGAGATACCTTAGTCATTGGCCTCTTGTCATTTATTCCTTGACTTACTCACTGCATAAGGTCCTGACCAGATTGAAACAAGAAAGATTAGTAGCCATCCTCATAGCACCATCCTGGCCAAGACAGGTGTCGTTCCCAGAACAGATTCATATGTCTCTCACCTCTCCACCTTCCCCTGATAGTGAATGTCTTCACCTGGAAGTCAGGATCCATCACCCACGCAAACCTCTCAGTACTTCACCTCAAGTTGTGGCTACTAGATGGCTCTCTGGTATAGAACATGACTGTTCTCTAGAGGTATAAACAGTACTGCTTCATAGCAGGAAACCCACAGCAAGGAAAACTTACCTGCAGAAGGGTAAACACTTCTGGCCTTAGTGTAATCACTGATCTATACTGCCTCTTAAGTTTTGTATAATGTGCATTCTGGATTACGTGCTCAATTTGAAAATCACAGGCTTAGTGGTGAGTTCCATTAAATTTCATGACATCGCAGCTTCTCTCTCTCTCTCTCTCACTCTCACACACCATTTCAGGGGTTTTCAGACTTCACCCATTCTTCTAAAACAGCAATAGGTTAAAGTCCACTGTGGACCTTTTAGTGCATGGTAGCAGGATCCACATGGCCAATTAGTGCATAGCAGTGTAATGCGCTGTAGATTTATACCCCGGCTTGTCATGTACTAAGTCTCCTTGTGAACAAGCCCTAAGAATCCTCTGTGACAGTCTCTTCAAAGGAGCAAAATTATGGATCAGTAATTTTCCCTTCTTTAAAAATACTATTCCCACTTTTGAAGGCTGAGTAGCTCTGGGGATGTCTCAAAATGCTAAACAGTGCTTGCTGCAGTCGACACTGCAAGAATGAAATTATTGCACAAAATTAAGTAATATTAAAATTTATTCTGCATGTATCTGGTAGCAATTCCATAATTAGTTATGTTTTTAGAACAGGCTTAAAATGGGGCATAAATTCCTTCCTCGCCCTGTCCCCCATCTGAAAAAGATAGGTGGCTTGTTGGGTTGAAATGTCACACCAGGTTATTTTTTTAGATCCCTTGAATTTTCTATATAATTTTTGTATGGTTTCTCTTTAGTGGGAAAAGTTTGAAATTTCTGGCTCTGGTTCATATTTTTGCTTGGCAATACAATAATTCTCTTAAATATTGTTTATCTACACAAAATTTGATAGAAAGGTATATCCTTAGTATATCTGGTGCAACGGTATGGTTTTAATTGTATTTCATGTTGTTTTTGGTAGTTCGTCACAGGCAAAAGTTTACTCTTGGTGAGATATTCTGTGTTGTGAATGGAACCACTGAAGTCCATTCTCATAAACTCTATGTGCTGTTCATGTGCAAAAAAGTCTTTTATTTGCAGCTACTGGCACATAAGCCACGTAAGTGCTGCAGCTCATAGTATCTGTGTTAGCAGCTGCACTTCCATTCACCCCACTGGGCTGTCTGCCCATCTCGAAGTGCCAACATTAAATCATTAAAAAATACCTGGGGAATTAATATACAAAAAACATAGTTGTGAAGTAATTAGGATTGCTGCAAACATAATTGTAAATGACTCACAAAAGCAAGGTTAGTTAAAGTTAAGACACGTAAATAATATCCTCTACTCTTTCATTCACACACATCCTATTGTTATCATACACTACGGACAACATACCACAACCTTAACTATGTTCCCCCTCCGCCAATGTGGAATGCCATCCATCCATTACCATCACCACCCCCCCATGCACTACTGCATCAAACTTCCACAACCAATAGGCTTAGGCTAGTTAGGTAAAGAAAGGGTTAAGGGGTCAGAGTTAAGGTTGTAGTGCATGATCTATGTTGTATAAAGGCTTTGGGAATGGTAAGGTATGTTGTTTTCTATGTGGAAACATCATTAGACCAAGGTGATACTAATACTTTGCCAGTGGGTTTCACAGCTTTTTGTAAGACAGCAAAGGAAAGAAGACATTCAGAAATAATGGGGTCAATTCCAGGTTCTTTAGGGGAGTGTGATCTAGGTATTACAGACCATTCTGTCCCCCCAGCCTCTCCCTGTCCCCTTCTGCTCTTATCCACCTCACCTCCTGCCAGCTCTTGCTCATCTCGCACCCCCCCCTTACCTGTCTTCTACCCCCTTTGTTCCTGACCATGACATGCTTCCCCCCACAGGCTCCTTATCCCTCATACCCCAGCCCTGCAACTCTTTCCCTCTTTCTCCCTGCCCCGATTTTCACCCTCTGAATTTGAGTCAGGTTGCTTCCCCCCTCCTCCATACTGCTTAAATGTCGTAAAGAGAAGACTGAGCACACAGGAGAGACAGCCACCCTTCTCTCAATCCAGGTGCCTGGTGCCACAGGAGAGAGGAGCCCCAGTTGCTGAAAAAATTCACTTGGGGAAGACAACCAGTATTGAAAATCACACCCCAGTTTGTTTGTTGTCAGCACAGGTTAAAAACAACTGAAAACAGGGTTATAAAATGGAACGTGTTGGGCAGCCTGAACTATAGACAACGGTACCTGTGCCTCTGTAATTATTGAGGTGCTGGTCACAACTCCCTAATTTAGGTTGTGTTGAATTGTCTTAACTCAAGTATTCAGTCTCTTTCATAAAGAATGAAGTGAAACTTCCCAAATTTATGCCACATAATCTGTGAATAAAGTTTGAATGTTCTGATGATATTCAAATTAACCTGTTAAATCTGAATTAAGATTAATTAAAATGTACTCATTAATAAATTAGTCCCCTTGTGTGTCATTCTGATAAGCACTTTAAAAAAACTTTAAAAAAAGTTTGGACTGTTTGAAAACAAAAACTCCATAGTGCCCCACTGAACTTAATACTCACTCTTAGGTATAGGTCACTTTTCAAATTTTAAACTTGTTTTTCTAAAACGTTATTTACCTGGTTACTTCATAACAAAACTTTTGTCAGCAGAGGCTGGTGAAAAGAATATTCTTCAGAGGAATTTCCCTTTTTCAAAATAGCTACCAACTCAAATAAGGTGGGCACCACTTCTTGGCAGCCTGTAGGTGGAAGTGCAGGCTGTCCTTAGAAAACATGGCCACTACCTTCTACTGTTGCCCACTGGTCTACAGCCAGGCTGCCCTTAGTTAGCCATTTATAGCAAAAATGCTTTGTTAAAATTTGCTTTCCACAAACTTGTCAGTAAACCGCATCATTGAAATGTCATGGAAAGTGAACATGATTACAGATTAAGTGAATTCATTCATCCATTGAATATTTTTTACATTTATTCATGCTGCTCTAGAGCTTCATTTCCTCTTTACGATACCAAACATCCATAATTAATGGTTTTGGGAGGGTGTAGTTAGCTAGGATCTTCGTGGGGGCAGAGTTAGGGTTATGCTGTCTTGCTTTTGGTAGTATAGTATTTGTGGTGGTGACAAGTTGCATGCCTTTGGAAGAGTAGATCTTACATATTGTTCATTTCCTTGGGTTTTTTGGTTTTGTCATGTTATATGTGCAGCAGCTTTAACTGTTCAATTTTTGGTGTATGAAATTTACTGTGTGTGTAAATGAAGGAGAAAATGGATCCAAAAGGCAAAAAGAGGGCCTGTGTTTTAATCGGGATCACCCTGTGGGAGTCCAGTTTTCTTAATCTCCTTAGAGCATTCAGGACTGCACCTACACTCAGGTTATCAGTATGTAGTTGCTGCACTTTGAGACACCAAGTCACTCGGGGAGATTTTCATGACCCAGGGTAGACACATCAGTAATCAGTACAACTCTTTGCTACCGTAGAACCTCAGAGTTACTAACACCTCCAGAATGGAGGTTGATTGTAACTCTGAAACGTTTGTAACTCTGAACAAAACATTATGGTTGTTCTTTCAAAAGTTTACAACTGAACACTGACTTAATACAGCTTTGAAACTTTACTATGCAGAAGAAAAATGCTGCTTTTAGCCATCTTAATTTTAATGAAACAAGCACAGAAACAGTTTCCTTAACTTGTCAAATCTTTTTTTATAACTTTCACTTTATTTTTTAGTAGTTTATGTTTAACACAGCACTGTACTGTACTTGCTTTTGTATGTGTGTCTGCTGCTGCCTGATTGCGTGCTTCCTGTTCTAAATGAGGTGTGGTTGATTGGTCAGTTTGTAACTTTGGTGTTCCGAACTCTGAGGTTCTACTGTAATTAATTAGAAAGACCAATCCTGGTTTGGTAGTTTCTCTTATCTGAAAAAGCTCTGGTATTGTTAACCATTGTGACATGCATATGTGCATTGCTTCCACTGAGTCTTGTACTAGCACTGCTAACACTGTTGCTGTGATGTCAATGGTCTAAACATTGTTCAGATTAATGTGTAACTTTTCCTTTATAACCACTGAGTCCACATTGGCATTCCTGTTTTGCAGAAAACTGAATTTCTGTACCTGTAAATTTCTGCTAATTAGAGAAGACCATTTTGAGCACATGTTGATGCATTTCTTGCTACCAAATATTCAACTGTTCTGTTAATCCCATTGAGTTCTGTTATTTAAAGTTAAATAGTTTTTATGTACAGTACTTTTACTCATTACAATTGATATTTGAAAATTTTATGGTGGTCTGGGGACTACTCAGCTGGAGAGTTTCCTATTACAGCATCTCCACTCTTATGGAGAAAAGCTTCAGGATTATTGTTCTGTTTGCTACCCATCAGAGCCAAAAGGAAACATTAGTCAGTCCAGAATGTTTTATCGGGCAGGGAAGTTCCTTTTTCCAAATGGGAATGTAAACTGCTGTGGCCTTGGCACAAAATTTTCAGGTTTATCTTTGCACTGAAGTAAATTCTTAGTTTTCCTGTTGACAACTACATCTTTCATTGCCAGTAGTTTTTAAAGCTTGTGCATTTGATACGATTCTATTAAATTCCACTTTTTATTTTACAGATATTTACAGTTAAGTTTTTTCTTGTACAGAGAAGATATCAATGCTTTCTTTTAACTCTCTTTTTTCCAAGTAGGATAATTTACCTTTGTTTATGAAAGAACATAATACTCTCATCTGATTTTGTTTATAATGCACAATGTAAATAATTTCAAACTATTTCCATGTAAACATCAATTCCCAAATACTTTGGAGCCACTGGTGTAAATTTTATATTGATACAAATTTTATTTAAATGAGAAGAGGAGATATTTCCTGCTATCTAAATTGGAGAAGGTGCTCTTAAAACTGTACACTTCTAAACATCTGGTGTCAGATTAAGAATTGTGTGTATCTTCTTACCTATATTAACATCTTAGATTATTAAAAATGGCAGTTTAAACATCTAGTTTACTTTTCAGCAGTAACACACTAATGTTTGAGATTTTTTTTGTGCTTTAACAATATTTTCTTCAACCCAAACAGGTATTTAGATGTGTCTTTTTCCAAGTATACACATGTTTATTCATTGTTTATTTTTTGCCTGTCACTCATCTTGGGCAATGAAAAGGGATTAATCAGTTGCACTTCTTTTGTTTGTAGTCAATTTCCCGTACTGGTTCTCATCCACTGACAAAGTGTAGCAATTTTGGGGTTAAAAAGGGTACATTTAAACCCAAACAAACTGTTTTCATTTTAAAACCTATATTTCTAGCTGTTGGGTTGGGTTTTTTTTAAAAACCTACATTTTGTGACTAAACCACATGACTGTATTCCTTTAGCTTGTGTTAAATATCCGTGGCTCTCTGCGTATGTCCATAGGATCATACGCATTTTTATTTAGTAAAATATTAACATCCCAGGACACTCAAAGGTTAATGGACTGTTGTTCAGCTTCCATTAGGGTTTCTTAAATTATTTTTTATTTAAAATATCTTTTCTGGGTGGTGAATGTTTGTCTTTGGCTCCCTCTATCAGCCTGTCTCTATTTGTCTTTTTGAATTGCTGATTTTCCACAACTCTCACTCATCAAACACATTGGAATCAATTGATCAAGTTTCTGCAGACATTCCATATTTCTGCTCTGTTTGTATATTTATTTATTTATTTAAAAGTACTGTAGAAAACCATATAAGACACTGAAAGCGAATGTATTTATTCAAGCTAAACAAGGTAAAAATAATATGTATTACAATATCTTTCTGAATCATTTTTCATTATTTTACCCCAATCAAAAGTCTGTCTACTTTATCAAGTATTTTTAGGGCTGCCATCACAATAGTCTGTAAGTGCTGAAAATGTTGAACGAGAGGCATGGTTTTAGTTTCCTGTTTTGCAGCAGTGTATTTAATATCGTTATATGGTAGCTTTTATGTTTCTGATTTCTAGTTATTTTAATGCCCTTTTCACATAGAGGGTAACTGGATTGTTCTATTAGTGGTTTCCGACAAATAGAAATGATTTGATATGCTAAGCTATTTCTGACAGAAGATATAAAGTTTTGACAAACATGCATGGCACAGCAAGTGTCCAATTCAAAAGAGCAAAATAAATGCAAACCACCATTATGGGGAACACAAACAGCCTGAAAGCAAGTTATCAGTAAGCAAATAATTGTTGAACTGTTATGAATGGAATAGGACGTTGAAATAGGGCATGATTGGCTGATGTTACATATGTCCTTGATTACCTTCCTTGTGCTTTTATCCTAATAAGTGACATTCTTTGTATTCCCTTGGATGGCTAGACAATCTGACACTGAAGAAGAATAAATATTGCATGTGGTACACATTAAGCTGTCATCTAAGACAGCATTTATAAAAAGTAACTGGAGAAATTCATAAGAAATTCTGCAGTGCTACAGTTTCCTGGCTCCAGTCATAATTGTCAAAGTTCTTGACATATTCAGGTCTTTTGAAATGATTTAGGTTTACAGTTGCTTGGTGAATGAATAATTATTATGGATTCATTTTCTCAGATAATTCAGACTGTTAATGTTAGTTACCTAAATGTTGTATTTTATTTGTACATGGCTTTTAACGAAGGGATACCTAGTGGTAACATGAACATGTCTGGTGCTGTTGCAGTAGAGGAAACCAGTAGATGCATGTACTCAGAAGAAATGTGGATAATATTAGAAGCTCTTTCAAATGCTTACGTTTCTTTAACTAATATTTTATGGGAAAACTGCTTACAAGTGTGCAGCGTTAATATCAACCTAGTTTGTAAATGGACCTACATGTAAAAAAAATCAGATTGTTTTATTTCTCTCCATCAAGAACCCATGAAAACCTAAAAGCAAGATTTATTATTTCTAAAATTGCAATGGAAAAAACATATGTTTGAACTACCTAGATTGATGACTTAATGTTTGATCACTCAAGTCTTTATTTTTATTTTTAATCTTGAGGGGGCAGTATATGTAGTTGTATTCTTTGTAGCCATGATTCTCTGAATTTCTTTTGATGTACTTAGCCCACTGACCCAACCAATGGAAAAAGGGTTCCCACAGGCTCTTTGGAGTACGGACCATGTCTTACGTGATATATAAGCATGTACAAATGTAATGACTTGATCCTAATTGGGGCCTGTAGGTACTGCTGTACTATAAATATTTATAAAAATTATTGTAGCCCTATCCTTGAGCTTGTCCGTGTAGCACTGTCAGTGTTTATTGTATCCATGACATAACCTGACTTTGCTATAGCAAGGATTAAGGTCACCAGCTTTCATCCATTTGTAGGTCTGTGGCCCTGCCATTGTTACCAAGAAGTCTTAAATGAAGTAATTAGTCTGAATTATTTTACTATCCGGTTAAGAATACCCTATGAGAAAAATAGCATGCTGCATCATCTGACATAACTGAAGACTAGCCTTGTTTTATGGCAGACATGTTTTGGTAATGTCACCCAAAAAACTGTACAGAAGAACTTCCAATGAAAAGAGACCTATTGGCTTTTTCATACAATTTGCATTTAATGTTAATGAAAAGCTGAGACATAATTCATAGCAATGTGTTTGCTTCGAAAATGTGCAGACTTGGAAATAGATAAATCTAAAACACCTATTTGAAGAAACTTTTCTCCAAGTATAACACCGCTCAAATGGTACCTATAACTGTTAACTCTGTAGACCACTGCAGAGCACAAAATATTTGCCCAACTGGTAAATTGAACTGTAAGTCCCACTGTGGGAAATTGCTTTGCTGTGCTCCAAACAGCAGTTATCTTAGTAATTGTACCTGAATTCTCTTGTGTCTAATAGACTGTTGATGTCCTTTTTACTGTGGTAGAATTATTTTACCTTAATATTATTAATTGCAAAACTAAGATATGATGTATTATAGAGTAATTTAAAATATATTATCAGCATGATTTTTGATTGGTGTTCTGGGTAAACAATCTTTTTGTTCCAGTTGAGAGTGCACATACTGAGCATTTCACATTCTAAACTGGAGCTCACAACAAGGGGCTTATCAGAGCAAATTGTCTAGTCCATCCCCTTCCTCACTCAAAACCTAATGACCCTTTATCATCATGGTTTAGATTGCTGGACACAGATGTGAGAAAATACAAGTAATCTACAGGTAACGACAGTAGCTGCACTGATGTTCTCAGAGAACTGACTGCTGGGAAGATAAAAAGCTTCCCACAGAGTCTGTGACTTTCCAGCAGCAAAGCACATCATGAGCTCATACATGAAGTTTTATTTGCTGAAGATTTACAATAAGATGCATTAGGACATTCAGCAGGGACCCTTTTTAGAAGAGCACAAGAATTCTGTTAGGTTATTAGCTGTTGCACTAGTGCATGGCATCACACTAGAACAAGAAAGGCCAACAATGCTAACAGTGTCTGTTGTTAAGAACATCAAGGACTATAATGTGACATTAATATTGAAATGGTTAATTTCTTGATTCTAGATGGTTTAATTTAGTTTGTGCACATTTTCTTGTTGTAGAAGGTGCTCAGACTGAAGTACTGTACTAAAAGCAGTTTTGTTAGGCATTATTTATACTTTAAAGTAATTCCCAAAAATTTAACAGTAAATTATATTTGAAAGGTCTTGTTTATTATGACCAGATACTATGCTTGTCTTAGCATTCTTTATTGTGATCAGGAATAAACACACAAATCTATTTATATGCAATTGAATAATTCACCTGAGGGAAAAGAATAGTCCTTGGATAAAGTTCCTGCACCTGTAGCTTAGATAAAAAGTTAATGGTTTCCTTTACTATTTAAAAGATTATAGTTTCAGTCAGGTTGAAGGAGCAGCTAAAATACAGAAAGTGATATTTATTTACCTTTTTCATTTGTACCCAATAAGCTGGAAGTTTGTCTATTACTGTAAATGGAAATGTAGATTTTAATCCTTTTCTAAACTAATTTAAGTGTTACCACATCTTCTTGTCTAGTAAGATGAGCACGTAACCTAAAACCTTTCTATAAATTAGTATATTTGGCTCTTATGGTGGGAGGATGGGGGAGCGGGAAGATATGTGGCCCCAACGAGCTGTTTTTTCTTGCTTCGAGGCATATACATTGCAAGAGTAAATATCTGTAGAAGTAATTGTTGAATAGCATTTGTTGTTTAAGCAGGTGGCAAGCATTTAATTACAATAATGGAATGCTTTATAGAAAATATTGATTCTATCAGAAAATTGATGCTAACAAGACATAACTATTCTGCTGATTAAATCCACTCCCCTCTACTAGGCTCCTATATGCCTTTGCAGCTTGTCAGGCTGCTATATCAAGAGTCACAGTTTATTCAACGAGAGAGTGGGGATTGGCTGCAAGGCTGTGGGAATCAAATCAAACCAGACCAGTGACATCTGCCTACAGCAGCTTTGATTTTGTACGTTGCCATTGATTGACCACTAGAGAAAATTACAAGATACTGAATGCCATACAGCTGCATACTATTTTCCACTTTAAACCCTATCACTCTCATGTACTAGTCCCCCATTTCTACCTTTCTTATGCCCTTTTCTACAGCTTATGTGGACATAATTGGTAAAAACCATAATCTCATATTACAACGATCAATATAGCACAATTGCACACTGAAGAAATGATTTTGAAGCATAATCACGTAGAATTAGTTCCTGATTTCGATTTCCTAATATAGATCTGAAGCAGGAAGGTTTTTTCCACTTAGTGGCAACATGTTTAAATAAAAGTAACAAAACTGAAAATTCCAAAGATACTCTCTTGTCCTTGTTTCTTTGGTGGGGGAGAGCAAAGAAGCATACATAATATAAGACTTGGTTTTGCATTTTTGTTCCTGTATCACCAGGTTAAGTATAATAAAATTCACCTGCAAGTTGCAGAAAATGGTTAATAGCTTGGTTTTTTTTTGTTTTTATTTTTTCATGGAATATAGTAGTTTATATTCTGTAGTGGTTTGAAATTCTCAACAGCCGCCAATATAGTGAAAATTAAAAAAAAAAAAAAACCTTGTCTGTTACAAAGTTTTGTTTGAGCTTTTTAAACTGAGTGATTAGCAGAAATAATGACCCTGTCAGCCTTAATCACATTAAAATGTGGTTAACATCATTTAATTTTTTCCACTTAATATGCAAAAATTTCCAGTAGATTTGCAGTGAAGGCCATTGAAATTCCATTAGAACAAGAATAAAAATTTCAGGCATCATTTATTCAGAGAAGGAATAAAGGTCTCGATTGAAAACTGCTGAATCTTTCTATTAGAGAAACTATGAATCATTATATTGAACTATACCTTCAGTTTCTATAGTACTGAATTTGACTTACTTTCAAATGGATGAAAAGCATTTGTAATGTAGTGCTTTGTGAAAGTGACAAATAAAATTTAGTAAAAATTTTATAAACACTTTACCTAAAGGCTTACTCCACAGTATTTTGTAAGTACTGCAGCTAGTGAAATTTTCATTAATACAGAGTTTAAACTTGTTTTAATTAAACATTTAGAAACGTTGCATGTTTACAGATGAATAAAATAAAAAAGCCTGTTTAAGTGCTATATAATTCAAAAACCTATTTCCTGTGTCACAGTAACATTCTGCAATAAACTAATAAAGCAAGGAATGTTCAGATAAGGTCCAGACATTACTTTAAGTTGTCTCCTCTCCCTGCAGTTCCACTCAGGTGTTGCTAGGATATGAAATATTGAAGATCTAGTATACTGATAAGGAGACACATTGAAGGGCAAAGTTTCAACTGTACCTTTAATTTTTCTGTCTGCTTTCAGTTTAACTACAGCTGAATAAAACACATTAAAATTAAGTTCTTCTAAGCAGGTTGAATGTAATGAATGAAGGAACTAGTAAAGCAGATGTATTTTTGTGATCTCTGTGCTTTTGTAGACTTCACTGCATTATATGGAATGGTTTTAAAACTGATTACTGTATGTACTTGATAAGCAGGAATGTCTTTCTACAGCCATTTTGGTATCTCAAGTAATTAAATAATCATACAGTGGATTGTTGGAGTTTTTTAGTTTGTATTTTGTTCCTGAGCCATTTCAGACTATTACGTAATTATCCTGTGGTCTTCATGGTAAAAATCCTGGTTAAAATTAATAAAGAAAATATACTGCATGTCTGCATGACATAATTTTTAAACTTTTTAAACTTCAGCATTTTGTTGACTTGTGTGTATGTTTTTGAAATACGGGGGAAAAAACCTCATAGTGGAGTAGTCTCTTGCTAAATTTATTTTTTGTATTCATTGTTTTTCCAGGGGATGGGACTTGGCTATTTTATTCCTTAAGGCACCAATTATCAAGATCCTTAAGCACATGCCTAACTTTAAGCATGTGAATATTCCCACTTAACTCATTGGACTGAGCTCTAATTTATTACTGCCACCATATTTGGTCCCCATGTCAACCCTCTCTCCAGTTAAGGATGATTGGATGCAGCTCTTAAGAGCCTTTTAATTCTGCTCTGTCCACTGCCCAGGGGGAGGAAGTTTTCTGGCCATTCAAGCAAAAGACAGAAGTATGGGACTTAAACCCCACTTCGTACATAGTAGTGCTGTGCGTTACTGTTGTTCACTTGGGCCAGTTAATTCATATACTTAAAAGAAATAGGAGAAAAGATACAACAGGAAAAAGTCTTAAACAATAAACTTCATGTATTAATGCTAAAGCAACTGAAACACTATTTAAGTTGGAGTGGCAGAGGACAGGAGAAAACCTGTGCTTATGGATTGACCTGTTTCTGACTCTGGTATTCAGCCTGGTACCAGACATCAAGAGCCAGCTCAACAGGACCCTGCAGATCAAGAAGTGGAGGAAGACCATCCACAGCTAGAGCTGGCTTCCTCCCCTGAGGAGGCTGTCTCAGGATGGGGCTTGTTTACTCCCCCAGGTGACTATAAGGCCACCAAGAATTGTTAGGGTTTCCGTAAGTCTGGGCATACAGGTGGAGTAAGTAAAAGAATCCTTTCACTGCCTGGTCAGTATTTTAGCTACTGATGGGCCTTCCAGTGTTGTACTGCCTCAATGAGGCCATTGTCAACCTAGTTAAGGGACTGTGGCAAATCCCTTTCCCCACTTCCAAAAGGGTCGAGCACAAGTATTGTGTACATGCCCAAGGTTGACTTCCTTTACTTCCATCCCCACTAGGGTCCCTGGTAGCATTGGCTGCCAGTGAGGGAAAGGCTAGGGCATCAGGGATGCAGCCCTAAAATCGAATGACTCAGGGTTGCAGCTCAGGACTGCAGACTAGCATGCACTTTTGTGCAAGTATGACTTTAACATATGGGACTTCATGCTAAAATTTAAAGAGATGCTCCCAGAAGATGCTAGGCAGGAGTTCTCCTTGCTAGTGGATGAGGGAAAATCAGTGGCTAAGGACTCGCTGCAAGCTGCTCTGGATGTGGCCGACTCACCTGCCAGGTCCCTGGCTTTGGCAGTGGCCATGTATAGGAGTTCCTGGTTGCTATCCTCGGGGCTCCCACAGGAGATGCAGCATTTACCCTGTGCAAGACCTGCCCTTTAAGGGATCCTCACTCTTTTCAGAGCAGACTGATGCTAAGTTCCATGCGTTAAAAGTAGGGCTGTCGATTAATCGCAGTTAACTCACGCGATTAACTCAAAAAAATTAATCGTGATAAAAAAAATCGTGATTAATCATCCTGTTAAACGATAGAATACTAACTAAAATGTATTAAATATTTTGGGTGTTTTTCTACGTTTTGATATATATTGTATTGTAATTGAAATAAAAGTGTATATTCTTGATTACAAATATTTGCACTGTGAAAGATAAAAGAAATTTTTAATTTACCTCATACAATGCAATCTGTGTTGTGAAAGTGCAACTTACAAATGTAGACTTTTTTGCTACATAATTGCACTCAAAAACAAAACAATGTAAAACTTCAGAGCCTACAAGTCTGCTCAGTCCTACTTCTTGTTCAGCCAATTGCTAAGACAAACAAGTTTGTTTACATTTACAGAGGATGCTGCTCCCCTCTTCTTCTTTACAATGTCACCAGAAAGTGAGAACAGGTATTTGCATGGCACTTTTGTAGCCGGCACTGCAAAGTATTTACGTGCCAAATATGCTAAATATTTGTATGCCCCTTCATGTTTCGGCCACCATTCAAGAGGACATGCTTCCATGCTGATGACGCTTGTTAAAAGAATAATGTGTTAATTAAATTTGTGACTGAGTTCTCGTTGGGGGACAATTTTGTCCCCTGCTCTGTTTTACCTGCATTCTGCCATATATTTCATGTTATAGCAGTTTTGAATGATGACCCAGCACATGTTCATTTTAAGAACACTTTCACTGCAGATTTGACAGTACGCAAAGAAGGTACCAGTGTGAGATTTCGAAAGATAGCTACAGCACTTGACCCAAGGTTTAAGAATCTGAAGTGCCTTCCAAAATCTGAGCGGGACGAGGTTTGGAGGATGCTTTCAAAAGTCTTAAAAGAGCAACACTCCGATGAAGAAATTACAGAACCTGAACCACCAGAAAAGAAAATAAACCTTCTGCTGGTGGCATCTGTCTCAGATAATGAAAATGACCATGCATTGGTCTGCACTGCTTTGGATTGTTATCAATCAGAACCCGTCATCAGCATGGACGTATGTCCGCTGGAATGGTGGTTGAAGCATGAAGGGACATATGAATCTTCAGCGCATCTGGCACGTAAATGTCTTGCGACATTGGCTACAACAGTTCCATGAGTACTCCTGTTCTCATTTTCAGGTGACGTTGTAAACAAGAAGATGGCAGCATTATCTCCTGCAAATGTAAACAAACTTGTTTGTCTGAGTGACTGGCTGAACAAGAAGTAAGACTGAGTGGACTTGCAGGCTCTAAAGTTTTACATTGTTTTGTTTTTTAATGCAGTTATTTTCTGTACATAATTCTACATTTGTAAGTTCAACTTTCATGATAAAGAGATTGCACTACAGTATTTGTTTTAGGTGAATTGAAAAATACTATTTCTTTTGGTTTTTTTACAGTGGAAATACTTGTAATCAAAAATAAAAATAAAGTGAGCACTGTATATTTTGTATTTTGTGTTGTAATTGAAATCAGTATATTTGAAAATGTACAAAACATCCAAAATATTTAAATAAATGGTATTCTATTATTGTTTAATAGTGCGATTAATCATGATTAATTTTTTTAATCGCTTGACAGCCCTAGTTAAGACTCAAGGGCAACCCTAAAGTCTCTTGGGGTTGTACACCCCTGCCTTTCCAAGCAGCATTTCCAGCCTCAGCAACCCCTTTGGTAATCTGCTCCAGCCATCTGACAGGACCTGCAGAGAAAGAAGTGTAGAGGTTTTAGATATTGACCATCTCATCCTTCTTCCTCTACATAAATTCCAGCCCCACCTAGATATCCAGGGGGTTTGAAGCAGGTGTTTTGATTAGATGCTCAGGGACACCATACCAGTTCCCAGGATGCCAGACCCCATTTTTCCTTTGTTTGCAAACCACCTTTCACATTTCTGCAGTGCTTAGTCCTGTATCACCATGGAGCATTGAGTGATGAGCACTATAGAAGTGCAATACAGTTTATTTCAGTTTATTTCCAATTTATTTCTTCTCCCCATCCTTCTTCAGGGACCCCCTCACACAAAACTTCTGGTCCAGGATGTTCAATCTCTGCTTCAGGTGGGAGCCATAGAGGAGGTTCTGCAGAATTTAAGAAGGAAGTGTTTATACTCCCATTATTTCCTAATCCCAAAAATCAAGGGAGGTCTCAGACCTATTTTAGATGTGTGTCAGCTCAATAGTTATCTCGAAAAAATAAAGTATTGCATGGTCACCCTGGGATCCATTATTCTCTCTCTGGAGACTGGTACGCTGCCTTCAATTTAAGAGACACTTACTTTCATATATTGATATACCAAGGGCACAGAAAGTTCCTCACATTCATTGCGAAACACTTGCATTTACCTGTTCACAGTGCTTCCATTCGGCCCGTCTGCAGCTCCTTGGTTGTTCACAAAATGTATGGCTGTGGTAGCAGCATTCTTCAGGACACTAGGAGTATAGGTCTACCCTTTACCTGGACGACTGGGTAATCAATGCCCGGTCCAAAGCTCTGGTTATATACAGCGTTCAACTCATTCAGTCTGCCGTCAGGGCATTAGGCCTACTGTTCAATGCAGACTAGTTTATCTTTTGCCTGGTACAGAAGATAGATTATAGGGGCAGTGTTGGACTCTGCCCAGGCAAGAGCATTATACCCAGAGTCAAGATTTCAGACTATTTGATCTCTTTTGACAGACCTCCATCATCCAATCACAACAGCCTGAAGCTGTATGAGGCTCCTAGGACACATGGCCCAATGCACATATGTAGTACAACACACAAGGATGTACCTCAGATCCCTACAGATGTGGCTGGCCTCAGTGTATTCACCAGGCAGTCTTCGTCGGGATACTGTGCTCTCAGTACCTTCATGGTTGCTAATTTTGCTGAATTGGTGGTTGAATTCTCTCAGTATTTTGTGCAGGCGTTCCCTTCCTTCACCCTCAGCCATCAGTTACTCTGGTCTCAGACACGTTGGCTCTGGGGTGGAGAGCTCACCTGGGACCCCTTCAAACTCAGTCTTTGGTCCTCAGCGGGGCTTGCTCTTAATATCACATCAGAGAGCTCAGGGTGATTCAGCTTGTCTGTCAAGCTTTCCAGTCTCACATCTGGGAGAGAAACCGGTTTGTTCTTAGAGACCACATCACAGCAATGTTTTACCTCAACAGGTAGGGAGGAGCTTGCTCATCCTTCCTGTATCAGGAAGCAATTCATCTGTGGGAATTTTGCATAGCCCATTCAGTTAACCCCAACGCCTCTTACCTTCCAGGAGTGCAGAATGAGCTAGCAGAACAAGCAGGCTTTTTTTCCAGCCAACACAAGTGGTCTCTTCTCCTGAATGGAGCCAGATGCATTTTCCAACAGTGGGGCATTCCCTAAATAAACCTATTTTCAAACAAATACAACAGAAAATGTCACCACGTCTGCTCCTCGCAAGATCACAGTCCAGGCTCCATCACAGATACCTTCCTACAACCCTGGACAGTAAATATTAAGCTTTTTCTCCAGTCTCACTCCTACACAGAGTGCTGCTAAAGATCAAGCGGGATCACTCCTGGGTAATACTAATAACCCCAGTGTGGTCCCACCAATAGTGGTTCTCCACTCTACTGAACCTCAGAGATGCAACTCCAATCTCATTCCCATTACACCTGGATTTGATCTCTCAGGACCACCCAGCTTCACCCAATTCTGCAATTCCTTCATTTGAGAGCCTGGGAGCTCCATGGTTAAATCCCAGAGAGTAGGCTTGCCTGGGGTAAGTTCTCCAGGTGTTATTAAGAAGCAGAAAGCACTCTACCAGAGTTTTTTACCTGTCAAAATGGAAGCAGTTCTGTGCCTGGGATGGTCAAATCTTAGTCTTGCCAATGCATTCGTCTGTCCAACAAATACTCAACTATCTACTGCGCCTGAAATAGCAAGGCTTAGCAATTCCCTCTATTCAGGTTCACCTGGCAACAATATCTGCATTCCACCCTTGAATGGGTACCTGTTTTTTTTTTGTTTGTTTTTCTAGTGACATGACAATTAGATTCCTTAAAGTCCTGAAAGAATTGTACACTCAGTTAAGGGAGCCTGTTCACCCTTGGGACTTTAACTTGGTTTTGTCTAAGCTCACAGGATCCCCATTTGAGCCTTTAGCAACATGCTCCCTTCTACACATTTCGTGGAAGGTGGTTTTCCTAATTGCTATCACTTCTGCCAAAAGGGTCTCCGGGCTGCACATCCTCACATTCAATCCGCTGTACACAGTCTTCTTTAAAGATAGTGTATGTATGCTCTTATCTGAGCTTTCTCTTTTAGGTAATTTCATATTTTCACACAAATCAGTTTACTTACATGTGTGTATTTTACCCCAAACCAAATGCAGATAGGGATGAGCAATGCAGTTGGTCATCAGACAAACACTGGCACTCTATATAGATAGGACTAAATCTGGTGTTCCACCCAACTGTTGTGGCTATAGCAGATAGAATGAAAGTTGTTCTAATATCAAAGAGAATTTCATCTTTGACTATTTCTTGTATTCTTACTTGTTATGATCTGGCAGGCATTTTATTACCAGATAAGCTGACTGCTCACTCCACAAAATTGCAAGCATCCTCAGTGACATTCCTAGCGCAGATCCTTACCCTGAACATTTGTGAAGCAGCAGCCTGGTCATCTGTGCACACTTTCTCCTCCCACTACACCAATACTCAAGAGATGATGCCAAATTTGGTTGAGTTGTACTACAGTCTGTTTGTACATGAACTCTGATTCCTCTGTCTAACTGCTTGGGAGTCATCCAGAGTGGAATGCATATGTGCAGTCACTCAAAGAAAAAAGTTACTAACCTTTCATAACTGTTGTTCTTCAAAACGTGTTGCACATTTGCATTCCACAACCTGCCCTCCTACCCCTCGACATTGGAGTTTCTGGAAAGAAGGAAGTGAGGGGGCTAGGGGTCAACAGTGCCGTTTTATATTGGTGCCAGCAGCACGCAGCCGCGGAGCAGGCTCGAGCAACCCCAACAGGCACTACTGAAGGAAACATTTCTGGCAACTATGCACGGGACACACTTACACCAAGAGTAGAATAGATAGGTGCAACACTTTTCATAACTGTTGTTCTTCGAGATGTTTGTAACCATTTTTTTCTCTCATTGCATTTCAGGCTGTGTATTATAATGATTGTGAAGTGGGTCTTTTTCTATCTTTTATTTCAAACAATTTACCGTTCCTGCAAGTTGTATGTATCAATCAACAGTCTGAATATAAATTGTCAGTATTTATAAATACGCAAAAATCAAATTCCACATATATTCTCACATCCCACAGAAAGTATTCTTTCAACTTAGAGAATGCTTGTATCGCCCTCCCTTAAGCATAACTTTCTTGTGCTTTCCTCACAACTTTCAGTAGTCTGCTGTTCTTTACATGAGGCATATTAATACCATCTTTGTCCCGGGATAAGATTGAGAACTTTAAACAATCCAGAGCTACATTCTGTTGTCTGAAGCACCAATTTAACTAACTTAGATTCTAACTTGAAATTAATACAACTTTTGTGTGAATGTCCAAGCTTTTAATTACTATCTTTTTAGCCATTGTTGTGAAGAAAACTTTTAAAATATAAACTTGAGTACTGCTCTCCCACACGTACCGACACACAGATGGTCATCCTATATGGCCACCACAAACACAGGACAAGCAGTATGCAGCTGTGTATGCTGTGGCTGTGGGGGGGGGGGGGGGGTGAACAACTTTTTGTGGAAGCATGGGAAGTAAGCAAAGAGATGGGGATCCAACAGAGTCTTTAAGAGGCTTGTGTGGACAGGAAGAGGGGATTGGGTGTGGGGAATATAGGGCTGTTCAGGATGTCTGGGCTGGAGGGGAAGCTGAGCTGAGTGTCTCAATGCTGAGACAGCAAAGCTTCATGGCCTCTGTATACTGCTGCCTGAGCATTCACCATCATAGCCCTTATAAGCTCTTTGCTCCCTCTGTAGCCATACGGATTAGCCCTGTGCCACTTCCTCGTAATCCTGTTCTCACCCATGTTCCCCTTTCCTGCCCGCCCCCCCCCCCCCAATTGTCCACAGTTCAAATTATCAAAACATATGGATAGAGCTGGGGAGTAAGGCTACTTCTGGGCAGGCTTGAAAGGCGAGCTGTGTTGGATGAGGCCATGGGGCAGCATACTGAAGAGGGGAGGAAGGACCAAAGGAAGGCAGGGGAGGGCTAATGCTAGAGGCTAATGTGGGGAAGTTCTGTGGCTGTAGAGAGAGGGGCAGAGCAGACTTAAGGGAGGGAGGCATGGCTCCTCCCTTCCACTTCCACTCTGACCCCTCTCTCATCCATTCCCGTTTCTGTCATGCTGCCTATAGTCAATCTTGTTGACGTGTATTTTAAGTAAAAAGTAAGACAAAAGCATGTTTCCCATTTTCCTCTAATTTCTGTCTACTTGTCTGCCTGTGTGTCCTTAGATTGTGGGCTGTGCTGGTCAGGAACCATTCCTTCTTAACCGTGTGGAGAGCACCTAGAAGATAGATACTACTGGAAACAAATATTAATATTGCTACACACATAATATACCTGCTATAAAAGCAAGGAAATGAAAAATTAAACCACCCCTAGTAATTTGTACCTTCTGCTCCTCCACTCACATATATGCACGTTACCTTTGCCACCACGCACTACAGCCTTAACTGTGTCATTGTTGAGCCAATGTCTTTTACAGTAGGCATAACACATAGGGGCAGATCATCAGCTGATGTAAATTTTCATAGCTCCATTAACTTCATTTGGAACTATAGCAACTTAAACCAAAATAAAAGCAGAGCCCATAGAGAGCTTTATTTGTCAAGGCAAGATGAAGTAAGGTGTAGTCAAGTCTTAAAATGACAAAAATATGAATCAGCATCTTGGAGTATATGTGTAAAAGGGTCTGTATTAATGCATCTAATTCCTAAACTGGTCATAGGATAGCTTGGTAATATGCTGATTCTGAATAACTCCTAATGAAAGCACATACAGATCCCTGATGGATTTGAGTTGACAAGAGACGTCAGTAGGATGTATTCTTATGTTTCATAAAAATTACAGGTGAGCATTTGAAAATTTAAAGCATAAGTCACTTCATTTTACAAGCTTGTGCAGCTCAGTGGTATTTCGCACAATCAGTCGAAATGGAGGAACAGATCTCTACCTCTGACTTACAGAGCAGCTCAAACTGAAACAGTGAAAAAGAAGGATGGTCATAGGATGCCATCACTACATGGCAGAGTCAAGGTTTTATGGTTGGTGGTGTATAACTGATGTGGTAGTATATGGGGTGTGGGTGTAGGAGTAAAGAATATGTATTGTTAGGTGGCTTACCTTTTAACTTCCTTTCTTTTGTGGTTTTGTGTTAGGTATGCATCAGGGAACCAACTTTCACGCCAATATTTTTATATGTGAATAATATATCATCCATTATCTCCTTTCAACTGCAAGCTTCCAATTCAGTGTTGTACAAGATATCAAACTTTTTTTATCAAAAGAGACAAGATTTTTAGATTGTTGTTATGCAGTACACAACTATGTTTTACATTTCCAGTGGTTTGATTTGAAGTTCAGCAATCTGCAAATGCTGAATTTTTGGCAAGAGAGTTTCTGGTAACCATGGTAGTTAACAAAATTCCATCATAGTGTGGGTTACAGATAATCTGTAATTGCTGCTATCATGCTGTTAATGTAAATTCACTCTTGTTTTGAATGACTGATAAAATCAAATTTGAACCACCATTATAATATGACAGGTGGTGAACAGTCCTTGTCAGGACTAATCAAACTATGTTCTCTTGGTAAGGAGGATTCTCTGGCCCTGCCAAAGGCTATCTCAGTTCAGTAGAGTCCGTAACCAGTATAAAATTTGCATTTCCCTTATGAATATATTGTCATACATCGACTTCCATTCTTGCTCTGCTCTGTTGCTAACAAAGCAGTCTTTAGCAGAAGAGGTCACACACCCATTTCATTTTTTTTTGTTCTAGGCTCTTGTAAAGATGTCAGAAAAATATGTTTTTCATCCAGATTCCCATACATCAAATGAGAGCATAAGTAATTTAATTCATTCTCATTAATTAGGACGCTTATATGTAGTTATCTGACACAAATAGTGCATTTGTATACTTTGCGAACCTGCTTTTTAATATTTAATGTGTTTAAAGATGAAAAGTGCTACATAAATGCTCTATCTATACAGTCGGATACCAAAGCAGAAAAAGTAAATGACTTTCCCAACCCACAGGCTGTGTCTATGCTAGAATCTTTCATGCTGCTGTTTAACACTGATGCAACTCCACCAGTGGTAGCAACAGTGGAAGCATTACCATATACCAGGCTCCATGGCACCACTTTTAACACTGCATTGAGTGACCCTGTTCTGAGCAGGTTTAAACAGCTGCAGGAGCCTTGGTTACTCTGGTATTACTGCCCTTGGAGCTGTACTGGCATTAGTGGTGGGGAATTTGTTCCAGAAAGGCTTACAATTATACAGGATCACAGAGGAAAAAATTCAGTGGGAGAGACAAGATTTGTGGCCCCCAGTCCTGTACTCAGACCAACTGACCATATCTCCTGTTTAAATGGTCGAAATTCCGAGTGGCAGGAGAAACATAAATAAGCAGCTGTACACACTTTATCATTTTAGTATTTTTTAATACATAGAAATCTTTCTATAAACAGCATAAAGCATCAATGACTGATTTATCTTCTAACAAACCACCAGTAAACAAATATAGCCCTGTCCCACTCCAATGTTATTTCATAAACTTCACATCTGTAAACATAACCCCCATGTACTACAGTAAATAACTTCATATCTCATATAGATATGAGATATACCAATAAAACACCTATTCTGCCACAAACAATTTGGTCTCCTCTCCCTCATGTATATTAGAACTGTTGCTTTGTTCCCATTATAATCTCCTTTTTTTAGCTACATATATCTTTCTAAAGTTTTAGCCTATTGGGCTGACATTTTCCAAACCTGGGTCTCTGATCAAGGATGACATTTTTTTAAAGTTTGAGCAGAACAAGCATTTTGCTGTTTTTGAGTGGTAAGAGTAAAAATAATAATACTTTTCTCATTAATTACAAAATATTATTGAAGTCTTTTTTTTGAACAGCTCCCAAGCTAAAATCCGGGAAGGGGGGGGGCAAAAGTTTAAATTTGGCATGGAAATAGTCTTCTCTGAGAAGTGCCTTTGAGCGTTCTGTTGAAAATAGGTTTTGATTTGGCTATTGTGAGCCTTTGAGATTCATATGTTTCTCGTGCAGTATAGTTTAACAAATTGGCAGTATTTTTAATGGTAGCCAAACATCTGGAAGGACGTTAAACTGCACAACTAACTTTGCTGCCACCATGTGAGTATGCATTCTGATAACCTTTTGATTTCATAATCAAGTACAGTTTTTTTCAACAAGACCTCCGCCATATTCAGTGCACAGGATGGATGTGCAAGAGGGGAGAATTAAGTTTGCAGAGGCAGCTATAAATTTGGCACTTCCCAACTTTTGAGTACTTAACTTGGCAACCTAAATAATGTTCTTTTAACTTTGTGTTTTCATATTGTATTAAAAACTATGTCATGTAGGAGACTCTTTCTGTTCCACTGGAACTTTAAAATAATTGATATCCGTTAACTATATCGTATCATAGTCGGATTTGAGCTGCTTTTAGAAAATGAAATGATGTGATGTTTATCTACAGAGAAATGTCAAAAACAATGCATTTATATTATATGGAAGATTTGTAAGTGCAAGCTAGCAATTGATAGCAATATTATAATTAGCTCTTTGTACAGACGGGTTTTTTTATTCATGAACATTTTCAGTTATGTTGACAACTGTCATGTATGCCTCCACATGTGGAGCCTTTCCTTTGTTAGGAGAGATGTTGAATGTGAATTATTTTTTTTCACACTTACATTCTTGATTTTCTGTAAAAAAAAAAAAAAAAAAAAATGGTTTCAGGGGCCATGTCATGCAGCTTATTGAAGGATCTTACATTTTAGAATGATTCTAGATTCATGTGTTTTTATATTTGGCTGCATCTTAAATTAAATGGTAAAACAGACATCAAAAGAAACTCAGCCTGAAGATGGCATTTGTTTTTAATTGAATATTCTTTGCCACTAATATAATGTTAAGGAGAATGTTTAATAATACAGCCATCAATAAGAGTTTCAACTTTAGATAAAAATATATGGTTTTATGGTAAGCCAAGCTTTAGTTTTGTATTTATAAAATGGATTTTAAAATATTATGTACATGTATGCATCCATACACAGATTTAGGGGTACTGACTTTTGACAGTAATAAAGGCTATGTCATCACTGTTTTTTTAGCCATAAAAAGTTCTTTAAAATTTAGCAGAAGCATTACTATCCCTGAAGTGCACAATATACTTTCAAATAATAGTCTAAATGCCTTTCTATATCACACTCTTGCAAAAATCTTACTCACCATTCCCCTGGGACAAATATTTTTTTAAATAGTTAACTAAAATATTGTTAATATTTTTTTATCTTTATCCTGCTAAAGGTGGACAAGTAGATTTTTGTGACTAGACTGATAAATTTTCATGTCTCCTTTGCAAACTAATGAAGTCTATTTCATATATTTCAGCAGTTCTCAAACTGTGGTCCGCGGACCTGAGCTCCGCGGACCTGAGCTCTAGTCAGGTGGTCCACAGATAATTCCCTCTAAGATGCACGTCTGGCAGCTGCACACAAGAGAATGAGGGACCACCCATCTAATTAGTGGAGCCACGCAGGCTAATGGTACAAACAACATTTGGAAAGATCATTAAGTGATCCGCCAAGACCCTCAGCAATTTTCAAGTGGTCCGTGGAAAAAAAAAAGTTTGAGAACCACTGATATAAAACATATGTTCAGTATTACAGAAGGCATAATACACACTTATAAAGTATTTAAATGTGTATTACATTATGTGTGGGTTGGGCTATTTTCTACTGACTTGCATAAATGTTAATACCTTTTTTAATTAAAAGTCACAAGTTACTATGCTAATAAGAGTCTTATTTACGCTACAAAAACAAGGAAACTCAGAGATGTGGCTAACTATTCAGGCTATATACATCCCTAATTCATTTTACTTCAACTCTATGAAGCTCTCATAACAATACATGTTGCTACATTTCATAAAGTTATACAGTATTTTGGTAAAGTGTAGTGAGTTATTGTCGCCTCGATTTTAAGCATATAGCTAGTTTTGGTACACATAGGTTCATGTATCAGTTATTCAGAGATCAAGTATTTAACATGAAACTTTCAGGGTTCTTTTTATTTTTTTTTAAACTAAGTAGGGTTTTTCTGTCTAAGAACCAGATTACTTCCTCCTGCAGAAAAACTCACTTAGCGTGGCCAACTCCTACGATTTTATTATAAGTCTCATGATATTTGATATTTTTCTTAAAACCCCAGCTTCTGGGATAATGTGACTTATTCAGCTTTCTTTTCTTCTACCTTTCTTTGGCCAAAAACATGAAAATGTGATTTAGGTGAAAAGTAAAAGCTTAAATACCAGAGGTATATATAAAAAATTCCAAATTTTATTATTTTTAAAAATATCATGATTTTCAATCCAATCTTAAGATTTTAGAGGGTCTGTTTCATAATCTTTAATTAGTTAAGATTAATTAGTTAAAGTTGGCAGTACTGGCATCAATGGCCGTGGGGAAGATTTATGCAGTGTTCCATGGTGATGAGGAACTCCACACTTAAGATAATACGGCCAGGGAGGGGCTGTGGCAAGAGCATCTACCCCTATTCTATGCAAGCAGGATAGATTCTCTACTCCAGTCCAGTATGGAAAATCTGGCCCATTTGTTTGGATTTCACAAAACTGGGTGACTGGGCAACAAAATGGCAGATGAAGTTCAATGCTGATAAATGCAGAGTAATGCATATTGGAAAACAAAATCCCAACTATAAATACAAAATGATGGGGTCTAAATTAGCTGTTACCATTCAAGAAAGAGAACTTGGAGTCATTGGTAGGTAGTTCTCTGAAAACATTTGCTCATTGTGCAGCAACAGTCAAATAAGTTAACAGTTAGGAACCATTAGGAAAGGGATAGATAATAAAACAGTAAATAGTATAATGCCGCTATATAAATCCATGGTATATCCACACCTTCAATACTGCATGAAGTTCTGGTCTCCCCATCTCAACAAAGATATATTAGAAATGGAAAAGAGGGGCAACAGAGAAGGGCAACAAATGATTTTTGGTAGTGAACAGCTTCCATATGATGAGAGATTAAAGAGACTGGGGCTGTTCAAATTGGAAAAGACAACACTAAGGGGAAATATAATAGAGGTCCATAAAATCATGAGTGGTGTGAAGAAAGTGAATAAGGAAGTGTTATTTACTCCCTTCACATAACACAAGAACCAGAACCACCAAGAACCACTCAATATAATTAATAGGCAACAGGTTTATAACAAACAAAAGGAAGTACTTCTTCACAAAACCCCCAGTCAACTTGTGTTACTTGTTGCCAGGGGATGTTGTGAAGGCCGAAAGTATAACTCAGTTTAAAAAAAAGAATTAGGTACGTTCACGGAGGATAGGT
This sequence comes from Chelonia mydas, assembly GCF_015237465.2. NCBI lineage: Eukaryota > Metazoa > Chordata > Testudines > Cheloniidae > Chelonia > Chelonia mydas. Next base: position 41,358,929 of record NC_051251.2, on the reverse strand, counting down.
TCATCAGTAGCTATTAGCCATCATGGTCAGGGATGCTGTCCCATGTTCTCTGTATCCCTAAGTCTCTGACTGCAAGGTGCTGGGAGTGGACAATAGGGGATGGATCACTCGATAACTGGCTTGTTCTGTTCTTTCCTTTTGAAGCATCTAACATTGGCCACTGTCAGAAGACGGGATACTGGGCTAGATGAACCATTTGTCTGACCCAGTATGGCCATTCTTAAATTAATCTGCCACTCTAAGACGAAACACAACACATATTAGAGTCTGAATTTGTGTTACTCGTTGCAGGTTTTTAATTAGCAATATATACCCAATTGCTCTTCAAGTCTAGTATCTTGTTTCTAGTGTTGTCAGTATATATTTATTTCATTACATGGGAGTTTTATGTAGACCAGATCTTGTATTAGGCAACATGGCATTATTTCTAGGTTGGTTTGTATGTGGGTAATGGGCGCAGGGTGGAGGGAATTGGATCTGATGGTGTGAACATAAGGTGATGTTCTATGTCATGTATTTCATGCTGGAGAGACAAGACAGTGAGATAGTATCTTTTATTGGACCAACTTGTGTTGGTAAGAGAGAGAAGGTTTCGAGCTTACTCAAAGCTCTCTTCCTCCTCCCAAAAAAGTGCTCTGATGAAGCTCGAAAGCTTCTCTCTCTTACCAACACAAGTTGGTCCAGTGAAAGATATTATCTCACCCACCCTGTTTCTCTAATATCCTGGGACTGATACGGCTACAACAATACTGCATACAACAAAGTATTTCATATAATATTTCCAGGGTAAAGAAATTAAATATTCTTCTCAAATATTCTCTCTGTATATGTATCTTCAGTTCCTTGTTATGATTGTTTAGTTTGAGACATTTTTCAGTAACTGATTTTATAAATAGTCTGACTTTTTTTTATATAAGGCCTTCTTTTTACCAGAATCTAGGGAGCAAAATTTTCAAAATAGCACTAGAGAAGCCCATGTCCAAAGACTGTCTAAAAATAATTTTTTAAAAACTGTCATACCATGATGTATTCCTGAACATTGAATATGGATCCATACTCCTGGCCTATTGAGTATACCTCAAAGATCATGCCTTTTGTATTGTATTAATTTAAATTAAATACATTTTTTATTAATGTATCATCCTTTATGCCTATGTTTTTGTCAGATTATTTTCAGAAAATGTCTGTCCTTAACAGAATGAAGTATAATATTAAATCATCTTTTTTGAACTCCTGCAAAATTCATCCGTTTAAACCTATACCAACTGATAGCAAATAAAATAAATGTACAGTAAAATATTTTCCCATCCTCAACATGTCTGCTCCAATCTGATTTCAGCCATGATTTCTGAAACATGTTGAATGTGATTTTGCTCTGGATTACACTTGCAGTTAAACTGTGTTCAGCAATAGTTCAGTTGTGCCTGTTGCTAATACCCGTTGACAGCAATGTGGAATTTTCTTACTATAGGTAAAGTTTTATGTTCAGAATTGCAGAGGCATCCAAAAGAGGATGCATGAGACTGCTGGCCTTCTGCCTGGCAGCATGTATTTGACCTGCAATGAAAAGACTGCAGTTTTCATTATTGTTTGAGTAACCGATATTTTTGCTGTAAACAGAACTATAATCTGCTTACAAAGAGATTTGTGATCTCCTAAAAATCAGATCAAAATCAGGCCTCTTTTAAGCTAAATTTAACATGTTTATTCTGGATCCTTTAAATTTGGTACTGGTCACAAATCATGTTGTTACCTTGATGGACCTTCGAGGGGTTAGAGAGAGAGGCATTGTAGAGCAAATTCAAAATCCTTCATTATCAGCAGCTTCACAATCTACTGTGGGGAAAAAAACATCCTGGATTCTTCAGTCTCCATGCTTTTATGTAACCCTACAATCCTGATGTTTCTTGGTCTAAGCTTGTTTTTCAGGTCATCAGTTTGATTTCTTTGTTTTACAGTCTTCAGTATTTTAAGTTAGAAAAGTGTCATGTCCATCAACCATTGTTTCTGTCTTCAATTTTTCAGTTAGCCTCCTGCAGTCTTATAGCATTTCTTTCAGACTTCTTACCTACTGCAACAGCTAAGCAAGTTTAATGTTGCTTGAAAAGTCAAATCTATACCATTGGTTAGTATGAAATATAAAACAAATATTCCCAATATAAATTTGCAGTTAGTAGAAACTTGGAAGTGTTGGATCTTTAGTAAGGTCTCCATATATTTTAGGGTTTACATGGTACTTTTATCATACAAGTAACCAGTATGCCCTCCCTAAAATTTCCCCAGGTAAATGACCATACCACAGAAGCAGAAAGCTATATGCCACTAAAAATCTTCTATCATCTTGGATGTCGTAACAGTAAAGTTCTTCTGTTTTGGCAGTGTATGGTCCTTCCATCTGACTTTCTAGTTGAAATCGTAATTTAATTTTCATGTGCCCCAATATTTTTCTTCTGACTTGGAAGAGATCTAATTCTGTGAGGTTGCATATTTGTGTCAATCCTAATCAGATGTCTATAAAACTATAAAATATATAGTTTTTATATATATATATATATATATATATATATATATATATATATATATATATATAAAAACAACTATAAAATCACAGAATGGGAACGGATCTCGAGAGGTCATCTACTCCAGTCCCCTGCACTCAAGGCAGGACTAAGTATTATCTAGACCATCCCTGGCAGGTGTTTGTCCAACCAGCTCTTAAAAATCGCCGATGATGGAGATTCCACAACCTCCCTCGGCAATTTATTCCAGAGCTTAACCACTCTGACAGGAAGTTTTTCCTAATGTCCAACCTAAACCGCCCTTGCTGCAATTTAAGCACATTGCTTCTTGTCCTATCCTCAGAGGTTAAGAACATTTTTTCTCCCTCCTCCTTGTAACAACATTTTATGAATGACAGTTACGCTCTCCTGTCAGGGATTCATTAGTAAGCTAGACACAGATATTACTGCCTAGTGTCATGTGACATGAGAAGCTGATGGTGTTTCTTCTTTCTTTGTATTCTCATAGAATATAGAAATCCCTACCAAGATTGGTCTCCATTGGGCTAAGCACTATGCAAATATAGAGCAAGAGACAATCAATGCCCTGAAGAACTTACAGTTTAAATGGGCAAGATAGACAAAGGGAAACTGGAGAAGCAGTGACACCAATAGGTGAAACAGTTTAATCAAGATGACATATCAGGGCAGTGCCAGAGCTGGGACTGCCCAGGTCTCCTTACTCCCAGTCCATTGTCCTACCCACTAGACAACACTGCATTTTTTATTGCCTTTCCTGTTGTAATATGCTGACAGTAATTATAAGGTCTAATTTTAGAAGTGCTAAGGAAGGGGCAAAAGAAGAGAGGAAGAGTAGTAATGGGTGGATTGAGGGAAAATAACAGAGAGAGAGAGAACATTAGATAGAGGAAGGAAGAGACGATACGAAATATCTAGGGAGAAAGAGACAAGTGGAAGGGAAAACAAAAGAGATGGGGCAGTAGAAAAGAAAAGGGTAGCCCTTCTTAGATAATGCCCCTTGTCATTCATTAACAAAGAAGCACTGTCTTGAATAAAACTGATTTAGGATTCAGAAAGTGGTAGGACCATTACGGAAGGCCTGAATAGTCAGTTAGATGTAAAGTAAGACAAGATCAAAACAATAACTTTTTGAAACTGTTCCAGATTGCAGAGTGCCCCACATTGGGATGTTTTTGAAAATGATTTTTTTCTAAATGTTTTGTTTCTGATAAAAAAAAGTCTGTTTAAACATCTACTCGTATCCAGTTCACTTTTTGTGTGATTTTAAAAGCTGGCCTTCCAAGAGGCCAGCACAGAACAGGATCTCTCTCTTTTCTCCTTCCCATTTATTTGGGATAATCAGGACTTTGTATGTAGGCTAACATGTTCCCCACTGAGAGAAGTATACTTCCAACAACTGTGACTGGTCTCTTTTTTTCCTCCCCTGTCTGAGATGGGATGGAAATGAAGCTGCCTGGATAATGGTCATAGGCTGGCTCTGTGCTCCACTTCCTTTTATCACTACCTGACAGACAGCACAAAGGTCTACTTCACCTTAAAGTGGATTTATGTCCTTACCCATCTCATCCTATAAGGAAAAAGGGAAGTCAGGGCCAGACCCTGGAGCACGTGGTAGAGATCCAAGCAAACCAGTTCCAGAGAATCAGTGATTTTTTTAGAATTTACTCCTTGTCATTTGCAGCTCCCAAATGGTCAGCATGAATACAGTAGTTCTTAGATTTCAAGTTGCTCAATTCTTCCATTAACTATAAGCACTTCAAAATAATAAGTATTCCATTAATTGTGTAGCTGCTCTTTAGTCTGGAGACTTCCTCAGTTTGTTGATTTTTCAGAATGCAAACTCTCATGTGCCCACCACTCCATCTCATCAGTTTCTTACCATTTTCCATTGATCCTCAGCATTTTTAGTACTTCACTTTGACCTAGCATCAACACTTGAACTTTCTTCAAAGATCCTGGTTTTGGTATCTGCAGCTGTCAGTCACCAAAATTTCAAATTTTCATTTACCCAGATGACTGGCTCATAAAAGCCCCCAATTGCCAGTCAGCCTTGTGAGCAATTTTCTCCTCTCTAGGCTTATAGGAACACAGGAATTCTCATTCTGGATCATACCTGAGGTCCATTTAGTCCAGTGTCCTGTCTCCAACAGTGGCCAACAGATTAAGAGGAAGGTAGGTAGATGTGGGGTAATCTATTCGCCACATTAGATCTCATCCTGATCTCTAATAGTTGGAGATTAGCTTAAACCTGGAAGCATGAGGTTTGATGTCTCTTCCACAACAGTTTTATGATTAATATAACAATTCCGGATCTTCTTGCTATGCATATGAGTGTCCAGTCCCCTTTAGAATCTTGTAAAGTTTCCCATATTTTATGTTTTGTGGAAAAGTATTTCCTTTTATCGGTTTTGGATTCCCCATCTTCTGATTTCATCAAATGGCTACTTGTTCTTGTTTTATGAGACAGGCAGAACAGAAGTTCCCAATCTACCTTCTCTAGACCATTCATTATTTTATAAACTTTTTTCATGTCCTTTCTTATTAATTTCCTTTCTAATGTAAAGAATCCCAGACTTCCAATGTCAGAATGAGATTTCTCAATGCCATGCATCATTCCCATCACCCTGCTCTGAACTCCCTCTAGTTCTGCAGTATCCTTTTTGACATGAGCAGTACTTCCCATAGCATTCCACTCAAGGCTGCATGATTGACTGATTTATAAAAAGGCATAGTATTCTCTGTATTATTCACCATCCCATTTCTTATCCATCCTAACTCTTTGCTTTTTTTATTGTAGCTACACATTGAGCAGGGGTCTTCATTGAGTTGTCTACACTGACACCTGAGTCCTTTTCTTGAGTTTATAGGGTTAATTTAGAACCCCATAAAGTGTATGAGTAATTTAATTATTTTCCTCCACTATGCGTTTCTTTGCATTTATTGACTTTATATTTCATGTGTCCATCACATTGCCCATTCGCCTAGCGTATTTAGGCTTTTCTGAACTTCCTCATGGTCCTGTCTGGTCCTGACTAATCTAAATAATTTTGTGGCCTCTGCAAATTTTGCTACCTCACTACTGACCAACTACCTTGCAAATAATGTATATTATATAAAATATATTAAGTTACATTGAACCAAGACCAGAACCTTGAGGCCACCCCACTGTTAACCTTTGGTATGATTCATAGATATTTAGATATTTAGGTCAGAAGGGACCATTATGATCATACCTTTGGTATGATGAAAATTGACCATTTAATCCTGCTCTTTGCTTTCTGTCTCTAAGCGAGTTTTTGATGCATGACAATACAATACTTTGCTTCTCACCCCATGACTATGTAGCTTTGTTAGCTTCTTGTATGGCACCACTACTTTATTGACATGTTGAAAGAAATCTAAGATTAGTGAGAGAGTTTTTCTTTGCAGAAACCATACTGGTTAGACCTGTCCGATAATGATCACGTAGGTGTTTTATTATGTTTTTAGTTGTCACTTCAGCCAGTTTTCTAGGTACAGGTGTGTAAGGTTTACACATTTCTGATTCCCCAGATCATTCCTAGAGCTTTTTTTAAAATATACAGTAAACATCTCCAGTCATCTGGAACAGTGTCTGGTTTTAATGACAGATTTCATATTTTTTTTTAGCAGCTCAGCCCCCTAAGCACCACCACTTAAGCTCCTTCAGAACTCATGGATGTATACTATATGGGCCTGATGGGTTGTTGCTTTTTAAGTTATGTATTTGCTCCAGCACCTTTAGCAATATCTAAATAACTCATCTTAATGACCAAAAAACCAGATTCAGTGTAGGTATCTCCCCAACATCCTCTGTATTAAAGACTAATGCAGAGAAATCCTTTAGCTTCTCAGAAATGTCTGCTCTTCTTATTTTGTTTTCTTTAACCATTTATCAACTAAGACAAGAAAGTTTATTTCAGTCCATATTCATCTGAGCGTCATCTTTGACACCAATATGAGGGTGGCCTTCTTTTCACAGGAGACAGTGGAAAAGTTCATAGTGCAGAGAAGTTCAGGGAGATGCAGACCCCATCAACCCTCACATATTTCAGATACTGGGAATCATGAGCATTTTTGCAGAACTGCTGTCATGGACCAAGACGTATTCTTGTCCTCTACTAAGAGCCCTCTTGATTCAGTGGAACCACTAGTCAGATTAGTTTCAGTGTCCATGTATTTTCAGTATGGCAGACAGTCAAATCCCTCTGATAGCTAGAACTACCAGAAAATTATTGACTAGCATGCCCTCTCAAGAGCCGCAATGGACAGTCACTGGTGAAATTCTCCTATCCAGAAATTCCCAGAGGGTGGGGTCCAGACCAGAAATGAAGGCACACCTCAACTTTCTCAATCTCAAAACCATGAGACTAGCCTTATTTTCTGGTTCCGGGGCATGATCAATTACCAGGCAGGAACTTTTAACTTGAAGGCAGATTGGCTGAACTGTCTGTCAGTCTGTTTGCTGGAGACTATGGTTCAGAGTTTGGGTCCTGCTTAGGAAGTTATCAACAAATTAGTGAAGATGAGTTGCTGTCTGAGGAGAAAAAAGCCCTCAAATCTTCTGTCATTTGATTTGTGGATCTGAGGCTCTGATTAAGCAAAGGAGCAACCTGGTTTCCTATTTTTGGCACACTTAAAAGAAGTGCAATGTACAAGTAGTACTAAAAATTTCCTTTTTTCCCATTTTTTTGAGGAAAAAATATTTTAATTAAGATTTTGTCCCATGATATTATTACATACACTCTTACTCTGGTTATAATGTACAAAGGAGAGCAGAAAGTATTTAGTTACACTAGGTTCTACACACTAGGTCTTTCCACAGTTTCAGCTCCTCCGTACTCCTCTCATTATTTCTAGCAGTATAAACAATTTTCACTTGTTTTTAAAATATGCCACTTTCACATTCCAGCAAAGATGATGCCTTTGAGAGCTTCATTTTGTATATAATATAGCATTTGGCACATGTGAAAAATATATGGAATAGTTAAATACTATATTCAGTATAAAATAGTTTTCAGTTACTGTGTTTAAAGGGACATTGTCAACTTGAAAATACGTTTTTAAAAATTACTTAAAATTAGTTTTAGGTACTACATCTACCCCTGAATCTTCCTGCTAACAGTGGTGGTTTTACCATTATATTTTCCTATTTTAAAATATATTTATCTCCCCAGTTACTTGAGAGATCCACACAGCCATAGAGAAACAGACTGACTGTTCAGGGGAAACCGCATAATTAGTTTCCACTAAGGGCTTGTCCACATTATCTGCAGGATCGATGGGCCGTGATCGATCCAGCGGGGGTTGATTTATCGCGTCTAGTCTAGTTCGTCCCTCCGTCTCTTCCTCCTCCTCTCACACCCCCACCCCCCCCCGTCTAAGTGCTGGCAAATGCACAAAGTAAGCAAAGTTGGAGGAAATAAGTTTTTTCTTCTCGTTCCTTTTGCTTACAGTTATTTCAGGTGCTGTTATAGTAGTTTTTTAAAAATTCAGACAATTGCAATTTTTCAGTTGACAGTGTTTCTGTAAACTAAACAAACTATGAAGAAAATTGTTCTTCCTTTCTGTCAAGTATAACATTAACTGGTTGGAAAAATTCTCTAGGATTTGCTTACCTTAGCACAATTCCAAATAAGTGTAATATCTCCGCATCTTTTTATAGACATTTCCAGCATGTTCCAGTAATAATAATGCACGCAAAGAAATGTAGAAGTTGGCATTAATTGTTACTACCACAACAGTTTTTTAAAGGAAGTTTGTTCTTTTTTGGCAACTTTGGTACTTTGCATAGGAAACCAAGTTTAATATTTTGATTCTTGCATTCATTAAGTTATCAGTCACCAATATACGGTTTGAAAGAGTTCAGAGTTTTGTTCCACCAGGCTTTATGCTTCTGGTACTCTTTATTTTGGTAGTCTGTTTTGGTCAGTGTTAGGGAAATTCCTCAGTGGTGGTTTTTTGGGGTTTTTTTTTGTATTTCCTGTGACATTGAAAGTCACAAAAGTGAAACACACAGACAGAGAACCTGACTGCCTCTACAGAGTGTGATGCAGTACCTTATTCTTTTAGTGAGGCTGTGGCAGGTCTGATGTCAGTCACTTCAGAGACCTTTAGACCTCAGTGCTCATTTATTGCTAAAACGTACCAGCTCTGCTTCTGCATTATGAAGATCATCTGTCAACACTTTGAGATATTCCCCTTTGTTATTAAGCTTGTGATGCTCTACACTGTCAGGATTTTTGCCAATTATAGTTAAGGTACAATGGTGTATTCACTGGATCAAAGTCTCTCACTGGCGGTAGAAAAATGATTTGTAAGTCTTTATTCATCTGAATTGTACAATAGAATACCTGAGGAATGCAAATAATCCCTCTAAGGACTCAATAGAAAAGCTGTTAAAATGACAGTGTAGGACTATTATTATTCTGAATTGATGTTTTATCCAAAGTAATTATTTCTTATCTTGTTGTTCCACAACAGTTCTTAGTTTGAGTTATGATGACCATTATTTACCAAACAAAATTTGTATCTGATTTTAGACATTATTTTTACACAGATTTCACTTCCTTTTGTTTGTATAGTTCATGCTTTTCTTTCACTTGGTCACATAGTACATTATCTAATTAATATAAAAGCCAGAAAAATAAGTGTTTACTTTTTAAACAAAATAAATGTACACCCTTTGAAGTACAGCTGTGAATAGCAGGATTTCTAGGTATTCTTTTGAGTAAAAGGCCAGTAATGGTAAATTGTAACTTTTGATATATGAATAGTTCAATAATTTGCATTACCTAAAATGTCAGTTTGAGAAATGCTGCTATTCTGGGGTTAAATGTCCCACGAGGTTTCAGAAATGTGAACCAGTTGGTGTTATTTTTGGATTAGATACTTAGGAAGTCAACACTGTCCCAATATCAGTCTTCGCTACCGCACTATTTTCACTCGATAACTGAAAGAAAAAAGATTTTTATAATGAGCACTGAAAACTACTGGTGGGGTATTTACATAAGTAAATTATAGAAGAGCAGCCTTATATAACAAACATGTGAAAACTGTTGAGTGAACTTTTATATTCTTTGTCCCATCTAAAACCCTACTCAGTGGGCCATATACTTAATCTCATAATAGCTCTGATCCCCTGCTATTTTCTCTGACAAATGTGTGTTGATGAACTTGTGGTTTAGTTCTTTTTTTTTTTTTCCCTGAGGTGACATTTGCATTGATTATTTAAAGGATTGCAGGCCACACTTTCAAAGCGCTTTACCATAATAGCTGTTAAAACCTTAGTCTAAATCTGAGAGATTAGTGGGACTAAGAGTAAGAACTCGGCAAGCATAAAAACCATATGTTACGTGGGTACTTTAGGTATGAGCCATCCATAGCATCCATACTGCTATATTGAATTCTATACCTTGGATCTCAAGAATATTTCCTAGACACCATACCTGTAAAATTTACTTTCTGAGCATGTCAGGAGTTAATGGAAAAAATAACAGCCTAGTCTAAAATATTCCCATGTAAATAACATTACAAAGACATAGTCCTTTTCAAGTAATTTGTGAATGTCTTCACTGAATCTGCTAATATATAGTATTTGTAATCACAGATATGCTTACACTTGTAGTTTAAATTATTTTAATGATCTTTTAGTTTGTTAAATTATTTTAATGATGATTTAAATGTACTAGTAATTTATGAACCTATGCACTAGTTTTTACAAAAACATAACTGTTTGGTGATAGGATGGGAAACCCTTAATAAGATAGTTCTACAAATCTGTGTAATCAGTTCTGCTTATCTGAAAATTGGATTGGGTGGAATTATAAATAGCAACATATTACTGGTATTGCTAGAGTTATTGGTAGTGAAGAGAAATAGTAGCACATTTTTGTGACTCTTCATTCAAAAAATAAAACTATTCCTACTGTTCTGAGGCTTTATCCCGTAGAAGTAATGGAAGGTGGGAGGAACTAGAAGAAACATGTGATCTTGTATTCATTAGCTATTATACAGTCCGCAATCAATAGCCAACAGAACCGGGGTGCTGCTTGCTATATAGGAGCCTCTAGAGCCCTGTGTTCTTTCCACCTGCCGATATCAGCTGCTGTAGCCTCTAGGACATGCTCATAAAAGGAGATAGATGAATTAAAACGGAAGATCCTATTTTTGCCTTACCATATGGAAGAAAGTACTGTATCACTTTTGGAAGTCTAAGAAAAAAATATGTCCATGGAACCTTAAAGTTTGACTGAATCAGGCAGCTTTAACTTACACAGCCAAAGATTTAGTTATTTTCTAAAATCTATTCTTGTTTCTTATACAGTATATACTGAAGTAAAACCAGATAACAGTAAAATATTAATGTTGTACACCTGAAGCAATTGCTGCCTGTTAATGCCTTGACCTTGGAAAGCAATACACAAAAAGATGGCATCATAAAACCGTGCAATTCTTATGAATATGTATGTGCTACTTGATAATAATGAATGTGATACAGTCATGCATGCACTACAAGATAATGTTGTGCCCTTTTTTGTCTACAGGTTGATAAAAATTATAAAGTGGGTGGACAAGCATGACCCAGGTGCCTTGGTCATTCCTTTTAGTGGGGCCTTGGAACTCAAGTTGCAAGAAATGAGTGCTGAGGAGAAACAGAAGTATCTGGAAGAGAACATGACACAAAGGTTAATTAGCATTCATTTTCCCTACACTTTATTATCAACTATTTCCTTGCAGTAATTTAATTGCTTGTGCTGATAGAATAATAAATGACAGAGTAATTACCATTATAAAGAGGGAATCTTCTCCTTTCTTTACCATGAGACAGAGTGAAAAGATTTATTTTAAATTAAGTTTTTAACTGTCATCTGTCATCTCTCTACAGTGTTTTAATTATAACATAGGTATTAGTTATGTATATTTTTGAGAAGGAATGATCACCAAAACTCTTTCGTCATCTATGGGGAATTAGGATGGTGAGAAAAATTTGCCATAATTTTTCTGAATAACTGTAATAAATTGTTTGAATATTGAATTTCAGTCAGACAATTGTTCTTTCATTAGCTAAGGTCCTGGAAATAATTTGCATGAGACCAAAAGTACTGTGTGATAGGATGATTTAAATTTCTCCTGTCTTTCTGCATTTTGCAGAACAAACAAACCAAAATACTGTCTCTGTTGGCGTAGTAAAAAGTAATTCTCCTACAGGGATTTTTTTAAAAACAACTATTCGGCTTACCAACACGTTTAAAAGTAATAAGAAAAAAGATCCAGTGTCTTCCAAATGTGTGTTGCTTTTCCTTGTAAATTGGTTACTTGAGGCATTTAGCTGTTTCTTGCCTATATGTTAAATGAATTGGTTTGATTTTATTTCAGTGCTTTACCAAAGATCATTAAGGCTGGGTATGCAGCACTCCAACTAGAATACTTTTTCACTGCAGGCCCAGATGAAGTGCGTGCATGGACCATCAGGGTAAGATTCATACTTATTCATCAGCTACATCCAGTTCCACACTATTGAATTCAGATTGATATCACTGACTTTGAAGTTTGTCATGGTGGCGGTTAGCTAGTCATTACAGATGAGGTTTTTGTCCAGGATAACTTTAATTATTTGTGAGCTGCTGAACAGTGAAAGTGGAGCTGCATTGATTGAGGCAGGTAACAATTGATTCTGCCTATTACATAGTCTGAATTTCTTCATCCTGTAGAATCTGTCTACCCTCCTCCTGTGGTCAGAGATAAGACGTACCAGTATTGTGCTTGCTTAATCTGTGTGACCGGGTTTGTCTGCAGTGAAATTGATGTTGCTTTTCATTTTGTATTCGCGAAGTTTGTTTGGGTTGCGGGTGGTTCTTTCCTCCTTTGCTTTGCTCGGATTACATTTTCAGCAATAAAAGCAATATAACATCATTATATTCCTCATGGATACACAGTTGGGCTCAAAAACCTAAAATCAGTGTAATAATTAAGGTCTTTTACTGATTTGAATATTTAGAAGTAGTTTATTTTGATAGTTTAATATGTTCTGTCCAGTTACATATGTCTAAAAATTATATTATATGTGTTTAAATATCCATGTAGACTGATTACAACCATAGAGATAGACTAATTTATTCCCTGAGGACAATAAGAGCTGAGCTGTAATGGTTTGGTTTTGAATGTAAATACATATAATATAGAGATTAGTACTAAAAAAATATTTTGAAATGCATATACTTACAAATTTCATTTTACAGATTATAAAAATATCAACTTTCGGAGGTAGTGAATGTGTCATTGAGTTTTAATCTGCTGCTTCCATTTATTTTAGTGCTATGTAATGAATTTCAGTGCTGCTTTGATTTCATTTCAAAGAAAATAATTTCTGTTTTCAATAACCACTGTAATTTTTTCCATTAAATTTTTATTTTGATTTAATATTACTAAAGATGTTTAGGCATTTCAACTTCGATGTTAAATATGTTTTTCATGGGAATTTAATTTTAAGTTTTCTCCACTCCATCCCCCTTGAAGTGATGACTCCTAGCCAAGGTCCGTTATATAGGTTCACAAAATAACATTAAATCATTGATGTATTGCTACTCTGCATTATTTGCCATTGTTTGAAAAACAACCTTCAAAACTCCAGCATTTCCAGTAGGAAAGATGTTTGCCCTTTCCTAGAAAATTTGAAAGCTGGTTTATCTTAAGACTGATTGTAAGTATCCTTGATTTAATGTGCTAAGATATTTAGTCAGGTAAGCATCAGTGAGTAGCCATATTAACCCAATACATCTTTTATTGTAAAAACTGTGCTTTACAGTGTCAGACTCCTTAGCACTTTAACATGCTTTATTAAGCAGCCTTTAGGTCACCATTATTTCTCAAATTTCTTTCCATGGTTGTGTGTGCACAGAATGTATGCCCTTGTAATTCAAGACTGGCAGCATGCATTGTTCTACATAAATTTAAATTCTCTTTTATGAAGGTTGCATGAATATATGTAGTTTTATATTTTCATTATGTATTTATGATTAGAATGTCATTGGATGGCAATTTTTAAAAAAATATTTGTTCCATATTTACACTTATTAAAATTGTGGAATAAGATGTAATATATTATTCAGGTTTGAGATTTTTAAAAATGTATTCATGGTTCCTAATATACTTTTTGAGTAGATGAAGTAGTCTAATTGAAAGACGGTGAACATTTATTTGGACTCAACTGAAGTCTTTGATAATTCAGCTTTAGAAGTTACTTTAAAATCTTTAGTTTCCTCACTTTCTCTGGAAAGAACTGTAGATCAAAGTGAATCTCACAACAAAACACAACCACAGCTTATAAAATCAATACTGCTGTTGATACCCATTAGGAAAAAACAAAGCTGCCCTTCTTTAATATCAGTTGGTTTATCTGTGCTAAGGGCATCTATCTATATGTCCTAACATTGAGAATTTGCAAGTTGTATGCCTAACATTTTAACTGATATGAAACAAAGTTTCAGTAGAGCCTGAAAGCATATGAGAAAGGAGAAACCTCTCTCCTGCAATCAATCTTCTTAAATGCAATTAATTTTCTTCTGGTCTTTTCTTTGACAGAAAGGGACGAAGGCTCCTCAGGCAGCAGGAAAGATTCACACAGATTTTGAAAAGGGATTCATTATGGCTGAAGTAATGAAATATGAAGACTTTAAAGAAGAAGGTTCGGAAACAGCTGTCAAGGTGAGCTCCCCATCTTTTCCTGTGCCCCTCCCCCATACACACCATTTTCGCATTTCAAGACTTTTCTTTCATTGGGAAGAAATCTCTGGTGGTAAGTGAATCTGACAGTTACCTCTAATAATAGACCACAGATGAACTGTCATTTTATACTTGGAAAAGAATTAAAATACAGTAGTTTAACTAACAGAGATGTGACAATTTTAGTAACTGAAATATGACAGCTAACAGACCAAATGTCAACATTACGAGCAAGAGTTCTGATAAAGTTTCACATAGGTTTATAATATTAACCATCTAATCTTAATATTTTAGACCATTGTGATATTTTGGTAACATTTAAAAATATTTTGACTCTTTAGAAAATTGACTATTCCTCCCCCACCCCCCTACACACACCTACACACACACACACACACACTCTATTTCTATTAATATGAAGTAAGTTTGTTTTGAAGTCAGCAGTGAAGGCATTACATTACAACTGTGTGTCAAATTTCTAATGCAAACATTTAAGGAAATATTTTATGACTGAAATATAATAATGGTTTTGTTAGTAGTACCCTATCATAGTAGGCACAATTAAAATGTTAACGTTTGCCATGTTCAGCAGTTAATTTTATGAAAAAATGTGCAAGCTTCCTCATCTTAAGTATAGGACGAACTGCAGATGCCATGCATAAAATCAATGCTGTGATGCAGTAGACATCAAGATTTTATAGTGCCCCGAGTAATTGTATGTAGCCTATACTGTACAATAGATAGTTTCCTGGCTATTATTTACGGAATAGGTTATAAGCTAATAAATGAAAAACTTTTTTCTTGTAGTGACACTTCGTAATTTTTTTTCTTGTGCTGTACACGTTCATAAAGAATGAGGCATTTTATCTGCATTCTCAACACTAGAGGGCAGAGACTGATTGGGTGCCCATAGTTGGGCCCTTATTACTTCTGATAAATTAAATCTGATTTGCAGTTATTAAACACAGAGTAAAATTATACATGGCAAATAAATGCAGTAAGAAGAGCTGTATATCTTTGTAATGCTGTTTCAGTCTTTGCAGTTTTTGTTTTTATTATAAGGAAGTAGAATTTCCCTTTATTTCACATAGACTTGGTCAGTGTTGCATTTCTAAACTGAAGATGTGTATTTTATAACATTGAGATTTTAAAAAGGTTAGTTAGATTTAACCCACCACAGTACTTGAAGGCTCCTACTATAATGAGTTAAAGAATTTAAAAGGCTCTGCCTCATTTTTGCTATTTGATAGTTTGAAAACTATGCAAAATTGGTTTCAGATTCCTCTTATTCTCAGTAGTATCACTAAGGAAGATGATACTGAGCAGCAAGGCTTTTATAGGTCTGTTTGAACCCCAGGAAGTGGGGGGGCGAGGGGGAAATCCCAGTATAATTGGTTCATTGCGGCATGTGAACTATCTTGTGAAAAGGGAAGTACAGCTAAACCACAGTATAAATAAATCAAATATTCCTTAGTCAGAAAACTTGTTTATGTAGCTGGGACTCAAATTATACCAACAGTAGTTGCTGAAATTCAAATATGAGTATCCTGCATAAGAGCTATGTCACCTTAGTAGATATTGTGATCTTCAGTAAGTATTTTTCTGGTAAGTTTTTTGATTTAGATGTTTTCTCCCAATGTATGAATCCAGAAATTAGGACTTTTTCTGTGCTCCAACTGAAAATCGTAATTAAATAGATTTTGTTATGAACAAATTTGAAGATGTCTATAGAGCACAGATAATTACATTTGCTTATACAAACTTTTTAAAAGCCAAGTAAAAGGAAATCCTTGCTTTTAGAAAAATGTATGATATTACATAGGCTTTTTAAATATAATTTGAAAAATGCTGTCTCAGGCTATAGACCATATTAATTAACTTATATTGCTGTTAGATTTCAAAATTAAACTTGGGAGCTTTTGGATTCAGTTAAAATAACAGTGGTATTTGGAGTTGCTTGCTTTGTCTGTTATCAAGTTGATCGATTTTTAAGTTTGATTTTGTGTGTGTGTAACACCAGTACAGCATAACTAATTTAATGCCAGTGCTGTGAACTATATACTGAATAGCTCTGTGTGGGCTTTGTAGTCTACAGGGATATCACATTATTAGCAATCATATCTGCTTAGGCAAAGCTGGCTTCTACAGATGGCTGCTTTCAAGTGCAAATGAACTGGTTAGACGTGTCTTGTTTAATACATACTCAAGATTCACAAATGGGTATTGATTTTTTCAACCAGTGTTTCTGGTAGCAATGGAAATGGATTAAATGGACTCTAGAGAATTTAAAGGAACACTGTCACTGTTAATTGTAAACTAGCAACAGAAATACATAAATGTATATTAGTATGTCAAAATGAATTTAATGAAAGAAGACTATACCACTTTATGACAGAATGTAGTGGTGTCCTAGAAACCCTGAACTGGTGCTGCTTTTTGTAAACTAGGTTATTCTGTAAATATTTGTGACTAATGAATCTCTCCTTTCTCCAGTGGAAAAGTGTATGTATTTATCTGTAAAAAGTCTACATACCTGTGCATGCAGATTATGCTTGCTGATAATTTTTTGCAGCAGACTGTTTTATTAGTGTTTATGCTGCCAATTAGTCTAATTACTCTTGACTTAGAGCATTATTAGTATCTTCAAAGGGAAGATCTACTAATATTACTTGAGAGCGAATCTTGTATATTCTAAGTAAATTTCCAGAAAAAGAAGTCAATGTTTTTAAGCTCTTATTTCGGTAGTAATAGACATGTCGTATGGGATAGGGTCAATTACTATAGCATTAAGTGTTTGTTGTATAGGCTCTTGCATCTGAGAGATTTACTGAAGAGTAAAGTCACTGGTCCTCCCATTTAAATTGGGAATGACAGCTACAAGATCATTGAGCTTCTAGATTTCTACACACCAACATGGGAAATGTGGTGTTTTGCAAGGGAGGGTTTTGTGGCAGAAAAGTACCTAAAGTAATTATGTACCATTAATCTGACCTGTTTTGTTGTAACTAAGGTAATTAGTTAACAGCTTTTTTACAGTGGTATCTTAGCATGCCACCACTGTGGTAGGTCATTGAGAATATTGGCACAGCAAAATCTTGCATGGAAGCTGTTTCCCTTGCAGGAGAACTCTTCAAAACACAAAGAGTATTGAACTACAGGAGTGGGTCTCACCTTTTCCATGTTATAGATCACATCTTAAAAGTAAATGTTCATGTAGACCTCCTTAACGCCCTGCCTCACAGTGTTGATCCCACACCTTCCCTGTAGCCCTTATAATACTTGTCTTAATAAAAACCAACCAACCTAGGACAACATTGAAGAGAGAAGAAAATTATCACACACTTCAGTGCAGTGAGGTACCAGCGTGTAGTAGCATCCACATCTATTTTGTATCTACTCTCTTTTTTCTCCCAAAGTGTAGGATTTTACATTTGAGTTCCAAATATCCTGTCATTGCCTCCAGCCTGCTCTTTCAGCCCTGTACAAAACTCAGCAGCCCACCTTGAAGGTCACTTCTGTCCTTTTGTGGGCTTGCTGTCCTTCTAACTTCTGTGGCACCGGTAAATTTGATTAGTTAAATTTACTCCAAACAAATAAGTAGCAAAAAGACTGAGACTTTATTTTGTGTTTCTCAGCCCTTCCTGTCCTGTGCAGAAGCATAGAAGGAAGCTCTGCTTGAAGAGTACTGCATGCCCAATTTTAACTTTCTTACATGGTGTGATGATCTTTGTTTTGACCATGCATGCTTCTTCATTGATAGCAGCAGCTCAGTAGATCACCTAGAAGTGGTCAACAGACTAGTATGAGAGCCGTGTAGTTAGGATACAAACCATTTTTTATTGTCTTTCTAGCAGTAAAGTCTTAGATTGCTATCATTAGTATTTACACTTGAGGACATTTTGGAGATGGGAATAAAAAGCCTAAGAACTAAAAGAAAATGGTGTTTTATCCATTTTGTTCTAATGAGTTGCTGGTGTTTACGGACACATCAGAAATGTACCATTAACATCATGTAATAAAGCTTCATGATACTGTTCTAATCATATTTATGTACCATAGTTTAGTGAAGAGGAAATTATGGTTATCTATGTATGTAAAATCCAGTTCTGCCCAAATCAAGAAGTCATTACAAGAATCAAACTCTGAATTTGAGATAATGGTACTGTTTTATTTTAAATAAAATATATAATATTTTTAAATCTGGGTTTTTTTATAAAAAATTAATTTTAAAGTAATAACCTGTTTTTCTCCTGTCTTTTCCATTTACAGAGTGCTGGGAAATACAGACGACAAGGCAGAAATTACATAGTTGAGGATGGAGATATTATCTTCTTTAAATTTAATACACCTCAGCAATCCAAGAAGAAATGAATATTAGATGTTGCTCATTGTTCACAATAAACTATGCTACTTCAAAAAGCATATGAATTTTTATTTAGACAGAATATCTAAAACCAGAAAGCATACAATGTATACCTAGGGGGAAAATCCCCCCCCCCCCCCCCCCCCCCGCCCCATGAAATTACTCGTTTGCTCTTAATTAAAATATGGCACCCCCAGTGAACACACAAGTTCACTAAATGTGAACAGCTTTGCATTTCAAATGATTAAGACCCTACTCCAAATTGTAGAAGCTTTTCAGGAACCATATTACTCTCATGATACTTCATTAATCTCCATCATGTATGCCAAGCCTGACACGTTTGACAGTGAGGACAATGTGGCTTGCTCCTTTTTGAATCTACAGATAATGCATGTTTTACAGTACTCCAGATGTCTACACTCAATAAAACATTTGACAAAACCAGCCTTGGTGTGTTTGGGGATGTCTGTATTGACTGACTGTGGTGTGCTGAATGCGATACGGCACCTGGTGGATGCTGATTACAGAATTTAAAGACATGTGTATGATACAGTAACCGGCAGCGTGGGGCAGCTGCAATTGTATCTTAAAAGTGAGTCTTTCATGGGACTCAGAAGATTAGGATGCCAATGATTTGTCTCAAAGTTAATGAATTTGTAGATGGACATTCACTGAAAGATGATAGTAAGGATAATAAAAAGGATATAGCATAAGTGATTTTGACCAGAGAGAGCAAAATATATGTAGAAAAATCATATTGTCTTTGAAGCTAAAGCATTTTTGTTAAAATCATTCTGAAAAGAATATTTAATTCCTGCTTTGAAATTGTAAAATTGCAGAGGCTGGCCCAGTGGTGCCCTATGTAAGATGTCCTCTTGTTCAAGGTTTTAGGGCAATGGAGGAGTATGTAATAGTCTTGAAGAAAGAGGTCATGCTGTTCTGTCAGTCAGACAGTTCCACTGATATGGACTATAGCTACTGGCTTACCCCTTCAACCATGAACAAGAGCAGATTTCTCTGGATATTGTGGAAGGATAAATTAAAATGGGGATACAACTAAAAATATTAACTCACTTCAATACTTTGAATAGCTCTTAAAATGCATTCAATTAATTTAAGATATCTTGTTTGTTTTCTAAAATGAACCCTAACTCAGTTCGGTTTTACACGCCGCAGGGGCACCAATGGGCAGTGTTAGGGAAGAGAATGATCATTAGAGTGGAGTCCAAAGGTGAATAATGTTCTTATGTCCTTTAATCACTTCATATAAATGAAGAAATTATGCTAGAAACCAGAACTTCAGAATTTGGAGACTTCATCTGACTGGATTTCTTAATTGCATTTTAATTTCTTCATAACTTGACAGTAATTTTGTTAGCTGTATATTATAGCATTTCCAGTATCTCCCCAAATTTTAAATTTCATCACAGAAACTGGCCTGAACTAGACTTATTAACTGGACTGAAAAGTAAGTCATCTCTCGCTGAATAATTTGTCTGGTTCACCTAATAATTTTAATTGATCTTTTAAAAGTGTTGTCTAAAAAAAGCATAATCTGACAGCTTTGCCTGTGATCAGTACTCTCCAATCTCCAGTGCTGCCTGGCAGCTACCACAATAAATATCTGGGCACAGACAGTCCTCATTTTCTCCAGCAGGACTGTGAGTCTGCAGGGCTCTAAAATGTAAACTCATAAAATCTAACTGTTCTTGTAATGCCTGTGAACACTTACAATTTTATGCACAAATTTGATTCAGTCCCACACAATCTGCGTGGTAGGAAACTTCACTTAAGACCAACCAACCACCCCTGCATACCAACCTGCTCAATTGCTTCAAGACCCATATATGGCCATGCCCCACACATGTCTGTACAAATGCGTTAAAGTCCATACAGATTTGCCCCATCACTAGTGCAGGAGACCCACACAAACTGGTCACTACAGTGGTTAGAATAGAATGAAGTGGAGGGAAAGCTCTTGCTACACCAGCCAGATGAGGAGCTGTTGTGGGGGCACTGTTCCCCACCTCGGAGAAAGGAAGGAAGCGCTCCCTTTACAGTTGGCAGAAGAGGTGAAACTGTGCTCCCTTTACTTCAACACCTGAGTTACTGTAAATGTGACACCCTTTGATGGATAAAGTACAACACAAGCACTGACAGAACAAGAAAATTGTTACCTGCCCCCAGTAACCAAACATAGGGGAGGGAGCCTGGAGTTTGGCAACAGCGTAGGCAGAGCAGAAAGGGGCCTGGTATTGCCTTTTCTGGACAGCACCAACTCTGAGCAATCAGTAGGCTCCAGCGTGACACTTTGTTTCTGAGGCACGCCAAAAATGTGATGTTTCAAAGCTCGATAAAGCATAAAATACATCACTAAAACTTAAGGCTTCAGACTACTGACTCAATGGATTCATTAAAAGTATAGAAGGCCAATTCCCAGTATCTGATTGACCTTGATGCAGGACCTAGATTGTCAGGGGAACATGATTTAAGCCACCTTTCTGCTCCCTTGATCTTGGGTTTGATTGGCTTAAATCAGTCCTACAGGGAAGGTTTCACCAGCCAGGGATCACCAAATTGCAGTGCTCTGGCCACAGCCCCTTCCTCCCAGGCTGTCTATGCCTAAGAGTGAGGGGGAGCATGTGGTAGAGTCAGCTAGGCTGGCTTGATGCCACCTGCGGGTTCCCCTAATGTTGGGGGATCCCCACTGGCCCTTTCAGATTAGCTTTCAGGTCCCCAAGAGCAGCACAAAGGGGACAGAGATGAGGCCCAGGATCTGGTCCAGAGTGTATAGCAAAACGTAAAGTGGTTGTTTCCAGAGTACGTTAGTCCAATGAAACACCATTGTGGAAAATATGAAACTAATAAATGTAGTGATCGTAAAAAAGTCAAATTCAGGTGCATCTGAGCTCCTCTTGAGAAGCCTAAATGTTTGCTTTGGAAAAGTAGTTGACCAGCAGTTAGAGTGCAGATTACCCTCAGCAATGTATGTTTAGTTGATCAGCATCCATATGGGCCCAGAATATTTTATTTGGAATGCAGGGTTTCAGCACTTTTGTAGTTGTAGAATATAAATTTAGTATATTCAGTCTCCCTGCATTCTGCTGCCTAAGGCAACCACCCAATTCACCTTTCCTCAAAGGTCACCCTGAAAACACCCAAACGTTGCATAATATTTTTCTTTGCTGTGTTTATTTGCACATTTTATTAAACGTTTCACTTTATTTGCTCAGTTTCACCTTTATTTGCTCTTTCGCTGTGTGTCTGTTTTATGGTCCCTCGCTATTCCAGCATTACATTTCCTCAATTGTGTACAGCTTGACTGGGGCCCTGTTTGCTACAACTTCCCATCCGCCTCCCTCCTCTCACCACCCGTACACAGTCTGAGCTCTTCCCAGACAGAAGAATTTAGTTAATCAATGAGCTTATATATCAGGGAGTCTGGGTTAAAAGTAGGTGGGTGAAAGCCGCCTTTTTGTTCCTTACATACCTCTCCTCTCATGGTACACAGAAATCTTGTCCCAATGACTATAGTGGGGCTGGGATGGCTTAACTGAGCTCTTTTCAGAACTATATTAATTCTGGTCATGATTGCCCAACTGTTTCTGCTATGGGCAAAAGCCTCACCTGCTGAGAGCCTCCTGTAAAGTACTCTCCAGCCCTGCTGGCTCAGGCAGTAAGAGCTTCCAGTTTGGAATTCAGATGGGTGGGCTGTGTGGTAGCATGTGCCACAGGAAGCTACGCCATCAGATTGTAGCAGTGCTTTTCCAATGTCACGTTTTGTTACGTTCTTAGGCCTGCTTTTTAAAAATGTTGTCTGCAGAATTTTATGTAAAAAAGAAGTCAGCCATGGTGATATATTGCCCTCTTTATCAGATGTGGTTAAATAGTGAGCATTACTCAACCCACATGTAAGCTCAGGCTATAAAATCCTGTTGTAAAACAGAAGCATAAGAATATAACTAAGTGCAATTTGTAAAATTTAAAAACAAGCATATTCTCTCTTCTCCCCTCCTCTGATGACCTCCCGGGCTCGCCTTCCCTTCCCCCACACACACTAGATTAAGTGAGATCACCTTTCAGAACATTAGTAATTGTTTAAAACTGAATTGTCCATTTTCATTTTGACTCTTTGGAAACTACTAATTACATGTGTTTGATTACGCTAATTCTATCATTTCACTTCACTTAAGCTGGATGCTTTGGAAAAAACCACTGGATGCTTTGGAAAAAAAATAAAAGTGGTGGCATTCATCACTGTGTTGCAAGGGTTTGAAATAGCAGTGTTGTTTTAGCTTTTAAAGTTTTAATGTAAATTCTTTGGTTTTAGGCTCTCTTAGAAGCGGTTGTTACTTGGCTTCTATCTACAGGTAGGGTCCATTTCTGATCTTTGAGAGCAGGTACATATTGCAGCACATTGTAGCTTGTAAAATTGCTCTCGTAAAATTGCTCTCATAAAAGAGCTGAGTCAATATGTCTGTACATCAGAGATCCGAATAGTTCTCTACATGGACAGAATCCCCTAGGCTTTTATTTTCAATACACACAACATTTGATTCTGCTCAGTGCACAAGCACTTTATAAACCACATAGCAAAATCAGCTACTGCTTTTGCAAATGCATGTGAAGTAGCAAATTAGCCACAAAATAGATTTTTCCCGGCATGAGAATGGAATTGAGTCTAAAGATTTAGGATGGATGAATAGAAGCACATGTAGTCCTCCCTGGCCCTTTAACGTTCCAGCTATCCTGTAGAAAGGAAGTACCTTTATTACAGGAACTCTGTTATTCAGTGGAATTCCACCTGCAAGGCCGGACATCTGCACAACAAAAGGAATTTTAAAGAGCCAAGGCTGTATATAGCTGAATATGTGCAATCAGGGGTATGCAGTATGGTGTGGGTTGTTTCGGTGAGTAGAACTGATGCAAGAATCACAATGCTGTATTGACTACATTTTGATGAAGTGTTCCTAAAAGAGTGGGAATGTTCGCGCCAACTGGGACCAGGGGTAGCATGGGGAGCTCCTGGGTGCTGCTCATTCCTGACTTGCAACAGCTGCACTGTTCCAGCCCTGAGCAGAGAGTGACAATTATTGCAGATTCTGATGTGACTTTGGAACATTTCTCCATCCAACTGAGACCACCAAAAAATTGTCAGTTGTGATCCAAGTCTAATTTGACCCAGGCTTCAATCTGGTGAGTTAAATCACTTAACCTCTAAACCCTTAGGTAACTGGCCAGTTCCCAGGTGGCAGAAACCTGGGGACTAGCTAACTTTCATGGAGTTGGTGAGGCCATTTAGGGGGAAACTTGGGGGGAGTTAGGGGAGAGGGTCTGTGACAGCTGAGAAGGGAGACTGGGTCAAACTCCTTCAGCCCAGGAAGCCAAGAGAAATGATGGGCCTATAGCAGGGACTTTGGTGTTGCCTTCCAAACAGAGATCAGCGTGACGCTGGTTCCTGAGAAGAGTGAATGGGGAGCCTCTTCAAACAGCCAGGGTTTAATTTATCACAAATTTTTAACAATTAATGTTATTAATTTAGTATAAATCAGTTTGGTTTTCATTCATACTGAGAGACTTCATCCATTTAAAGAGGCCCTCTAGAAGTGTTGGGTTGATGAAACAGCTGATCAGCACCTAAAAGGGTACTTGGAACAGTGTTCTGCCTGCATTACACACAAAAAGTGTTAGAGCATGGCTGCCCCTCACCATGCTAGACAATCACGTGGTAGCATGATTACAGCCGTAGTGTAATAAGAGTGCATCAGAGCACTGGGAGAATCCACTGCACTAATGGGCTAGTGAAGAGGCAATCACAGGTACAGTTTCAGCCCAAAGCTACCTTCTATACTGGACCCAATTCCTTACCTTCCTGTTAATCCTTCCTGGACTTGCCAGATTCTTGCATTCCAGTAAAAGGAAAAGCTCTCTCTTGCAACATGTGAAACCGAGATAAGAGCGCTGTAAATGTGCTTAAAACCTGCTTTGGTGTTTTCTGTGTTCTGTTGCTGAAAAGACCCATCAGCCAAAACAGGCAGTAAAGGAAACTGCATTTGCTCTCCTTTAAAAACTGCAGGAGAAAACTACTAGCTATAAGAGTTAAATTTCCCTAACATAATAATTATGTGCAAACTATTAGGCTTTGGGTATAAATTCTATTTGTTTCAAAGCACAGTATTATTGGAGGTAGCAATAGTAACATCAAACAGCCTTGATAAGATCAACAAATTACTAAGTATAATTGTTTCTGCTGGGGTGTGTACAAGGAGATAAATAGCTCATAAATTAAACCTGAGTGCCTGAGGGTGAGTCATTCATGGACCCATAGGTGTCCTTATACTCTCAAGCAAAAATAATTTTCTCTTCAGTAATTATACAATTTCAGCTCCAAGAACTGCAATCATAAGCACATATGCCTGGAAAATTAAGGGGAAAGTGCAATAACTGGCTACAGGAGTCTAACCTTAATAACAATAAAAAAGCCTCATTTGTCGTCTCGGGAATAGTTTAATTGAGGTACAGTTTTTGAAACTGGATTTTAACTCATGTCGAAGAGCAGCAAAGTGGAGACCTAACTCTCCCAAATGCTGCTGGAGGCAGAGGGAGCTCAACACGTAGCACAATCTCTCCCCAGCACAATTAAATCGTCATGTATGACTTTTCTCATAAGCCCTGGGGAGCCTCTCTAAACAGGGATGTCCTAGGGACAAAGGGCACTAATACAATCTTCTGTTTATGCAAGATGTTCTGTTCTCCCCCATTACAAGAAGAGGAAGCATCTTAAGCCACCATTTTGATCTCCATGTATTTCCTAATGCTCTGCCAGCCATTTATTATGACCAACATGCCTGTTTAAGGGTTACTCTGCAATACTGAGTCAGAGATGATCACGTTAAGAGATGAAATACCACTGTTGGACAAGTGATGGAAATCACATTTATTATCAGACAGTGGTTGCCCAGTGTAAAGCTGCACACCTAGAGAGAGAACCTAGTGCATTCTAGAATCGTTCCAATGATTGCTGTTTCTGCCTGTTAGACCTGGAATAATATTCCTTCCCACCCTCCCCCCATGTTTCTAGATGTCTGTGTGGCTGGAAAGGAGGTGGAAATTCTTTCACTGTAGGAAGGAAAACTTGACTGTGATAATTAAAAGCAAAGGTGAACTGTCCACTGTGTCATACGCTGGCTAAAAGGATGCTTTCGAGTTTTGAGGGACACTTGGTAGTGAAGCATGCTGTGACATTCAGATGGCTGAAACCAGTGCTGTCACTCTGAGCAACGGAGCTGCAGCCAAAGGAGTTAGAAAAATATTCCTAACGAACCAGATAGAGCCTGAATACCTTTCCCAAAGGCCCAAGAGGAGCTGGCAGTTTTGGTCAGGTTTAATCACAAGTTGGATGATGCACAAATAAGATGTTTAAATTACAGATTGATTTACCCCAAGGAAGTGCTGAGACACAAGATCAGGTACAGCTCCAAATTTCTTTCAAGGTCAGGGTCTTTGTATCTAGGGTTTGGCCCATCCCTAGTTAAGACAATCAGTACTGCAGGGAACGAGGAGAAAAAAATTCCCCACTCTTTATCCCTCCAAAAATAATTCACCTCCACTCCTGCCTGCACGTGGGAAGGAAAGAAAAGACATATGCCTTCCCCACTGCCAAGGCCTCACCTGCTTCCTGGCGTCCAAAAATCAACTTTCTTCCCACCTCTCTCCAACTGTATGGAGGGGGAAGAAATACCACTGCAGTGCTAACCAAGATCACTGCAGTGCCATTTCAGTGACTACAGGAAGAAGAGGTCTCCTACATCTTCTGAATGCCAAAGTCCATTCTGTTCATTCTGCAGATGCTTCCTGGATAGTAAGAGAGAGGGGAAGCCTTGGTGGAATGTGCACAAGGCCTCAGTCTTTACTGGATTGATACCTATGCCACAGCAAACCTGGCTTTCCCCCAGGGGGTATGACTACACTTGGAGCTGGGAGCAATACTGTCGCTGTCTCGTGTTGAGCTAGTGCACTAAAAATAGAATGTAGCCTTACCAGCGCAACCAGCTGAAGGAGTTAGTTGCCCCTAAGTGTGCCTGGGGTCTTAGACAGACATACAGTGTGGGTGGGCTAGCCCTTCCCACTCCAGCTACATTCTTATCTGTAATGCACTAGCCTGACAATAGCACACGCCTGTCTCCTCTAGCTGGGAATCACCCTTCCAGCTCCATGTGTAGACAGAATCCTAGAGTAGTAGGAACAGGCGTTTCTGTGGCTAGAGAGGTGGTTTTAAAAAATGGAAAGTTCCTTCTCATTCCCATTTTAGGGTTGCCACCTGCCCAGGTTTTCCCAGGATCATCCCTTTTTTGAGGTAGCTGTCCTGGGAAAAATGTCACAGTGCTCAGTACACGCTGCCAGCTGCCTAGTTTTATGAGCTCAGGATCATCCCACATGTCCCAGTTTTTTGTACCTCAGAGATGGTAACCCTATTCCCACTGCCTCATTTCCCTGTATGAGACTGCCAGAGAGATCCCAGCAGATCTCCCTACTACTGTCTTCATTGCTTCTGCCTGCAACTCACACGTCAGTCTGCTTGTTTAGCTACTGTAACATCCTGCTGCGGACACCCAAAGCAGTGAGCTGCTGTAACTCTGCCTCAGCAAGAGTGAGCTTTGCTGGTGATTAGACTGTGTCAACTCCCTGCCACATCAGTCTGTCTTCCTCACCTGCAAACTCCTCAAGGCTCTCCCTGCCCAAACTTTGCCTAGCAGCTTACAATAAGTGATCGCTAACCCCTGAGCTCCTCAGATATGTTTCTCTGCAATGCACAGCCCCTATGACTATACATTCACAGAAGATACTAAGTTTGCTGCTCTTTTAAAGAGTTAGTCCATTACCCCAGTTAATAAGCCATAAACAGCCTCATCCCTTCAAACACAGCACTGTGTTGGCTTGTACTAAAACTAAAACAAGTTTATTGACAATAAAGGACATGGGTTAAGTGATACCAAGTAGAAGGAATAATGATAGAAATGGTTACAAAAAAAAGTAAAAATACGCTTTTGAATGGCTAAAACCTAATTCAACAAGCTAGAGTCTTTGTTCAAGGTACTTTCGTCACTAACCTTCCTGTCTCATTAATAGCTGGCTAGCTCTTAGCCAGGACCCCACCCCCAAGTCCAAGGTGCTGGTAGTCCTTTTTCTCCTGTGGCGAAGGGTAAGCCAAAGGCTTTCTGTGTGTCCTTATATCTCAAAGTCTGCCTTTATTTCAAAGGTCAAATTAATCCCCTGGGGTTCAGTCTTCTGTATCCTCCCAGGGGGCCAACTCCGTCTTGATTAAGGTGTGTCTGGTGTGTTCTAATGTGATGCAATTGTACAATGTAAATGTTCTTCTCCTACAACTCCAATACAAATGCATAGCCCACTGAATTTGGTCACACCTAGTTGGTGTCTTTCCTTTGTTTTGAGAAAACCTGTTTTATCAGCTGCCCCTGACATGCCTGGTTTCAACACCTTTTAGTCACAGACTTGAAAGCATAATATCCGTGAGTATTCAGAATCCTCACACAGCATTGTCACATACATTTCACAATGGTAT
Organism: Chelonia mydas; assembly: GCF_015237465.2. Classification (NCBI taxonomy): domain Eukaryota; kingdom Metazoa; phylum Chordata; order Testudines; family Cheloniidae; genus Chelonia; species Chelonia mydas. Next base: position 41,330,701 of record NC_051251.2, on the reverse strand, counting down.
TAGTGACTGTGCGGTGGTAGTTTTCAGATGATACCTCCCAAGGCGCATTCTGTCCAAATATCACTGCAGCAGCATGTAGGGTGTGGACATGGGAGTGCCCAGGGTCCCAGCTACTTGTATGGCTTCTATCACCATAATACTGAGCATCTCACAAACATCAATTAAGTGATTTGCCTAAGCTCAGCCAGACAGTTGGTGATACAGCTGGGATATGGGTTCTGATCTCCTAAGTTCCAGGCCAGAGCTTTAAGCACATGACTATCCCTCCTCACTGAACCGCGTGAGCTGACATATTTAACATTAATTCCAGCCTGACGTATCTGAGAGGCAGAAACATCATTGGGGGTAAAATTCTGTTTTTAAATTACCTTTATCTAATTACAACTGTTGTACCCTGATGCCTATCTCCTCTTCCCTACCTCCTTGCTATTGAAGGCCCTTGTCCAGGGTTTTCTTGCCAACACTAGCAGTGCTGTAGAAGTGCAGTCACTTTGGCTGGTGTACAAAGACATTACAAGGGAAAGAGAATTCTGTTGTTAAACGTAGACTCATACAGGCTGTGTTTCAGGCAAAGTCTCTGTATTGGACAGGTTCAAGTCTAAAAATGGCTTACTGATTTTTAGGTAGGCGTTTGACAAGCTGCGGTCAGCCATGGCTTCTCCAGCAGATGCCACTTTGGGAATAGAGGAAAAATATTTATTGTCTCAAACAAAAAAGCTACAAGTATGCTCCTTTATTCCCGCATCAAAATGCTTTAACGACTGGAGCATTTAGCACATTGGGGTTGTTATTATTTTCAGTGATGTGCCTGTCTGAAAGGAGAGCACTGATGCTTAGGCTGAATGGAGATTGGTGCCGCTGGTATTTGTGCTTTTTAAAACATTTTCTATACTACTTTAAGAGAAAACTGTAAAATGGCAATAATGACATATTATTACAAGTAAATTACACTGGGGAATAGCTTTAATACTGTAGTCGAAACCTAGAATTTGAAATAAGATGGAAATATTCATTTGCACATGGCTTTTGTTCTTATCAAAAACAATTTAGATTAAGAATGAGATTTACTTATGCCTGCACATATAGTCAAGCTAATGTTCAATCACCTGGTTCTAATGCAGTCTGTCAAGCTCGTCTGTCATGTGTTGCCACAATACCCCTCAGGCGAACCACAGCGCACCACAAGAGTGGCATAAAACATTACACGTTCTGCAGAGAATGGAGATATTACAACAAAACAAAAAAGCCCATTACTAATAAAGAGCTTGTGTTTAAAGAGAACACAGGCTGGTTATGACTGTGGGGAAGGGTAATAGCTCTTTCTTTTCAATTTGACCTTGATGATAAAAATAGATCCATCACACAGCATGTTAAGTATACTCTGTTCTCCCATCTAATGAAGAAAAATTAATATATAGGAATTAGATATTAATAAGCCAAAACCAGATGCAGGCTAACTAGTCAGGGTTCTTATAGGTAGCTAGAGTGGGACTAGGACTTCCGCTCTCCCTTACAAAAATTGCCCTGAATGTTTGGCAGGCCTGTTCTTGATCTGCTCTTCTATGTTTGCGAAAAATCTCCCTTTCATCTTTATGGCAAAAATCAAAGAAACCCTAGAAAGGCCACTGCTTAACGGTGAATTTTTGCATTTATAAAGTCCACACGGGAAATCTCTCAGGGCTGGCTGCATAACTTCGTTTGGGTCCCCCTTCTTGATGGCCTAATTGTCATGATCAAAGTGTAGCAGGAGATGCAGATTTTCAGCCTGGGGAATGTTCTTGGCCTAACATTTCCCCCCAGAATAAAATACTCCTGATGCCACTTGTGATGTGTAATTCCCTATTCTTTATGAAAAATACGCTTATGATATGAATATGACATAACTGAGATATACTTTATGCAAGATGGCTCATGTGAGATATCATTGGAAAGGTTATGATTTACTGAATGTGATTATTCAATTTGTATGCCTGTATCATTTCTGTCTCTGAAATTAGGAATATTGACTATGTATCTATATTCCAACTGTTATTTTGGGTGACGCCCCCTGCTAACACTTCAGGTACGACATTGAAAAAGCCTGACAGTGCTGATGGCCCATCAGCAAGAGCCAAATGGACTGTAAAAGAGCTTAGTCTTCCTGTGAACGTGTGGGTCAGCCTGTGAAGAATGGCGAGAAGGGCCCTACAGAGTCAAGTGATCTTGTCACCTGATGATAAAACATAACCTGGGACTTCTTGTAACTTTCCACTGGAAGGGAATGGGGGTCAAACTAGGAAACAAAGGACTCCTGCCTTATGCAAATCCTATTTAAGGGTGGGGAGTGAGGCAATCCTGGTCGTCAGTTCTCCGCTGGTACCCCACCTAAGATGACTGCTGGAAACAACTAAGACTGAACTGTGGGAAAGAACTGAACCCAGGCTGGAAGATGTATCTGGCCTGTGAAGAAGATTATTAGAACCATATTTAGGGTGAGAACTTGCATGTAACCTGTTTCTTTAGTGTATTAAGCTTAGTTTGCGTGCTTCATTTTATTTTCTTAATAATCTGCCTTTTTCTATCTCCTACCTCCTTAACTACTTAAAATACACCAGTTAGTTAATACATTTATTTCTGGTTTACAGTATAACCCAGTTTATGTGATTTTTAACTGGGGGGCAAGAAGTTGTGTACACTCTCCTCCATATTGAGGGAAGAGGTGAATTTCATACAATGTTGGGTTTGTACTCCAAGATGGGCAGGGGTGGACATCTGGGTTCTGTGGCAAGCCCCTTAAGCTGAGCCTTCCCAGAGCAGATCTCTCTCTCTCTCTCTCTCTCTGCAGCTGGGTGTAGCCCTGCCTGTGTGCTTGGCTGGAAAAGACTGGGGAGCCTAACCCAGCAAGACTAGGTAAAGGGAACCCAGGCTGGCAGAATAGTCTGACTCAGTGTCCCAGCACACCAGGTGACATCCCAGGGGGTCCAACCCATCACACCACTTGCTGCAAAATTTTGAACTGTGCAATGTACCTACCATTAGAATTTTAAGTGTTGTTCTAAACTCAAGCATAGACTTTCTTTGAACAGCCTTAGTACATATATGCAGGGCCCCTGGGTACTTGTGTATCAAGAAGCCCTAAATTGCAAAGCAGCAACTCTTAAATTCTGTTCCATCTCCATGAAATACCCTGGATTCTCAGTGAGAATAAAAAACTGCCACGCGGGTGGCCATATGATCAGTTAAAATGTCCATCCAAGGCATGAGGGGAAAAGTAATTGGATGCCTATGTTGCTAAAGCAGAGGTCCCAAGAATCTCAGTATCCCATTGACCATTTTGTCATAACTCACTTGAAAAAGAACTGCTACCACCAGCTCAAACTCAGCTCCAAAGATGACATCCATCTGAAAAACTGAGTATCCGGCCAGTCCCCTCTTCTAACGTGTCACCTGTGCCTTCCAGAGCTTTTTAACTTTCAAAAGTCAGAAGACTGATTATTTTGAAAGTCTTAGATGATCCAGTATCTTGACTTTGGTGGATGAAACAAACCCACTAACATCTTAATATTCATGAGAATCAGACCTTGTATCATCCTAAAGAGCTAATAGCTCAGTGGAGTATAACGAGAGAGCCATGGGATGCTGCAACCTCATATATGAGAGACCCAGAAATGGGTCAGAGGGTCGCCGATTATAGTCGGTTTCATTGTGATGGACTATAACACCTACTTCACTGGAATGGTGACACTCGTCTCTGTTTTGTCCCTTAGAAGTATAGCTATCTTTAAATCTATTTCTGCATGTCATGGACCATCAGAGCTATTTGTGACTGATGATGTGCTATCATGTTCTTCTCCTATCTTCACTACTGAATAGGTTTGAGCATCACACCAGCCATCAAAAATGCCCACAAGAAATGGGAAGATGAAAGAAAAGACCAGATTGTTAAAGAATTGTTGCAATACTTTGCTGATCCATGCTTAGCTGTCCCAGAAGTAGGTCCCTAAGAAATATATAAATTCACTCCTCAAACCTGTGTTCACCACTACCAGATTGTGAGAAAATATGTCTTGCAAAAGGCTGTTTAACCAGAAACTTAGGGTTTTATCCAGACCAGCGAATCTGGGCATCTAACAAAGCAGCCAGCAATCCTGTTGATTCTCTGTTAATTTCCTCCATGATCCTACACCAGTGAGGGTGGGATATGAAATAAGGACTTCACATGAAAAATCAGGCCTCTAGCTTTTAACAGCTAAAATGGGTATTAGCTACAGAAGCAGAGTGAATATAAGTTGGGTGGGTATGTTTGTTTAGATAACAATATTTGGCTAGAGTATTGTGTACACAAAAACAGTTTGTTCCTAGAAGGGGGATGTGGTAAATGCTTAGGAGTAAATTCTATAATCTCATCTGCAGCTGTTAGGAGGCAGCATATGGGTATCTTGACAAGGGGTGTCTAACTTCTGGGACAATGAGTCACCAAGGTAACTGTATGTGGTACTGCTACTTACTGTATCAGTCTGTATGTAGCAGAGCTGAAGGTATCCTGTAGGACCTGACTGGCATGTCTGTAATAAGGCAGTAAATCCTGAACAAGCTAACTGATACTGCCTCACAGTTACTCCAGGTCCCAGACTATGTTACTACAGGATCATGTATATTTCCTACAGGAAAATGACACTCCTTGGTGATGCTTATTGTAGTTCTGCAAAGTGCTTTACGTGCCTCCTGCACGAATGATGCTTCAGTGTACTGTGTAAGGCATTCTTATTAAGCAAATGATTGTTTATCGATATAGAAAACCACTTTAAAAGGTTGGATGTGTATTATGCAATTTAAGCTTGAAACACTTGCCCCCAAATTGTTGGGTCTATTTTTAAAGAGTAGAATGATCTCTTTGTAAAATTGTCACATGTTAATTGTGTGGCTAGCTGCATTTTAAAAGCATTTTTACTTACTTTTTAGCTATCATCCAGATCAGATGTTTTATTTAAAAGAGGTACCTAATTCTTCTATAGCTCCTCTTAATCTGAAAACTCACTTTATAAATATCATGAATTCATCCTCACAGCATCCCTGTGGGACAGGGGAGCCATTTCAGCCAGTATCCTCAAAACTGGATACCTAGAGTTACACACCTACACCTAAATTCAGGCACCTCAGGAAGTGGTCTGGTTTTTCAGAGGCACTAAGTAACCAATGCTTTCATGGAAGTCGATGAGAGCTGCAACTGTTGAGCACTGCGGAAAATCAAATTGCTTTTTAGGTGCTGTCATAAATATAAAGGGAAGGGTAAACACCTTTAAATCCCTCCTGGCCAGAGGAAAAACCCTTTCACCTGTAAAGGGTTAAGAAGCTAAGGTAACCCTGCTGGCACCTGACCAAAATGACCAATGAGGACACAAGATACTTTCAAAGCTGGAGGGGAGGAAAAACAAAGGGTTCTCTCTATCTGTGTGTTGCTTTTGCCAGGACCAGAGCAGGAATGCAGGTCAGAACTCCTGTAAAGAGTTAATAAGCAATCTAGTTAGATATGCATTAGATTCTGTTTTGTTTAAAAGGCTGATACAATAAGTTGTGCTGAATGGAATGTATATTCCTGTTTTTGTATCTTTTTGTAACTTAAGGTTTTGCTTAGAGGGATTCTCTATGTTTTGAATCTGATTACCCTGTAAGGTATTTACCATCCTGATTTTACAGAGGTGATTCTTTTACTTTTTCTTTCATTAAAATTCTTCTTTTAAGATCCTGATTGCTTTTTCATTGTTCTTAAGATCCAAGGGTTTGGCTCTGTGTTCACCTATGCAAATTGGTGAGGATTTTTATCAAGCCTTCCCCAGGAAAAGGGGTGTAGGGCTTGGGGGGATTTTGGGGAGAAAGACGTTTCCAAGTGGGTTCTTTCCCTGTTATTTTTGTTAGACGCTTGGTGGTGGCAGCAATAAGGTCCAGGGACAAAAGGTAAAATAGTTTGTACCTTGGGGAAGTTTTAACCTAAGCTGGTAAAAATAAGCTTAGGGGGTTTTTCATGCAGGTCCCCACATCTGTACCCTAGAGTTCAGAGTGGGGAAGGAACCTTGACAGGTGCCTAACTTTAAGCACCCAGATTTGGAAAATGTCCTTCATTTCCATTTGTTGCAATATGTTAATATAATAAAGATGACATACTAATAGCAAAGCATTCTCTCGCACCATTAACTGCCCTGTGAACATAAAGAGTGGCATCTGAAAAGCTATTCCGAGTCATGAGGTGTAAGTGTCCATATCCATTCATCGTTAGTAAGAAAAAAATATTATCAAATACGTTTGTTTTGAAATGTCCCCCCTGAGACAAAGAAATATAACTACGGTTTGACAAAGTTGCCTCTTTATAATAATGAGCAAGTCTGCAAAGATGAGCACCAAGGAGACTGAAATATAATGATAGGGTGGCATAAGTCTGTCATGCCAACAGAAGGGCATTAACTCTTCAGGTCTAACAAAACTAACTCAGTTGATCCTGCAAAAACTTGCTATGTACTTACCTTCTAATCATCTGATTAATCCCAGTGAATTTAATGAAACTACTCATGTGCTCAAAGTTAAGCATGTGCCTATATCTTTGCCTAAATGAAAATACATCATTATAAATGAAGTCTGGGTCAAGTTAGAATACGATTATCACTGTCAGATAGGGAACTGCAGAGTTTTTCATGGTAAAAAATCAGAGGCAATTTATGTATCTTGGTTACCTAGTAGTTTCTCAACAAACCTCCACATTACATATATAGGCACTCACTGTCTACAAGTAAGATCTGTGAGGATGCCACAAGGTAGTGAAAAACTAAAACTGTGTCATTAAATTCATAATAGATTTTGGATATTGCCAGAAAGACATGTTTAGGTTTCTGGATATTGTTCATAGACCAAGCTTAGAACTCTTGAGCTCATTGTGTGTCTTTTTGCTTCCACATCTTGATAAATTCAGGGACACACTTCTGAAAAGGTCTGTCAGCAATGGTCTCTTCTGTACATACCCTCTTTTCCAGGGGTCTATGGTTCAAGTCTCTGAACTGGAGGCTCTTGTCCACACACACTGGTTTGTGCTTTTGGTCATGCTATGCACAGAGCTGGGAGGAATTCTGTTTCATAAAGAGGAAACTAGATACATTTGATGGCTTTCTAAATGCATGTTAGCTCTTATTTCTGAGGCAGGGAAAGTTATGGTTTAGCATCCCTACACCACTCTGCAGGTCTCTGTGCAATCTCAGTTTCTATAGAGGATTTAATGGGGAATAGAAATCATTTGGTGGTGGTGGTGGTGGGGTATTTGAGAATTTTTTTTAAAAAAAGGCTGTATGTTGATAAAAATAGTAAGTAACCTAGACTACTTCATAATGGTTTCATCTTTAAGTTCATGCAAGTTTAGGGAACTGTAAGTGACTAAAAAGATGAGTGGCTTAAGATTCACTGAGTGATACTGCAAATGCAACTACTGAAATACCAAAGGAGTAAAGGATACATAGACCTTTGCCCATTACATCAAGAAAATGAAAAAGTTAGAAAGGGGGAGGATTCCTGTGTTATATTTTTCAAGTCGTACTCCAAAAGGGGTAACCAGCTTATTAGTATAGGTGCCAGGAAACTTGCTTTTGTGACATCTTACCAAGCATACCTACATTCACTGGACCATAGAAAGATCAATCCTGTCTGAAAACCACCCATTACCTAAGACACCTAATTTATATTAAGCTCAGTAAAAGGCACTGTCTGGCCCCCAACCTTCACTTACAATGATAAAGAGGATGTTTTACACCATATGTGACACTTAATCAAAACCGATATTCTTTAACAAACCCTTAACCTTTAGCACACAGAAGTCACTTGAGGCCAAGGGACAAGACACAGATCCAGCTCAGGGTGGCATATCCTTTGATTAAGATGATACAGATTTCCCACTTTTACAAGGGTAACAAATTCTGGATATATCCCCTTTTGATTTGTCAGCATTAAATTCTGTAGAGGTTCAAGCCAAAGAAAGACCACAACTAGTTCTATCTTCAACTGTGTATTAGGAAATAATTTCTCAAAATTCTCTACAGTAATGATCCTCAGATCTTCTGATCTTTCTGTAAGCAAGTTTTTCTGGGAACCTGGATTTAAACTATGGCACAAACCTTGCTTGTATCTGGGTCCTTTCTTAAGGAGGAGTATCTAAATACACTTATTCTACAAGCCCTGGAACAGACCTTTTTTCTTTCCTCAGGTCTTTTTCAAAGAGACAAATCTTCAAGTGAGTTCTTTCACCCTCCCTTGGATTTCTGGGGCAGGAGGTTTTACTTATCAAGTATACAGTACTTTAGACAAGCGTAGCAAACTTCAGGGGGTTAGACAATTTTTACTATCTGCAGTATATTGGAATTCTCCTCAGTACAGTCCGCTTTACTCCAGTGTGGTATTTTGTACAGTTTTAGATTTTTGTAGATATCCAATTTGGGGAGGTGAAAGACTCAGATCTTCACTGGTGTAGGGAAAAGTTTTCTGTTTTATCCATCAAAGATATTAACTCAGATTACCTTTAGCCATCTTTGTAAAGCGCTTTGAGATCTACGTATTAGAAGTGCGACGTACGTACTAATTATCCTCACAAGTGTTGAAAGAAAAACTAAATGTATGCCCTATTTTTTTTCTTCTCTATGATATATAAAGAAAGGAGTGTGTGTGTGTGTTTGTGGGGGGGAGAGGATTGTTTTATTTTTTGTTTACATTCTGCATATTTTAAACAATAGAAATGTAAGCCTTGTCTACTCTGTCAGACTCTGTGGATGACTGGAGAATTGGTAGAAATCATAGATGCCAAGAAAGTGAACCTCATTATTTGTGATTTTTATTCAGACTGTTCAAAAAAATGTTGTCTTTGTGTTTGCGAACACCTGTGTCACAAATACACTTAGGTCAAAAGCTCTTTTTGTTAAGGATTCATTCCGTTTCCCTTGTCCTTTCCATTAGGAGTTCATCCAAGAAGTCCTGTAGCAAAACAGGAGAGAGAAGACTTAACATGCCAAGGTACACCAAGAAAACAAAAGACAAGCAGGTAACAATGGATTTAAAATCTTCTGGGCTTTCTTTATACATAATAAAGAACAAAAAGGAAGAAAAGCCATTTTTTTTCTTCATGCAAGTTACTCTTTGAGTGAGGGGTGAGAAAACTTCAATTGTAAATGGAGGCCTGTAATCATGTTAAATTATCTTTAAGGAAAACTTCTGTTTAGTGAATGCAAAGCTGACAAGCAAAAATCTGGAGGGCTGGTTCTAGTTTATGACATAACATACATTAAAAAAAATCAGTCTTTTCTTCTCCATCTCCTTCTAGTTTTTAAAACTTCAGTACTAAGCAAAAGCATTCAAAGGAGGACAAAGATTCCTGCTGTTTACCCTCAACTACCCACCTATCTAGAATTCTTAATCAGAGAATTAACTGAACACTGAAATTTTTAAATTTAGCAAAATCTCAAGATTTTATGAGGGCACTCTGCTGGAAACAGTCTTTCACTTAACATTTCACAGAATTGAAGCTTAAGGAACCATGTTATTTCCTGAATCAAAAACATCAAAGTTTGTTTTAACTAAATATGTCCTTTGTATGTTTTTTTTCTCTTTATTCCAGATTGAATCTATATTGTATTTTCTCCAGAAGTTAAATTTACTGCACTGCAAAATACTTCAACACTCATACATTAATAGTCAATAAATCAAAGTAATCAGCCCCTCTGCAATACATGGAGGGGGAGCAGTACTGGGTAGGTTTTCACTGGTCCTAAAGCCACCTTTGATAACAAGTATGTTTTGGTGTTTTACACGACAGGAAGAAGAGACAGCATCCTGTATCACTGTCTAATTAATACATTGACTATTTTTTATTTTTTCGCGATGCAGTAAGAATTGAAAAGGGCTGTAATCTCAAAGTCTTCCATTTTTGAAGTGTTTAACAGCATATTTAAAATGCAAATGCTTTTATGCATGCTTTTTTCCTTTAGGATTTTGTGGGAAAGAAAAATGCACATAATGAAGAGGTTAGTAGAGGAAATAGAACTTGATGCAATCTAGTCCAGATTTCATCTGAAACACAGTTTAGTGTAAGTGGGAAGCTGGTCTCAAAGCACTAGGTAAACTCCAGTGCATCCAAGAACGGCTGCATTCCACAGCATTAGAAAGCAGCCTAGTACGGTTTTATGGTTACGGAATGTTAACAAGGAGATCTGTGTGGCACAGAAGGGATTTATTCCCAATATGTTGTAGAGAGTTAATTAAGATCAATGCTTTTTCCTACTGGACTCATCTGAACTATCTTTACTGATAACAAATGTCTGATATTTATTTTAAAAATGACACCTCCCCCTCAGTATCTACGTCAATATTTTTTAAATTTAAAGAACTTTATGTAAAGTATCAATACAGTTCCTATTAAACCTCATCAACCCAAGAGCAAATATTTGTTTAAAATAGCTTTTTGAATGTGAAATGTGCTGAATGTACCTCTCCCCAGCATCTGAAATACTAAACAGCACTTTTCCCAGAGTTGGGGGAGAGAAGCCCAAGATTCTGATCCAAACACCCCACAAACTGTGAGGAAGCGAAGATCCAAGCAGAACCTTGCAGCTCATGCCTATCAATTCTTTTAAACTAAAAACTACTTTAGAAGTTTGTATTCTCAGGCATGGAACACAAAGCCCATTTTGCCCATAGTTTATTCATTTGGTTTACTGTTCATTATGTCCCAGTGAATAAACACATTTATTCTCAAACTACATGGGAGGGTATTTAATGTTCCAGATTTAAAGCTTTCTTTAGCAGAACTTTGGCTCCACAGTTCACAGGAAAAACATGCCTCTAGGGGGCTGAAGGGCTGGATTAAAGTATTTACAGTTCTCTCCAGGTTGACTTTACATGTGGGGTCAGTTAAAAGCTGCAGAGTCCCATGGCAAGGTGCCAGTTCTGTGTTTTGTTTTAAACTGAAAGCTTTTAAGGGGACTGGTCAATGGTTTTTAAGACCAAGATTTGACCCCCATCTTCAAATTGTTGTTATGTGATGAGGGGAAGTGTTTTGGATTCATTATACAAAAATAAACAAACATACCCCAAACCAACCACTCTGTAGCTTTGTGCTCCCTCTACTGATTCAGCTGCTACAGCTCAGTAAAACAATATCCCCAGAGCTTTGCTAATATGTAGATCAGCCCAGATCTTTAAGCACAGCAGACACTGGAGGAGTTGAAGTTGTTTTGTTAAATGTAAAACCACAACCCAATTTCAGCTCCATTCAAACACAAGAATAAAGAAAGATGTATTCACTTTCACCATTTTAAGACAGTGCCCCAAGCAATAGCAAATAAATAATAAACTATATAACAATGCGTCTCATCCTCTTTGGCAGCAAAGTCACTAGAGATTGTACCTTCTTTAGTTGTGCTGATTTAACCTTCTTTGAAAGAGGTAGGAGCTCAGATTCCCCAGCCATAAGGGAGAACAGAATTAGTTCCCTCCTGTAACTTCATGCTCCTGCAAGTCTGTGGTGAACTGTTGCCTATTGACAAATATAAGGTGCCTACTACAGTTCTGAGTGCTGTGACCGTAATAATAAGCAATAGAAGACCCATACTTCTGGGCTGGCAGAAACATTTCCAGAGCTGCCAGCCTTACTTACTATAGCCTGATACCTACTCTGTGCCTAAAGCCCGGACAGCACTGGCAAAAACAGGAGCTCTAATTCACATCTGTGCAACTCCGCCAGGAACTTTCAGCGTGGCGGATTATTTTCAGTGGTTATCATTCTGTTGGTCTAAGCACTGTTTCACATCCACCGGTGCTAGCACTGGCATTTCTACCACCATGTTGTTTAGACCAGCCCCAAGCAGACTAACCTTAGTTACAGCTTTTAAAATGTTTGTTTATTTTCAGCCTAAATCAAAAGCTGGGTAACAAAGCAGCTGGAATGGTAGCATCACTGCTTGACTATGGGGCATGTGTAGGAAAAGGCAATTGGAACTAGTGTCCCCTTTCTCTGCACTGACTCTTGACATGAGGTTGGCCTTTACACTCTACTGAGAGTTTTCTACGCTAACTTATAGCCTACAGGGATACACAAAATCTTAACTATGTTTGCTGCTTTGCAAACACAAAAACAGAAAAATCATGTTATCAGACACTAGGGAATTAAGAAGTATGCGTTTTAATCAGTTCTAGCCATTGGAATAGAATACAGAAAAAAGGCATCTATTACTTTAGGCAACATTATGGTATAGTATTGCCATCTCCTGTGCTGAACAGTTGACAAATATTAATAGCTAAAACGCAATTAAATAGTCGCCTGGAAAGCGAACATGAGCCTAGAATAGCTGTATGCTTTTTGGAAGCTTTTTAAATGGCTAGTGTGACAGTCTTATGAAAAACTATAACAATGTACAGTTAGATCTCAGCTGCCTATTTTCTGAAAAATAAATTGAATAAACGAGCAGTTACTGCCACTGCAATTAGGCTCCAGTGTACGCTGCTGACAACTTTGAGAAATTTCAGCTATGAAAATATCAAATGTCATGAGGTGTCAGAGACTAACAGAAAAATAAAACAGAAAATTATGTATGCCCTTTAAAGGTTTGTCACAGGACAATTTTAATTTTACAAATAAAAGCCAAAATCAATTTATGGACTGTTATTAATTCTTTACACCAGTACAACAAAACTTTATTCCCCTTCCCTGTCAGGTGGAGTGAAAAAATGGTTACAACAAAGTGTAATAATAAACCACAATGGATGGCGATGAAGGGAGGTATATAGTGGATTACCCACGGGGTCAGATTTCAGATGAGTTTTATTTAACACTGTCATTAATGATCTGTGAGATGGAGCACATTAACAAATTCACAGATGATACTAACCTGAGACAAGTTATGAACATTAGTGAAAGTAGAGAAATAATGCAAATGGACTGAGAGATGTTAGAAAGATGGGCAGACAATATCAATGAGATATCAATTTTCACTTGGAAAAATACAAGCAATGCCCGGCAAAAATAATCCAGAATGCAGATAGTTAATAAGAGATTGAGACCTGGGACGCATCAGTGCTGAAAAAGACCTAGAGGTGATAGTGGACAACAAATTAGACATAAGTTTGTAAGTGTGCTAGGGCTTTAATACATCACATCATGAAACAGGAGACTCTGGTGCAACTGTACCCAGAATATTTCCTTCAGTTCAATGTACTACATTACTAGTGAGATACAGTATTGACAAACTGAAGGAGTACAGCGGAGATCAAGCAAAATGATTAGGAGCAGGAATGAGTTATTTACAAGGAAAGATTAAAACAGGTAAATATGCATAGCTTGGCTAAGCAAGCATGACCCAGATTTATAAAGGTACTTATGTGTTGCTCCATTCAGCGTTGCAAGGCCTAAGTGATTTACCCAGCTAAGTCACATTTTTCAAAAGTGACTGAGGTACTTAAGCACCTAAGTCCCCTGGGACTTTGCTGTTTAAGGGTACCTCTACACTTTGAGCTAGAGAGGTAATTGCTAGTTTTAGGAGATTTACCCATGCTAGCTCTGACTGTGCCATGCCAAAAATAGAAATGTAGCCTGGCGTCTTGGATGGGTACTCAGGGCTGCTAACCCCTCACACCACCACAGCTACACTCTATTTTTATGTCTTCGAGAGCCAGAGTTTACACCTCCCCCTCAAAGTGTCAACATTCCCTAAGTAACTTAGGCCTTGCAATGCTGAGTAGCACAACACCTAAATACCTTAAAAAATGGGCAATGAGCCTACAGCTATTTGAAGGGTATAAATAGGAAGGAGAGAGATGATTCCTTTAGTATGCAATATGGATGCTTCAACAGGGTAGCAAGATGAGATTAGAAAGGAAAAAAATTGGCTGAATATCACAAAATCTTCCTGACCCATGAAATGTGCTAGGCTGCAGAATACCTCTCCCTAGGCAAGAGGAGAAAGCCTCACGGCTTGGAACTTTTAGAATCATACTGCAGAAAATATACAGAAGCAAATAATTCTACATCTGCAGGAAGATGCTCTAGTACGTCTTTTCCATTTCTAACTTCTGTGTGCTCGCTAGTAAGCTGTAAAGTTCCCTAGTCTGTCTGATTTTTAATTGTTAAAGTATAATTAATGTGCTAATAAATTAATGCTAATTATAGCTAAGAGTAAATATATTTAAATATTGTGAGTTCCTTCCTTTCTATCTCTGCCATAGACCTTTTCTCTCTAAATTTTGTCAGCATCGATACCACTGAAGGGAGAAATGGTGAGAGCACTAGTACACACGAGGCTCTAGTGGGTGCTGGCATTTTACCCATTTGTGTCATCTAACCTTGCAATAGATAATAAAACCCTAATATCACCAATGCCTTGGCTATGCTAGCGCTCCCTTCAGCCTCTGGAGCTGGCTAGGCTGGAGCTACTGCTGGTGTTGGTTATGGTGTGACATATAAGTTTAGGCCTCTTGTAGACACTCCCCAAGAGTAATTCTAGTTATTAGTTTAATTGGTCCAGATCATCCCCACCCCACCCACAGGAGGTGGTTCTGAGGGAGGAAAAGTTCTGTTAGCCTCCCCTGGTGGACATCCCTCATTGTCCCCTTTGAGGGGTGGGAGTTGGTTACCCCTTCCCATGGAAAGTAAAATCTGAAGGCTCCACAGCCTAATCTGCACTAGCTCTGGCCTCCAGTGTTCCCTGTTTGCAAGGCTGGTTCAGGTGATGGGGGAAAGCTACATGGTTAAAAGAAGACCGCCTGGGGCTGTATTATCTTCTCCAAGAGGTATCTGTGCCGCTAGATGGTATGTATGTCCTATGACCCTGCACTATCCCCATTAGCAGTGATGCTGGATCAGCAGAGAAGTCCCTGAGGGCTCTGGAAGAGATAGGAGATAGTGCCCAGGAGGAAAGCCTCTCTCCCTATACAGATCTTGAGGGGATGATCCAGGGTAGTGTATTCAAAGGATGGAGTAAAGTGGTGTCTGTTATATATGGGTGGAGAGATTTACTTAAGCACACATGTTACTGAAAGTAATGAATTTTGTACAGTACATATGCAAATCCCTGGTTATGGCTGGCTGATGGCCCTTAGCCAGCATACAGAGATTTACACACAACGTAGTTATTGATACAAAATAACTATACAAAAACAAAACCCTAAGCCAATCAGCATGCAGAGATTTGCAAAACTGAGAAATAAGTGTATTGTTATGGGTCAGTAATTGTATAACATCCCTGTATGCTGATTGGCTGAGACAATAGAATTTCAGTATAATTTAGAGTTATTAAATGGATTTAGAAAATCCTTAATAGTGGTTATTAAGCCATTGACTTATTTTGATGTGTTTTGTATATTAAGCCATGTTTTCATTTGTAGCTGTGATGAAGCTACTGTGTATAAAAAGGTGTTCCAAACTCTGTGGTAAGGAATGTTAATTACCAAGCCAGGTGAGCTTTATGACGAATCACACCAAGAATGCTTGACCATTTTGTAATTAACATTAACATTTTGTAGAACATGAACAAAATGAGTTAGAATTAATTGGGGTCAGGAACTGTGTTTTTCTTTTTCATAGTCACAGAACCATTCTGTGCAATGCCATCGGTGTCTACTGAGTTTGCCTGAGCTACAGACAATCCTCCCTCACCTAGTATGCTTCCTGCACCTATCCAGAAAGAAATGAAGGACGGCAATAATTAAAATAACAGTTGTAAAATAACAGGTGCAATATCTGCCATGTCCCTATAAATTACTGGTTCAAAAAGGATACAAACATATTTATGTCACACCGTAGAATTAATTTGTTAAATACTCATGTTGCACGTCTGGAAATGTGTAGACAACTACTTGAACAGGCACGAAGAGGACTGGAACAGACCTCTGCTATCTGATCACCTGGCTGTTTTAAGGGGACTTGCAAAGGATTTTTTAAAAATTGGGCTTAGGTAGGCCTTTTTTATTTTTATGATGGATAAAGAGAACAAGGAAGACTATTTAAAACAGAGGTTTTTTTCCTGCTTGTTTTTTTTAAATCTTAGAAATATCAGGAGTATCAGCTTTGGTGTTCCCTGCTTTTCCGAAAGAACGTTGTAGGGTCTGAGGATGAATGTTGTTAGCACTGAGGCTGTAACCCATAAGGACACTTTGTTAGCTTGCTATATTACATAATGTGTTTTCTTCATTGGTTTGATTATATTATTTCCTTGGGTTTTGTTTATGCTGAATTCCAGTATATGTTATTCACAATAATTATTTATAATAGTTGCTTGCTGTAATGCAAGGAATCTACAGATCTTTATCCTGTATGATTAGCTAGAGTAAGTTAGTATGAGTGTTTGTAATCTTTGATGTATATAAATGGCCTACTGGTTACCCCTTTTGACTGGGAAGCTGAAACCGAACAAAGAACCAAATATGGTTACCATAGGTCTGGAACAGACTGGTAACCGCAGGGTACTCCACAGAACATGGAAGTTGTAAGTTAGGTCAAGGGTAACGGTTTTGGGGATGAGATAATTGATATTAATACATATAATATATGTCATAATATATTAACCTATAGAGTAAGTCTACCCAGAGATTTATCTGGGTGAGGACATAAGATTTGGGCATGGTAGGTTTGGCTTTGATTAAGGCAGTACCATGACCCTATAAGAGGGCAAACAACCATGCAGGGTGGTCGCTCTTTCCTATCTTCTATCAAGCTATCGGCTCAGCTTTGCAATATAGCTTAGCTACTCAACACTCGAACCTGATCCCTACCAACCTGGGAAGCCTGGACCATCAAATTCATTGGGCATGCCAGAGACAAGGCTGGTCCTCTGTCTCCCACTACCAGGTCTTCAAGGAAGGGTGTGAGCTTTTGTGAGCTACAGCTCACTTCATCGGATGCATACTGTAGAAACTGCAGAAGACATTATATACACAGTCTCTGTGTATGTAATGTCTTCTGCAGTTTCCACAGTATGCATCCGATGAAGTGAGCTGTAGCTCACGAAAGCTCATGCTCAAATAAATTGGTTAGTCTCTAAGGTGCCACAAGTACTCCTTTTCTTTTTGCGAATACAGACTAACACGGCTGTTACTCTGAAAAAAGGAAGGGTGTGAGTATACTAGTTTAAGTAGTCTTTTAGAATAGCAATTTACCACAAGGGGCCATAAAATTGTATTACTTCTTTGTGACTCTGTGTTTTATATCTTTGATTATTCTTTCATTCATTTTAATAAAGATCTTAACTATTTGGTATTGTTCTCAGTACAACTGTCCTTAACACACAACCTGAGAATCCTCTCACGATGTTGAACTCTCTGTGTTCTCAAACCCTGTAGCCTGAATTGGGACAAGAACCTAACTATCTTCTGGTCAGATCATTGGTGAGCCGTAATAAACTAGCCCATAAATTCAGGTCAACAGGCTTAGTTGAGGGAGCAGTGTTGTTGAACTTTAACAAAGATGTCTTTTTCTCCAAAATGGCAGTTGAATTTAAATAGATGTTAACAAGAAACAGAGGATTTTACACAGTCAGACTAAACATACCTTCCCTGCTCAACTTTCACTCCCTGGACTTGTACCATACCATTATTTCACTAGTTGTCCAGCATCAAGAGTCTGTGGTTATACAGCTCCTAAACAAATGGGGTCTTGGTCCATGATTGGGGCTCCTAGATGCTACACAAATAGATGCTAGATTATAATACAAATAATAAATAGTAATAATAATAATCCTTCTAGGCTAGACAGGACACAAATTTCAAACGTAAAATACAAGCAGAACCCTCCCACCTACCACCACTATTTTTAAAAGACAAATGTTAGGCCTCTTTTAAAGATCATAAAGAGGCAAAAATGGCCACAAGCTCAACTTTACTTCCTTTGTAGGTCCCCTTTAAGTGTTGCTGTGCTGCAGCAGACTATTGGACTCTCTGCTGCAGTGAACTTTGCCTGCCTGTACTGCAGGACAACTTCCAAGGAGCTTGAATGTCACTCTGTTATTAATGGCATGGTTTTATTCCCCATCCTCTGTTAAGATCACTGCTTTTGAAAGAGATCTTTCCCTGAGAATGACTTGCTCCACTGATACTGCTTAGTTGCACTGCAAGCTCAAAACAATCTAATAATATGGAAACAACTATAGAACTGCCATGAAGCTCAGTCTCTTGAGTAATAGCATTACGTTTGTTGGGGTTAACAACATACCCTTGGATGCATCCTGGCCTGGGTAAAACCTGCACTAGTATAAAAGCCATCTGTTCACGGTTCTCCTGAAACAAGGTGGTTTTCATGGTGTGCTCATTTGCATGTCAGTAATAACCAGGATGCTTTTCCAGGTATTTCACAACTCCAAGACCAATTCAAAGGCTTTTTCCTGTTTGTGTGTTCTCTTTCTGAGCTTTAGCAAATAACATAAAATTAAACAGCAGCAGAGACAGCACTAGCCACTTAGAAATGTAACTTAGATGTAATCAATCACATCACAATACATCCTAATTACTCAGGTGAATGCCATGCCCCATTGATTGCACTGTCCCAAAAATAGCAATATTGTTTCAGCATTCCAGCACTGACTAGGCATTTGCAGGGATCAGACATTTCTGGATTCTGTTATTTATCTCATTTTCTACCAGTGGCAGGTTCCTGTGATGCTTCAAGTAATCTCACATGGTCTTAAAGTGTCTTCCTGCTTGCTATAGGAGCTTGGTTCTAGGTGGGATTGGCCCGTGTCACAGCATGAGTTGCTTGCACTATCCTGATCCCTTGTCAGGAGGGCTCATACTCAGTAGGCTCACTCACTTCTCTCTTCACAAATGAATTCTTTAAGCTTTTATAAGCACAGTCTGTGAAAGTCTCTTTCTGTGTAGCAATTACTCACTCAGTTGAGATGATCCCACTAATACACTGAGTGAAACAGTGTCTCCCTCCTTTTTGACTTGGCTTTGATTCTGGCAATTTGTGTAGTTCCAAGGTCTTATGCAAACTCTTCATGAGGGTTTCTACACAGGCATTTTTATCATAAAAACCATTACGTCTAGATACATTTTCTGTGGAAATCTGCAAGATGCATGTATTCCTATAGCCTGTCTCACCAGAGTACCAAGGTTTATTGGAAAATCAGGAAGAAGGGTCTGTTGATTTTATGTTGTGCAATAACAGCATGCACTTCCTCAAGCCGGATCCTATGACTTTCTATACTGATTTAGTACATGGGTGAGATGTTGGGGGAAGGAGGTGATATACTGAGAAGAAGTTTTATTTCTTCTTAGTATTTTCTTACTTATCCAGAAAGTTTTTCCCTCTCTCACATTTTTATTAATGGTCATCAGTGTCTCAACAGGAAGAGAGTAGTGTTTCTTTTCATGTCAAATTGCTCTCTAACTGGCTTATCAGCTTCATAGCAAAAAGACATGGTTTCCCATTAGGATCCCCTGTAAAATGGTCCCAACCTGTGACCGTGAGTTGTTCTCTTTTACACATATGTAGCCAATAAACAGTAGAAAGGGCAATAGGATAATTTTCTATAATGAAACCAAAAGCACAAGCACATCTTTCAATGCTTAGGAACGAAATATATTTCAGAACAATTCCATTTTATTTATAGTCACATCCAGACATCCTGTGCTGTCATTGCTACGGCACAGAGAGAGAGAGCTAGAGAAATCTGCAGCTGTGTCTAGACAGGGTGGATGGGTCCTGAGCAGAGAAATGGGGATGAAGGGAGAAGAAGTTTAAAGCTCTACAGGAACGGGTGAGTGAGGAAGGAAGCAATGTCGGGAAATGGAGGCTCACAGACAGGCAGGTAGCCTGTCATAAATAGAATCATAGTGTATGTAATGCCACAACCCATAGTGGCCAATGTTAAACAAAATCAGCACTTGGCAGCAATTACTACAGGGTAATCTCTATGTGTACATCTACATAGCAAAAAGTCCTCCCCACCCCAACCTTGTGGCAACAAATCTCAGAGCCTGGGTCAACTGATTTGGGGTTGTGGGGCTGAAAATAGACGTGTGGATGTTTGGGCTCAGGCTCGGCAAGGGCCTTGGAGCCTGGGTTCCAGCCTGAGCATCTACATTGCTAATTTTAGCCCTGCAAGCCCAAATGAGTTGACCCAGGCTCTGAGACTCATTATTGCAGGGCATTTTTTATTGCTGTGTAGCTGTACACTGAGATACTACAACATTCTCCTATATATGTAAGATTCTTTTATGGCCCCCATTACCACAGTATCTGTAGAGAAGTTTGAGATGTTGAAAGACTAAATGTCTTGCCCAAGGTCCCACAGGACAGTGATAGCTAAGTATGGAATTGAACTCAGGTCTCTGGGATCTCAGGCTACCATGTTTAACAATTGGACCTCACTTCCTCGATACTTAGAACAGGAAATAACATCACTAATGCATGGGCCACTGTGTGAAAACCACTGGGATTTTTTTAATGGTGACCATGATGTTGGCTATATAATTTCCACATTTATTGTGGTTCTGAAGACTCCAGGGCTCTAATCCTACGGGTAGATCTGTGAAAGCCTCGTAGATCCAATTGCAGAATCAAAGACCAAACATCAAATATCCTGAAACAGCTGTTGAGGCTCTGTCCCATTAGTATTGACCAATACAGCAATATGCAGCTCAGAGTGGACACTATGAATCGGAAACAGACGCAAATGTATTGGGGATTTCATTAGTGACAGAAAAGGTGACAAATCTATATAGCAATCATTATGTCAATATAAATGTACAATCATATTTATGTGCATATTTCTCATTTTAAATTATGAAAACTATAAATACAATATCACACGAGAAGCAAAACACATGTGAACAGTATGAGATCCTATTATTTCTTCAGTAAAAAGAATTTTCATAACTCATTCATAGTCCATTGAATAAATGCTAAGACTCACTGCTGGCTGTTAATTATCCTCTACAAAGATCTGGTTATTGTGTTCAGTCTGAGTAAAGGAACAGTTGTTATTGTAGTGTACATAGAAAGAATGGTACCTGAGAGAGAAGAGAGGAAACATGCCTGTGCAGAATTTTAACAAGGAGAGCTTTGTTGCACAGAAGGGACTCGTAGGTTAGGATTTTGACATCCCATGCTTCAGAAAATTAAGGTTTTTTAAAATTTGTCTGTCTAGCCATATATTTATGGATGGCAAATCTCTGATTCTGGGTGGAATCTCTCTATACTATAGGGACATTGTCGACAAAAATCACTCATTGTTAAAAGGCACACCTAAGATTACTATGACTAAAAGAGATTAGAGAAAAGAAATCCATTCCTCTGTCTCTTCAGTTTGTCTGTGAACATTTGACAGCTCATTTGTTTTCCCTGTACAGTTAGGTAGGCCTTGTCCTACATTTGCATTAAGGCAGGTGTACAGTCAAATCCATATGACCCAATCATCTCACTGGGGTTCTGCATAAGGTGTGTAGATTTGACTGCTAGAGTGGGAACCTAGTCCCCAGTTAAGCGCTGATCCTGCCTGCAGAGCAATCTGCCTGAGCAAATAAAGTTGCAAGATTAGGGTTTTAGTTAAGAACTTTTCCTGTACGATTCCAACCCATGGACTTCAGTGAGTCAGCTCCCAGTATGCAAAGTTAAACATATACATACATCTTTGCAGGACTGGAGCTTTAATCAATGGGAATTTTAATAATGATTTCATTTGGTTTAAGAGCCAAACCTTATACCTTATTCCTACTCTGCACAACACCCTGCTTAACTTTAAGAAAGTGCTTAATTTTGTAAGTAGGGGCTTAAGTTCTACTGAAGTCAAAGTGACTTCAGTTTATGCACATGCTTAAAGTTAAGCATGTATTAAGCGTTTTCTTGAATCAGGGTCTTGTTTTCCAAACAGCAACAAAGTAAAGAAAATATTCTGAAAAAAGGAGCATGCAGTTTTAGGTGACAATAAACTAGCAGGGAATTTATTATATCTACGATATGCAAAGAGATCACATTTCACTCTTACATTTGATTAGTATTGAAATCATTTTTATATTAAAATTTTTTAAAAGAACTTGAGTCAACTAATGCAAATGTTATGTGCTCCACTCTAGTGATATATTTGTTCACGAAAATTAGGGAATTTTCTCATACTTCTGAAGTAGCTTTTCCCATCTGTAAGCTAAAGCTGAGCAAAATATTCAGAGCAAAATATTTTTAAATTGAAATTAGCTTTATTTATTTTTGAGGTCACAAAATTGGAGCAGTTTTATTACATCTTTCAACAAAATTTTTTGCATTAACATTTTTTGCTGCAAAAATGGACACCATTCACATTGATTTTTCTAATTTTAAGATGGGTTGCTTGGTTATCTCTGGTCTCAGGTCAGATTGTATTGGTTTTGGTTTCCTTACTGGCTGAGTTTACCCTACGTGGTCAGGATTAGTAGAAGCCATTTTGAGTCATATTATCTGAGGGAGTGGATGTATTTTGTGAGTTCTTGCTTAACCAGTAATTTAAAAAAGCTGGTGGGGCAATAGAATGATTCTGTGTATTGCTCCTAGATACAGTATGTGTGTGTAGGGAGGATTTGGTCCTCCTCACCTCTACAGGGGACCAATGGCCTGTCTGATGTCCCACTAGAGGGCAGAGAAGACCACCACCACTAGTCTTTTTCCACAAGAAGGCAACTGTAGTTATGGGTGATGGAAGGAGGTCAGAGAATGTCATGTTGCAGGACCTCCTGGGTCAAAGGAAATATATGGGGAAGCTGGGATCTGAATCTTCTAGTTTGGGCCTATCTCCACTTTGTCTCTATGTGTATGTATTTGTAAAGACATAACTAAAAGCAGTGCTTTCCAATGATTTTTAAAGCAGAACTCCATTTTAGTAGGGAGCAAAGAGGGTGCCCTCCAACTGTGAGCCAATCCGAAAACTTACTAGGAAAGCCTATATAACCATTCTGTCTATTGACCCTAACGAGGCAGGCTGTACATAAAATGTACTTCACTGTCATCTCTGACTGTATCACTATCTGCATTTCACATTTTCTTTGCATTGTTGTAAATAGCAGCACACTACAACAGTGGAAAGTTGTGCCAGGTGCTTACCTTTCTCAGACTCCTGGGACTTGTGCACCAGGGATAGCCACTTGACAAATTAATAACTGGGATCATTTTTAAGGATCATTTATTCTTGTCTAGGGGAAGAATTACACTTTTTTCTGATAGCAGCACCCATAGGGTTCAGTTAGATTAGGACCCTGTTGTGCTGGATGCTCTACTGACCAGGTTTAAGTGACAGTCCATGCCACTGGAGTAAGAGAGGAGGAGTGTGACTTAGTTCAGGGAAAAGTGTCATTTCAGGGTCAGATTTCTTACACAGTGCAACTACTTTCCATTTCAACAGGCCCATAGAGGATCAGGCCAGTGTAAGGTGATATTCTGGTGGTTTAGAGGCCTTTATGCCACTCCCCCTCACTGCTGTCTGTATATTGGGGGGTGAGGGGAAGTGTGACTAGAGGAAAGAGGGCATGAATCCACACAATCCTCGGCTGTGGTTTTGACCTGTTGACTTTGTCTGTAGCTAAGTTAGAACGGTGCTCAGGGTGTCTAGCTCCACATGGGGGGCCAAAGCCAGCGGAGAGGCAGCACCAGGAGTGTGAGGTAGTGCAAAGGTGAGGTTCAAGTGTGCACATGCACCTCCCCCCCTCCCCCCCCCCCCCATATGTGTTCTATATGGACAAACCTCACCCCAGAATCTGCTCTGGTATACCTGATCTTGCCTGGCTTTGTGCCGTACAATATTTTACTCATTCTCCCATACCTTCATATAAAAAAGCAATGACCAGAAATATTAATGTTAACAAAATCAGCCCCCCTAAATCAATTAAAAATCAAGTCCCTCCCCCATTTCCCTCTGTCTTCTGTCCTGCAACTTCCTTCTCCTTTGTCCTGGGTTAGTCTGTGAGAATATCTCCCCTACAGGCCCACACAAACAGTCTATCCTTTCCTGCCTATCTCACTAATATAATATATCAAAATGAAAGAAAAGGCTTTTCAGTGGAAAGGCTGTTAGGAGTGACAGGAACAAAATACAGAATAAAGAAAGTTAGACAAAGGAGCAGTAAAACTTCTGTAAATACCAGCCAGAGCTGGGGAGGAGGAAAAAACACAGAATGGGAAAACAATGAAAGAACTTTGGAAAAGAATTTGATAAATAGGAAGACATAAAAAAGAATCAACTATTGTTCTGGCAGCTTTGTGACCTACTGATATGGTTGTCTGATAAATCTCTGTGATCAGTCATCCCACACAGGTCCAATTAGACATAACTTTTCTATTTATGGGACGGTGTTATCTCATTTTATTTAAACACAAGATACTTTCTCTTGTAGACTCGAGTTAGTGATCCAGTATAGCAATAATACACCACTGAGTGAAGAGGGGGGCATTTGACACCCTAAGGATATGTCTACATTTGAGCTGGGAGGTGTGATTCCCAACTTGCATAGACAGACCACATTAGGTCTGCTGGAACTACTGTGTTAAAAATAGCAAGGTAGGTGGGTAGCATGGGTGGTGGCTTGGGCTAGCTGCCTGAGTATGTAGCAGGGGGTCTGGGCAGATCCCTACCCTAAGAGAGGGTTTTGTTTGTATCAGTGTAGACTCTGGAAGACAGTAGTGCGTTAGTTCAAATTCAGAATCTTTTCAGCATAACTGTAGGGGCTAGAAACTTGTTCATTAATGAAAGCCTAAGTGTTTGGATGGAGCAAAGACATGCCAGCAGGGCACACCACCAAGGACAGGCTAAGTGCACCCCCTGTTTTTGCTCTCATAACATTATGGTTGTAACTGTGCTAGCAACCACACAGTTTAAGATGGGTATTGCTGTCTGCCCCTGGCAGGTGTGTGAGGGTTCTTCATTAACCCTGTTCTAACAGCATTGTAGAAACATGCTCTAGACTAGTAGAGATAGGGGAATGCATAGCAGTTTAGTTAGCCTGTTTCCCAGGGAGGAAAAAAATCCCTACGTACTCTGACCAGGGAAACCCAGTTTGTGTTCAGAGACAGCTGTGTTTATTAATTACTTCTATTCTGGCTGTGACCCAAACTGTGGTAAGTACAGTGCTTTCCAAGTGGAGAGGAAGATACAGTCTTTGCCCATTGAACATACAGTCTGTGGAACTGGACTCTAAGTATGTTCCAGCCAGGCATAGTGTAGCTCCTGCCCAGACAGCCCCCACCCAGTGTAGGCTAAGCCAGGCATGTGGTCTGGGCTTAGCCTACACCAGGGTAGGGGTAGGTGGGCAGGAGCTACATTATTGAGTGTGGGGGAATAGGCTTGATCTTTCCTCATACAGAAAGCTGGTTGGCAGATCTGATCTGGGCCAGATACTGCAGTTCTTTAGTAGTTTCTTCCAGGGTCCCTGAAAATTAGCTGGAACTATAATTTGACAGCCTCCACCCATCCCCATGAACAGCTGTTTAGAGGAAGTAGGAATGAAGCCACTGAGTGGCTGCAGTAGCTGTGAGGCACAGATCAAGACTGGGATTCTGGTGAACCCTTCTCAGTGATGGGATTGGAGAAAGAACTAAGAGGTCACAATGATTGTGAAGGAGGGGAAGCACTAGACATTTGCAGACCATGGGTATGTTACAGCAGAAGCAGCACAATTCTTCATGCAGATTGCAGAGTCTCCATTGAGCAGAAACAGGTTCCCACCCCAGTCAGCCTCCCCCTGGAGGAAGAGACCTGAGAGATTAAGATGATTCACCCATTTCTAATCATGTAAGGGGGGAAATAGGTCCCTTTCATCTCCCCTGGGGAGGCAAAGAGAAGCTAGTAAGAGAGTGGGGAGACTGGGGAAATAATCGTGTGTGGGGAGGGATTTGAGAAGGAAGAGAGAGGAGGGAACTTGAGCTGAGTGGAAGGAGGAAATGAAGGTGCTTGTGAGAGGAAGGATTTGAATAACTTATTTTTTTACATAAGAGACCTAAGAAAAGAGCTAGCCAAGCATATAACCATGGAACAATGTGGAGTGAAGGAAGGGAACAAAAAACAAAAGAGACTAGACCTTAGTCCTCAGCTGTGCCTGGTATGTGCTGGGTCCATCTGAAGGGGAGGGGCCTCAGGGCTCATCTGGCTAGCTCTGAGCCCAAGGGATCAGTGTGCCTGTAAGGATAGAGTGAGAGCTGGCCACTCTTCCTCCTGCCCCGACACTATCTCTGTGCTGGGGGTGGTGTGGGTTCTTAACCTACGGGGTTGCAAATAGGTCTGGGGAGGGGAGTATCTTTGACCACCACCCTCCTTTTCTTTGTGGCTAGATAGGGGTCTTGAAGCTATTTTCTGTTGTACAGGGTCATGGTATGGAAAAATTAACCACTGTTCTATGCAAAGAGAATTCCTAGCTGGGAAGATCCCTCTTGTGCCACGTGAGTGGGGCCTAAGATTGACCTATAGTGTTTAAAATAGGTACATTTGCTGCCAAACTACTATATGTTACTGAAGCAGATATACCTGCACGGTATTCAAATGCATTTTTGTGATTGTTTGTTTGTAAACCTGTTTGAAGGGGGTGGGGATAAAGACCATTCCTCAATGGGTAGAAGAGACTTTGGCTTGCTAGCTGGGTAAAAGGGAAGATTCTAAAGATCTTGTGGTTTTATTGTTGTCAGTGCAAACTATGTACTCTTTCTAATAGCTACTTATAAAGATGTGCTGTTTTATTTTTGGAGTGATTTACAATTAAGTAAAATATAATATCTTTATAACTGTTAATGCCTAAAATCAAGCTATTTAAATATTTTTTTTATTTTGACTTTCATGAGTCAAAATATTTTTGATTCTCCTTTTTTATCTCTGTGATATTTTGACCTACTATTGTTCTCTGGTTGTAACAAACATATGTTGTTCCTCTAGGCATCTGAATCAGAGAACTAGGCGAAGAAATGGTTCGTAGCGAAGCTTTGTGAGAGGCATGCTGTAATATTAGTGGGTCAAGGATGTAAAATGAAGATATGTTGGATTTTTGGTTCATGCAAGGGTGTGATACTCACCTTAACTAGATCTAGCATCTCTATTTCTAGGATTATAGTGTCAGTGTTTTTCTTTTTAATTCATCAGCCTTCAAGTTATGTGACCAAAGTGTCAGCAGAGGAATAATAGAATGAATGTGTGCAAAATGCTGTTTCAGCGAAGATAGCTTGGTGTGTGAATGCATCTTGGATCTGTGTCTGAAAAACACTAGCACAGTAATGCTTCAAGTGCTGTTTCTCATACAAGTGTGGCCAGATCCTCAGTGCTCAAGCTGTAAAGAGAGTGATGGTTTGCTTGTCTTCCTTTCCTTCGCTTTTTCCTCTATTCAGCTGAGCAGCACAGCCACCTCTCCCTGCAGATTTTAAGTGCTGAATTGAAAAAATACACATGGCCCAAAACACCAGCAGGTATTGGTCTATGCATGTATTGCTATGTGATTGTGATGACTCCTTTTCTTTATCTTTACCTTTCTATTTCTAAGGAGCCTGCCTCCCTCTAGGTACAGTGGCCATTTTGTTAGGCACAGTTCATACAGCATTCATATGTTACATAGGAGACGCACCCTGTGATGGTTCTTGGGGTATCTGTGGACTGGGAGTCCCTTTGTTACCTCTGCCTCTGGTGAGAGGGAGTCTTGCTTGTGATAGCTGGGTGTCAGCTCCCTGTTGCTGCCAGCCCTTCAGCCACTCAAGCACTCTCCTCTGGGCTAAGCCAGCCCTAACTTTCCCTTGTATATTAATAATAGTTCCCTTAGCTTGTTCCTCTGTGATATCTAGTCCATGATACTAGCGTCTCACAGAAATTGTAGATCCTCTGCACCCAAAGGTGCAGCATACCCCAGGTTGCCAGTTTTCTTGTAAGCCACTGCTCCTGTAAAGCCCACAGCACTTGTGAGCACTTTGATAAAAACGAAAGTAAGTTTATTTAAGAAAGAATAAAGATTTAACTAGAAGCGATGGAACCAGATGGTTACAACTCAAAACAAAATCATAAAATGCAAACCTGGGTCTACATTTACCAATAGCTATCTTTCCACTCTAATATAGCAGGTTTTTCCTCCTAAAGTTCAATCTGTTGCAGAGCTGGTTGGTTTCATAAGAGCTAGGATCCAAAAGTACTTGAAAGCCCTCTGCTCCTCAAGGGGTTTCCTCAGTGAATGGATCCAAAGTGCCTTTCCCTACGCTCTGTTACACTGAAACTGTCTTTATTCCTAACCAGGGTGATCTCCTGCCTGCTGTAACATTCCTTTTCACCTCCACGTTGTTTCAGTAGTTTGCAATTGTGTCTCATGGTTTTCCATTGACTGTTCTGGGAAGTGGCAAGGGTAGACAACAGAACCTTGCATTACATCGCTGGCTACTAGGGAGGGATGACAACTTCCTCTTGCTTGAATGGGTCATCACGGAGACATATTACCTCCTGGGGACCAAGTCCTTAAAGCAGTGATACTCAGACTGAGGTTTGTGAGCCAGAAGTGGCTCTTTAATGTGTCCCCTCTGGCTCTTTGCAGCACATGATATTAAAATAGTGTGATTTAATTATTAATCAATCAGGATGCTTTTACTATGTTATTAACCAATTGTAATTGATAAAATAATACTTGGTTAGTCATTTTGCTGTGAGAATAATATATATATAAAAAGTAAAGGAAACAATGAATTCACACTACTATGTCTCTTTTAGATAATGTTGATCACTAATTTGGCTCCTGAACCCCTGAGGTCTGAGTACTGCTGCCTTAAAGCATATTTTCAATATAAACATGTAATTCCTTAAAAATTACCCATACATATATCTCACAATGACTCTGAATCTTGATAACTTATGAGCTTTCTGTAGATATGTTACTCTTTATGTATAAATAGCCTGTAAGACACATGTTTGGTGTAGTGAGTGTCAGGGCTGAGGTGAAAGTTGTTTGCAAAGAACAGGGGACCCTTTGGCAATGGATCTCTGTGCCCCACTGCTCACTTATGTAGACTTCGCTCTTATACATTCTTGTTTCATTGTTTACTTTTAGCCTGAATGACTCATCATAAATGGCTACTCTTTCGGTATGGTGAAAACCATAATGTTGAATATTATTCTATGTATATCTGAGAAATTTTGAGATGGGCTGATTGGCTCTCTTAGTAACTCTTTTTTAATATTCAAGTGAACAAGGATAAATATGGACTTTACTATGCATGGGTTTATGCAAGCATACATTTTGTACGTTATGGCCACTAGTATATTTTTTTCAAAGATCTTTGTTTCTTATGGAATGGAGAGCCTTAACATGAATGCATCAAGTACTGGAAGCAGCAAGGTGAAACGGACTGGAATTGTGGATTTTGAAGCACTATCTGGCCTGAACACCAACAGCAAAATTCTAAGAAGTTTCGCTTTGCTGCTCTCCTGCCTGCACAAAGAAACAAATGAAAAGAAAAATAACAGGTGGAGACTGCACAAGAATAGGAGGAAGAGCTGGGAGAAAGGGAAACTGTACAGAATGGAAGGGGAGAGTAGAGAATATAAGGGGAGAAAAGTCCTATGTCGGGAGGGCAGAGAACACAGTTGAATGTGGTTGTGGGTGCCAGTTGCCTAAAGCCACTACTTTATTGAGCCTTTTTGATGGTGTCATTGCTGTGCTCCCGATTCCTAATGGTGCACAGCTGGGACATCATCGCTGAAATGGACGTGAAGCCGTATGGCCATTACATCAAATGGCTGGGGAGGGGAGTGGGGAGAAGATTTGCTGTTTGCTCCTATTTTAAAGGGAGTCTGGGGAAAAGATGTGAAGAGAAGCAGGGAAACTGACAGGGAAGGGCCAAAAGAGAAAATGACAATTTTAAGCTCTCTGCTCTCTTTCAGTGGCAGTCTGTGGGCCTTCAGCACTCTAAACTGAGTGCCTAGGGTAAGGATTAAACTGGGAACTGTTGATTTCTTTTTATAATAAAAAATGATATTGACATGGCTTTGGGGGCACAAAATGCTGCTAAAACGGCAGCCTGATTTCAGGGGCACAGAAAGAGAGAAAAGGGATCTTAACAATTCAGGAAATCTTGTAAGAGTGAGTGAGAATTTCACTTTTTCCCTACTCTTCTGATCCTTTTCCTAGGAAATATTTTTCATGGTGGAAGGATACATTGCATGAACACTCCCAAAATTGTTTTTATACAATAGTTTCATCTTAAATTTAAAAGCTAATATGCCATCCTCTGAAAGCACTAAGCTATGCCACAATGTACAGCACCAGGCTATTTGTGCACTTCTTGGGGGAATGAACTTGCCCAAGGCATGTACCGATAACCTAATAACACTACTAAAGTGGCTTGGTGTAGAGCAGGGGTGGGCAAACTTTTTGGCCCTAGAGCCACATCAGGGTGCAAAACTGTATGGAGGCCCAGGTAGGGAAGGCAGTGCCTCCGCAAACAGCCTGGCTCCTGCCCCCTAACTGCCTCCCTCAGAACCCCCAACCCATCCAATCCCCCCTGCTCCTTGTCCCCTGACCACCGCCACCCGGGACCCCACCCCCATCTGCCCCCTCCCCCCCCCCGCTCCCTGACTGCCCCAACCCCCTATCCACACCCCCGCCCCCTGACAGGCCTCCCACACCTATTCAACCACTCCCTGTCCCCAACCACCCCCTTACCATGCAGCTCAGAGCAGCAGGAGCTTGCAGCCCCGCCGCCAGGCCGGAGCCGCCCGCGTGGCAGTGTAGCTGCGCAGACAGCAGGGGAGGGGCCGGGGGCTAGCCTCCCTGGCTGGGAGCTCAAGGGCCGGGCAGGACAGTCCCGCTGGCCATATCAGTTTGCCCATCTTTAAGCTAAAGACAAACAACACAGAAAGGAAATAGAAAGAGAGGCTGCTGTGTGACAGTGCATAGTGTTTGGTGCTCACGTGGGAGAAGAGACTGTGATTCTGTTTCCCTACAGCAGTGGTTCTCAACCAAGGGTATGTGTATTCCTGGAGGTGTGCAGAAGTATTCCAGGGGGTATATCCACTCATCTAGATATTTGCCTAGTTTTACAACAAGCTACATAAAAAGCACTAGCGAAGTCAGTACAAACTAAAATTTCATACAATGACTTATTTATACTGTTCTATATACTATGCACTGAAATGTAAGTACAATATTTATATTCCAATTGATTTTATTTTATAATTATACGGTATAAATGAGAAAGCAACTTGGGGGTACGCAAGACAAATCAGACTCCTGAAAGGGGTACGGTAGTCTGGAAAGGTTGAGAGCCACCGCCCTACAGTATAGAAACAAGGAGGTTCCATGACAGCTACTGGCAGTTGTGTGTGTAGTTTATGGGAGGACCAAATGCGCCGTAGGTGATGGGGATTTTTAAATCTTCGTTTGTTATTAATTATACTTTGTTGTTACAAATAATTCCATCTAATGTACTTTCACGAATTTTATATATAAATGCTTGTACATCTTTAAATGTCTGCTGTGCTTGGTGCTGCTACACTGAACGTGTAAAAAGAGTCCTTGCCATGAAAAGCCTTTATTCTAAGGGCCCAATCCTGTAACCATGTACCTATGTGAGTAACTCTATTCATTTGAGGAATGCCATTGAAGTCGGTGGGACTACTCGGATGAGTAAGTTACTGTTCATGTGGTTGCACGATCAGGCTCTAGCGGAGCTTATGATCTACTCATGTACCATACTTGACAGCGTATCTTAGGTATTTTTTCAGCATTATCTTTTCCCACTATTTGATACCGCATGTGGAGAAAGTAGTATCTATTGAAAGAATAGGTTCTATATTTGGTAATGAAGGCAAGAACATGTCTGAAAGAAAAAGACTTTTCAAGCAGCATGCTGCTGGCTCAAAGATTCCTCAACAAATTCTGTCATGTTCTGTCTCTGAGGCGTGTTGCCCTCTTGCCAGCCAAAGCCATGATGGATCAATTCGGGAACTGCTTGAGACTCGGCACGATATGCTTCAATGTCCTCTTTCTTCTCTTGAAGAAAGATGCAGGAAAATGTCAGAGAGAATTAACAACTTAGATGGGCGGGTGGCTAGAATTGAAAACCATCAGGAGATGATTGAGAGCAAAGCGCTATCCCACAAGTTAACAGTTACTAATATTGCAAAGGTGGGGTTTAAACAACTTTTTTAAAGTACTGTGCAACCCCCCCCCCCAAAAAAGAGGAAAAAGAACATCAAAATAATCTGCAGCTTCTTCCAAGGCACCACCATTAACTATCAAAATAGCCCCAAAATGCTACTATTTAATACTCCATGTTATAGAGTATCACAGCATCTAGCCACTAAAGTGATAAGCATTCTATAAATACAGTAGATAATGACGTTAGGCTAAAAAAGAAAAAAAATTGGGATGGTGGAGGGGTTTATGGTGGATTTTGCAAACTTCATCAGCCCTCAACCACTGATGTTCAGTCCCCAGTAGAATCTCAAAACCACTCTATTGGTGGGCATGGGCTTCTCAATCAACTTTTCCTTTTAGCTCTTTTTCTGAGTAACCCAGAATGCAAATACATAAAATTGCTCTTAAATCTGTTTAGGTTCTGTCAATGCTAACATAGGGAATCCCATCATTGACCTGGCCCTCTTCATTTTTTCTTTGCAGAGAATGCAAAATGCATTTTATACTGCCCTCACGGTTGCATTACATTTCAAATGGTGAGTGTGTTAATGTAAAAAATCTCCAACAAGAAGGGAAAATGTTTCCCTAAAACTGTAAAGGGACAGAAGTAGGCTGAAATAGGCATGTGTGTTCTGAATGAATTTGCAGGGAGTTAATTCTGAGTTAATTCCATGCCTTACCATTTTTTATTTCTTTATTTGGTGTAGGCCCTCTAACCAGGGATGTAGCAGAAACATTCACTGACAGGTGAAACAGAGTATTAAGTTTATTTTGAAATGTATTTTATTAAACATAAATAACCAAATAACAATGGAAGTACAACTCCTCTATTAACATGTGTTAACTAAGGTGTTTCTCAGTGGATCAGGAAGGATGATCTAGTGAGTTCTGGACTGGGACTTGAGAGACTTGGGTTGTCACAAAACTTCCTGTGTGACCTGGGACAAGCCCCTTCATCCTTCCCTGTGCTTCAGTTTCCCATCTGTGAAATGGGGATAATACCCTCCCTACGTCACATGAGTGTTTGGAGGATAAAATCCATTATGGGTGTCAGGTGCTCAGATACTATGGTAGTTTGAAATCTTAGGTCATTGCTTTGATAATAAACACTGCTGGAGATCTGAAGTGTTGGTCTTGTTCAATAGTAATATGTCATGAGAGATGAGAATACTTCATCTTGCAAGCTGTAATTGTCTTCAAGCAGGATTAGTTGCAACAGTGAAGATGTCTGTGTTTTCAGCAGTTGGAAGCGCTCAGATTTGTACCTCCATACAATACATCTGAAATTTTATATAAAATTACAACAGGAGATGTGAGATGCTCTACCAGTTTAATCACCTTTCCCTAGGAAACACTGGCCTAGACTCAGTTTTGCGTGTCTATTGAAATGTTTTCTGTATTTCTTGGCTGAGTATTTATACTGATGACCAAACTGAATTTGGACAAATGATGGTTGATTCAATGAGAAAATGGAAGAAATGAATAGGGCTCAGCTCATTATCATCCTGGCTTCCAATTTTTTGATGCGTGATTGGCTAGTGCTAAACAAAGTGCTACAATCAGCTCCATTGGCCTGCCTGTGAGAAATACTCGATTAACATTTTTAATTCTTATTGATTTCTATTTGTCCAGAGCAATATCTGGCTGAGTTGATTTTTCAGAAGTCAGGTAGTACCATTAATTCTTCTTAATGGTAAGTTACTTTTCCTCAAAAGCAACAAAAAAGGCAGCTGACAAGGTTTTGTGGCACACTTAGAAACCCAAGAAATGGTTTTATATCTGACTTTTTAAAGCCACTTCTGAGCGGTGCTTTTTCATTTCTTGCAAATAAGTGAATTAAATGCTCTAGCATTGCCTGGTTCACTATTGACAACATTATTGGAGACTAGAGAATCAATTCAGGAGAGCACTTAAGCATGTGTTTAACTTTTAAGTCCATGCTGAGGTACCACTGACCTGGGGCCTTAGTTCCTTGGAAGAAAGAAGCACTTCAGAAAATGCATTGTTCCCTCCTGCATAAAATTAACTTGCAGATTTAATTGACTAATTTTATTATGTGTGTTTGTCTTTCTAGTAATAATACTAGAGTGATTATCATTTATCTGAGAATATAATGGCTCCAGTGACTAACCTTAGTGTCACTAAAAAAATGTAATACTGCTAAATATCTATGGTTTTATGGTAGTATTTAACATAAAATGGGTTAAAATGAAAGTTCATTTGTTAAATTACATATCTACTATTCAACAAGAGCATTGACTATAATTTCTTATACCTTTAACTGTTGAATGACAGAGTAGAGAAAGAGGCCTATTCTTCTAATTTATTTTAGACTGGTTTTAAAAACCAGGGAAAGACAGCTGCAATATGTGGAAAAGGATGGATATTTATTTTTCCATAAAATTACAAAATGTAGCTGGTTTAGAAGATTGTAACTTAATGTCATTGCTTAGAGGCATGGAGATTCCTGTTCATGCCAGATCATTCTTCTTCTTCTCTCCGCAACAAAAGATTAAAGAAAAACAATCAAAATTCATAAAAGCATCTCAGACTAACATCATACATGTATAACAGCAAGAGGGGCAATAACGCCACACAGTACCTAACTTCTGTTGCACTGTCAAAAATGGACACTTCTCTTTTTCTTATAATTAATCTTTTCAGAAGTAGGGAGAAATAGTGGGATTTGGCTGCCAATTTCTTTCATTATTTCTTTCTTTTGTGTAGGGTATGAAGGACTGTGAATCAGAGGAGTGATTTCCTGAGCAGCTAGAAGCAAGATTGCTGATCTTGAGAGCCAACTTTCCTTGCTACACGACGTTAAGAAGAATAAAAAGTTCATGGATGATATTTTTAGAGAGGTGAGCATGCCAAGCACAGGAGGGTCTGAAGTGTACAGTTTAGAAGATAGTTGTAGATGAAAGATAAGTTACTGTGGATAGCAAAGGGGAAAAAAAGGCAGAGCCATCCAGAAGAGACTGTGAATACTGAAGTGCAATAGTTAAGACAGTTCCTCCGTGTAAGCACTTGAAGGCAAAGCAAGCCTGCAGAAATTAACTAAACAAAATCAGTCATCCCATCAAACATGCCCTGACTCAAGAAGAGGAAAGAAATGGATATAACAAAAAGCAAGCATTAAAGTACATGTTGCAGGACTGTGTACTTGGAAATCTAAGTTTTCAGCGTGCAGTCTTGATCGTGCATTTCTCACAGTTTCCCTTCTGGAATCCCAGGTAGAACGGAGAACATCACAGAGGGACACACTCCTAACTGGAGTTGAAAAGCACCGGTTAGTTCTGACCTGTGTTGGAACCTGATGACAAAGAAGCAGGCTAGTGTCTTATTTAGGTTAACACAAGCTGAATAAAAGAGCAGCCATCCTGGGAACCCTTGAAAA
Organism: Chelonia mydas; assembly: GCF_015237465.2. Classification (NCBI taxonomy): domain Eukaryota; kingdom Metazoa; phylum Chordata; order Testudines; family Cheloniidae; genus Chelonia; species Chelonia mydas. The sequence continues at coordinate 41,295,207 of NC_051251.2, read as the reverse complement.
CTTTCAGAAAATGCACTAAAATAAACAGACTTGTCAGTTCCCAGACAGCAACTCAAATACACAGTGACAATGTGCTATAACTGAAATTACTCAAACACTCCCATCCTTAAAGTTCCACACTCCCACTCCCAAATGCCCATCTCCTCAAAGAATTTCCATCCCTTGATAGCATTGGTACCTTTGGAGCTGCCATCCAAGACAGGAGACTGCCTCACTCCCAGGTTTCAAAAGTGCATGACTACCACATCTCTCTAGAAGGAGTCACTTCTGATAGCTCAGCAGAGCACTGGTTCCAAGGGACACATGCTGCCCCGTGAAGAATGGGACAGCCTCTAAATCCTAGAGTTTAGAAGCATGGGAGGGACCAGAGAAGCCTTCAAACAGCACCCTACAGGAGTAGAGGTCCAGCATGGTGATGTTCTGCGTGTTTTATCCCTGCCCATACCTTGCTGTAGCAGTTCTGGGAGTCTGAGCTGCTTCTCTGTCTGTTCCCAGGGCTGGGGGTTAAAGGGAAGGTCACTGTGTATGATGACCTTATGGAGGACTTCCTGATGGAGCCCAGGAGTGGGGAGGCTGGGTTACCCACTCCACCATGCTGTAACAACCGCTGCATTCTAAGGGCTGAGTCCATCCCAGAGAGTCTGAGCTCTTCCGCTTCTGCTACAGCTTCATTATGGGCAAACCCAACTCTGCATGGAAGAAATCATAGGACACTAAGAGTGGGCACAGTTGTACATTGCTATGTAGGAATCTCTCTTGCAGAGGATGATAGGGTCCTTGGACATGAATAGTATGCCAGATTACAAATGGGATTAGATGTTTAACTACGGTGAGTCTTCCGAACATAAACAATATTAAACTAATTGTGAGACTTGAGAGCAAGAAAGAATTGTCCGCATTCCCTGGGAAACAGGGATCTTGGAATTTTCCCCCCCTCTTCCTCTAGACCACTGGCTAGGAATCATCAGTTAGGATATGGTGAGAACATCCCAGACCTCTAAATTTCCTGCAACTGTGGCTGATTTTGATAGAACTTTTGTCATTCCTGCCATCTTGGTTTCATCTTATCGGGTATATGAAATCAGGAATTATTTAAGAACAGGATCTCAAAAGTCTGGCCAAGCTTCACCCATTCTTAGCATATTGTAGGATAAGGCTACTTTGAAAAGATTGCTGATTTCAAAGATTTTTCTTCTCCCTTTAAAAAACACAAACAAACCTCCTGCCATATTCTGAATCAGACAGTTATAGACTAGAAATCTGACAGAAAAAAAACTTGTGGCATGTGCACAAAAAATAAAGAGCACTAACTTCTTTGGGGGGGAGGGTAAGGGGGCGGAGGAAAGGATAGATTCAGTTTGATTTCAATATCTGGAGGGGCAGTTCCATTCAGGCTAATGGGACTCATTGGGGAAGGGCAAATTCTTGCAGTTTGGGGTGCAACACCAGCCCTGCCCCTCCCCAACTATACCCATAGATAGATTAAACCATTCTAGGGAAACATACCCAATGTTAAAGGTCAAATTTTGTACAAGGCAGTTTATGTGCAGGATTCCCAATCTTCTTAAGTGCAATTTATGCTATTGAAAATCAGCCTTTAGAATTATGGAATAAAGGCTATATTGAAAATGTGTCCTGATCCTGCAAACATTCATGCCAATGCTTAACTTTAAACACTCAAGTAGTCCCATTGACTTTGATGGGATACTTGCATGAACAGAGTTCAGCATGTGCAAAAGTGTTTGTGGGATCTGGGTTCTGAGATGAAATCCTCTCCCCATTGAAGTCTCTGGGAGTTCTACCATAGAAGTCGATTGGACCAGGATTTCACCCTTAATTTGCAATTAACGGACATCATAATCCTAGGAAGAGTGTTGTTGTTTTGGTAGCACTTCAATAATCTAGATATTACCTGGCCCTCAAGACATTGAAAAATATTTTTAGAAAATAATACAGAATTATTCTAACTCCTATTAATTTTCAGGAATAGAAGGACATGTGCAAAGTACAGACAATTGAGAGTGATATTATACTGCGAAGGCTAGCGAATAATGCTGGAATAGGACCAGTTTAAAATGACTGGGAGTAAACTGGCGCATGGTCTGAGAAGTAGCAACAGTCAATGGTGATCTTCAGAAGTGATAGGGGAGAGGTTGTGTTTTTATTGTATTATTTTAATAAACAATGCACACGGAAGGCCTGAGGTTGGCTAGGTTTTTTAAATTCCGTTAGAGTTTTACTTTACCAAGGTCAGTGTGAAGTTTTGTTGTTGGTTTAAGTCTCTCAGATGTGATATTTTCAGTCGTGAAGTGAGGGAGTAGAAGGATGTTGTATTTTCCTCCTAGTTGTTTCTAAGTAAGAGAGCTGTTTTTATTACCACATATTTAACTTTGACAGACCCCAGTGTTTTACACAGTCAACTGAACTTGCCAACCTCTGTCAGGTATTTCTTGGTATTTGTGGTGATCGTAAACCTGGCTGTCACTATTTTGCAGGAAAAACATGGTAGGCATATGAATTACCATGTGTCTTCCATTGTTTTTTTAAAAAAATCCTTATCTTCTCCCCCAACTCAACCTCCCCAACTCTTTCAGCCTACTTTATAGATCAAAAAAAGGCACAAAACCCATCCCCTTTCCTGATCACTTTAAAAAGAAAAGTAATGAAGAAAGTAGTAGTGAAAATAGCAAAAGGTTTATACATTGAGGCCCTAAACCTGCAAGCTGCTCCACATGGGTGGATCTCTGCACCTGTACAGATCAATTTGCAAGATCAGGGCCTAAAGGATCACAAGCTCCAAGGAACTGTTCAAGAAAAGGAACTGTAGTTGATATTGGATAGAAACTGAGACCCTCAGTTCACTGTTCCATACAGATAGGAAAATTCATAGAACAATGGAATTTATAAATGGCAGGGAAAAAACACGTAACAGAAGCAGCTGTAAAAATGTCTACTAAGCTCACACCTAGGGCATCATGCACAACTTTCAGTATTATTAGTGTTTGGGAGGAGAAATGAGGTAATCCAATGATTCTACAAGAGACATCAGTTTGAGAGTTAACTAGTTTATTCAAATAACCAAAGAAAAGTCTCCAGTTGATTGGTAAACACTGGTTTTTACCTTTGCCCCCACAACCCAGTCTCTTCCAGCACCATGTTGTGGATTTGAAAAGGTGGACTTTTAAAATGGAGGCCATGTCATGTGCGTGGCTGGCCCTCATTTGAATGTTTCACTCCAGTGTAGCAATATACATGTGTATAACAAAAAACCCCTAACTTTTTTTCTTACAGTACCTATTACATACTAAATTCCATTGCAAAGTATTTAAAACTCCTAGAAACTTACTGTTTAATCTTTTCCTGCTAGAAATGTTAGGCTTGTTTTACTTTCAGATTTCACCCCTTCCTGGCACCTACTTATTGAATTTTCCTTTTAATGTGTTTTCTTTTATCATGTGGGACCATTTCACTGGTATTTTCTAGCAGAGGAAGGGCTCGTCTGCTTTCATGATTGAGAGGGTTTAAATTCTTTTCATGGAATCAATATCACTTAACATAAAAAACTTTTCTAATTAGAAAGTGAAGAAATGGAGAGGAAACAAGAGGTTTGCCAGACTCTGTGTAAAATAACAAGAGATGCATTTTTCCAGCAGGTAAATCTCCACTATTTCTTTATTCCTATGGTGTTCTTATGTGGAGGGTAGAAGGATCATCTGGTGTAAACTGTTGACAATGGGAGCCACTATTATGGACCTTTTCCAGCAAACACTTTACCTGGTGTATATTCATTTGCAGCAGTACATGTTGTTCTTGGTAGTTTGTAGGATCAGGTCCTATTAAGAATACAGTCCATTCTGATAATATCGGAGGGTACAAATTGAAGAAGTACAGAGAAAGCAACGTGGAAAATAAGGGGCCCAGAGGTTAACTTCTAGGAAGTTAGAAAAATTAAGATTTGTTAATTTAGTAAAATGGAGATTACAAGGTGAAATGAATGGGTAATATCCTGACTTCTGTGATCTCACCTGTCAAAAGTACAGGTTGTTTTTTCTCCCTACCACCAATAAAAATGTTCTTGCTTTGTCCAGAAAGTGAAAGGAGTATAAGACTACTTTCTCTTTGTAGAAAACGAATTGCTGCTTTGCATTACCTGATAATGTTACTTTGGTAACTTATTCTGTCTACTAATTAAATAATAAAGCTGTTCAAATTGTAGAGGAAAATAACTAATGTACTCTTTATTTACATGTATGAATACAGAATCAAAAGCCAGGCAACAGGATGAATAAAAAATGAAAATGTAAATTGCAAACTCAACTTTGAATAGTTACTTCTCCTTAGTAAAAAAGAAACTACTAAGTAAAAGGGAACAAAACTTGTCCTGACTCAACTGTTTTAAATCACTAAGGAATAGTGAACTGCCAGGGGCTGAAACAATGTCCCAGATGATAGACAGTCCCTTTATTTACAATATATAGAGTCTGAATCACAGAGTCTCTGAAGATCCTACTCTTTGAAGATCTGTCACTTATGCTGGCTAAGGGTCAAAATCTCCTTTGTGAAAACAATGTAGTACTGTGTGCTCTAGTGTCTGGATACATGTCTTAGATAGCTATTCTCCTGATGACTTTCATGTTATGTCCACGTGGGATACCCCACATTGACCTCCAGCCAAATGCAGATAGTATTCCAGGAACTGATGCAATTCCATCTTCTCATTTTGGTTTGCTAATTTCCTGGGGCCCAGTGGACTTTAATTTTTTCCTTCCTCCTGGCCAGCCCCTCATTGAGTCTGAATGGATCAAATGGAAAAAATGGTGTTCTTAATCAACTGTAGGGCTACCCACTTGAGACATGGGCCAATCTTGCCAGTGGCTTGCTCCAAATGCTAGAGTTCTCCTTGACCTACTTGCTAATAGTTAGCCATGGCCCTTGTTGGCTAGCAAGAGATAGAGGTTAGTACTTTCACAACTGCCTTCTCCATTCAGAACAGCAATCTACCCTTTTAAAAGGCAATTGTCCTTTAAAGCAAAAGAGCCTCTCAAGTTCCATTACCTTGACTGGGATTTTCCTTGCAGACAGAGCTCCTTCATGAGCTGTATTTACCAGGCCACTTCCCTGGGCTGCCTTCTGACACTCAGATAATTCTAGGATGGGGGGGTGTCCAAGTACCTAGAGACTCATGGCAGCCTGAATACTAAGGTGGTGCTTTTCTGACCTTTCAATATTATGATTATTATCTGAATTACTGTAGCACCTAGGACCCCAGTGTGCTAGATGCTGTAGAAACACAACAGAAAGATAGTCCCTGACCCAAAGTACTGCCTGAAACTCAACTCTGCTCACTGGTTGCAAATTTCCTGCTCAAATACAACTTATCACTGGACTCACGGTTGTCTTCTGGGTACCAACGTTATGTTCCTGACCAACAGCCCTCCCTGTTGCCTCAAACCAGCAGAGGGATCCTTTTTGTGACTTCCTCAGCTAGAATCAGATCTCAAGGTTACTGAAGTCAATTGAAGGATTCCTATCCATTTTCATAAAAAGAAAAGGAGTACTTGTGGCACCTTAGAGACTAACAAATTTATTAGAGCATAAGCTTTCGTGAGCTACAATGAAGTGAGCTGTAGCTCACGAAAGCTTATGCTCTAATAAATTTGTTAGTCTCTAAGGTGCCACAAGTAATCCTTTTCTTTTTACGGATACAGACTAACACAGCTGCTACTCTGAAACCTATCCATTTTCAATGGGCTTTGGATCAGGTCGCCAAACTGTTGGTCATGCAGTCAAACTACTACTTGCTGGCTTCAGGAGGCCTCTACAGTCAGCCCCACCATCTCTTTGAAACTGGTACTCCAATTTTGTTATGCAAATAACCCCCCATCTAATGTAGAAGGAAAGGGGAGAATATTTAGAAAATAGCAGCTAAAGGCTCTTTCTCGTTTACTACAACCAAAAGAAAATTGCTGTTAGGAGGAAGGACTGAAAATCAGGATGGAGTTGGGCTCTAACAAGTTTAATAAGTTTGCCTCTGACCTATGTTACTGCTTTTAGTTGTGCTGACAGTGTGCTTGGCACTTAAACACAAAAGAACGCATGGTCCTCCAAATTTTATTATAATATTAAACAACGGAGTGAAATACACGATGGAAAATGACAGGATTTTAAAAACAGTGTCTCTGTGTGGTATCTGGACCTTCCTGCTCTGAGTAACTTCTTCAGGCACAAGACTTATTTCTGCCTTTTCACCCTTCCGTCAAAGCTGTGTGATTTAAGATGACTTATTGAATTGAACCCCTACTGATTCTTCAACTTCATCTTAACTCCTAGCCTTCAAAAGTAAGAGACCCTGGATGTCAACTTCCCTAGTGACAAAGAACACATGCCATCTTCAAATTTTTTTCTTTCTCATCTTACCTAGTTGTATTCTAGGATACTGCATGCCATGCACACACATTCAATGAGGTATAACATAACATAGATGTCCCAAAACTTTGAATTGAGCAAGTATTTTTTTAAACAGAAAGTACTTTTAGACAGAAGAGTTGTATGGCTTCGTATTGGAAGTCATGTTAAGTGGTACTCTTCCATTTGAGTTCATACTGAGCTGATGTTCTAGCATGCTCACTGTGCTGCTGTAGGAGCCATAGATTTGATGAAGCTTAAATTACAAGGGAGCAGGACATTCCTTTGAAGTGACACTTCTGCAAAAGTGGAGGTATTTTAGTGTTCTGCCCATATTCCATCTTATGTAATTAAATTTGACCTTTCTAAACTTCCTCTTTAGTTCAACAATGTATATTCTTCACTTCCTGTCCTGAACTCTTGCTAAAAGAGCTGCTACATTCACCCTAGAAATGCATGTATTTCCAAGGTATGGAATGAGATTACATAGATATAGGACTTCATTCAGCCCTCAATTACATCTGCTTTCTCCTGTGTTGGTGTAACCCATTTGCAGAAAATCTACCCAGCCTATTGTAGGGGGCCTGCATTTGGCCATAAACAGCCCGAAAATAGAGGCACTAGTTTAACTGGTTATGGCCAAGTTGTCTGGAGTACATGCTGACTCACTGCATCTGCCGGGTAACCACTGCTGGCTTGATTCCTGTGGAGTCCAGATTACAATTCATAGCTGCCCTCGGGAAGCTGGGGTGGAAACACTACCTACCCTTCTCTGACAGTGAATCCCCCTATTAGACCACAGGAACCCCTTCAGTCCTGGGGGTGCAATTTGCACTCCCTATGTCTTCAATGAATCAGGCTCATAGCATGTAATGCATTTGACTCTTTAGGGGAAAGTCACTCTATAAATTATGTTGTATATCTCATTGCAACTTCCTGGACTGTTCTGGCTATGTAAATTTGTTTAAGATATTAGAATTAGCTAGAGAACTTTTTCTTTTGTGATCCTGGTTTCCTTGTTTCTTTTTTTTTTTTTTTTTTTGCCTTGAAATTTGTCATCTCCTGATGTGACCATTATAGAAAATACTTAGAATTTTAATAATAGTTGTTTATTATCAATAGACTCTCCCCCACCCCCCCTTGCAATTTCTTTCCTTTCAGGCCTTTTTTAAAGACACTTCACACGTTTCTTTGCAACTTTCCTTTCATTTCTCAACTAACCCTCTTTTTAACACTTATTTATCCTTTAATATTACCAGTCTTCCTTTTCACCTGTTTTTTTTTTTTTTTTTTTTGTATACCTCTGCAGTGCCCCAGTAGTTTTACTTTCTCTAATAGAAAAAGCTACTTCCACTCTTTAAATGGTCAGAAGAGAAGCTGAGGGAGCTCCACCCTAGGACTGAACATGATTGATAAGGGAATATTCCAATTAGAGTTTGGATAGTTGATGATAGTTTAGCATTTGGGCTCAAGTCAGGAGAGGATGTGAAGACTGATACTGTGAGAAAACAAAATAATTTGAAAGAACAAAGGGAAAACAAGTCTCTTGTAAAAGAAGCAGGAAAATAAGCACTGTGGTAGTGGGGAAAGAAGAAAGTCTAGAAAAGTAGTTTTAAGTTAGGTAAAATAAAAAGTAGCTTACAAATAAGTTTGACTAGAACTAAATCAAGCATGAAAAACAGCATGAACAAATATACAATTTTCATAATGAGTAGGACAAGTAACTTGCCTGGAATCAATAGTCCCATCAGCAAAATGGCAGCGAAAAGCCTGCCATTAATAACACTTTTTACCTGACCAGGATTTAGTTTGCAGACTTGTTTGTTTGTTTGTCAAAAAACTGGACCTAATACTGTTTTCTGTGGCAAACCCCTAGCCAGCTCTGTGCTGATCTTTCATTTGTATAGCATCTCCTACAATGAGGGCTCAATCAGGATTGGAGTCTCTGAGAACTATGATATGCATGTTAAATTACAGTCTGTAGCCACTTTCTAACCAGTGTTATGAAGCCAGCTTTTATCTAATGGACTCCAATCCTTACTCTATTAGGTAAACATACTAAATAATGTATACTGCATCACTCACTTGCTGTAATCCCAAAGGAAGTTGGACTCCTAGGTTAGGGAAGATACTAGGAATGTTAATTGGAAATAGACTATGAGGAATAATTTGGTTACCTAAAGAAAGCTGACGTGGATTCACAAGAGGGTGATCATTCCTATCTTCAAGTGCAAAAGAATTCCTTGACCAAGTGACACCGTTGATCAGCAGAAGATATAGTCGTCATTTATTTTGGATTTAAGCAAATATTTTGATGTGAACAACTAATTTACAGTGTGTTAACCAAATACTAAGTTTGGCCCCCTGATCTTGCAATTGGATCTACAGTATGTGGGTGGACCCTAACTTCAGAGGTTCACCTGCATGGATCTGATTGCAGGGCCAGGACCCTAAATATCAGAACTAGAATGAAACATACTTTGGGATGGAAAGATTAGACCATCAGCATTGGGATCATGAATGAAAGAGCATACAATAAACTGATAATACAAAACTGGAGGGAGGAACAGTCAATATAAAGGAAGAATTAAATGACTTGAGTAAACTAGCACCATATGCAGAAGGTGGGTAACAATTCAATATCCACAAATACAGTAAGTATAAGCTAAGGAGAGGTAAAACAACACAAGAATATTCTAAACAGCAGAAATTATTCAAGTACTATGTAACAAGTCATAACTGGAACATTATATAAATTAGAGGTGACCTGTAAAGGGAGAAAAGTTGGACTTGTTCTCTTTTTTTTAAATGCCTTATGATATATAGCAGTGGTTCTCAACCTTTCCAGACTACTGTACCCCTTTCAGGAGTCTGATTTGTCTTGCATACCCCCAAGTTTCATCTCACTTAAAAACTACTTGCTTACCAAATCAGACATAAAAATACAAAAGTGTCAAAGCACACTATTTTTGAAAAGTTGCTTACTTATTTTTACCCTATAATTATAAAATAAATGAATTGGAATACAAATATTGTACATACATTTCATTGTATAGCATATTGTCTGTATGAAATTTTAGTTTGTACTGACTTTGCTAATGCTTTTTAGGTAGTCCGTAGTAAAAATAGGAAAATATCTAGATGAGTTGATGTACCGCCTTGGAAGGCTTCTGAGTACCCCCAGGGGTACGTGTACCTCTGGTTGAGAATCACTGATATACAGAATACCTAAATAGGCCTGGCACTTTTCCTCCTTTGGCTTGTGTCTTAAATTAGAAATTCAGGTCCTGTCAAGGATACAAGAGTGTACACTGTCTACACTACAAAAAATATTTATAGTTTGAAAGAGGGCATCATGTGCTGACAAACTGTAGCTGAACACTGTCTATAAGTATAGACATACAAACTGCTCAACTCCAAGTCTCATATGTCAGCATTAGTGTGAATTTTCCTCACAGTTTCAACTCACATTTCCAGAATGTTGTGTTCATAAGCTATAAAAATTATAAACTCCAAATCATATTAACCAGCTAACTATATATTGGATGTGTTGTTTAGCTTCCCAATAACAGATTCCAGGATGAAATACCAACAGAAAAAGCAAAACAAAAACAGAAATTCCAAAATGGAAAAGGTTTTTTCAGCACTTAAGAAAAATGAATTGTGAAAAATGGTTTTGGGAGTTTAACTGCTTATTGGTAAAACACTTAGGATAAAACTACAGAAGGAATTCTCAGCATGATAACTAAGTGAGGACAGTTAAGACTGGATATATTTCTGGAAATGTTCGTTGACAGGGAAGGTGGAGATGGGAAAAGATCAGGCTATTTTCTGATTTAAGTTTATCTCAATAAGTTTCCTGTGTTCTGAGTAGAAACTACTATAGAGGTTAAGCCTCCCAGTAGGAAAGATGGCTAAGATCTGCAAGGAAATGATGCTGGGACCCATTTAAAAGAAAGATATAGGGTATGTCTACACTGCTGGAGCCCAAACGTCTACACTGCGATTTTTCTAGCCCTACAGCCTAAGCCAGTTGACACTGGCCAGCTGTGGGTGTTTTGCTGCAGCGTACATATACTCCATGTCTCAAGATTCTGACCAGGTTTCTGGTCTTGCTATTAGCCTCAATTTTTCAGGGATTCTTAGTATGACCTTTAGAAACTAAATGCAGAGATTCTAGGTCACACTGCTGTGTACACAGCAGTATCTTCAGGGTAAGTCTCTGTGGTTTACATTATGTCAAAGCCTAGAACCAGAGAACACTTTTGGGCCTCCTGGTGTAATACCACTGTTTTGTTAGCCTTCTAGGCGGTGTGTTCCCTCTAGGAAGAATTTATATGTGGTGGGGAGATGATGCATTGAGGCGTCCACCTTCCATATCAAATACCTATTACTCCTGATGTGTAATCAAGAGCTAAGCATTATTAACAACACATATGCCAGCATATCCTTACACATTCCCTGAGTTTATAATCTAAGATTTCTAAAAAGAATAAGCCTGTTATGTTGCATTGCAGTTGACATATCAGGAATGATACATGAACAGCCTCAGGAGTTCCTCTTAGTTAAGCAATGTTGACAAAGGATTTAGGCAGAACAAGCAGAACATAACCCAGTGCTTCTATATGCACTTGCTTTAGTGACCTCAAAGAGAACACTAAACATTTAACATTTTATCATGCTTAACATACAACTTTCCATACGAATATTAAATCTTATTCAGAAGATGTTGTTCTGAATGGGTTGTATTTAACAGAAGCAACAGATCAGCAAGCCTCAAGTACTGCAGATGGACCCTTCTGGACTTAGATCTGAGGTGTCAACCAGAGGTGGATTTGTCAAAAGATGCACAATTTGCAGTAGCAAACTCAGGATGTAAGGTATGCCTAGTGTGACTAACTCTGCTGTGAAATCTGTCTTGGCTTTGAAGTAAAATATGAAATGCAGTTGCTTTAGAGATTCAGTAATCATTTGGGATCATATCTTTAGGCTTTTAAGGGAAGCCTGAGCAAGTGAAGCATTTATAACACACGTGAGTTTCCCACCATCATGGAGTCTGAATGCTACAACAAAGAGGAACTGTACAGACAGGGTTTGTCTGCTTAGGCCCAGCCATTTTAAAACCTGTATTACTGCCACCTTAGGAATCTGTACCCTATTAAATGAATCCGCTCCCGTGGAAACAAAGCCCGTGCTGCATTTCAACTGCACTAACTTCTTCGTGGGTTTTTTGTAAGGCGCCGCCTCATGGGAGCTGCTGTCACAAGCTGTGAGTGACAACGAGAACGAGGGAGATTTCAAACCCTGCTGCGGGAGAGCGGAAACGTCTCCCACGAAACGCTCCCCCGCCCCAGCCCCGCGGGGAAGGCAGCGGGCTGGAACCTGGGCCTGTCAACTCCCCGCACCGAGCGCGCAGCCTTAGGGGAGGCAGCAGCAGCTGGAGTCGCCTGCCCGGAGGGCTGGCTCCAAGGGTGTGAGGCCGTCAGGAGCCCCCAGCCCCGAGGGAGCACGGGCCAGCCTCGGGGAGCGCTGCCCGCAGGCTAACCCAGAAATATCTCCTGAGCGGCGCTGGGCGCTCCCGGGGGCCAGAGCAGGCTGAGGGCCCAGCCGCCGAAAGCTCTCCGAGGAGCCCGCTCATTGTTTCTCACACAAACCCAGGCAAACAGGAAGCCACCTCGGCATGCCCCCCGCCCCGAACGGAAGAGCGACAGGCAGGGCGGCCAGTGAGAGCGGCGGTGCTGGCGCAGCGCAGCCAATGGGAGCCTGCGAGAGCGGGAAGGCGGGAGTTCCGGACTGACGGGCGGGCGGTGGTGGTGTCGGCCGGGCCCCCTCTCCCGCTGCAAGCCCCACCTTTCGGCTTTCCCGCACCGTCAATCAAAATAAGAAAAAAAAACCCGGAGTGGGCTCGGGCCGCCGCCGCCGCTTCAGCCCGTGAGCACAATAAGCATGTCCCCGGCGGCAGCCGCCTAGCCCCAGCCGGCGGGGCCTGTGTGCGAGCCAGCCAGCCTGCCTCCCGCCCAGCCAGCCGCTCGCACTCACACCATGACCGGTACGTACGCACAGAGCGAGCCGCCAGCGGGGCTCCCTGCCGCTCCTGGTCCGGCCCTGCGCTCCCCTCCGGCCCTGGCGCGTCTGCGTGTGAGCGAGGCGAGAGCGACACTGAGAGCAGCAGGAGGAGCAGGGGGAGGAGGGAGAAGAGGGGCAGGGGCAGCAGCGCGGGGAGGAGGAGGAGGAGGAGGAGGGCTCCGTGCGGGAGGGCGGGGGGAGCGCTGGGGTTAGGGGGGAAGGGAGGGGGTGATCTCTCCCGTCAGTGACTCTCCCCTCCCCCTCCCCGCTCGCCCGCAGCTCCCGAGAAGCCCGTGAAACAAGAGGAAATGGCTGCCTTAGACGTGGACAGCAGCAGCCACAGCGACTATCTCCAGCACGGCAACGGCGCTGCCTCGGCCTCCGCCGGGGCGGCCACCCCCCAGGTAAGCGCAGGCCCGGCCGGGCCCCCTCCCTTCCCCCCGGGTGACACGTTGGGAGCGAGCGCGGGAGCCGGTGCCGCCGCTTCCTGTGTGCGAGTGTGAGGACGGGAGCCCGAGCCGCTGCCCCGCACTAACCGCCACCCACTTTCTCTCTTTGAACCCGCCCACTGTGGGTAGGACACTCAGCCGTCACCGCTCGCTCTGTTGGCGGCCACCTGCAGCAAGATCGGCCCGCCGTCGCCGGAGGAGGATGAGGCCGCCGCCGCCGCTCACTCTGCCGGAGCGGTAAGTGCCCGCCCCGCCGCGCTCGCACGGCCTGCCGGGGGGAGAGAGCGCGCAGCCAGCCCGCCCGCCTGGGGGGAGGGACGGGACACACGGCACTGCCCGCCCGGGGGAGGGACGATGGCAGGGCCGACCTGCCAAGCGAGGGGTCCCCAGGCTCCCCTGCCTCTCCCGGAGGAGCTGGGCGCCCTGGGGGAGGCGGGAGGGTAACTACCCCGCCTCGTCTCTGAAAGTGGCGCGTTCTCCTTTTTTAAACGGGGGGAGGCGGGAAATCCAACCCCCCCCTCTGAGACCAGCACAATTCCGCCCTCTCCTCCCCACAAAACAGAGAGGAATCTCCCCTACACCTGATCATAGCCAACCCCTTCTCGAGCTGTCAGCCTGGAACCTTTCACTGAACAATACCACAAAATGAAGGCTGGCTGAAAGGGAGGATGCAGTTTCAGACTAAAATGGCTGTGTAGAAATGATCAGAGCACTGGAAACTAGCTGCCTATAGGAACACTTCTCCTAGGTGCAGTTATGCACTCAGTTATAGACCAAGTTTGTACTCTTATCTCTCTGGTGCTGCTTGTTCTGAAAAGAGTCTTGATGAGCTGGATCAGGTTGTAGACTAGAAAGGCATCCCTATAACAGCTTCTGCTGTTTATCTAAATAGCAAGATGCTGGTGGAGACTTTCTAGTTTTTTTATTTTTATTTTTTAATTGGTCAAAGCGAATTAGTGAATTGTGTTTTTGATTATTAAGTTTTCTGATTTTTTTTTTTATGTATAGTAAGAAATATCTGCTTCAGAAGTTGTACATTCTAAATTGACATATGACATCTATTATCATAGGTAAGGAGAGTTACTCAGGACTGGCATTGATGTAAAATAAATAATAGTGTGTTTAAGTACATCTTTCCAGTCATTAGGGAATAATACACACTACATGGGTAAATGGGTTTGCTAGGTTTTTAAAAAGACTTGGTAACAATACAATAATGCTATCAAGATTTTATTAAATTATCTAAATGTTAAAGGGTTAATTTTTAATAGTTTGGTGTTGTCATGTATATATTTCAAAAGCCAGTAAACATTATTTCCACTTTACACAAGGAGAAACTGAGTCACAGCGGTCCCCAAGGTTACACAGTAGGTCAGTGGCTGAAGTAGGAGTAGATCAAAATTCTCCTAGTCCTTTGGCCTGTTCACTACTGTGTGCTTGTCTCCATTTTAATAACCTCTTTTAACTATAAATTAGTTTGCAGCACAATATATAATACAGGACTTGGTTTTTAAAGGTTTTTAGATTGCTAAGTATCCTTAAAAATCTGATTGGTAGTTCCAGATGTACACAGTGCTTTGCAACAGAACTGCCATGAAGATACATATTGGAAATATGATGGTGCTAATACAGCTCTTCTCCATGTGTATACTTTAACAAGTCTGTCACTACTTTACCTCTTTGGAGAGGGGACTTTTTGGGAGGTGGGGTGGTATTTGTACAGTGCTTAGCACAAACAGACCTGATTCCTCATTGGGACCTTAGGTGTGATATCACAGTGTAGATAATACCGATAACCTTTAATTATCAATATATAATTATCAATATTATTCATTTTTTAAGTCTTTAGCTCTTTTGCTTTTTATGTGCATTTTTTAATTTTTGTTTTTCTAATAGATAGCTTTCCTGGGCAAGATCCACCAATTTAGGAGGGACTAAAGCTTTGATTTGAAACAAAAAATGTACACGCTTGCAGTATTTTCCAAGTTTGCAGACAGACCATCCCATCATTTGGTACCAAAGTTTTCAATTTAGGAGAGATGGGGAAAGGAGCTGAGTTAAATTTCTGCTTCCTTTTGGATGACCAAATAGTAGCAGAGGCCATAGTTATTGCTTTTTCTTAATATGCATCTGGCCAGGAGGTTGTGATCGTTACATAAGTTTTGCTACTGGCATTTATGCTGCCTTCACCTCTAGATTGGACTCTGCAATGGGTTCTGTATGAGGCTACACCATAAATCCATTCAAAAGTTGAATCAAATGTCGAATGAGTTAAGTGGAGTATTTCACCATGGGCGTATGACACCAGTGCTTTGTGATCTACCTGTTGGTTTCTGGATTGGTTTATGTTTGGTTTTTGACACAGAAAGTCCTGAGCAGTATGTGACTTGGTTACCTGAGAATCTTTCTCCCCGTGCCATACAGCTACAACTTTGGTTAGCTGAGACACTTGAGTTGGAACCCCTTCCATATGAAAGCTGCCTGCAAGGTCTGTGCGGGCCTCTCTTTTTTGGAGTTAAAGGCATATCTATCTGATAGAAAACAGGCCAAATTTTTCGGCCTTCCTGGCACGGTGTAAAGGCTGTCTTCCCTTTTTTGGGAATTTTAGGTGTGGGAAACTTTGATGTAGTTCCTGACATCACTTTACACACTTGTTTAACTTTAAGCTTCTGAGTAGTCCAAGCGAAGTCACTGTACTACGTGGTGCTTGAAGTTGAGCATGTGCTTGAGTGTTGGCAGGGGTATTGACTTGGTGTAACAGTAGTTTTTTGTTAAACTAGAGTTTTATATTTTAATGGTCTGTTTTTGTTCTAAAATGGTTTTGATATTTTTTATTTGATGGCAAGAGTGCATAGAGCCCTGGATAGGTTCTTTAGTTTTGCTAGTTGGGATTTAAATAAACATCTGTAGTGAGATCAGGGCAGTGGTTCTCAAATCTTTGTACTGGTGACCCCTTTCACACAGCAAGTCTCTGATTGTGACCCCCCTTATAAATTAAAAACACTTTTTTATATTTAACACTGTTATAAATGATGGTGGTGAAGTGGAGTTTGGGGTGGAGGCTGACAGCTCGCGACCCCATATGTAATAACCTCGTGACCCCCAGTTTGAGAACCCCTGGATTAAGGGGTAGGGAAGGTGAGAAGAAAGGAGAAACAAAGTTGTGGAGGAGAAGGAAGGAAAAGAAGAAACTGACACTTGGACTCGAAAAGAGATACAATAAATCCTTGTCTCAACTAGAAGAGTTGCACGTGTAACAAAATCGGTTTTTAATCTAGCTAGTTAAACCAATGCAAACCCCTCATGTAGACACACTTTAACTATTAACCTTCAGGCAAGGGTTAAATTGGCTTAAGTGTGTCTACATTAGGAGTTTGCACTGGTTTAACTACCGTATATACTTGTTCATTAGCCAATTCGTTTATAAGATGACCCCCCAAGATGGATAGGTAAAAATAGTAAAAACTGTGTGACCCTTTCATAAACCGACCCTATATTTCAGGGGTTGGCAAACTTTGGCTCCCAGCCCATCAGGACCTTTTGTTTACCTGGAGTGTCTGCAGGCACGGAGCCCCTTAGCTCACCGTGGCTGTGGTTTGCCATTACCAGCCAATGGGAGCTGCGGGAAGTGGCATGCCACTTCCTGCAGCTCCCATTGCCTGGGAACTGCGAACTGCAGCCACAGGGAACTGAGGGGCTCCGTGCCTGCAGACGCTCCAGGTAAACAAAGCCGACAATGTATTAGATATTCAATTCAATGATTTCATAGAGTTTAAAATCATCAAATTTTGGTGTAGACCCATTCATAAGCCCACCCCCGCGCTTTGGTGCGTCACCTTTTTACCAAAAATATTCAGCTTATGAACGAATATGTATGGTAGATAAGTCAATTTTAAGTCTGGTTGCACTGGTGCAACTCTTGTTATTGTGAACATAAGAATGGGCATACTGGGTCAGACCAATGGTCTATCTAGCCCAGTATCCTGTCTTCCTGACAGTGGCCAATGTCAGGTGCTTCAGAGGGAGTGAACAGAACAGGCAATCATCGAGTGATCCATCCCCTGTCATCCTTCCAGCTTTTGGCAAACAGAAGCTAGGGACACATCCCTGCCCATCCTGGCTAGTAGCCATTTATGGACCTATCCTTCATGAACGTACCTACTTCTGTTTTGAACCCTGTTGTAGTTTTGGCCTTCACAACATCCCCGGCAAAGAGTCTCACAGGTTGACTGTGTGTTAGATCAGGGGTCTCAACCTTTTTCTTTCTGAGCCCCGCCAACATGCTATAAAAACTCAACGGCCCAGCTGTGCCACAACTGTTTTTCTGCATATAAAAGCCAGGGCTGGTGTTAGGGCAGGGACGGACAAACTTTTTGGCCTGAGGGCCACATCGGGTTTCCAAAATTGTATGGAGGGCAGTTAGGGGAGGCTGTGTCTCCCCAAACAGCCAGGCATGGCCCAGACCCCACCTCCTATCTGACACCCCCGCTCCTCACCCCCCACTCCCCTGTTCCCTGATGGCCCCATCCACTAACCCCTGTCCCTTGACCACCCCCGGACCTCCCACTCCTCATTGCCCCCTGCCGCCCTATCCAACCCCCCCTCTCATTCCTGACTTGCCCCCCGGGACCCCTGCCTCATCCAACCACCCCTTCTTCCTGTCCCCTGACTGCCCCCCACTGCCCCATCTAACCCCCCGTCTTCTTCCTGACTGCCGCCCTGGAACTCCTGCCCCATCCCACCCCCCGGTCCCTGCCCTCTGACCGCCCCGACCCCTATCCACACCCCTGACCACCACCCCCAACTCCCCTGCCCTCTATCCAACGCCCCCGGCCAGAGCACTACTGCTCTGCAACTGCGTTGCCCAGCTGCCCAGAGCGTTGCGCCGGGACTAGGCAGGAGGGTCCCGTGGGCTGTAGTTTCCCCACCTCTGCGTTGGGGGTAGCAAGGAGGGCAATTGCCCAGGGCTCCATGCCACAGGAAGCATTGCGAACCTAAGTTGCTCAGGCTTTGGCTTCAGCACTGGGTGGTGGGCTCAGGGTCCTGAGCTGCAGTCCCATACAGTGGGGCTTCAGCTTTCTGCCCTGGGCCCTAGTGAGTCTAATGCTTGGCAGACCCACTGAAACTTACTTGCAGCCCCCCAGGTGGCCTTGGGACCGTGGTTGAGAATCATTGCGTTAGTTAATAGTGGAGGGAAGGGAAGCCAGGAAAGTATGAAGGACTGGTAAATGGTATTTGGCCAGTAAATTGAATCTATAGTTGGACCAATATTATTTGATAAAGTGTCTAAACTTGGCAAATATTGGTCAGTTGTTTGTATGTTCATTCAGTCCTAAGGTACACTTCAAAAAAGTATCAGTAGAAAGTTGACAATGGTAACACAGTATGAACCATATTGAATGTATTCTGTCAAATTGCAGGGAAACTTGCCTTTCAGTGGGGTCTAGCAGCATGGGCTTGTATGTTGAACTCTTGAGCTAGTAGCTGTTGGGTAAACTTTTCAATTTCTGGTTTTTTTTAGGCATTTCTATTACTCCTCAAACATATTAGTGCATCTTAAATTAACTCTCCTCGCTCCAGTGAGGTAGAGGAGCATTAACATTCCCATTTTACAGTTGGGGAATCTCAGTCATAGAGATTTTCTCTCTTTGGCCTTGTCTACACTAGGATAAGCAATTATTGGTATGCTTTCCCCCATGAAATGTGTATCCATGCTGCCCACTATGATTATCATAAGGTTTGTCCCTGTGTCTGCATTAGAGCTGCTTTACACTGATTTCCAGTGGGGAGGCTGTTACTTTTGTGCACCTCAAGTGACAAACAGGTTTGCCAACTTAAAATCCCCCCTGTGTCTCCCTACCATACCCCTTCCTCCCAGTTGCTACCTCCTGTAAAATGTGCTATTGGGCCCCTGCCCAACAAATGCCTCCTGGGCATGTCTGGAGGAGGATTTTTAGAAAGCCACTGGTAATATGGGGAATTAAGGTAATATGATAGGCGGCAGAGTGGGTACTCAGCTAGTGGAAATAAGAATGCTGGCTGACTGAGAGATTTGTCCGTTCTGACAATGGTGGGAGCTGTCAGAGTTGACTGTCCCATTTGTGATTGTGAATTGCATCTGCTGCTCTGATTCAAGCTATACTATTTCTTCCTTCTACAAACTTTTGAGGTAAGTTACACTGATGGTTCCCAGCAACGTTTTTCCATGTATTAAAGGGTGAAAAGTTGGTATAACTTCTGTAGTGTAGACAAGGCCTTTGTTTTACGTTCCTCTGACAAAGTGGGGTGACAGTGTCTTCCTGAAAAACAGTAGACTGACTAGTTTAAGGTTACTGTGGCATAGGTTGATCCATAGAACTAGCCATCGATGCTTTATGCCATCTGAAAACCTAGATGCGTTAAATTCTAACTGAGATGACATGTTTAAAATCATGTTAGAATGAATTTGGGGAAGAGGTCTGGTGGGAGAGAAAATCAAGATAGTAATTGAAATGAGAGGATTTTAAAGTTCTGTATTTTGCAACCTAACAAGAAATGTATGCTTTATACCATTGGAAAGGTGAAAGTTCCTCTTTTACAATTTTATAAATAATTCACTTCTCTCCTAGATGGTGTACAGGAAATCAGATCTTAAAATGCTCATTGGTTCCCCGTTCTGGTAGTGTTTTCTTGGTACTTGCTCAGAACTAAGTACAGAAGTCCTGGAGCTTCCGCTGGTGTAACTTTCATTACTTTTCTTTTAAAGATGACCTGTCAAAGACTAAGTCTTATTGCTTCCTTTGATTTTTAAGATTGTTGGTGTTTTAAAAGGTTTTCTGTTTGTTTTTTATTAAATATATAAACATCAAGAACATAAACACAGGTCTTCTCTCGCAGTGTTGAAGCACTAGTGGGGAGGTACGAGATGTCTATGTGAGTTCTTCATACCTTAAATGAAGGGCTAATGCTATTGAATCCTTTTAACAAAAGATTAATTCAAAAGGATTCTTCCATCAATCTTACACTGTCTATAGTAGGGGTTAGGTTGACGTAACTATGTCACACAGGAGGTGAAATTTTTTACAGCCCTGAGTAACATAGCTAGGTAAGTTTTAGGTGGAGACCGGGCCTTAGCTTAAATGGACTTGAATGTCTAGTGTTTTTTAAAAAAAAAAAAAAAAAAAAAAAAAAAGTTGTTAAGCATCCTAGCCTGCCCTATATCTCAAAGAAACAGAAAAGGCAGATTTGTGTCCTTTTTTATCTCTACAGGTGACCTTTAAAGGAGATTGTTCACTTGAATTACACATTCTTAAACATAATGTATAAAATTGTAATTTCCTTCTTAAAAAAAAAAATTTTTTTTTTCCAATAATTCAAGATGGCATTTTTCCTTTTAAAATCTTAAACTTGATACACTGCTCACTTGTTTCAGTGCACTTTGTGGGGAAAAATGAACATTAGGATGAGTTAAGTGACCTTTCTTGGTCATTTATATATGATTTTAAACATTTAGGGTATCTTGATTGATTTTCCTCTCCCTCATTTCCTGCCCAGACAGTTACAACACTGCAGGGAGCAGGGCCAGTGTGGCAAAAATGTGGCTGTCTGAAGAAGCTGCAGCAGAAGACTGACCTGGCTGGGGTGGGCGCTAGAGCAGAGAAAGGATCCCCCATCCAAGGAGAGACTCCATAGCTTTAGTGAGGAATGCTCCTCTGGGCAGCCCACATAAGGGAATGGATGGGAGATACATAGGGTAGGGAGAGGAGATTACCACCAAGGAACTCAGAGCAGTTAAGGGGATGAGGGTGAAACCTGTCAACCTCTCCACCATACAGAACTGCCCAAGACAGTTGGGCGAGTCTAGAGTCGGTATATGATGCCCGTTTTCCCTCCTCCACTGGAAGCTGGAGCAACCTTGGAATTAGGAGGGAAAACAGCGTTGGTTATTGGTCCTGAGCGCTCTGCTGCTGCTGCCACCGCTTGGCTGAGATCTTCTAGTGGCCCCACTGTGCTAAACCCCACGCCCTGTCAAAGGGCCACTGATAGCATAGTGCAGAGGTTCTCAAACATCATTGCATTGTGACCACCTTCTGACAACAAAAATTACTACATAACCCCAGGAGGGGGGGGATGAAGACTGAGCCCTGCCACCCCCGATGAGGGGGCAGGGCAAAGCTGAAGCCCAAGGGCTTCTGCCCTGGGCGGGGGACATGTAACCTTAGTCTTGGGTGGTGGGATTTGGGCTTTGGCTTCAGCCTTGGGCGGTGGGGCTTGGGCTTCAGACTTGCTGGGGCCCAGGCCAACACCAGCCTTGGTGACCCCGTTAAAATGGGGTCATGAACCACTTTGGGGTCCCAAACCACAGTTTGAGAACCCCTGGTGTAGTGGGACTGCTTCTGGACAGAGCTACCAGCAGAGTACTCAGGGCCGTGCTTGCTACCTAGCCCCGCTGTGTTTCTTGAAGTGGATGCATGTGTGCACCCCTATTATTGTAGCTTTCATATTGGAGGAAGGGTGTTAGTCCATCAATCCTTCCCCCACAATTGTTCTAGGTTACCTCTTGGGGATAGAGGTCATCCTTTAAACTTGTGCACCTCCGCTCCCCCACCATTTGACGTAGGGTTGCTGCAGCCTCTCTTTTTTAGAAAACAAAGTTAGTCATCTTGACCATCATTCTTATAAGAAGGGACTTCAGTAAGGAGAACCTCACCTTGGTGGAGAGCACCTTTCTGTAACAAGCTTGTTGCAATTCCCAGTAGATAAAATAAGTAATCAAAAGACAGAGCAGGCAGCAGTCATAACATGTCTCCCTCCTGCAGCACATGAAACATTGATAACTCCCAAAGGACACTGACCTTTTCAGGTGGGTTTACCATTTGGTTCTTCCTCCTCCGTCACTTTGTCCCTGGCTGCTGATTTTGCTCCCTCTCATTTCTGTGCTTCACTTCCTGATGCTCAACTTAAAGACTTTTGCCAGCTTCCTATTAACTTCCCTCACGTCCTGTTCCCTTCTTGGCGGAAGTGGGTTCTGCTGCAGACACTGCACTTTCCTCAGACCGTTGTCCCTCCCTCTCTCTCAACTGACGTGGAATCTTTGGATGCTGAAATTCTGCACCTTCTCTTCTGAAAGGACAACCCTCAAAGCATTCTGCTTGCTGAGCCGCTGTTGATAGCGAAGGGACCATCACTCTCTGCACCTTGTTCAATATAGCCCAGATGTCGTTAAGTCCTTGAAGGCAAACAGTGTGTTATTTAGGATTGAACCTTTGAGCTCAATAGTAGTCTTAGTCTAAATTAGACATTGCTTCTTTAGGTCAGTGGTAGGATTTATAGTTATTAACGTAACTTAACCCCAGCCCAGCTTGAGAGCACAATAGGATCTGTTACCTCCAGAAGAGATGGCAAGGTACAGTTCCAAGAACTGCTGTACCAACTCTGTGGTCTGTAAGAAAAGGGCAAAATAGTAAAGTTTATTGTGACAGGAATAGTAGAGGACCAGTCAAGGGTGGGGAAAGCTGTCAAACATCCGTCTCCACCATGGTAGCTCAGTCTGCTGTTCTGATATTACCAAATTGGGATAGTAGCCAGAAGCTCTTTTTTCTGCCCCTCGCTGCTCATGGTTCGTGTTGTAGTTGGTGATAGAGCCAGCTGCAGGAGCAACACGCTTGGCTAGCAGATGTTTCCAGGAAGCATCTGCTAGCCAACCACACGCCATATATGGCAGGGTTGCTTCAAAGCTCCCTGCCTGGAGATCCTCATTTGCTCTGTAGTGTGACTAGTAGACCTTGTTATTGGAGAGGGGGAGTGTTGGAGAGCCAAAACACTTGAAGAGAGGGAAAGGATTTCAGGGGACTGCAGAAAGGTGGGGAGCTTCTTTTACAAGGCGGGTGTATGCTCCCAGCATAAGGAAAAGGACAAAAGCCACTGGACCTGGTGAGGGGAAAAGATAGGTGTTTGGGTCATGGCACTCCTATATTGCATAGGAGGTGCGTCTGGTTTGAATTAGTGCTGGAGGAGAGGTTTTCATGTATAGGTACACTGCTGCTTACTAAGCTAAGCCCTGTTTGTAGCCTTGGCAAGTATAGTAGAACCTCAGAGTTATGAACACCAGAATTATGAACTGACTGATCAACCACACACCTCATTGGGAACCGGAAGTATGCAATCAGGCAGTAGCAGAGAACAACAACAAAAGCAAATACAGTACAATACTGTGTTAAACGTAAACTGCTAGAAAATAAAGGGAAAGTTTTTTTAAAAAATGATTTGACAGGATAAGGAAACTTTCTGTTTGTTTCATTTAAATTAAGATGGTTAAAAGTAGCATTTTTCTTCTGCATAGTAAGGTTTCAAAGCTGTAGTCAGTCAGTGTTCAGTTGTTAGCTTTTGAAAGAACAACCATAACGTTTTGTTCAGAGTTAGAAGTTACGAACAACGTCCATTCCCGAACTGTTTGTAACTTTGAGGTTCTACTGTAGTGCTATTCCGTATGCAACTTTCTCATTGACTTATTTAGGCTGCTAAGCTAGGGTTTGCTGCAGCCTCAGTCATTTTGTTGTTGTTGTTCTTTGCCTTGCTCTTCCAACAGATAATAAAAGTGAATAATAGAATGATTATTTTTTAATTAATGCAGAACAGGAGATCAGTTAGCTTCTCTTGCTCCATAGATTTACCCACAATTTTTTTCAGTTTTTTATATTGTTTACTGCACCTTTGGCAGTAACTTTGGAATAGATACTGTCTTTACATCTTGATAGTTTTGTCTGTTTTTAGATAATCATCTATATATTTTTCATAGCATTTCAGCAACCAAGGATTCTCTTAAAATGATACAGTAATAGAAAATTATGGGGCTAACTAGATAGCAGAGGAAAGCTGCGTGTGATATGGCTGGTAGGGGAGGGTCGTGCATTGCGTTGCTTGGCAGAAATTCTTCTCGTCTCTTAAGTAGTGATGCTGAAAGACTGAAAGAGCTTAAATCTTGTCCTTTTCGCAGAAAGGATTGTATCTAATGCAGGAAAAACAGTAAAAGGTTAAAGCTGGGTGGGGGAGTCTTCAAATTGGATCTGCCTTTTTTTCTCCCTGCTCCCTAAAGCCAAAAAATCAGTTTGCTTCTGGGAATAGTAGATACGCTTTTTTGTGGAAACTTCCAAGTAGTTTATTTCTACTAAGGACAAAAATACAAGTTTTGATTTGTATGTAAAAAATTATTCTCTAAAATTGACATTGCATGACAGTTTAGGTCAAAAATGTAGGTTTCATTATTGGGAAGGAGGCTTACAAAATCGAATAAAACTATTTCTACTAGGGCTTTCAATTAATAGCGATTAACTCAAAACAAATTAACGCGATTAAAAAATCTCTATTAATCTTAGTTTTAATCACACTGTTAAGAGAATACCAAATTAAATTTATTATAAATATTTTGGATATTTTTCTACATTTTCAAATGTCGATTTCCATTACAACGCAATACAAAATGTACAGTGCTCACTTTATATTATTTTTATTACAAATATTTGCACTGTAAAAAATAAAAGAAATAGCATTTTTCAATTCACCTCATACAAGTACTATAGTGTGATCTCTTTATTGTGAAAGTGCAACTTACAAATGTAGAAATGTTTTTGTTACATAACTGTACTCAAAAATAAAACAATGTAAAACTTTAGAGCCTGCAAGTCCATTCAGACCTATTTCTTGTTCAGACAATTGCTAAGACAAACAAGTTTGTAGATATTTACGGGATATAATGCTGCCCTCTTCTTATTAACAATGTCATCTGAAAGTGAGAACAGGCGTTCACATGGCACTTTTGTAGCTGGCATTGCAAGGTATTTACGTGCCAGGTATGCTAAATATTCGTACACCTCTTCATGCTTCAGCCACCGTTCCAGAGGACATGCTTCCATGCTAATGATGCTCATTAAAAAATGTGTTAATTAAATTTGTGACTGAACTCCTTGGGGAGAATTGTTTGTCTCCTGCTCCATGGTTTTACCCTCATTCTGCCATATATTTCTTATTAAGGCAGTCTTGGAAGATGACCCAGCCTGTGTTCTTCAATTTAAGAACACTTTCATTGCAGATTTGACAAAACGCAAAGAAGGTACCAATATGAGATGTCTAAAGATAGCTATAGCACTCAACCCAAGGTTTAAGAATCTGAAGTGCTTTCCAAATTCTGAGAGGGATGAAATGTGGAATGTGTCAGAAGTTTTAAAAGAGCAACACTCCAATTCAGAAACTACAGAACTTGAACCACCAAAAAAGAAAATCAAGCTTCTGTTGGTGGCATCTGACTCAGATGATGAAAATGAGCACGTCAGCCCGCACTGCTTTGGATGTTATCGAGCGGAATCCATCATCAGCATGGACACGTCCTCTGGAAAGGTGGTCAAAGCATGAAGTGGCATACAAATGTTTAGCATATCTGGCATGTAAATACCTTACAATGCCGGTATAACAGTGCCATACAAACACCCGTTCTCACTTTCAGGTGACATTGTAAATAAGAAGTAGGCAGCATTATCACCAGTAAATTTAAACACATTTATTTGTCTTGGCGATTTGCTGAACAAGAAGTAGGACTGAGTGGACTTGTAGGCTCTGAAGTTTTACATTGTTTTATTTTTTGAGTGCAATTATGAAAAAAAAATCTACATTTGTAACTTGCACTTTCACGACAAAGAGATTGCACTACAGTGCTTGTATGAGGTGAATTGAAAAATACTATTTCTTTTGTTTATATTTTTAAAGTGTAAATATTTGTAATAAATAATATAAGTGAGGACTGTATACTTTGTATTTTGTGTTGTAATTGAAATCAATGTATCTGAAAATGTAGAAAACATAAAAAATATTTAAATAAGTGGTATTCAACAGTGCAATTAATTTTTGTAATCATTTGACAGCCCTATTTTCATACATATATGTGAAAAGATTAACATTGCCCCGTAGTGCTTGCATCCGAACAGTCGGTCATTGCTGCTGGTATGGGAATCAGAAAGTGAAACTGTCTAAAGGAGATCAGAATAGTTTTTTTTATTCAAGATGAGCAAGCTGGAAAACATCAATAGCATAAATAATGAAAAGTAAACTAGCATTTAAGTAATTACGTTAATCTACTGTAGTGGTAATAGCACAGGTAAGGAGGAATTTGATTTTTAAACTGATAAGGTATGTTTTAACTATCAGGAATTCAAATGAATACACACATGTAAGCATTAGGAATGTTAACCTGAATTCTTAATATTGCGTTTTGAAAAAGCTCTATTTTTTTGTTTCTATTGATAGAGTAATTTATGTAGTCTTTTCATTTGTGGGACTTGATTTTGTGGTATATTTAGGCACTCGCTGACTACAAGGCTATATATTTATTTATTTATTTATATATATATATTTGAAGTTCTGAATCAGCTACTGCTGTTCATGTGGGTTACGTTGCATGTATGTCAGTAGCATACCAGCCTCTGGTACAATATCATATTGAATGTAATGCATGCTTGTTTTAGCATATATGATCTGTATATTATATTTCAAATGTTTTTCCTTTTTTGTTTTTGCTCAGACAGGGGATTTGTCTTCTGTACAATTAGCAGGAACTCCAAATAGATGGGAGGTTCTGTCTGCAGCTCCTACCACTATAAAGGATGAAGCTGGTAATATAGTACAGATTCCAGGTGCTGCCACAGTAACTTCAAGTGGACAGTATGTCCTTCCCATTCAGAGTTTGCAAAATCAACAAATATTTTCTGTTGCACCAGGATCAGATTCATCAAATGGTACAGTGTCTAACGTACAATATCAAGTAATACCCCAGATCCAGACGGCCGATGGTCAGCAGGTTCAGCTTGGCTTTGCAACCTCTTCTGATAATGGTGGTATAAATCAAGAAACTGGTCAAATTCAGATCATTCCTGGCTCTAATCAAACCATAATTGCCTCTGGAACACCTTCAGCTAATATTCAGAATCTCTTATCACAGACTGGTCAAGTTCAGGTTCAGGGAGTTGCAATTGGTGGTTCTTCCTTTCCTGGCCAAGCACAAGTAGTTGCTAATGTCCCTCTTGGACTACCAGGAAATATTACTTTTGTACCCATCAATAGTGTTGATCTAGATTCTCTGGGACTCAACAGTGGTTCTCAAACCATGACTGCAGGCATTAATGCAGATGGACATTTGATAAATACTGGACAGGCCATGGATAGTTCAGACACTTCTGAAAGGACTGGTGAACAAGTTTCTCCTGAAATTACAGAAACTACCACTGATAATGACTTATTTGTGCCAACATCATCTTCATCACAACTGCCTGTTACCATAGACAGTACAAGTATATTGGAACAAAATGCAAACAGCTTGACCACAACTAGTGGGCAAGTACACAGTTCTGACCTTCAGGGAAATTACATCCAGACATCAGTCTCTGATGACACACAGGCTCAGAATATTCAGGTCTCCACAGCACAGCCTATTGTACAACACATACAACTTCAGGAGTCTCAGCAACCAACCAGTCAAGCCCAAATTGTACAAGGTATTGCGCAACAGACAATCCATGGTGTACAAGCAAGTCAAGGTATATCACAACAGGCTCTACAAAATCTTCAGCTGCAGCTCAATCCTGGAACTTTTTTAATTCAGGCACAAACAGTGACCCCTTCTGGGCAGATCACTTGGCAGACATTTCAAGTACAAGGTGTCCAAAACTTGCAAAACTTGCAGATTCAGAATGCACCTGGACAACAGATAACTCTAACACCTGTGCAGACTCTTACTCTTGGTCAAGTTGCAGCAGGTGGGGCCTTGACTTCAACTCCAGTTAGCCTGAGTACTGCTCAATTGCCAAATCTACAGACAGTTACAGTAAACTCTATAGATTCTGCTGGTATTCAGCTGCACCCAGGAGAAAATGCTGACAGTCCTGCAGGTATTTATCTTACTCTAACTCTTTGTGAAAAATGGCTTTTTTTTTTTTCCTGTATGTAGTTTGTTTGAACAGTGATAATCATAACTACATTGTTTTGCTGAGGATGCATACAAAATACAGGTTTCAGAGTAACAGCCGTGTTAGTCTGTATTCGTAAAAAGAAAAGGAGTACTTGTGGCACCTTAGAGACTAACCAGTTTATTTGAGCATGAGCTGTAGCTCACGAAAGCTCATGCTCAAATAAACTGGTTAGTCTCTAAGGTGCCACAAGTACTCCTTTTCTTTATACAAAATACAGTTAGCTGATCAAGTTATACTAGTACTTTGAACAACTGATTCACAGAACGTAGTCAAATACACTCTCTAAAGTGTAAGTTACCTTGA
The DNA here is from genome assembly GCF_015237465.2 of Chelonia mydas. Lineage (NCBI taxonomy): Eukaryota > Metazoa > Chordata > Testudines > Cheloniidae > Chelonia > Chelonia mydas. The sequence continues at coordinate 41,266,991 of NC_051251.2, read as the reverse complement.
CTTTTCAAATTAAAGTAGTCAACATTAGCACCTTCTAAAATGGTGTCTCTATGCTTCTAAGTTTTCTGAAACAGGGGACTTCTCTTCTAAATTGAGGGGACTCTGACCATCAGATTTACAGGGCAGCAGTGCCATTACCTTACCTCCCTTCTAGCAGGGACCCTCATCATATAGTCTATCAACTTTTATAGGAAAAATCCAAACGCTTCTCAGGATACCACCCTTCTCTGAAAACATTCATGGATCCTTAGGTGTCATGTATCAGAGGTTGAGAACCTCTGCCATTATTGATCTACCATTTTGTTAATCTTGTTTCCTACCAATTTAATTTAAACAAAACTATGGTTACAGAACTTGTACAAGTAGTAGTGAAACAAATGCACAAACATCTACATGGTATCTGTGTTTAAGAACGAGTGACTTTTACTGTCTAGTACAACTTGTTTGCGCAATGTTTATTATACATACCGCTTATAAGTTTATTATAACTTACCGCTTGTAAGTTATAAGCTGCTAACCGCTTGTAAGATAATGCTTGTAGATATCAAAAGTTAGAATGTTTGACATTTATCTTCATAGGTAAGATAAGAATTGTAATTATTTCAGAAAAAGTCTTTCCAACAGTGAATTTAAAATCCAAAATTGAAGACCGTTTACTCTTAGCCTATGTGATTTAAGATAATCATGTTAATTAAGGCTCTGATTCAGCATGGTACTTAAGCACACATGTTTAACTTTAAGTGCATGAGTAGGTCCAGTTAAATCAATTGGACTTCTCATGGGCTTAAAGGTAAATGTGTGCTTAAGTACTATGCTGGATCAGGGCCCAAGTGTCAAAGACTTGGTAGTTTTGGGCTTGAATGGTTATTACTATTGTGTATCCAGCAATTTTGCTTTCCATTCAGAATCCAAAATTTCATTCTAAAATAATAAACCATAATGCTTTCTTCTAATTCTTTTCCTTGTGAAGATGGCCTCAGATCCATGTGCTGTTGCACCATTAAGTTATTAAGGAAAATTGTCTAGACCAACAATAACAAAGTAAAATATAGCCCTCATCCATTATCTTATATAGTACTAGAAACATGATCCAGGGTGAGAGAGAAGAGACGAGAAGGGAAAGCATACAGAAACCAAAAGAGAAAAGTATGCACACAAGGAGTGAAAAATGAATACTGCCATGGTATAGTTCCACTGTCAGTTAGTTTGGCCCCTTGCTTTCTGGGCCTTTTCAAGAGGGGAATGGCTTACATCACAAAGTTTGAATGCCTTCTGAATGGCTGCAGGGACAACCCATCAAGCCTTCCCTGACGGAGTATTTCTGATATGGCTAGGGAAGGAAGGTAAGTAAAGGGGGCAATGTGGACAAAGTTCACAGAAATAATGGATTACGGGAGAAGGAAATTGTATGTAAACCAGTGGATCAGCAAAATTTGATTATAATTGAGACTAAGTGGAGATTATAGTTAAGGTTTTTGCTATCTTTCTGATAATGGTAAATGGGTTAGTAGTTTTTGTTTTTCAAGTCCCTTCCCTAAACTCTTTGAGAACTTAATCTGTCCTTCCTTCACATATCAGACCACTCCTTTCCCCCAAAATCACAAATAAAAAAATTTAAATCCATATTATTTGGTGCATGTCTCCGCAGAAACTTTCAACATAGTTTCTTCAAACCAATAGAATCAGATTGAATATTCACTTCCAATATTTCAGATTTCCTGCACATATCTGATATTCTCTATTAAAATGGCTAAACTCTGTCTCCATTCACCACAACCTTCTACTGCTGTAGTATAGTGTTCCATTCTTACCTTTTTATTTATAACTCTCTGTAGCTTTTGCAATACCATAGATTTTCTCTATCTTAGAGGATATGCATATAAAATAGGTATGGGGAATAATCACTGGGGTTGGAGAAGAAATTATGCTTTTCTGGCCTGAAAAAGGGAGGGGAAAAAAGCTTAGGTTTGTTTTTTTGTTTTCTCTTCAATGAAAGGGGAAGAGATGAGGAGTGAATAATAGAACAAGAGAAGGTAAATCAATAAGATACATGTGACAGGTTATTTTATTTTGGGCTGTTGAAAGAATCCATCTTTACCACATATGAAGAGGATTGCAAAATTTTAAGGTGCGGGGAAGGGTTTTCATTGCATTTCTTTATTTTACTAGGCAAACTGAAGCACTAAAGCTCCTCCTTTCACAGAAGGCATAATTAAGTTGTATTCCGCTTATACTCTTTAAAGTTTTCCTTTTGGGATTTATAGCCCTAGGAGAAATAACATCTGCTTATGCTTTATCTCAGGCCAGAACTGATTGGTGTGTGTGAAGTTTCAATAAAATCATGTGAGCTGTTATGCAGTTGTGAAGTATGTAGGTCCAATTAGAGTTTGGTCCCTTCAACCTTGATTTACTGTTAAGAGGTGCTCTTCTCTACCTTGGTTTCAAGGGACTCTGAAGAGGACATCTTTACTCCTGAGAGATTTAGTCAGCATCAGACAAAAATGCCTCATGAGTAAACAAAGCGGAAAATCAAAAGGAAAAACAGTCAGATACTGCAAAATAAGTTAAGTCTAGTGAGAAAGGGACAGTTTGTCTCTTTACTTGAAAAATAGGTTGTTACTGCTTTTAGTTCTAACAGTGTGTATAATACCTTACGTATATGCAGAACCTTCCATTATACTGAATCAGTTCTGAAGGAAAATCTTCATCTTAAATTAGTTAACATCCTGTTTTGGGATGTTTACAAGAGCTCATGTTACCTCCTGTTAAGCTTGTTATTGTCCAGAGTGGGAAAAGCAAGTAGTAGACAGTCGGGTCTGAAGCTATCTAGATCTGAGAAGTGCAGAACAAAGTACAGCAAATTTCCAAAATGTCAAGTACTGTCAAAAAGGTATTTTGCTCCCCTAGATTCTTGGTTCAGTTCCTGATGCTCTTACTAGAAATTAACCATAAGGAAAGATCTCTAGCAGCTTTCTCCTTTTACCTGCACTTATCAATGACATATTGCATGCCCGCTGTAAAAACGAGAGGCTAGGTGCACATGACTTGTATTTGAAGGCTACAAATTACTGCTTAGCTGTCCCCCCAAAATATTCCGTTTCAGTCACATAATATAATTTCTCCTTCTCCAAATGTAGACTTTAAGTTGTTGCGTTGCTTTTGGAGACCCTTAAAACTTAAACATAAAAAAAAAAAAAAAAAAAAAGACCATGTACGTTAGCTCCTCTGAAGACATTTCTCTAGATAATTGATGAGTCGAATGGAATCTAATTTTAAAGGCTTCTCAAATTAGTTATTGTAAACTATTGAATCCCACTTTAGAGTGGTTACTCCCTTAAGTAAATACAACTTGATCAGTTCTGATCAGGGTTTCTTCATTAGAAGCTGGATTTAGTTTTATGATGGTACTTTTGGTTCCCAAAAGTAATGTGAAGAAAACTGATAAAGCAGTTGGAATAGTAGTAGCTCTTGCCAAGGGAATGTACACAGCTGGGCTGATATTGCACATCTGTCAGGTTCATCTTATATTTAGAAAAACCCCAGAAGGGTTTATACCTATACCTGAAGGTCTTATAAACATTTTGCTGACTTTATCCAAATATAATTCCAGCTATAATTCCAAAGTAAATGGTATAATGTAAAGCTTGTTTAATTTAAGATCTGTTGAGGAAGGAGTTGTCCTCTCAGTCCCAGTCCTTTTTCTCCCAACAGTGTCTTCCTGTAGATCTATATACACAGCTGCTCAGAGAATTAGGTACCTGCTGCCAGTGAAGCTCATCATCATTCATACCTGCTAATCCAGTGGCTCTCAACCTTTTTTACTGGTGACCCCTTTCACATAGCAAGTCTCTGAGTGCAGACCCCCCCTTATAAATTAAAAACACTTTTTTATATATTTAACACCATTATAAATTCTGGAGGCAAAGCAGGGTTTGAGGTGGAGATTGACAGCTCGCGACCCCCATGTAATAACCTCACGATCCCCTGAGGGGTCCCAGTCCCCAGTTTGAGAACCCCTGTGCTAATCAACTCATGCTGGATATTAGAGAGCAGGAGAGGTGGTCTGCTCATAAAGGAGATTTAATCCTATCCATACCAGAGCCTGAGGTCCTTATCACACTGACATAAAAGTAGCATAAACTAGTAATTTTAAATTTGGCCTTAAAAGGGCCAAATAGTTTTCTGGATAAATACTTGCTCAAGTGACAAACTTTAATATCTTGCCAGGTATCTTTCACCTCCAGGATAACTACACCACATTATTAATATAAAACTTTTCTGGCATCTTTCTTGCATACACTGACTGAAACAAATAAGAGATTGACGGCTAACATATGAAACGTGGCTTTAAAAAAACCAAAACTTTTAACATCTTGGTAATGACTAAAAAACAGAATACACACATTTGTAGCTCTCAGGTTAGTTCTCAGAAAACTTCAGTATTTCTGGTGGAACACTGTGAACCATTGTTTATAAAGGAACTGTCAGTATGAATTTTTAAACTTGACACATTTCACAACAGCAGTTTTCTGCTCCCATATTATTTAGAAAAGTTTTGTGTATGGGCCTCAGACCAGCAACGCCAAACATGCTTAGTCCTTTCAGTTTATGCTCCTGCTTGCTGCCTATTAAGTTTTACTTTCAGCTTTGCTGCTGCTATTACTAAGAGCCACTTTGACAAGTTAGAGCTTGTTCCAGGGGCCTCTGGTTGTCTTGGGTAACTTCCCCACATCAGAGATATTTAGAACAGCGATGTGGAGCTTGATCCTCACCTTTACCACTCACTTATTCCTTAGTGCAAGCCTCCAGGTTGGATGTTCGTTTTGGTAGGGCAGTCGTACAATACTTTTCAAGGAGGCCTCCATTCACTCAGATCCTAGCACCGGTAGCACTGTTTGATGGTCACCAAGACAATCACTTGAGGATGAGAGATTGGCTACGTACCTTACAGTAACTGGTTCTTGGAGATGCACTGTCCATACAGATTCTAAGACCTGTCCTCCATCCCTGCTGATCAGAGCTCTTCTCCTATGGAATTTTTATGGGGAACAAACTGAGTGAGAGTTGTGGCCATCCCGCTTTTTATGCCTTCAATTTTGGGGCTTGAGTGTGCATTCATGGCACAGGTAGGGCTCAGTGGACACTGCTATTCAAAAATAAAATCTGATCTCGCATACACACCAAGAGAGGTTATCCATGCAGATTCCAATCTCGAAGAACCATAATTACTATATGGTAAGTATTCTTTGCCACATAATATGTATTGTGATACTGACTTAAGCTCTATTAAGACTATTTTTAAATGACTGACTGATGAAGCAATACATGTGGTCCTTTAAAACAGGTATTTTGTGGCATGCTTTGCAAGAATGGTTTTAAATGCACTTTTGCTGATCTTGATTATTGATACAGTACTTTAAAACTCATTACTTTAATTGTGAAATGAAAGACTGCCTACCAAGACCTGAGTTTAGCCTTTGCGGTTTCTAGTCTCCATGCAACAACTGATTATTTTAATAAATTAAGACCTGATTTAAAGCCAGTTAAAGACAATGGTAGACTTTCCATGGAGTTCGGTGGGCCCAAAGTATTGCAGGAGTGATATACCCTGAAATTCCTTCCATTGGTTTAGGATTTAGTGTTGTAGGAGAAATACAGAACCTTGAACAGAGGTCTTGGCGGGAAAAATCAATGTGGAAATGACTTAAACCTGCTTTGTTTAAAAGAATCTGTGCTGTGACTCTAAGAGTCAAGGAAGTGGGGTGCTAAGGTGATTTTAGGCCACCTTTGCACCCTTCTGATGATGGCTGCTCCAGAGGCCTGCATAGCATATGGTGTAATTTAAGCAGCTCTAGAAGGCCTTTTGCGTTATGGCAGTATGTCATCAGCTTCCAATGGGCAGCAGTGCTTCCTGGAATTTGGTTCCACCAACTCCTGTAAGACTGACTATGCTGGTATTTGCAACAGGGTCTTCAGAAGACAGCCAGGTTCCATAGTTGGGGGAATGTTCCATCAGTTATATTTGTAGCTTCTAGAGCTCCTTTATTTTGCTGAGTGCTTCAGCTTCAAATTTGGGTGGAGTTGAAGCAAAGGGATCGGTTTACCCAACAAGGGGTTTTGCCTAACTTTTATAAAAGGCAAATATTCTGCTTGAAACTGATAATAGGCTTTCCTGATCATCAGCAAGTTGATGTAGTTTTCAGCAGGGATTCCTGAAAGATGACCCTTATTAAGCACTAATGATGTAACTGCCACACCCATAAAGAGTTCCTGTTCTGAAGAGTTTAGTCTGAGACACAGAAGACTGCTGCTGTTGGGAGACTTAGAGGAGGAAGTTAGTTTAGATTAGCACAAACAAAAATCTCACCCAAGAAATCTGACTCTTGCCTAATATGATTCAGCAGAGTTTCTTCCCATCCAGAAGTATAAGCAAAGAAAGCTATGACGCTGAGAGGAGCTGTATTACACACAGAGATGTGGAGGACATTGCTGCATTGAAGAAAAAGAGAGAGACTGAATCACAGAGGCCTGACATCCTATAAGAGGACAAAGTGGTGACTTTTGTCTCGCTTATTTAAAAAGTTCTCAGACTTTCAAAGGGACCCAGCTATATAGAATTAATTAACTGGAAATGCAAGTTGAATGTCTGCACTCTTAAGACCTCTCTCTGACTTAACTGTGATACCCATGAGGAAGTTGACTTGGGGTGGTGTCTGAGAACAATAATTCTAACTCTCTGGTGGGAGACTTGTAAAGCTTAACTGAGCAGGCAGACTGGATGATTTTGGTGTCCAGGGGAAGAGGCTGCATTTGTGTTAATTGCAATTATACAGTTCATCAAATCCAGTGATGCTTACTAAAAGCATTTGTGGATGGATGAATTGCATCAGCTGTGTGGGGGTACCCCCTTTTCCCTACAGTAATGGGGAGCTCACCTGAAGTGAGGTCTAAAGTGACCAGATTAATTCTTAAGTAGTTTAATAATAATTCTACATAAATAGAAGTACTCAAGCAGAAACCATAAAGTAGACAGGTTCTTCCTCTCAGTACTTTCTGGGGTTTAAGATTGTGTCTGTGACAAAGTACTGGGGAAAAGCAGCAGATCCAGCACTTTGATCACAGCAATTTCAGGTAAATGCCCCATGCACACTTAAATATGGGAACTGTGCCAATTTTGATAGGCTGGAGAGAGTTAAAAGCTATCACTTCTTTAACTCAGAAGGTACAAGGGCATAGGAAGAAAATGAAGGGAGAAGAGAGAAAGTGAAAGAACTGTGGGCTGGTAGAGCCAGGCCCACAAGAAGTCTCTCCCTTGCTGGGCTCAGGAGCCTTAAAGACCCAGGATACTGTTAAAGGTGCTGCACAATCTGTAAAGGTGGTAGGAGCAAAGTTTTTAAATAAATCACTGGATGCTTTACCTGAAGAAGGTCTCTGAAAAGTTTTTGTCTGGAAAGAGGCAGGAGTGGAGCATGCCCATGTCGCAGCGTCCCAGATATCGACAGGATCGGATGCAGCAACTGTCTCCTTAGTGGACTGAACGATAAAGAGTTTGATTAGAATTCAAATGTTTAACAGCTCTTCATAGGGTTCTATAGACAGATTATCATTTTTAACCTTTCAGTTGAGCTTAAAGACCTGATCTTGATGGTTGAGTTAAAAGGTCTAATGTAGCTGCACTCTGGAAAGTAGATCGCTGATTTGCTCATCCTAACAATGGCTGGTTTGAGGAGCTAGTTTGTACCCATGCTTTTATAAAAGCCTTGGTTCTGAGACAAACTACTTTTAGACAGAATTACCAAGAAATTAGTAAGTGAGCAGAATTTCACTTCTATATTTTTCTGTACCGCTGTACAGGTTCAACAGAGTTTGAAAACCACAGATATCTTTGAGATAGTATCAGCTGACAGTCCTGCAGGCAGGAGAGCCAGATAAGCCAAAAATTAGTGGAATGAAACTCTTAATTTCTCATTAAAAAAATAATGCAGGAGTATACTACTTTAAATCCAGTTGAGGCAGAACAGGAATGGGAATTTAAGAGAGAAGGGCCAGAGCCTTTTGCCTTAATTCTGATCCAGTTTGACTGATGTTTTTGTCATGTCATATGAGAAGCAAATGGCCGAGCGGTACCAGACTGATATATCAGAAACTTTAGAAAAATCCTTTCCATATTAGATTAGCTAGTCATGGTAGCTGCAATAGCAAACCATACTTAAGGACAGTTTTCATACATGGCATTGACATCTGCTCAGTTTCACCCCATTACTGGACTAGATGAACTCTCAAGGACCCTTCCAATCCTACGATTCTATGATTACTACTAGGGTATTCCTTTCCTAAGCTCAGCTCTTTGAAGCAGTTTCTTACTTACTGTTTTGTCCATCAGATATTTGTAAACTCAGATTGCAGGTTTTAGTCAGGGTTCTTCGTATTTTGCAACTGCAGAATTCACTCCTTGCTGCAGAATTGTAGACTAGAAGCTCAGCTTTCATCTTATGAAAAATCCATCAACAAACAAACCCACACCTATATCTAGCCCCACAGATGCCAAGAAAAACTTGAAAAGGTGAACAGAATGGAAGCCGTTGCAGTGGGTCTTCATGCACTTTTAGAAACCGGAAACAATTAGCTTCTGAGTTTGTGAACTGTTCATTTCATCTTAATAAAATATATATGGCATGTTGAAACTGAAAGCAAGGGACAGTGTGAAATAGGAGCATAAAAATGCAGTGGGTAAGATTACTGGCACTACTTGTTTCATACTTAATAAAAACCTGTATATTAAAAAAAGTGTATCTGAAGCTGCCACAGAATTTCCATCAGTTTGCCATAGGTTCTAGGGACCTTGCAACAGAATTTAGGTCCATTGTGTGTCAGAGTACAGGGAGGAGGGCCTTGTTCATCAGTCAGGCCTCAGAGCACTGTAGTTCATCGAGGCACCAAAAGGCAACTATGGAAATGCAATACCAACATTCAGTGTGGTGGCATACTAAAATGCAAGTGAGGGCATTTTGATTATTTTTTATATGTCTGACTGTTCCCTGCATGGTTTCCCCTTAGTCCTTGAAGCACAATTACCTACACAAAAAACTGAATGAGGGGTTATATTCCTAAGTTTTAGCCCTTTCCCTTGGCTCTTCTCACAAGAATTTGAGGAGGAGAATGATGATCAGTTTATGTGGCAGGGAGTTTCTTTTTGAAAACCCCTTTATTTTGAGCTGTGGAGTTTTTTGCGTAGTCCTATTTGTAAATTATACTTTTTATTGTGTTTGTGTATGTGCTTAGAACGTAGGATGGTCTCATTCTTAAAAATATCTAAAGAAATGGTTATAATTTTAGAAACAATACAAAAATGCAAACAATACTGAAATACTTGTTTTGACTTTAATTTCTAGGGGGGCTTGATTTAGCTGCTTGTGTAAATTTAAACCCCAAGATGATACAGTAAATTACTGAAGGTTCATAGGAATTTTTATTTTTTCCCTGTGTCCTTAGCGTTTCAGAATTGCCCTTTGGTGGGAGTTCTGCAAATAAAAAAGAGATTGCAAGACACTGCTTAAATATAGCTGTTAATTTAAAGAAACTAGAACTTTGCTGTGTTACAGGTTTTTTTTTTAATAAAACTAACTGAAAAGGTCTTCAAATGCAGAAAATTGTTATTCTGAAAAAGTTTCCCCTGTTCCTCAGTCACCCACCGCTGCTCAGGTTCAGGTTTGTGCAGTTTTTTTCTTGCACATATCAAAATTACAAACTAAAGCAGTACTAGGAATGTAACTCCATTTTCTGATGTACATGTTCAGGGTGGTGTTCTGTCTTGCAGAAGCTCTGAACTTGGGTCTCACAGGTTTATAAAACAAACACTGAATCTTTCAGTTTACCTTTAAAATTACAAATACATGCATTCAGATAATGTAACATTTTGAGTAGTTTTGTGTTTATTTTTCAAGCATTTTAATTTACCTTTTACCACTCACTAAGTTTCTGAATAAGTATAGTATTAACATTTTTTAACTTTAGGCTTTGTCTGCATGGGAAAGTTGCAACAGTTTAACTTAAATCTGTTTTTAAACTGATCTAGTTAAAGGCTGTGCAAACCCCTGTAAGGACTCTACTCTTTGAGCCCCAACTAAAAGACATGGTCTTGGTGGCCTTCTCTACCAAGAACAGTTCAAACTTTAAGTTTTAGATGTATTCTAGTTTTGGCTTGCTCTTTGAAATTTAAAGTTAAATACTCATTTTAAATATGGAATAGGCTACAGGGCACAGCCGCAATGTCAGCACACACTAAAAACTGTTGACTTTAGAATGACACACAGTGCTCTTTGCAGTAGAGGTTTCATCATTATGGTTTGCTTCTCTCTGTTCAATGGGCTACTTATGGATCTGTGTTTTGTTCTTTCCCTTAGATATTAGGATTAAAGAAGAGGAGCCTGATCCAGAAGAGTGGCAGCTCAGTGGTGATTCTACACTGAATACCAATGATCTATCGCATTTGAGAGTACAGGTGGTAGATGAGGAAGGGGACCAAACACATCAAGAAGGAAAAAGATTGCGACGAGTTGCTTGCACCTGTCCCAACTGTAAAGAAGGTGGTGGGAGGTATGCAACTATTTAGGTCCATATAATACATGTTATGCGGAAAACAAATAATGAGGAAAAACAAGAAACTCAATTATAAACTTCTTGACTGTAGCTATGGGAGATCTTTGGGCACTGAGCTTATGCAATAAAACATCTCCAGCTCTTATTTTGTGTTTACAGGGGAAGGGTCAGATTCTACACTCTAGTGAGTCAAGTTTTACTCCATGCTTGTTGAGTTGTCCCACTGAAATGAATGGGACTACTCAGCATGAGTAAGGGTGGCAGAACATGGCCCTGAATAATACGAAAGTGTGTTGAGTTTTCTATATATGCAGATCTGAGATTGGCTTCCTACCATATCTCAATTTTCAAGCATTTGATTTAGTCCTGTGTTTGTGTATTTCCTGATTGATTAAACAAAGGCTTCCACAGCTTTGTCTCCTATAGTGAAGGGAATGGTATGAAAAGCTGAGACAGCCTGGATTTTTTTTTTACTTGCAACATTTTTACTCTGTAGAGACCTATTGTGTTTTGACATATTTTCAGTAAAGGATCTTGTTATGGGTGTCGGAAACTGGAGGAGGAGGGAAGAAGTTGTTGCCTTTCTGAAATGGAAATATCTAGGATAGCATTATTGTATTTGAAACTATTGTATATTGGAAAATAGCCTTTGTACTGGAATTTTCATGTCCATTTTGGCAACCATGTCGGTAACCATTTTAAATGGGCACTTAATTTATTTGAAAATCAAATATAAACTTTTTGGTTCTGTTTTGAGGACATATTGACATCCTAAGGTTCTACAAACCTGTTACTGTCTAAGGATTGTGAGAGGCTAGCTAAGTCTGGCTGCCCCTGTTGCTTCCACATCTTCTCTGTTGGTTTGTTGATGTGCTTGCAAGGAAAGTACCTAGATTAGCCAGCCAAAGTATTTCCTGGCAAAATGATACAATACAACTTAATTATGGGCAGAGCTGTTAGCAGTGTTTATAGTTAAAGTAGCTTCAACTCTTTGTATTATAAAACCCTATTTTCAGGTGCTTATAACTTCACTGGGCTCTAACCATTTGGGCTGAAGTTTCCTATCCCTGGTGTCTGCCTCAGGCTGACTTTTTTTTTTTTTTTTTTTTTTTTTTTTTTTTTAAGTTTCAGTAAAACTGGTTCAGTAGTTTCTGAGAACATAATTAAGTTAAAATATGTTGATTTTCCCACCTTAAACTTATATCTGTTTCACTGAGAAGCTTTAGCACCTCCATGCTTTGGAGTTGGGACTTGAAATTTGCTAAGGGGGTTGCCTTGTTGCCGGTGATGTGCCTTTTTGAGCCCCTATGAAAATCTCAGATTTGGACAAATACACTTCTGAAAAATCAGAATTAGCACATGCTCAGTAAAGGTTTGCTATAGGCTGTGAGTTAAATTCTCTGAAGATTTCTTCTGCAACGGTCATGCTCCTGTATGCCAACTAGATATTGCATGCACCATCCTCACAGAGTGACTGAGCTTGCTTCATCTGAGGGCTGCAGGGGCTAAGAAGGACTTTCCCTGCAAATGCTCCTCCCAGTAGTGAGGGGTTGCTATAACACCACGCATCAAAACTGAGAGCAGGAATACCGTCTCTCCTGTGCTTTCAGGGTTCCTATTGCAATCTGCTGGTGCCCAGTCAGCATGGAAAAAGTAGCCTGGCTGGACTTTAGAGGGTGGTGGTTGGGAGAGCCCGAGATGGGAGATGGGAGCTCGGGAAAAGATGAGAGTAAACAAGTAGTGCTGGTTTGTGGGGGAGGGAAAGGGGGAGGAAAGGGTAGGTAAGAGGGACACTGGGACAGGAACCAGGGGTGTGAGGAGGACTGGTTTGAGGGTGGAACTGTCTAACCAATAGAGTGCATTCTCCTCCAGAGCCTGGATTTGAACACAGGATTTTTGAGTTTCAGTATTCATATGCTGTCTAGTAAATAACTGTATCCCTACGGATAAAATGTATGTCTTTTCCTCCTCTAATGACTGGTGACCATTTAAAACTGACTACTATTGCTACCAATTCCTCAGTTAGCTCCAGTGGTCGAGGTCTGTACTGATGTTCTAAGGCAGTGGTCTCCAAAGTTTTTGGATCACGCACCCCTACGGTGCTGCCGAAGAAAGAAGACCCGCCGCAGGCATGCCGCCGAAGAAAGAAGGCGGGAAGACCTGCCGCCGAAGAAAAAAAACAGCAGAGTGCCGTCCGGCGGCGCTCCTCCTGCTGCGTCCCCTTTGGGATCCTCTGGCGCATCCCCTGGGGTGCGCACACCCCACTTTGGAGACCACTGGTCTAAGGTCCCAGCCTTGGCAATGACTCTAGGGGGGCCAGCATAGTTCTACATTATGGAGTTTGGAGTTTGCTTTTGTAAAAACTTAAGAAAATACATTTTTAAAAGAATGTTAGGATTGCAAAGTCAAGTGCTCAAAAGTTAGAAATGCCAGAATTAAGGTTGTCTGTGCAACCTTAATTTGGCTCCTTATGGGCATGCACTATCATACAGTGTTCAATACATGATCACATACTATTTTTTCCACAAGACCCTTACCTTATTCAGAGCACAGGATGGCCTATGCTCAGGGAATTAATTGGGGTTGTGTAGTGACTGAGGTTATTGTCTCTGGGACCCCTGCTTCATTTGTAGCAGAAGTTGGAAAGCATCTAGTGAATGAGACAGGATATTAAAGGAAGAGAAGAGATGGTGTCATAGTTAAGGCAATTGAATGCCTTAGAATTGGATTCTGTCCCTGCCTCTGCCACAGAGTTCCTCTGTGATGCTGGGCAAGCCACTAAAACCAGACTTTTCACAGGTAGCCACTGATTCTCTGTCCAGTTTGAGACATCTGAGGCCTACTTTTCACAAATGCAGAGCACTCAAACTTGCAACTGAAGTCAATTGGAGCTGTGCTTTGAACTTATAAAGTACTCTGAACAGTAAGGGCTTTGGTAGCTCAAGCTAGGCATTCAGAATCATTGGATGCTTGACAATTTTGGCTTTAATCTGCCTATCTGTACAATGGGGACATTAATATCAATTTACTTGTTTGAAGAGTTCAGATAATACAGTGATGAATGTGAATGATGAGCAAAGCCCATTAGGAAATTAATAATTCTGTATTTAATATAGGTTTTAAATGGTTATGCACTAAATAAGGTGTGGAACCATACCTTGAATGGTAAATATGAAGAAAAAGTATTGAATAGCTTCCCATTCAGTGAGTGCTGTCCTTCTTGTATACTGAATGGGACAGGGATACTGTGGAAAAGGTAGAATGTGACTCTGTAATTACAGACTGTGTCATAATCCAGATTCTTGTGCATATTCATTAAGGTCGTATAGGCAGCTTTGATGCTGGCATTTTCTAACTTTTCTACGTTAGGTACTTATCTGGTCCCCATCACATAGTATCTGATTGTCTTACAATCTGTTTATCCCCATTAAACGCTAGTTATCCCCATTTAACAACTGGGGAACTGAGGCACAGAAAGGTCCAGATTCTCACAGGTATGTAGGCATCTAACTCCTATTTGATTTCAAATCAATTTCATTGAAATCAAATAGGAGTTATATGCCTAAATACCTGTGAGGCTCTGGGCCTATGTGACTTACCATGGGTCACACACGATGTTTGGCAGAGCAGGAATTGTACCCATGTTTTCCACAGTCCAGGCTAGTGCTCTAACCACTGGACCATCCTTCCTCAGATACTTCTGAGTGTTTGACTTTGCAACCTTAACTCTCTTAACAACCTAACAATTCTTCTAATGAAATCTTTTTGGATGTAATTTTGTATGTCTTACACAGACACTCTCCCAAAATGTTTTAGTGTTAATTACAAGATAAGGAGATGGAATATGGCATATGTTGCTGAACAGTGGTGTAAAGATAAAGTATACAGAACATATCAAACTATTGGATTATAAGATCAGTAAGTAGTGTGGAAGGCATAAGCAAGGGATGAACATGTTTTCTGATTATATGAAATAAGGATAATGACCAGAGATGGCAAGAGCTTTCAGAGAATACTTCCACCTGCCATGACTATACTTGGGTGGGGAGAGGAGGAGGAATATATACAAAAGGCAAGTGCTAGACACTCAGCGAACCAGCACTTAGGGGAGAAAAGAGAGACTGGAACAAGTACAGAATAAGTGGTTTTCAAAACAAAGATAGTCTTGAACTGCATCCTGAAATGAAGAGAGAATCCATTGAGTTGAGGATTGGGAGACCATGGTCACATTAAAAGATGACGAGGAATAGATTAGGTCTCTTTCTTGGAGTCAGGCTACTCTCAGCTGATGGGTGAGTCAATATGGAATTGTTGCAGGCAGCACTTACACTATGAGCGACTGTGGTTCCCAGCCATCTTCAGGATCTCGGCAATTAAAATGTTTTTTTTTTTCTAAAGTTAGGTTTCTAAATCCCTTTGGAATCAGCTGAGTACTCGGCACTATTTAAATTAGTCTGTTTATTTGGGTGACTTAATAGGGTTTAGAAGCCTAACTTTAGACGCTTTTAAAAAAATCTTAACCAGCAGAGATGCAGGAGAAGGCGGTGAGCTAAGGATATATCTACACAGCACCATCACCCCATGGCAGCAAGTCTCAGAGCCTGGGTTAACTGACTTGGGCTCATGGGACTTCACGCTGCAGGGCTAAAAATAGTAGTGTAGATGTTCCGGCTAAGACTGCACAGGAGGCGGTGGAGTCTGAGCCTGGACTCCAGCCCGAACCTGAACGTCTACCCTGATGTTTTTAGCCCCTCATTGTGAACCCAAGTAGGTGACCCACACCCTGAGACTTGCTGCTGCCGCCGTATCCTAGCAGCCAAAGTTAAAACTAAAGTTAGGGGCAAATGGAAGGACTCAGTTGAGATTTGAAGTAGAAGAGAGAGATGTTTGAGATGTTCCTGTCGGCCAGAAAAAGTACATCTCACTTCATCTTCATTTTTCAGTTAAATATCCCAAGTGAAAAGTGTTCTTGGTCAAGACTGGTGGAGATGGAAGAGTCAATTCTGTCAAAAGATATGTGCAACTGGGTATCATAAGCATAAAAGTAATAAGTAAGTTGATCTAAGAGGGACAAGGAAGAAAAAAAGTACAAGGCAGATAAGTGAACTTTGTATGATGCTGTAAGGGTTAGAGCAAGAGAGATTTGATGGATGGGAGCAGACATATGACTGGGAACCAGATAGGCCCATATGGCTATGGGATTGATTCAGGAACATAGTTATGCCACTTCCTCTTCGACTGAATTGCTACAGTGCATGCATTATATTCTGAGCCCTGTGTATTCCGTAGTTTTACGGCTATTCGGTTTCTTGTGGAGTCAAACCACTTCCACAGAATTGTTCTCTGGAATTGAAGCTTTCATTTAAAAAAACGGGGATGGGTGGGAGGGGCAATTCCGCCTTCATTTTTGTGAGGAAATCTTGAAAACACTAACAAAGAGTAAAATATTTCAGTTTTTTTTCCTCCTGAGTCAGCGGACAGCTGGAAATGATAACTTAGGTATAGCTAGATTGATCCATTCATCTCATCTGGCTTTAAGTCTGACAATATAAATGTCAAAATCATTAACTGTTTCACTTCTGCTCATTTTAGCGAAACATTCAGCTAATTTCTTTATTTTACAATCTGAAATAGCGTTCTGTGCCTCCCTAAGGTGCCAAAAGCCCTATTTGTCCCCTTCCTAGCTGCCAAAATCTCCAGCTTCCCCTTTCACAAGTTCAGCAGTGCAGTTGTTCTTTGCAAATACACAAGTCTTTGCAATATTAAAATCCTGAAAATATGGAGATTATAAATTAAATGGACTTTCTGCTATCTATTTTGATATTGGGCTACTGTAATATTTGTATTTTTCAATTTCATGTTTCTTTAAAAGCCTGCACTTTGTCATTTCAATGAAGTTGCTGCTGAATTTCCAGTCTACTGCATCAAAGTGCTGCAGAATCCAGGAACTGTGCTACAGAATTTAGGTCCAGCTTCCTGTGGAGTACACAGGGCTTTCATTATATGTGGAGTTACTCTGAAAATCCACTCAGATTAACATACAGAACTATTTGGATACATTTTTCTAAGTCATACAAAATATATATTGTTCAGGAGAAATAACTTAGATTTGCTGAATAATTTTAGTATGTTTTTTTTTTAAACAGAGGCTCTAATTTGGGAAAAAAGAAACAACACATCTGTCACATCCCAGGGTGTGGGAAAGTTTATGGGAAGACTTCACATTTGAGAGCTCATCTCCGCTGGCATTCTGGAGAGCGCCCATTTGTTTGTACTTGGATGTTCTGTGGTAAAAGGTTCACTCGCAGTGATGAGTTACAGCGACACAGAAGAACACATACAGGTTATCAGTATTTGATTTTGGGAGATTTGATTGGAGGAATGTAAAGGATAAAAATCTCTTAAAATCGTCCAAATTTTTGCCACTGATTGATTACTCTTCCACTGACTTCATGAAAGTTGTGCTAGTGTATCTGAGAGCAAAGTTGCTATGTGATCTGTTTATTTTGTAATAATAATTAGATGTCCCCCTCCCCATATTAAATACCAAATATTTAATTTTGAAATCTGTTTCTATTAAAAATAACTTGTTTTCTACAGTATCTAATACATCATGAACTGATAAGGGCTTCAGAACTCTTAGAGCTTAAAGGGACACTGTGAATGTGAAAATCACAGTACCATTTGAAAATTTTGCACATACTATTGTTACAAGTAACCCATGGATTACGATAACTGAAAGCAATTTAAAAAAATAAAATTTTTAAATAGCATATTTTATGCTTTTGACAGTGGTTTTTTGTATAATTAATGTACCTACTAGTCATGTGCATCAGCCTCAAGCCCCGCTCTGGGGGAATGCATCTACACTCTGTTCTCCGTACCTGGCAAGAGGTTACAGTAGCAATGAAACTGAAGAGGCAGCAAATGGGTCCAAGCATGTTGGCTGATGCCAAAAAACCCTTTGTAACCTCACCAAAGGAACAGAAAATGCTTTAAAAATCTTTTTAAAGTGTGTGGGTGATCCGGGGGTATTTGTGTGAGTGAGAGAGAGAACCTTTTTTTTTTTTAAAAGGACATGAAGTTGACAGTGTCCCGCCGGTGCCTTTCTCATCAACATGATTTATGGCTATGTGGTTTATTGTTCATGAAGATAATTTCTCTTTATTATCTTGTGTGACAGGAGAGAAGAAGTTTGTCTGTCCGGAATGTTCAAAACGCTTTATGAGGAGTGACCACCTTGCCAAACACATTAAAACACATCAGAATAAAAAAGGTATTCACTCTAGCAGTACAGTGTTGGCATCAGTAGAAGCAACACCTGATGATACTTTGATTACTGCAGGAGGAACAACACTTATCCTTGCAAATATTCAACAAGGTTCTGTTTCGGGAATAGGGACTGTTAATACATCTGGCACCAGCAATCAAGATATTCTTACCAACACTGAAATACCTTTACAGCTTGTCACAGTTTCTGGAAATGAGACAATGGAGTAAATATTACACAAGATACCTATTAATTGTGGTTATTTTTATACAGTAGTGAGAAAAATATTGTTCCTAAGTTCTTAGATATCTTTTTATTGATGTGCAAAAATTTTTGGATTGACAGTAACTTGGTTATACATGACACTGAAATGCCTTACTTTGTATGATATTCCATAGTATATTAAAATGGTAAAATTGCATGGGTTTTGTAGGTACTTTTGGAATCTAGAAGAGATGAAATTTTACCAAGTTATATTAAAAAATGAATTTAATGATGGGAATGGTAGTCTAACCAAATGCATCAATCCTGTGTGGTTTAGTGTAAAAATGAGAACATGTTGGTATTTATCTATTGTAAGATAAAAAGAAGTTGATGGGTGAAAAGAAATCATGTTATGATAAAAGAAATTTTGTAATTTTCTTGATGACTGGAATTTTTATTATGCATAACTGACAAATCAAGTTTCCAAGCAAATGTTACATAGTGTAGGCTTTACTTAGCTCATCAGCTTGTCATTTTGAAGCTAATTATTTTAATTAGGTTAACTATGTACAATATTTTAAGCATTACTCTTGTAAGATTTTGAAAACTACATTTTAACATGGAACTCTAGGGATACTCACCTTTTAAATCCTGTTGAAAAGCCATGTTTAAGATTTAATTTGCCAAAATGATGTCTTGTTAATATTCTTTCAATAACCAAGTTCGGCAATATAACCAATGTTAAAAAAAGTTTAAAATGTTTAAAAAAATGTATAGGTTGAGGCATTTGGGTGGTAAGGCAAATGTTATAGTGAAATATATCCCTTTTCTTGAACACTGGAGGACCAAAAATTAGGTGTATTGCGTCTCAGCAGTGATTTTTATCAAATCTTGTTTCCAAAACCATCTGTCTGCCAGGGCCTTGAAAGCCATCATGTAATTTACCAGTAAAAATATAACATATGCAAATATAACAGAAAATCACTTCCATAGTGACAATACTCCCAACCGTATGGATATTAGTCATAGTGAACTAGGGGTTTTACAAGGTTTTTTTTTTTTTTTTTTAATTTGTTGTTTAGCTTTTGGTTAGTCAATCTGCATTTAAATATCAACCATCTTTCCTTTTTCGCTTCTTCCCTTAAATTGTATGTATCCAGTACATTTAACTGATAAACATATATGTTTTTTATTATGCTGAATTTTCTTTTTATTTTTAATTACTGTTTATATTTTCAATTATAGAAAAAATGTACAAAATAAAGTTACATAGCCAGTCTGTAAGTTCTATACCATTTTCCAAAAATGTACAACAATAATTACAGCAGTTCACCTATTTACAAACGTGGAAATCTGTTCGTTATCCTTAAAACCACCTCAAATTTAAAGGCTACCTTATTGTACGTTTAAAGTGTATTATAACAGTGTGGTAGTTAATAAAACACTATTTTTTTCTTTTGACTTGGCATTTACTGCATTCCTTTGTGCTACGTAACAAGGTGTGATATGTGCTACATAACAGGGTGTGATAATACATGTTTAATAGCTTCAGTTTTTTTTTCAACAAACTTCATAATGAAAATAGTTGTATTTTTTTGCTGACCTTGCTCTGATATAGTTGACCCTTGAAATTCCTGTTGGGCAAGGGACGGGTCAGCAATGGAAAGAAGATGTGACAATGGCCTTGATGAAGGGGGGAGAGGGGTTGCAGTAGAATATTGAGCTTGTGAGTTCTGGGTAACCGAGAGAATGGTGTTTTCAGCTACACCAAAGAGGTGGTGGGCTCATAGGAAAGAGCAGTTTTTTAACTATGTTGTGAGAGTTGGTGGCAGGACATGCAGGAAGATGTCTCAATCAGCAGTGCATGACTAGACTGGGGAGAGGTTGGGGTGCCAAGATAGATTTGGGATACTGATCTCAAAGATCCATAGAAGTGAGAGTGGGCCCCCGGGGGAGAGTGTAGAAGGAGAAAAGATGGATAGATCAGTGAGACACACAGAGAGTGGGAGATGTTAGGTGGTAGAGACACCGAAAAAGGCAGTGGAGAAGGCAATAGAGTATTGAGTCCAGGAATCCAACAGAGGGGATGGGGTTCAGCACAAGAGAGAGAATGGTGGTGTCAAATGTAGCAGAAAAATCAGGATGACCATGAAGAATCCTTGGATTTGGCCAGGAATAGGTCATTTGTGACTTTTTAAGGCAGCGTTGGTGGAGTAAAGTTGGGCAAAAGCCAAAGTGCTGTGAGTGACAGGAACAGGCCAAGTGTCTAATTGAGTTGCCCTTAAGGGAGTTCAGGGGACAGTCTCTGTTTTCTCAGATGAATGAATTGCAGATCAATGCTGTAAAGTGTTCTTAAAAATGACATTTTGGTTACTTTGTCTGTGCCTTGCACATCAAATCTGTTTTAGTTTACAAGTAAAAAAGTTTAGTTTAGTTGGCCTGTAAAATCAACCTGGAATCTACAGGTCATTCTGGATTCTTTCTACCTTGCACTTCAACAGCAATAAAGATTCTGCAGTTGGGGCTTAATTAATATTAATCTGTTGATGGGTGAGTCAGAACAGAATCCAGTTCTCTCCTATAGCTGTATTTGCTTTGTAACAAAAATATATTTTAATTATTGAACAGGTATGACTTACTGCACACATGGAACAGATCTCAGTAAGAAGGTGCCATATTTACATAACCATTTTTCAGAGCAGAACTGCACGTTAGAATGGGACTTTCTAGTCTATAATTAGAACAAACATCTTTGAGGAACTGTTCATGTGTCCGTTCTGTGCTCTCAAAAAAGAAGTACATTGAACCCAACGCAGTATGATCAGTGGTGATGCAGGGCATAGTAAATCTTTCTAGAAGGTTCTTCAGTACTTTTGTATGACAGCCAGTCAAAGTGCATGATACCAGAATTTTCAAAAGCTCATTTTTATGAGTGGGTGTGGGGAGGGGGGAACTTTTCCTACCAAACAGTATTGATATTAATGATGTCACAGTTTGCACTGTAATTTTGCTTTTACCATTGTTAATGCTTCCTGATCACCCAAATCTGAAGAGGGATCAATTCATTGTGCACTCAGAATGGCGGTAGAACATCTTTCTGGCAGATGAAAGGAGGATTGTGAATCAGAAGACATCTCAATGGCTGTTCAGTGACTAATTCCTGCTGTGTTTCACGTAATGTAAAATGAAAACTTCTTATGAGCAGTACAGTGAAGAGCTATGCGCAGCCAAGCTCTTTTATCTGAGGCTGTAATTTATATTCTCTAAAGATGCCATCTGTGCAGGATTCTCATTCTTGGGTGTCTCCGCTGTAAATCATGCAGGAATCTCCCCTAGGTTGTAAGGTTTTTGGCTCTGACACATCCGTAGCCCTGTGTGAGGGGTTCTGCCTTTTGGAGTATGCACTATTAAATCCCAAGAAAATTCTAGGTATTTTTTTTTTTTTCAGACTGCAGTCAGCACAGGCGTTTCCCACAGACACTGACTTTTGTAGCTTTGGTTCTATCTGCCTGAGCAGCTAAAGGGGTGGGGTTTTACTTTCCAATTTCTAGCCAGTGTTCTAGTTCACTGAGCCTGGTAACCTGGCTTTTTTCTGCACATACTTTTTTATGTTCTCTTCTGTTTCCTCTGCAGGCCCACTTGAGGTGTCATCACCGTAGCCAAAGATTGCCTGGATATAACTTGAGCTCCCAGCAGAAACCCATTGGGAGACTGTGTTCATGTATCATTATTTGCAGAGCTGGATAAAAATTTTCCATCAAAACTGTTTTTTGACGGACATTGGGTTTTCAACTAAAGAATTTTTATCTAAATAAATTTTCAGTGAAAATTTCAATATTTCATTGAAAAACTGAAATATGTTGACCAACAATTTAAAATATTTTGATTCAATAGAGCGCTCCCATTCTCCTCCATGCTCCTCTCTAGCAATACTCCCATGATGCCCCATGGCCAGGGACTGCTATGGTGCACCCCCTCTACTCACCAAGAGTGGAGAAATTGGTGCCTCATAGGAAATGTGATTTGGTCAGAGAGGTAGGACCACAGAGAAGAATGGGAGCATAAGGCACTAGTACTACAACCCCAAGAAGCTCTGCAGCTTGAGTTTGAATCCAAATATTTTGGGGTTTGGCCAAAACATTTAGCCAGGAAGTTAAAATTTTCTGGAGAGAAGAATCCCTGTTTTCTGACCAGGTCTAATTATTTGGGTTCCTGGTAGAAAGTGCGTCCACTGAAGACTGGATCTCCAGACTCCGATGCTATATTAGGCTTCTATCAGACGGTGGGGATCTGTATCCTAGAATCCATTTCAGCCTGGAGACATTTGTATCTTGTGGAGAGTTTTGGCATCTGGAAACTTGACTATTTGAAAACATTGGTATTTTGATGTTTGATGCATCAACATTTTGAGGCTCCACACAGATGGCTCTGAACCCTGTCAGCCTCAGCACCATAGTCAGTGTCTGAGTGACTTGGAGTATTTTTGGTGTCTTGGCACCTGACCACAGAGAGACCATAAGTCCTGTAGTGTATAAGTCCTGGACACTTGCATTCACAACATGTCAAAATTCTGCGAAAGTGGGCCCACTTGCCTATTACCACAGAATGGAGGTAAAAACCCTTTGTCCCTCAAGATGTGTTGCTGGGAACAGTATAGGATGCAGGAACAGGGAAGCATTATGATGTTGTCATGCCTGCTGAGCGATAGGAAGGCAACAGGAAAAGGTGCACAAAACCTTCCTTCTACTCAAAAGTGGCTTTTCTTCCTCTGCAGCAGATTGGGTGTCGTTGTTGTTCCAGATATGCAAGCTTTTTTTTGTTTTCTCTATCATCCCAGAATCAATCATCTTTAGATTCATATTGCCACCTATACTTACTAGTACTCATCTGTATTCTGCTGTACTTTAAAGTAGTTTCTGGCTCTTAGGACACTTGCCAAATATTGGGAAATGGCAAGATTATTTTTGTTTTGCCTCTTCAACTGGCATCACTACAGTATTCTCCCAAAGGGTATGGCAGTAGGCCTACCCTACCTGCACAAACTTGCAGTGCATCTGTTCTTCAGTTGGACTGTTTATTGAATAAATAACATCACTTTGAGGTCTGATGCACAGTCCTTATCAAGCTGAGTGTTGCAGGCCCTAGTTAGCCTGAGTCATCATTTGCCCCTGGTGGGCAATTGTTTTGGACTCTATAGAAAGTCGGCCTGAGGCTGCCCATCTACGATGCTCTTGTCTCAGGTCACCACAGGTTGCTGAAAATGTTATTGAAGAGTGAAATGGATAGTTGTTTGGTCCTGCTTACCAGGACTTCTTTTTGTTAATGTGTTGGTACTTACCATAGTATATTATCATATTATGCTTCCTCAACTGAGTTCCCAGTGGAGGATGGAGACACAAGATTCTTCCATTGTCACAGGAGTATAAAGGTGACCTGGATTTCGTATCTGGGCTGCAGTTCAGAATAGTCTCTAATTAGTAAGGTTCTCTGAGACTGCCCTTAAAACTGGCTGGACTGGAGAGCAGGTCTATACTTAAGAGATGAAAGAGACTTATGTGACTGAGCTTCAACACCCAGGGTGCTTATTTTCAATAAGTACAAGACCTGTATGTCCATGTGCTTGGACCTTGGTATTCCTGAATGTACTAATGACACGTGGAATCCTGTCAGATTACAGGCTTCTTGTGACAATCTCAGAGAAAAACAGGTTCTAGCCATTTCTGTTAGCTGCTTGCCTAGCACAGCAGAAACGTGATCACAAAGATAATGAAGTAATCAACGTAACACTCATATGGAGGATCTCTGATGTGGGGAATGAAGGTTCAGACTTTCCTCTGGGAAAGGAGCTAGAGAGAGCTCATCTGAGCAACGGCTATCAGTCTTTTGCTCAGGGCATTTAGAAGAGTCCGTGTTAGCAAATTATTCTTTGAGTAGTGTCCCTGTGGGTGCTCCTCTGTAGGTGTGCTTGCGTCCCTGTGTTGCTGATCAGAGAACTTCGGTAGCCGTGTCCGTTAGGCCTGCACCCAAGGCTAGTCAGCATGGGCGGGCTAACCCCCCATCAGTTCCTTTTCAAGTGTCCCTGGCTAGAAACGGAGCTATTTGTAGTCTGTTATTACCATTGCTTTCGATTTTGCACTTCTATAGTTAGTTAGCCTCTTAGTACTTAGTTAGTTATAGTCATCCTTTTTTGTTTTTCTCTCATAAATAAATAAATAAAATTAAATAAAAGACTCTCTTTCCTGCATTTCCTTTCCCTAATGGGGTATGCCCGGTTCACTGGGCTTCAGAAGTGCCTCTCTGGCAAGAGGCGATCCCCGTCGCAGACAAGCACCGCCAGTGCATACGCTGACTCAGGGAAGACCACATTCAACAAATGTGTGATCTCTGTCAGCACCTCAAGTCCAGGTTGCATAAGGATAGAGAGCTCAGACAGGTCATCATTGAGGCAGCTCTCCGACCCTCTCTGGATCTGTGCTGTGAGTCTTCCCTGCAGCCCTCAACATCTAAAGGCTGACTCCTAATAAATCGTTGAAAAAAAGAGCCGGAAGTTCCCACAGAGAGCGCCGTGGGATGACTGCAAATGATCTCTGGCATGCTTGGTATCCTTGGTACCATCAGCACTGAGACAATCCCACTCTGGTACCCACGGCTCACGGAAATCTACAGAGGCAGATACCATTGACAAGCCTATGGACCTGATGGGCACGGGCACCAAGTCAATGGCACCGAGGGACCAGGACAAGAGTAAGCACTCCACTAAGAAAGCATTTCCAGTATGCAATTCTTTATCGGTATTGCCATCAACACCTCATTCGGCACCAGAATGACTGGTACAGGCAAGATCTCCATCCCTCCCGGTACCACCAGTGGAACCATGTTGGTTGGTACTATCTGAATTCCAGCACTTGAGGGACCTCCATGTATCCGACATACTGGAGTTCCTCTTCTCAGCACCAGGACCCCTGCACTGAAGGTGGTGCTGAGAAAGAGGTGAACCCAAGGACCATATTCTTCTCCTCCTCCATGGATGAGGTCATCATGCCTCCCCCCACCAATCTCTGGCTGATTACTTTTGCCTCTTCCAGGACCTAGCGTAGAGAGTGTCAGACACTCTCCAAATACCAGTAGAAGAAGTCAAAGACACCCACCATCGTCTCCTTGACATACTCTGCATCCACATCATCAAAAATCTTGCTACCCATTAATAAGGCCAGTCTGGCCCCTGCAAAAATCATTTGGCAGACCCCAGCATTGGTGGCACCTACCTGCAAGCGGGCAGACAAAAAATATTATGTCCTAGTGAGGGAGACTGAATTCCTCTTCTCTAACCCTCCACCGAACTCCATTGTGATGGATGTGGTTAATTCCTGCGGCTGTCAACAACAGATGAGGTCCAGTCCCTATCATAGGGAGTGGACCTCAAGTGTTTGGACTGTTTCAGGAGGAAGGCATGCTCCTCAGCCACGCTTCTGTTTTGAATTCCCAATTACCGAGTCCTGATGGTGAAATACGACTACGTAAACTATTAAAAACTGAATGGTTTTATTGAGCAGTTGCCTGAGTAGCACCACAACCAATTTAAGGCCATCATCCAAGAGGGACAGTGAGTGACCAAGACGACACTACAGTCTGCCAGTGATGCAGCCGACAAAGGTCATCTCCATGGCTGTGGTGATGCGATGTATGTCATGGCTCCATATGTCAGGTAGTCGACCATTGAAGGAGGTAGTTGACCATTGAAGACCTTTCCTTTGAAGGCACTAAGCTCTTTGCGGAGAGGATTGTTGCCTCTCTTCACACCCTGAAGGATTCTAGGGCCACTCTGCATTCACTGGGCATCTATCTGCCAGGACAAGAGAGAAAACTTAGTCCACAGCCCCAGCACAAACCACGCACCTCTCAGTACCTGGCTCAGCATTACTACAAGCCACACAGAAAGAAAAATAGATTTTTGAAGTATCAACCTTCTGGCCTGCAATCTTCCTTGTCTCAGCTGTCCACGTCCAAGTACCAATTTTGATGTGTTGGTCAAGGTGTCCATAGACCACTCCCCACAACCGCTACAGCTGACCACTGCTATTCACCCATTTGGCTACCAGCTGATAGTGTTCTGCAGCACTTGGAACACATAACATCGGACTAATAGGTCTTAGAGATCATTTGCAATGGGTACTTGATCCATTTTACCTCCCTGCCCCCTCCACAGCACCCTTTCCTGTCCCTTCTCTGGGACTCTTCTTGCAAGAGTTTACTGTGATAAAAGGTAGATTGTCTCCTCCAGTTAGGAGCCATAGAACCAGTACCTCAACATCTACGAGGCAAAGGGTTCTATTCTTGCTATTTCCTAACACCCAAGGGGAAGGAAGGTTGGAGACCCATACTAGACCTCAACAAGTTTGTCAAAGCTCAAAAATCAAAGATGGTCACTCTAGCAACGATCATTCCAGTATTGGAACAGGAAGACTGGTTTTCGGCCCTTGTTCTTCAGGATGCCTACTTTCATATCTCAATCCTACCGACTTAGACGATTCCTCAGATTCACTCTGTGACAAGACCACTACCAGGATAGGGTAGTCCCCTTTGGGTAATCATCAGCCCTGAGAGTATTTTCCAAGGTACTTTCAGTAGTGACCGCACGCTTATGCTCCCAGGGGATCATGATTTTCCCTTATCTCGACTATAGCATCTTTGGAGCCCAGTCTCTCCAAGAGGCTTGCCAAGTCACCAAATCTGCAATGCACTTGTTCATAGAACTGGTCCTACTGATCAATGCCCAGAAATCAACCCTTGTTCCAGTGCAACACCTGGAATTCATAAGCACCGATCTCGACTCGTTACAGGCCAGAGCTCTCCTACCTCATCACAGAATCCTCTCCCTAGCCACACTCAGAGATTGTTCGTGCAGTCTGCAAATATCAACCAGATGCTGCTTCCGACTCTTGCGGCATATGGCAATGGGCACAACGGTAATACCTCATGCCAGGCTTCCCATGCAATGCCTCCAGATGTGGTTCAGCTCAGCGTACAGACCAAACTGGGACCGACTAGACAAACCCCTGTCACTACATAGCAGGATCAAAAACTCCTTAGACTGGTGGAAAGACCCAGCCAACGTTTACAAAGGGACCTCTTCTCGCAACCCTCCCCCCCCCCCCAATTGTTGCTTCTCACCACACACTGCCACATAGCTCATAGGGTGGGGCATGCATCTGAACAACCTCACGACACAAGGCAAGTGGTCACCCATAGAGAGATCCTTTCACATCAACCTCCTGATTTCTGCTTATTTGTCTCCTCCTGTCCCATATAAAATGCCTTGAACTTATAACTTTCATGATATTTTCTGTCTTTCCAGAAGGTTGATCTTTACCAAATCATTCTCAGGTTTTTCTAAAGCATTATACTTCAAAATAGTTTTCACCTACACAATGTTTCCCAAGAGTATCTCCATCTTTCATGCTATTTACATGTTGTTGCCTTAATATCCCATATAGGAAGTAGCAGTCACACATGGTATAGAATGAACCAGTGCTTTCAGTTTTTAGTTAAACTGGGTTGTTTTTTGGAGAGGGGAAGGTGTTAAATTGCTCCTTATTTCCTGACTCAGTTGCTTTCCTAAAGGTGACTAGTTCTATTCAATTAGAATGTTATTAACAACAGCCTCATGGACATGATTCATTCTCTGACTGTGTAGTATACGCTCCAACCAGCAGTATCACTTCTATCCCACATGCCACAATGTGGTATCTCCATTTCTTGAACAGTCCACTTGTCTGCTTATGCTGGATGCTTTGTATTCTGATGTTCAGCCTTGCCCCTGTGTTTGAGGCCTGAAATTATCAGTCTGCCACTCCAATGTGCTGGAGTTAGTAGCCTGTTCTCCAGTCGGCTGGGGGGATTTCCTGTCCACTTTTTATCCTCTAAAATGGCTAAGCTGGTTTGAAGGTTCATATGTCATTGAACAGATAGTTATCAGTTATGCTTTGATATTAAGTAGATTCTTCCATAAGATGCATTAATATGTTTTTGGTTTCTACCCAGTGAAAAAAATATGGCAAGTGATACAGTCCAACTGCTTTTGATACTTTAAAATAACAATGAAATGCCAGAGACATTGTGGTTTA
The DNA here is from genome assembly GCF_015237465.2 of Chelonia mydas. Taxonomy (NCBI): domain Eukaryota; kingdom Metazoa; phylum Chordata; order Testudines; family Cheloniidae; genus Chelonia; species Chelonia mydas. The sequence goes on along the minus strand of NC_051251.2, from coordinate 41,238,794 downwards.
ATAATTAACTACCATGTTGCATAGTACATTTTTCCATATATTTTTATAAGAATTTTTACTGTAGGTAATGTGTCCTAAATACATAATTAATAGCTAGGATTAGCTCTAAAGGAGTCTTTCAAGGCCTTTCTGTAAATAATACGCCTTTTGAAATTGTATGACTACATATTTGTGCAGAGTCATTTTGGTCTTGCTGCTACCTTTCTTTTTAAAAGATTACTTAACTATTTACCAAAGGGATTGAAATGGCCCCATTTTCAGTCAGAGAACTAATGCTAATTTTATTCTTTCAGAATACTCAATTATGTATTTACTCATCCTTGAGAGCCAGTAAATACACGGTACATGTTTGTTTTTAGCCATCCTTGAAGTATTAGAGCTTTCAAAGGAATGAATGACTATGAAAAGTATTTAAAATAAAGTAGGGTAATAATGGTTTGATTTTATTTTATTCAATTTTTCCCCCTTTCATTTTATTTATTATTGTTTATATAGAGCTATATAAAATAGAAATCAATGTTAACTATAGGTATAAAAAATAAACATTCTGATTTTAGAGTTAAGGTAATGATGTTTAACTGTGATCTCCCTTCCCTAATCCCATCCCTAGTTTTCCGCATCATCCTCAATCAATCTCTCCCCTCTGGCATCTTGACCTCTGCATTTAAACACATTGGAGTCTCCCCAATCTTTAAGAGCCTCTTGACCAATAATAAGGCTTTCTTTCTCCCACCCTTGTTTGTAAGCTGTGTGGGGTGAGGACTTTTTATACATTATAAAGGAGCTGTGGAGGACACAAACAATCTTGGACCAGTGGCTTGGACAAAGCACTGGGAGTCAGGACATGTGAATTCTACTCTGGACTGTGCCCTTGAATTTCTGTGCAGGGTGGATTTGATTTAAATCAAATTGATTTATTTCATTATTTAAATCATAATTTAAATAACTAGTCAGGAAGACTTGAAATAATCATGGATTTCTACACAAAAATGCATTCTTGTTGGTTGTTATAACCTTAATATTTATTCTTCACAACTCAGAGAGAGATGTAGGTTTCATTTTTAGAAGTACACACTATACATTTTTAAAGTGATTTATTTTGAAAACTTTTCAGATTAGTTTTACAGCTGTATCGGAAAATGAACGATTGTTTGGTTATTTCATTTACCAAAGGTAATTGAAGCAGATATTTATGAAGTCATTGGAAGGCGAACTATCTCCAATTCAATAGGTTAATCATTAATATTTGGAGGATTTTCTTGACATGCTGTATTAGTAGGAGAACATCACCAGACAGACATTTAAATTGTTTTATTTAACTAAAACACAACATTATGTATTCTGGATTTTTTTTCTTCAACAGCAAACATAATATTTTAACAAAACAAGCATATGAATTTTTGAATTTAGTTAAACATTCAAGTTTTTTAAAATTAGGTTTTTGTTAAAATTGTTTTTAACTAAACTAGTTAAATGAAATATTAAAAAAAACCACCAAAAATTAAATCGACTATGTCAGCCAGGTCAACATGAGAAACTTAAAATATTGGCTTCTGCAGCTAACTCACTCGTCTTCACCTTTATTTTCCTGTTTGTTCATAATCTGGAAAAGAAAAACAAGCTTCCCTGCTTTTTCAGTCCCAAACGATTTCTCAATTTGGAATGAATTAGTCCAAAGGAAGAAACTATACTTTCTACACTGGCAGAAGAAGCTACTGCTATTAAAAGTGAGATTATCACTTCAACAGTCTCTGAATCCAACTGCTTTAAGTGACTCCACCAGTTCACTGGTGTGACTTTCTTTAAAACATCATCAGCAAACACACATTTCTTGAATGGTTCACTCTTAGCTCTAAAGTTTATTATAGTTGGCATTATGGAGGGATGATTGCTAGATGTCCATGTCAGGCAGCTGCCTCCTGAGAGGGAACAATTAAAACTATATTTAGATAGGTTTTTTCCTCAAAAAGCATTTTATCAAAAAAATCCGATTTAAATTAAAAAAAATCCAGTTTTTTTTAAATCATTGATTTTTATCCGCCCTGTGTGTGTGACCTTAGACAAATCTCTGTGCCTCTCTGCCTCAGTTTCCCCACCTGTAAAGTGGAAATGATACTTTCCTTTGTAAATGGCTTTGAGATCTATGGACACACACAAAGTGCTGTATAAGAGCTAACTATGAGTATTTCTTGGAGAGATTATTTCTTTCACAGCTGTCTATTATATCCTATTTAGGTTCTTATACTGTGCTCAACCCTGTGGTATTGAAGTGCCTTTCTAGCTAACAGTGTATCCTTATCTACTCTCTACGATTTTCCCTCTTATTTCTTAACAGCAGGAGGCAAGGGAACAATGACTGTCCCAGCTTGAGTTTCATGGGGTTCTTTGTTGGATTTAAGATGACAGTACTGATCTAATTAGTCAGACATTCCTTGTTGTACAAGACTTATGATAACTGCTTCATGCATTGCCTGGGTTTTCTCCTAAGCTTCAAGACCATCACTCACTAACATTTGTGTCAGAAAATGTAACTGAATGTGGTTTTTAGTACTTAATAGTGCTCTATAATTGATATAATTGTCCTCTCGTAAGACACAACGCCTTTACCCCACACCCTGGTTTTCCTTTTGTCTGTGAAGATCTGACAACAATTACTGAGGCCTTGTCTACACTAGAAAGGGTTTGCTATACTCGTATAGCTATACCAGCAAATGCTCCTAACACAGTTGCAGTTTATGCTGGTAAAAGAGTTCTTTTGCTGGTACAGCTCAAAGCAATTCCCTGGAAAAAAAATAAGTTATGCCAACAAAAGCACTTTTTTGCTGGTATGATTGTCTACACCAAGGCCTTTGTCAATGTAAAGAAAACCCAACACACCCCTAACCACCATTACTGTTCATAAGGTCTCTCCATGACTTGCACAAACATAGGTGTTATTTGTAGTAATAATAATGAAAGAGAATGCAGTGCAACCTAAGGGAACTGCCTTTCTTAGGGTGCAGTTCGAGACAGGTGTCACGTTACTCAACTGCCATTGTATGCTCAGACACAGGTAGCTCAATTTACTGCTGTCAGTTCCTAGGAGCAGGTGACACTGATGGCAGGGTGAGGGAGGTGCTCAATCCTTTTTCAAGGAGCTTGAACAGCAGCATCAGAGCTGTAGTTACTGCGGCAAAGTATTGCCAGCCAGCAATCCTCCCGGTGTCTCTTTCAACTCTCTGCAAAATGCTTGCAGCCACCCCTTCTCCAAACGCCGAAGGCTAGTGTAGCCACTGTGCATTGCGTGGAAGTCAGAGTGCCTGCTGCTTTGGCTGACCTGAAAAGGAAGGAGAGTTGTGTCCTACTGCATCGTATGAATGTTCTCAGCTCCCACTCGCCGCAGGCACCAGCTACAACAGTGCAGCATGGTGAGCTCCACAGGGCACAGGGGCCCAAATACCTTTCAAATGCTACGCTGGAGAAAGCCAGTGCTACCACCACCAATGCTAACTCAAGTGCACAGACTATTTACAGGACAGGAGGAAGCCCTGAAGGCGGAGAAATGGAATTGCTTTATCTCGGCTGAAGAGAATACAAAGGCTCCTCCTGGATTTCCTGGGTAATGGCCAACAGCAGCAGCTCATCACTGTCACTGGAGCTGGGGCAACCTGTGTGCAGGTGATGGGAAGATACCAATGCTGTGCAATAGGCATCTGAGGGTGAAATCCCGACCCACTTTCATTGACTTCAGAGGAGGCAGGATTTCACAGGTCAGATAAGGGAGGGGTTTGTGTGCTCATTTTGGCATTTGTTAGGCACGTTACTCTTTTTGACTCAGGTAGTTAGCCAATATTTGTGGATTGTTTGTGTTAAAAGAAGAGCTGGATGATAAAGTCAGGTATTTCTTTGATGTAATCCTATTTATTTACAAAGAAGGTACAAAATCCTGTCTCCTTGCATGAAGTAGGACTCAGGAGGGAGTTTCTTTGCTCAATATTCCAAGACTCTTTTTCCAGCGGGCACTCTACCCAAAAACCTCCCTCTGTCAGCTTTTTCTCTAAATCCTGCTACAAGAGCTTCTCTGGCTGTCTTTGGCTTTCTGCTGCCTCCTCTGTCTGCTTCTGCACATGTACACAATGCACCTCTGCCAAAACAATACACCGCCCTTTGTGTTTGCATTCAGCCCACAGTGGAAACCCTTCACCCACACAACTCAGCTGCTGAGTCCTGACTGGCCTTGCATGTGGCCTAGGTTTTGGGGAGCAGCTCCCACTGTTTCAGCTATCCAACAGGTGCTAAACTGCTTCTTAAAACATTTATCTGGAATGAAGGGCAGCTCTTACACCCACCAGTTTCAGTGAGGTTTCATCCAGTCCCCAACTTAACAAAATGATGCTACAGTTAAACTCACAAAATGGGGTCAATTTTTGTAATCCCTATTTTCACTCACTCATCACTTTCTGAAAAATATTCCGTTGGGCTGAATCTTATGATGCTTTCTTTGTGAAAAATGTGAATTTCTTTGTGAAAAATATGAAGGGAAGTGTTTAGTTTGTTAGAGTGTGTCCCCTGCTTGTTTGTAGGTTCTGGTTACCATTCTTTCCCATACGGTTACATTGCAATTACAAGGGTTGGCCAAGGAGAATGTTGGGGGATGTATAAAAGGATGTTGAAAAGCTAAAAAGTAAAAAAAAAAACTTGTGGTGCATGGATTGATAGCAGGAAAACCATGCTTATTCTTCTCCACATATACAGAAAACCTTGATGAAACTCCCATGTAAGTATCTTTAGTGCATATATAATTGGAATATATAACCAATCCATACACAATTAGGAAAAGTTCCCATTCTCTTATATTACATTTTCTCATAAAAATCAAGATACACTGTATTTTTATAAAAACCAGTTTTTCATGGGTTTAGTTCAGTGATAATGCACAGTTTTACTACGTGGCAATAGTAATGGGGCACTATTTTACTGCAAGAATAATGAGGGGGAATGAGCTTTATTTTGTGCAATTAATAATTTTTCTTTCAAGAACGACACTAGTTTTCAGACAACTCTGAAAAAGCTGAATTTTGAAACTCCGCCTCCAATTCTGCGAAGTGTGGACTGCAAATTACAGGACTGGTGCCCTAGCATGGAGATAGTTCTTGAGGATTTTGACCAATTTAAAAAAAGAAAAGGGTTAGACATTAGTTATTAGTTAAAGCTTGCAAATTGCCTATGGAACTTATGCAATGTAAAATATTGCAAAATCAGAGTTAGCTTGTCTGTGCATTCATACCTTTCTTTATAAAAGTGCATAGGTTTCGGTGTGTTCGAGACACCTTCAACTTAAAAAGTCATACTTCTCTCTGAAATTTTTGTAACCAGCTATCAGTATAAGATACACTTGAGATAACTATAACTAAAGAAAGACCAGAGAGAACAAACATTTCTGTTGTTGTCAGTTTGTTTACATTATGCATTTGACAATGTATGCACAGTCAGTTTCACTGTTTCCTCTGCACAGTCTATTAAATTAATGTTATCCTTTTGTTTGTGTGGATTTTCACACAGTTATGGGAGAGTTACAATTTCTGTCAATTTCTGCTGTTTTACAAACAGGCTTAGGAATGGGGGTGTTATTTTGCAGAGGGTAGGCTTGTGTGTTGTGAGGTTTTCTTAAGTATTTGTAAAAGTACTTTATTATTAATTATTATTTGCATTATCGTAGCAGCTGGAAGCCCTAGTCATGGACTGGGTCCCTGTTGTACTAGGTGCTATACTAACACAGATCAAAGAGAAAGGTCCCTGCCCCAAAGAGCTTACAATCTAAATGAAGACGACAGACACGGGGTGGAACACACCTGTAGAGTGAATAATGTGATGGTAGCAAACATCATGTGAATTCCACAATTGTCTCTCTGGGTGGGTATTGGTAGGAGGTGATACGCTAAAAGGGAAAGAAAAAGGAAGGGAGTGGGGACACGGAAGGGGAGAAGATTGTTAGAAGGGCAGGTGTGAAGTGATGCTGTGGTGAAGAGAGTGTGCGGGAGGAGCAGGGTTGGAGCAAACAGCCAATCAGCACAGGCCAGAGAAAGTCCAGTCAAAACTTGGGAAAGTTCTCCAAGAACCAGTAATATACTTTGGCTGCCTCTGCCCCTACCAGCTGATGTCTCTGGCTGGCTTCTTTTTTCAGTTTTCTCCCAAGTCCTTGTGGTGCGCAGCAGGGGAAGCGGCATGTAAGTCTTGATGCCTGCCCACTCCTCCCTCCCCCCAGCAGGTGTGTGTGTGTGTGGTATATCTCTCAGGCACAGTTGTGGGCCCAAGGAGTTGTGGGGGGACCCCACATTCCCCCTCCCCCAATACTTTGGCTTCTTCCGTCCCCCGTGTCTGGGGTCTCCGATAGAAGCAGCTATACAAGTGCAAAAGATTGTTATTTATCACCCTAGACTGCCATTTCTTGGAAAACTGAAGTTTTGTACACGTTGCAGAAACCGAAGATGATGTGGATATCCCAGACTGCTTACAAGGAGGAGACTGAGTTAGAGGCCGTCTCTTACCAGCTTCTTGAACAAGTCGCCATTCTCTTCAGCCAGGTAGTGATGAACACACTTTTGCATGAAACTGGTTTCTTTCATTCCTTTCATCTGACTTTTCTTCTCTTCTTCCCTCTGCTTGAGGGGAGGCTTAAGAAAATACATTTAAGAAGGCCTTAAATGCTTGTCCTGTAACTTTTTTTTAAAATAGGGGTGGAATCCTAGCCCTAATGAAGCTAATGTGAGTTTTGCCTTTGATTTCAATGGGGGCAGGATTTCATGCAAAATGTTTACTTCAGTGTTAATGTTTGAGACTGGTTTTCTAATGAATTAGGCTCAGCCTCACCTGACCCTAAAGCAGATCTGTCACTATCCGCTCCCATTTTTTTCTCCTCTTAGCATTTCATTTTTTCCTTCTGCTCCCTTTTTTCCCTTCTCCTCTTCCTCTTTCTTTTCTCCTTTCCTCCTCTCTCATTCTTCTCTTTTACCCCACCAAAAGTAGAAGATGCAACATGTACTGTTTTAAGTCTTTCAGTGCAAGTTTTAATTCCTAAAGTGTGCAGGAATGTTGTACAGCAATACACTGATTTATTGTAGAATCCCCTCAACACAGACTGTTACAATAATGCAAAAATTCGTTGTAATCTGGGCAAGATGTTTGTTTCTTTTAAAATGGATTTTGAATGCTGGAGCATCACAAGATTAAGGTAGTTTAGGCTTCTGATCTGACTGATGCCACTGTGTAGGGGGGTGGTCACCCGCTCCTGCCTTGAAGGGCTGAAAAGCCAGCCCTTGGAGAGGGCTGGGGCTGTGGGCTAGAAGCTGGGCTGGTTGGGGAATTAGTCGCAGCTGGGCCACGCCCCTAGCTGGCCTGTAAAAGAAGGCCAGGGCAGCCAGGAGTACTTACACTTTCTCTGCCTTTAGAGGGAGAAGGGCCTGGCTGCTGGGGAGCTTGAGAGAGTACCTGAGGTAGAGTAGGGCTGGGGGAAGGCCAGAGGGGCTGGGGAGCTGTGGTCTGGAAACCCCCCAGGCTGCAGGCCTAGAGTAAGGCCAAATAGGTACTGGGGTTGCAGGGGGCAGCCCATGGGTAAGCAGAGGCAGCAGGTCCAAAACCCTTCATGTGTGATGAGTGGCTGATACACTGCAGTCTGCCCAGGGAGCGGGGCTAAGTGAGGACTGGCAGTAGCCAAGACTGAGGTGAAGTGGGGATAGTGGGTAGGGGGTTCCCCTGGGTGGGGAGACCCCGAGACTGAGGGGTTACTGCCAGAGGGGCATCACCCCAGACAAAAGGGCACCGGGTCCAGACGGGACACGGGAGCCAGTGACAGGCAGATCACTAGACGGCAGAGGGCGCTCCAGAGGCTGGTGAGCGAATTCCAAGGATGACCAGCAGGAGGCGCCAGCGGGTGAGTCTGCGAATGCTTACAGAGTGGTGGAGAATGTGGGTATAGGCGGTCTTCCCCCGATACGAGGGGCAGAGTGAGGACAGCGGGACTATTGCTCAGGGACTAGAAGGTGGAGAAAAAGGGGACGATGGATGCCGGGTACGCTGGGGTTTATTATGCGAAGACCCCAGGTGCCATCCCAGGCTGGGCCCCGGGGTCAGTGTCCCAGTGGAAGGGGGCAGATGACCTGCAGGGACTCTGGGAGCCCATGAGTGACTGTGACCCAAAGGAGGTCGGGATCCAGACCAGCGTGGAGCTGGTTCCCAATGCGGAGACCCAGACTGAGTGGGGCCGCCAAGAGGTCAGGACCCAGGTCATGAGAGAATGAGAGGCCGTGGGGACCCAGGCCGTGGTGGAGCAGAGAACAGCGGAGACCCAGACTCTGAAAGAAGAGGGCCAGGGGGACCCTGACCTATGGGCGCGGCTGGAGGCCGCAGAATGGGCCCTCCGGAGGGTGGAGACCCAGGTCTGGGAGATGTCCCGAGCCTGGGAGGCCGCAGAGAAGAGAAGCGCAAGCCTGGAGGGGAGACCATGGAGGGCTAACGTCGGGGAGCCCAGGCCATGAGGACCCCCTTCTCTCAGGAGAGGGGGTTTTGATGGGGAGGTGTAGCGGGGTGGTCACCCCTCCTGCCCTGAAGGGCTGAAAAGCCAGCCCTTGGAGAGGGCTGGGGCTGTGGGCTAGAAGCTGGGCTGATTGGGGAAGTAGCCGCAGCTGGGCCACGCCCCAATCAGTGCCCAGCTGTGGCACCCAGAGGCACTGCCGAGTGAGTCCGAACCCTTAGATACTGTAAATCAGAAGGAACATCAGTGGCAGATCAGAATTGGGCCCAGGGGAAGCTCATATCCCACATTATTCCAACAATATAAAATATTAATTTCTTCAAATATTGTGATCCATGCCGAAAGATATCTGACTTTCAGCGGTCATTAAAATTTAGTGTCGGAAATGTGACAAAAAGAAATATTGGATCAAGTAATCCCAGCTTCTGCAAAGAAAACTACCAGTCGGGCACTTCTGCTAATAAGGCTATTTCTAATACCTTAAAAGCATATCTACAGAGATTGCAGACGTGTTTATATTCTGATGACAAATACTAGATGAAGAACTGAGTAGAATCAGGGGAGGAATGCCTCTCTCAATTGTACGGTACAGTGATTACACAGTACATCATGAAGACAGAAATAAAACACAAATTGGCATAATGTCAACAAGACTCTTGTATGATGGTGATTGTCTTAAAAGAAATAATTTTAGCTTTGTAGTCTTCCCTGAAAGACTGAAGGAAGAAAAACTGGTTTATTTTGTGGTAATCATAATAAATATGGGGCAGCTTGCTCTATTGGCAGTAGGGAGACAATGAAAGAGAAAAGCTTTTGCCAAGAGCAAAAAAATTATGGAAAAAGTGGTTCAAATCCTCTACTGAACACTCCATAAGATAACTCTGAGAGATGCTCAGGTGGTTATTCATACTGAACGGGAATATTACAAGAGGTAGTGAATTCCTGGAGAGAACTTTCATCCCTTATCTAGATTAAATAGTTTGGTCAGCCCATGAACCTGTAACGATGACTCTGTCAGACTGGGCTTATGGTGAAGTTCAGAAAATCTTGTGACTACATGATATGTGAAGATATTCTCGTATTAGCCTTTGAAAAAAGAGGGTGGTATGTTCCCTGGATAATGGAGATTCTAAAGACGACACTGTTGGTGAGATGATTATAAAAATATAATGAAAGACAAACTTATCAGCTTTGTCTTTGGCCGTGAAAGGGAAGGGGAAGCCGACAGGCCACAAATTATTAGATGAAATAAAAAAAAAAACTTGGCAAAACAGCAGAGAAACAGATTCTGAAAGAACCCTCAAGCAGCACACTACCTTAGAGGCCAATTAAACATGAGTCAGTCAGGAAAGATAGAAGAAGCGCTCCTCAGGCCTAATGAAAATGTATATGAGGGGGAAATAAAGCCACCAGATCATTGGCATATAAATTTAGAATTGTAAGAGAAACAGACTATCTTGGTTATTAGGGATACAACGAGTGATATTTACATTTACAACAAAATATATTTGTAAGGTATTTTTGAAGTCATCTATATCCATCTGTACATCAAAACAAACAAAAAAACCCTGTTCCAGTTGACAAAATATATATAATGAAGCATAAATGCCCAAGCTTCCAGCTGCCCAAATCACCATTTTTAGCCATTTGAATCAGAAGAAATCAGAAATCATCTAAAAGATGCCAGTGGGGAAAAGCATTTAGCTCAGTCAGTGTTTTCTGAGAGTACCCCTAGATACCCTACCTGAAAATGTGCATAATTCTCTAGTATATTAGATAGCAAATGGCTCCCATATTGGGGAAACTAATACATAAAACATTTGTAAACTTGACAAAGATGAAGTGGAACATGACACTTACAGACCCAATTTTCCATAACATACTGTAAGTAAAATGTCCTAGCTTGTAGGCTAGAGTACCTGTGACTTCAGATGGTAAATGGGCCAGACTGGCTTTCTGTAGGGGTGATGGATGACTGACAACACTGAGATTCCTGGAGGTGATCCATTTGTTCCTGTCACGAGGGTAGTCTAGTATGTGGCCCTCCTTAAGTGCAGAGAAGTTTTTGACTGTTTCAAATGGGATTATCTGAGAAGGCATGGTAGGATTAGGAGCAAAACTAAGGTTCTGGATAGATGTACACTGCAGCATGTAAATTGCAAACCAACAGGGAGAGAGCAGATGTGTTTATTTCCAAAGATAGAGTAGGCAAGGATTCTGCATTAGCCTCTCCTCTTTCCTCTTATTTCACTTAAAGAGTTAGGAGCAACATGGAAATACATAGCTCACATCAATTGACAAGGTGGGTAAAATTATCAAAAAGCACTAAGTGATTTAGGAGCTTATGTTCCATTTTCAAAAGTGACTTCAGGCACTTAGGAGCCTCAAGATTGGTCAGAGAGACCAACTGATCTTTCCATAGATCCAGTCATTACTGCTAAGATTTTTCTCAGTTGGCCTTAAATCCAGTGATCTTGCGAAATGCTTTCTCTCCTGCATAAAGAAGGGATGCAGGATCAGAAACCATTAATAAGACTGGCATATATGGTAAAATTTTCAAAAGTGCCTCAGTCACTTTTGAAACCGGGAGAAAGGGCTTGTCTACACTGGGAAGTTAGTGTGGCATAAGCTAAGGTGTGAATGTAAAGTGCAATAGCTATTCCCAGTAACTCCCTATGTGGACACTCTTCTGTACTGCCAGTGTCTTTTCCCAGTTTAGCTTAGGCCACTTTGGCCAAGACCATAGGCTCCTAAAGTCACTTTGATGCTTTTGAAAAAAGTTACCCTGTATGCCAGTCTTATTAATGGTTTCTGATTCCTTTCTTAAACAGAAGATTAAAAAATTTGGTGCGATCATCAGGTTTGAGGTCACTTGTGCAAGATCTGAGGCAATGGATCTAGGAATGGAACTATGGCAATAGAAGAAATTATACAATCCTTCCTCCTTAAACAGCTATAATGTCATCAGTTCCCCAAACTCTAGCCTGTGCCTCTTACAGCAGAAAACAGAACCAGGACCGTCCAAGTCCTTCAGACACAATTCTCTAAGTTTTCAGGCATCTCCCTTGCATGTGTCTGAAACCACCCACTTCCAGGGATGAGCTCAAGTGCTATTGTGTACAGAAGTTCCCCTTGCACACCCTCTATGAGGTGCCTAGAGGGCATGGTGTTCTGTCCCGTCTAATGGCAAGGAGACCACTCAGAGAGAGTTAAATGAGTCTGCTCTACAGCCTTAGCTAACAGCCAGTTGACTTTTAGCTCATGCGGTTGAGGCTCATGCACTAAGCTTCTGAGTTCGCTGGTTTGATCCTGCCTTCCGCCGACCGGGGTCTGTTGGCGTTACTCTAGCACTGACTGTAACATTCTCACTCTACCACGCCTTGTGTTCTGGGAGTGCACGTCTCTGAATTCTTCAGGTGCACAAGAGTGGGTGGAAGAAAGGGACCCAGTGCCTTCATCATGCCATCTTTATTAGCTGTGCATGCAGCCTGGGCAGCAAAAGTCTGGCAATATGTTCTATTGCAGGGGTTAGCAACGTGTCCAAATTATACAGACACAAGTGTCTGTGGTAAAAATTTTGAGGTCTTTGGTAATTTCTCAAAAAATTGAATGACTGAATGACATCTCACCCCAGCCCCCAATGTCCGTCACTAAGGACAGTAATTTTGTCAGGTGTCCATCGCGCAACATGGTGGTGCCAACCCCTGTTCTATTTAGCGAATGTTGTTTTACTGGTATAGAAATTTCAATGAGAAAATAGAGCCCCCAAATGAATTCTGAAAATAAAGCGTATTCTTTTAGTATCCCTAAAGCCCTGGAAAGTCATGCAGAAAAATAAACTTGATGCATTTCTAGTTTGTGGTTAAAACCCATCCTCTCTCATCACAAACATTTAAATTCAGACTATTCAGCTAAAATATTCATAGAAGCAGCTACTAATTTAGAAAATTGTACGTGGTATGGGGTTGGTAGGCCCTAAAGATTTCTTGCATTCACTGGGACCTCATCCCCAGAGTGCAGGGCTTCAGATGGGCTCAGCATGTGGAGAACTCAAGAAAAGGAATTTTAAAACATCATTTAAATAAAACTGTCATTGATAAAAACTAAGCTATAATTGGCCTAAAAATAAACACCAACATCATAGCTCAGGCCCCATTAATTTGGTTTTGCATAGTTAGGGGAAAGCCAGGCTTATGATCTGCATTTAGTGGAGCAAGTCCCCATCCGATTTGCTTGTCCTCGTTTGCAGTACTTTTGTATCTTGAAAAGGATTTTATATATTTCAATTTTAGGTTTTTATCACCAGCCTATACTGCTGCTTGTTTCACAGTTACAAAATGTCTAATTTTCTGAAGTCAAAAGCAACTTCTGCATATTTTGGGCAACTAGTCTTCTATCTGTATTTAAGTACACTCTTTTTCATGTTTAAATATATATAATTGATGCATATGAACTTTGTTACAAATATATGCTAATCATATTTTTCCACGTTCCAAGACTGAGGTTGCTCTTAGAAGTAATATGTAAATAACAGAATAAGTTCTTAGCAGATTTTTTAAAAAATAGATATTACTTTACACAAATTGCATAACACTCAAAACTGAAATGATGATGATTTCTACGGGGCCTGCTGTTCTGTTCCTTAGGCATCCAATATCCCTTCTTCTTCCATTCCTTTCCCAATGAGTTTAATGTGGATTCAAGGGCTGCAGGGGTGGATCCAAATACGTTAGGCCCTCCTCTTATTGAAGTCATTGGCAAAGGGTTGGGTGCTGAAATCCATATAGTGGAGCTTCTCAAATCCCTGGGAATTGTCTGTCATGAAATAAAAATAGGTTGTTGTAAAGAATGTTGAGTAAGCGATCTCTTGTAAGGGGTCTTGCCAAAATTAACTACATCTGAGCAAATGGATGTCCTCACTAAGCAAATATTTTACTGACAGTGAAAACTGACTCTTCACTTTTGACAAGAGCTTTCAGATAGTTTAAAAAAAAAAAAAAAGCCCTCAATGGTAAAATACAACAGCTAATAGATTTGTAAAATATTGAGCATATATGCTATCACAAAGCAATCGGACTATAAAGAATATAAATGTCATCAAATTCATAATTATGTAAACACCTAAATTAGAGGTTTTAATAAATGCATTATCATTTTTTCTCTTGTTTTAAAAACTGTCATTACTGATTTATTTGGTTTGTTTGTTTTTCATACTGAAAATATTGATTTTTTTTTTTCTCCTCAGATTCTAATTTCAGCACCTCGTCTTTGATTCACTTAAACTTGTTGGCAGGTCCTGGTTACCATTCTTTCCAACCCAAACAATTCCAATGGTTGGGTAAGAATAATGTTGGAGGATGTAAGGAAGCATTTGAATGGCTGATAAGCAAAGTTTTTGTTGTGCGAGGACTTGTAGAAGGAAGAACTTACTTCCCCCTGAATACATATAAAGAAAACCTTGATGAAACTGATGTGTAAGTATGCTTTGTGTGTATGATAATTTGTACAAATTGCAGATTCACATAATAAAACAAGCATATGACAAGACTATATGTGCAAAATTCTCATTATACTAACTTTTTTTAAATAAGCCAAAGACAGCTTTTTTAAATAAAGAAACTGTAGTTCTTTTTCCTGGATTTAGTCTCTTAATGATGCACAAACCATGTTTCAAGATGGCAATGACAATGCTGCTGCTGCTATTTCAGTATAAATAGGTATTAGAATTATGCTAAGAGGGTATTTTTAATATAAAGTAGTAATAAGGGGCTGATGATTTTTTAAATTTTGCATAACGAATGCTAACCTCTTTCCTCAAAGATAAAGTTAAAATAGATGTTAAACTGTTTATGATCTAGTTTTATTTTACAACTGGAATTAAAATACCTGATGGTTATAAACTATTAAAACTCAGATCGGCCCTCATTATTTTTATCTTGTTCATCATCAGTCTTCCTATGTGTGAGCTAGAAGAACAGGGCCCCAAATTAGGACCAATTGTTGTTTGTTCTTTATAACTTAGCCATCTAATGATTCACCTTTTTCTCATGTGGTGCTATGATAGGGGTATTTTATCTGTATGCATCCTGGGTGGTGCAGGCAGGAGAGTAATTGGCTTTAGAAAGCCCCAGGGCTCAGTTCTATATGGGGAGGCAAGGGTTAACCAGTGGGACTGAAACAGCTGTAGTGTGTTAGGCTTATAGGAAACCCAGCCTGGAGAGACAGTGCAAACTAGCAGCAGGGGTCTGGGAATGGCTAAGTAACTCAGTGGTGGGACTGGAGAACTGTGCTTCCTGGTGGGGTAACACCACTAACTTCAGCATAAGTTTGTTTTCCTTTAAAACTGGGGGCCTAATCCAAAGCCCACTGAAGTGTACAGGAGTCTTTTTCCATTGACTAGAAATTCTGGATCAGCCTCTGTGGTTCTTTTGAGACTGCTTTTGTTTACTAGCTTGTTTAAAAGCTTTACTTTCTCCTGGCTCTGAAGAGGAAAAGGACTGGGGCTTTAGGCCCATTTGAAGTCTTTAGTTCTCACTCGGTACCAAAGATAGTAAGTGAAGCAGAGGATTTGCTTTGAGGAAGAGAAAACAGTCTCAGGAAGACAAGAGAGTGAGGGGAGCAAGGGTGGGATGGAGTTTCTCTCCTTAGGACTGAGGGACTGCTGAGACAGTTCTCTGGAACCAGGGTGGATAAAAATTTATTCTATTTTTAAAAAATTGTTTTTGTTAAATTTTATTTTTTTTAATTTAAATGAAGTACAGGTTTATTTTTCAAAAAATAAAACTATTTCAAATTAATTTTGAAACTGAAGGCCTGAGTTAAGGCATGAACTTACCTATTAAGATCATTTAAATTAAATACAAAAATAATATTAAGCAATACAAGTTTGTTGCCAAGTTTTAAAGAAAGTCAAATCACTAAACTGGTGAAAGTCACTGGCTAAGCACCTGGAACCAGACTTGTTTGTTGAAGAGCTCAACCAACATTTGACAGGAGTAGTCTCTTCTGTAGGAGCAGCGAGAATATTTTCTTCATTTCTGTTTAACTAGTTTGGGCCAATGACTATTTCATTCAAAGTTAAGAAACCAACTGGGAATTGAAAAAGCAGCAAAGCTTGTTTTCCGCTTCTTCTATGAATAAAAGCTAGGTATGAAAGGGTGAGTTCTAAAATCTTGAAGGGCATAGGGAACAGAACCAATCAGTTCAATTTACTAACTACAGATGATAATTCCTTTGTTTAATACATCAGTTAGTTTTAAATGCACAATATGTTTTGATAAGGAAAAAAGCTTATGTACCCAATATTTTTAAGGTAGTTTTATTTAATAAAAAATGCTGTCTTTTGCATTTTAATTGAATTTGAATTTCCACATAAATAGAGCGTGGAAAAAAATCACAAGTAAAAAAGTTCATGTAGTAAATAAGAACTGTATCATTCACCATTTTCTAACAAAAATGTAAAAATTAAGAACCTGAGTAAATGTAAGTTAAACTATATAATTGCTTCCGTAAGTGTATACTTATAGTGTGTCCTCCTGGTTAGCAAAACAGAGCAGTAAATTTAGGGCTTGTCTATACAGATTTTTAATCTGTAGCAAGTGTGTTGTGAATCTACCATGCACTAGCCTGCTGCAGACTATCCATGTGAACCCTATTGACACGCACTAACAGTTTGTTATTGCACTTTGGTTTAAAGGACTAGATCAAAGCACATTAACAAACTGTTAATGTACCAGCCAGTTCATACAGGTAGTTAGTCCCTGGCAGGCTAGTGCTGAGGTACACATCCCAGCTTTGTTCCTGTAGGCAAGTCATGAGTGTAAAGGCTATGTTTAGTTGCAAATCAACATGTTTTAATAGTTATCAGCTAATGAGACAAATCAAGGTTTCCTGCTTGCTGATTTAAATTAATCCACCCTGCTGAGAACTGGCTACTGTTTATAGGCCATAACCAAAGCTCTGGGTCTAAACACTGAACCATTGAACAATAGTTTTTCTTTTTTAAAATGTGGATCCGAAGTTCACTGTGTGAGTTAAATTTCCTTTTTGGGGGTGAGCTGCTGTTTTTGTAACTTGGCTTATTTAATATGTGAAATATGTTAGATCTGTTATGTATCTATTAGAGTGAGAATTCATGGTATACTGTTAATAATACAAACACATTTTTCAGTTTTATGATGATGTAATTGGAGGAATGAAATCCAAACTGTTTAATAGAAAATAATGTGAAATCGTTGTTTGTTTTCATTATGAATGGTGAAAATCTGGTATTTTTGTTCCAGGTCACTTTCCATTGAAACCACCACACTATATTCTATTGATATTATGGTAATCCAGTGGACTCATCAGATATCTGATGTTTTAAGACAAGATTCGGCACAAATGATTTTACAGGGAGAAGTCTCTGGACCTACAGAAACAAAGTTTTGGCAAATCCAAAAGGAAAACTTATTTCAGGTAAAATATCACTTCAGAAGAACTTGCAGTCTGCTTTGGAACTTTCATAATAGTAAAATAATAAACCATGAAAGGAATGAATTGGCTTGATTTGAATAGGAAATGTGCCAAATTACCAACTTGATGAGATTGATGTTTTTGGTTAAAACTGAACTAAACGTATCATTGGCTCCTAGCAGCAGTAACTTCATTTTCCAGGATTATAGCATTAGTACTGTGAAGTTTCTTAATTGTTTTAGCCATGTGTGGCCAGCTCACCGGTTCTACATCACTGGGCAACTAAACAACAAAGTCTGTGTTTCATACAGTATGTCTCTCTTTGATCTTTTTATTTTTTACCCTCAAAGCACAGATGAAAATAATTGTGCAATATAATCCCCAAACTAAAATGACTTGCACAGTTGGAATCAGGGTCCCTATTCCGAGGGGCCATCTGAGCTGAGTTAGGGCCCAATCCTGCAAACATTTATGCACAGGCATGACTTTGCTTGTGCGTGTTTGCAGAAGCAGGCCCTCGGAAAGTAGGTCCCTGAAATGTCTCATCTCTTAATGGTTCCCATTGCTTTGCACAGGATAATTGGTTTCAGTAGTGCCTACCCACTGCCAGCTTGCCCTGTATCAGCAGACACGTGCTGCAGCTCTACCTGCCATGCGATATTTGGTTCTCTATATACCCCATTACATTGCATAGACCAATGAGAATAATAGTATTATGTATGTATGTTTGTATCTCAGTTACTGTGTGCAGGGCTACGTGACATACAGATACATACCCTTGTATCTGTCGCTTTGCTGTACTACATATCTTTTAACATTTTTACCATAGGTATAAAATCCAAAGGTCCAGAAGATAATAGAGATCCTAAAAAGATCAAGAAGCACCTATTATCTCAGTTTCAAACAATTTATCTTAAAGGTTGGAGAAGATACGAGGCACTGATTTTTATACGTGCTCATTTGCAAAGCATACAAAAGAATTTAGATTACATATTAAGAGTTCATATGTTTTGATGCTAAATTTCTTTAACCTTTCTCGATAATACAGTTGTCTGAATCAATTTAGAAAAATGTTTTCATCCCTATTATTCCTTTCTACATCTTTTAGCAGTTTCAGAGGCTCAGGACATTGACTTGTATGTTGGCCTTAAAACGTTACATTACCTTCTTGGAAGAATCAAACTTCCCAGATATTGAAAGTCTCACCGAACCCCTTTGCCATGCCATCTGTCTGGTCTGGACCTATTCCAAATACTACTGCTTTCCTGACAGAATAGTTGTCTTGCTACAATAGTTTTGCAATCTTTGAATTGCCAAGGTAAAGAAAATGCACTTTATTTCCGCTAACAAGTCGTATGTTTCTTTCATAGAGGATTTAAATACTGACATATGCCCACATAAATTTTCAGTTTATGGATCCTAAATTGCACACACAAAATCTCTTGCTGTTCATCAGCAATTCCAAATTGTGCTTTATCTAATTGAAAAGCTGACATTCATTGATAAATAATGTTTGTATTTTCTGTCAGTATGTTACTTATTACTTTGTTTATGATCAGAGTGACTTTATTATGGTATCTGTTTGTTCTTACAGTACAGATGTTTTGAAATCTGGTTGGCTGATTAAAGAAAAGTTCCAGATTATATGCAGCCTGGTAAAAATGTTAATTAAAAACAAAGACTAATGGCCACGATTTTCAAAAGTGAAAAGTAATTTTAGGAGCCCAACTTGAAACACATTAAGGATGTTTGATATTGAGAAATGGATGAGCACCTGGCATCTGGAAACTGGGGCCCTTTACAGGTGTTCTAAGTTGGGTACCCCAAATCACTGACTTTTAAAAAAAAAACTTAGCCAACATCTTGACTATTCAGTAAGAAGCCTTAGTCTTATTTAAATTGTATAAAGTAGGTCATATATCACGCTCAGTTGGTGTGCAGCATTTCCATAGATATCCAGGGGAGATGGATGAACAGAGCAAAGGTAGCACATAGATCTAAGAGAATGGGTTGCACCATTAAAAACCTAAGTAAAGAGATACTTACACCTGAAGTGAACTTATTATATTTTTATATAGACAAAAACATGAATTATTCAAAAGATGAGGTCTTATTTACATTCCTGCCTCTTATGCTGAAATTGCTTCCATACTAGTAATTAAATAGTGCCTTTTACAGTGAGCAACAGACACACCCATAAGACACACCCAACCTCCTGTAAGAAAAGTGTGCTTTGTTACTGTTCAACATTACATAGATTGCCTCTGTACTGCATTAGGATTTCTTGGCAAACAACAACTCCATGTATCCCAGTATCCCCTACACAAAATCTTTTTCTTATAGTTTTCTTCTTCTTTTTTCTTATCTATCATCAGTTTAAGAGAATGTAAGTCTTTCTTCTTCACTGCAGGCTGTAAGAGAGAAGTACTGTAGTATTCTAGGCTGCTTGCTGTATTAGCAGAGCTTTCTATCCCTAGAATTTACAAAGATGGGTAAATACTATCAGGCAGGCAAGTGTTATTGTTGTACTGATGGTGAAACTAGGGCAGAGAGAGTTTGAATGACTTGATCAAGGTCACCCAGTGAGCCAGGGCTAGTGACATGACTAGAACCCAGCTCTCTGGTTTCCCATTGTGGGGCCGTGTCCATTGGATCATGCTGCCTGGCGATGGGATCCTGCCCAGGGATTTGAAACTACTAACACAGAGATGAGATTGAACATGTCCCAAGAGAATCAGTCCCAGGTTTTACAATGAGTTCACTGTCTGCTGGGACAGAAGATTGGGAGCTTAGTCAGCTCTGTGCTGAAATTCACCGTGGTGACAGGGCCAGTCACAAGGCCTCTGTACCATTTAAGTCTCACTTAAGCCCTGTTTTGAGGACAGAAGGCCTGACTTTCTTTTACATTAAGGCCACTTGCCACTGCTCTGGCAATGAAAAGGTGCCTGAAAGTGTGTGCAAATGTAACTTCCACCCGTTTTAAGGCAAGTGGACTTTAGTGTAAATGAGAATCAGGCCTTGCAGTTTTACATAGGTGATGCTAATGCCTTGGGCTGGCCCTTTGCACAGAGGTAAATTTCACCCAAAATACAGATATGTTCAATGGAATTCACGGGTTAAATACTTTTCTACTGGGTCTCTATGCCTTGATGAATTAAAGGACTCCCCGATGACATGGGACATAGTATTCATTTTCTGTTCTTCCGCTTGAATTGCAGAAAGGCATATTTCTATCATTAGTGTCGGTTTCTCTTACAAGAAAAATCTGCTGTTAGTGGTGAATATGTGAAGTTTTAAAAGCATTTTACAGTTTTTTGAGGTTTACTCATTTTCTAATGGTGCTGTGTTGATACGGTATCCGCAAGATTATTTTAAAATGAGTGGCATTCAATGTAACTTGACGGAGTACTGTCTGGATTCTATTTGATGGAGTCATGATATTGCTTTACTGTATTTTCTTAACGAAATAGACATTCAACACCTTATGGTAAAGGGGATTGTATTACAGCCAATGCTGACTACCAGATGATATTTGTTACTCTAAAAAGCTATTTGGGGGAAAAAAAGATTGTTTGGTTTTTTTTATATGAACTTGAATATAGTCTCATGCAAATTCCACAAAGGGAAATTGGCAGAAGTAACAAGTATGAAAATGAGGAGGAGAGTCTGTTTTTGCTCCTTATGCACACTCTGCCAAAGTCTGTCCCCAGGCCTCAGAGCAGATTTGTTGCAGGGTAATATTTTGTTTTTACTCTGAAACAGATGTATGTTGCCTGACCTGGATCCCAGATACTGTATGTATTCTGTATGAACAAAATAGGATCAATCCTTCTCTCGCTAAACTCAATGAGAGATTTGCCATTGGCTTCTATGAGAAGAAAATCAGGCCTTGTATTTATAAGAGAGTCTACTTTATCATGCTGATATGGATATGATCTAAAAGCACAGATCACTGAAGTCTGTGTATTGACAAATGGTTGAGATGGAGTGGTGTAGTGATTTTTGAATGTATTGTTTTAAGGGGTAGTCCGTAGTGTTGTTACGCAGTCCTGATCCTTATTCTTCATGGGTTTACAAATCACGTGATTACAAAAAAATTGCTTACACAGGAAATTTAGCTGAAAAGGGGTTTCAACCAAATAAGTATTTTAATTTTTATTATTTTTTTATTATATATTTTATATATTTTTATTTTTGCAAAAGGGAGTGGATAATTTTTTTGGGGGGGGAGATAGTGATTTAGTTAATTATGGACTTGTGACAAATGCAGACATTTACCAGTGTTAGATGCTTTTCTAGGATCCTAAATGTAATGGAATTTGACAAGTGATTAATCCATTACGTGGCATACTTGTTGTATTAGTGCTATGGTAGTGGTTGGAGACCCTGATCTGTACTGGGGCTCTGTTGTCCGAGGCCTTAAAAAAATTCCTATTTATTTTTGGAAAAAGAATTCCAAGTGGGGAAGAAGTCCATGTGTCGATGGAATTTTTGTATGGATTTTTATTGCTGAAGATACAGCCCGAGTCAATGTGCTTGAGAAGTAGGTAGTACTGTGTGTGGAACTAAATCCTCACCCCCAGGTTGTGTAGTGGTGGTAGACCTGCTACTATTATTACAGCCTCAGGGTAATAGTCCTGCATCCATCCCCGGATGGCGAAATTCAGCATGGTTCCATTGTTCATTACCCCCACTTCCAAAACACCCCTTCCCTGCAACAGTTAAAGCTCCATGAAGCACTGTTCTGCAGCAAGCAGGCTGTGGCGCATCCCTGCCCTCCTGCATTCCAAGTCCCTCCTCTTCAGCAGAACTTTGTTACCTAGTCAGCTGGGTGCGCCGCTGAGGCAGGGATCTCCACTAGGAGCTCAGTCATGCCCTCTGATACCGAGTGTACACCTGTACTTTGGGCCCGATCGTGGAAACACACATGACATACTTTAAGCATGTGAGTAGCCCCACTGAAGTCAACGGGACTGCTCACCATGCATAAAGTCCAACTCGGGTACATGCTAGGAGGATCAGGATTTTCTTTTTAAAATGAGCTGTGCTTATACTTGGTTTGGGTTCCAAAGAATTCTTAGAGAGAAACGCCTCTCACAGCTGGAGCCCCTGCTGTGTATCATCTGAAAGGCCAGGGCAGCGCAGCAAGTCAGTGCTGCTGACATCTGTGAAAATTTCACACTTACACAAGCAGATCCTTGAAAGGACAGAATTTGGCCGTAATACTCTTCCATACTTTTGTTCTCCCTTCCCTTGCCTTTTTTGTTTCTTTAACTGTCTTTGGTAAAATAACATTTGAAACCACAAATTAAATGAAATTGTAAACAACAGGAGGGGGCAGGCTTAAACTGACAAAAGGTAGGGAAATCAGACTTGCTCTAAGTCTGAACCTCTGTTTTTAACTCACGGTACATGCCGGAAATGCAGCACATGTAAAATGCATGTAAAATTACCTAGTTTTAGTGATCCCTGGTGCACCGTGGCACAATGAAGAAAACAACAGAGATTCAGATTGTAACCCTCTGTTGTCTGGCATAGATTAGTTTTAAGCCAGACCCCCAGTGCTGGTTTATATTTTACAATTGAAAGATATTAAAAAAATAGGATTTCTATCAATTGCTATTATGTTAATACAAAAATTTATTTTTGCTCTGGAAAGAATTACAATGATGTAAAATGATCACTGTAGCATAAAGAAGAAATATACAGTGATGTAATTGCAATATTTCCTACAGTAATCAAAATCAAATATTATAGTGACACATGGCTACAAAGAGCTAAAGGTGTTTCTGATACAACGCTTTGCACTGATCACTGTAACAGGGTGGCTGGCCTGTGGGCTGGAGAGCCTGGGGCTAAGCCATCCCAGATTACAGGATGAGAAACACCTGGGTTGAATCAGGTGATGCAGGGTAAAAAGAGCAGGCAGCTGCAGTAAAGGGGGAGGGTTGCCAGGTGTCCAGTTTTTAACCGAACACCTGGTTGAAAAGGGACTCTCCCCAACCTGGTGAAAATGAGTGAGTGAGTAAGTGAGGGTGGGGGAGAGCGAGCGATGGGGGGGAATGGAATGGTCGGGTCCTCAGAGAAGGGGCTAGGCAGAAAGCTGGAGAAAGCTCTTCAGGCAGGGAGGCTTGGGGGGCGGGGGACCCTGTCCAAGCATGGAGAGAGACTGCAAAGGCTGAACTTGAAAGGCCTATGGAGAAGGACAAACTCCAGGTGGAAGATACTGGGAAGCAGGTTGGCAGACCCTCAGGAAGGAGGGGCTGAGTCCAGCGGAAACTGGGATAAAAAGTGTGAAAGTTTGTTTTATTTTCAACTTTGTGTTGTTTTGGACTCCTGGGGGAGTCAGAGAGTGAACTAGGGTTGTTGTGAGGGGGAGGGGCGGGCAGGGGCAGTGTGTTCCCAGTGGCCTAAATAAATGGGACGCCTTGTGGGGAGTGTTTGAACTAGTTTTGAACTGTGAAAAGCACAGGAGTACTAGTGGCACCTTAGAGACTAACCAATTTATTTGAGCATAAGCTTTTGTGAGCTACAGCTGTGAGTTCTTAGAAGGCCCTGAGGAGGGGAGAGGGAAAACAGAGGCAGGGAGCTAATAGAACAGTGGACTGGTTTTCAATCTTTTTTCATTTGTGGACCCCTAAAAATTTCAAATGGAGGTGTGGACCCCTTTGGAAATCTTAGACGTAGTCTGCAAACCCCCAGGGGTCCATGGGCTACAGGTTGAAAACCACTGCTGTAGCGCAACCTTTGGCTACAATCACCCTTTTTAAGTGAGTGTCTGTGTGCTTTATAGACATTAATTAGATAATTAATCACAAAACTCTTTTAAGATAGGCTAAAGCATATTATACCTATTTTACAGTGGGGTAAATTGATGCACATGGAAATCAAGTGATTTCCCTAATCTCTCTCTCTCAGCCGTGGGGGAGGTAGAACCCAGGAATTTTTAGCCTTGAAAAGCCACTACACATTACTACCTCACAGCCATTAAAACTTGGACACATTTCTAGTTAGTTTTTCTGTTATGATTTTTTTGTATATTGCATGCACTTCTAGGACAAAATATTAATGATCTTAGTTATTGTGCATCAAGCTCTGATGCACAAAACATTTTCATTTGTCTTACCATAATATAATCACAAACATGACACTACTCAGCCATCTGATTAAGTGATGTTGTATCTTTTAATCATGTTATGTTAAAAGTAAGATTTCAAAATATGGCCTTAGAAATAATTAAATGTTGCTTTGTTGAAACTGGAATTAGAAACATAAAAGCCTGAGGAGATTTTCAAAGGGGATCAAGAAGAAGGAATAGAAAGATGCTCTTAAGGGTTTGAAGACTACCCTGTTTCAGCAAAGCATTTAAGCATGTGCTTAACTATAAGCAGGTAAGTAGTCCCAAGTCAATCTAGACTGGAAGTCTATTGAGTTTTGTGGGACTACTCACCTGCTTACAGTTGAGCACATGCTTAAGTGTTTTGGATTGGAGCCTGCATGCTGGAAATGAACAAGTAGTTGAATGGTTCAGGATTGTAAATGATGAGAATTTTATTTGCATTTAAAATGATTTAAAGCATTTTAAAATGAAATGTATCTATTGAATAGATTTCCTTGGGAAAGAAGAGCAGATACATGCAAATGTAAATATAAATCCTAGAGAAGAGACAAACCTCAAGCCTCTGGTCACAGTATTTCTAATTTTGGTGGGGATATTAGATTAAAATTCTTGGATCTGAATCAATCATTAGTCCACGATTCCATGGCAGATCCAAGACTGGATGGGCTTGTTTTCTGGTTCTGGTTTGGATGTGGCTGTAATCTTCCTAGAATATCTGATTTTGTGAGACTTCCACCAGATCTTGGCACTACTGAATGAACTCTGAATGAATGAAACCTGAACTCTGGCTCCAGTACACCTGCAAAGCTACACCCCCAAATCCTGGTCTGAAACCAGCCTTTCTGAGCATTAGCTCCTTAGGTTATCTTTAATGAAACCAGATAAACTAGAGGTTCGTGAACATGGTTGTTTCTATTGGCTGAGCTCATTGCACATTCCATTCCCCCCATTGCCCCGCAAGCTCCTTGCTTTCTTCCATTCCCTTGCAGGCTGCCTTTTGCCACCTTCCCGTCCCTTTCTATTTCTGGTACTACCTGCAACCTCCCCACAATGGCAGGGGCTCAGTGTACCCCCATATACCACATGGCAGGGAGTTCTGTGCCCTTCCACCACCATTGTCTCCCAGTCTTCGTCCTTATGCCAGGCATTCTGTGTGCCCTCCATTCCTCTTCCCAGTCAGGAGTGAAGTCTTGCAGGTGTGCCTGTGTGCACAGCTGAGCCATAGTAGGGCTGCCTTATTGACCACTTTGCCTGATTGGCCAAGGAAGTCAGCAAGGCCGCTCTTAAGCCCAGCAGTGACCACTGATCTCTGGCTGCTCAACGCACATGCCTGCAGCTGCGAACTCTCCTCTGTTTACCTTGCTTTAGTCCTGATCCTGTGCTGCTCCCCTGCTTGGTTCCTGACTCTGGCTTGGACCTTCAGTGCTGTTCCTGGCATCTGACTTCAGCTCTGACCACTAGGCCTGACTGCCCAGTCCTGGTTTGTGACAGTTCCCTATCATACTAGGGTCCCCCATTCTCTCCCCCAGCCAGAGGCTCTGTGTGCCTCCTTCCCCCATACTCCCCATTTTCTCGCTCCATCATCATTCAGAGGGCCTGTCCCCGTGTTGAATTAGTGCACGGCAAGCCAGGGGGTGACTCTACTGC
The DNA here is from genome assembly GCF_015237465.2 of Chelonia mydas. Lineage (NCBI taxonomy): Eukaryota > Metazoa > Chordata > Testudines > Cheloniidae > Chelonia > Chelonia mydas. The sequence goes on along the minus strand of NC_051251.2, from coordinate 41,213,064 downwards.
GCACCAGCTTGCTGCTCACTAACTCGCCATGTAGACAAGCCTTTATTTCTTTTCTGTCTGGGAGGTAAATAATTCAGGGTGTCAACGTATTGAAACTGTATTGGGACCATGGGCAGAGCTGATGTGGTGGTATGCATGTGCTTTGCTGGAAGGTGTAAGGGCTGCCATCAACTGGTTCTTTGATCTGTCCACAATTACAGTGGTGGTTGAAACTGCTGGGTCTGTTAGCCAGATGTGAAGGGCTCTATGTTGGTATTCCCCCACCCCACCAATTTTTCCCTTCCAGTGCTCACCAAAATCAATAAGGTTCTGCTCATTACTGCCTAGAACATGCCCTGAAATTTTGGAACTGGTTGCATGCAGCATTCAAGTTATTGCATTCCATACAAACAGAGAAATGCAGTCAAGTGTAGGGCCTCACTTTGCTCAGCCAATGAAGGTATTGTACACTAAATATCTTTCAAGTCCATTTTAATATAAGATTTCTATAGCAGACTTTGCTTCTGCATTAGCATCTGACCAACTGAACACTGACACTTGTAGAATCCATAACATACATCCCATAAAAAAGGACATCACTTTCACTTATAAGAGACAGAGGAAAAAACCTAGAAATTGTTTTTTTTATGCCATGATTAGAACTAGTAGATTGTTTTCAGTAAAAAAGCGATTTCAGTGGAAAATGGCTATTTTGTAGAAATGGATGGATTCCTGTTTTCAATTAATTTTTTTGGTCACTTTTTTGGGGGGAGGGGACAACTGAAAACTGCAAAATTTTGCATGGTTAGGTGAAATTTTTGGTATCTAAAAAGTATTTTTTCTTTCATTTCAGTTTTTGGTTGTCAAAAACAGAATAAACAAAAACACGCTGCTTTTCACTGAAAATTGAAATTTTGATGAACACAAAAATTTTTTTATTTTCACTGAAGTTTTTTTTACAAGGAGCAATAAATCGTTTCCTGACCCATTATAACCGTGTTATTTGACATAGCTATTATTGATATATATAAATTTAGCACTTCGTGCATACATAAGCAGGAATAAATAAAAAAACAATAAATGGAAGTGCAGTTAAGTTCCAGAAGTCTCTGGATATTAATGAAGTGTGTGTGTGTGTGTGTGTGCACGCGCGCACGTGTGCGTAAAGTTATGGAACCGTTGGGTGAAATTCTGGTTTTATTGAAGTTAGAAGGGGTTCTGCCATTAATTTCAATATGGTCAGGGTTTTACCCCTTGATTCCAAGGCAGCCAAGACAAAACTCTAGCCTCAGTTATGAAATTGAGCAAGTTATTCATAAATAATAAACCTGAAAACCCTGGCCTGACTCCCAGTATTTACAGTAAATTGTAACTTGTGTAGTAAGCTCAACTCAAGGGTAGAAGAATTGAGAACTTCGGTGGTAAATGGGTGAAATTCTATGGCCTGTATTATATCGATAATAAATTTTAAGGCCAGAAAAGACTACTACATTAATCTTGGTTTTTGTAAGATCAGTTAGTATATAGAAATAGAGAACCATTGATTCAAACTCTTTCTGTTTAAAGGAGCCCATTGACTTTCTCAAGTTAGAGAAAACAGGTTTGGGGGGCTGAGAGGAAAGATCCTCTGTGAAGAAATCACTGCATGAATCAAGAATTTCATGAAAGCTTGGAGGGCAGCAGTCAGGGCCGGATTAATCTTTTGTGGGTCCAGCGACAAACATATTTGTGGCCTCCCATGGAGGCAATGGTGCATGGCATGGGGAGGTCAGTCCCTAGACCAAGGGGCCAGCCAGAGGCAATGGGCATGGCATGGCAGAGGTGGTCCCGCTCCTACCAGACCAGTGCAAGGCCACTATTTACAAACCGGCAATTGCCAGATGCACAGTGGCCCACCTGGCCCTGTGCTGCCAGCATGCCCCTTCCCCTCGGGGGTGGGCCCATGCCATGCCAGATAGCCTTCTCCCTCCCCCCCGGCCAAACATCCTCTCCTCAACTCCCTATGGTCAGAGCCCCCCAGACCCACTATGCCCAGTGTGCCCCCCCCAAATGCACAGCGTCCTGCACAACATCACCCCTGCCCAGCCTCCCCCCACAGAACCCCCACTCCCTAGTGCCCCAACACACATTTTCCCTGTCCCCTCGCAGCCCACCCCCCCCCGCCCCACACACTCCAGAGGCCCACTCCCCCATGCCCTGCCTCCTGGCCGCACTCACCTGCCCTGAGTTGGGCTGAGACGGCAGCGCAGCCAAGGCTGGTCCTGAGGTGGGGATTCGCTCCGGCCCCTCGGGAGTGACACGATCAGCCAGGGCCTGCCCTGGCTGGGCTCCCTCAAGACGCACTTGCCTGGAGGGGCCCAGCCAAGCCCCCGACACTGTTCTCCCTGGTCCCCACCTGGCTGAAGCTGGCCAGGCTTCTGCACCAGTCCCCGGCAGCTCAGCTCCAGGGAGACAGATGGGGCCCCACATGTGGTGGGAAGCAGAGACTGCCTGGAGCTGGAGGTGCATTGGGGTTCAGCCAGGGGGCAGAGAGGAGCAGGGGGGTGCAGCCAGGGGGCAGAGAGAGTGAGTGGTGGGCGGGGGGAGCCAGTGGGATCTCGGGACGCAGTGCAGGCAGAGCAGGCCGGGGCCCCTTATGAGCATGGGCCCGGCTCCATTGGCCCCACTGGCGCCATTGTAAACCCGTCACTGGAGCAGCACAAGTACAGCAGTCTGGTCCGGTACACTGTGCCAGCAAGATATTTATAGCCGGTGTGGCGTACTGGGAAGACACACGAGGAGCAGACCGGCTGCGCTCCCTGCCCTTCCACGGAGCTGCATCTCCTCTGTCTGTACAGCAGCAGCCCCGCCGGAGGAGCTGCTGGTGTCCTGAGAGACTCCTGGGAACCGCAGCAGGGAAAGGAGCAGAATGCCAGCAGCTCCTCTGGCGCAGCTGCACCAGCCATGCCCCCACAGTCCTGTCCTCTGGTGGGGCTGCTGCTGTGTAGATGGAGGAAGCTCTGTGGAAGGTCAGGAAGTGGGGATGGGGGTGGTAGAACTACACCGGAGGAGCTGCAGTTCCAAAGTCTCCGGCGCAGCCGGAGGAGGACAGCGGCCCCCACATGCAGGTAACATGGGATGGATCATGAGGAGGGGATGGGGAGAGTGTGGGGGGCCCGGGCTGGAGGCAGGGAGGAGTCACATGGAGGGTCACCTGTCGTCGCCCCCCCCTTACAGCTGCCCCCCGCCCGCACCGGTAAGAAATGGATTCTACTTGCACCACCGTTGGAGGGTCATGCAAGAAAGTAAATACAACTCACTGCATTACAGCAATATGGTAAATACACACGTGCAGTACTTCAAGAGCTGCTTTTTGAATTAGCATTGTACTAATCTATCATAATTATAATTACTTTAGATACCCCTTTGTGCTCCCAGCTTGCTTTGCAAACATTAATTAAAGTTCTTTGAGGTAAGTAAAATTATTAAGAAAGATTAAGATTAATTAAGATTTCAGAACATCTGAAACAGATGTCCAAGACCAACAGAACAAGTCAGTCATTGCCACAGGTGGGATTAGAACTCAGGAGTTCCTAGCTTCCAGCCTATGCTCAGAAGACTAGGTCCTGGCCTTCTCTATAGTAAAGACTCTTTCATCTCTTAGGACTAATAATGCATTTATGATTTACCTCACTTCTTTACCTCACAAGGGTGTTGAGAATTAAGAGGGCCCCTCTAACTCCCCATGAATTCACACTGGCAAAACTCACATAGACTTCAATGGGAGTCCAACCAGGGCTGATTTTTGTAAAAACCCTTTGGGATTCTCGGATGAAAGGCCCTATATCAGAGTGAATTGCTGCTGCTGTTAATTGCATATGGATCACCTCTGTGCATTGGGGTGAAAACATAACTCAAAGTGTTTCTTTAACCTCTTGATGCCAGGATTTGGATTTTCTCAGCTTGCAATCTGTTGCAGATAGAAAATCAGTCTGGGCACAGGGAGTTGAAAACTTTTCTCTTTGCAGGTGTAATATTTCCTGCTGCTTTTGTTATACACCCATATAAAAATGTAAAAGGTTAAATACAATTTGCCATTGGCAATAAACACTGTCAACAACACAGGGAATATTGACGTGAAAGAATAAGCTGCTGTACCCGAGCACTTTTTAGATATTTTATTATTTTTACTCTGACAAATTCAAGGGTGTGGGTTGGCAGATAAACACAAAGCCAAATAATTTGGTCTCATAGCTGGCCATATTTCATATCTCTGAATTAGAGCGATGGGAAGAGGGTTACATCTTACAACCTCCCTCTTCACCATTGAAGTAATTGCATTAGAGGAGACTTATTTAGAAGGAAGGTAAAATAGCAAAATATTTGCTTAAAGTAAGCCTCTAGGAGGAGGCCAGTACAGATTTCTGGGCATTTTCAACTTTCTTTAACGTCCTAGCTGGCAACCTTGTTTGTGAAATTGACTAGGTGTGGTATTAAGTTTGATGGCACTACAATAATACACATAGTAATAATAATAGCACGCAGGTGCAAGTTCCAGAAATGAGAAAAGTGTAATACGACTTCATTGTATCCAATATAATACTAGCACGTCTGCTTTTTCCCCAACATTTTGTGATACCAGTTTACACCTAAAAGCAAGAACCCTTAGTCATATCCCTTTATTGTAAGAGTCCAGACTTTTCAATATGGAGTGCTGTGTGGGCAAATTGCCAGGCTTCCAAGAGGCACACTGAATTTTCATATGTATTTGCATATTGCTTTTATCACAGATTCATGCACAGTAGCATATTATTTGTTTGTACTTAGGTATTTACTGAACGATGAAAGGAAATTAGTTTTTCACCAGCAATAAAAACCTGCAGTTAATTCCTCCCCTCCCCCCCACCCCCCCGCCCCCTTTCATTTACAGGGAGAGGTTTTTAGGATTCTGTGGGACACAGTTAGCCCTCAGACTTTAAGCATTCCTGGACAGCTGTGCCAATACTCATACACTTTATACTTGTATAGTTGGTAAAATAGTCCAAAATCAATTTAGAAAGAGAAATTTCCATCTTTTGTACCAAGAGCAGTTTGAACGTACTCTAGTTTACTAGTTATTGACATAATTGGCTCTAGTCCATTTTGGTTCACTTTTATTCTGTAGATTTTTATCTACGTAGCCTGTAACAACTCCTATGAAGCTGTCACACAATCTGTTGTATCAAAACTTCCTTACAGGCACTGTCGTTCAGGGATCATTGAAATGATAGACTGTTATGGTCTTTCCTAGTAATGTGTGCTTAGGGAGTCCTTCATTTACATGATACACTTATGCAGTTTTTGGTGAAAAGTAGTTATTAATCCTGCACAGAAGACACATTTTCAATTTAGATAAGACTTGCTATTTTAAACAAAATGTCTAAAAGGTAATTTATCCATCTCAGGGTGGTAGTATGCAGTACAGAGTTCACCCTTAAAAACTTGCCAATTGTTTTAACACCTTAGATAATTAAGTACCTTTACCTCAGTATTTGCAGTATTGAGAGTACTTCATATAAGATTAGACTGTGGAGCTGCCCTGAGTCAGGGTCAGCTGCCTCAGTAGCAGACCAGCACTGAATAGTGTCAGAGTTGCAGTTTAGTCCTTGTTCTTCCCATGTGCTAGTGTGGAGAAGTAAGCTGTGACAGCTCCACGCTGAGTGCAGATTACTGCCCCTTCTGTACCAGCTCAGTCTGCTCACTTTTGTGGGAATCCTCTGCTATCCCAAGCCCATGCAAGAAAGTAAGGGGTGTCTTCTAAGCCCCTTTGCATCCCTATTTGGGATGATAACACAGCTTATTATGAGTAATAAGTATAAGACTATCGCGGACAGTGCTATTCCTATGGGATCAGTCAATAATATTTTCAGTTAACTTCCTCTCCTAGGGTATATTGGTTACAACTGTGCATAGGTGTTGGAACTAAGGGTGGTGGGGGTGCTGTAGCACCCCCTGGTTTGAAGTCGTTTTCATTATTTATGGGTTTTACAGTTTGATTCAATGGCTCTCAGCACCCCCACTATACAAATTGTTCCAGCACCCCCTGCAATTATGCAGTGCTGGTTATAGAGCCCACTTCTGTGGGGGCATTGAGGTTCCTTTACATCCATTGCAGTCTATGACAGCTGAGAGTGCTTGGCACCTTGGACTTTGGTCCATAGTGTTTCTTCAAAAAAAGAAAAGGAGTACTTGTGGCACCTTAGAGACTAACCAATTTATTTGAGCATGAGCTTTTGTGAGCTACAGCTCACTTCATCGGATGCATCCGATGAAGTGAGCTGTAGCTCACGAAAGCTCATGCTCAAATAAATTGGTTAGTCTCTAAGGTGCCACAAGTACTCCTTTTCTTTTTGCGAATACAGACTAACACGGCTGTTACTCTGAAACCAGTGTTTCTTCACTAAGTCATTTGTAAAAAGGAAACTGGGGGTCTGATTGTGCAAACCTTTTCTCACCTGAGTACGCCTTTCTCAAGCAGATAGTCCTCTTGGCTTTAATGAGACTGCTAGTTGAGTCAGCACCAGTGTGATTAAGTTGCTGTAGTATCAGGGCCTTCAGGGAGAAACCTAGAGTAGCAAATTATCGGCCTGATCCAGCAAACTGTCATCTCTGTCTCATTGCCTCTAATGGGACTACTCATGAGTACAGCGTATTTGTCCAAGTAGTAATTGTAGGATTGGGCCATATAACTATATGTAACTGTTGCCCCTAAACAAAGATCTTTACTAATTTGTTTAACATAGCATCTTCCACTTACCCCCAATGTCTTAACCTTATGTTGACAACGACTGATGCCTTAACTTTTCCAGAACTATTTTGTTTTAATGTCTTACCAAAAAATTAGGTTTTCTTTTTGTAATTTAAATATGGCCAAGGATGACATTTTCTTCTAAAATTGCAATTGAAATTCATAGACAGAGATCTTAGATGCCAGTCTTCTTGCTAGACTCGGAGTGAATTTGCATCTCAAATTTCAAACCCAATTTAAGGTAGTTGGATTGGTAAATGGCCAGGGACCAATGAGGAGAGGGACAGACTAGAATTTTGGCCAAGCAGCTACAACTTATTTATCTGTAACTCAGACAGGATAACTCTTGGAAGGCAGCTTCTCCTGACTGCAGAAGGGAAGGAGGAGAGTGGATGCTGCCCAAACCATCCCAGTCCTTCCTCAGTAGAGGCTTGAATCCAGAGCCTCTCAAATTCTTAGGGTATGTCTACACTACGAAATTAGGTCGAATTTATAGAAGTTGGTTTTTTAGAAATCGTTTTTAAATAGTCAATTGTGTGTGTCCCCACACAAAATGCTCTAAGTGCATTAAGTGCATTAACTCGGCGGGGTGCTTCCACAGTACCGAGGCTAGCGTCGACTTCCGGAGAGTTGCGCTGTGGGTAGCTTCCCACAGTTCCCACAGTCTCCGCTGCCCATTGGAATTCTGGATTGAGATCCCAATACCTGATGGGGCGAAAAACATTGTTGCGGGTGGTTCTGGGTACATGTCATCAGGCCCTCCTTCCCTCCCTCCCGCTGTGAAAGCAACGGCAGACAATCGTTTCGCGCCTTTTTTCCTGAGTTACCTGTGCAGATGCCATACCATGGCAAGCATGGAGCCCGCTCAGCTCACTGTCACCGTATGTCTCCTGCGTGCTGGCAGACGTGGTACTGCATTGCTACAGAGCAGCAGCAACCCATTGCCTTGTGGCAGCAGACGGTACAATAGGACTGGTAGCCGTCATCGTCATGTCCGAGGTGCTCCTGGCCACGTCGGCCAGGAGCGCCTGGGCAGACATGGGTGCAGGGACTACATTAAGAGTGACTTGACCAGGTCACTCTCTTTAGTCCTGCAGGCAGTTCTATTCTACCATCTTTTGGTGAGCAGGCAGGCAGTATGGATGGCTAGCAGTCCTATTGTACCATCTTTTGCCGGGCAAGCAGGAGATGAGGATGGCTAGCAGTCCTATTGTACCATCTTCTGCCGAGCAGCCAAGAGATGTGGATGGCTTGCAGTCCTTCTGCACCGTCTGCTGCCAGCCAAAGATGTAAAAGATAGATGGAGTGGATCAAAACAAGAAATAGACCAGATTTGTTTTGTACTCATTTGCTCCTCCGTCCTTCCGTGAAGTCCTGCCTGAAATACTCCTTGATGTAAAGCCACCCCCTTTGTTGATTTTAATTCCCTGTAAGCCAACCCTGTAAGCCATGTCATCAGTCGCCCCTCCCTCCGTCAGAGCAACGGCAGACAATCGTTCCGCACCTTTTTTCTCTGCGGACGCCGTACCATGGCAAGCATGGAGCCCGCTCAGCTCATTTTGGCAATTAGGAGCACATTAAACACCACACACATTATCCAGCAGTATATGCAGCACCAGAACCTGGCAAAGCGATACTGGGCGAGTAGGCGACGTCAGCGCGGTGACGTGAGTGATGAGGACATGGACACAGACTTCTCTCAAAGCATGGGCCCTGCCAATGTGGGCATCATGGTGCTAATGGAGCAGGTTCATGCCGTGGAACGCCAATTGTGGGCGTGGGAAACAAGCACAGACTGGTGGGACCGCATAGTGTTGCAGGTCTGGGACGATTCCCAGTGGCTGCGAAACTTTCGCATGCGTAAGGGCACTTTCATGGAACTTTGTGACTTGCTTTCCCCTGCCCTGAAGCGCAAGAATACCAAGATGAGAGCAGCCCTCACAGTTGAGAAGCGAGTGGCAATAGCTAATAACTAATCCACCTTAACATTGGCTCAGGCAAGCCCACTTACTCTGGGATCTTCAGGCTTGCAACCTGGTTAGGCTGCTAGCCAGAAAACATCACTGAGCCCTGTGAAAGTGATTTTGGATCTCTGATTCCAGTCTCCTCCTCCCCTTTGGTGACCACAGTCCTTACTCTCTTGCCCTTTGACCCATGCGCCACCTGTTACCTGCCCTCCGTGAAGAAGGGAAAGTCTAAAGCTCCGTTGCCAGGATCCATCATTGAAATCCTGTGACGTGATAAATACGTAACTATGCCTGGGATCCGCACCAAATCTTTACCTGGACACAGACCTATAGACTGACCAGATCCACGCATAAAGTCAGAACCATGAAGCCAGGCAACTAAACAGACATAGGATTCAGATAAGTTACCTTTAGGACATGCACCAAAACTCATCTTGGGAGAGGAGGGCCCTTTGGGAAGGCAGTGTAGTGAGAGATGCAGGATGTATGTGTGGGTAGCTGCTATTTTTATTAGCTTAGCTAACAGTATTATATGGAGTGATGTTGTAGCTGTTTTGGTCCCAGGATATTAGAGACACAAGGTGGGGGAGGTAATATCTTTTATGGGACCAACTTCTGTTGGCGAGAGAGACTAGCTTTGAGCTGATTCAGAGCTCTTCCTCAGGTCTGATATTACCTCATTCACCTTCCTGGACACTACGGTGCTAATAAGCGATGGTCACATAAACACCACCCTATACCAGAAACCTGCTGACCGCTGTTCCTACCTATATGCCTCCAGCTTTCATCCACACCACACCACACAATCCATTGTCTACAGCCAAGCTCTACGATACAACCGCATTTGCTCCAACCCCTCAGAGAGAGACAAACACTTACAAGATCTCTATCAAGCATTCTTACAACTACAATACCCACCTGCTGAAGTGAAGAAACAGACTGACAGAGCCAGAAGAGTTCCCAGAAGTCACCTACTACAGGACAGGCCCAACAAAGAAAGTAACAGAACGCCATTAGCTGTCACCTTCAGCCCCCAACTAAAACCTCTCCAATGCATCATCAAGGATCTACAACCTATCCTGAAGGATGACCCATCACTCTCACAGATCTTGGGAGACAGGCCGGTCCTTGCTTACAGACAGCCCCCCAACCTGAAGCAAATACTCACCAGCAACCACACACCACACAACAGAACCACTAACCCAGGAACCTATCCTTGCAACAAAGCCCGTTGCCAACTGTGCCCACATTTCTATTCAGGGGACACCTGCACATCTACCAATATGATATGTGCCAGCAATGCCCCTCTGCCATGTACATTGGTCAAACTGGGCAGTCTCTACGTAAAAGAATAAATGGACACAAATCAGACGTCAAGAATTATAACATTCAAAAACCAGTTGGAGAACACTTCAATCTCTCTGGTCACTCGATTACAGACCTAAAAGTTGCAATTCTTCAACAAAAAAACTTCAAAAACAGACTTCAACGAGAGACTGCTGAATTGGAATTAATTTGCAAACTGGATACAATTAACTTAGGCTTGAATAGAGACTGGGAGTGGATGGGTCATTACACAAAGTAAAACTATTTCCCCATGTTTATTCCCCCCCCCTCCACCCCCCACTGTTCCTCAGACATTCTTATCAACTGCTGGAAATGGCCCACCTTGATTATCACTACAAAAGTCTCCCCCCCCCCCCCCACCCTCCCGCTCTCCTGCTGGTAATAGCTCACCTTAAGTGATCACTCTCGTTACAGTGTGTATGGTAACACCCATTGTTTCATGTTCTCTATGTATATAAATCTCCCCACTGTATTTTCCACTGAATGCATCCAATGAAGTGAGCTGTAGCTCACGAAAGCTTATGCTCAAATAAATTGGTTAGTCTCTAAGGTGTCACAGGTACTCCTTTTCATTCACCTTGTGCCTCTGATTGTATTATGGCAGCCCACAGCACATTTGTTTTGAGCAGTCTTTAGATTCATGTATGATTTTCTATAGTTTGTTTGCATAAAAGCACCTAGAACTACAGAGAGGAGCTTCAAAGACATAAAGCAAATGGATGGTATCAGTCAATTTTAGTAAAATTATTAAGCCTATCTTGCAGTCTTTATTTGCATGAGTAATTCTTATTCACACAAACAGTCCTATTGATTTCAATGGGACGATTTGAATGAGGAAGTGATATGGGAGTATAAGGTTCAGAATTGGCTCATCTATTTAAAACTGGTGTATACAGCAACAGAGCATGCAATAATTTGGTTATACCTTTAAGTGTGATCTGAAATTAAAAAGTTTTATTTTGGAGCTGTTGTTCTGAGTAGGAAGTATTGATATTTGTCAATGAATTTTGAGATAGAACGTCCAATGTATCATCATGCAGGAATTTCTCTCTGACCGTGAGATATACTCAGCAGAAGAAGGACTTTGATCACCACTCTGGAACAATATTAAATTTTCATTTCAAGAGCCACAGGGACTGGAATCTGCTTTTTAAGGTAAAATATGTAATTCATTTTCTTTCTCAGTGTTCAACTTTCTGTAGTCTGAGGTGCCTAAACTGAGAAACATTTCAAATATTTGAGTATGTGATATGATTAATTTGTATTTTAATTGTACTTTGATCTAGCATAATTGACTTCAGTGGGACTACTTGAGAGTAAGGCCCCAATCCTGAAAATTGCTCCACGGGCACTGGCTTCCAGTAAAGGCATCACCTGCATGGAACAGTTTGCAGGACTGGGAGCTAAGATACTACTCCGTGTGAGGAAGGGTGGCAGAATGATAGTAAATCTGTCTTCTGCCAACCTAATTTCCATGCCTACAGCTTTGGAAACGTTAGGGTTTTTTCTGCTTTGTACATATGACGCTGGAATTTCTTCTTTGCACTTGGTTCACTTTCAGTTTTAGCATTCAGATAATTGAATATAAAATCAGGGGAAATGAATTATTTCAGAGGATATTCTGTTTTTCGGTCCACAGGCTATTGGTTATGCATAAAAGCTCTCAGCATTTAAGATGGTAGAATGTTCTCATGTGAGTGTCCTCTAAGACGAGAAAAATTGCAAACCAGGAAAAGAAATTCTGAAAAATACAAACAGATGAATGAAGTGTCCCTCCCAAAAAAACAAAACTTATGCTAGCAGTTGAAAAATGTTCTGCATCAGAGCTGTATAGTAGCATTAATGCAAGATAGCATAATACGTATCAGTCAGGAGAAGTGCATTGTGGATGAAACTCGCTCCTGTTTACTTCAAGGGACATTGACTTCAATTAGATCCTGTTTGAGTAAGGCGTGGGTGCAAATAGAGGGCGAGATCATGCTATTTGCCGACAGCCCATAATAAGGAACGGTGCATAGACACCTCACCCCCAAGGGAACACACAGAGGTGTTGTGCCTCAAGAGGCACAATTCCTTCCTGGGCAGCTGTGTGCTCCATCCAGTGCCTTTATGGAGAGCAGCATACTCTCCTTCATGGCAGGCAGCTTTCCAGGTCAGCATATAGAAGGTGAAACTGTGGCTCTGCCTAATCTCTGCTCCTCCCTACTCAATTGCACCTGGGGATGAAACATCAGGGCTGCAATTTTACCACATCAGGGGGTAAATCTTTACTAGTTCCTATTTCCCTGTGCAGTTGCATAAGGGCTAGTCATAGTCTTGTCCTAAATGAGGCCCTAAGTATGGAATTTCATGTTAGGAATATTCAGTAACCACCTGGCTTGACCTGAAAAACAAATGTGGTAACTAGTTAAACACCATTGTTTTCAGTTCTAGTGGCTTTCACAAATCCATAGTAAAAGGGTAGCTGTGTGGAATGAACAAGAGACACTAAAAATCACTAGGTTTGGAGACGCTACCTTTGGGTTCAAACTAGGCTAATTTGTAGCTTAAAACCACTGCTGGGAGAAAGCAGATTGCTTAGCTGACTAAGTACACCAATTAATTGTAGTCTTGATGGGGGGGGGGGGAGGGAATTGAACAGAATTAAGATATAAGGAGTACTAGTGGCACCTTAGAGACTAACCAATTTATTTGAGCATAAGCTTTCGTGAGCTACAGCTCACTTCATCGGATGCATACTGTGGAAAGTGTAGAAGATGTTTTTATACACACAGACCATGAAAAAATGGGTATTTATCACTACAAAAGGTTTTCTCTCCCCCCACGCCACTCTCCTGCTGGTAATAGCTTATCTAGAGTGATCACTCTCCTTACAATTGGTGGGGGGGGGAGAAAACCTGGATTTGTGCTGGAAATGGTCCACCTTGATTATCATACGCATTGTAAGGAGAGTGATCACTTTAGATAAGCTATTACCAACAGGAGAGTGGGGTGAGGGGAGAGAAAACCTTTTGTAGTGATAAACACCCATTTTTTCATGGTCTGTGTGTATAAAAACATCTTCTGTATTTTCCACAGTATGTATCTGATGAAGTGAGCTGTAGCTCACGAAAGCTTATGCTCAAATAAATTGGTTAGTCTCTAAGGTGCCACACGTACTCCTTTTCTTTTTGCGAATACAGACTAACACGGCTGTTACTCTGAAACCTGTAATTAAGATATAGAAACACTTGTGGAAAATTATGGAAATAATGTCTGACACTTGGGAGTAAAAATGGGAATTTTCTCTTGAATGAATTAATGACAGTCTGGCAGAGTTAGATAATAGTCTTAGCTTCATTATTAATTTCTGTTAGAATTAAAATTGATATGTTTTGAAATTGATATATCCAAATATTGTAATGAAGAACTAGATTTAGATATTTTTGATAGCAAAGTCATACATTCTTCAAGATTTGTGCTCAGAATCAGAAAGCAGGAGTCCACTGGATGTAAAGATAAAACCAAAGGCAAAATCTGGCCATAACACAATGGAGGGAAATAACTAATCTTTCTCAATTTCTTATGAGGCAGGAAACACAGGGCTCAAATGCTCAAGCTTACATGAAAATATCTTCTTCCAACCAAGCAGATATTGGAAGCCATAACGGTGTGAGATCATGAAAGAAAGAGTTTAGCCTTGAATATGTTCTCCTTTTAAAGAAGAGATTCTAAATTCTGTTATAAAGAAGGAACAAAACATAAATAATAATAGCCATGAGACCCTAAATTATCAGCGTTGCCTGGGATTTAGCCACACAACTCCCATTCAAGTCAGTGGGAGTTATGAAAGTCTAGTGCCTAGATGTCATGCAAACTCTGAAAATTTAGAGAAAAATGACAATCCAGATAATGGAAAATAACAAATATATAAAGTAGCAGACAAGATATTACATAAGAAAATGAGCAAAATGTCTGAGAAAATGAGCAAAATGTCTAACAAAATGAAAAAGCTGATGGAAAAGAGAAGGTGGATGGAAAAGAGATGATTGAATACATTGAGTTATGTAAGATTGTGAGAGAATTCATAGGGTTTCAGAAAATACAATTTCATCAGAAGCTGAAGGAAAATGAAAAGGAAGACAGCAGGTGTAATTGCTGTGAGGAGCAGCTTCCTGCTGAGACAGGAGAGTTTTACCATCAGCTCTACAAGAACACATCCAAACAAATACAACAAACATAGCAAAAAATGTATAATAAAATCAGAAGGTAGGACAAAAGGGCATAAGCAGACATGCCATATACACTAGAGAAGAAGCAGAGCAAAGGATGACTAGAATGACAGTAGGCAGAGATGTGAGAAAATGACCTGTTCACAGATATTGTACAGTAGCAGAGGAAGAAGACAAGTAGAAGATGCTTAGACTATATAAGGATAAAGAATATGGCGAACTATGTAATATATGTGCACAATTCTTCTTTTAAGATCCTGATTGCTTTTTATTGTTCTTAAGATCCAAGAGTTTGGGTCTATGTTCACTTACGCAAATTGGTGAGGATTTTTATCAAGCCTTTCCCAGGAAAGGGGGTGTAGGGCTTGGGGGGATATTTTGGGGGGAAGATGTCTCCAAGTGGGCTCTTTCCCTGTTCTTTGTTTAACACGCTTGGTGGTGGCAGCATAGGGTTCAAGGACAAGGCAAAATTTGTACCTTGAGGAAGTTTTTAACCTAAGCTGGTAAGAATAAGTTTAGGGGGTCTTTCATGCAGATCCCCACATCTGTACCCTACAGTTCAGAGTGGGGAAGGAACCTTGACAGACCTACAATCTTAAACTGCAACAGAGGAAATTAAATGTGAGGGAAAACATTAACTATCAAAAGTTTGGCAATGTAGCACATTGCAAAGTGAAGATGTGGAATTGCTATCATTGAGGATGTTCAAAAGTAGTCTAGACATTCACCATTTAGTCTAGATTAGGAATAGTGAAATCAGTGCTGCTGGAATGCCAGTGGCTGGACTAGAGGGTCTACAGAGTTCCATTCTGACCCAATGATTCTACTATGCTACGAATCTCTGAAGAGACTTGAAGAAACAAGTAACAGAGATAGAATGTATGGTAAATGGAGAGTTGCTGAAGCACAGACCAGTTCAATTATGAAGACATACTGGATTTACTTTTAGCATTAACTGTGACATTTTAGACATGAAGACGAGCTCTGTGGACCTTGAAAGCTTCTCTCTTTCACCAACAGAAGCTGGCTCAGTAAAAGATATAATCTCACCCACCTTGTGTCTCACATTTTATTGATTAATTTAACCTTCGTGTTAACCTGGCCTTACATCATGATGAGCAACTCCACAAGTAGTGCTTCACAAGTAACTAAAAACTGATGATTTATAACTGTGTTTATCACTGGCAGTTGTCCTGTGGGTCAGAGAGACCATTCATCAAGAAAATAGGAAATAATTTGGTGTCACTTGGCGATGGCAAAATAATTGTTACATAATGGCCTAACTCTCTCAACTAATGAATTGAGCAGCGAATAAAATAAAAGATTGTTAAGGCTATAAGGCAAAACAAACTGCAAAAAGACACAGAACAGTTTGCGAGAAGGACAAACAGCAGGGCACACAGGTAAGGTTTTGAATAGATGCCAAAACCTAGTAGGCACAACAGAGATAAATAAAATACACAGTGAAGATGCAATATAATAAAATACTGTAATTTGGACTGTCAGCGTGAAGGTAGAGAGTTCCGAATAGAAGAGACTGAGTTCGCTTTTATGGGATATTTAACCATGAATCACCAGAAGCTGAAGCTGCTGCTGGTAATACATATTAAAAACAAACAAACATATTGTTGGCAGAAATGTTATAAAATCACCCCATAAACTTTTTGGTTGCATTTGTTGAGTTTGTCCACAAAGTAACTGCAATTTATTTTTTTGAAGACTGCATTTATTGCCATCAGAAAGAGTGGTAGCTGGCATGCTGTGCCCCACAATATCCCAGACAAGAACTCTACTTCCTCCTACATATTAAGGAATGTTGTTTTGACCTGTATACACTTACATATAAGTATATTGGATTATCAGAGGGCCCCTACAGAGGAAAGACTGACACAATGTTCAAGAAGCCCTCTGAATAGCTCTTGCAACACTTTGTCTAAATTGTCCTATTTAGGAGCTGAGGTTAGCAAACTGTCCTGAAGAAGAGATGTGGTTCTGCTCTCTAAACCCATCAAAGATTTGTGTGGCTCTCAGGGACAGGCATGATCTGTAAATGCCTGGTGCCTTAATACAGCTGCCCTGCTGGCCCCACTCTTCCCCTGCCAGCACAATTTCTTCTGGAGCCATGCTGTTGCTGGCTGGCTGCCCCCATGGTTATGGAATAGCTGTCGGTGGGAGGCCCAGTTAATGTTCATGCAGTCTGAAGCAGCTTTAATTCCTGATCAAATATCCACTTGGAGAGCCACAGGGCCAGCAAAAGATGCTGCTGCAAACTGTTTTTGCTCCACTATCCCACAACTATCTGTAGACACACTATTAATCATAGGAACACAGGACTGCAAAGCGTCCCCTATTCCAATCTGCAGAGAATAGATCTGGAATCTCCACCACAATAATGTAGTCCATGCAAATTAGAGATGGGCAAAATTTTACAGCCATAGTCTCTCTATTTTCCCATTTCTCTCATGAGTCTAGAATAGCTCTCTGATGTGTGTCTTTGAGTATTTTGTCCAGTCTAGTTTTAAATGATTCAAGTGATGGGACTTTCACCATTGCCACTGGGGGACTATTCCATTGTTAAGAGACCCCACTGATAATCAGCCATAATTTTTTTTTCTTGCTCAATTTGCTCCCATTATGCCTAGTTATATACACTTATAGTAAAGGTAGCAATGTTTTCCATTATTTTTGTTTTAATATATTGGGTATACAATAGCTGACACATTTAATTTCATTCCATAGTTACGCTCTTGTGAAAAATTCTGGATCATAGTGTCTACAACCATTTATGAAACACATTAATCATGAGTGTAAAGAGGCAGTTAATTCAGTGATAAAAATAGAATGCCCCATAAAATCTATAAAAATAATCCCCCATTTTTCTTTCAAAGTTGCATATTAAAAATACTTTTCAAGGCTAAATACACACAGACAACAAAAAGTATTCAGCAACAAAATTAAAAAATTGTTTTCATTTTAAATGTGTATAACACAATCTAAATGTGCAACCTCCTTTCCCCAAAGGAGATAGCACCTGAGGTGGTTGTTCTTGTATATGTTCCTTAATGAGTTCTATGTAGGTTTTGCTGATTTTTAGTACTCTTCTGGAAAGGTCTGTCACCAGTTCTTGCCTTTAGCCAAATTTTGCTGCTGTTCTTTCAATATCTGAAGAGGCGATTACCTACTGCGAACAAATCTTTGACAATCGAAGAGGAAAAAGTGGGTGCTCTTCTATGCTCTCAATTGTTATTGTATAAGCTCTGTGTGTGTCATTTTTTTGGGCGGGGGAGATGAATATTATAATTTTATTCTGTTTGGTGTGTTACGGAGGTATGTGTCATTCATGGTACACTTAGCGCTTTTTAAAAATAGGTTTTATGCTCTCTGTAGTTTGACACGCAGTCTTAGAAACTTCCTTCACAAACTGGAAACCAATTCTGTAGACTGGAAGTGTTGGTAAGGGGATTGGGCTCTTTTCAGTTACAGAAATTCTCAAATAGAAGAAACTTGCAAGATGAGGTTGTTTCTTACAATAGAAATCTCCATCCCTCTTGCTGGCAAGGCAGCTCTTCTTCCCCCAGAGCACTCTGCAGTTCAGTTATGTCCTCATTTGCATTTGCTCTCCCTTCCACTCTGAAGGGGAGGGGCCAGGGGCTAGTCAGGGAGTTGGGCTGGCTCCTCCGCAAGCCTGTCCTGACCCCACTCCCTGGTAGGAGCTCAGGAGCCAGAGGGATGGGTCCTGTGGGCTGGATGTGGCCTGCTGGCCATAGTTTGCCCCCCTCTGGTTAGGGTGACCAGACAGCAAATGTGAAAAATCGGGACGGGGGTGAGGGGTAATAGGAGCCTATATAAGAAAAAGCCCCAAGTATCGGGACTGTCCCCATAAAATCAGGGATCTGGTCACCCTACCTCTGGTCTAGGTCAGCATGACCAAAGTTATCACTGAAAGGCTGATGTGTGGTCTTTGTGAAATGAATTCATGATTTTAGTCCACCTCCTAGATGATACACATTCACATGACAATAGCCAGTACTATAGAGGGTAGAAACTCTTGCTGGCAGCTTCTGTTGAGACCAAAAATATGACATTTCTCAACCTGATCTACACTGCAAACTTATCTTGGTATAACTATGTCGCTCAGGGGTGTGGAAAATCGGAGCTATACTGACCTAACTCCTGCTGTAGATGGCACTATGTTGACAGGAGGACTTCTGCCTCTCAGGGAGGTGGTGAGAGAAGCTCTCCAGTGGGTGTAGGTAGCATCTTCTCTATGTGCTACAGCTGCTGCAGTGCTGTAAGTGTAGACAAGCCCTTAGAAACAGAACTTTTCTGATAGCGGAAGTAGCCCCTCAGAGCCTGACTGAGACACACTGGACTTGTCTATGCACACAGGTATTCACCAGTTTAACTAACAGTGTGAGTTTTGTACTGATTTTGTTGAACAGGTGCGGCTTTGTGTATGGACATTGTTACATAGGTTCAAATTGGGTACACATTGATTCAGGGACAAGCTAAACTGATATAAGCCCAGTTTAAACCCATGTGTAGTGTCTGCACATTATGCTGCACCGGTTTAACTAAATTGGTGCAATATCACTTCATCTTTAGTTAAACTGGTGCATACTTGTGAGCAGACTATGCGATTGATGGGGCAATATGGGGAAACTTACAGATATAGTTTGTGCAAAAGCAGGGTCTTATGAATAAACAGAAGTCTTCAGTTTCCCAGCTATCAATCTAGCACTTTTTGCTACCATTAAGGTCCAGATTCTTAGCCACTGTAAATAGATGTATCTCCATTGACTTAACTGGAGCTACATTGCTTTACACTAGCTGAGAATCTGGCCTTTCGTTATTTTAAAATACAAGTTGAAGTGTTTATGATTCTTGCCTGTTTTATATTTTTAGAAGATAACCCCCCCCCCCAGTATATTTAAACATTGCACACAAATCTACATTTCAAAGAGTGATGGAATCTGTGATCAGAAACATTTCTGATTAATTTATAAAGAAGAATATGATATTTCTCCCCTCAGTATATTGGCAACTTAAATTTAATTACCAAGAGGTATAATAGGTTATGGAAAATCATTCTGCAAGTGGAAGTAGAACTCACAGTACAACAACTGAAGCCTGACCTGGCAGAATGAAGGACTGTGGGATTACATTGAGCAGGTTAGGGATCTTGTTCAGAATGTGGACTGCAGAATCCAGAAAACCAACTGTAATTAAGTGATTGCTGTACATACTGAGAAAAACCTCCTTTTGTGTGAGGGAAAATTGTGGAAATTCTGCCCTTCTTTGTCTTGATGGTAAAAAGAGAATTTCCAAGTTGCACTGGATGGTCCAAGAGACAGGATCTACCAGCTAGTCCAGGTGATAATCGTTATAAATCCAGTACACTTTTGGCGCTGGGCCAACCAAATGTTAATAAATAGGTTGAGATAACTGGGGGAAGCTGGGATTCAGTAGTTTACAAAATTCAAATGTTTTTAAATACACTTGGCTAATGCAAATCCAACTCTAAAAGGAAATAGCTTTTAGCAATTGGTTCCAGATGTGCTTGTAAAAGTTACAATCAAAAGATAATGAAGTTGTAAATAGTGGGAAAGCTTTTCTTCATCAAAGTGAGAGTTCCTTTACTCCTGAACTGATCAATTAGCAGAGATAAGGAATCCATATAGGGAAGAGCAATTCTAAACCCTGTTGCCTATTCTGTAAATTACCTGTTTCAGGACAATCAGACCTTGCGCCAGGCAGATCCTCTTTCTGATGAATGGAAAGCCTACACTGAGTACATAGACCACATGATTTTAGATGGACTGATCAAAGCTATCAAGTGTTCTCTTAAGTATCTGATTGAAAACACCAAGACATCCTTTAAGTCCACTCCGTTATTTGAAGTGCAGCTTGTCCTTAATAGCAGCTAAACGACTTTTAAACCTTCTTTGGACCCTAATGTCAATGGCAATTTCTCTGATGTGGAGGGACTAATCAGAAACATTTTACAGAATCACATCATTTATTAACCGAGTTGCTAAACATCTTGGAAAAGACACTTACCAGGTATTATTACTAGCTAGTATCTTTCCTTAAACAAACAGTTGACCCTTTCACCAGGCATTTAAATGTGATTGTTTTCCCCACCCAAGTCACCTGCATTCAGTGACTTATGGAGGAGTGAAAGGCTTTTACACATCTATTTATTGTGAGCTGTCATTTTCTACATGCCTTAACCTCTTCCTCTTTCCTTCTTGTATTAGTACATCCAGTACTTTCGTTAAGCCACCAGAAGGTGCTCTTGAAATTGTACTGCATGTTTTTGTTTTGTTTTTTAACCCTCTCTAGTTTGCTTGCCGAGCTTACAGCATGATGGCCAGTCCACACTGAAGTCTGGAGCTGGCTGTCCTATTTGCAGAGGACAATTACTTTCATGGATTTAGCCTCTGCTTTTGTTTGTGAAGAATCCTCTACCAGTCTTGGTGTTTACAAATGTGTTCATTAATTAATTAGACTTTCGTGAGCAATGATTTATGCAATCGTGTTTCAGCTTGTGTAAATCTTCAGAACTATTTGCTTTGCTACAGCTCTTGGTGTGAGTGTGTGCTCTCTGTGCTGTGTGATTGGTCGCATAGATCACCTGATGTTGTTTCTGCTCCTTGCTATGCACAATCCTTATTAGCATGAATGTCCACCGCAGTTTCTCTTCCTACAGACAAGTATAAGTTTGTGTGAATGTACGCAGACGGTAAATCAAACTGGTTTGCAAATAATATTAAAACAATTTTGTAGTTTTAATTTGAATGAACATTTAAAAATATTTTGTGCCCAGCTTTGGCTTCATTTCCTTTTTCCACAGTGTATTTTAAAGAATCCTTATTGAGGTTACAAGGACAAACCATCCTGATGTGTAGAAAGAATAGTAAATATGGCAGGCAACCAGCTTGGCTTAACAGTGAAATCCTTGCTGATCTTAAACACAAAAAAGAGGCTTCCAAGAAGTGGAAGATTGGACAAATGACCAGGGAAGAGTATAAAAATATTGCTCGGGCATGCAGGAGTGAAATCAGGAAGGCCAAATCACACCTGGAGTTGCAGCTAGCAAGAGATGTTAAGAGTAACAGGAAGGGTTTCTTCAGGTATGTTAGCAACAAGAAGAAAGTCAAGGAAAGTGTGTGCCCCTTACTGAATGAGGGAGGCAACCTAGTGACAGAGGATGTGGAAAAAGCTAAGGTACTCAATGCTTTTTTTTGCCTCTGTCTTCACGAACAAGGTCAGCTCCCAGACTACTGCACTGGGCAGCACAGCATGGGGAGGAGGTGACCAGCCCTCTGTGGAGAAAGAAGTGGTTTGGGACTATTTAGAAAAGCTGGACGAGCACAAGTCCGTGGGGCCGGATGCGCTTCATCCGAGAGTACTAAAGGAGTTGGCGGATGTGATTGCAGAGCTATTGGCCATTATCTTTGAAAACTCACGGCGATCGGGGGAAGTCCTGGATGACTGGAAAAAGGCTAATGTGTAGTGCCCATCTTTAAAAAAGGGAAGGAGGAGGATCCTGGGAACTACAGGTCAGTCAGCCTCAACTCAGTCCCTGGAAAAATTATGGAGCAGGTCCTCAAGGAATCAATTCTGAAGCACTTAGAGGAGAGGAAAGTGATGAGGAACAGTCAGCATGGATTCACCAAGGACAAGTCATGCCTGACTAATTGCCTTCTATGACGAGATAACTGGCTCTGTGGATGAGGGGAAAGCAGTGGCCGTGTTGTTCCTTGACTTCAGCAAAGCTTTTGACATGGTCTCCCACAGTATTCTTGCCTGCAAGTTAAAGAAGTATGGGCTGGATGAATGGACTATAAGATGGATAGAAAGTTGGCTAGATTGTCGGGCTCAACAGGTAGCGATCAATGGCTCCATGTCTAGTTGGCAGCCGGTGTCAAGTGGAGTGCCCCAAGGGTTGGTCCTCGGACCGGTTTTGTTCAATATCTTCGTCAATGATCTGGAGGATGGTGTGGATTTCAACCTCAGCAAGTTTGCAGATGACACTAAACTGGGAGGAGAGGTAGATACACTGGAGGGTAAGGATAGGATACAGAGGGCCCTAGACAAATTAGAGGATTGGGCCAAAAGAAATCTGATGAGTTTCAACAAGGACAAGTGCAGAATCCTGCACTTAGGACGGAAGAATCCCATGCACCGCTACAGACTCGGAACTGAATGGCTAGGCAGCAGTTCTGCAGAAAAGGACCTAGGGGTTACAGTGGATGAGGGAAGCTGGATATGAGTCAACAGTGTGCCGTTGTTGCCAAGAAGGCCAATGGCATTTTGGGATATATAAGTAGGCGCATTGCCAGCAGATTGAGGGACGTGATCGTTCCCCTCTATTTGACATTGGTGAGGCCTCATCTGGAGTACTGTGTTCAGTTTTGGGCCCCACACTACAAGAAGGATGTGGAAAAATTGGAAAACGTCCAGCGGAGGGCAACAAAAATGATTGGGGGCTGGAGCACATGACTTATGAGGAGAGGCTGAGGGAACTGGGATTGTTTAGTCTGCGGAAGAGAAGAATGAGGGGGGATTTGATAGCTGCTTTCAACTACCTGAAAGGGGGTTCCAAAGAAGATGGATCTAGACTGTTCTCAGTGATAGCAGATGACAGAACGAGGAGTAATGGTCTCAAGTTGCAGTGGGGGAGATTTAGGTTGGATATTAGGAAAAACTTTTTCACTAGGAGGGTGGTGAAACACTGGAATGCGTTACCTAGGGAGGTGATGGAATCTCCTTCCTTAGAAGTTTTTAAGGTCAGGCTTGACAAAGCCCTGGCAGGGATGCTTTAGTCGGGGATTGGTCCTGCTTTGAGCACGGGGTTGGACTAGATGACCTCCTGAGGTCCCTTCCAACCCTGATATTCTATGATTCTATGATTTATGGCAGTCACAAGCAAGTGCTAAAATCCAATCTCAGATATACAGGCCACCGAGAAAGAACAGATAAAATGTAGGTAGATCACAGCCATATAAACTATATAGAAGCAGCAGTGTTGTGAAATACATCATGAAGGTTAAACAAAAAACGTTTAAAAAGCAACTAAACCAAGCAAAGCTGATGGGAATTGATATTTTAGGGACTAACCCTTGATTGCAGCTAAGGAGCTTCACAGCTCAGGTTGGCCTGGGACTCTGCAAAGATGGAATAAAGCTCACCTTTCCCCACTTCCCCATTTCCCCACTCCTGGCCCAACTGTGTGCTGGGCCAGTCCCCTGAGTAAGTTAGAACAGCCTGTTTGGAGGCGGTTTGCTCTAAGCTGTACTGGTTCAGGAGGCTGGAATGTCAGCGGAATTTGGGGAAGATCTGGTCACATCTCCTGTTCTGCCCCAATAGCCCTGATGTTGGCTGAGGAGGGAGGGGTTGATGGCATAAGAGCCAAAAGACCAACTGTGCCACCAGAGCATCCTTCGCATTGTGTCCGGGTCCACAACCAGATTGCATTTGTTGAGCAGCACAAAGAAGCTGCACAGAACCCAAGAAGAGTATTTTTCATTAAATTGTCCTTATGTCCTTTGCTGATTTATTTATGTTTGTATTATGGTAGCCCTGAGGAGCCAGTTGAGAATAGGGCCCCATTGTGCTAGCCAATGGCTGTTTCTGCCCTGAACAGCTTAAAATCTAAATAGATAAAACCAGTATTGCTGACCCCCACATTCAGATATCACAAGTCAGACCCCCCAAAAGTTGTGAGATCGACTAAAAAATCATTTGATTATTGACAAACCCCCCACACATTAACTTCTTTTTATTTGCTTTCTGGTTTCCGAGCCTTTAGGGTGCACTTGGTCACATTTTCAAGGGTTTCTCTGCAACCATGAAGGCTTGACACTTTTTAAAAGGTAAGAGCTGAGATTCTCAGGCAATCTCCTGCTACCACCAGCTGGGGCTTTAAGAAAACGAGTACATGTAAAGAGATGCATTAAAATTGGGAGAACTGGCAACACTGCAAGAGAGAGACAGGGTGGGGAAAGGGCCACAACACACAAGCAGGGTAAACAATGTGATGGTTTGGAAAAGCCACATCAGTGCCATGTGGTTTGACGGTTTTTTGGATGCTTTTGGGGAGGCTATTGGAGGTTTTTAATTTGGTGGGGTGGGGTTTTGTTAGGAGAGGGTTAGGTAACCAGAGAGAGGAGAGGAAAGGAAAGGGAATATTTGGGAAGGGAAGGGTGGGGGAAAGAAGGGAGGGCAGCTAGAGAGTGAGTCTTAGGAGAAGAGAAGGTGTGGGAAGGGGCTTGAATACAGCCTTCAGAAGCCAGTCACAGGGTGGAGCCTACAATATGGAGAGACTGAGCTTTATGGTCTTCATTGTACCTGCCATTATAGCTTCAGCCAAAATAATCTCTTACCAAGATGACGTAACATCAGTCATCCACTTTTGCTGTCTGTCTGCAGGGATTTAAACCCTGTGCTTGGGCAACAGGGAATTCTTGCCTGCTGGGTCTGAGGACCCTGTCTCTGGAATTCAGTCTCTTGAGATCCAGCAGAGGCCGACTCTGGAGGCATTTAGGACTTGGTTGAAATAAGGCTTTTTATGTTTTATATAAGTCAGCAGCTTGGTGGGTAACTTCTCAGTGGGTATGTGCAATAACAGTGATATGTTTTGTGGTCAGATGATGACAAATAGACACTGCCTGATTTGTTTTTTTTTGTAAGCACTTCAAGATGTTGGCATGATGGATAAAATAGAAATTATTAAACCCCAAGCAATCACGTTCAGTTTATTCAAGCAGCATACAGCCAACCTGATTGCTAACTGGCACGTTGGGTTATTCACTTGCCACTGGGCTAACTTCTTGAGTCCTTGCAGGTACCTTATGGTTTGGCTTCCAGCCCACCTCTTCTTAATTTACATTAAATCACTGGCTCCACTCACCCTTCAATTTTATTTGCACTTAAGCAAGATGTGGATCAGATGGATACCCTGGAAGAAATCATGAGCAGAGTGCAATCGGTCACTGTTAATGTTCAAGAGAATCAAAGCCACTTTAACAAATACAGCTACTTATGGATGGATGATAAATCTGAATTTATGAAGCGGTTCTTGTTCTGTGAAAGATTTCTTAATACCGAGGAGCTGTAATTGTATGCAGAATATGAGCTTCAGAAATGCTTTCCCAAGTTAGCACACTTTAAAGAACAAGTATTTTAGTTTTTGTGGTTTGTTGTATTTCTCTTTCTCATGCTGATAGAACAGCTATGAAATCATTATATTATTTTGTAGATTAAATTAAAAATGCTAATTATATATATATTTTTAGCATCAATATTTATGTAACACTGTACAGGAAGTTAGTGAATTTGAAAATCAGACTTTCAATGGCTGGTTCCCGGTTAATATTAAGCCCTTTGAAATGTCTTGGATGAATATTATTAAAAATGGAGTTGGATGTTTAAGGAACATCTACTCAACCATGTAACTCACAGGTAAGCTACTCTGCATTCTCTTAACTGGCTTTGTTGGAAATTTAATCCTTTGGCCAAAGAAAGGAAAGAAAGACTGGAAGCAAAAACACGGAGTGACCCCAGCTCTGTCATAGACTTGGTATGTGACCTGAGGCAAGAGACATAATTTCTTTGTGCTTGAGTTTCCTCATGTGTAAAATGTGGATAGTTATATTTACCTACCTCACTGAAGTGTTGTCTTAATTTATTATTGTTAGTAAAGTGCTTTGAGGTCTTCAGATGGAAGGTGGCATATAAGTAAAACGTATTAGTTATTTCTTATTTATTTTTTTATTCTAATGGCTTTTTAACTTGCCACAAGTACTATGGATTTCTAATGCTTCTGCCATTTGCCTATTATGTGTTTATGGCTGAATGAATACTTAAGAGGCAGAGCCATGCTGGTGAAGGAAGGGGGTTCACCACCTGAGCAGCAGTGGATGGAGGTATGCTGGCTAGGCACAACAAGAATACAAACAATAATAAAGGTATAATGAATACCGTACTTTGAGTAACACAGAGGAAAGAAGTAAGAGCTGACCCTGGCTACACTTTTAAAAGGAGTAATTTGCATTCTCCCCAGCTTGATCATCCTGTACAGTGAGTGGACCCTGGCGTTGCATGTCCCCTGTCTAGATGCCTTTCTGGATCCTTCACCACAACCGGCAGTGCTAGCTAGCCCCTCTGTCCTCCTTGGGCGGACATGGAGCCAGCCCCTGGCTGCCACCTGAGCAGATGCACTGGGAGAAGAAAAAAGGGGAGGCAGGGCCAGATGGTACCACATCCTGCCCACTGAGAGAGCGGCTGTAGTGCCTGTGAAATACAGTTCTCATCTTGTAAAAACTTAACACAATGCTTCTACATTTGATTTGATTGCATTTACTTGTTCATTAATATAATTGATGTGTGTGGCTTGCCTTAAGTTTTCACAGGCTCCATGCTAATTAACTGTTGACACTTTCTCACATTATATATCATTAGTGTTACTGAGCTAGAGAAATTCATTCATGAAACTGAAAAAGGTTTAGTTAAGACAGTGAAAGGAGGAGGCTACCTCATTCTGATTGAAATACTGGAGCATCTGATGGCTATACAGGATTGTCAATCCACATTATAACATTATCAAACCTTTAAAATCAACTGTTGAGCTACTCAGAACCAATGGGCAGCAGCTACTGAAACAGATCTATACAGAATTGGAGGTAAGGACTCTGTGTAACACACACAACACTTTTTGTCATACTTGTACCAAAACTTTTTGTTGTTTTTCTACCCTTGTTAGCTTAATTTTGAGAGATATTAAACTTGGATCTGTATTTTTAAAAATCAAACAACGGATCATAGGTCAAAATCTGCAGTCCTTTGTCACAATCTGTGCAAAACTCCTCCTAACTTAAAGGGGTTGGTATGTATGGGGGAGAAGGGGAAGATTCACTCTAGTCAGGATTTCCAGGATTTTGCCCTATGTTCTTCAATTTCCTTCATCATTTTAACAGAGAACTGCTTTCCAATACAGTGTTATCAGTGTACTCCAAGGATAAAGTTACAATGAAAAGGTCTGTGGGTGGGTAGGTGGGATAGCTACCCAAAACAGATATAAATTAATGGTTCACTAAAGAATTAATATATCTATGGAAAGGTGCTTTTCTTGTATTAACAACGCCTCAAGTTACAGAAATGGAAAGGGTTTTGAAAATGTAACGTGTGTTCCACCACTTACACGTTTTGTTTCCCTTATGCATTTCACTCTGCTGGGATAATTAAACTAGAGCAGGTGGTTCATGAATACATAGATTTGAAGGCTAGAAAGGGACCATTAGATCATCTAGTCTGACCAGTATATCGCAGGCCATAGACTTTCACCCTGTTATCCCTGTATTGAGCCCATTCCTTTTCAAGTTCTAGCTCTCATGCAGTCATACAGTATTATTGTCTCTCCATTTCCAGGGCTGCAGGATTAGTTTTACATTAAAAAGCCATTGGAATATTTTTCGTAAAAGCTGTAGGCCACTGCAGCCTCTACGGGTTGGATGGGTGCATGATCAGTAGAGTCAAGGCTCTGCCCCCCAATGCATCAGCAAGCACAGCTAAGTCTTTGCAAAGGGGGAAATAGTTTGCTGCAGCTATAGTGCTGGTGCAGATTAGTTTCCCCTCTGGAGCTCAGGGGGAATCAGGAGTCCCAATCTGGTCAGCTCCTGGGGCAGCACAACTACCCGGTGCCCTTTACTCAGGGAGATTGTAAAATGATGCTCTTGGCCTTAGTGGCCATGCTGTGAATGGGGTGGGAATCTCTTCGCTGTCGAGGCTGGGAGGAAGGCATTCTTCCCCAATGACTCCCTCGGTCGTTAAAGGCAGCGGAACTACTCTGAAATCCCTCTGGCTACCGTAGTGACATGGTTGCCCTGGTATCTGGTGTGCTCCCCATCACAGACTGTAATCCATAGTGGGTCTATTTAGTCACCAGCCCTGCTAACAACCTCTTGTACACTGTGGAGCAGACACGAAAGAACAATTCACAGCTAAAACTTTTGGATAGACCAGGGCTACCGTGTATGACTGTGAACTTCCCAAAGTTTAGAAATGTTTGGCTTTAGGGTCATTTCTAGTAAAAACCCAGGGACTGAAAGGGACCCAGATCCAGACACAAGTCTAGAAAGAATAGGATATGCCACCATGATCTGGGGCTGACAAGCTATAAACCCAATATGACCCATAATGTTGTTGTTTTTAATTAAATGAATTTCATTGTCCTTTTATAGACATTGTCTGTTTTTATTTCCACCAATAAGATGATCTTATTATCAGCCTCAAGAGCCTGATCCAAAGCCCATTTCAGTTAATCAGAGTCTTTCCACTGACTTAAATGGACTTTGAATCAGGCTTCTAATCAGTTAGAATAAAACCACCAAAACAAATAGATTATTGTGTTTTATGGAATTTTATTTTATGTAATAACAATAATCACTAGAACTGATAGGGAAATTTAGATTAAAAACAATTTTGATTGAAAAAAGAAAAGAGATGTGTCTAGCTTTTTATGTTTTTCCCCCCACATGTTCTGATTACCTCTAATAATTACTCCAAGTAATGCACTGAAATTATTACATGTAACAATATGTATTCAGTATAAAGTCATGTTTCACATGTGCTGAAGAGTTTTAAAGTTCAGTATCTTAATTGTTCTGTAGTATGTTTATCAAAATAACAAAATCAGTTATTTCAAACTGAGCACAAACTTCTGTGATATTTATGTAAAAAAACTTAAGGAATTTTTGAGTTGCAAAAATGTAGAGAAATGCTTGAAAAATTTAATTTCCATTTTTATGTTTATATTTAGGTTTCAGTTAAATCTTGATAAATAGGGCAAACATTTAAAAAATGTTCCAAGGCTAAGAAGTTGTGTGTTACTTTCATCTCAATGTTAATTTTTATGAATAAGATACCTAAAACTCAATTTTCAAAGGGGTTTCAACTATGCAGTGGGACGTTTTCTGTACACAACTGTTGAATTGGGCCCTGATCTCGCAAAGACGAAGTTTTGCGGGATCAGAGCACTATTTGTTTGTATATGCAAATTGAGTAATTTGTGCCTAATAATCTCATTTGCATAAACAAATATGTTTGAACATACACATGCAGAAACTGTGCACAAATAGTCTGATTTTGTGTGTGCTAATTGAAAGGCCACTATTTGAAAAGGTGGGCCATAATCTGTAATACAGGGGTTTGTTAAGAAAGTTTGGTATACCAAAAGTTATGTCAGTGTGAATGGCATGATTATAATATTAGATTGGGTGTTTTACAAGTTAGAACATTCTCTGTGAAACTGGAACCTTGCTTTCATCCTCATTTTATAAAAGATCAAAGCTCTGTGCATGAAACAGATAGGTTTTGGGTTTTCCCTCCCCCTTCCCCCAGCACAATTTCCAGGAAATATGTCCATCTGTGCTGGGTATGAAACTGCGGGACCTTTCAAACTGATTGCTTTACTTTTCAATTCTAATCTTTCAGGCAGTCTAAATACTTGTTGGAAAACATGGTTTTACTATGGAAATGTGTTCTTTAATGTGCAATTTATAGACAGATTTCTCTGTGTCCTTATTTATGGATGTATTGTCAGTAGATTGCTTGTGTTTATTAAGCTTGTAGCCCAGGTAAATGTCAAACCTTGCATCAAATAAGAATCAGAAACCCATTTTTCAGCAATACGATTCTGGAAAGGCAATGTGGTCTAGTGACTGTAAAGAGCTGGTAGTATGGGGTTCAAGCCAAAGTTGCTCTCAAAAGCATTGTCTGTGCTACCAAAAAAACCCCAACGCCCAACAAAAAACAACTATTTGCTTTTGTGTATCTGCCTTTAACCTGAAGGGATTGACCGTGTGTAACGAAACAGTGCTAAACGTGTCTCATCCCTGGGTACACTTACAGCTTCTCTATGTTCAGCATTACTTCAGCTGCACCTGTTTGCTGACGCCTGTTGTCAGCAACAGGTATTTTCTGTAGTGTAGATAAGGTTTGGGGATCTGTGGAACTCAGGCAAGTTATGTGACCTCTTTGGGCTAGAAGAAAAATTGGGAACAAGCAAATCCTTGCTAAAACACAGCTGAGTTTCTGGATATGGGAGGGCCAAATTCTGAAAGCACTTCCTATTGGATGTAGTGCTTACTACTGGGAGTTAATGGGAAGTACAGTAACATCCAGTACCAAGTGTTTGTAGGTTTGAGCCCTAAATTATATAAACCAAATAAGTAAAAATCTGTTAGTCTCTAAAACCAACCTAATTAATAGTGTGTTGTTGCATAATTGAAGTGTCTGGTACTTGTTTTTGGTAGTGCTGTTTATTTTCAAAATTCAAATACATAATCATGTTCTAATTAGAAAATCCAGAATATTGTAAATACACTTTATTTTTGCCATAATTATGTTTTGGAAATTACCAGGAGTGATGAGTCCAGGTTTGGTACTAAATAAGAAGGTGATTTAGTTGGGGATTGGTCCTGCTTTGAGCAGATAACCTCCTGAGGTCCCTTCCAACCCTGATATTCTATGAAGAGTGAATGATCCAAAGTCAGCTAGAAAAAAGAAAAGGGGTTGGGGAGTGTGTGTGTGTGTGTGTTTTTCTGTGAGGGGCGGGTTGTTTGAGGTATTACTGACCAACAATATCTGTTTGTAATGTGGTGAGGAATTACCTCAAAAGTGGAAGAACCGTAAAAAAGATTGCCTTCACTGTAAAGCATGAAGTGGCACCTCTGCAGTCCAATGAACTATCTGTTATCAGAAGAAAATGTGTACTTTTTTTGAGGTGAGATCAGTTCTGTGCTCTGAACCAAATGATTTTTCGTTTTTTGTTCTGATAACAAGCTGGTGGTAAGCTTCACTGAACTGAGAAATTGTAAACTCTTAGAAGAGGCTGTCTAAAGATAACAATTCAATGTTTCTTGGTAATGTATTCTGGATGAATCTGATAATTTAAAGCCCACTTCACCAAAATGGGAGTGACACTTGCATACTCTTTATCTTCATTTATGTCTAATGTGTTTCTAATTCAAACGTGGTGCTGCTGTTGTCAGATCAAATATAGATTTTAAATGTTTTATGCTTCTCCACTGGGAATGTTTTAAATGTATGCGGGCTGTCTGTCAGGGCTGTACAGGCTGAATCTAATAAAATTTTAGGTAAATTTAAAGGAAATAAAAGTGTACTTAAAAATGAAATGATTCATGGTTCATGAGATGGAACATATTTAATGAATGGCAGCTAAGGAAAAGTTATGAGATAGTCTCCATGGATCACCTCCTTAACCTCTAAGGAGCCCTACTTCAATAAATACATTGTATCTTTCACGTTAAACAGCATGAGTTTAGCAACAGATTTAAACAAGAAGTCCTATTTAGGTTTCCCTTCTAAGCATATGGATAAGGTAAAAATATCTGTTGCTTTTATAAATTACTGTGAAACTTCCATCACTGTAAACAGTCTGGGAAACATAGTTGCAGCCTGTGGTCAGTATGCAGCATACATTAACATTTATTGATGTACATAGCCCATTCTTTCAAGCGCCCAAGTGCTTTACAGTGTAACAATAAATAATATGACCCAGAAATGGGCTTATCATTTTAAAACAGATCTTTAGACCAGTGTGAGGAAATACTGACTTGAAGAATATTCCCAAATCTTTTTTGAACTTGTAAATTAAGGTGACATGAATTTCTTCCTCAAAATACCGTAATCTGTAGGTTTGGAGAGGGAGAGTCTAGTTTCATTCTTTTAAAATGTTGCTATTGAAGTATGTTACTGATTTTTAAAATAAATTTTAATTGCAAGGTTGGTTATGATATAAAACCTAAAAGTGGACGTCTGTTGTTATGTCGGCATTTCCCCCCTCCCATTGGTTTGTTGCTCCAGGGTTGCTTGGGAGAACTGGGCTTCAGGTCTTGATTTATTTTTTTTCATTGGAGTGAGGGGGGAAGTATTTGTTTAACCCCAGCCCTTCCAAGCTCCTGGGCCAAATTCTGGTTCAGAGTAGGTAAGAAGCATGTATCTGCTTATAATGGGACAGAGTACCAGACTGACTGGCCCTTGCAGGGAAACTGGGAGTTGGGAGGGATAATGCCTCTTGTATACTCAGTGCAAGGGTCAGTCACAATTGCCATCTCTGCACTTGACGGGAAGAACTCAAACTGTAAAAGTAGTCGCTGGAGTTGGTGACTACTGACTCAGCTGCATGACAGGAATGAAACACTTTGTGTCCGTGACCTATGTCATGTGGCTGGGATCCGGAAATAAATATCCATCTCTTACTGGTACTCTTGAGCGTTACACCTTTGTTAGACCCTCTGTGTATCGCTAGAGGTGCACCACTTGCCAAAGGGATGAGGAAATGGTGAGTCCTGTCCCCTTCTCTCGTCCTTATGTTTGTGCGGAGCACGCCCCAGTACAATGGGGAAGCCATCTACACCCTCCCCATAATGTTTCTCTCAGGGATAGGCACTGAATATATTGGAAGAATGACTTCTTTTCCTGTCGAAACACCTCAGTGTGAGGTACTGATCTTCCCCTTTACTCTGGGATGAGATGTAGGTCATTTTCCTATCACCACCAGTTGGTGTGTCTTCATGACATCTGCTCATGACATAGAAAGGTAGACAAATGGAGCAGAATTCTGGGCAAACCAGTCTAGAGTCTCTTAAAAAGTATATGCAAAGCATTAGTCCATTGTTGGTAAGATGTTCTAAAATTACATTCTTATAGACCCCTAAAGACATTGCAAAACTGGAGGTTGAGTTAAAAAGTCTTCAGGAAACTTGCAGACCTTTTTGAAGTAAGTATGCCAGAATATAAACAGTTGAAACAATCCATGCCGATGTCATTCTACTGAAGTCTGTGTGGGACATGGTGGTTTTTGTACAGGTAAGGCCTCATCTCGGCAGTTGTGTTCAGAATGGGAAATACAGGCACTAATCTTAATTCTTACTTCCTCCTTCACTTAACAAAAGAGGAGAGAGAACTTCATGATATGAGTTGTGGTTTGATTTAGTTGGAATTAGGGGTACTTTAGACCATTTTTTTAAAGAATTAATAAACCCTTAGAAATAGAATGGGATTAATTTTTATTTAGTGCCATGTAGTCACTGCATGTTTTTTAAGACATTATTCAAACGAGAAAAACTGGTATATTTTTGAATGAACATGTAATAAAAATGATTAAATAACAGATGCTGGAGAAATAAATCAATATGCTGATGATGATCTGTTTCTGTATCTGATGTTTAGAAAAATAGGGATTCTGTACTTCTCAGTAATGAGCATTCAGGAAAGAATTAAAAGATAAGTTTTTCTTTCCTTTTGTCTTTGCTTCACGGGTGTGTGCATATCTGTACTGTGTATGAGTATGTACGTACATAATAGTTAAATGGAAGAATAAGGGGATCTGCCTTTAGGGCAAAAGCCTCACATAGTCTGATACAATTATCACCTTGCTATGGTGAGATGCAGGCATAGCTGTGTGATGAAAGATTGTGCAGTGACTGACTTCAGCTTCCAGCATCTCTCCTTCACTTTCATAAAGATTCAAAGTTTCTGACTTCTAAAAACTGATATCTCAGGGTAGCAATAGTAATGTTATGAGGGAGACTCTGGTTCTGTTTGTTCGTCAAACTGTCTAGAGTGGCTCACAACTGAGAGTGCCTACCTCAGGGCAGACTGTCAAAGAACAGGGAACAAACTGCAAACTTGTTGAATGTTCTATAGTTAGATTTCACCAACCCAGTAACAAATGTGAACTCCTAAATTACTATAACAGCCTTAACATGGAGTCACAGACATTCCCCTGGGGCACTCTGGTCAATCTTGCCACCTGGGAAAGCTTGTCTCTGTGATAGATTGTCCCTTATACCAAAAGTCATAATAATATCCACTTACCCTAGGTCAACTGTACTTCGGATCTCAAACCAAAGACAACATTTGTGCCAAACATATAATAAACAATCTAAAGATTTATTAACTAGGAAAAATAAATAAGTTATTTACAAGGTTAAAGCAGATTAACATACACACAAATGAGTAGGGCCCTACCAAATTCTCGGCCATGAAAAATGCTTCACGGACCATGAAAAATGGTCTTTTTTGTGCTTTTAGCCTATACCATACAGATTTCATGGGGGAGACCAGCATTTCTCAAATTGAGGGTCCTGACCCAAAAGGGAATTGCAGGAGGGTCACAAGGTTATTTTAGGGGGGTCGCAGTATTGCCATTCTTACTTCTGCGCTGCCTTTGGAGCTAAGTGGCCGGAGAGCGACGGCCTTTGGCCAGGCGCTCAGCTCGGAAGGCAGAGCCCCATCAGCAGCAATGCAGAAGCAAGGGGTGGCAATACCATACTGTGACACCCTTACTTCTGCGCTGCTGCCTTCAGAGCTGGGTGGCGGGAGAGTAGCGGCTGCTGACGGAGGGTCCAGCTCTGAAGGCAGCAGCCCAGAATACCATACCAGGCCATCCTTCCTTCTGTGCTGCTGCTGGTGGCAGCTCTGCCTTCAGAGGCGGGAGGGGGCTCGGGGTTGAGGCAGAGGGTTGGGGCTGGGGGGGTGAGGGCTGCAGCTGGGGGTGCGGGCTCTGGGGTGGGGCTGGGAATGAGGGGTTTGAGGTGCAGGCTTCCCTGGGGCTGCAGAGGGGAGAGAGGTCACCCCCAGCCCTTTCACCATAGCAGCCTAGGCCAGGGGAGAGGTGCCTTTCCCTGGCCGTGGCAGCTCCAGATAGGGTGACCATACAGCAAATGTGAAAAATCAGGACGGGGGTGGGGAGTAATAGGAGCCTATATAAGAAAAAGACCCCAAAATCGGGACTGTCCCTATAAAATCGGGACATCTGGTCACCCTAGCTCTGGGGTTGGGGCCAGGGGAGAGGGGCCTCTCCCTGGCTGTGTGGTCCTTGATAGCCTGCTGTACGGTCGCATAGCTTAGTGGGAACTTAGGGTAGCAGTAAGGCAACCCCTTCTACAATGGGTTGTCAGGACCCTACAATTACAACACTGTGAAATTTCAGCTTGAAATATCAGAAATCATGACATTTATGATTTTTAAAATCCTATGACCCTGAAATTGATCAAAATGGACTGTGGATCTGGTAGGGCCCTACAAATGAGTTACATCCTTAGGTTTCAAAAGATAATAGAAAACTTCTGTAATAAGTGAACTCTGTATGTCCTTTAGGGCTAACCCAAGCTAAACAGCTGGGGACCCCATGCTTATGCTTAGACATCTTCGCCCCTCGGTCTTCACTCAGCACAGGGATAACAATTTATCCTTAACAGGTATTTTTATTCCCTTTTCCCCAGTGTTCAAGCTGTAATGGGACAAGGGCTTTGCACGTACCCTCTTCAGGGGTGTGGGAGAAGCAATCAACAAAGTCTTTTGTCAACAATGGCTTGGCTGATATCTAGACGTTTTTTCGTAGGGGAGGAGATAATGCCTCTTGTGGAAAACTCGTATTTCACACGTGGTAATGCTTCTCCCCTGACTGTGGGAGATTTACAGTCTTAGTGAATGTTTTTATAGTTACAGAGCAAACATTTAAACATTACCTTATAACATGGGCTACAGATGTTGTAAGTAGGCTTAATACATGCAGCATCCCAAAAGCATTTCATAAAGTCTAAACACACTCTTATAACTTCTGATATCTATTTTAACAATACTAACACTTGGGTGAGCCAGACTTGTTTCCAGCTGTGCATTTGTCACTGTTCAGTGAGGCTTGTCATGAGCTGGCACCGGGTCTGCCAGCATCACACTGTTCCTTTTCTCTAATCTATTTATTCTTTCTGACAAGAGTGGGAATGCTGAATAGGAAAAAGGACTGCCTCACGTAGAAGCAGCTACCAATCCAGGAGCCTGATTCTTCAGCCACAGGATACAACTAACTCCCTTTTGAGTTCAATGGGAATGACTTGTAGCCTGTGATTGGAGAATAGGGCCCAGATGACTACATAGTGGTGTGATGGGGTCCAGACAGAAAAGAACCATATTGGTGAGCTTCGTCGAGCTGGTTTGGGTTACACTGGCC
Organism: Chelonia mydas; assembly: GCF_015237465.2. Classification (NCBI taxonomy): domain Eukaryota; kingdom Metazoa; phylum Chordata; order Testudines; family Cheloniidae; genus Chelonia; species Chelonia mydas. Next base: position 41,176,749 of record NC_051251.2, on the reverse strand, counting down.
CTAGCCCTCCAAAGGTTGTGCTCTATCTAGTCCTATTTAGCTTTAAGATTGGTTGTGGTAAGGGGCTTTCCCTCAAACTATATCAGCCTTAACCATAGAAGAGTTGCTACTCTGCTATATGGGCCATGCAAGGGCCAGGGCAGTAACTAGGAGGAGTGCAGGGATATGCCTGGAGTGCACATTTCCCCAAATAGAAGAGGTTAGAGTAGGTCATAGCCCTGTCCCCTCCCCCCTGCACATCCACCAGTGAAGCAAGCCTGTGGCGTGGGCTGCATCATCTGACAGGACTGTGCAACTTGTGCAATTCCTCTGTGCAGGAGGGGAGTAGCATGAGCCCTAATCCTTCCTTGAACTCCCTGTGAAATAGTGAGCACCTATTCCGGGCTGTGCTGGTCTAACCCAAAATAGCTAAACAGTTTAGAGATGAATCCAAACCAGATTGTGACTCTTTACATCCCCAAACTATGGGACAGTTCAGATCCAGATCTGAACTCTCTGGCTTTGTGCTCTTCCTGCTACAACCCACGTTACAACTTCTCCTCTTCTCAAAAAAGCTAGGTACATGCACTTGGCTGAATTCTGAAGAGATTAATAATCTCTGCAATTCCACTAATTTCCAGGGTTAATTTTTTGAAGAGAGTCTAAGACTGTGATGTTACTAAGTAAAACATCTGTTCTTAACTCAAGTTAGCTCAGTTGCGGTAAAAATCTGAGTAGACACATGGCAGTTTGTGGTTTTCACATGTTAGCAGGCCACGTTAAAGACTAAGCTTTCCGCATAGTTTTTAGTGCCATGTGCTCACTTATGTGAAAACTACAATTTGCCTGGTCTTTACTAGGATAGTTAACTCAACTTAGCTAACATGAATTAAAAACACACCCTTTTCTAGTTAAGACTAGTCTAAATGTGCTTGCATAGTTATTGAACACTATCATTTCTATACTGATGATAGACTCTAAAACCTGTTTGCACCCCATATGCACACACAGTGAGGGTTTTATGAATGTGTAGTTTATATGTAAATTCATTTGTATGCATCAGTGATAGTGAGCAAAAATTGCCCATGCAAAGCTGTGCATGTGCAAATTCTACAGCCTAAAATAAGTGGTTTTGTAAAAAAAAACCCAAGAAATTAAATAACATAAATGAAACCTGAAGAAAAACTTTTTGTATAATTCTTGACATAATATAGCGATTATTGTTTCCATCATAAATAGTCTTTCAAGATGTAATGCTCTCTGAGATCTGTGATTCAGGGCCAGGCAAAATGATAGTTTTGCACTGTTCTCTACCTGCAGACACACATTTTGGCCCATCTAATTTTTCCACCTCTTTGGAACAGACCATTGGTCCAACTTCAGTGTTCTGTGTCCAGCAATTAAGCCTACATCTGGTGCTTCACGAAAGGCAAAAATTAAAACACTTACTCACCTGCATAATGTACCAAGAATAGTTTTAGTTTCTTGAATAGAAGAAGAGCAAGAACATATTCAAAGCCAGTTAAACTCTTGTTTCCATAATAACTTTTTCCCCTACCTGTCTTGTCTAATTCAAATAGACAAGGGTGGGGGAGATGTTGATAAAGAATGTTTCTGAAGAAACCATTATAGTCAATCATGTCAAGAATCCACACAAGTAGTGCTTAAGTAGGCCTTGATAAAATGGAGAGCATCAGCTCTAAGCCTGGAATCGTTATGGTCTATTGTGTTAATAATCTGCATGCTAAGAAGTAAAATTCCTAGGCCATGACAAAACAGATACATATTCAGAGCCATTATGGCTTATTATGTCAATAAGACATTTGTTTGAGTCCCTAAGTATTTATTTGCATTATACTGTAGATTGCAATGGACCCTGAGGAGCTGTTACACTCTCTTGTGTGGTTTTAATCTTAAGTCCTTTTGCTACACACTGATAGGTAAATTTTATATGGCATTGTCTACAAAGGGAAAATTGACTGGCATAGCTATTCCAGAAAAACAGTTACACTATAATTCCACATAATTTAGCTATTCCAGAATAATGCCCCAGTGTGGATTTTATTCTGGAATAATTACCCCACTTCCAGAGCAGAGTAATTATGCTGGAATAAAGTCACTTTTATTTCGTAATAGTGTCTACATGGGGAGTTATTCCAGAATAGCTATAGTGGAACATTAATTCTGGAATAGCTATGCTGGTCAATTTCCCCATGTAGACAAGCCCTTAGATGCTTCTAGCCAGAGCTTTCCTTTTTGTCTGAGTGTTGTCAAATAAGGAAATCCATGAAAATACTTAAACCCTACATTCACTTAGATTAATATTTAATCTTAAACAAGGAAATCAGAGCTGAGAGAGCATCCATAAATCTCCTTATATCCCTTTATTCCAGGCTTCTCCAAACTGGGTGATACAGTAGTATCGTACAGAATGTGCTGCAGTAAGTAGGCACAGTGTAGTGTGAAAAGAGTATTACCACCTTATCTGCAGCTATGTGGATGTGTCAGACTTTTATCTTAATTTTTTTTTAAAGCTTTAAAGCTATTAGACCAAATTCAGCTTCTATATAAAGGGGGATAGCTTTTTTGACTGCCATGGATTTAATGCTTGCTTACATCAGTGTTGAATTTTAGAATAGAATAGAATATCAGGAGGTCATCTAGTCCAACCCCCTGCTCAAAGCAGGACCAATCCCCAATTTTTGCCCCATAACCCTAAATGGCCCCCTCAAGGATTGAACTCACAACCCTGGGTTTCGCAGGCCAAAGCTCAAACCACTGAGCTATCCCTCCCCCCTAAAAAAAAAAATATCAGGGTTGGAAGGGATCTAAGGAGGTCATTTAGTCCAACCCCCTGCTCAAAGTAGGACCAATCCCCAATTTTTGCCCCAGATCCCTAAATGGCCCCCTCAAGGATTGATCTCACAACCCTGAGTTTACCAGGCCAATGCTCAAACCACTGAGCTATCCCTCCCCTGCAAATGATGGTCCCTGCCCCAAAGATAAAGTAAATTAAATTACCACAAAGGGGTAAGTTTTACATTTCATCTAAAGTGCATTTTCTTCAACCACGCCCCCACATTATTTTCAGTTCAAACCCAGAGGAAAGAGTAACCTTTTGACAGTCGTCAACTGAACTAGTTACAGCTCTTGAAGGTTCCCTTTTCACCCGCATGACTTTGCAGGCCCTGCTTAGCTTATACCACTACCAGCGTCCTTCCCCCATCCCATTCCACTGCTGGTGACTTCAAAAAATTGTTTATGAACCCATCCTGTTTTCCACCAATCTATTGGTTAATGGGGATTATTTGCTGAAGAGTTTATGCAACAAATTTCTACCTCTAGCGTGCTTGCAAACTATTCCCTGTGAACATGTTGGGATTCACAATCGTTTTCAGGTGAGCATTATCCATGTGCTGAGGGTTAGAACATATGTTAGAATGAATTTTGGTTCGTTCTCTTCTGAAATTTAGGGAGTGTTCTCTTTCTATAACACACAGAGTATTTTAGCACACAAAATCAAGAATATAAATCCTCAGATTATATTTCAGCATGATTAGGTTTTAAATTTTGAAAACTATTTTGTTGCATTTGCTCATTATATGTATTTATACAGAAACCTGCTTTCATTCAGCTGCTCTTCAGCTGCTGCAGTCTGTGTTTATAGCCAATATTGTGTTGTGGTGCTGTTTATTTTTATTTTTTACATGAATATTAAAGACTGGATGAAAATTCCATGGAAAGAAATGTGTTGAGCAAATGGGATAGGTAGCTCAGAAGATTTGCAGAGGGGATCATTTCCCCAATTACTATATTGTGTTACTACTTGAAATAATCTCTCGCATTCTGAGGACCCTATATTGTACCAGTAGCTAGCTCAACAGTGGTCCTTAGGGGTAATTTTTTGAAAGCAGTTTAGAAATTTAGGCGTAAGAGTCCCAATGACTTTCCATGAGATTTGTGATTCTAAAACCATTAGGTACTTTTGAAAATCCCCTCTGAAACCCATATTTTGTACAGATTATCAGGAAAACTACACAGACATCATAGCAGACAAGCTTCAAGATACGCATGCTAGCTCCACAAAAGCAAAACATGGGAACCTTGCAAAATTCTGTATACCAATTCCTTGGGGCACATTGAGGGAATAAAATATTATTTTTCATTATCCTGGTAAGTGCAAATGAATAGAATATGTCTAGGGTGGTTTTACATGTTTGTTTTGCAAGGCTGTCAAAGGCATCTAAAATTATGAGAGACTATTTACTAGTTCTTAAGATTTCAATAATTTTTATTTACTTATTTTCCTAGATATGATGCGGCAAACAAGTGTAGTAATTAGTCACCATAAATATGACCCAGAAAAAGTGTGCTGCGCACTTTTGAATATCTGCCCTTTATGTAGGTGTCTATCAGGGAATTGGAGGCCTTTTGAAAATATAAACTCAATTGTGGGCACTGAGCTCTTGAAAATCTGGCCCAGAATGATTTTGAAAAATTGACCCATAGTGTATGAAGCCTTCAGAGTCCAATAATGTTCACATTTCTTTTTTTTCCATTTTGTGATTATGTCCTAACAAATGAAGACTCTTGATAAAGAAATTCAGACCTGGGATGTTAACATGGGTTTAGAATCAACTGTTAAAATTTGTTGGCTTTCTTTTGGGCTGTGAATCCCTTCAGAACCCTGCCATCAGGAACAGGCATTGGCAACAACTTATGAATTCAACAGTGGTAAATATTCTGGCATTGCAAACTAAAAGGAACATTGACTAAGCTGTAGAATTTTTAGGTGTATATTGGCATCTCAGAAACACCTTGTTTCCTCCGCTTTCCTTGGCAAGGGATGTCATGAACGAAGACCCCACATTAGGGGTCCTGTTAGCTCTTCAGCTGCACAGAGTGGAAGATGAAGTAAAAATATTGTGGATGAAGCCGTGAAAGAAATGGCTATAGAGGACATAGCTGCAGTAGGCGTTGTACAATAATAATTCACTTATGAAAAGGTAGATGACAAACTGAACCTCTGATGTTTCACAGATTCTTGTGGAGATTAACCCGATCTAGTGTGTCATGGACATTTCATATGAACAGTATCATAGCACATAGCATCCTTTGGTGTAATCTGATCAAAACCTCGAAGAGACATTACAAGACAGCCAGGCAATGGTTTATTTTTGCATTATCCAGGATTTTCAAGAGTTATTGAATGTTATTTTCGTGTTTTGGATTGTCACCCCAGTATCAAAGAGATTGGGGGTATTGAAATGATATTGCTCTTGAATAATCAATTGTAGTGAAGGACATGATGTAACTATGGAACATCTTGCCCTATTTTCAAACAATATACAGAATTGTAAGCTAAGTCCACTGCACTAAAACTGTTTTGGTTTCACATAAGTAATATAGGATGTAATCAAGTGTCCACTGAATTCAACAGCTGTCTTTCCATGGATTTCAGTTGCATTGGATCATACCAATAATAAATAAATTATAGATTCTGCTAGAGTCTGGGTGCCCTCAGCTCCCCTTGATTTCGTAGATATTCAGCACCTCACAGGAAAGGCTCAATATTTCACAGGATTAAGCTCCAAGGATGGGTGATATTGTGTTTTATAATCAGCAAGGGGTATCTTTAGGTGATCTGGAACTGGATCAGAGCCTTTCAATAATAGAGAAACTGCTGGATGCCTCTGTATTCATTCACTATTTTTAGATCATAATTTTTAAAAAAAGTATATGAATGAAAACATTTTGAGAATGCAAGTGACATAAAAATGACCATACTGGGTCAGACCAATGATCCATCTAGCCCAGTATTCTGTCTTCCGACAGTGGTCAATGCCAAATGCTTCTGATGGAATGAACAAAACAAGACAATTATCACATGATCCATTGCCTGTTGTCCAGTCCCATCTTCTGACAATCAGATGGTTTAGGGACACCCAGACCATGGCTTTGTGTCCCTGACTATCTTGACTGATATCCATTGATATCCATTACCCTCCATGAACTTAATTCTTTTTTGAATCCAGTTATACTTTTGGACTTCACAGCATCCTCTGGCAATGTGTTTCACAGGTTGACTGTGCTGTGTGAAGAAGTACTTCCTTCTGTTTGTTTTAAACCTGCTGCCTATTAGTTTCATGGAGTGATCCCTGGTTCCTGTGTTACGTGAAGGAGTAAATAACACTGCCATATTTGATTTTTCTGCTCCATTCATGATTTTATTGACTTCTATGATATCTCCCCTTAGTTCTGTCTTTCCTAAATTGAGCAGTCCCAATCTTTTTAATCTCTCCTCACATGGAAGCTGTCTCATACCCCTAATCATTTTTGTTGTCCTTCTCTGTACCTTTTCCAGTTCTCACATATCTTTTTTGAGATGGAGCTACTGAAACTCCATGAAGTAGTCAAGGTATGGGCAGACCTTGGATTTATATAGTGGCAAGATATTTTCTGTCTTATTTTCTATCCCTTTCCTAATGGTTCCGAACATTCTGTTAGCTTTTTTGCCTGCTGCTGCACACTGAGCAGATGTTTTCAGAGAACTATCCACAATGACTCCAAGAAATCTTTCTTGAGTGATAATAGCTAATTTAGACCCCATCATTTTGTATGTATAGTTGGGATTATTTTTCCAGTGTGCATTACTTTGCATTTATCAACAGTGACTTTCATTTATCATTTTGTTGCCCAGTCACCCAGTTTTGTGGGATTCCTTTGTAACTCTTCACAGTCAGCTTACAAGCTTATGGCTGGGGTGACTGAAGACAAGAAAAGTAATAGAAATAATAGACCAGATGGGGTTGCTTGAAAAATTAAACATCTTCAACAAAGGTTAGATTCTCCTATATTAAGTATGTTCCACAAGTAGAATTCCTAATCAAATCAGTGGAATACCTGCATATAAAGTGGCTGCAGAAACCACTGTGTAAATGGTAAAGAAATGATAGAAGATGCGTATCTGAGAGATCAGGGCTGGGTAGATACCACAGAAGTTTTCCACAAATATTTGCCAACTTTTTAAACAAGTTTTGTTCCATTCATGTTTTAGCCACATTTGGGTTTGGTTTATAAATATTTTGGTAGATGAGTTTACTGGCAGGAATTTTTGCTGAAAGAATTAATTTTAAACTAATAGCACAATGTTCGTAAAAAAATATCTCTATCTTAGGTACTCATTGCTATAACATCTGGGCACCTCAAAATCTTTAATGCATTTATCCTCACTATAGCCCTGTGATGTAGGAAAATGCTATTATCCCCATTGTACAGATGGCAAACTGGGACACAGACTAAGTGACTAACTCAAAGTCAACAGCCTGTGGCTGAGAAGGAAATTGAACCTGGGTCCTAGGTAGGGGTCCTAGCCGCTGGACCATCCTTCCTCTGAAAACAAGTGCTGAATATGAAATCACAAGTATTTTACCTCCAAGTGTTACACTCCTCCAATCAAGGAACAGAGTCATAGCATTTTATCTTTTTGCACAATCAAAATATTTGAATTTCAAATGTGGACTATTGGCCAAGGAACTTCTCCTGAAAAAAGTACAGAGCAAGAGTTTTCTGCAGAAGTTAATATGTGAATAATTTGAACTCATGGAAATCCACCTGAGAAACGTGATCAGTTTGGAGATCATTGACAAAATGTGTCTTTTTTTTTTTCTGAATTATTCGCAAAGCTTTCATAGAGCTCCATGCACAGTGCAGGAAGGAAGGAATGCCTGGTTTTGATTTTGAATTCTGATGTGTTGTGCATGCTTAGTCATATAATTTAACTTCCCTCTACTTCAGTTTCCCCATTTGCAAAATGGGGTTAATACTTACCTACTTCCCAGGGCTGTTGAAAGGATTAATTCATTATTTAATTGCTTGTAAAGTGCTTTGAAGATGTATAGAACTGTAAGATAATGAAAATTCTTCGCAGTTTTATGACGTCGTCTATCTGAGGAATGCAAAATGTGTTCTAAACATTAAGGTCACACAGAAAGTTTGTGGCAGAGACGACAAAAGAACCAAGACTTCCTGACTGCTAAACTAGTTTGTGTGCCACAATAACAATCCTCCTTCTTGAGGTGTTATTACTAATAAGTAACAATAACTGGTCATATATTTGTTGCCTTATATGCATGTGTTTATAGACGCATGCTTTGTAAGAAATCCTTAGCAGACTATTTGGAGGCCAAGAGATCAGCTTTCCAAGATTGTATTTTGTCTCTGCAATGGACTTAGTGGAAATAGTTTCTGAAGGAACTGACCCATTGCAGGCAAACTTTTCATTTTTCATGATTTTGTTCTTCTATTACTGTTGGGGTCCAAATGAAATTTATTCTAGCTGCAATTTTTTAATGCATATCAACAGATTACCAGACATTTGCTGAAGCTATTTGACACTGTGGGTGACCCTTCAATTTGACGAGAATGTTGAAATACAAATGGCAGTGGGAATGTACAATACGGAAGAGGAGTTTGTACACTTTTCAAAGCCCTGGATCTGCGAAGGGCAGGTAAGATAACTGGGCGGCGTACTACTCGCTTAGTATTATTGTGACACACAATGCAGTGAAGCAAATTATTTTAGAAAACATAAGGGCTCCATCCAGAATGCATTCTGCTGCTGCTTGGGGGGAGAAACCACAGAAGGAAGGGTGAACAAACTGGCTACAATATGCCCGGCCAGGGTAGATGGAGCCTGTCTGCCACCTGCCCTGAGGGTTACTAAACCGTTTAGGAGTGAGGAAGAATTTACGAGAAAGGGGATGTCTTCTGGTCTTCCTGCCCTTTGCTAATCAGACAGGGCATGGTAAAGAAGTGTTCTTGAATGCTTTTCCTTCCCCCTATTTCTGAGGGTTGATCTGTGCCACACGCTCACACTAAATAACCAAAGGTTATTGCATTATATTTCACAATAATACTAAGCGAGTAGTATGCCACCCAATAACCAAAGGTTATTTAATTCTAACTATCATATAATTTTAACAGATTCAGTTACTTTGGTGTGTGGAGACTTATTTCTAAATAAAAGCATGGATATGCAGACTTGCAGTGAAATAACTAAATCAGTTTAGGAAGCTAACTTAGTTTAATCGGCACAAGTGGACAAGCCTTGAATGGTTTAGTCACCCCCAGGCAACTGGAACATTTAAGAGTCTGACCTGCAGACTAAAGTATTGACAGCAGAAGTGGGGGCTGGTCTGGTTCTCTCTAATCTATCTAAAAAAAATAACAAAACATTTCTCCATCAGCAAAGGGGGTATCACCAAAATTTTCTGCAGGAAAATATTGATTTTTTTGGCTGAAATTTCTGTCAGGAAAATCAAACATTTCATTTTGGGTTGACATTAATCTCTGCCTAAGCCAGCACAGTGCCTACTGGGAGTTGTAGTTTCTTTGGCTCCCCATTCTCCCCTATGGGCCCTGCTTTCTGGTTGGACTATATTTCCCATGATGCACTGTGCTCTCTCCCTGTGATTGAATGGCTGTGATACATCATGGGAGTTCCAGCCACAGAGACATAACAATGAATCATCGGAGATGTAGGCTGGTCAGTGAGCAAGGCCCATAAGAAAGAGTGGGGGCATGAGAAACCTGAAACTACAATTCTCATAAGGCACAGCAGCAGCTCAGGCAGATGCAGAGATTAATTTCAATCTGAAACTAAATGTTTTGACTTTTCTGATGTTGAAATTTTTTGGAACTTTTTGTTTTATAAATTTTTTTAATCTATCTGTCTATCTTTTTGGTCCCCTTTCAGGATGAAATCAGATGAAATATTAGAATTTCCTGTGAGATGAAAATTCCATTTGTCGATCAGCCCTAATATGGGGTGTGAAAAGAGAATGGAACTTAAAAGTAAGAAGGTAGACCTGACCCTGTTCTTTCCCTGATGAAAGTATTATTTTCTTTGGGAGATGCTGGTCCTTGATTCCCGCTAGCTTCCTTTCTTCCCTATTTTCTCTCCCTCCCTAGTGCTATCAATTGTCTGATCTTCAGGCTCAATTTAAGAGACTCCAAGCGGAAACCAACCAAGGTCCTACCCTCATTTGCCTCCTGTGCTTTCATACCTTTCTCAGTAAGATCAATCACAAATTGAAATCTTTCAGGCTTTTAGCTAAATAGTGCAGTTAAAAGAAAAAGCGGAACGGTTGAATTTTACATTCTCCCAACGTTTTTGTTTTTCACAGCAAATGGTTAATTTTATGTTTACATTGAAATCCCTGCTGGCTGAGAAAATAATACAGCCTTATCCATTAGTAAGTGTAGGTGAGTCAGCTACAGTGTCAGCTTTCCCATGCTGCTCAACTACTGATTTTGACCTTGATGTGTGAATGGATCACTCACTCGAGTGATGAGAGTTAATTTAGTCTTCATAATAGCCCAGAGTTCAACCTTTTCAGAGCAGAGATTGTTTCAGTGAGGCCAAATTATATGCAATCGTTGAGTAATATGAACAGTGATCCACTGCTGTGTCTTTGGATACAATCCACTAAAATCATTTTCTTAATAATGGTAGGGATTATAAGGAGCTCAACTTGGTACTATACATTGTAAAGTGTGTGAGATGTACCCGCATGTGCAGAAAGTGCTGAGGGAAAGCTAAACTGAAGAAATATGTTTTTTGGTTAGTTCTGTGGACACTCCTCTCCCTTGTGGGATGGGTTGCCATGTAATCCTGATCCTGTAATGAGCCCTGTGTAGACCCTTGTATCTGCACAAACTCTCCTTGACTCCAGTGAGATTCTGTGTGGGCACAACAAGGGGCTGCCTTTTCAAATTTCGTTGCAGCGTCGGGGCCTCAGTACATTAGGAAGGCTGGGCCAAAGAGGTGTTTAATCATATTTTTGTAGAAAGCTAGTTTGAAAGCCGCTGTTCCCAAACTTAAAAAGCTCTGCCATCAGCCACCATAATGTTCACAATGGCCAAAATCTTTATATTTCATAGAAAATATATTGTGCTAAGATCTGGACTTCCCAACTTGTGCTTAGGCTTATCTGTGCAGACAATAGGCCCAGATGCTGGGCTGCTCCCAAAGAGCTCTCTGTGCAACTCAGGATGGGGAGAGTGCGAAGGTGCCGTTAAGCCACCTTATGCCCTGATGATAGACATCCTGTGCTGATCTGATTCCTTGGGATAAATTAGAGCAGTCTTCAGTCTGCTCTAGTCTGTGCCATCTACCAGTAGCCCTCAGGAGTTACAAAAGGCAGGGATTTCTGGGGAATAGGGGTGTCTGAGCCATACCTTCTGTCTGCAGGCAACAACCCTTACAGCAGCAGGTGGGATGAGGAGTGTCACAGGAGGTGTGGTGGGTCTATACAACCTTGGGATTCCTTTATACAAGGCAAATCCTCCAGTGGCCAGATCAACCTGCTTTTCAACATTCGTCTGGCACAAAGCAGGCTTACTGTTAGAGAATCAGGGCAAAACACACAATTTTTTTTAATGGTAGCTGTGACAAAAATAATTCATATTCATTTCCAAATATAGTAATAATATTACTGTACATATGCTATGTGTTAGATGTTAAACACCTAATAAGTTAACCACATAGCACACAGATGATGTAGTAGTGCAAATGAAAATGCAAACCAGTGTTTGTTCATTTGGAAATGAAGTAATGGCCACTAGCTGCAGAGTGTATTTTTGTTACTAAAGAAGCAAATTAAAATGGTAAGAAAACAATACCATTATTAGTTTGCAAAAGTTATTTGCTTTGATTAAAAACACCAATAAATGTGGCTTGGTACCAGAACTGCTCCATTTAGCACTTGACATATAATAGGTTTTCTTTCCCCTCACAGTGTAATATCTCCATTGAAATATAATTATATTGCAGATTGCTCAACTGAATGCCCTGATAAACATGCTGTTAGGGAACTCACTCCAGTGATCGTCACAGAATCATGACAATATGCACAATTGATATACATTCTAGGGATGTTGTACCCAAGCTCAAAGCAAAGAAGGTAATTTGTTGCACAGCAATTACCCTAATGCATTTTTAAAAGCATAAAATAAAGAATACTTTCATTTATTGTAAAGGTACTTTGGATGCTTATGGCAATGACAGAATATTTTGATTCAATCAATTTTATCCTTTTTTTTTTGCTTCAGTTAAATAATTACATTTACCAGTTAAAAATGCCATTTAAAATGTATATATAGATACTTTGTCCAAATGTTTAAAGATGTCTTTAAAAATGTATGCTGTAATGTGACAGCAGGTTTCTCATTAATCCAGCTCCAGTTACTATCTGTTAACAATTAGTATAAACATGTACATTTATTAGATAGCTTGAAAGTTTAAAAGTGTATGGAAGATAATACAACAGTTGTGTTATGTTTTCAGACTCCATTTCACTTTTGGCCAGGTTGTCCCTTAGTGTTTTCCCATTTCTCTTCTTGGAATAGCTCCCCTTTCTCCCACCAAAAAAAGGGGGAGGAAGGAAGAGAAGACTAGATGTAGGTGGCTGTTGATCTAGGCCAGGGCTAAAGTCTGTGGGAACTTGGAGGGAAAGCCCACTATACTAGTAAGTGATTTTTTTTTAACTTAACCTTTTCTTGTGCTACTTTACTGGAGCAATAACACCAGAATAAAACTGCAATAATGAGCCTCCAGTCCTGACATAAAATCAGCCAATCTGAAGAAAGCTGCAGTTTTTCAGAGTGTATGATTTAGAAGGCTGAATTTTGCCCTGACTTAAGCGGGGTTGAACCTGTTGGAGGTGAGGGCAGAATTTGGCCGTTTTGCCTCCCTAGTCAGGGGCTAAAGCAAAAGGAGCCAGGGGGTGGAAAGGCTTCATGGGAATAAACATACTTTTTCTGTGAAATGTTGAGTACGGTACAGCTGGACACTTCACATAGGGGAGTGTCATAGGAGGTGTGGTGAGTCTGCACAACCCAAGGATTCTCTTATACAAGACAAATCCTCCAGTGGCCACGTCAAACTGCTTTTCACCACAAGACTTTTCACTGATGTCTCCTAAAAGGAATTACAGAGCTTGATCCTGCAAGGTGCTGAGCTGCTTGCAGAACTGAGCCCATATTCTCTACAGATGGACCATTAGGTGGGTTAGCCCTTTTTAATAGCTTCCACCAAGGAAAGGCATTATGATCTGGATACAAAGAGAGTCCTCTCCTGTGAATCATACTGGGGGATAGTCAGAAAATGTTTTGCAGTCTCTTGGCAGAACAGCCTGATTGCTACATGGGCTCTTTCTGGATAGTTGTATCCAACAGGTTTGTGTAGGGAGAAGGGCATGCAAAATGTCTAAATCTGCCACAACTTCTAAGTTATGCTTAAAGTTTGCAAATGTAAACAAAACCCTGAGATCACTATATAAGAAAAATTAGATTTCAAATCACACTTGCTGTGCTATGTAATTTATGCAGCTCTCATTTCTTTACCCTGGATATTTGCAGTGGAGAAGCATTCACCGGTCTATCACAACTATGCCACAGTTGGGATGAAGACCAGGGAGACTGTCTTGTAAACATTTGTGATGTTCAGTTTGTGGTTACTCCTCTTACTGCTAGATAAGGACAGTGTTTAAAGATCAGAACTCAGGAACTTTAACAAGGGGGTCATAGAACCTCACAAGCTATAGAGATTCTGACCTTGTGTATTCCTATTTAATAAAATAGTGCCATATCAGATACTGAATATTGTCATGCATGGCTGTCTGGGACACTTGGACCACTGGCAGTACTAAATTTCTTTGAGTTTGTGAAATTTAATATAAGGCTAATTTTTTCAAAAAATTATTAAACAAAATCTGTTCTGTTCTCTTCAAAATTTGCCCTACTTCATCCCTTATGTTGTACTGCAACAACATGATGACCTGTTCTTTCTGAGTTACAGTTGCCCATTGGCAGAAACCTGTAGCGTGGAACACTGCTGGCCTGCCTCACCCCCACCAACACCATTACCACACATAGAACACCACCCCCAGCACGCTCCTGGAGGAATACTCATTCAGTTCAAGAGTTCTATCTGTCAATTTGAGAACATGGGGAGCAGAAAATGGTGACATATGTTGAATTATTAATTGAAAATGGTGTGCTCAGCCTTAATAATTGGGACTTGGGTCACTTATGTAAAAGTAGGGTTTTCTGAGAAACCTCAAACACTTTGAGTGTGGCTGGGTAAAGAGTGCAAGATGCAGCCCAAAGTAACTCTCGAGAGTGAAAAAACATTTTACTTCAAAGAAAAGAAAGGATAAAGACCTCAGTAATTATTTTAGTGTGTCTATAATGAAAGCTCTTTGTCCAGGACAATGGTCTTTTAGCCTTGTTAACTGGTATTCTGCAAAAATGCGTAAAATTGTTACAGTTGCTGAACAAAATCCATTTGACTGAGCATAATCACTTTGTTGTGGTGTGAGGCATAATAGCAGTTGCAGTGAAAATTTGAAGCAATTTTAAATATTCTTTTCACTGAAATTGTTTATCCACATTGCCAAAGCCTTTAAGGAAGTACTGATGTTTTTCACATTGTCAGGAGCAGCTGTGTTGGTCTGCTGTGGTTGTCTACCCAATAACTAGGCAGATGGCAGACAGTAGCTGAGGTGTGTCTGCTGTATTCAGAACTAACTTTTCTGGCTTGCAGAAAGCACAGCTGCCACACTATTATGATGATGATCCTTATGTATTTCAGACATGGGAGGCCTTATATAGAGCCATGTGCTTTGAAGGAGGTGATTAAGGTCTTTAGTGCATTGAATAAGCACTTACATAATCAAACTGCCGAGTGGTGTGAAAATATGAACTCCCGGTTAATTAGAATTTTGGATAGGGTTCAGGGCAGGAGGTGTTCTGTAAGAATTGAGCAAGATTGTTTGCCACAGATAAAAGCATCTTACTGTTAATATATTGAAGGATGTCCAGTAAAGACCACTACAACAAACATTAGATACAAATGAGTCTGCTAAAAGAATACATTTATTTTACCTCATTCTATATATGTCTTTTATTTAGAGTGACTGATAGTAAATGAAGACCTGTAGAGAAATGAGTGGATGATTAAAACCAGAGATTACCCCACCTAACTACATTTTGGGGGTGGCAAAACTCTGTCATCATGTATGAACTTTGCCAAAACAAAACCAGAGCCAAGTCCGGTCGTGGATCCATGGCCTATAGAAATATAGAGCTTTACAGTATCCCAGTTTCTGCTGCTCACTTGATAGACTCGTTAAAATAATGATTTCCTCATTCTCCTTCTGGCATAGTAGGATGTAGCATGAGAGAGCTGGAAGCAGTTGAGCAGGTAGGGGTAATAAGTAGTGGTTGGGGCCCAAGAAGCAATGAGACACTGACAAGATGCTCCAATTCCTGTTGATCTGAGGTGTTCGTTCATTCCACCTTGAATTGAAACCGTTTTCCTTGCTAATAAACCATTTCATCATGCTAGTGTTAGTAGAAGGGACATGCTGTTGCCAAATAATTAGAACCCAATCCAAGTCAATGGAAAGACTTGCACTAACTTCAGTGCGTGTTGGGTTAGGCTTCTTATGACTGAGTGCTATTTACCAATTTATGCCTTCCTTATGTATGCTTTTTCAGATCTCTCTGAAAACTCTGTCAGGTACAAAATCATAAGAAATTAATATTGGTATTATTAAGGTCTCCATCATGTTAACATCCTAAGCCCTGAGAGTTAACCTTTCAATTAATATTGTGCTATTGTTAAAAATTAAATTGAAGCAATTTATTCGATGAGTCTTTACTGATAAGTTCCACCAGTTTCAAATTAATTGGTGGGTTCAGTTCAGTTCCTAGTGTGTCTGTACTACCCCAGAATGACCATCACCATTCACTGTAGTCTAAATAAAGAGTCAAGTATTGAATGGACCTGGAGATTGACTTGTCCTCTCAGTCTTAGACTAACCCTTCAGATTAGTTTAAAGTACGTTGCCAGGACAACATGGAGAATCTTGCACTGCTGGGCATAAAGGAGATGATTTCTGTCTCTTAAACTTGCTAAGAAAGAATGTTTTCCCCCAGCAATAAAAATATCTAAAGAAATAATACCCCATAATTCTTTCAGAGAAGTTAGATCTTCCAAGGCATTAACAAAAAGTAACATAAACTTGGAATTGCTATCATAAAATACCTTTTCCTTCTTCATAATCTGTGAGGAATTTCAGGTGACCTTGAATTAGGAACCAGTGGTGGGTGAATGTATTTCTTAAATTCCTGGTACATTGAGTCCATTGCCTGGTAATCTAACTACAATACCCACCTGCTGAAGTAAAAAAATAGATTGACAGAGCCAGACGAGTACCCAGAAATCACCTACTACAGGACAGGCCCAACAAAGAAAATAATAGAACGCCACTAGCTGTCACCTTCAGCCCCCAACTAAAACCTCTCCAGTGCATCATCAAAGATTTACAACCTATCCTGGAAAATGATCCCTCACTCCCACAGATCTTGGGAGACAGACCAGTCCTCGCTTACAGACAGCCCCCCAACCTGAAGCAAATACTCTCCAGAAACCACACAACAAAAACACTAACCCAGGAACCTATCCTTGTCAACAAAGCCCAATGCCAACTCTGTCCACATATTTATTCAAGTGACACCATCATAGGACCTAATCACTTTAGCCACACCATCAGGGGCTTGTTCACCTGCACATCTACCAATGTGAATATGCCATCATGTGCCAGCAATGCCCCTCTGCCATGTATATTGGCCAAACTGGACAGTCTCTACGTAAAAGAATAAATGGACACAATCTGACATCAGGAATCATAACATTCAAAAACCAGTAGGAGAACACTTCAACCTCTCTGGCCACTCAGTAAAAGATTTTAAGGGTGGCAGTTTTGCAACAGAAAAGCTTCAAAAACAGACTCCAATGAGAAACTGCTGAGCTTGAATTAATTTGCAAACTAGATACCATTAACTTGGGTTTGAATAGAGACTGGGAGTGGCTGGGTCATTACACATGTTGAATCTATTTCCCTAAGTTAAGTATCCTCACACCTTTTTGTCAACTGTCCAAATGGGCCATCTTGATTATTGCTACAAAAGTTTTTTTTGTGTGTGTCGGGGGTTCCTCCTACTGATAATAGCTCATCTTAACTAATTAGCCTCTCACAGTTGGTATGGCAACTTCCAACTTATCTGTATGTATATATGTGTATATATATATATATTCTTATGTTCCATTCTATGCATCCGATGAAGTGGACTGTAGCCCATGAAAGCTTATGCTCTAATAAATTTGTTAGTCTCTAAGGTGCCACAAGTACTCCTGTTCTTTTAACATAATACCATCATTCTCCATATGTCAATTTGTAAAATATAAGAACCATAACTTGTACATGATAGAAACAGCTGATAGGAAAAGACAGGAAAGGCTGGCCACTGGGTGAAATCTAAGTGGGAAGAGAGAAATATGATCAATTATATCTTAGTAGAGCTCTGGAATCAATGGCCCAGAGGAGGGTGTACAAGAGCAAACAAAGGAGGATGCCTCATGGGCTGAAGAAAAAAGCTAGCACATCATGATCAGGAAAGGACAAAGGAAATAGCCTGATCCCTCAGAAGCCAATGGAGGCAAACCTGCAAGCAAAGTATAAGGTGAGCAGGTTTACAGCAATAACAAAAAGTACTGTAGGGTTAGAGGGTCATGTGGAGATGGTCACAGAAGAAAGCAAAAGTACTGTCGTGCTAAGGGAAAAGGTTTTCTGGAAGCCACGGATACCGGAAAGCACACTAAAGGCAAGCGTAAAGGTGAAGGAGATGAAGATCAAAGGTGCAGTAGAGGACTAATGAGCTAGAAGAAGATTTAGAGCAAGCAGGAAGACTCACCTGAACCAGCTAGCATGAGAGATGAAAGAACACAGGATGGTAAATAGGAGAAGTGATTTCTTCAGGTTGGTGAACAATATCAGGGGTAGGAAGTGAAGAAATCTGCCTGAATTGAGACAGGAAAAAAGAAGAGGTGCATCAAAGAAATGGTCTGGGAAAGTGAGGAAATTGGTGAAAGTTCTTACAAGGATACCTATATTTGGAAAGAGAAATAATTCCTGTTTTCCTCATTATGGAGGGCATGATGGTAGACATAGCTCCATAGAAAGTAAATAGGATGATTTTGCAGATCTAGAGGGGGAAAGCAGCAAGGATAGATGGAGTCATGGAAATATATCTAGCCACAGAGTATATACTGTGCTGTGAAATTCCTTCATAGGGCATCATGATCATGTTGTCCTTGCAAAGGCCCTTCTCTGTTTTCACAATGCTAATTTCATTTTGATTTAGCGATTGATGTTGGCTATAGGGATCAGATTAGACCTGTAACATTTTCATTTTGCAAGTTCCTTCGCTTCTCCTACAATTCAGTACAATGTGTTGGGTGCCATTTAGCTGATCCTGATGATTGCTTTTGATTTGTGCTTGTTAAAGGTATCCAAGCAGAGGGGGAAATGCCAGCATCACTTAAAATCTCTCAAGAGATTTTAAGAAAATAAGAAAGGTGAGCTAGTGGTTGCCATCTAATATGAATCCAGAGTCCTCCACTTCCAATAAAGATGTAATCTGGCCAACAACAAAACAAAAGTTCCATATTTCCTGATTTGATGTTTTCTGATGTTCTAGTCATCCATATCTTACCTGTTAGTTATTTCTCCAGATCATATAACCTGTGGTATTGACTTTTATTATCCTTAGGCACCTAGAGAAACATGATCCAGATCTCTTCTACCTGTTACCAGTGCTTAAAGTAGATCAAAATGAGGAAGGAGCAGTTCTGCTGGCTATCATTGCAGGTCTCCACATCAAGTGATGATACAGAAAGTCAGCATCCTGTGATGATCGGATGTAATGACAAGAAATGTTTCTGAAGGTGTCAGGTCTTAGAGGACCCATAGCCATTAGAGCAAAAGTGTTTATTGTGTGCATGTGCACAGATGGATTGTGGAGCTGGGGATGGGTACATCCATGGTGCTTCCCATCCCATTTTCTCTAAATATCATTTTTTAAAGACCTGACTTGGATAAGAAAATACTGGTGTGAAAGCAAATAAAAATGAGGGCTGCAAAGGGTGTTTCTCCCCCTAATTTTCCTACATTAAAATGATGTAAATACATGTCAGAAGAGGTTTTATATAAATTCTCATGTAGTATTTATCTGTTTTTCCTCCTAGAATGTATTGGTGGTGGGATTTTTCTTCTACTCTCCCCCTGGAGAGGAGGTGGAGGTAGTGGAGAAGGGGGCAGATTTTCTTTAGCAGGACAGATTGTGGTTAGTGCACTCTCCATTGGGACACTTATTCCCAATCAGGTGATTCTCCACCTCCTGCTAGTCAGCAGCAGCTCACGATGGTCCTATCTTCTCCTTCTGATCCACTTCAGATTATCCTGCCTAACAAAGCTCTCACAAGCCAGGGAGAGTAGGAGGAACTCACCCTCTGCCTTAAGCTGTGGAGGGGAGCTACATTTGTCCACACTCGTATTTAATGAAGTCACTGGTGGGTGTTCAGAGTTTTAAAAAAACAAAACAAAACAAACCACATTAAAACTGAGGGCCAGATCCTCAACGGTGTAGGATGGGAATAAGTTCATTGACTTCAGTGGAGCCACACTGATTTATAGCAGCTGAGGATCGTTCCCCAAATTTTATTTTTGAAGATATTTTTTCTGGCACCTTAGGAATAATTAACTACAAGGCTTTCCTGAGAGCACACACAGCCTGGAGTTTCTTCTTCTTATTTTGGAATAGGTGTGCAGGTACAGTTACTCATGGAGATAGATATTCAGGATCTGATCTTTTGTCTGTTTCCCTCGATTTTGATACAACAGCAGTGGAGCGAGAGAGACTTTTTTTTCTATTTTTTTTTTTTTTAAAAAAACGTAAACATACTTCTGGAACAAGTTGGTTGGGTTGGGCATCACAGGGCCAGGTATAGTACCAAACTTCAACTAAACATAATGTGGGCTCTATTACTCTTAAGGGGACTGTGTGGGTAAATGCACTGTCAACAAGATATATAACTTTTAACTAACTGCAGCAGTAGTGACAGAAAGTTTTACCCATCTGACTAATGTTTGAAATGACTTGATGGTTACAGTCCAATTCTTAATGCGTAGCCACATGACAAAAAATATTACAGTAGGTACCTTTCTTAGCATTAACAGAGGCATCAAGGGCTTAATGGGAGATTACTAATTTGAAGTAATCAATTAAAAAGATCCTGAGGGCTTACTGTTTTTAGATGTTCCAGGAAATCACCTTTCATGGCTTACTATTGTTGACATGTGCTTGCATTCAGCTCATTTTTCCATCAGAATGTGGTGATTTAACTTTCTCTAGTGTTAAATGTATGCAGAAATATATGCTACCAGGTGACCTATGAGTTCAGCTCCATCAGGGCTCTACTGTATGCACTTCTAGTAGGAAGAGGAAGTCTGAGACAGACAGTAGTGAGGGTGTTTGACAGTAAAGAGTGAGTAAGAGAACTTATACCTCTAGGTCTGAGACCTCTAGCCCCAGTAGTCTCAGTCAGGCATGATTTATTTAATACACATGCATATATCAATTGAATATCTTTTCCTACAATATAACCTCACTAATCCAATTTTACTGATATACACACTTTGTACACAGTGTGTAGATTAGTAGGGGAAAAAAGAGCTGTCTCTCCTTACTTCTTTATAAAGATTTAATAGCAGGGTACAGTAGTGGGATCTAATGTGACTAAAATTTGTTATTTAAGAAGATATATGGCAGTATAGTTACTCTTCTATTATGGAGTATTATACTTTTAAAAGGAAGCTAAAATTGTCAGAATACACAAGCAAAGTACATTGCGGTGCATTAATCTCCTTTTTATTGTATTTGTTCATTTACTGCACTAACCATAAACTGGTGGAAGACTAGGAAGAAATTTCTCCCATGGGTAGGTCTATAATAGTGTTTCTTGCATCATCTTTTGGAGCTTCTGGTACTGATCCAGGTTGGAGACCAGATATTAATTGGGTGGACCACTGGTCTGATCTAGTATAGAAGTTGCATTATTGTTACTTGCCAATTTTCAGCATTCAATCATTTGCAGTCTCTCTCAGTTACTAGTGCAAATTAGGTAGGTTCTACTGTAATTTCTACACATGCTTTACAGACAAGGTGTCTGATATTTTCTGTTTCTGCAGATGTGATATAATATTGACCCTGTCTCTTCGCTCAACCATGAATGGGGCACTTCTCAATCCTGCTATAACAGGAAAAAATGAAAGAACCAAGGACTTGGGACATTCTCTGGGAATTATGGCATATGTTTTCAGCTGTTCAGAACAATTGGACAGAAAGGTACTGTACTGATTAAAATCATATAGAAATCTTACAGCTCACTAGCAATTAATGAGCTACAAAACTGGGTGGTATTCCTGTAACCCACAAGAACCCAGCACTTGTAAATTACTGCTTTCTGAAAGACAAAGTACAAAGGAATCTGTCAACCTTTTCGTTCGAATATTTGGGGAAAAAAGAGTTTCTCAATCTGATTTGCCTTATTATTAAGAGGCCTGGATATATTCAGTAATGTAGCCTTGGAGCCAAATCCACAGCTCTACTCTATCCCCTTTTGGTGGCACAGAGGGGACAGAAAGATGGCTTAAACAGCCAGCTGGAGGTTCCCCAAGTATTAGGGAATCTCTGGTGAACATAGAGACAGCATAGCTGGCTCTGTACCACCTGCTTTTTGCCCATGGTCCCTGACATGAGCATGCAGGAGCATGTGCCCATCAGCAAAAGAGAAGGGTCTGACACGCTGTGGGATATCCACATTATGTTTAAATCACTAGTAAGTAGAAGGTTTCAGAGTAGCAGCCGTGTTAGTCTGTATTCGCAAAAAGAAAAGGAGTACTTGTGGCATCTTAGAGACTAACAAATTTCTTTGAGCATAAGCTTTTGTGAGCTACAGCTCACTTCATCAGATGCAGTCCACTGAATGCATCCGATGAAGTGAGCTGTAGCTCACGAAAGCTTACGCTCAAATAAATTTGTTAGTCTCTAAGGTGCCACAAGTACTCCTTTTCTTTTAGTAAATAGAAGGTTTTTTCCACAATCGAGGATTTGTGTAGTCTTCGAGTAGGTGCTTTGCATTGTGCAGAAATGTTTGATTTCTAGCTTGGATAAATCCTGATTTTATCTAAAATAATTTTCAAATTACTGTTGGGATGAGGACTGTGAGCCATAAATAAAGAAAAAGAAACCCACCCACTGCATTGAGCGAAATGCCCTCTTTGAGCACTTGGCCAAAGCCTTAGGCTTGGGGAGCTCTACCCCAAATATGCTGCCAGAGCAGTAGCTAAGGACAGCTGAGGCATGGGAAAACCTAAAGAACAGGGGCCAAATGCAGGGGAGATACAAGTTAGACTACCACTGTCCCCTCACTGACTTAGACCCTCTCACTTTCAGTTAGGCTCTCACTCTCAGATTTTATTTGACTGAATTGACTTAGGTCCCCTTTACTGGGGTGTAATGGAGTCTACAGTGGTGTAGTTTCTGTGCTGAGAAGCCAGAAGAGAGGAAAAGCTGCTTTAACTTGCATATGCCAAGGAACTAGAAGTTGCAAGTCACACCAATTTATACCCCCTTAGACATATGTAGACTCTGTGTAAGAGGGATCTAATGTCAGTGTAGTGGATTATGAATTAACGTTAGGGGGTTCAGTCTGACTCCTACCACTTTATGCGTGACCTCTGGTTTGACACCAAGCAGCGGAGCAGGAATGAGGAAATGCAAGTGAGAGGAGAGAGGGAGCACAAGAGAGAAAATATTTAGCTTTAGCAGAGAATAAAGTTTGATTTAAAGATCTTAGAAGAGAAATGAAGTGCTTGTGTGACAGCTGGAAGCCCCAGGACTGCTGGGAGCTGTAGTGCATTGATAAAAGGTTAGAAAGGAGTTTGTTGTTTATTTTGTTGGTGAAAACTCAGGGACAGATGATCAGCATAGCATGACAGCCAATGGAGCTCATATATATCTGCTGACGGTCTGGCCCTCATATTGAAGGTAAAAATGTATTAAAAACTTAAGGCTTTGTCCAGTCTAGTTCCAAGTGAAGACTCTCAAATAATTGTAAAAGGTACAATTAAATCAGGAAAGGACACTTTGTCTTGGTACATTTCATGATGAATGAGGATGTGTATAGTGTATACCTGGATTTGATAACTGAATTCCAGAAATTAATTGGCAAAAATTACAAATGTCCCTGTCTTGCATGTTGTCAGCATAAAGGTGATCACTCATCTGTTATCAGTAAGTAACTTGTACAAGTGGGATCACAGCGATATTAAGCAGCAGCAAAAGAACAGGTGGTAGGAAATGCCAAAGAAGAGCAGACCTTAGGTCAGTCTAGCGGGGCATTCTCCCTCCCACAGTGTCCTAGATCTGTAGAGGAAGGTTAAAAACTCCACATGCAGCATAGCACCTGTCCAGCGGTGGGATGCCATGTCAATGGGCAGTTGGTGGTGGTTGTGGAATCCCTTTCCAGCCCCCCAAGGCAGATAGTTTATGCACTGAAGCATGAGGATTGATATTCCTTCTGTGTTAACTAGTCCTTAATTGTGTCCTAACTAGTGTTACTGCAAATGTAGCAGGCAATTGTGCAATGAACTTCTGAGACTCTTCAGAGGAATGTAGACAATGCTAGAAAATTGCGATACGGCTATTGCACATGGTATACTGAAATCTGCTGGACAAGTGGAAAAATCACACGATAGGACAGGATAAGGTAAAGACAGTTGTACTGTGCATGAGTGTGATGGGGTATACCAACCCCACCCTGGACCTGCAGGGGTTAATGGGAGCCTGTGCGTGCATTCAGCCATGCCCTGCTACACCTAAGTGTCAATCCTGGAGGCAGAAGTTAGAAGGCCTGAAACTGGCTCAGTAAGGGAGGAGTAAGGAAAGAGAGGAGATTGCTGACTCTCTCTCTCAGTGAGAGAAGCCTGGCTGGAGTCAGGGATCTGAGTGGGACTGCTGGCAGATAGAGCCTCTGAAGGCCACAGGGAGCCCACAGCAGTTGGGCAGGAGCTGCAGAAAGCGCATCCACCCAGGATTCTGCATGCCAATGAAGGGGTCTGCAGGGACCAGGAAAACTGCTGAGTCAGGGACTGTCTTGCAAGGGGAGCGGAGACAACTCTCTTTCAGTGGAATCGGCTGGCTAGCAGAAAGTGCTGAGAAGCTCTGCAGTGAGCCTGTGCTAGGGGCTTAGCAGGAATGGAATTGATATAGTGGGAGCCTAGAAAAAGGCTGAGGTAAAGGGCAAAGTAGAAAGTGGCCCATGGAGGCAGCAAGGGGTCTGGGTAGTCAGACCTTGACTGCCTATCCAAGGGTCCCTGGACTGGAACCCAGTGAAGAGGAAGGACCTGGGTTCCTCTCCCCTACCGAGGAAATTGGAGTGCCCTTCCCCCCCTCCCCCACTCACGAGGTAAGGGCTATTGAAACATCTGATACTAGAGGTAAGGACTAATGAGTCTGGTCTCAGACCGGGGGTCCAATGTGAAGTTGAAGGGACTATTGGTTTACACTGATAAGCGCAGGGCTATAGTGACCCAGCTGGAGGGCCGAGATGCAAGAAGCAGATCACCACAGGGCTGGGATAGTGCTGTCAGCAAGGGTGCTAAAGGAGAACAGCCTGCTATGCCATACCCAGCCACCTGGGGGTGTGCCAGCTGGTGAGTCACACGTTTGCAGTAAGTCTAAAGGATACAGAGCACTGACCTGTATAAACCAGAAAAATTCAGAGACCAAAGTGAGAGCTACACTCATCATTGACCCTGATGAGAACAGTTTCAGTTCTTTGATTTTAATATGAATTCAGATTGAATTTAGTGGAGTGGATTGTTGAGAGAGAGGGGAAGTGTGTTTTTGGATGCAGTCTTATCCTCGCTTGCTGATTTTCCTCACATAATTAATTCATTCAGAAATAGTCTGATTGACTAATGGTATATCCTTAATTTTTATAGCCACTATTGCTGAGGAGATTAGGTATGTTGTATGATTGTAAGCAAGAAGTTGTACTGCTGTAGAATCTAATTCATTGCTATGATGTGTGTCTTCTTTTTTACTGGATTTGATCTAAATCATCATTAGAACTGCCATGATACATGGCTGTAGACATTACCTTATTTTACTAACCATCTTGATTTAAACTAATACTTCAAAAATAGAATAAAATGACCCTCTTGTTAGGCTGTTTCATCTTCTTTCTTTTCCTAGAGACTATAAGAAATTACCCCCTTAATGCCAAATGATAGGCATATTTGCCAATTCACTAAATAAAATGGCAGTTATGGCTTAAACCATAAGTGTGCGGTGGTAGATAAAAATGTGGGTGAGGGTTTTGATAGTGAAGGTCTTTTAGCACTAGGAATATGTAAGAGAGATTCGAAATGGAAGAGAAGCCCAAAGATTGTGCACTAGCATGTCATGTGGATCGTACAATATGGTTCCTCCAGTACACGCTTACTGTCTTGATTGCAGTGTTGATACAGGCATCGGCTCATAATGTGTTTGAGGCAGCCAGAGATGTCAAAGAATACAATTTTAGACTGTTTCTGTGTTAAAGTGCATGTGCTCAGGAGAATGGGTTTACCCTCGTATCAAAGACATAAGCTTGACACCTTGAAAAGATGCCTGGAATATCTGGGTAGACAATACGCTGACCTGCAAAAATTAAAAATCTGTTCATTTGGACCTGTTCTTGCTCTTGCTATTTGTGGGCCAGATTATGTCATGTTGTTCCACTGATGCACAAAGGGAGGGTGCAAGGAGCCCCCTTGTTGCACTCCTGTGCCCCAGTGGGTATAATTGCCATTCTTCTCCATTGTTCTCCAGTGCAGAGACTGCTGATGTTGTGCACCCCCGCCGGCAGAAGACACCCCGAAAGAGAGAAGATGGAAGCAGCACCACGGTCCAACTGTCTTCCCTATGCAGCAGGCAGCACAACTGGCTGGAAGCATGTGGGATTATGCTGTACCCCCTGAAGAAATATACTGATCGGTGCACCCTGCATGCCCACTGAAAATCTCTTTGGGAATTTCTGCCTCCTGGAGAAATCACTTCATGGGGCAGTGCATTTCCAATGTGAGACTGCGCCTGAAAAGGTACAGTTGAGAGCTCTGTTTTTGCAAAAGATCAGAGGGCCTGAACTGTGCTAGCAGGTGATACACTTCTGACCTATGAGCTCCTCACAGCTAATACACAATGTCTCGTGGAACTGCTCCTTTTGTACCAATCTCAAAATGTACAGTGTGCTGTCAGGAACAGATTTAGCCATCACTTTAGCACTTGCTCCATATAAATATATCTATTCAATTTAATGAAATAAACTGGACCCATGAGTGAACCAAACCTACCTCCTGTATTTAAAATATATTACTCTGTTCTATCTTAGTATTCTAGGGCCAGATCTCACCACCTATACTTTTCTCCCCCCCATTAGTCAATTGCAAATATCTACAAAGGTTTATGCCAGACTGGAGTGTGGGGTTGCTTTGATAAATACAGTTCTGTGGAGTTGCTGTCTGTGGTAGCTGTTCAAGTTAAAACCACCCAGGACACTATTTGGCACAAGAAAAAAAAGTGGACGCAGAAACAAGGTAATTTTGCAAGTTTAATTATGTGCCATACTATGGCACAACAACCTCTTTCTTAAGGTTTAATGTTTTAGGTGAATCCATTGAACTGGAAACAAGAGTGGGGATCTTCCTAACACTTAATCTGGAATATGCAGAAAGAGCAGAATTTCTAGAAAATCTAAAGTTCTTTTTCAGTAAATATAAATTCTAAGATTTTTTTTCTCTTTGCAAATTAATGACCCAGTATTATCAGTATTTAGGTAAAGCTCATACCAACAGGAACCCCACCTCCTAATGGAGCTAAGAAGATTGAGAAAATAGCATCAAATCAGTTTAACCATAAGACCTTAACATGAGTCCTTATTTACAGTAGTGCACTTCTCCATCAGAAGATAGAGATTTTTGAAAACTGTGCAGGGGCTAATGCCAAGATTCTAACTTTCTTGGAATATAAAGAAGGGAAGAAAATATTTTTAATTTCCACTTTTTAAAGCTCATTCTATAAGCTTGATCCTCCCCGTTAGCTATCTCAGGTATTCAGATTGCCTAATAAATCTCCTGGAAAATGTATTCCAACAGTACTTTCTTCCTTGTTTGTTCCTGAAGAAACCTCTTCTTGTTAAAGACTAAAGTGATAAATTATATCTATAACTACTAGATCTAGATAGGTATGCCTATTTAAGATGACAGAGAAAAAATAAATTCTCAGAGAATTATTAAGGATAAATATAATTATTATTATTATTTTTTGTCTGAAAGTTTCAAGGGATGCTCACTCTCAGAAGTTCCCATCTCAGTCTGTGTTTGATTTCTCCCTCTTCATCTCTTGTATTATTCTACAGAAGTGTATATGTTTGTTTTCTTTTTGAAAATTGACTTGGCGTCAAATTTGTCTCTTGTGCTTATAAAATTCTGAGGTAGTCGTTTAAGGCAAGAATATTTTGATTGATCGACAAACTTCTAGAGAGTTTTTTGTTTTCTTTTTGCTGCTTAATCCTGTCTTTTTTCATTAACAGTTTTTAGCTATATATATATTTTTAAAAGAGCTGAAATATTCTAGTAAAAGATTATTTAAAAACATCCATATTGTCAGTATGAAATTTTGTTAATGAGGGTGGCAGGGTAGTGAACCATTGGTAGTATTTTTGATTGATTTATGACTTCAAAACACTGAAGCTAATTATATCAGTATCAGGAATGTAGTTTGTAACCTGTGATGACCTGTATAATCACCTTTCACATGTTAATGCATTCTGCCTATCTGACAGATCTTGTGCAATGGTGATTCCAGACTTCGAACATATATGTGAAATAATGTCGATGACAGGGATTTGTGGATGCCAGGATGCATGCCAGAAAATCTGTCTCTGCACACACACTTGTGAGCTACTCTCCAAATGGGTGATGGAGGATAAGTCTAAACTTTCTGGTAATGCTGTCATTAAGGAAGTATATTGAAACAGTTGGTGCGTAGGGCATTACCTGTTAGTAATGGACTATAGAGGATTTTCCACATATCCAGTACCAGGAGTGTGTGAAGTCCTCTTGGCATTGTACTTAAATACCAGCAGCAGTAGGAGAGAAAGCAGACAATCATTATTGTATACTATTGCATGAGCTCAGGTCTGGATTCTCTCATTGCAGTGCATTCAGAGAGAAGTGGAAAGGAACTTACTGTAAGACCTGTCCTTTAGTGAAAGGATAGGGTGGGGTGCATAATTACATAGGTTTACCGGGAGCAACACATGGCACCACTTCTCCCACCCCTTCTCCCTACCAGCCTCTCTGTTTCTCCATCTCTGTCCCTTTTTCTTTACCCTCTCTCAATCGTCACAAGTTTGGTGCATTTAAATTGTGCCATACTGGCCTCTGACATAGTACAGAGATAAGACGTGACACAAAGGGTCAGCTGTGTCTATCTCCTTGCATGAGTGGATCTCCTAGGCTTCATGGTACTGTTATGCTGGAGTGGGGAGTAGCTGCAAAGAGAGAGAATCTGGTCAGTTTGGCTGTGCCATACAAAATATTCAGATCTCTGTAGGACACAGTGTCAAACTCTGTCAGGCCATTTTTGGTGCAATCCTGGTGGAGGATTCCTTGCACAGAGAGTAGAGGCCAAATTCAGACGTGTAATCAGATGCGTCTCCTCTGAAGTCACTGGAGTGGTGCTTGTTTACCGCAGGTTTGAATTTGGCTCTATGGCTATAAGGTATCGGCAGTGTGATTTATTATTTATTTCCTGATTCCTGGCTTTGGGTTGGCCTGTTGGGCTCTTCTTCCTTTTTTTCCTCCCCAAAGCGTCCAACCCCCTTACTCCACCAAATCCAAGTAACAGAAGAGTTAGTTTCCTTGCTCAGTGGACTGGGAGAGTTTACAAGGTAGAGTTTCTAATGCACGTAGAGTTGTTTAATGATTGGGTGAGAGCAGCAACTTGGACAAGTTTAATCATAAGTGTTTATTCCCTTTCAACAGAGTATATCCCTTTAATAACAAATGCATGTAAATATTGAGATGATACCATTTGACAAGATAGTCGGATATGTTTCATTTTATTAATACATTAGTCATATTATCGTGCTCAGAGTAATATGTGAATACCAGATACATGTAAGATTAGCATAATCTTTTCAGTCAACATTTGTTCTCTGCGGTTTTTGATTACATTATTTTAATTAAGCAATAAAATACGACAGGCGCTGGATTTCAAGGTGAGTATAAAACTTCAGTTGGTATTATAAAACATGAGGCTGAAGGCTAAGTGACTTTAACCATTCAAAATGTGCATTAGTAATCACCTTGAAATGCACTGGCTGGAATGCCCTCTGCCATTCTTAAATGGAATTTATACCTTACGTTAAAGAAACAGACGTGTGCATTTACTGGTTGTTGTAGTCATGGACAGGTCTTCATTGACAGCCAGAAAGCTCCAGTTATGTTCAAAAGTCATTGTCTATTGCCCAGAAATAGGTTTGATTATGACAACACAGTGCAACTTTCAAATATATTCAGGTCACAACTGTCCAGAAAGGAAACTGACTGCTTCTGTCCTCTGTGGAGTCACATAATTAGGCACAAAAGGATGAGATTTTGTATTGGTAAATTTCAGTAAAACTTTGATTTTACTGTATACACTCAAGCTAATGAAAAAATGTTTGTCTATAATAATTGAAATTTACAGATAGATGCTGCTTGAGAACTTATTAGAGTTTATATTTTGACATGTGATATTGACAATTTGTGTTTTGATGATTATGTGCTTTAACTTTTTGAATCTTAGCATCAACTGTCATGAAATGACTGAATGACCAGCCCTCCAGTTGTCTATAATTTCAGGCCATTGTGAAAATTTAAATTGATAAAAATTGGAAAAAAATGCTTAAAACCCATAATGTTGTGAAAATTTAAATAATTAAAAATGAAAAAACTTTAAAATCGATGTAACCTGTCAAAATTATAATAAAAGTCGAATTCTGTCAAGCCTACACATAATGGAGTGGGTGTCATATTTTAGGAATAATTAAAGTAAATCGGTGTATAGATCCCAAAGAGAAATAATGTCTAAATAATAGGCTCCAAGGAAGGGAAGTTAAAATGTTGGTGTATTTGTATCTGGTCACTAGAAAAACAACAGGCATGTCTTGATTTGAGTATGTCTTCATAGTATTTTGTGGCTGATTGCATAGTTCTTGGTATGTTAAGTGCCAAAATGCTTGTAATAACAAATGTGTTCTTATTTTAAACAATTATTTAAGTTTATTTAGTCAATTTTAGTTTAATTGCAAAATCAGGGGATTATTTGATACAGCTTGGTTTCTAATTTTTTAGGATCATTATGACTAGTGTCTCAGGCTGGATAACTGAAACAAGAGGACCGAAGCAGACCTGAAGGTTAGTGGAATTGTGCTACTATGAGATTATTCAGTGGAGATTTTAATTAGAGAAAAACTGTCATAAAATGTCTTGCTCTGTGTATCTTCCAGTTTCCGGACTTATCCAAAGACCTCCTAGCTCCCCAGAGTTTAACAAAGCTTCCCAGAGTTTAACTTTCTTACTATTTTTGGTTGAAAGTATATTCCTGTAAACATTTATTTTACTGCATGTAAAATAATTCCCAAAAGTTCATAATTGCATAGGATTACTTAGACCAGCAATAAACACCCATAAATTTGCTGATTCTCCTCTACCTGTTGTGTCTGTAATCCTGGTGGCAGGTAATGTTTGGTGAGTGGGAAGTGAATCCCACCATCCTCTGATACATAGGTTATCTTTGAGAGCATCCCCCTTCCTCATTCCACTGTGATGATCTAGCCTAGGGCAGGCAGGCAGACCACTCTCCCCTCTGATGAACAGAGATACTTCAGGGAACATGAGTGGTTTCCTATTCTGAACCTCAGTAAATTTTGGTTTTGATTCTATTTAGGGAAGAGGCAAAAGAAAAAGTTCAGTTTTGTTGCTCTGCCCATCTTTCCTTTAAACTGTTTTAGAGAAATCATCCAGATGACTAGCTGAACAATTGGAACTTTCAGAATGGTACACTGAAAGATTGATTGTTAACCAGAAATTCCTTGTAGGTTCAACATAAATCTAAAATGTTAAGAGGTTTACTTGGCCCTTTATCAGGAAATTGTGGTATCACAGTTTTTATAGTTTACAATACATTGGGCAAGGTGTGCTGTATGCACCAGAGAGGGCCCTGAACTGTACCCCTTTAAGGGGTAGGGAGAATGTCATATTGGAATTCTCAGATCCAAACCCATACTGGATCCAAAACTAGAAAGGCGCATTGACAGGATCCAGTTTGGCTATGACTCGAAATGATGGAAATCTCACATGAATCACTGATGTCATAAATTTTACACCATTTGGAGGCAAATGTAGAGCATGGTTTGCAAAATTCAAGAGCCACAGAACATAACCCTAGTTTAAACCTAATCTAGATTTCATCTGAACAGTGCCTCCTCAATCTCTTGTAGTGGTGTGTGTGTGAATGTGGATTGAATATCTGTACAAGTCCAAAGGTAATATCACACCATGGAACAGACATTCATGCATTTTTTCTAAGACAAGATATTGAAGAGAACAATAAGACATGAAAGCATTGGCTTTTACACACCATTTTCTCATTCACAAAATTAAGTAATTACATTCTGGGAAAAATGCACTGACATTGAGTATACAGTATCCAGTCCATGTCACTACAGGTAGCAGCTTGAGTTTAACTAGCCATATGGATTGTAATTGTCTAAGTATGATTAATTCATAATGTTTGTTAATTTTATGCCTCATATTATGGTTTGTTGTTGTTTCATTTAATTATAGTGTCAGTCTTTTTGGGGGTTTTGAGAGCCTTCAGGGATTTTAATCTTTCTAAGATAGTAACTAATGATATCCCTATATTCCTGGATCTCTCAATGACTTGTTCCCATTGCTGGAAGTTCCATGGAAAAGGGATCTGAGGTTGGAACAGATGGTGCATCCGTCCATTGCAGAACTCCGTTTGCAGCCTGAGGAAAACTTTATACTGAAGGTGGAAATAATGGCTTTCTGCTTAGCTTATTGTAAATTCTAAATGGGGTGATTGAAGGCTATAATGATTACTGTTGTTTGATGCCTGGAGGTTTCAACATCTGGCTAATGCCTTTGCTTGCTGCAGCAATAAGCAAAGGCAGTACAGTGCTTTCTGTTTCTTTGTTTTAAATAGATTATATGTTCTGTTGATTTATATAGTAGGAAATTTAATTTTAGTTTAACTGATTTGCTCAATAATAACATGGCACATATTACAGTACCGTCCATTTCAGCTCTGGTCTTCCTCCTTTAGTGACCTGGATTTTATTACATGTTAGCTTAAGTTTTAATTAATTTGTTAAGCCCTTTGAAGCCCCCATTAGACACAAATCCAAGTGACAAATGCAAGTTAAATTTAGCAAAAGTGGCTTTTGTCCTCCGGCAAGGTTCAAGAATAAATGAGTAGGGAGGCTGACATAGCTGAAGACTGGGATCTTGTCAGTGACAGAATGTTCATTAGCCTACCCTTGTTGCACCTGCCCTATGTGTGGATGACATACTCATGTCACCAATATGACTGGTCTATACTATCCTATTATCTCATTTGAAAAAGAACATTCTCATGTGCTCTCACTAGAGAACAATAAAATTATTTATTTGTCCCTATTTATGCTGTTTCTTTCCTTTTTTGCAAGTCGCTCAAACTAGACAATGAAAACAGATTGATGGGGTTCATTTCAGAACATAGGTGCACTGTCATACGCTGCTGACCCACTTGTTCAGCTGCCTGGCATGTTCTCTTAGCGTGGCATTGCCAGAGCACTACTGACGTTAGACATTCACTCAGCACTCCCACCCTACTCAGCAAAGAACTGAATCTCAGGCTTAACATTAGGCATGTGCTTATGCCCCCTGGCTTTAGTGTGACGAAGCATGTACTAAATGCTATGCTGAAGTGTGGCCAGATCACCTAATCTAAAATACAATAAGAAAAATATTTGAGCAGGATTCTTTCTTTTAAATGTCTGCTGTTTTTTGTCTTTGGTGACTCCAGGTCCAGCAATTAAGTCTAGACGGGTCAATTTCATTCTAGACTGTCACCTGTTCAGGTCAAGGACTACCTCTGCTTACATGACTGCAAAATGCCTGTACTGTTTGTCATACAAATAATGGGGCCAAACCTTGTAGTGCGTACTTTTTTATTCAATCCTTACTCAGGCGAACTCCTAAATAAATAAAGATGCCAGGATTTGGCACATCACTAATGATATTTTATAGGTGGTATCCCTTTATGTCTCAAACATTTAGTGTAATGTTTGGCGTGAGAGAAAATGCATGAAATACTGTCTATTCATAGTGGGTTTTGTAATTATTTTGTTTTTTAATTAATGTTAAAGTTTGGGCCTAAAACTAGGTGTCTGTTTCCCTTCAATTTATGGAGCTTTATTATTTCAAAACTGTCATGTTAAATCTCCAGTTTAAACATGTATTTGTTTTATTTACAAGGAAATCCTGAGGAGGATGGGTGAGGCAGGTACAGACATGAATTTACATACATAGAAATAAATATGAGAACAGAAATCTTCCTAATGTTATTGGATTAAATATTTCTCATTCTTCTGCTCCTGCTAGATCACATTGACAATGTGTTTCTAATTAACCGTAAACCCAGGGTGTCCAATCTGTAGCCCTCAGGGCTTTCAATTGTGACCTAAAGGACAACAGTATGGAGAAAAAAAATAGTATTTGACTTCAGTGGAGCTATGCTGATTTATGGAAGCTGGGGGTCTGTCAGGATAATGCCCTCTTTGAGGAGTGGTTTGGGGTGGAATCCATCTTGCAGAATACACCGAGCTCTGTTGGGTGGTGATAGCTGGATTGTAACTGTTTGGTCACACTTTGTATTGGATGGGTGGTTCTCTTCCCCTACCTTTCCCACCGTCATTCTGGGTTTCTCCCTTAGAAGTACTGAAATTGACATTTGTTGCAGCAAGTTTTGCCTTGACATATATGTCACTGTTCAGGGCAACTGAATGCAGGGGCGTGCACAGGAATTTAAATGTAAATACTTTTGACGGAGCACATTAAACACACACAAATGAAAGGTGCACGTGGCCCCCCGTGCCCCATTTCTTGGGACACCCCCCAGCGAGAAGGCAGCGGCCCTCTCTCCATGTCCCTGCAGCCCGGGCAGGGAGGAAACAGCAGGATGGCTGGCTGCCAGCTCGTCCTCCTCCCACCCCTACAGCTGCAGCCTGCTGCTTCTCCTTCTCTGCTGCTGGAGTCCCAGGGCTGCTGCCTGCTTTGTTGACCCCCACTGAGGTGAGTCAGGGGCTGGAGGCAGAGGCAACGTCTCTGCCTCCCAGAGGCAACGCCTGGGACTCCAGCAGGAGGGAAGAGAAGCAGCAGGCTGCAGCTACAGGGGTGGAGAGAGGAGGAGCTCAGCTGGCACCCTGCCACCCTGCTTCCTCCATCCCAATGCTGCAGGAACACATGGAGATTTGTGCACCCGCTTGTCCCCCCCTTGTGCACGCCTCTGATTGCACTTCTGTTTTCCCCCTCGTGGTCCACCAAGGGCATCCACTCTAGACTCCCGACTGCTCAGCCATCCCTCTCTTGGGCAGAGACCTGCTTCTCATTTCCTTCTGACCAGGGTATTTCCGGGCTGCACAATTCTCTGCCTACACTGTGAATTCTCCAGCAAGTAACTGCCCAAGCAGGCCTGCTGTACATTCTGTTCAGAGGCTATAAACAGGGTAATTGCCCATTGGTGCAAGTTACCACCCAGCCCCTTTCTAAGCAGGCACGTTCATTGTTAAGGTGAAAACACTGCCGAGAAAACATTAAAACAATACATGAGGCTATACACATGATAATCAGCTTACCAGTGATCACCCCAACTCCAACAAGGGGTCTGGCAAGTGTAGTCAATTATTTTAGTATATTATTGTGTGATGTTATGATGAATCAATGTTATATTACATATATTCATTGTATGTTAATTAGAATGAATTTGTAGGATTATAAAAGTATAAGATTGAGTATTTAGAGGAACCAAGTATTAGACTTGAGTAAGACAAGCTGAAATGCAAAAACCTATAGGTTGAGGCCTGCAAGACTTTAGCTTAGCTATCTTAGACCTTGGAGACAAGAAATGATGATTTAAGCCAATGACTCAGAAATAACCCAATGCCGTAAGATTACAGGAAAAGAAGCACCAAGTGGTAATATTGTGCAAAATTACCCAAAATTAATATTAGATCATAAAAATACTGTAAAGGAGGATCTGTCTTAGACATGTGTCTCAACTATGGGACACAGGTTGTGCGTCAATGCTAATGAGAACAAAGGGAACTTACATAGCCTATAGAAAATTGGGATCCCTTAAGTTTCCAGGGGACACAGACCAATAAAAGAAAAGAGGTTGAACTTTTATAGAGATGTGCAGAATGTAGGTATATACAAAATTACACGATAAAAAGGGGATGCCCAGAACGGGAAAATTGAGCTCCCTATGGGAGACTCCAGCAGGAACCATCCCTCTGCTGATGATCAAGCCATGAGAGACCCGTCAGACCCTAATACTGTTGTTAAGGATGTGAGTATAACTATATTTGTAACTTGTGCATAGGTCTGTATAGCGTTTCTATATGATAGGGTAATAATAACTTTAATTGTAACTTTAATAAAACTTGTAAAGTAGACTAGACTATTTACTGGTGAATGTCTGTGTGGTCACTACCTTTGGTCTTTGTGTTCCTAGAGACTCTAACTCTAGAGAAAGTAGCAGAGGTGACTTTCACTCTGTTAAGCTTGAAACTGTAGCCGTCCGAGCCGAACCCACAGTGGTGTAATACCACATTACAAAATTCACTTTAAATAAAATAAAAGACTACACAGGTGACCAGTCCTTCAAACCCCATCAAGGACTTTTCTGTGGTTGCAAGTTCATAACCGCCTTGGCTCGGAACGAGCACACTGTTCAATAGGAGAGTCACTTCTGACTGATGAAGAGTTCTGTGTACGCTTGAAAGCTGGTCTCTCTCACCACCAGAAGTTGGTCCAATAAAAGATATTACCTCGCCCACCTTATCAGTCACTTCTTTGTACAATCTGGGGCTCTGATCTTGTTCCCAGGTAACAGGTGATCAGCAGACAAAGGGTGAAGCTTCAAAAGACTGAGTTCTTGCATAACTGGAGGGCATACATTGTTTCAAATAGTCCTTTGATGCTCATAATACTTTCCAGGGTTTACATTAGTCATGTCTCTCTTCAGAGACTTTACATACACTCCCTCAATAATACATAAACAATTTCATTCTTAATACAATTAGCTCCTAAAATACTTAAACTTAATTCAATTAGGTTCGTCCAGGACATTGCAGGAAGTTGCCTTATCTGTCAGAGTATACGGTATTCCTCTGTAGGATCATAGGGAGGATAGCACAAAGAGTAGCAGTCAAAAGGGGAATTTCATATTCCCACCTGTCAATAAAATAAAAATGTCCTACCAATTCCATGATATAATTCTGCCAAATTAGGCGTCACTTTGACATCTAGCTATGTTGCTAGAGAAATCTCAGAATTACATCAAATATAAAATGATAAATAGTAGAGACTGTGTCGTAGGCAGTTCAGTGAGTTATGTAGCCTGTGGCATGACACATGGTATCACTGCTCCACTGTATCTGCACTGTGGGGTGATCACTGGTAAGATGATTATCCTGTGTGTAGGCTCTTTTATTGCTTTTAATGTTTTCTCTGTAGTGCTTTCACTTTAAGAATAAATGTGCTTGCTTTGAAAGAGCTGTGTGATAACTTATACCAATGAACAATTAGTGCTAGCTAATCAACCCCCTGTGTCTGCCCCCTTAACTTTGCTATCCGGTATCATGTGTTGACCACAGTGCTGCTAACATTTCAGATGATTCCATATCAGATGCAGTGAATCCAGGACAGCTGACAAGTTGGAACTGGTTAACTGAACAGCTCAGTGGGATGCAAAGTAACAAAAAGGAGACATATCAGAGGTGCTGATGGAGGGCAGCTGATGCTGGGGGTGAGATCAGAACAGCAGCCACTGTTACTGTGAGTGGCTAAACCAACTGATCATCCATTTGTAATACAGTTCTTTAAAACTGGACTGAAATGCAAAGCTTGGAATTATCCTGGTATCTCATGACCCAGCACCACACTGCCAGGTGGTGAGGGAATAAAGATATAAATAATGTATGGCGTGATTAGGGACTTATTAGGAGTTTGACACTTTTTTCCCTTTTGACTGCTTTCCTTTCCTCTTTCTGCACTTTGTGTCCCTCCATTGCCTCTCAAACCTTTTCTCTGATTTCTGACACACGAAAGGGCTTTTGGGCTTGATCCCTGTAATGTACATCAGCTATATGTTTTCAGAGCTCACTCTTATACCTGTATTGAGCTGTTCTGGACATGTAGGAGTAATTTCTAACTTAAAAGGGTTTTCTGAGTGATTTAAATGGTATTATGGCGAATAACCCATCTTGTGTTTAATGGATTTTCATTTGGACAAGGAACAGACATCTTTGAAGTGCATCTGCAGTAAGAGGTGTCTGTGGAAACATTAATCAGTTTCTGGAATGGCAGTTTCTATGTTCTTACTGTATGATTGTAGAGGGAATCTTTGTTCTGGTACATATGCAGATGAACACTCTGGGAACAAGTATGGAAGTTATGCTTGGCCTGGTCTTAGCAGGGGTCCCAAGGCCACCCACTATATGTGAGCATGTTTTATATGCTGTTGCTCACCATTTTTTGGCCACGGAAACAGGATCAGTAGTAAATAACAGCTTAATTCCTGTTTCTTTCTTCCCTGGTCCCTATCCCTGGTATGACCTGGTGGGGAGAGACACGAAAGTAGTATATATCTGGAACAACATGCCTACCCACTGGAAAGCCCATGCTTGAACCACCAGGAAGAGCCCCATTTCCCATATGGTTCATTGGAGGAGGTGGGAAGAGGGGGGGGAAGAAGAAACTTCTCCTGCCTGTGAGAGGAGGACAAGAACATTCTCTCCTTCCTCACACCCAGTTAGTTAGCAAGAGCTCTTGCCTCTGTCACAAGTAGCCACACAAAAACCTACAAAGATAAGACTCTGCCAAGTGATGGGGAGGAGAGGGACTTTTGTTGCTGTGAGACTGGTGAGTGATCATAAGGAGGAAAGAGAGAGACTGGGCCTGAGGGAAGAGACAGGTGGGTGACTATGGTGGTGAATCTCACTCTGTGTGTGTGTGTGTGTGTGTGTGTGTGTGTGTGTGTGTGTAGATTTTTTTCATTGCTGACATTTGTTAGGGATAATGTTTGAAATCTTGTCCTGATAGCATAATTCCTGTCAACTCTATCAGTCTCCAGAATAGTAAACTCTATGTAGTAATAGAGAAAAGAAGGAAAGGAAAATGGATCCCAGTGGTGTGTTGTTACTATGATTAGTTTTCTCATGTTGGCATCCAGCACTATTAGTGTGGCA
Organism: Chelonia mydas; assembly: GCF_015237465.2. NCBI lineage: Eukaryota > Metazoa > Chordata > Testudines > Cheloniidae > Chelonia > Chelonia mydas. The sequence goes on along the minus strand of NC_051251.2, from coordinate 41,138,171 downwards.
TAATGTGGGAGGAGGTTTATGGATGGAGAGTATCCTAGTTGCGCTTGACAAAGTTATAACAGCAGCAGAGCATGCCCCTCTAGGTTGGATATGCTTAATGAAGCAGAGAAATCTTCATGGACTATGAGACTAGTGTCCATGAGAGTGACTGTAGTTTGCTTTATGAGGCTGAGTGAGCTTTGTGGCAGATGAACAGGGAGATATGCTGTGGAAATGACAAAGTTCTGTTTCTAACTTACAATTGTGAAAAATCTATTATATTCATTTCAGAAAAATGTGCCTAATTTTTCTGAACATATTCAAATAGAGCTTCCAAAAATAGTCACGAAGATGGCTTTCCTTCCCTATGTACTCTCTGATAGAAACCTTGTGTTAAACAGAACAGGACCACTGTAATTTTAGTGGTTTGCTATAACTAGAACTATATTCTGCACATTGTAATAACAATATGGCGATATTTTGCTTACATAGCTTCCTTTCCTCGCCAAAGTGTTCAACAGAAAAAAAATCAACATAATAAAATACGACCCTCCTAAAATACAATTAGATACCCAAATGAGGAAAGCTCATCTTAAAAAAGAGGAGAAGGGGCATCCAGATCAAGTTATAGCTTAGATTAAGTTATTAACTGTAGAGTCAACAGTGATTCTAAACTTTGAAAATTAAATATATTCAGGAAACTATTGAAACAATTTGGATCTTTCATTTTACTTTACTATGGTCTAAGTGGAAATTTACTACACATAAGTTAACTATAAATGTGTTTCACTGTATTTTGAGACCCCAGGACTTTGCTGTAAATACAGTCGTGATGTGTCTTACTTCAAAGCCATAGCAAGCTTCATTGCTATGTCTTTCATTCCTTGAATTTATCACATACTTGAATTCCTTTTTGGTAGTCACTGCCATCAATCAAGAATGATGATAGAAATGTACATCCCTGCAAAGTGCAGAGAACTAGTATAATAAAGGCTGTGCAGTTACTACTGTGAGCAATTGCATGTATGTTGTGTACTGATTCTGAGTTAGGGATGGCTAAAGCTTTTGGGTTAATACCGCTCATATCTGGCACAGTTAAACAGATCTGAAGTTTCCCATAATTTGACAATGTTCAGCTCTTCCTGATGATCATGTCTCTAGGGTGGTTCACCACATTAAACTGTTGGGTGAGAGAATTCTTGTATCCTTCCCAAACTTTATCCTACCCCCACTGAAGAACACATTCAAGGAATAATTTTGTGAATGGAGGGGAAAATGAAATCCTGAATATTAGCTTGTTTCTTACAGTCCCCTAATTATCTAGTGATGCCGGTAAAATGTGCCAGCCAGTGTATCAAGTTTATCACTCATTGTCGTTAATTTTTATGTCACACAATTAGAAGAGCTGCTAGCTCTGAGACCCCCACAGTTGGGAATGGTGGAACAGGGAAAAATCAGGTAAACTACACATTTAGGTACCTCCCCAAAACACCTGTTCTGCCTGCTAATTGAGAAAAAACTATTAAAATCTGTTTCATGTGTTGGGCTCAGTCAGTGGCCACTGTCCTGTTCAAGCTCTGTAGTTGCTGAGGTTGCTCCCAAGTCAGAGAGAGGAAAAATGTAACTTCCCTGTGGCTGTGTTCTGTCTTTTAGATCTTAAAGATGTTGCAAAAGACCTATTCTAACATGAAGCTGAACCCATTCTGGAATGATATCAACCCTAAAGCTGTCACCACAGATGAACTTTTGGGGTGTCTTTATCCATCAAGAAGGGAATGGGAAGATGGTATTGCCAAGAAAATACGCAAAGGAAATTAGCCAAATTTAAGATTTACATTGTTTACATGGTTAGGGTAAATGGGAACTTAATTTCATTCTTCAATAACTGGAAGGCTTGTTTTTATCCACTGTGAGGGAACTTTCTGTCATAGCCTCTGATGCCCCCAAATGGACTGTGCTATATGAGATATTGACCCTATGTGGATTGAATCATTGAACACGGTAATGGTTGACACACAGGTTTGTGCGTATCAAATTACTAATAATCCTGTTCTGCGGAATGCAAACATATGTATCATAGTCTTTCAGAACACCTTTCCTTTAAATCAATGTTACAGACTATACAATGAAAGTGGTCTCAACAAGAGTTCATTTATGCATTTAATTCACTTACTGGGGAGAGATTAATATGTGTGTGTGTATATGTGCAAATATATGTATTTTGATTACGATGTAGAAAAGTAGACAGTAGTACAAAAGTACAAAACTTATGTAGTACAAAAGTAGTCTACATAAGTAGACCCTAAGAGCCAAATTCATGGTCGATCTCAAACTGGGTATTCTGCTCTCTCTAGATGCATGTTTGGTGTTTTCTGGAAGGTGTCTGTCACTTTAACAGAAGTAAAATATAGAGTAAAAGTGTAAAGGTTGTGGTTCAACCTGGAAAGAGGGTGGGACTGAAAGCTGAATTGTTCAGTATTTTTTGTATTATCTTAATTGATTAAAATATCACCTTTTGTTCACTACAGAGGCAGTCTTTCTTTATGATGGATACAGCAGCAGGAGAGCAAACTGTTGGAATTGAGATACTTTGTGAGGATCTGAAAGGAGATTTTTGCCCTAATTTTTCACAATAGTAGAAACTTCCTTTAAATCACATTTTCCTAACCAGCACCTAGAATAGCTCTTGTTGTTAGATTCTAAGGGTTCCATTGTGACTTTTAAGCCAGAGCTCGCAGTAGGAGATGTGTAGAGATGCACCGCTCCCAAGGAGCTCTTGGAGGAATTGTGCCTGAGGACAAATGTGATCATAGAAGTTAAAAATGGAACAGACCCATAAAAGATCATATAGTCCTTCTGTTTGCCAATGTAGGATTTCTCCCTCCCTTATACTCCTAGTCTTTTGTCCTTTCTAATTTTAAAAGTCTCAAGTGTTGGGGTTTCCAGCACTTCCCTTGGGAAACTTTTTACTCTTTTTTCCACTATTGGAGAGTACACAACAGCAACCACTATTGCACCTTTTACTATGGTGCCATCTGAATCCCCTTGGACTGGCTTCTGCCAGCGAGCTGGTGCAGAAGGAGAGGTGAGGAGCATAGCTCTTCCCCACCAAGATCTCTACTTCCACTAGACTTTCCTGTCGTCCACATACATTAGATGCTCAAGGAGTGGTATTTTGACTGTCCTCAGCCATCATCTGGCCATTAAGGAATGTCTCATTTTGTTAAGTGTACCAGCTGAAGTGTAATTAACCATCACCTAATGCTAAACTATATAATTTAGTGAGTTCAATTTGTGGTTAATTCAGAATATGTCGCCCTGATTTTCTGGGTGGTGATTATTCTCCCAACCAGCTAAATTGTCTTAAATGTTTTGGGGACATTTTTGTTTTCTATTTAAAGGCTGATGAAAATCCCCAAATGCATTATTGTTGCAGTGAATGATGATATTGCATCAATTTTGATTACTTTTGATATTTCAGTCTTACAACAGACTTCCAAAAGCTTCAATTATCAAATAATTTGTAACACCATTAGTGTAATTAGTTATTTAGCAGTTAGTGAATAGTCAGTTTATTCAAATCTGTAGTGTAGAACCCAATCCTGAAAAGAATAACTCACATGTTTAAGTTTAAGGATGACCCTGTGGACTTTGTATAAAGAATGTCTACAGATCTTTAATGAAAAACTCCAAGTTTACAAGATCCACAGGATAAGCCAATAGCCCTAAAATAAGTTAAGATGTGCCTGTAGCCTCTAAAGCATCATATGCAGTGCTTGCAGACTTTGTGATTTCTATGGATGTAGGATGATTCATATGATGAGCGCAAATAGGATTTGGCCCCGCAGTGAAAAGTGTGGAGTTTGCAAGATGTGCAAAACCTCAAATGTTGATTCATAATATTCGTGGGAAAAGAACTTTAAAATTGAAGACTCCTTAAGGATTACACTACTCCTGTGGGGATATTTACTAGTTTTCTTTGAGGATCAATGTATAAAACAAGTTAGAAGTCTTTAACCTAAGTAATTTTGGTTATTAGAAGACAAAATGTAGTTTAAAAATGTGGGTTTTTTTCATTTTTTGAAAATTGTTCTAAGATTGACAATGAAAAATAGCCCATTTGATTACCCTCAAACTTAAGAGAAAAAGGGATTTTTCTCTAGCCTGAGACTGGCAGAGAAAATTTAGACCAAAGAGCTTTGTTACGTAAGTTAGGGGGAAAGGGGAAAAAATCAAGGTTGGTAAGAGTGGAAAATGTCTTCCACTAGTTACAGTTTCCTTGGACCCATGATATGAGAAAGAACTGAAAAGTCATTCAGACGCTTGCGGTTCTTTCAATGTTTGTAGTACAGAATATCTATGGTGGAAAGGTCTACCTGTTAAACTGACAGTTGTTTGTGGTGATGTAGACGTGTTTGTCCCAGGACATGAAAGAGACCAGGTAGGTAAGGTAATACCTTCTATTGGACCAACTTCTATTGGTGGAAGATACAAGCCTCTGAGCTACCCAGAGCTCAAAGTGGCACCAGAACAACAGATGCAAAATCTGCAGACATTTCCACTACTACAGTGATCAATACCCCTCACAACATGCCTTTCAGGATTCATGGGTCCCACACATCCTTATTACAACATGTGGTGTACCTCATCCAGTGCACTAAATGCCTCACTAACAACTATGCAGCTTAAACTAAACAATCACCATAAAACACGATATCACTTGTGGGCAAGCATTTTTCACAAAGCGGTCATTCTTTATCTGATCTTTCAATACTCGTCCTCAAGGGAAGCCTGAACAACACCTTCCAAAGACGAGCCTGGGAACTTAAATTAATAACTCTGCTAGACACTGAAAACCATGAACTTAACAGGGACACTGGTTTTATGGCTCATTACAACAATTTGTAACACACCACACCACTGCCCTTAATTGCCCACTTCAAAACCTTTTTGTATATTGCTTCTGGTGCATGGGCAATGAGAAGAACAATCTTCTCCATATATTTGATTGCTTCTTCAACCCCGCTCTTCAAGCTGATACAGGAAGAAGATGGCGCCATAGCATGATACCTGATGCATGATCCCTCCCCAAACTTTGCACTGTTCAATGGTGCTCCCAACTGCCCCTAGTGGGGATAATAGCTAAATGCCACAATTTGGGCCTCTGTGTGTGTGGGTATTATGACGTTCTGGGGTGCAGTCCAGACTAGTGAGGGGCTGTCACCCTTGCCCTGCAACCTGGGGTGCCTCACAATGCTTTGCTGCTGTGGCTCCCACCTGGGTTGCTCACAAACACCCTGCCAGCATGCAGGTCACACCCAGAGTGTCTGTGTATAGCCACAGCCCTGGTCCAGCAATTATAACCCCAGCAGCCCATCAGCAAACACCAGCCACACACTGGCTTCTAGCAGCCACGGTTGCTATTTGCAGGGTGACCCCAACACACTCCAAGACTCAAATTCCCCCCACCACCCCGACCCCAAACGTGTTCTGCACTGTCCAGCCCTCTGTGTCCGGGTCACTTCAGATATTTTAGGGCCATTGCCCCTCTAAGGGGATCAATATAAAACAGTCTGTTACCCCCACAGTTCACAACACCAGATTAGTTTTGATTAAAGAATAAAACAAGTTTATTTAAATACAAGAAGATAGATTTTAAGTGAGTACTAGTATAAAGCATTAAAGTCAGAAATGGTTACAAGACAAATAAAGATAAAACACTAGTACTAAAACTTAACAAACTAGACTTGGTTCAAGGTGAAGTCCCTTACTCCATGTTTCCAGGAACATTGCTGACCAAATTCTGAGGCTAAGATCTGCTCCCAAAGTCCAACAGCTGTTTCTTTTGTTTTCTTAGGTGAAAAAGAGTGAGAGATGAACAGGAGGAGAGAACTTGGGGTGTTTTCTCCTCACTTTTGAAGTTGTCACCCTTTGAAATGCATTTTCCTGAGGTTTCAGAGTAGCAGCTGTGTTAGTCTGTATTCGCAAAAAGAAAAGGAATACTTGTGGCACCTTAGAGACTAACAAATTTATTTGAGCATAAGCTTTCGTGAGCTACAGCTCACTTCATCGGATGCATTCAGTGGAAAATACAGTGGGGAGATTTATATACATAGAGAACATGAAACAATGGGTGTTACCATACACACTGTAACGAGAGTGATCTCTTAAGGTGAACTGTTACCAGCAGGAGAGCGGGGAGGGGGGAAAGCCTTTTGTAGTGATAATCAAGGTGGGCCATTTCCAGCAGTTGACAAGAATGTTTGAGGAACCGTGGGGGCGGGGGGGAAATAAATATGGGGAAATAGTTTTACTTTGTGTAATGACCCATCCACTCCCAGTCTCTATTCAAGCCTAAGTTAATTGTATCCAGTTTGCAAATTAATTCCAATTCAGCAGTCTCTCGTTGGAGTCTGTTTCTGAAGTTTTTTTGTTGAAGAATTGCAACTTTTAGGTCTGTAATCGAGTGACCAAAGAGATTGAAGTGTTCTCCGATTGGTTTTTGAATGTTATAATTCTTGATGTCTGATTTGTGTCCGTTTATTCTTTTACGTAGAGACTGTCCAGTTTGACCAATGTACATGGCAGAGGGGCATTGCTGGCACATGATGGCATATATCACATTGGTAGATTTGCAGGTGAACGAGCCGCTGATAGTGTGGCTAATGTGATTAGGCCCTATGATGGTGTCCCCTGAATAGATATGTGGACACAGTTGGCAACGGGCTTTGTTGCAAGGATAGGTTCCTGGGTTAGTGGTTCTGTTGTGTGGTGTGTGGTTGCTGAGGGATACCCCTAGATTCCTGTGGTGAGTTTGTAGTCATGCAGCCTCATGGTGAAAGAGGTTTCATGCTTGTGTTTGCTAAGATGCATATCCGTTTGTTCCTGCCCGCCTTCCTTGCCAAAAGAATAGCTGCTTGACTGGTGATTGCCCATCACCTTTGATGACAGCTGGCTTGTCCTTTGTCTTTGAGAAACTGGTTTATCCAGACTTGTTTGATAAACGTATTTCAGACCTAATTTCATCTTATATTTATAACTTTACATGCAATGTTGGAACACACATTTCATCATGATATTATTGACCGGTAAATTATTAATTTTCAAATAATACCTCACAAGGCATATTTTGTACAAAGATTATTACAATATTGGTTACCATGTGAATACAGGGATGCATTCAGCCCCAGATATATTCAAACATGTAGACATATCTGTATATATACTGTACATGGCATAGGCTTGAATTTGCCATGATAGGATATTTTGCGAGTGTATTCTCTAATTTATACATGACTCTTTTGGTATTCTGTATCATTTAATTGTGTAAAACATTTTTGGATTCACTGTCTATGAAGTATATACACAGACACTTTAATAGGAGTTGCGTGGTTACATTTTTTCATGCTGACTTGAATATTCACCCCCCATACTGACTTTGTAACCATAATGCCATGCTTCATTGTCCCTTTGGTTAAATATGCCCTATAGCCACACATTATTTACAACTTTCTCTGATATTTATTAGGATTATTTACCACAGCTGGGCATAGTTCACAGCCAGAGGACTCTTCATGGAGTCAACAAGAAGAGAATTATTTGTCACCATGTGATTTCTACTGTAAGCTAATATTAGAACTGGATTTCTGTTAGTAAGTTAAAATGTAATAAGAACTTTGAGCCAAGCTTATACCTGGAGCCAGGAATGCAATTCCATTGACTTGCCCCTTCTTATACCAGGTCTGGATTTGTCCTACTTAGGTTTTCTGCAAGTAAATAAAATGAGAGCACATTTTATCTGTAATGCAAATGTGCAGTCACAAATATTGCTTGACTCAAAGCTATCTGTTGATAGCAAAGACAACAGAAAAGATGTATTGAGTCACACAATTGTTGCTGGTTGATGACATTGTCTGCCAGCTTTATAGCTGGTTGAAAGTGAGCCAACACAGGCAGCTCCATTTTTATTTGAATTTGAAACCAGTTTTCACAGCTAATAGGACGTGAAAATTGTATTGTATCCTGTTGGTACCTTTGCTTTGGTTTGTAGTGGACTGGTTGTTGTTGGCAGGTTTCAAAGTAATCTGAATGGTAATAGACTTTTAAAACTGTGTTAATGTCTTATTTGAGGATTTAATTCTGGAAAATCCAGTTCACTGATGTGGCAGGAAAGCTGCTAATTCAGCAGGACTACATAACTAATACTGCAACTACCAGAGCAGTGCTTAGATTAAAATCCCTACAGATTGTCTGCAACAGTCGAGATAGTGGTTCTCAACTTTTAGGTTACACCCCCCCAGGTGTTCAGCAGCAGTTGTGTGGGAGGGGTAATCACTCAAGCAAAAACCATCTGGACTATTGAGTAGGAAATGCTGATATAAAAGAACTAGCAACAAAGTGAGGCAGTGCAGCAAACTGCATGTCCAATCCTGAACAGTGCTGAGCATTGTCAAAACCCATTGAGAGTTAAGAGTGTGTCACACTTTGTGGTTTCCAGATATAAGTCACTAACAATATATGAAGTTGAACATGTTAAACCAGAGGAGAGTAAGTAAATCCCTCTTGGCCAAGTTCTGCCCTCAGATGTGAGAGCAGGGTTTTCAGCAATAGAAGTTATTCATGCTATCAGTGTAAATTCTTGATAGCTGACATTATTTTTATTTATTTCATTGCTTCTTACAATTTTAAAAATGTTTTATTTCTGTAAATATGTAACTAGTTGGATTGAGACTGGCAAGGCAGAGTCTGAAAGAACAAATCTGACCATCCTGTTTGTCACATATGTTCCTTATTGTTTGGAGAAAGTCTGGCGCAACTTAAAAACTATCACGCCAATTCCTGAAAGCAGCATGGTCCAGGTGACAACAACAACAGAATCTTTACTCTGCTGTTTTTCATCAGTTCTGATTTTAAAAAGAACATTTGAGTATTTCACAGTTGGTGTGGTAGAACCTCATTGCAATGAAGCAATGGATTAATGTACAGCATTTTGTAGCTATTCCTTGCATCAAAAAGAAGATGGCACCATTCTTCACCACTCGTTGGAGTTGGGCTGTCATTGGAGGGAATGCCATATGTGCCTTACCGAAGTGTGTTGCTGGTGTGTTTATTCTGCCAATGCTTGGGACGTTCTTTCTGCTTCAGGCACAGTGACTCTGAGAGCTGATACCAGTGCATGGCCTCTTTCACCTCACTTTACCATGGACAGCTCTTAGAGCCACAAACTAGTCCCCACCCTCTCCAGTTAAAAGTGTCAAGGCACAAAGACTGATCACTAACACAGCAGGTGCAGTTAAAGATAATGGTAATAAAATATCTTATAGAAAACAGATAATGTTGCTCCCAAGAAACTAAGTGTACAGTTCCATGGAACACATGGCACATGCCTGTCTGCAGTCAGGTATGTTCCATGTATGAATCCACAGAAATTGCTGTTTTTGGCTGACTGCCGTGGTAGATATATTTACAATCTTTAATCGTTTGTTGGGCATCTACATTATGACTTTCTATTATCTACCCAAGGATTTTAGAATGTGTATCCTTTGTTTTAGGGATGTGCACTACTGCTGATATTTGTCTATGTATGTGAAGGCCTGATTTTCATTCTTATTTGTATTATTTATTTAGTCTGGATTTGCAAGTTCTGTGATATGATCTTTAACACATTATAAAATCCATTAAAATAATGCCAGAGAGCAATAGAGGAGTGTGATGCTGTCACTAATGATAGGCGCTATCCCTGGCATGTGGAAAAGGTCAATTTCCATTGGCTACATATCAACTGAGCCTGGGATTTAGCAAACAGTTATGCGTGCAGGCAGTGTGACAAGTGTAGTACACTAACATGCCCTTGCCTAAAAGCCCCCTTCAGTGAAGTCACTGTTCCTTCTTCCTTTCACCAACACCCTGGAGCTCAGTGATCATTTATTTAATGCTGCAATTTTTTCTAGTGTAAATAAATCTTCTTTATCCCCCACTAGCAACCCAATTCCAGTGCAGAGGCTGGCAAATACATGGGCAATCCTCCTGCATGCCATCTAAGAATACCCAGATTAATGTCCAGATAAGTAGTCTTATTATATTGGCAGACAGTCTGAGTACTAAATAACAATAGCTGTTTTACCTAAAATAGTTAGATAACCAGGTTTCATGTTGTTTTAATTACATACCACCACAGAATGAAACTGCAACCAATGGTAAGTTAAAGTATGTCCCATCTTCTCCATCTCTTATTGAGTTTCTAGGGTAGTCTCTTGTCAGTCCTATCCATTTGTATTAGTAAATTCTCTCTCTTTGAGCTTTCCACTTGCCTTTGATTGGTCTTTCCTGTCACTCAGTATTAACCAGACCTACTTTTGGACAACAGGGCTGTCTCTCTAATATTAATATAATTCAGATTTGCCCGTTTTTGCACTCCTATCCAGTGAATGTTGGGGGACATGAATATCTCCCAAATAGCCAATGACACTTAAGCACCAAAACTGAATTATGACTCCCTCAATACCTGTGCTGAGTTTGTATAAGTACATATTCCTATAACATACACATTCAATATAAGTGTCTCTAATTTAAAGCTCTACCTTTTACTGCCATTTCCTCTCAGTGAAGAAGTGTCGCTCGTCCTGAGCCCAAAGAAGACTGTTATTTCTTAAGAAATAAGATGAAAATATTGCCCAACCCCTATTTTTGGATTTGGGATTAATGAGATCAATCCTAAATGAAATACTTTGGCGTTTTCAACCCAATTACCAAACATCAGTCCACATTATAAACAGCATCACGTGGCTCAGTTTGCTGGATTTAGCCAAAAAGCGTAGAGCAGAAGTAGGTAGTTGAAGAGAAAAGTCTTTCTATCAGTGTGATGGTAGAGTTCATTCCTTATTTTACAACACCATACCTGACTTACCCTTCTCCATCACTTCACCACCACCACTTAACTGTGAGCTGCTTTTTCAGCACAGGCTGTCCTTACCGCATTATTTAACTAGAATAAACCAAGTAAAGCTTATACAAAGTGTGATTAACACAAGCAGCCATGCAATCATATTACTGTAGCTCATGTGGAATCCCCATCCCTGGAAGCTTTTGAGAATGGGATGGACAAACACCTGTCAGGGACGGTCCTCAGCTCTGTGGGCTCGACTTGATGACTTCTCAAGGTCTCTTCCAGTCCTACATTTCTATGATTTCTGTGTCTTTTCATCCCATATCCCTCTAATGTTCAACTGTCATCACCTGCCGTGCTTAGGTTGTGAATTCTCTGGGAAGAGAGTTTCCTTGTTTTCCGTGTAAGTCACATTTTAAAGAGTCAATATCTATCCCAGAAGATTTAATAGAGATAGAAATGAGCAAGAAATATACCAGATTGTCACCTAGTGTTGCTTCATAACAAGGGGTGCATGTTAGTGTCACTTATGTTCAGTTGTTTTTTCTGTGAAATATCATTGTTTCTCTTCAGCCATCAGTTTCTTAATTAGAAATTTGTTCAGTACTATTACAGAATAATGGACATCCCCGACATAAAATATTATTGTGTCAGCCTGTCCAGGTTCTCCAGAGTATTTTGCTAATTTGCTTGTTGCTTAACATGATCCCATTTGCAGAACATAATATGAACATTTCCTTTTTGCATCACGTGAGAGTAGTTAGAAAACGGCCCTAAATCTATATTTAGGGTCCAACCCTGCCCTTACCAGATGGGAGCAGAGAAGGAGAGTGGCCCTGGGCATGTTTCTGGAGCTATCCTGTCAGCGCAGGGCAGGATACTACAGGAGGACCTGTGGAATAGGCTGGTGAATGTTCTTTTGGAAAGAAGCAGTGTGCCCTCCCCATACTGCTGACAGCAGCCATTGCACCCTAGCTGACAGACTATGTCTCCTTAGGGCTGTGGTGCTCTGAGCTGGCATTTACTGCTGAATGCCCTTTTCCTTGCCTAACACATCCCCACATCACCGGGCAGGATTTGGCTCTAAGATCACACCACTTCAAGAAATGATGTCCTATGTGTCAAATATCTGTCTGTACATATCCTGGAAAAATGCTTGGGAGACTCAGAACGTTTATAACAAATGACAGCATTCCTTTTTCAAATGAAAGTCCATTGTTCTGCTCTAGAATCCATGAGAACTCATTACAGTATGTGAGTGTATCGCATTTTAATGGGAAGGAAAAGAAACCAGTGATTTTTGTGATCTGGTGCTGCAGTTTGTCAGATGATTCTCTGCTTCTGAGAAGCACAGTTCACTTTCTGCCATCTCTTGTGAGGGCAGCAATTTGTTCCTCATGTTGAGCAATGACCCTTTTTTGGGAAGGGAAATTCTCAAAGTAAAAAAACAGATTATTAAATTCTCATTGAACTAAAAGAATCTGCTGGAGTCGTAAGTGGCTTGCTGGCACAGTTCAGAAGCAAGGAAGCCTGCAGTTGGTCAGTTCTACCCCGATCAGTAATGATCATGGCAAACAACAGGAATTGCTATAGAGAGGGCTTCTGGGACATGTGGATAATTAGACCAAAACCCCTATAAATTTTTAAAAAAATGATTTCATGGACATTTTTATATGAAAGCGCAGGTGTTACACTCTGTAATGAGTTTCAGAGCGAGTCAGTGAGATGATTTTTTTTTAAAAATACTCTCTGGATCAAATGGCTTAGTTGTGAAAAAGAATGGAGAGAAGTAAAAACAAATCTTTATGAATAATATACTAGCGATGGGCTCAAGCTGCAAAATTCAAATCTGGTCCAGGCTTTTGAACACCACAAAGTTATGTTGTGTTTGGATCCAGGTTTTTGATTCAGGCACCCCAGACGTGTACAGTAGAGTTGCATCCCTTACACCGATTTAATGTTAAGTGTTCATATTTTTCTTTGAACGGAAACTATTAATCCTAATTTTATTTTTAATTTTGTAATAAAATACTACAAGTTTATTCATATAGTCCTGATCCAAAGCCAATGGAAGTCCTCTATTGACTTCAATAAGCTGGGGCATAGGCCCTAATCATTAGCATTTCCGTATTATGTTTTTGAAGCAGCTATTGGGGGAAGAGTGGTCTGCTGGTTAGTGCAAGGACTGCGTGTCAGGATTCCTGAGTTATATTCCCAATGCTTTGCCTCTGAGGTGCTTCTATTTATCTATCTATAAAGTAGTTATAATTACCTCATGGTGATGTTGTGAGATTTAATGTTTGTAAAGATTTCTTTGATGTCTCAATAAAAGGTGTGAGAGAACTGGAAATTATTATTATTATTAATTTTAAATTAATAATAATTTCAAAAAATCTGTGGACTTCAACAAAGCCTCTGACCTGCTTTCTTTATTATAGACTTTGTGCTTTTTACTGGATTGTCTTCTGACACCAGAGAATACTCCCCAGACTCTCCTCATGAACTCTATGAAATACATTTTGCATTTGCAAGCATCCAGGCTTTCAGTGGAGTTCTCTTCCAGGATCAGGTGAGTGACTGAACCCAAAGAAGGATAAAATATTTCTGTAATTGCTTCATTTTTGAAATTCTTACAAGTTCTTCATGTCATATGCACATTTCATTACTCAGGACTGCAAGCTACAAAGACATGGTTTCAACTTGGTTACAAGGGACATATTATTTAAAAAATAAGTGCTGGAGGCTGAATCTCTTGTGTACATCTTAACAATGAAATAAGTGGTGTCTATTTGCCATGTTTAAGTTTCATTTAGCCAGCATTACAATAAATATTAAACCTACGTTATACATTGAAAAGTAACTTTAATCTGATAATAGCTTCCTTTCCCCCCTCTGCGTGTCCTTTCCCGTGGGCACACCATCCTACCTAGACTCTTCAATTCTCCCCACAGCTCAGTGTCCTCTTTGCTGAGTGCCAGCTGTGATCATATGTTTTGTGGTGCTAGACCTGACCACTGGGAACTGGCCTGAACTGACTAACTCATTTCTCATGCCATAGACCAACCAATAGCTGGCAGGTGTTAACATCTTTTTTGTTACGGCTAACTACCATTTTGGGGATATTTACTTCAGATTCCTCAGCAGGACTTTCAAATAACTAAAGGAGATATTACACCCATTTTGTTCAATGAGTCTAGATAGAGCATGCTGAGGCCAGATTTTGAGAGTTTAATAAGTGATATAAATTTTCATGGTTTATGTAACTTGGTATCAAGTCTTAATTCTTTGATTTAAGGAACTCTTTTGTAACATGGGACACAATAGTGAGTGGAGCTAAATTTGAACCAGAAACCAAGGAATGGAAGGGTTCACATGCAGGCACCAACTTGCTAAGCCATCCAGTCTCCCTTTGTTCGTTTGCTATAATTCTCATGTAATTTTGTGCTTTGGGGTTTTTGTTTGAAATGATAAATGAGAAAATATTATGGAAAAAGTTATATTCTTGCAGAATTATACTATAACTGAAAGCAGGATGCACAAGAAACTTCAAAATTTAAAAAAAAGTCTGATCTCATGAGTGTTGTTAGCCAATTTTCAGAGGATAGTTGTTCAGATGAGTTTTGGGGAAGTATTGGGAAAGCACTGGATGTGGAGATGAGCCCATGAACCTTTTCAGATACCTCTCTCTATTGCTGTTGTAGAGTAGAAATATATAAGGACTAGCCATGTCTCTCGATATTTTTTGTCTTCCTTGGTTTTTGTTTTTTTCCCCAGCTAATTGATCACCACATGGAGTTTAGCAGGTGGTGGATCAAAGAAATGAGAACAATAAAATTTCCTTCCCAAGGGACAATTTTTGATTACTTCATTGACCCTGATACAAAGAAATTTACTCTGTGGGCTGAAAAAAATTCCAGACATTGAAATGGAACCAGATGTCCCTTTCCAGGTATGATCTACTGTAATTAAGTAATAAGAGAAACTGCATATATCTGGACAGTAGTTGTATGATTCTGGGTGGCTTGAAAGGCAGAAAGTTGAAGTTCAAGTGACATTAATCACCCAAGTAGCTCTGTAATCACTAGAAATACAGTGCACATAGAGATGTATGGCTATTAAGAAACAGCATTTACAAGTGTACAGTATATTTAATGAGTTGTGAATGACACCACAGCCAGCCTGAATCTAACTTTCTAAAATCATATTAATACTTTATATTCATGTGCCATTTTTGTGTAGAAGGATCCTATTGAGCTTTTGCTCAGTTAGTACTGAAATGCAGCCATCTCTGGGATGGAAAGCAGCAGCCATTCTGCATGATTAAAGATAATTTCTCCATTTGATTTGAGAGGAGTGGGAAATATGTGGTAGGCAATATATAGTTGTTCAAGCTAGAATTTGGACACTGAACACAAATAGAACTAATTTCCCATGTGAAAAATGGCACCTTTTCAACACATTGTACTATAGCATTGTGCTGGAGCATTGGTTTCGCATCTTGGAGAGAAAAACGTAATCCTCAACATCCCTTTCTGCAGCTCCTAGGTTTTTCTGAGTGTCTTCCATCTAAGCGCTTAATTGTCCTGACCCTCCTTAGTTTGATAGCTGACAACCTCAGAGCTCTAAATAATATGGCTTGGCATCAGAAAGGTAACACTAACACATGGAACAAATAGTATGTGGTGCATAGGCAACACAGTTTAAGCTTTGAAATATAATTTCTTAGCATTTACTAGTTTTTTTCCAGTTTCATGAGCTAGGTTGTCCCTGGCCCTTATATCGATGTGCAAGAGGGGAGTGGGAGGGAAAGAGTGCAGGGAGCCTTCCTAAGCACCCTTTTGTGCAAGGACCAGGCACAATCACACTCTGTGTGTTTGGAAGATTACAGAGACTGCTCTCTCCCAACTCCTCCACCTCCATTGATTCACCTTGCCTGCAAAACGGGCAGGGAGAAGTAAATCTATGGGACACATACTGGGATGGCTGTCAGACATTGTCCCAACTGCAATTTCCTCTCCCCAGCCCCATTCTCTTCTCTGAGGACACAGCCCACAACTGATGGCGTGTGGGACTTTGGGGGACTGTGATGGGTTGTCTATAGGGTTACCATCCCTCCAGGATTGGCCTGGAGACCCCAGGAATTAAAGATTAATCTTGAATTCACGATTGTCATGTGATGAAAATCTCCAGGAATACCACCAACCAAAATTGGCAACCCTAGCTGTTTACCCCACACAGGTGAACAAAGGAGTCTGAGAGCTCAATTAGCCCACTTCGCTGCATCTGGAGGGTGCATCAAGCTCAATTTGTGGTTAGACCCCATTGAGCAGGAGCTGGATCAACTTAATAAAAGAAGGCAGTGAACGCTACAGAAGGTCCCAAAATAGAGAAACCCAGGAAAGAGGAGGTAGGCAGTTCCCTTTCTCTGGGAAGGGTCTGAGGAAGGCAGACTGAAGAAGGCTACAGGGTAGGAATAATTCCCTGTGTTGGGCCCTGAAAAGGCACAGAGAGGCAGTCCTGAGGGGTCGACATTCCTGGAGAGAAAGGAAGAGCTGGGAGGACATAGGGAGAAACCAGAAGAGAGGCTGTGTTAAGCACAAGATTCAAGGAAGCAGCACAAGGGGCTCAGGGGTAGAAAGTAGCCCAGGGAAATAGCAACGTGTTTGAAGGAGCTGCCCTAGCTGCTCAATAAAGGGTCCCTGGGCCAGAACCTGGAGCAGAGAGTGGGGCAGTGTTCCCCATCCAGGCACAAGGAAAGGTTCAAGCCTGATGTAAGGACTATTTAGGCTAAAGACTGAGCCTAAACTTTGGGCCAAGGGATAGCTCCAAAGGTGGCAGAAAACCTCTTTTGTAGTAAGACTTTTTTGACTTTGAGTTGTATTTTTTTTTAACCTCAGAAGGCATGGAATTAAAACATGACCTGGCCAGAGGGCCAAGTCACTAGAAGAGGGGCCATTAGTGAAGGGTGCTAGACAAAGACAGCCTGCTAGACCAGTGATTCTCAAATTTTGGACTGGTGACCCCTTTCACATAGCAAGCCTCTGAGTGTGACCCCTCCATATCAATTAAGAACACTTTTAAATATATTTAATGCCATTATAAATGCTGGAGGCAAAGCCGGGTTTGGGGTGGAGGCTGACAGATCACGACCCCCCCATGTAAAGAACCTTTTGACCCCCGAGAGGTCTCAACCCCCAGTTTGAGATCCCCTGTGCTAGACTGTGTCCAGCCATAAGGGGGTGCGCAAGCAGTGAGTCTACTCTTCCTCAGGAACCCGTTAGGTATGTCTATACCGCATTTTGGACTGAGCTGGATCAAACCTCCCAGTCTGGGTCAACCTACTTGGGATAGTGGGACTCATGCTAGCTCTTGAAAAACAGCTCTATAGTTCACTAGCTAATCAGGGCACCTGAGTTTAAAAAGGACCTCACTTCAGTTTGTGGCGTGCATGCGAGGAGCTGGGGAGCAAGAGGCACTAGGAGCTGAGAGTGAGAAGACATACTGCTGGACGACTGAGGAGTACAAGCATTCTCAGACACCAGGAGACAGTTCCTGTGGTGAGGATAAAGAAGGTGTTGGGAGGAGGCCATGGGGAAGTAGCCCAGGGAATTGTAGCTGTTGTGCAGCTGTTCCAGGAGGCACTCTAAACAGCTGCAGTCCACAGGGCCCTGGGCTGGAACCCGGAGTAGAGGGCAGGCCCGGGTTCCCCCCAAACCTCCCAATTCCTGATCAGACACAGGAGGAGTTGATCTGGACTGTGGGTTCCACCAGAGGGGAAGGTCTGGGCTGTTCCCTGACCCACATGCTGGGTCAGCAGAGACTGCGGGGATTGTTCTCCTTCCTTTTCCCCATGCTGGCCGGTGATGAGGTTATCTGAGTAAAACAGCAGATTTGAGCCACGTAAGTGGCCAAACTGAGGACTGTCATGAATCTCTGAAGCGAGTAAATCCTCCAATAAGCACGGAACCCACCAAGGTAGAGGGGGAACTTTGTCAAAACTGGTGTTAGTGGTGGGATCTGGTGTGCACAGCGCGGCGGAAGAAGGAGAGTGTTAAAAAAAAAAAAAAAAAAAAAGTGGGTTTATTTTTTTTCACCACAACGGAGGATGTAGTGCGGGCACTGATACAAGCCACGGCTGCCCAACAGGAGGCAGTACGGTTGCAGCGTGAGACTAATCCCTTGTTGATTGACCAGGCCGCTCAAGACCGTGCTATGTTGTGGGAACTGGTAAACCAAGTGAAGGCCCTTACGGAGATGAACCGTGGCCATGTGTGGAATATACAGACCAGCAATTGCCTGCAGAAAATGACGGGGAAGGATGACATATAGGCATATCTCCTTGCCTTTGAGAGGACAGCCCTACGGGAGGCCTGGCCTCGAGATCAGTGATCTGGCATCCTCACCCCGTTCCTGTGTGGGGAGGCCCAAAAGGCCTACTATGATCTGCCTGAAGAGGCTGCAGCAGACTTCCCCCAGCTGAAAGCAGAGATCCTGGCCAGATCTGGGGTAATGACCGCAGTGCGGGCCCAGCGGTATCACGTGTGGAGGTACCAGGAAGACAAAACCAATTGTATGACCTCATCCATCTTGCATGAAAATGGTTGCGAACTGAGTCCCGGAGTCCGGAAGAGATACTTCGGTTCTGTTCATTGACTGATACATGAGGGGACTACCGCCAGACCTTTGCGCATGGGTAAGCCAGAACGAACCCTCCACTTATGACGAGGTTGTCGCTCTGGTGGAGAGGCGAAGGACAGCGAGGGAGCTGACCCGACCAGTTAAGGAAGAGGCACCCCGGGTTAAACTTGCAGCACCAAGCCCTAGAGCTCAGGTGACTGGGCCACCAGGAGGGACCAGGTGAAAAAAGAGAGGGGCTGAAGGCCCACCAGAGGCCACAAAGAGTTGGAGCACTGAGGGGGAAGAAGATCGTGATGCCCAAACTAAGAGACCGGGGGACGCCTAGGGCTCCATACAGATGTTATGCCCGCGGGGAGCTGGCGACACGTAGCTGCACAATGTCCCAATGTTGAGGAGTCTATGCAGTGTAACCTGGGGAACTGGGCAGACCCATGCTCCCTAATTCACCTTGTGGGGGGTCTCACTAACCCCACATATGTACACCAGACCAGTGAAACTAAATGGGCTGGAGACTACGGCACTGGTTGATTCGGGGAGTGCTATCACGCTTGTCTCGGGGAGGCTTGTGAAGCATAGTCAGTTGCTGCAGGCTAAACGTACGGGGATAACGTGTCCATGGGACAGTCAGTACTACCCCAGCATCCCAGTAAAAATTGAGATCCAAGGGAACACTACTGAGGTAGCAGCAGGTGTAGTCCCTAAACTCCCATACCCGTTGCTCATAGGGAGGGACTTCCCAGGGTTTGAGACTTACTCTCAGTAGGGGGATTGGAGAAAGAGGGGAACCCTGAAATTAGTGAGGCATCCACAGTGGACTGTCAACCCCCAATCTTCTCTGAGATATCCCCAGATTTGTTCTCCACTCCCAGACAGGGTAGAAAGACGAAAAGGGAAAGAAGGGCAGCTAAGGCCTTGGGAACCCAAATACTGACCCAAAGCCAGAGGGTCACTCTTGTAGGTAGGCAGACCTGAGCAGCTGAACAGGAGGCCGCCCAAGAGAGAGAAGCACCCGAGTCTGACCCATACCCTAACGCCTCTGAACCAGTAGAGGCAACAGAGGCTGGCCCCCTAGAACTTGGACAGACCAGCCCCGGGAGAGGAAATTTTGGACGGGACCAGGCTGAAGACCCAAGGTACGACAACATTAGGAAAGAGGTGACCGAAATAGATGGAGTTCCCGTGGAAGAGAAAACCCAGGGACCAGGACCCTACTTCATAATGAAGAAGGGTTGCACCAGTACAGGGGCAGAAGGTACAGCAGATCCTAGCACCTCAAAAACACCAGAATGCTGTATTAAGTCTTGCCCATAGTCATCTTTTTGGGGGGCATTTGAGGGTAGAGAAGACCCTGGCACAGGTCCTACGACAGTTCTTCTGGCCCGGAGTACATGAAGAAGTGCGGAGGTACTGTGCGTCCTGCCCAGAGTGTCAGTTGCACAGTCCCCGTCCCCGCTTGAGGGCACCTTTAGTAGCCCTTCCCATCATAGAGGTCCCCTTCGAGTGAATAGCCATGGACCTAGTGGGACCCCTGGAGAAGACGGCTTGGGTCCACCAATATATACTTGTTGTTTTGGACTATGCTACTCGCTACCCAGAAGCCGTCCCCCTGCGGAACACAGCCTCTAAAATGATAGCCAAAGAGCTTGTGGGGATCTTTGCCCTAGTGGGGCTACAGAAAGAGATATTAACAGACCAAGGAACTCCATTTATGTCAAAGCTAATGAAGGACCTCTGTACGCTGCTCCATATACATACCCTGAGAACTTCAGTCTATCATCCGCAAATTGACGGGCTGGTAGAAAGGTTTAACCAAACCCTCAAGGCTATGATAAGGAAGGTGGTAAGTCGGGATGGGAAGGACTAGGACACCCTACTACCTTACCTTATGTTCGCTATCCAGGAGGTACCTCAGGCCTCAACTGGGTTTTCCCTCTTCGAGTTATTATACAGGTGCCACCCCTGTGGCATGCTAGATATTGCCAAAGAGATCTGGGAAGAGAAACCCAATGAGGGGAGAAATATAATAGAACATGTATTGCAGATGTGAGACCTGATAGACTGAGTCACCCCTATTGTACGGGAACATTTGGAAAAGGCACAGGAGGCCCAGCGAACCCATTACAATCACCAGGCAAAAGTCCGACAGTTCCAACCAGGGGATCGGGTGATGGTGTTGGTACCCACGGCAGAAAGCAAGCTTCTGGCCTAATGGCAGGGGCTCTATGAGGTGGTTGAACCCATGGGGGAAATAGCCCACAAGGTGCGGCAGCCAGGACGCCGGAACAAGAACAGATTTATCACATTAACCTCTTGAAATCTTGGCACCAGCGAGAGGCATGTGTGGTGGCCCAAGAGGCCCCAATCCAGGGAAATAACCTACATGAGCAGATCAGGATATCCCCTGATCTGACACCAAACCAGAAGAAGGAGGTAACTGAGATGATCAACAGGTACCAGGACGTGTTTTCAATCAAACCAAGCCGGACCACCGAAGCATATCACCACATTATCACAGACCCTGGTATCCTACTCCTAGTACGAGCTCTTTATCAGCCACATTATGAGGTAAAAACAATGAGGATTTAATCAGATCTGACAAGAAGTCGGCCAAAAAAATTCAAAATTATCAAGAAGACTATCTGAAATATGGATTGATATCCACTATCGTTAACGATGAACCTCACCCTAAGTGTATATTGTGCCTTGAGATATTAGCTAATGATAGTATGAAGCCATCACGATTAGCAAGACATTTAAAAACTAAGCATCCAGAACATGAAGACAAACCTCTACAGTTTTTTCAGCAATGTTTAAAGTCATGCGATACTCAATCCAGTACTTTACAAAATTTCATTAAATTTAATGATAAATATTTAGAAGCCTCTTATGAGGTTTCTTACTTAATAGCAAAAGACAAAAAGCCGCATACCATTGGGAAACACTTGTTCTTCCTGCCGCGGTAAAAATGGATGAAATAATACATGGAAAACAATATGGCGACAAACTAAAATGCATTCCTTTGTCAGCAGATACTGATGGAAGATGCATAGAAAACATTGCTGAAGATTTGAAGAAACAAGTATTAGAATGAATTACGCAGTGCGGGAGGTTTACTACACAGTTGGATGAAAGTACAGCTGTTTCTAACATGTCTCAGCTTATGGTATTTGCTAGATTCTGTTTCAATAATGAAATACACAAAGAACTACTTTTTTGTGAGCCACTAAAGGAAAGATATACCGGAGAAGATATATTCTCAACAGTAAATGACTTCTTTAATAAAAACAATGTTTTATGGAAAAACTGTGTAAGTGTAACCACTGATGGAGCGGCTGCTTTGACTGGAATAAAGAAAGGATTCTGAGGTAAGGTTATAGAGATAGCACCACACGTGAAATTCATTCACTTCATCATTCATAGGCAAGCTATTGCAGCAAAGAAGTTGGAGCCAGAAGTGCACAAAGTGCTACAGGATATCATCGATTTGGTTAATTTTATAAAAACAAGACCTTTAAATAGTAGAATCTTTACAATACTTTGTAATGAAATGGGGAGTGACCATGATAATCTTTTGTACCACACATAGGTTCGCTGGTTATCTCGTGGCAAAGTGCTTAAAAGAGTTGTCGAACTTAAAGATGAGTTGCGCATTTTTCTTTTACAAAAAGACAAGTGTTCCAAATTTGCTGACCTTTTCTGTGATGACAAGTGGCTGGCAGTGGTATGCTACCTAGCAGATATTTTCAAAAAAATCGACACTTAATCTGTCCCTTCAAGGTAAAGGTGACTTTTTAACAATGAGTGAGAAAGTAACTGCTATGGAGAGAGCATTTTGAAAACGGATGTTTGGAAGTGTTGCCATCGTTATGTGATTTTGTTGCTGAAAACGATGTAAGTGTGTCACCTATAAAAACTCTCATATCTGCACACTTAAAAAACTTGGAAACAGAATTTTCTAACCTGTTTAAAAATCTTCCAAACGAAGAGTTTGAGTGGGTTTTGAACCCATATGTTAAAAATATAAAAATGCAACACCTTCCGATTAGTTTGCAAGAACAACTGATTGACATCAGGGAAGATGGAAATTTACTAGCCGAATTTCAACAAAGCCTTTGCATAATTGGTGGATGGGATTGAAAAATGAGTATCACGATTTAGTAAGCGCAGCCAACGCTGTACTACTTCCATTTGGATCTATGTATCTTTGTGAGGCATCTTTTTCAGCTATGACAGCCATTAAAACCAAGGTGCGAAATAAACTGAACTTAGAACCAGACCTTCGAATCTCTGCATCACAAAGTGTTAAACCAAGATTTTCAAAAATAATGAAGCATATTCAATCACATTGCTCTCACTAAACATATTATTATTATTATTATTTTTTAGTGAGAGCAAAAAGGTTTTTTGTACCGTTAATAAATAAAATAAAATAAAATATTTTTAAAATGTTGTTTTTCATCCTTTTTTAATTTCAATTTTTGGGTATGTTTTATAATATACATAATATATTAGTACAGTAGTACATGTATATAATTTATACATAAATAAATATACATATAGTGGGGGTGCATGCTCAAAAATTTTTTACTGATGGGGCGCGTGATCAAAAAAGTTTGGAGATCACTGCTCTAGACAGCTGCAGTCCACAGGGCCCTGGGCTGGAACCCGGAGTAGAGGGCAGGCCCGGATTCCTCCCAAACCTCCCAACTCCTGATCAGACACAGGAGGAGTTGACCTGGACTGTGGGTTCCACCAGAGGGGAAGGTCTCTGGGCTGTTCCCCGACCCACATGCTGGGTCAGCAGAGACTGCAGGGATTGGTCTCCTTTCTTTTCCCTATTCTGGCCAGTGATGAGGTTATCTGAGTAAAACAGCAGATTTGAGCCACTAAAGTGGCCAAACTGAGGGCTGCCGTGAATCTCTGAGGCGAGCAAATCTGCCAATAAGCGCAGGACCCACCAAGGTAGAGGAGGAACTTTGTCACACAAGGCCTTGGTGAAATAGATGAAAATGATTAAATGTTTGCTGATAAAATAACTTGGAGGTCCTCAGAACAGGGAACAAAACTGACCACATTTCAATTCCATGCAAATGGAGAAGAACTGTAGAAGGTGGTACAAAACAGGAACAGAGCACATGTCGGAATGGACCACACACTAATGGTAGCTAAATTGAGAATAAAAATTAAAAAAAAGATCTGAACAACAAAGATGCTCATTTTATAATATCACCATGCTATAACAGATGACAACACAGCAAGAGTTTAGAATTGCACTAGCAAATAGATACCAGGTGCTTGAAGATGAAGATGATGGAACGGTAGAAAGGTAATGGAAACCTGTAAAGGAAATTTTCATTAGTAGTTGTGGTGAAGTGCTGTGATTCAGGAAGAAACATCACAATAAATGTGATCTGAGGATATATGGCAGAAAATACAAAAAGATTCAAAATTAAGTGTATACTAAATCAAGCAAGAACACAGACAGAATGGCTCCCAGAGGAATATGCTGAAAAGAACAAAGAGGCCAAAAAAATGTTAGCAAAGAGAAATGAGACTTTTAGACCAAATGGAAACAGATGCACAGATCGCTGCGGCACAAAATTACACAGACATCATTAGACAGTTGTCAGGATGAAAAACAAATACCGGGCAACTTAACAATGAAGACATCAGAACAATTAAATATATGGAGGTGGTACTATAATCAATACTGAATGGCGAGCCAGTGGTCAATCCCCCAGACGCCAGAAGAAGGAGAAGATGTGGACATTGAACTAGGACCCAACAGCAGAGTAGATGTAGAAAGGGCAGTCAATTGGTTAAAAAATGGAAAGGCCCAAGGTCCAGATAACATTCCAATGGAGGTTCTTAGAGCAGACTTAAAGAACATAGTAGACATTTCAATAAGCCTCTCACAAAAGATACGTGAAGAAGAAAAAATACCAAATGAGTGGGAAAATTGTAGCGAAGACGCCAAAGAAAGACATCAGTCAGTGTAAAAACTGGACAGGCATTCAATTGCTTTCTATTCCAAGTAATGTATTTACACATTATTCTAGATAGAATAAAGAAAGCAGTAGATTAAAGGTTAGGACAGGAACAGGCAGAGTTCAGACAGGAGAAATTATGTATTGATCAAATAGTAACCTTACATATCATCATCGAACTATTGATTGAATGGCAATCACCGCTTTATATTATTTTTATAGATTTCTAAAATGCATTTGATACAATGGATAGAACAATTTTATGGAAGTTGCTGTGGCACTATGCATCCCATAGAAATTTGTGAACGTCATTCAGACTTTCTATGAAAATATGACATGCCAAGTAATACATAACAATGAACTGATTAAGACATTCAAGGTTACTACAGGTGACTTATGTCACCCAGGATCTTTTTTATTGGTAGTGAATTGTATAAAGAGAGAGACCACAGAACAACTAAGGGGCATACAATGGACTTTGACACAGAAGTTACAGAACTTGACTTTGCAGAGGGTATCAGCTTGCTATTCCATACCTGTAGAAACATGCAAACCAAAACAAATGATCTCCAGGCCTATTCACAATTAATAGGGTTGAAAATCAACACAGAAAATGAAAGTCATGAGAATCAACGCACAACAAAAAATACCAGTAATGTTTTCTGGGACTGACATAGAAGATGTCTGATGTTTTACATATCTTGGAAGCACTGTAAGTACAACAGGTGGAACAGATGAAGACATTAAAGCCAGACATGCCTTTGCTATTCTAAATCCATTTTGGAGAAACAGAAATTGTGTTCTTCAAACTAAACTTTGAATATATGTAAAGCTGGTTGTACTATATGGCACTGATAGGACCAGAAATTATGGAACAAAAATGGAGATGGCTAGGACATACATGGAGAAAAGGCCTGAATGATGTAAGACAGCATTGGACTGGAACCCCCCAGGGCAAGAGGCAATGAGGTAGGCCAAGGATAACATGGATATACACAATAGAAGCAGAATTGAAAGCTACCAGAATGACAATGGAAGAAGCTAAGTCTGCAGTAGGAGACTGGTGAAGATGGAAGGCAGTGGTGAAAGCCCTATGTTCCTCATGTAATAGGGAGGTACGAAAGTGAGAGAGAGAGAGAGAGAGAGAGAATGAACATAAGCAGGTACAATTCTGCTGAATTCAATAGAGTTACACCAGGGCTGAAGTTGAGCCCTAAAGTTTGTTTAGTCACTTTGATTTAGGAATCTTTTCATTTATTTACTTGTCGGCAAAAATTATGTTTGGTATCTACCTGGAAGGTTGTGGTTTTGTTTTTTTGTTTTTTTCTCTCTCTCATTCTAAAATTTGGCTAAAAGAAACCCCTCAAGGTTGACAAGGACTGGGATTGACAGAACTATGGCTCTTTGAAATCCCTGTTGTCCATTTAAATTTTAATGTTTCTATCATTTGTTCCTCAGTGTAAATTAACAGCCATGGCAGTGTGTTGGGTTTCTTTTCCGAAGTCAAGACTTTAAATTTAATTCAATAGCCTAGATTTACAGCTATTCTATATTTCACAAGGCAGAATCAATAATGTGACTGAAGTGAAGAAGATAAAAATTTATGGTATCTTGCAATTTAATGGTTGAAAAGATGCAATTGGAGAGATCATAAATTGTGAAGGAGTTTATGCTTCATTGCTCCTGATTCAGTGCTTGCTGTTAGAACTTGATTTGTGACTATTCACAAGGTGTGATTAATGGTGTGATCGATGCTTGCTTCAGTGCAGTAAAGCAGTTGTAATGCTCTTCATTAGAATAAATAAAATAAATTGACTGAAGCTTTATAAAAACTGTGTAACATTTAAAATCTAAAATGTCAATTTTTTTCCTGTTACAATTTAGGTTTCTTGAGGCAGTTTCCACCTACATCACATCACTCATTGTCATTCTTTTTGGATATTCTAGAAATCCATGTGGGTTCGGGTTAGCTTTATGCAGAGCTCACTGAGAAGGAAAAAAAATAAAAAGTTGAATAGGACTGAGTGGAGCCTAGGATATCTGGTGGCTGTGTTTTGCCATCCTGCAAATGTACATTTATCCTCCTTTGACATGTGAAAGTTTAAAGGAATCAAGGCAGAAAATGACCCTTCCGTATACAGCTTGACTAAAAACAATAAAAATTAATGGTTTTCATTGTTTTTAAATGGGGTGGATGTATGATCGGCACCGTAGCAGAGACGATGAAGATAAAGGGGCATATTTTGAGCAGTATTTCTTTGGTGTGAGAATGTATATTGCATAAGCCAGTGCTGTCTCACACTATGCTCTAACACAGGTAGGGGGATGTGAGAGAACCTGAACAGCCATGAAAGGCAGTGGGATGGAATAATTTTGATATAGTCATTTGAAGAATGAGCTTCAGGAGATACTAACAAGGAATGGTGTTGAGAGGGCCATAGGATGCCTTATAAATGTCAGTTAAGCCCCCCTCAATATATGGATAATTTCAAAGTTTTAAAATGTCCAAACCTAAACATGTAGTGTAAAACCGGGGGAAGGAGGGAATCGTGCTGTGACATTTAGAGCAGTTTGAGCCACACGAGATTTTCCCTATCTGTTTCAGTCCTATTTGTGTTTATCAGTCTTGTTGGGAGATTAATCTGGTAATTAGCAGGAGAGGCTCATGAGGTTTCCGAAGTCTTCCCTTGTTCTGCCATGCATGCATTTCCTGATTTGAATCTGCAAAGAAAATGCCAAATGTAGAGATGCCATTTTTGAGCTGTTGTAGCTATATAAAAAGTAGTGTTTCTACTGTGGCACACACTAGTTAGTCTAGTTGTCATCTCAAATGTTCCAGCTATTCTGCCGCCTCAGGATAGCTCACTTTGTCTTTTTCACAAATGTGGCAGAAATTCAGGTGTTAACCACAGACTTCTCCTAAATCTAACCTTTGGTGAAATGTGACATCATGCAAATAGAGGAGTCTTTCCACTGAAGATGCCTTCCTCAGACTGTTATCTTAGGGTAAAATCCTAGTCACCCACACAAGTAAATGGGCTTTGGGTGGGTGACATACACTGGAATCAGCGTGCATGGCCACCATCCCAGCCCAAGTTGTGGAACACCTGCATAGCTGCTTTATAGCTGCAAACACGGCCACTTGGCAGCCCCAGGAGCGCAGCAGTGACTGAGACTTGCAGTGCTCTCTGGCCGTGGTGTTTTGGTAGTGGATAGGTGTAGCTGCTAAACCCATTGACTTATGCCTCCAGTGCTCCCCTGGCCATAGGCGCTGCTCGTGGAGCACCCACAGGAAAAAAAACAGTGGGTGCTCAGCACCCACCAGCAGCCCCTTGGATCAGCGCCGCACCCTCCCCTGGTGGCTCCACCAATCAGCTCCTTCCCCTCTCATCTACCTCAATCAACTGTTCAGGGATGTGCAGGAGGTGCGGAGGGGGAGGAGTGGGGTCAGGAAGAGGCCAGGGGAGGGAAGAGGTGGGGTGGGAGCAGGGGCTTGGAGGAAGGGGTGGAGTGGGAAAAGGGCCTGGGGCGGAGCAGGGGTCTAGTACCCCTCCCCCCTGGGATCTGAGTAAGTTGGTGCCTATGCCTCTGCCCTTCCATACTGCTGCAGAGAAGGGGCGCAGAGTGCTTCTGCATGGCCTTTCCACAGCCAGGCCTCAGACCATTGGCTCACTACAGTTTGGGCCTTCCATGATCACATAACATGGAGAGGGGCAGGAATTTCCCTTTAATGACTAGAAGTGTTTCCCCTGAATGTATTGGTCTCTGGCTATGGAGGATGGCAATATGTGTAAGCTTTGGGAGAGGAAAATCTTATGGAAAGATATGTTCAGGTCATGCTGCGTTTGACCCAAAAGACAGTTGGCAATGCCTATGGTGGGGAACCTCTACTGCCTGTGTGGCAGGAAGAGTACACCAGTCCTCTGTAGCCTCTCATCTCTGTCCCTTTGTTAAGGAGAGCTGCTCTGAGTCTTTTCCTTTCCTATCGCTACAGGCTTTGGAGGTGGTAATTGCAATAGGAATGCATCTGTAATGAGCTGGCCTTCTCCCCAGGTCCCAAAGCGCCCACTGCTACACTCAGAGTCTCTTTCCAGAGTTTATTTCCCAGTATAGGCAAAGCAACAGTTCCGCAACCCACCCTGGGATACAGCTCCCAGGGTTCTCCCCCCTTTACCTTGTACGGGAACTTCCAGCTGCTCTTGCTTCTTGCAGCTCCCTGGCTCAGAGTAACCCGGTCTTCAACTCCTCCAGGCAAAGGTGCCCCCTTTTAAACCTAATTTGCATCAGCTGACCAGGGACGAGGGGCACTTGCCCTGCTCCCTCTTAGTGACAGCCTGTGACTCTCCTCTCTTTAAGACCTTGCCACCCCTAAGGGAAGCCTTACAGTCGACAACCTAACCAGGGGACAGTCAATAGAGCCTCATTTTTTTGATTTTGAGGTCTTTGCACACAGAGTCTCTAATTCTCCCTCAAGCTTATGAACCATTAAGATCAGGTGGCCCCTTTCTTCCTGAGTCACCTTATGTCCTGCAGCCAGCTGTGCTTTCTGGATTGTCAGCAGCTGCTAGTTGTTCTGGCAGTCCCCCCAGTCCATAAAACAGGTGCTCTCTGAATCCCCTTCCACAAAAAGCACTGCTTTCACCCCGGCCTTTTGCCTGGGCCCCAGCATGCTGATGAGATCCCTTTTGGGCCCCCACAGCCTGCCGTTTGGCCTGCAGTCCTGTCTGGGCTCACACTGCTTGCTGCTCATTCTGTGCCATGAGCTTTTGCTCCCTGATACCCTTCTGCATCTGAAGAGTAGCCAACTCCTCAGTCAAGCACTGCTGTTTCCCACAATCTGTGTCCACCCCAGACTATGGTAATTCTTAGTCCAGTTTTATCGTCTGATTGATGATCTTCTGCTGGAAGGTGTTTACATCCTCTAGTTCTTGTTGATACTCTTTCAGTTGCTCCTGTAAGCTTTGAAGATGACTGAGGACTTCCTCTCAGTCTGTCTCAAGCGGATGGGTGAGGTTCTGTGGCCTGCAATGTGCAGAAGGTCAGACTAGATGATCATGATGGGCCCTTCTGGTCAGGGCTGGCTCCAGGCACCAGCTTTCCAAGCAGGTGCTTGGGGCAGCATTTAGAATGGGGCGGCAGTCCGTGCCCCGCGGTGGCAATTCGGCGGCAACTGTTTGGGCCAGTAAAATTGGTAGAGCCGCCCCTGCTTCTGGTCTTAAAGTTGATGAGTTTATAACTCAAACTTCCTGCTCTCTGCACTCCTTTTCTGATCAACTGTTGGTTTTATCTGTCTTTGGCCACTGATCTGGGTTCACAAGACCTTTCTCGTCTGCCAGCTCTTGTGCTACTTTCCTCTGAATCAGGGCTGGGGAACCCCACTAGTGTCTTCCTAAAAGTACCGGTCATGGAAGATCCTCCACTACCCTGACACATAGCTGATCTCTCCACCCCAGACCCCCTGCTCAACCTCTGTTTTGGAGGTAGAATCATGTTTCCCCATGTAAACATAAGACATGTATGGGGGAGATGCTGATACATCTTCTTTGCCAGCACCCCATTTTCCTGGACAAGGGTGTACCCACATCCTGAGCCCACTAGATCTTCTACAAACAGTCCTCCCCAGTCAAACTGGTACCATGTATGGCTGAGCCCCAGTACCATTCAGAGTGGACTGCAGGCTTCAAGCCTGGTTGTAATAGCAACCTTGGTAATCACACTCTTTTATTAGTCATCCAAATATACCCAGGCCTGCTATATCTGAAGCACATCAGTGGATTGCACTGGCTAGCTCCGGAAGCACTTCCCCCTGTTTGGGCTACTTTGGACCCTTTCCCACGGATAGCTTCCCGACGAATTCCAGATCATGGTATCCTCTTGTTTGGTCTCCCGCAGTGGGACATTCCGAGTGTGCCATGCCATTCAGGTCACACCATTTCAAGCCTCAAAGACTTCTGCCTGTTTACCTGCCTCCCCCACTGGGGCGGGTTGGAATCTCCTTACCTCGCTCTGGGATCCCACTTGGTCCATGATTTTCTCTATGGAGCTATCTCTGAGCATAATCACCAGGCAGTGAAGTCCCATAATCTCTAAGCCACTACCTATGGTTGTACTCCCTCTGGGAATGGTTCAGCCAAAAAGTGGTGCCACTATGTCTCTGGAGTCAATCCCACTTTATCCAAGATGGCAGCCTTTACCACAGGATAGGAGCCTGCCTGCTTGTCACTCGCTGCTCGGGAGGTTGCCTGTACCTTGCCTGTCAGAAATGGTGCTATGCAGGCTGCCCAAGTCGATTCTTCCGAGCTGCTGCACTGGCCACTTACTTGAAAGTACAGAGGAATGCCTCCAGGTCATCCTCTTGCCCCAGCTTCACCAAACCAGAGACCAGTCAGCCCAAACTACCTTCTCCAGTACCAGTTTAATTTCCCAGAGTCCCTTGGCCCAGCCGCTTCTGCAACCACTCTTGTTGTTGGAAGTGAGCCTCTTGCCATGTCTGTGGAGTGGCAAATTGGGCCTCTTGCTCTTTCTGCAGGTGCTCTATCAATTGCAGGAGCACAGTTTGGATCTGTTGCTGCTGTTCCTACTGCCACTGTAGCACAACTGCCTGCTGCTGGTGTGTGGCTGTCTGTTGCCACTGTGCCATTACCAACAGGATGTATCACATACTCCATCTTCACTGATCACCCAAACTGGGGTTGGGTGCCAGTCAGTGCTCAGAGGCTTCAATTTCCCCTGGATTCTGGGGACTGATTTCCTACTCGCATTCTCTGCCACACATTAACAGGCTGGCCTTCTCTCCAGCTCTCAAAGGAAAAGAATTGGCACTCTTCCCATTTTATAGATGGGGAAACTGAGGCATGGAAAGGCACACCATCAGCTGCAGAGCCTTGTTTTTCTGACTCCTAGTCCTGTGCATTGCTCATTGGGCTAAGCTACCTTTCTTGCCAGTGGTGAAAACCATGCCTCTTACACATGGTTTTATTAGCCATACAAGTAGGGCTGGCCAGAAAACAAAAATTCCATTTTGTGAAAAATGTCCAGGTTTAAAAATTTGTTTTCATTCCAATATGGAAGAAAAAACTAAAACATTTTTGTGAGAGAGAGGGAGAGGGACCCACCTCAAAATAGCCAATCATCAAATAGTTAGGTTACTCACCTGAGATGTGGGAAGCCCAAGATCAAGTCCCGGCTTTGCCTGAATCAAGTCTCTATCACACGCAGTCCCTCCTGTTGGAGCTGTTCCACTTTAAATAAATAATTAATATTAATTGGGCCTGAATTGACTGACAGATTGACTGACCATATAGCCTGGTGGTTAGGGAACTCAACTGGGATGTGGGAGACAAGTTCCTGCCCTGAATCAGGTAGAGCAGGGAATTGGTCTGGGATCTCAGGTGAATCCTCTAAACCAACAGGCTATTGGCTGTTCTGTGGCTATTCTCTCTCTCTCTCTCTCATATTTATATATATTCCATTCTGTACATGAGAAACCTTCCTAATGAAAGTTGTCTTGCTGCAAAAATTTTAGTTTTGATGAATTGGCATTTTCCAACAAAAAAAAAAAAGTATCTGAAAAAATTCCCAATCTGTTCTACATGCAAATATAGTACAGTAGAACCTCAGAGTTACGAACACCAGAGTTACGAACCGACCAGTCACACACCTCATTTGGAACTGGAAGTACACAATCAGGCAGCAGCAGAGACAAAAAGAAAACCAACGCAAATACAGTACATTTCTATGTTAAATGTAAACTATTAAAAAAAAAGAAAACAATATTTTTCTTCTGCATAGTAAAGTTTCAAAGCTGTATTAAGTCAATGTTCAGTTGTAAACATTTGAAAGGACACCCATAATGTTTTGTTCAGAGTTACGAACATTTCAGAGTTACATTCCTGAGGTGTTTGTAACTGTGAGGTTCTACTGTACTGGCTATGTCAGCAGTAACTAACAGAGAGTATGTTGAACACCATTACTGAACCTGCTCTTGCTGCTTTTATGGTAGGTGTGGCTGTTAAGAGGGATACCCTTTCTTTTGCTGCTGTTGTAATCTTGAGGTGGGCTGGCAGGTTTACTGCCAGAGTCTATTTCTTTGTTTACCAAGAAAAAGGAGCACAGTTTCAGTCAAAGTGCAGGTGTGGGTAGTCACTGGATTTTTACAGTTCCTGTTTGATAGCCACAGGCCTCATGAAAGAGTCTGCTATTGATACTAGTATATGATCCTGCTGTTACCTTCTGATGAAGTGCTTCTTATCTAAGTGAGCAAATGATTGTAGAAACATGTTTTGTCAGTTTTTTTTTCCAGAAGAACATAACAGCCACAGAAGAGAAAACATCACATCTGTGCTGTAACCCTTACTCCTTTAAAACCCTTCTCTCATGGCTGTGTTTTCAGTGACTGGGAATGTACAGTCCACTTTGCTAGTCCTTGAATTATAGGTGTTTCAGTGGACAACGGAGGCATTCACAAACATGTACATACATATATAGGCATTGGCATTCTGCAGCAGATCAATGGAGCTATTCTAGTCTTATTTTACATCACTGCGTCATTCATGTAGATAAAGAGAACACAACCAGTCTGAATAATAGTGATGATGTGAGGTCTCTTAAGAGGTAGAACCTCACTCCTTTCAGAAAAAAATGCAAATTCTTATTTCTTTAACTGAGCTTTCCTGCACTCCCAAATCTCCAGATAATGAGGTGGAAGAACAGGAAGAAATAAACAGAAAGAGCCCTTATATTTAACCCTAGACTGGCACTCAGATGCCCCAGTGGTGACTGTAGCAAATATGGAGAAAGATTAGATAAACTTTTAAAAGGAGGTAAATTAGAGAGACTCCAGAACAGCCTTTTCCCAGAAATGTGTTTGTACAACTCCCAGCGTACTTCAGTTGAGTAAACATGTTATGTGACTAAACCTAGAAACATTAGTAGTATTGCCGAGGCCAAAAATGACTCATTACTGACCTTGGGAGCAAGTCCTGCTTAGGCTGCTGAAACATGAAATGTATATAACACTCCAGATATTTGGAAAGGAAGTTCTTGGTGTTACCAAAGCTATAATATCTGCTGTGGCCTGACTTTTATTTCAAATTTCTTCTTGGTGTGCAAAGAGTTAAAATGGCTATGCCAAAAATGCCACAGGTTCAGTTTGTCTAAGCATTGTATTCTCAGTGAAAACTGAACGGCAGGCACTAGTGTATGGGCAATGTTGACATTCAAGGATTATAGGAGACAAGTGGAAAAAGTTCATATGAACAACTGCTTTTTGAAGGAATACGAGAGATGGAAAATTTCAGAATAATGGAAAAAGCAGATGGTCACAATAGTAATCCATAACATAGACTCAGAATTTAGAGATGGAAAAAACTTACCCTAGTAATTCACTATTAATCTCTGCAGTATACTTTCTAGTGCTTTAGTTTTAAATGTCCAACGTGATGGGGCTTCTTCTACTACCACTAGGGGGAATTATACATCCTAATATATCTCACTAAACTTTTTCCTAATATTCAGTTTTTCCCTTTCTTAATTTAAAATAATTACTTCTAGTTATACCCCCATTTACCTCACAATTTTTTTCCTTCTGTGGTGTCAACCTCTTTCAAACAGCTGTGGAATACTTTGATCATGTCCTCTCTCTTGTTTCTTAGCCAAACTAGGCACATTACATCTGTCCTCATAAAAATCTCACTAATCTTCTGATAATTTTTGTTGCTTTTCTCCGAATCCACATGAATGTGATAATTGATAATATCTTTCTGGTAATGTGGTGCTTAGAACTGAATGAAATAGTCCAATAGCAGACAAACGAGAGACGGACAGAGAGACACTGTTAGCTCCCTGCTCCAGGGCATGATATATTTGAGTAGCACAGTCCCAAATCACATCAGTCAGACTGGTCATGCCTGTGATATCTACATATGACCTTTCACTAGCATCCACTTTCCCCACCCAAATTCCTAATGATTTCTACCTCCTTGACTCCATACACCCTCCTGCTCAATATCCCTAAGTTAGCAATGAGTTATACAGTATGTGATGCACATATGACAAACTGTTAGAAAGAATATCTTCCCCTCCTTATTATCTCCTTTTGTCTGGTTCTCTGTGTCTGTCTAGTATCTACCACAGTTCCTTCTAGATCCCTCACAGTTCATTAGAAGGTTGCTCAATTTATTAGGAACCAATCATGCATTCATACATTCGTCCATCTGAAGTGCACTTTTAAATGTTAGACTATACACTAATCAAGTTGAACATGATAATGAGAGCACGTTCACATTGTTAAGGTAAATGACCCAATGCACTCAGAGTGAAGACATATTTGAACTACAGTTTGTGCTTTTCATTGGAATATTGAACATTCCTGGAAACGCTTAGAGCCTTGTTTTGTAGCTGCCTTGCAAATGTGTGATTATCATTACACTGCTGGTAGGACACTGGCCATTTCATTGTTGTTTTGTGAGACATTACTAGTTGCCACTATCTGAGGAGGATTCTGTGGTGAATTGTATGTAAGTTGGACTATAAATGCCTCAGTGCTGCACATGTGCACACACATTTCACATTTTTACAAGTAGAAATGTCACAGTGGTGAGTGGTACAGCCCACATGCAGAGATTGGATGCTCGAGGCCTGCGCACATTGAAGTCAGCAGGTGTTTTGCCATTAAATTCATTGCAAACAAGATTGGGGCCTACAGCTGTGTGAAATGAAAAAACAAAAGGGTTGGAAACAAAATATATTGTTAGAAATATTAGGGGCATAGAGCAGGTAGAGTAGGCTGATCAGAAGTTTCTCTTCTTCATGTTGAATAGGACCTGTCCTGGGATAATGATTTGACCATGGGGAAGTGAGATCTCAGAGGCAGATATATCAAATTACAGGGGAGAACATAAAATTGATTTGTGTTAAATAAGGAATTCCTCTCTGGGAGTCTATGTGAACACTGGGCTGCTTAGGAGAGTAATGGGCCTGATCCTGCAGCCCATAGATTGCTCAGGTGAGCAAAAGTGGCAGGATTGGGCCCCCAGGTCTATAATCTTGTGTCAGGAAGCTCAAACAGTTAGGACTTGCACAGTGTGTTCTGTACTTTGGGTGGTTTATTACTGGGCACTTTTCACTTGGAACAATTTCAGGTAAACCCGAGACTGCAGCTGATTGCCTAGTGTCAATAAATTCTAGTACAGAACAGGGACTTAGTACAGTAGTCACTTGTTAGTCCAGGGGTCTGGATGATGCTCTCATTGAGGCTCCATGGCTCCAAGGGGGGCATAGGGAGTTGGGATGGAGGTTTACATAGCTCCTGAGCCATGCAGCCCTGGTCAGGCAGGGCATGTAGGTGCCTTCAACTTAACCAATACTCCTCTGTTCTTACAACAACACCTTGTAAGATAGTAAGGCCAGAAATTTTATCCCTTCATTTTAAAGAAAGCAACTGTACAGGGAGTTAATCTTTATTGTAGACTCAGCCCTTTTGTGACTTTTGAATACAATAGCTACAATGTTTGGTGGCTGGTGGTGATCTTTTTTTTTTTTGCAAATGCTATAATTTACAAGATACTTTCATTGGTTTATATTGTTGTGGCTGTGCCACTTGTATTCTTAACTGGAAATGACATAAGAAAAATAGGCATTGTGCCAAAATTCCTATGGATATTTATATATCAGTAAAATCCAAACTGGAGGAGGCATACAGGACAGCTGTATTTTCTGTGTTCTCAAACAAGCTTAACATGTGAAGGTGATAGGAAGCCAAACCCAGCCTGGAGTCAGTGAGAGGAAGAGGGTGTGGAAGCTGGATGCGGATTGTACATTAATAAATATTAGCTTGCTTGGTTGAGGTGAAAGGATTTGTACAGAGAAGTAAAATAACTTTATTTGTGATATTTCCAAGGAATGGGTCAGTATACAAGGCCCAGATGCTCTTGGCAATGTCCCCTCCCCGGAAAGCCAGCAGCATCCATAGTGAGCAACGGCAGTGCTGTCAGTGAGCCATATTTTCCCACATGGATGGAATGAAGAACAGTTTTATATAAGGGGCTGTGCTGTTCGAGGGGCATGCAGCCCCATTTCCATAGATCAGGGTAAACTGTAGCTCAAGAAGAACTAACATCATTCACTCTCTCTGCCTGCCAATACAGGATTGTTCCCAATAATAAATTTTCTAGTGTTTCTAGATTTAAATGTCCCGAGCAATGGGGCTTCACCACTTTTCTTGGAAGTCTGTCAGAGTCATCTGACTGTCAAAATATTTCCCCTGATAGTCCATTTGCATTTTCCCTCCCTTAATTTCTTCTCAGTAATGTAGCTATCACTTTTCTGTTTACATCTTTCCAATATTTTTAGACTATTATTTCCTCCTTAGTCATTGTTTAGCAAGCTTGACATATTTCGCTTTTTTAAAAAACTATCACATACTATTAAATTTTACCCAGTTTCCCCTGTATTGAGCCCAATAACTTTTATTTGACTTTAAGCGTGTTTTTGAGAAAGACATCAAATCTTGATTTGAAGTCACCAAGAGATTCATGGATCATAAGGTTACAAGGGATCACTGTGATCATCTAGTCTGAGTCTCATAATCCAGGCTATAGGATGTCCCTGAATTAACTCCTGTTTGAAGTAGAGCATATCCGTTAGAAAAACATCCAGGGTACTACTTCTCTTGGTAGTTTGTTCCAATGGTTAATTAACATCACTATTTTAAAAAATGGTGTTCCAATGATTGATTAACATCACTATTTTAAAATTTTTTGTTTGAATTTTTCTGGCTTCAGCTTCCAGCCATTGCTTCTTGTTATGCCTAAAAAGTCCTTTCGTTCCTGGTATTTTCTCCCTGTAAAGATATTTATACATCATAATTATGTCAATTCTCAATCTTCTTTTTGATAAACTAAACAGATTGAGCTCTTTCAATCTCTGATTGGTAAGGTATTTTTTCCATCCCTTGGATCACTTTGGTGGCT
Source organism: Chelonia mydas (assembly GCF_015237465.2). NCBI lineage: Eukaryota > Metazoa > Chordata > Testudines > Cheloniidae > Chelonia > Chelonia mydas. The sequence continues at coordinate 41,100,711 of NC_051251.2, read as the reverse complement.
CAGAATATATTGGGGGAAAATAATCCCTTCCTGACCCTTACACGTGGCTGGCTGAAACCCCAAAGCATGAACTTTTAGGAACATAATACAGAAACCACAAGTGGGCCCAAGGATTGCCAAACCCTGCCTTCTATAGTTGCTTGTCCACATAGATCTTTTTCAGAGCTACTGTTTTCTAGGATCCAGTTCCCCCAACCCCCATTCTGTAGGTATCCCCTGCATTTTGTTCTTAGATGTATGACTTTGCCTTTGGCTCTATTAATACTAATTTTGTTTGACTGGGCCCATCCTACCAAGGGATCCAGATGGCTCCACCAATCTTTGTGTCATCTGCAAATTTTAGCAGCAGATTGTATATTTACTTTCAGATCATTGATTAAAATGTTGACTAGTGTCATTTTGATTCAGATATGTGCCTCATGGGAATTGTAGTTTGGTTGCCTCATGTCCCCACTCTCCTCTATGGTCTTGGTTCTTCAACTGTACTATGTATCTCAGGACACACCCTGGCCAATGACTCCCATGATGCAATTCTTCCTCTCTCCAAGAAAGGAGACTGTTTATCATGGGAGCTGTAGTACCAGGGAGCCCAGCCTATAGAAGAGAATGGGAGCCCAAATCATCTGAACTACAGCTCCTGTGGGGCTCCATGGCAGCATTTCCATATCACAATATTCAGTTCAGCTGAAATTTTTCTGTATTTGAATTTCTGCTGAAAAAGCAAAGGTTTTCCCACTGAAAAACCCACTTTTCAACCAGCTGTACCTTAACCATTGTTGCTGCTCTTCTCTGAACCGCCTGAGATTTGATCATGATGAAAAGGCCAAAGTTGGGTGTCGTTTTCCATTGTGGTTGCACCATAATCATGGATAGTAGTGAAGGCACTTTTACTTCCTTGGTCTATGGTGTTCTTTGTTTATAGCCATGAGCCTATCTTTTTTTCTTTCCTGCCATTTGTATTGCTAACTCAAGTGTAATTTGCTGTTTGCTATCTCCATCAGCACTTCTTCAGTGTTACTACTTTCCATTTTCTCTCTCCTATTGAATGCATGGTTCAGCATTATTTCATATTTGCCCAGATATTGTAGCTTGCATTTTTCTAAATATGAGTCAACAGTGTAACACCGTTGCGCAAAAAAAAAAAAAAATCAAACATCATTCTGGGATGTATTAGCAGGAGTGCTGTAAGCAAGACATGAGAAGCAATTCTTCTGCTCTACTCCACGTGGGTGTAGGCCTCAACTGGAGTATTATGTCCAGTTCTGGGTGCCACATTTCAGAAAAGATGTGGACAAATTGGAGAAAATCCAGAGAAGAACAACAAAAACGATTAAAGGTCTAGGAAACATGACCTATGAGGGAAGATTGAAAAAATTGGGTTTGTTTAGTCTGGAGAAGAGAAGACTAAGAAGGGGACATAACCATTTCACGTACATAAAAGTTGTTACAAGGAGAAGGGAGAAAAATGGTTTTCCTTAACCTCTGAGGATAGGACAAGAAGCAATGGGCTTAAATTTCAGCAAGGATGGTTTAGGTTGGACATTAGGAAAAACTTCCTGACTGTCAGGGTAGTTAAGCACTGGAATAAATTGCCTAGGGAGGTTGTGGAATCTCCATCATTGGAGAGTTTTAAGAGCAGGTTACATAAACACCTGTCAGGAATGGTCTAGATAATATTTAGTCGTGCCATGAGTGCAGGGGACTTGACTAGATGACCTCTCGAAGTCCCTTCCAGTCCTATGATTCTGTGATTGTTTAAGAGGTATCCTTATCCCTGGAGTTCAGTTCATAGATTCGCCAGTCACTACTCCATTGTCACAGTTTCTATATCAGATGCCCATTTTGGTAGAGCTGTTCCATAATCATTATTCAGACAGGTACTCCAATCTCTTCCCTCCTTGAGGGGCAACTGCAAGTCGCTTACCTACAGTAGGATCCATGTGGAAGAGTGCTCACAACAAAAAGAGGTTACTTACTTTCTTGTATCTGGTGTTCTTTGAGATGCTTTGTCCACATGGATGCCATGACTTGCCCTCCTTCCCCAATGATATTGAACCTTTATCTGGATTTCTGTGTTAGTTAAGGAACTATATGGCAGTTGGGGCTGCTCTGCCTTTTATACCCACACTGTAAGGGCATGAAGGTATACAAGAGGGTGCTGGCTAAAAGATTCTGGGGTTGGCTGCACCAGGTGAGTGCTCCTGCAGTGGGATCCTTGTGATTCTAGAAGAAATCCAGCTGCTGTAAAGTTAATACTTTTGGGTTTTTTTGTGTGCTATTTCTCCACACTTGGTTTATATCCATCCATTTTTCTTCCTTGTTTTGCTTTATTCTGCTTTTTGTATTTTCTCACTTCCTCTTCCTGTTATATATCACTAGAGCAGAGCCTTAATCAAAAAATCTCTGCAGTTTGGGGAATGTTGAAAATCCAGTCCAGAATTTAGCAATTGGAGCACATCTTTAAAGTTTTCTTGCATGTGCCCTTTGTCTTTTTTCGCCACTTTTTAAAAATTGTTTAACTTCATAACAGCCTTTAAGATCTCCTTCCAACACCTTTTATCTGCAGGGGTTTTTCAGTCTACTTTTCCACTTAAACTTAGAACAAAGCATTCCAAGTTCCCCACCCTCTTTTTCCTTTGCCTTTTCTTGTAGTTAGCTCTCCTGCAGTTCCTTATTGCTAGGCCTGACAGCTCAGTTGAAGAAAAATGGCAGTACTGCAGGGCATGATAAGTGCAAAGGTTTGTGGCGAGGAAAATTGTGCTGTAATGTTACATTAGTCTCCTTGCTTGATGAATAGAATATACTGGTTGCTGGACAGGAGCTTTGTTCTGAAAGGTCAGGGTGGCTCAGAGTCTGCATTAACATTGGTTGGGTTGTGATAAAATATGGATTTTAATACTTAATAAAAATATTTGTTTGTTATGTGGGCTGTGTAAAATGTATGATGTCCTTACCAAAGTGGTATAATTAATAGTTTTTTTGTTCAATGGCCAAACCTGGGGAGAAAAGACATGTTGACCCAAAACAACTCTTTTTTTGAATTTTTTGATAAAACAAAAAAGTCAAAAGAATTTTGTTTCATTTTGTTTGTGAGGTATTTTTGCCTTTAAAAATAAAATTTAAACAAATTCTGAATGAAAAATCATCTTGAATATAAAAATCAAAACGTTTTGTTTGGAAAATTTAGATTTTTTTTAGTCACAATTTGGCACAAATTCACTAAATGCTTTGATCAACCAGTATATGCATTTTTTGGCTACACAAGTTTTGTCTGAAAAATTTCACTTAGCTCTAGTCCTTATCTATTAATTTCTTTGCTTTTTAAGTTACTTGAGTTTTGAAAATGATGTCATACTACAGGTCAGAACATTGTTGGCTCTTAGCAGATTTAATGGGTTTTGAAACCAAATGTTTTAATTTTGTAATTTCCCAAAGTTTATTGATTGTTTAGTTTGTTTTAAACATCTTTTATGGTTTTATTTTGTGTAGTCCTAGAAGATGTAGTCTTTACCACGAATAAGATTAGAGTTCTGTTCAAAACTCTGCTACAAACTTCCTACAAAGTATGATCTTTGACAAATCATTTAAGCCTGTGTTCCTCAGTTACCCCATCTGGACACTGCTAGTGGAGGATTTTGGAGGGAAAGATGGGAGGAGAAGTAATTTTACTGGAGGATGGAGTTTCTTTTCACTTTTGAAAATAGTCAGTTGAGAGACTGATGATGAAAATATTTTTGTCATCTTATTTTGGGTGGGTTGTTTTTGGCTCCTCAGTCAGTTTCATTGACAGAGATAGAAACATGGTCCTTTATGTTCAGAGTAAACATGGCAAATTTTAGGTCAAGCCAAAGCTATAAAGAGAAAAAGATTTGTACAATGGAAGGTGATTACAGCCTTCATTAAGAAAAGTCTACCATTTCTCCATGTTAAAATACTTTGTGCTTATCTAGCACCTTACACACAAGGATCTCAAATAAAAGACGGTAATTAAGCCTTGCAACATCCCTGTCAAGTAGCTATTCAGTATCTATTATGCTTGTGGGTAAACTGAGACACAGAGAGGTTAACTGACTAAGGGCAGGTCTACACTTAAAATGCTGCAGCGCTTCAGTGATGGTGTTACTATGCCGACGGGAGAGCTTCTCCTGTCAACCTTGCTACCGCCTCTCGCTGAAGTCGGTATAACTGCGTCGCTCAGGGTGTGGATTTTTCACACCCCTGAGCGACATAGTTATACCCATGTAAGTTTATAGTATAGACCTGGCCTTTCTCAAGAACACATTTCTCTCTTAATGGCAGATGCAAGAAAAGAACTCAGAAACCCTGTTTCCCATTAGACATGCTGTTTTATGCCTAAGCAGTGCTGTTTTAGCACTCGTGACCTTTCGACTCATGACTTGTGTTAATATGTTGCATATGCACAGCCAGACAGTTGGAACACAACTGAAGGTGTGGGATTTATTCAATATGAAAAACACATCACAACTATACATTTTTCTATCTGCCTCCTCCAGTTCACAGGTTTGTATAAATAATGGTGCATTACAGGCCCTATATTTTATTTTTTATTTGGAGCCTTGTAGAGAGAAATCTTTTTTTTCTCCACCACTCACTAGATTCTAATTTTATCTGCTATAGAAGCTGACTTCATACTTCATTTCTGCCAACGATATGGCTATTTTGTACAGTGTGAATGAAGTACCTGGTGTGATAAATATTAAAGTATATCTGCAATTTCATTTTCAAAAGAAATTGGTGCTTTTCTGAGAATGAAACTATTGCTACAGAATTTACTCAGTTTCCCAATTTTAATTCTGATCTTCTTGGATAGTATTTCATTCCAACTAGCTGGTAAGGCAATTCAACATCATTTTTTTTCATTTATATCCATGTTATATTATTTCAACATAATCATACAGTAGTGGAATGAGTTATGTTTTTAGCATGCCATTTATATTTGAAAATGTGTGTATAGATATTGCAATAATTTTAATATTATATTTCACTATCTTACCAATGTCAGGAAAATGTAGTATCCTACTACATTGAGTTATAAACGCCATATAATGTAATCTTACTAGACTATTTAATTTCTGATCTTTGCTTAGTGTTAATTTCTGATCTTTGCTTAGTGTTTAAAAATAATTCGCTGTTGTTACAAAATTAAGATTATGATAAATATAAATTCTGCTGTATATTTCCACTTGTTTAATCTTGCATATTAATTCACTTATCACTACACTGGAGTATTAAAAACAAACTCTTTGATTTATAGTCGTGTTTAAACTCTTTTAACTGCATAACATACATCTTTTCTTTGTCTCTAACACACACATGCCTTGAGTTTTTTCTTTGCAAGTAGACTGTCTTGATTCATTCTCCTGGGACAGTTTGCCTGAGATGTTCTGTGGATTTACTTTTGGAGAAGGGGAAGCCAATTATGCTAATCGGAAATCCTGGGGTTGGAAAAGCAGTCCTTGTGTCCGACAAGGTTACCAAGCTATCAGAAGGTTACATGGTGGCCAAAGTCCCTTTCATTTTCTACACAACATCTGCTATGCTTCAGCGTACTTAATTGTAACTGTTCTCCACTCCTAGGACCTGATTCTCCTCTCACTTAACCTCTCTCTTTACCAGTGTGACTCGATTCATTTCGATAGCATTACTATTGATTAGCACTGGTTTAAGGGAGACGAGAATCAGGCCTTAAAATTGTAAGCCCTGTGTCATTTATTTATCATAAGGACACACGCACATTCAGTTTGTGCGTAACCAACCCAAATAGCTCAGTTAATGGTTGACAGTAACTCTCCAAAAGAAATGTTGTCCTTTCTAGTGGAAGAGTTCACATAATGTTTACCATTTCCTTTTCCAAGCTAGACGTGGTATTCATGTAGCAAATCACTAATTTAATGATGAATAACTATCTTTCACTATTGAAAATGTTGTGCATGAAGTATTAGATTTTTATAGTATACAGCAGGAGAGTGAGCTTGCAAGTAAAGGAATGCTATTAGTCGAGGCTCAATACCTGATGTAAAATTGTTAAACTCTGGTGGAAAATGGCCTGATTCCAAAAGTTTATTTTTTACCACCTTTATTGTAATAGAGAATTTGAAAAATACAGCCACTATTTATGTAGGTTCTACAATATTTTGCACTATGCTACAACGGAGCCAGCAGAAAGAGCACCAGTTCATGAAAAAATCCTCTGTAAGTGATATTCTGCTATTGCTGATGATGTGCAACCAAAGAATTAACCAAAAGAAAAATGAAAAACAAGGGCTAAAAGAGACTAGGTGGCTCAGAGATTGGCAATGGGATAAGGAGCATTTAACTTCCAGGTCATTGGTTCAAATTGATAATGTGAACAAATCATTACCTGACCATTCCATTACCTATGAAAAATGAATTGAAGCCCTTAGTTAAGTTTCTAAGATATGTGTCTGAATCACAGAAGCTTTGGTACCCATGCAGGCAGACTGAGCAAAGAGGGCAGAGGTATAGTGTGTATATATAGACTGAACTAGACTCTCCACCCTAGCAGAGGTCCTCCCAGGTCACTGTGCGGAAAACATGAGCTCCCTCTGCCTGTATGGTACCAAGTCTGCAATTCTGTGACTGACAAAGCGAAGAAGGCTTCATTCTTAAAAGCTGTCAGGCAGTCATCTACTCTCTACTAGCCCTAAATTCACTTAAAATAAATGTAGGGAACTAAAGGGAGAAGTGCAAAATGGTAACCTTGTTGGGCAACATTTTATTTCAAAATTTTAAGAGACTGTTTAAAACAATGGAGAATATAAATAAACTGTAAACTATATGAAGTACTTGAGACTCCCTTTTAAGTTTATTTAACGGTTTGTCATAATTTCTTCTGTTGTGGTAACCATCAGATATTAAAAATGAACAGTAGTAACAACAGTCTGTGTCCATAAATAAAAGAGTGATACCTGATTAGGTTTTCTGGTTTAAAGGAGGGATGTATGGAATGCAATTCGTCTAAATTATTATCCAAAGAGCAACATTTGGACCCTTAACCTGCAAACACTTCAGCAGGCGCTTCACTTTAAGGACATGAGCTGTCCGGTGGGAGGATTCATGTACTTAAAGTGAAGCACCTGGTCAAGTGTTTGTAAGCATGAGGCCTTCTGCTATACAAATGCCTCAACATTTATCCTCTCACAACATTTCTTCCATTGATAGGTGTTCTCAAAAGACCCTTGGAAAAGAAAGCTAGAAGAAATTATTCTCTCCCAGGTGCTAAAATAATTATTTAATTGATGATCTTAATGTGCCTGAGGTTGATGCCTATAGTACTGTCCAACCTCATGCTCTAATTACACAACCTCTTGACTACAGTTGCTGGCAAAAAATTTTAAAGTTGTCAGTGTTACTGATATTTATTTGAAGAGCTCCTATTACAGCAAGTAACTCAGATCCTGATTTTATATCCAAAGGGCCAGATCTTTGAACCAGTGTGCAACCTGTGTGAAGTTGAGCATTTGGGATCTCCATGAAAGCACACCCCCACCCCCACCCCCAGCATGTATCCTCCTAAATTTGTGGAAGGCCAAGAGCTGTCTGTGTGGCAACATAGCTGTACCATAGCTGTGCTGTAAGGGAAACTCCTAGAACCATCCTTCCTGCATGGAGAGGGGCTGTGGGAAAGCAAATTAAATCTTAGGCTGCATTAAAATTTCTGTGATTACCTTGCTGCAGGTATCCCTGTCATGCTCCCTCTCCATGTACAGACTGTGAGACTCCTAGTGATCTCTCTGGTGATCTGGAGGCAGGGATGTGAAGGCAACTGACTTCTCCATGGGAGAGGTGGTAGGTCTGTGTGCAGAGGAGAAGCTCTGTGGGGAATCTTGTGGAGATTATTTCCCTCCATTTCACAGAAATGTTTTGTAAAAGGCTGGTGAAATCATCTCACAGACGGGGCTTGTATTCTTGGCATGAACACAGGAGTTTGTGTCTCACTGTGGTGATTGCTGGTTTTAGTTTAGATGGCTGCATTTCTAAATTTTGTCTACTATCTCTGGGGTTGTGGCAATGAGTGTGTCTGATAGGAGCTTAATGGTGTGGGCCCAGAAAGAAATACAGGCTAGGAGGGAAAAATGCATAGTGGAAGCTAGAGATTAATCCTATTTTTCCGAGGATTCCATGTTTGTTTCAGTTAATTTTGCATTTTCGGAACATGCAATCTTTTTAGAAAAAGAGCTATTGAAAGTAAAAGAAAGACCCCAAATAAACTTCTCTCTTATTGATGCTCCTGGACAATAAGAATACAGAAGTGTTACTGCTTGTGCAGAATGCTTTGTAGGAAATTAAACTACAGAACTTTCATCTTATTTCTATACTAGGCAACTTCCACCAGCTACCAGGATAGCCCAGAAAGTGCTGTATTATAACTAGCATAACCAAGACACACAATGTGCGCAGTGTATCCTGCCCAATCATATAATGAGTAAATATCATTGGACTGGGGCTTCTATTTCTATCCAGTATTACTGACCATCTGTAATCCTGCCCAATGTCAGTCCAGTGTACGCCCACACAGCTCAGTTAAAATAAAGGACTAAATACTGTACAGTACTTTATTGATCTTAAAATGATAGTGTTCCCTTTGGAGATACAGAATATTTAAAGGAGATATTTACATTTAGAGATCCATAAAATGTCAGATTTACAATTTTTGATGAAAAAGAATGGTCTGCCGTAAGGATGAGCACATTTTAAAATTTTCTTACAAAAAGTATTGAACCCAACAGAAGTCGTCTTATGACGATGTCTTATTTCTGGCTGCACTGAGGTTTCTTGTGAGGTATCTGTTCAACATGTTGTCTGTCTATCAGCAATCTATTAGGCAGCAGATTCTGTCTGTGTCATCTGCTCCCCTGGGTCCACTGATAAATACATTTGAAGCTGGGGTGAAGCCATGCTCATTTTTATGCTGGACTCTAGCTTCTCCCAGCTATTTGTATCATTTTGTTCTCTGTACCAAAAAATGTATCTGGGAAGAGTCTGTTTTTGACATTCAGGATGTAGAAATCATCACTTTTCATCACATGCAGACTTAACATTAAAAGTCAACTCAAAGTTTTGATTTGTTAATTTGAGGGCACACAACATGCTGGGTACAATGGGACAGCTTGAGTGTGACCGTTCTGTTCCATCCTTCTGTTGCTACTGTAAATATGCAGCAAAACTACTACCAATATTTTCATGAAAAATGTGCCTCCTACAAATCGGATTGATAAACATGAAATATTTCCCCTCCACTTATGTCATTTTCCATGTAGATGCGCTTTATACTCGTCTAAACCTAGCACCTTATGCATCTATGGCAACAGAGATATCCTTCTGTGTTTCACATACTCTCCATTTTTTGACAGAAATTTCATTGGGAAGTCAATGATGGTAATATTTCCCACTTTTATAGCAACTTTCATCCAAAGATCTCAAGGCATTTTATATAATCATGGTGCGGCAGTCATGAAATCCTTCTCAGTCCTTTATCAAAACTACAGACCTCAGTGTGTTTTTTGTCTGAACATGGATTCAGGGTTAGACTGGACAAAGTAAACCACACAACATCCTTGTGAATTGGGCAAATATGATCAGATCTAGTTTTACAATAGGTAAGCAAGGATCCAAAGAAGCTAAATAAATTGCACAAGGTCATAGTACAGCAGTGGCATACCTCAAGTCAGCTCTTAGAACAGAACCCAAGAGTTGAGTGCTATAAGGACTATATAATAGTCCCTTTTGAAAGGACACTTACAAAACTTTGGTACATTACTGAAAAGGATATCTGTTCTCCACTGTAAGAGAAAATGTTGGAATTAGGCCAACCATATGAGGATCTCTCCCCTGTAGGTGGATAAGGTAGCATGGCAATTTTGAAATGCCTGGCGAGTAGAAGAGATTTGTGACATAGCTGGGTACAATCCAGACTAATGAGCAGCTATGTCATCCCTTTCCTGCAACCCTGGGTGCCTTGCAATGACTTCCTGAAGTAGCTCCCACCTGAGCCACTCACAAACAGCCTTCCAGCATGCATGCCACACCCTGAGTGTCTGTGTCTAACTGCAGCCTGCCAGCCACACCTGGGTTTCACTCTGGCTCTCACCAGCCTCGGTTATACTACAGGGTGACCCCAACACGACACTCAGTCTTAGATTTCCCCCCAGAAATGTATGTCCTGTACTGCCCAGCCCTATCTTGGACAGTACAAATTATATTAAATCCATTATTCGTAAAATATGTCAGCTCATTATCTCAAATAGTTATTCAGAGACTTCAGTTTAAACACACTGGATTAGACAAAACAGCAAAACAAGTTTATACAAGTGAGTACAAGTAATGAGGCATAAAAGTCAGAAATAGTTACAAGAAAAACAAAGATAAGATGTTTTACTAATACTGAACTTAAACTATATCAGATCCAAACAAAGTTTCTTACCATGTTTTCAGCTGTCTTACTGACCAAATCCGGTAGGGCAGGACCCCTCCTCCAGAGTCCAACAAATGCTTCCTTTGTCACTTCAGGTGCAGTGAATGCAATGGGCTGGGGGAGAGAGAGGTGTCCCTTGGGATGTTTGTCCCTCCTTTGGATCGTTTCAGTCCCTTCTCTTTAAAGCCATTTTCAGTCGGGCACTAGGAGACAAAAAAGAGTCACTGTGGAAGAATATTCCCTGCTGGTTTTTTCTCACTTGGTTGAACTTTCTGTCTTTCCTTCCCTGCTTGATGACTTTGTTTACTGTTTAAACGCAAATTAAGCAGAGTACACATTCCTTTGTTTAGGACAGACCTGTTTGCCAGCTTCTGTTTGGGCAGAGTGGTAGGGTTTGGAACATCATACAGGGAAATCTTATAACTTTACATATGATGTTGCCACACACATTGTATCAGGATGATACTGACCATCAAGTTGAGTTTTCAAATGTTACCTTACAAGACATGCCTTGTACAAAACTTACTACAATGGGGTGTAGGGTGTGTACCCGGGGGTACATTCTGTCACAAGATGGCATGGCACATACATATCAGCTCTCATTCTGTGCACCCATAGTTCTGATTCTCACCAAGCACCAAGTGCTAATTGTTGCTGGCTCATGCTTCTTTGCCTGGAGTTGGGATGTTTAACACTATTGCAGCCCTTTTTTTTGGAGTGGCTGACAGCTGTTTTTTTCCCCCTACTTGATGGTTATTTTAAATCTGCCAATATAATTTGGTGAGAGGAGGCCACATTTGGAGCCTGTCAACCTTGACAGTGTTCCTTAAAAAGATTCAAATGGTGTGTAAGGGAGTTTTAACAAAGGAGGGTTTTTTCAGTTCTTTTAACACAGGGCTACATAATCAGCCTTTCTTGTAGCAGCATTCAGTGTGAACATCTGTCAATAGAAATCTCAAACGGTGAATATACAATTGAACTTTATTATCCCTTTGTTATTTTGTAACTACATAGGTATGACAGACAAACTGATTTTAAAAGAAATCCACAATTGTCAGTATGTCATATGCCTGAATCTTACTGCTGGAAGTTTTTCAGTACATCAGCGTCTTCAGGGAGGTGCTGTAAGTGCCACACTTCGTTAAAACATGTTTCCTTTCAGTGAGTAAATGTTTCTCATTTGAGCTATTTTAATTTGAGCGTGAAAGGTTTAAACTTTTTATTACATGCTTGCAAAGCTGTCATGTAGAACTAGCTCTTGCACTGCACAAGTGTGGATTGACAAACATATAAGCACCAGATAAAAGGTGATGAGCGGGCTGGGGAACACAGGGAAACCTGATCCTGCTTTAATGAAAGCAGCTTTCAAGGTATCCCCACCTCGTAGCAGAAATAAGGCCACAGCGATAAGCATTTGTTTAGCATGATGAGGATCATGTTCAAGACGTTATCTGAAGCGTTCAGCACAAGCTCTGCTGTTTGGACCCTACAGAGAGTAAGAGAGAGAACTGCTAAGGGCATGGCTACACTAGAGCGTTTACAGCAGCGAGGTTGCACCGATGTAGCTGCGCCGCTATAAGCTCTCTAATGTAGCCGCTCTAAGCCAGTGGGAGAGTGCTGTCCCCTCGGCTTAATGACTCCAGCCTCTGTGAGTATCAGAAGCTGTGTCGGCAGTGGCACTGTCCACACCAGCACTCACGTTGCTCAGGGGGTGGTTTATTCACACTCCTGAGCAACATAAGTTATGCTGACAGAAGCTGTAGTGTAGATGTATCCCAGCTTACTTCTGCTGAGCATGGAGAACTCTTTGTTTGCCTTGCCTGCCTTTGGGTTTTAAACTGCTGCCCATCACAGTAGTATCTGAGCACCTTCCACATAAAACCAATGGGGCAACAGTGACGTCCCTAGTAGACTTCATGAAGTCTCTGGCACTTTTCCTTTTTCAGGGTAAAAACTCTGCTCGGGGCAAAGCTTTTGTTTTTAAGATTGGTAATTTACTTTTGTTAGGGCATTGGTTGTTTGTGGTTAGTTTCAGGATTGTGCATTGGCTTGGTTTTTTAGTTGGTTGGGGTGTATTAGGTCAAAGGGGCTGTCAATGTTGTGAGGATCTTTCCTATGGTGAAAAGGTCTTTTTTATCCCTTGTAGTTAACATCACACCTGGGCATAGTTTCCACTTGTACTTATGTTGAAGCATCAATCTTGATGGTCACCATGCAGGGACTTGCACTCCTAATTTCTTCAGCTCTTGGCTGGACTCAGCAGTTCTTCCTCAAAAACGCAGGTCCTCCTGACTGCTGTTTCCTCAAGCCTCTTCTTCTTAAGGTTTCTGCTCCTGCCTCTCACTGAAGGTAGCTCCTGACAGGATTCTGAGTCCCCTCTGGATACCCTGCATCCCTTTGTCTTTCTCCTTCTCACTGATCGCACATGCTCCCTTTTATAGAGAATCCTGCCCCCTGGCTGCTATCCAGTAATCCTGCTCACCTGACCAAACACACACTGTCCCATACACAAATCCATCACAAGGGGATGGATAACAAAATACAGGCGGAGACGAGTCCAGCTCCCTAGAAGGGCCAGTCTACCCTCTGATAGTGTATTTGTGTGTGCAAGCAGCTGTATGTGTCAGCAGATTTTGAAATTTCACACCTATCCACCCATTTGCACATGGTATTACTGAAATTACAAACTCAAATTACTATTTGCTGTGCATGTAGATTGAATAATTGACATGCAGAAAGGTACATAGGTGCACCATTAACTAATTTGCACATGCAAATGATTGTTTCCATACAGATGTTTGTGGGCTGACCTATTGCACTCTTTTTTGAAAATCTGGTATTTAAAATGGGATTACAGTCTGCAAAGTGGCTCTAAAATAACACCGTGGAGCTCTATAGTTATTCTCTCTGTGATTGTTCTAAGTTATGCTCTTCTAACTTACACTGGATGCTAACAGCCTCAGAGGTCTGTTGTGACAACTGAGGGTTACAGAGGCATAGAGATACCACCCCAGCTGTAGGAAGGGGGCATGGGAATGGCTATATCAATTCTACACCATCCAAGGCCCTCCTTGGACCGGGAAGATCTTACAATAGACAGTTTTCAGGTTGTCTTCTGCTAACAGAGTGACATAAAGCAACTTTACTGAATTTAAGAAGTGAGTCCTTATTTCTGATGGCAGGATTTATGCCTTGGGCTCTCTTCTTACACTTCTCAATACCCAGCTGGATACTGTGAATTTTGCTTAACAGCGTTTACCTTATGCTATGTGATATTCCCATCAGAGGCAGACATTTTATCTCAATAGTCCCAATACATGTTATGCTTGGAGATGCATGGACTATATGGGGGGAGGGAGCGGGGGGCATCTAACTAGAATTACCTTCCCAGCAGTTGTAAGTTGAGGTGTTTTCTGTTTCTCCTTTGAGCTTGTCAAGTTTTGGTTTGGAAATGAATAACTGAGAAATATTTACTCCCAAATCCTCTTCCTCTGGTGCTCCTTTCTTTCACTAAGCAGAAGCAGTCAGAATCCCAGAAATATATGTCCTAGTATACTTTGAGCTGCATCTGAAAAACCCTGCTACACATTCTTGTGTTTTTTCTGAACACTTTTGTGGCTATTGGGCCCTTGTTAAAAAAAAAAAAGACTATAATTATATCGATAAGAGCTATTAGTGTTTGTTATAATAAAATAAATCATCAATATAATGTCCTTCCTAAGAATTACAGCCTCTCCTTCCTGCCACTACACTGTTGTGCTAGGGTGTTATCTGCATTCTTATGTCTGGCATTTGCAATTTTTGATGGCCTTCAGTCCTCAAACTATCCCTACTCCATGTGCGTACATTAAATAAACCTAGATTAGCAAGCATTTTGGAGATAAAACGGAGCTAGTGTAGTGCAAAGGACTGCACTTCCCTAAGGTCAGGCTCATTTGATAGGTTAAATACTAACTTGATAGTAATTATGATCTCCATAGAGTGAAACAAGGAGAGAATAAGATATTTAATACCGTGTGCATTGGCTATGAAAACCTTTTCAACTCTTGCTTTCATCCTTAAGGTTTTCAGTTTTATTAAAAATATATTGGTGTATTTTTAAAGAAATAATGACCCTTTTCTCCATTCACGTTTTTCTTTTCGTTCAGAAACTTTTCTCTGTGTTTACTCTCCACTTCCCAAGGATGGATGCTCTAGCTACCATCTACAGCAGCATCATAAATATCCATTTCCAGCACTGGGGCTTCTGTTACAGTGTACTGAAATCTATCAGCACACTCACACAAGCTGCACTTTGTCTGCATCAGAAAATGGCCCAGAATTTCCTACCCACAGCTATTAGATTCCATTATCTTTTTAATTTAAGAGGTGCTTCCTACCTACACATATTCCAGCCAACACAGTTTCCTCTGCTATGTATAGGATCAGACCAATCAACCTTTTCCTCCACCATGCATTGTAAATGTTTATAAGATTTATGTTACTCTTCTTAAAGTCTCTAGTCAAACTGAGCTGAGGATTGCCCTCACATAAATACATACACATAACCCCTGTTAACGCCAAAAGGAGTTGATGATCTCCAAAATATTTTGCAATAGGGTTCCCTTATGTTGACACACAAGCCTTGGAAAATAGTTCAGCATCCGGAGTCCAAATCAATTGAAAGATATGGAGGATGCAAGAGTTTCATCCTGGGAGATGAGGAGATACACCCCCACCAGAGAGAGAAAGGGATGTAAAGATACCAGTAGAATAGTTTTATCCACGTTCCACACACTGCTGTGCCTGAGTAAACCAGGATTTAAACTCTTTATGCAACCTTAGAAGAGTAATTTTTTTGTTTTTTCAATTGTACTGCAGCCCAGTGCTTGTTTAATAATGGACACACCCTTATTCACAGCATCAGAAGTTTGTGATTAAAAGTCTAATACAGGATAGTTACCTATGTAGGTATATGCAGTACACCAAGCTTTTGTCAGCCATGAAAACTATCATATGATGAAAAGAGGTTCACATTCCAGACCTTCTCTAAACTGAATTTTAAACCCCATTGCCGTGGGGTGCCATGCTCAGGGCCAGAGCACTTCCTTCTGACTCCCTCTGGGGATTAGCTCTGCCAGTCCAACACCCCTCCTGTCATTACTCACTCCATCACTCTCTATCTCGCTTTCTCGCTCTCTCAGGACTCAACTGCTCCTGCTTTATGCTTGTCCCCCAGCAAGGTCATTGCAGTCCTCTCTTTGCAGGATATCAAAGTCTCTGGGAACCCAGGCAATCTTTCCTCTCCCTTCCCTTTAACAATACCACTGTCCAGTGGCTGGTAGGGGAACCCAGGCCTGTCCTCTATGTGGGGCTCCAGCCCAGCAGAGGTATTAGGGGTTTATGGGGTCCTGGGCCAGAGTACATGGGGCCCCATCCCACCTCTTCCGCCTGCAGTTCCCCCTGACTGCCTCTGGCCCTCCTGTTGGGGAAATGGGGTCAGGGCACAGGGGCTTGCCCCCTCCCTGGCAGGAGTGCTTGGTGGGCACCCATTTTTCCAGGGGCCCCCCAATTGGCCAGGGACCCTGGGCACAAGCCCCAATGGCCTAGTGGCAAATCCGCCACTGCAGCCTAGGGACCATACAACAAGCAGTCAAGGTCTGCTCAGTCTTACTGCTAGATCCCTGAGCTACTTCCTCCCTTACTGTCTCTCACCTTGATAGTGACTGCAGTTTCTCTCTCTCTCTCTCTCTCTGCAGCCCCCTTCTACTCTCAGCTCCTGGGCGTTATTTAGGCCCCTCCTGTTCCTGTCTAGCTGACCATTATCTCTAATTCATCCCTGTTCCCTGGCTTCTCCTCCAGGGGCAGCCTAGGGGGCTAATTAGCCCACCTGCCACCTTAACCCCTTCAGGTCTTGTGTGTGGTGGACATGCCATCACTTCCCTGTTATAGTCTGCTCCTACCTCCGCTCTTTGTAATCGCTGTACATGGCCATGTCCTCAGGGTGTTCAGGGACAACATTACACTGCACATTTCTTCAGGGTGAATCTCATGAGGAATGATTTTGCCAGGCACTGAGCATCTCCTAAGATTTCCATTGATGTCAGGGGGAGAGGAGGGCTCTCATGCCCTCTAAGAAGGATCTTGGCACCTTGCAAGACCTAGTTCAAGTGAAGCAGTGTCAGTTTGTACCCACAAGTTAGAATGCCCCACCCATTAGCTAGCTGTCTTGGCAGGAACTTTCAAGAGACCAAGTTTTCTCCTGAGATTTCTAATGCTGCCTGAGCTGTGCTGGAAGCAAAAAGCACAATGAGGCATGGAAATAAAAATGAATGAGAGTACATAGTGTTTGATTCTCAAAATGGGGGAAAGGGTTTGTCGCAGAGGAAGAAGAGTGTTCCTATTTTATTTTCAAGGTGGTTTCCCTCCCTTTATCCTACCACTATTTATTGAAGTGAGAACCTTTTTGGTATTGTGGGTCAGGTTTATCGGAGGCTAGAAAGAGTGTGAGGCAGCATGTAGGGAGTCTGCCGGAGTGCGAAGGAGGTCAGCAATTTGGGCAGCCTGAGCAGAGCGGGCAGTAGCACATGCGGTTGATAGTGTGACTTTTATTTACAGGTATTTAGGCACCTGACTTCTATTGATGTCAATGGGAGTTAGTGCTTAAACAGCATTGAGGATCTGGCCCTTATACCATTTCTGGTCTGTTACTGGTTGTCTGTAGCTTTTGTGGTCTATTTCACATTTGCAAAGCCAAGGTCCCTGACACCTGCTTTTTCTGCATCCTGTTTAGATGCAGAAAGTGCTGGATGTTAGTTTTTGAGATCGCCTAGTACAACTGGATGAAAAGGTCACCAAAGAAGGAAAAAATTTCCCAAGAAACTCCCCTGATGTCAAAAAATGCCCAGATAGGTTCCTAATCGCTCCTCACACCAGGTGTAGAATTCTGGGCTTAAATAAGTGAGCTGGGATTAACATGTCCCTGAATGAGAGAGTTAGGGAAGGTATGGTTACATGAGCCACCTGCTTCACGCTCTCAAGACGTAGTCTGACATGCCAGGGTGACACCATAGTGTTAGCTGCCCAAAGTCAAGGTGTTGTGTGCATTAGCACTATGTGTGACAGAATTTCAGCTGCTGAAGCCTAGAGATTAATGACCTCTGGAGACAAGTAGAAATTGTGGGTGAATAGTGGCTCTGCTGAAGTTAGTAGGAGCTTTGCCTTTGACTTCAGTGGGGTCAGGATTTCACTCCATATATTGTTAAGCAATGGTGACCAGTCGGGAAAAATGGAGGATAGAAAAGTGTTAGGCAATAAGAAGTACCATGAAGGTGCCAGTCAAACTGTACAGTGAATTGGAATCAACTTTAAGCGAGGTAGTAGGGGACTAAAGACTCACTTATTTGTAACGTCACTGGTAGTACTGGTGCTGAAGTCCTTCAGGTGTGTTCCCGGGTCAGCTAGGAATATGTGTCAGAGGTAATGAGAATGCGAGTGGCAGTGGGGGGACAGTGCGGTCCTGGCAAAATATTGTGAGGCTGAGTTGAATAGGGGGAGTGAAGCATGTCAGAGACAAATAAAACAGGAAACATTATCTCAGCAAAAATGAAATATTAGTAGAGAATGGGAGAAAAAGGAATCACTGTTCCTGAAGCAGCCACAGAACCTCATTATATAACTTCTGCTGCTCTGACAACAAATCATTAATTTCCTAGTAAACACACACATTTATGGAAAGCAAATATTCATATTTTGGTGACACAAAAATGCATCTAACTGAATGGAGCATTTTAGTTACTAATCAGAAATGGATAGTATAATGTTCATAAAAAGTCAAGCATGGAAATGAAATTTGAAAATATTTTTGCAGGGAATGTTTTTTGCATTTCAAGAGTGTGTGAGATTTCCTATTGACTTGGTTCATTTATGGCTTCCATGAATCATTCTGAGTCTAGTCAGATGAACTTATGGAGGAAAAGGATATTGAACATTTTAACAAAGTTCTTATTGATACTGTAAAAAGACATTTTGAGGTATGATTTCAATATATATGAGATACCTATGAGTAATACGTGTGAGTGCTTCTATGCTGTTTCATGCCGTATTACCTCCCATTTACCCAAAATTTAGGATAATTAGAATGGGATTCATGATTTTAAATAAGAATATACCTGACAGCTCTGTGGATCATTGTATAACAGGTTCCTTTTTCTTGTTTCTATGTATTCATATGCCTAACTGGACATGATTTGAATATTATGAAAAGGATAGTATTAAATACTCCCTGTTATATTGGAAACATAGTTATTCCAGTTTCTTCTTTGAAATGAGATTGTTTACCTTCCATTCTGGTCAGCTACTTGTATGTTACAACCTCATGGTGAATGCTGCAATGAAAAATGAGAGCCTTATGGTATTAGTAAATGGGTAAAACTAATGATAGAAACTACATGAAATAATAAATATATATATAAAAATCTGCTTCTTGAGTAGAAGCCTCAGTGAAATGGTCTGGTTGTGTTAAATCATTTCCTTCTGAACAAGTGTCAGTGCAAAACTCTCACACAATTGTCAGTAACTGGCACCCTTGTTGGTAGGCTCATCAGAGAAAACAAAGACCGAATTACCATGAAAACGAAACTTCTGGAAGGAGTCCCTCCAGATTACGGTTGTGGCTTGTTGGCAGGGAATGATGGGGAAATGTAAATTGCCACTGTGTATGCTGTATTTGCTTTGTGGGTAGAGGATTTCAGCCTCCAAAGATGTCAATTCAGCAGCTTTCACAAGCACTAACAATTCATTCAAAACATTAAAATTAGGAGAAAAAATGTGATAAAGGGTTAATGTGCTGTGTGAATGCTTGTTTATATCTCTCTATTGTTACCATCAGGGTGTTGATGAGCACGTATTTATCCATAAGCCACTAATTTACTGCCACTTTGCCCATGGTGTTGGAGAACCTTGTTACTTTCCAGTATCTGATTGGGAGAAGCTGACCAGAATTTTAACAGATTCATTAGAGCACTACAATGAGCTTCATGCTGCAATGAATCTTGTTCTTTTTGAGGATGCTATACAGCACATGTAAGTTTCCTTACTTTCAGCTGGTATAATGTGTACTCTAACAAAGATAATCACTGAAGTGCAAATTCGTTTAAAGGTGACCTGCAAGGGTATTAAAAATAACCTCACATATCTTTAGAGCAGTGTGCTGAGTGCCTCAAGTGACCAGACTAAGCCAGGCATTTAGCACTGTTTTAAAATAAAATGTAACAATTTTTACTTTTAAAGGTTCCAAGAAACCTCAACCCACGGTGAATTGTTGGCTTCCTCTCAGTGTGACCCACCAAGCATGTTGCTGATCACATCAAATCTACTGTAGGGCCCTGGGGCAGACTGCAGCTTTACCCATTACAATATTTTAAGATTTGTTATTACAATATTATATTGATTTCAAATATTTTACATTTCTATGTGGGAACGAAATAAAGGTTATTTAAAAAACACTTTGAAATCTAGGAAGGAGGCTTAATTAACTCCCCCAGGCTCACTCCAGTCTGAAGTGGGGTTCTGTGGTAGATATGACATCTGTTTAGTCAATGCCAGTAGGTCATCTACAACTGGAGGTATTGATCCAGTGTGTCTAGACTTTGCAAAGGCTAAAAAAGAGGGGTGGGGGGAAGGGAAGTAAAGTAAGATATACATTTTAAATCCCTTTGGGGGGATTTTCTGGGACATCCCTTGCATCTTTTGTAAGCTGATTGTTTATTGATAAAATTATTTTACAGGCCCTTTTTAATACAGACCTAAGTTTTGCACCTAGGGAGCCAAATTTAGCTCTGGTTTAACTCCATTGTCTTATGCTTTATTAGGTTTATTTAATTCGTTATTACATTTATTTTAGCCTAAACATGAGCTAGACACTTACTGCATGTGTAAATTAGGATTACTCACATGAGCTAAGATTTGCAGGATCCGTTATTAAAATTAAGCATTCACTGATTTTGTTGTTTGTTCACTTTTTGCATTCAATTTAGCTTAAATAGTAAAACTACACTAGTCAGTTTTGCTTTGTATATGGTGTTTCACCGTTTGGTTCTCATATATTTGTACAATGCCAGTGTTTTTGAGCTCACAACATTATAGGTAAAAAGAAAAGGAGTACTTATGGCACCTTAGAGACTAAAATTTATTTGAGCATAAGCTTTCATGAGCTACAGCTTACTTCAGCTTATGCTCAAATAAATTTGTTAGTCTCTAAGGTGCCACAAGTACTCCTTTTCTTTTTGCGAATACAGACTAACACGGCTGCTACTCTGAAACCTAACATTATAGGTGAAATTTAAGTCACCATCCCCTGCCAAATCCTTCACACACACCCCCTTCACTAAAATATAATGCAAAATAAGAAAATATTTCTGTTTGCTGATTTTTGGAATCCCTGACACACACACACACACCCCTCCTCAAAGCCTAAAATGGGGGTCTGTATCCCTTGGCACAGCAAAAAGGCCTCTCAAGGATACCTTTGAATTGTGAACAATATTTTCCATTTTGAGGAATGTCATTAGATTCACCTTGGCACAAAAGTAGAAATACAAGTAAATGGTGGAGGATCCCCAAAGGAATGTAAAAATTCTTCTTCCACTGGGACCCAGAGCAAAAAGCATATTAGCTCTTCATCTTGTTTGGATTTTGTTAATTAAGAAAAATGTACTTAGTTACTCTGACAGGAAGCAGTGTATGTAGAGGCTGAACTGAGCCTGAGACCAGATGTCACATAGTCTGAGATAGCATAAGTTTCTTGTGCTACTTCACTGTTAATAGAGTAGAACCTCATCAATTATGGTAGCTAAAAGAACTCCATATTTTACTCAAGTGGGAATGTAATTAAGCCATACGATAGAGGCTTTATCCTTTTACTGCTATACATGGTTGGTTGTGTCTTAACGATCTTAAATGACGTTTTTGTTCAACGTTTTTCAACATGGAAATTACAGGAACAGGCAATTGGGGAATATGTTGACCCGTTCATATCTAGTTCACCAGTTTGAATGCAGTCAGTGACAGTAGTGACCAAAAGTGACTGCTCTCTGCTGGCTGTATTTGAAGAAGGTCTCAGTCCAGTTCCTAGTAGGTGTCCATATCCTACAGATTATCACTGGCACTAACTGGTAGTCCCAGCAGAGAAGCCAGAGGCTGACTAGGCTTATAGAATTACTGTAGCTTTGACATTCCCAAGGGCCTAGAAAATAAGCAGATATGATCGATACCTTCAGTATTTTCCTCTCATCACCTTTTTAAAAAATATCTCCCTTTTGAAGGTTTCCTTACCATATATGGCCCACCCCGAAAGATTAGGAAGATGGCAATCGAGACTGGGACTCTGCAGCTTGGATCTATCTGTGAAAATCAAACTAACATTTTCTAGCCCATAAACTTCGATAGATTACATATGATGGAAAAGTCTGCTACCAAGCAAAAATAAAAACACTGTAATTTAATATCATTTCCATAGGTGTCATGTCAGCTGCATTCTTGAGGCCCCATATGGCAATGCTCTCTTAATTGGAGTTGGAGGTAAGGGCAAGCAAAGTTGGTGCTGCTTAGCAGCCTTTCTCAGCTCCCTGGCAGTTTTCCAAATAGCTTTTGGTAAAGGAAATGCTATTCATGATCTCAGGGTAAAAGTTTTAATTTCTTTTAACATACTGTTTTTATTTCCCAACGTTCATAGAATTACCCACTTTCTGTCAGCCGATGATGGGAGATTACTTGCTGTACGTGAGCAATGAATAACAGATTATTTTATGTGTGTGCACGTCTGTGCATAGTGATGGTAGCCCTCAACACGTGATTGTGGGTTTTGCCTCTCCCTATTACTAAAGTTGTATGTTGTGAGCCTAGAAATGCTCCCTGTATTGATTGGTTTCCCCCTTACCAGAGGGAACATTCAACAGTTTGTGAAGATGACTTTCTGGCTGCTTTGTGCTGAGTGGTGCAATTTTATGTGAATTGTTTTCTGTCTCCTTACTTGTCCTTTATCTCACAGTCTCTGCTAAGGAAGCACAAACCAAATATCATTTAATTCTGGGTTTAACTTTCAAACTCTGTGTTTGAGAGGATTAGAAATTAGGCAAAGTAAATTCCCCCATTTTAGCATGGACTAAATCACTAAAGCACAGACAATATCTTAAGCTTAACTGTGGCCAGCTTTTATTTGTGACCTAACTGTGGCAATTGTTCATATTGGCCTGTAGCCATAACATCTTGACAAAGGGCCAAATTTACTAGCTGGAAGTCAGTGGACTTGTATTACAGAGTAATTTAGCCTCAAGAAATATATATATATATATATATATATATATATATATATATATATATATATATATATATATATATATATATATAATATTTATTTATTTATATCAGTGGATAACTTTATTTCATATTTCTGTAGTTCATTGAAAATAAACGGGTCTTTACCCCATTGTGACTGACAGATTGCATCCGATGAAGTGAGCTGTAGCTCACGAAAGCTTATGCTCAAATAAATTGGTTAGTCTCTAAGGTGCCACAAATACTCCTTTTCTTTTTGCAAATACAGACTAACACGGCTGCTACTCTGAAACCAGATTAAAATATAAAATTTATAACCTTCAGAAAATATATGGTCAAAACTATGATGTTATTACCAATTTCCTAAATGCTTATTTCTATAAAACAGTAGAAGAGCTCCAAAGAAGGCTTTAAGTAACTAAGAATATGTTCTTAATTTAAAAAGTAAAAATAAGTTTTACATTTATTATACATAATAAAATATAAGTAATTAAAGAATATTTTGTAATGGAGTTCAGATATCAGAAACTCAAGCTACAGAAAAAAAGATTTGTTAGTGTTCTCATCAGCAGAATCTTGCAATTGAGAAACTTACTGCTCTGGGTCTAGGTGGAAGGTGGTAGCTGGTGGTCTTCTCTTTCAGGATTTCATCCTGGGGGGATGAATATTCCAACATCATCTGGCAAAGAGTTCCACAGGTTGATTGTGCATTATGTGAAGAAATACATCCTTTCGTTTGTTTTAAACCTGCTGCCTATTAATTTCATTTGGTGATTCTTAGTTCTGTGTTATGAGAAGGAGTAAATAACACTTCCTTATTTTCTTTCTCCACACCAGTTATGATTTTATAGACCTCAGTCATATTCCCCCTTAGTCATCTTTTTTCCAAGCTGAAAAGTGCCAGTCTTATTAATCTCTCCTCATACGAAAGCCGTTCCATACCCATAATAATTTTTGTTGCCCTTTTCTGAACCTTTTCCAATTCCAATATATCTTTTTTGAGATGGGGCAACCACATCTGCATAAAATATTCAAGATGTGGTCTTACCGTGGATTTATATAGAGGCAATATGATATTTTCTGTCTTATTATCTATCCCTTTCTTAATGATTCCCAACATTCTGTTTGCTTTTCTGACTGCCCCATCACATTGAGTGGATGTTTTCAGAGAACTATCCACAATGACTCCAAGATCACTTTCTTGAGTGGTAACAGCGAATTTACACCCCCTCACTTTATAGGTATAATTGGGATTATGTTTTCCAATGTGCATTACTTTGCATTTATCAACATTGAATTTCGTCTGCTATTTTGTTGCCCAATCACCCAGTGTTGAGAGATGGTTTTGTAGCTCTTTGCAGTCTGCCTGGGACTTAACTATCTTGAGTAATTTTGTATTGGCATATGATAGTCAAAGTACTGTTGTGGTTTTTTAATCAATGTGTTCTGCACTGGATTTATGCATGCCTTTAGTGTCCATACTTCCCCATGTAAAAAACAAGAATAGAGTATGCCACATGAATAATTTGTATTCATCTACATGTCTCTGTTTTTAACTTGGATTCTCATGCCTGTGAAGATCTGTCATCTTCATACATTTTTATGTGGAGTTTCAGGGGTGGTGCAGTGATCTTCATGGCAACATAGCACTTTTTTTATTGAGGACCCAGTGGTATCTCAGCAATGTTTGGAAGACAAACTGATGGTGGTTGCTCTACAATTATTAGATACGTTGTCCCTAGGTATCACCAAAATGGTGGCACAGAAATAAATATCCACATGTTTAAACCCTTTCCAATCGCAATCCTTTCCTTGTTTTCTGTATGCAATAAATAAAGTAATAAATAGAAACGTGGTTTTACTATAAAAGGACATTAACATTATTTACCATCTGTAAGTTATTGTTGGGACAAAATGATCTGTAGCTGAAAACTTACAAATGAACGGGCCATGTTTCTCTCTAGTGCAATTATACGGAATTTAGTAGAGTTATACTAGGGGTTAATTTGGCCCCATGGGCCAAGTTAAGTGATATGGGCTTATAGAATTACTGTAGCTTTGACATTCCCAAGGGCCTAGAAAATAAGCAGATATGATCAATACAGTTGACCTTCAGTATTTTCCTCTCATCACCTTTTTAAAAAAATCTCCCTTTTGAAGGTTTCCCTACCATATATGGCCCAGATTATGCATTGCAAATTACACAGGTGAAACTCAGAGTGGCACAGAGGTGACCCATTGAAGTGAATGGGGCTATATGTGGGTGCACCCATGTGGTTCTCAATGCTAGATCAGTGCCTGACTGAATGAACCAACTGTACCTCATGTTCACCTGCTGAGCCTGCTCTGAAGTGTGCATCTCAGTTTTGAGTTGGATGCCCTTTGGGGTTTCAGCAGATGCACAGATATTGTATATATGTTACTTATCTAGAAACAACAGTACAAAAACATCCCTTTGTTCTTCACATTCATATGACCATTCTGTCGATCCCAGAATATGAGTCAGAGTTTTTCATGAACTGGTCCTTAAATCTGATTTATGTGCTCCATAGCATCATGGTTTGCTTTTCACAAAACACCATCTACTCAAGTTTTACTTGACTTTTATGATCTGTCTAAAATGTATCTTCCTGATATTCACAATGATTTAAAATCACCATTCTTCTCCCCCACACCTTCAGAGATGCTTGTTTCACTGCTTCTCTCTTACTAGTTATAGTAATTGTGTCCTGTCTAGAATCCCAGCATTTTACTGGAAAACTAAACAGTATACAGGAAAACATTTGTGATGGAAAATAGGAAAATACTATATGAGGAACAATCAGCGTGGGCTTTATAGGGTAATCAGCAAGCTGATCTGAGCGCAAAATGATTGTTCATCTTTTTGGGTAGCTTCCCTGTCTTTCTTTGTGACAGTGGCTAGATCTTCAAATTGTTAATTATGTACTGCCCTCTAGGGATTTGTGTTTTGCTTGTGGCAACCTGCTTGGAGGCCTTAAGGGATCCATTTATTGCAGTCTGTATTTCTCATATGGAATGCTTACTTCTCTCTTCACCTTTTTTTGACCTTGATAGTAACTTTGAATATCTCCTGTTCCAGATATCATTATTTTTAAGTTGCTTTTTAACCTCTTCCAGGTTGTGTTGGTTTTTTTTTGACTATTGGCATCCTGTGGGTTTGTGTTTTGTGTTCAGTGGATTTTAAGTAGGCATGCATGTGTGTATCTATAGAGGAAGTGTATGCATATATATGTGGAAATATATGATATCATAAATACAAATTCCTTTTACATTATTTTAATAAAACAGATTTTTAACTTTTTATTTGTGATATTTCCAACCGAGTGTTTCTTAATGTGTATGTATATTCAGACTGTGGAAATGACCAATTGTATTTCCTACCTCCGAGTGATGTTTTCACCCTTTATTTTAAAGTTATAGCGAAGAATATTAGCACTGTTCCTTCTCACAAGTGCTCAGATACCCTAGGAGTCTTTTCTTGTTTTAGTTAATGACATGTTAGCATCAGGTAAAAAATAATAATAACAATGAAAACTAGTTTCTGTTGCACTTTATAAAGTAATATATAAAACTCAAATCATACAGGTTAAGAAGACCACTGGAGAAATCTTTACAGGTTTAAAATAAAGAACATTGACAAATATATTCATGATCAGAAATATAAGATCTTAAAATGAGCAAAGGGCAGCAGGATTTGAATAGGCTTCATCAACAGAGGGGAGAGGTCAGCTGTGGAAATTAGTTATAGGAGCTAGCTATTAAGTCACCTCTGTGACACCAATAGTACAATCTGTTTAACATAATCATGTGCAATCAGCAAAAATGCCGTTTATTACAAAATGTTTTTCCCTTTTAATATTATTTAAAATGGTGCAATGCAAGGTGCACACACTTGCATTTCATGAGTACAAAGTATCATTAATGATTTGTGGTGTTTTCATGACATTGTTTTTCAAAGTACAATGTTGTTGGGAGATACCTCTCCAAATCTACTTTTGCTTAAGTAGTTGAAGGCTTGCTTTTAGATGGTTGAGGCTTGGTCCTTATATTGTCCTCATAAACACTTGTGAGTGATAATGTTTAATGATCCTACATCAAGCAGGCTTATCTGCAGTCTTACATTACACACCTGTGTTTTAGTTCATTTAGCCTTCTTAACAATTTGATACCAGCCATCTCTTTGAAGTGCATATTACTGAGTTCTATGAACTGGCAAAAGTGGGTGAGGGATTGTCTAATAAAATACTTTAGCTTAGACTTACAGTATGCAATACTTATATTTTGATTTGTTATATATTTGCATTGTTGTTTCTCCCATGTTGATACGAAGGGTGGTCTGATGAGGTATCTGAATCTGGATTGATTGAAGGCCAGAGTTTGGAATTTGGGTTTCAGGCTGAACTAGGAGTATGGTTTATATTCAGGTTTGAGCGTGCTGAAATTTCACTAGCTGTTCCCATAAGACTTAGATCCAAATTAGTATAAATCTGAAAAGATCCGCTCCCCCTACCCCCAAGCTTTCCTTCATCTTTGGCCAAAAACTTGTGAGAATGGATGTTATTGTAAGATTTCCCTCATCCTGAGCAGACTGGATTTGGTAATAGGAGTTTCGATGGGAATTAGGTGCCTAATCTATTTAGGTGCTTTTGAAAATCCCACTAGGCACCTAATACCTAATACCTTTATAAAGTTGTGCAATTTGAGGAGCACAATATTCTATTCTTGCAGTGGGAATTTGTAGCAGGCATGACAATGTTGGGGTAAGTGCAAATGTTGTTCCAGAGGGAATCCGTTGGACAAAGGGCATGGGGTGGTACCATCAGGCAATTCTAGGGGGTTAGTGCATGATAAGTGAAGTGGTCGAGTAGAGGCCAGGTGTAGCCAGCTGGTGTTCGCTAAGTCCACCTAACGGTGACTTCTCCCTTAGTGCGGACATGGTCTGACAGTTTCTTTTACTTTCTCCATACGCTGTGTCTCTGCAGTGCTCCATCTCTGGGAATAAGAGAGCTCTAAAATGTCACTCAAAGAGAATAGTGCGGGTGTGTGCTTTGACTCTTTATTGCCTGATTTTCTGTGGGTTAAGCATCTGTGCACTCAGCGTTCTGGAAGGGTGTTTTTGGGCAGTGAGTATTCCTTGTCTTGAGGAAGTAGTGGTATAACTGAAGGCAGAAGTAGGATTCCTGGGAACACCTCACTGACTCAGTTACCAGCTCTGCCCTCCTCCTGGTCCTTACATGCCTCCCGTAAAAGTTGTGGAGAAAGGAAGGTGGCAACCAACAGGCTGTGAGGAGCACATCTATTGGCTGGAGGCAGCACAGGGGAGTGAGGGTAGCCCCACACATTGTACTCCCCTTTGGGGGCTAGGATAGTGGGAAGAGGCTTTGCACAACCCTCTGTAGCATTGTAGAGGTGTGAAGTGGCCCATTCATTTCAGTTCATCTGAAAACCCCATGGAGATGAATACAGCTTGACACAATAGCTGTAAGAGGTGTGAAATGACCCATTCACCTCAGTGGGTGTTCTTCTTCTCCCTCTCCCAAAGTCTATCCCAGCCTCTGTTGTCAAATATCAGTTTTCAAGACAGTTTTGGTAGACACATAGGTTTTAGAGCAATTTGAATATTAACATCAACTCTTTATTGCAAGATGCTACATTTGAGGAATGCCTGCACCAAGAGAGACAGGCATACCAATATGCAACATAATCTAACTATGCACTTGGATTTTAGAGCATTTTGAAAATTAAAAGCAGCTCATAATATGGGCAACCATATATTGGACCTTTGATCAAATGACCCCAAATTTGCACCACAAACTCTACCCAGACCCCATGGTAGCACAGCAATATTATGCTGGGGCAGCAGAAACATGACAATTAACATTACATCAGGATTTTCATTTTAACAGAAATGAAAATGGTATAGAAAAATTCTCTCTCTTACAGTTAGAACATTATTTCTAAGGGTTAGTTTTAGTTTGCATACTGCTTGAGTTCCCCCCCACCCCAATAGCAGTTTGGGGTGGGGGAATATCATTTGAGGTTTGCTTTAAAAAGGGCCATGTGTCTAAGATTTTTCTACTGTCTGACATTTCCTTCAGAACCCATTTTCACAGGAACTACTGCTCTTTGAGGGGTGAAATTGATAGGAGTGATCGATTGGTTGGAATTATTGTAGAAAGTTGAAATTTGTTTTGTGTGTTTTATTTTTCATGTTTTGACTGATGACTATCCTGGTGCTGAAATAGTCAATGGCACCTTACACTGGTCCTTAGAATAAAGTTCTGTTTTATGGGTGCATTTCCTAATGCTCAGCAACCCCTTTGATCATGTTAGCATTGATGAGAATCACAATTACTTGCTTTGCTTCGATTTCAAGTTATTGGAGGGGAGACCTGTATCTCCAAAACCCCTTGCTCAAGCAGCCTCAAATTTGGCTCACTAATTCCACTCTGGATCCCCATGAGAGAACAATTTTCAAGATAATTTGAGTCAACATATGGATTTTAGAGCTTTTAGAGAAATGGGCTGTTAAACAGTAAACTAGTCTCAATGTTAACTAAAGTGATGCTACAGCCTCAATATACACTGTGAGAATCTAACGCATAATAGTATAACTATGAAATTGAATGGTGACAGTTTTCGGCATGGTAGCCGTGTTAGTCTGTGTCAGCAAAAAGAACAAGGAGTATTTGTGGCACCTTAGAGACTAAGAAATTTATTGGGGCATAAACTTTCGTGGGCTAAAACCCACTTCATCAGATGCATGGAGTAGAAAATACAGTAGGAAGATATATATATATATATATATATATATATATACACACACACACACACACAGAGAACATGAAAAGATGGGGGTTGCCATACCAACTCTAACGAGACAAATCAATTAAGGTGGGCTATTACCAGCAGGAGGGAAAAAAAACTTTTGTTGTGATAATCAGGCTGGCCTGTTTCAAACAATTGACAAGAAGGTGCGAGTAACAGTAGCAAAAATTAGCATGGGGAAATAGTTTTTAGTTTCTGTAATGACCCATCCATTCCCTGTCTTTATTCAAGCCTAATTTGATGGTGTCCAGTCTGCAAATTAATTCCAGTTCTGCAGTTTCTCATTGGTGGCTGTTTTTGATGTTTTTTTGTTGAGGAATTGCCACTTTTAGGTCTGTAATTGAGTGTCCAGGAAGACAGAAGTGTTCTCCAACTGGTTTTTGAATGTTATAATTCTTGACATCTGATTTGTGTCCATTTTTTCTTTTGCGTAGAGACTGTCCGGTTTGGCCAACATACATGGCAGAGGGGCATTGCTTGCACATGATGGCATATATCACATTGGTCTAAACTCTGGGATACAGATGTGGGGACTTGCATGAAAGACCCACTAAGCTTATTTCTACCAGGTTAGGTTAAAACTTTCCCAAGGCACAAATCCTTTCCTTGTCCTTGGATGGTATTGCTGCCACCACCAAGTGATTTAGACCAGAATTCAGGAAAAGGGCCACTTGGAGTCCCTATTTCCCCAAAATATTCCCCCAAGCCTCTTCACCCACTTTCCTTGAGAGGCTTGAGAATAATATACTAACCAATTGTTACAATGTGAGCACAGACCAAACCCCTGGGTTTTTAGGACACTGAAAATCAATCAGGTTCTTAAAAGAAGAATTTTATTTTTTAAAAAAAGTAAAAGAATCACACCTGTAAAATCAGGATGGAAGGTAACTTTACAGGGTAAATAAAAAGATTTAAAACACAGAGGATTCCCCTCTAGGCTCAGCTTCAAAGTTACAAAAAACAGGAATAAAACTCCCTCCCCATGCTAATTTTCCCCCTACTGTTACTCACACCTTCTTGTCACTGTTTGAAATGGGCCATCCTGATTATCACTAAAAAAGTTTTTTTTTCCCCTGCTGGTAATAGCCCACCTTAATTGATTTGTCTTGTTAGAGTTGGTATGGCAACCCCCATCTTTTCATGTTCTCTCTGTGTGTGTGTGTATATATATATCTATATATCTATATATATCTTCCTGCTGTATTTTCCACTCCATGCATCTGATGAAGTGGGTTTTAGCCCACTAAAGCTTATGCCCAAATAAATTTGTTAGTCTCTAAGGTGCCATAAGTACTCCTCATTCTTTTTATGAAATTGAAGGAGATCATGAATCCATACTTCCACCATCTAGATTCTAGACCATGGTCTGATGTGTTTTATTGTCCTCCCAGTAACGAGTTTGCAAAACCATAGAGAGCCACATCAAAAAGGAAATGTATGGATATCTGTAAACTTTCCCAATCAAGTGTGTACCTTTTATTTGTCTGCAGTGTGTCTCTTTTAAATTTCAGTTATAAAAAAGAAAAGCTCAAGTATATTTCCGCTATTTTTTACCTGCAAGGTAGTGATTTATTAGGATTAGAGTGAATTTGCTGTTTCTCACAGCTTTTGACAGCTAAACAGGGAAAAAACTAAGACAACTAAAAAGAGCTAAAATTAAGTGGCAGTCCTATTGCACTGCATACTTTTAGAAAGTGTTCTGAGCATAATGTATTAAAATTCTCTATAATTAATCCTTGTTTGCTAGGAAAATATTCAACCATGTCAGGAAATTATCTGTGAGGAATAAGCACTTTCCTTCCCCTGTTTCAATTTGTGTTGGTGGGTGGGAGAGAGAGGAAAAATAGCACAGATGCATTCAGTATTGTACAAAGAGTATGTATGGGCATTTCAATCGCTGATATTTCACTATGTTCTGATGCTAATGTAAGATATGTTGTGTTTGCATTTATAATTAAGATGAACAGATGGTGAAGACTCAGTTTAGAGTACTACTGTACATCCATTAAAATAATCTCTGCTGACAGTGATTCTTCACTATAACAGGAATTTAATTGCATATATTTCACATACACATTAGAAAGAATTCTGTCTTTAGCCATTTGCTCCATTAGGACAGTAGTAAGACTTCACCAGAACGGGATTTGTGCTGGAGACTCCATAGAGTAACAGATGCAGCTCTGAAGACTGTATTGAATTGAATTAATTCATGAACACTCTATGATGACTCAAAGAGAAAGCAATTTATTAAAATATGGGATTTCTTATTAAAAACACATTTTGAAAGGGGGAGGGGAATCTGGACTCAGTGTGATGTGCCTGATCCCAATTCTATTTCTACTATGAAGTAATGCCACTGACTTTATTGGAGTTACTCCTGACTCAGTTCCAGTTCAGAAAGCACATTCCTGATTTTAAGCATGTGTGCTGTGTCTCAGACTTAAAGTTAGGTGCACACTTAAGTGCCTTACTGAACTGGGGCCTTAAACTGGTGTAAGTGGGAGCAGAATCAAACCATTATCCGCACATTTGTTTTATATGGAAGCTACAAACAATGCATTTTGCAATTCATTATTATTATTATTGATTGCATTATAACATTTTGTGCTTTTCATTGGAGGATCTTTGGGGTTCACAAACATCAGTTAATTCAACACCTCTTTGAAGTTGGCATCATTTCTTAGCCTTTGTATAGACTGGTAAACTAAGGCACAGAGCTGCTAAGTAGTAATTTACCCAGCACAATATAGCAAGTCTGTTGTAGAAGTTGTAATATATAAAACCCTGTTTTTTTAACTATACCACATTCCCTCTTATATGATTGCCATTCTTATGAAAGTAGAATCAATTGAGCTCAGATTTGTGGGGGGGGGGTGATCAGAAACCATTATTTGTTAGTTATATGCCACCCCTGACCCTGCTTTTCTGGGAAGGGATGCTCCCTGCACAGTCATAGAATCATAGAATATCAGGGTTGGAAGGGACCTCAGGAGGTCATCTAGTCCAACCCCCTGCTCAAAGCAGGACCAATCCCTAATTTTTACCCCAGATCCCTAAATGGCACTCTCAAGGATTGAACTCACAATCCTGGGTTTAGCAGGCCAATGCTCAAACCACTGAGCTATCCCTCCCTCCAGTCATTGTGGTCTATAAAACTAAATTATTATGGTAAAATCAGGAAGGCCAAAATATCCCCATAAACACTAATTGATCTAAACTGGTACTGTTTGCAAATCAAAGGACTATAAAGGGGCTGGGGGAGAGAGACAGGCTGGGAGACAAAGGACCTAAAAAGGCAGCAAGTTTTAGAAAACATTCATTTGACTAATTTGCCCAACTTAATAAGGAAATGGTTTTATTTTGAGATATAGAAGTAATGATTGATTAGATGGGCATTATATTTATGATATGTGGGATGAGGAACGGCTGTGAATGGGTATAGAAAATATCTCACTGAGAGTGGAATAATCCATGAATCAGAGGAGGCAAAGCACAAAATACCAAAACACAGAGAAAGGGTTTAAATAACCACCAACCAAATCTTGGAAGAGGTCCAAAGAAGCAGAGAACAAAAAAGGAACCACATGCAGAATAATGGTTTTAGACAATAGAGAGGGAGAGAGAGAGCTGCAGATGCTTTTGAATGGAGTATGTGATCTTTAATTATAATTACCTAAATGTAAGGTCAAGACACTTGTGTATTGCTGTCTGTGGGGAACTGATTGAAAATTCAGAAGTAGCACTGAATCTGTGTGAAATCAGTTGTCAGGGTATACCCCCCCAAATCTGAACTTGGGGGGACAGATGTGGAGACCCGCATGAAAGACC
Organism: Chelonia mydas; assembly: GCF_015237465.2. Lineage (NCBI taxonomy): Eukaryota > Metazoa > Chordata > Testudines > Cheloniidae > Chelonia > Chelonia mydas. The sequence continues at coordinate 41,067,263 of NC_051251.2, read as the reverse complement.
CCCTAAGCTTATCTTCTACAAGCTTAGGTTAAAACTCTTCCAGGGCACAGTCTTCTGCCTTGGACAGATATTGCTGCCACCACCATGTGATTTTCACAGATATTCAGGGAAGGGTCACTTGGTGGAATCCCTATCCCCCCAAAATATCCCCCCAAGCCTCTTCACCCCCTTTCCTGGGGAGGCTTGAGAATAAAATACCAACCAGTTGCCTTAGCAATGTGAGCACAGACCAACCCCATGTCTAAGGACTTTGGAATCAAAGACTTCTTTAAAAAAAAGGTAAATTTTATTAAAAAAGAAAGAAACACATCTGAAAACAGGCTTTAGGGATTAAACACCAAAAATAACTTTCTTGGGGTTCAGCTTAAAGGTTACAAGCAAAACAAAAGCCCCTTGGGTTAGCACAGAGGAATCCACAAACCAAAACAACCAAAAAGGTTCCTAATCGCATCTGTCTTAACTTTTCCTGTGCTACTTAAGAGAGAGACAAAGAAAAAAAAACAACCCACACCCAGCAGTTTTTCCCATTTGAAAGGGTACAGACTCCCTATTGGTTCCCCTGGTCAGGTGCCAACTCAGGTTAAGTTTCTCTTAACCCTTTACAGTTATGACAATTAGGGTACAGCTGCTAAGGAGGATTCTATAGCTACTGACTGGCTGGGTGTCCATAAAAGGCAGCTACCCCCCTCATTTCTCACATCAGTTCTAAAATTCCTTATAGAAATTTTGATATTACTAAGTAGATTTTTGTTGTTGTTATTTCTTATTTGTAATTACACCTAAGGATTCTGGCTGAGATTGGTGCTGCACTGAAATCCATGACAATAAGATTGAGTCTTTTATCACTTAAAATAAAATGTAAAATTAAAATCCACAAATCCCCATAGGTGTAAATGAATTACTGACCAAAAAGTAAGACCATCCCATCTTAACTAACTCTGATCTCCCATTCATTTCATATTTTGCATCTTAATAATTCAGACAAGTGCTATGTCTTTTCTTACAAATTAACTTTTTAGCTAATCGGTAATAAAACCTCAGATTTGTTGCCATGAGTGACACCCTAGTTAAGAAGCAGCAGGGGTAGCAGACTCTTGATTCCTAGACTAAGGGTTTATCTTCGCTACTGCGCTACATCGGTACAGCTGCATCTGATGAAGACACGCTGTGTTGATGAGAGAGAGCTCTCCCACCAACAGCACGATGTAGGTAGACATGGCTTTAAATCGATGTAACTTATGTCACTGGGGGGGTGGTCATACCCCTGAGTGACGTAAATTACATCATGTTTAGTGGTAGTGCAGATTGAGAGAGATTAAGCACATACCTATGGTGATACAAACTGTCTCCTGTTACTAGCAATGCCACTTAACATCACTCCAGTTAGTTTATTATCCATCATAAGATCTTGTGCTGACTTCTGGGCACAGGAATATGCCGATATATCCAATGCTTGAACTGAGGCATTGTATGCAACAGTCTGATATGGCGATCAATGCTCTTGTTGTACCATATCTAGCTGACACATCATACCAGTGCAATGTTGACCTTTTGGTTCTTGCTTGGCTGCCTCGTTGTAATGCTAGCTTTGAGTTAAAGAAAGAGCATGAACAGCCCATTAAATGATGAATTACACAGAGAAGAGATCTCTGAAGGAGAGAGACCTTTCAAAGAAAAATTCCCATGCCCTGGGAACCCATCCTGGAACATGGGTGGCAGGAGCCAACCCCAGAGCAAGAGCAATGGAAGTAGATGCCAGAGTCTGCTACTAAACATGTAGTTAGAGGAGAGCCAAAAGAGAGAATGGGATGGAGGGAGGAGACTAAGAAATGAACATGAGGTGTGACAGGGTCAGACCAGATGGCTACAGGAGAGCGTTAGAAGGCAGATACATTAGTCCCAGATTAAGCAGGTCCGTTTTCCCTGGGTAAGGTAACAGGGGCAGTTCCAGAAGAAGAAGGAACTTCCTGGAACAAATTCAGGCAGGCAGGCTAATTAGGACACCTGGAGCCAATTAAGAAGCTGCTAGAATCAATTAGGGCAGGCTGGCTAATCAGGACACCTGAGTTTAAAAAGGACTTCACTTCAGTTTGTGGCATGCGTGTGAGGAGCTGGGAGCAAGAGGCACTAGGAGCTGAGAGGGAGATGGCTTGCTGCTGGAGGACTGAGGAGTACAAGCATTCTCAGACACCAGGAGGAAGATCCTGTGGTGAGGATAAAGAAGGTGTTGGGAGGAGGCCATGGGGAAGTAGCCCAGGGAGTTGTAGCTGTTGTACAGCTGTTCCTGGAGGCACTCTAGACAGCTGCAGTCCACAGGGTCCTGGGCTGGAACCAGGAGTAGAGGGTGGGCCTGGGTTACCCCCAAACCTCCCAATTCCTGATCAGACACAGGAGGAGTTGACCTGGACTGTGGGTTCCACCAGAGGGGAAGGTCTTTGGGCTGTTCCCCAACCCACATGGTGGGTCAGCAGAGACTGCGGGTATTATTCTCCTTCCTTTTTTGCATGCTGGCCAGTGGTGAGGTTAGCTGAGTGAATGGCAGGTTTGAGCCACTAGCAAAAGTGGCCAAGCTGAGGGTTGCCGTGAATCTCTGAGGCAAGCAAATCTGCCAATAAGCGCAGGACCCACCAAGGCAGAGGAGGAACTTTGTCACAGAGGGCAATGAAGAGCGATTGCGGGGTTAAAGAAGGTAGTGAGGGGAAAGGATATTTTGAGGTAAGATTTCAGGGAAGAGAAAATATTAGAAGTTGGAGAAGGACTAAGAAAGAGAGACCCTGTAATGGAGTGCAGCCAAGAGCTAGGAGAGGACATAAAGCTGATGGGGGAAGGGCAGACGTAAAAGATAGTCTGGAGAAGTGGAGCAGGGAAGAGAGAGAGAGAGACAGGAAAAGAACATGAAGGAAATAAGCAAAAGAAAGTGGAAGTAGAGACAAACACTTGGAAGAAGAGAACAAGAGAAAGGAATAAAGGGAGAAAAGCTGAAAGAAATGACTTTCAAGTTAGATAATTTTGTGTGTATTTGGTCCCATTATTGCTGCTCAACATTTTTTTGACAGGAAAATTTTTCTTTAGGTTTTTAAAAACCAAAACAAATCAAAATTTTGGATTTTTTCCCCCTACTTCTCACCCCTTTCCCCCCTTGAATCTTTAGAATCATATCTAAAGGTTTTGCTTTTTCGTCAGTTTTGTTTACCACTCTAACTTTTCAAAACTATTCCAACTTTGGAAAAGATACAGAGTGCTAAAAGGAAAAACTGAGACACTATAATATTGCTTGTCCAAAACTTTTCAAAAATTGAGGAAAGTATATCAAGTTAAAGAGTAGCAGAGTTATAATTAAAGCAAGGAAAAAAAGGAAGAAAAATGGAGACAGAAAATCTTTAAACTGAAAATAAAAAAACCAAAATGTTTGTTTTCAAAAAATGAATTGAAATGAAAAATTAAGATGTAAGAATAAAAAATTTCAACTGAATTTTTTTTGTTAGAAAAATTTTCAGGGAGTTTTTTTTTTTAACCAGTTCACATGCTTATTTTATTGTATTTCAGGGTAGACCAGAGGAAGCTCAAAGGTCAGCAAGTCCATTTTAAAGCCAGGACAATCTTTGGACCCATTGTGACCCTAGGGGGCAATCATATCTGTGGGTGTGGAGGGGGATGTTCTGTCCAGTTGTTGGCTGGAGGGCATAACCAAGTCTTTTGTGCTGGAATTTAAGCATTGGAGATAAAGATATCATGAAAGAAACTGACTGAATTTTTGTCACCATTGTACATACTAACCCCCTGTTGTACTCCATCTAGTTCATGGATCAGTGTTTGCAGTGACATTTGAGGTAAATTGGGCTGGTGATAATGACTGAAGAGAGCAGTGCAGATGGATATACTGGGAAAATGAGAGAGGTTCCCGTGGTGAAATTCTGGATAAAAGCAAGAAATTAACTGCCTTCCAGGCCAAGTAACTCGGAGTCAGACCACCATCATTTTGATTGAAGTAGCAAGAGACAGCAAAGGAGCCTGTTCTAGATGAGAACAAGCACAAAGGTGGAAAGAAAGACAGGGAGGAAAAAAGGCTTTTAGTGAATCAAAAGCACCTACTAACTAAAAATAAATAAAACGAAAGGAGAGGAATCAAACTTCATTTCCTGTAAGTTTTACTGAGATAAAAGAAAGCTTAGGTGATGCAAAGTGGAAGTATTGCTTGATTCGTTTAAGAGAGAGAGTGAATAATGTAGTAGGAATAGCAGAAAATGATCGATATAATAATTAGAACTTAGATAAAAGAATATCCAAAGAAATGTACATTTAAAATAATACAAAATCTTTCACGTGCAATATGATTTGTAAAGCATGCTGTGTGGCTAGAGCAGGAAACTGAGAATCAGAAGTCCTGGATTTTGTTTCTGCTACTGACTATATTCTTGTTACTTATTTGTATGACAGTAGTGCCTGTTGCAGACCAGGCCCCATTGTGCTAGGTGCTTTACTACTGTCTAGTGAGAAACAGTCCCTGGCCCAAAGAATTTAAAAAGACAAGACAGAAAAGGGTGGGAGGGGAAATAGAGGCACAGAGCGATTACATGACTTGCTCAAAATCACACAGCAAATCAGTGACAAACCAGGAATCGAGTGCAGATCTTTTGACTTTCAGGCCAGTGTCTTATCCACTAGACTGTGTTGCCCTTCTAAGGGATTTAGCGTATGTCTACAGAGCTGGGAGGGAGGTGTAATTCCCAGTGTAGGTAGACATACCCTCGCTCTGTCCGCTTGAACTAGCCTGTAAAAATAGCAGTGTGGCTGTAGCAGCACAGGCTAGCCGTCTAAAAACAATCCTGCCCAACTCGCAGCCCATGCTGCTGCAGCCACACTGTTATTTTTAGGCACTCGTTCAGAGTGTAAGGGCCAGAACCCAAGTCTGCAGAGCCTGGGGCAGTTGATATTCCCACAGTGCCACAAGGAGGCTATGCAGAAGGCACAGTAATGTGGAGAGTAGGTGCTCCAGGACATACTGCCCACAGGACCCAGAGTGACAGTACTCTGTGGCCCTCTGGTTGGCCAAGTGACCCTACTTAACCCCAGGGGTTGCCCCAGGAAGTTGTCTCAGCAGCTACAGAGACCATGGCCTGCTGAAATGCCAGACTTTGCCTTGTCTCCTGATATCTGGTCTCTGACTCCAGCCTCAGTTTGACCCTAACTCCTTCCTCTCGATTCTAACTTGGTACTGCCTCTGATCTCTGTCTTTGACCCTGGCCTGACTCTGACCCTGACTCTTGTTTATGGGACCCCGCCTTGCAATTCCTCCAACTCCTTCTTGGCAACTCCTTGCCCTAGTAGGAAGACCTTAGCCCAGTTGTGTCTGGTAGGCCAGACTGCCTGCACCCTGATTCCTTACACAGAGCCAGTGTGTGTGTGTCTACCTGCGTGGGGAATTACACCTTCCAGCTGCTGTGTAGACATCCTTAGTGCATAACACTAGGCAGGTCACTTCAGGCCAAATTGAGAACTCTTTACTCCCACAAGCAAGCAACTATTTGTACAAGTAGCCCCATTAATTTCAGTGCTACTACTTGGGCAAGTAACTGCTCACCAGTGGTGGTAAGGGGTTCACCATTTGGCCCTTAATCTTTTTCTGGCTTAGATACTCCATCTGCAGGAAGGTGATAACATCTGTCTCACAGGGGTGTGGAAGCTTAAGTGATTCATTTTTGTAAAGCACTTTGGGATCTCTAAGTGAGAGGTGCTGAAAAAGCTATGACAGGTGGAAAAGGCTGAATTCTATGTAATGCTCTCATATTGCTAAGCAGAATGCTTGTGTTTGAAGATGGTATTCCTGACTTCTTTGTGAAGGAGAAGTGGATAGCATCATTTCTTCTGTAAGGATAGAATTACGAGGGGTCGGTCAGGCAGATTTGAGAGACAACGGCTGGCAGTTTTTTATTGACAGAATTTTTCAACCGTTTAAGGTGAGGAGGGATAATAAATAGGAGTGACGAGAATTTTTTTTTCTTTTCCAATTCACAAATAACTCGTCCAGGCTGAAGTACAGCAGAATGAATTCTCATAAGCACAGTGTTTGTGGTAAATTATGTTTGTTAGTGAGGAAAAATCAATGTATTGATGATTTTTTTTTTTTTTATGATGTGAAGAATCTACTTGTAGGAGGCCTGAAAAAACCCCATCCTTAATCCTTATATTACCTTCAAAGCAAGAGTAAATTAGGGAAACTCTGCCTAGAATCACTGTGTTTTGCTCTCTTTTTACTGAGGGAGGAAGAAGTTTGAATGACAGAAATGACATCATAAAGTTGGCATTGATTTTAAGGAATACATGCATAACAACTCCTGCAGCTTCAAGTCAGTTACAACAGGTTGGGTGCAAGTTCTGGACCAGTCCCTGCCAAGAGTAACTTTTCTGTGTGGGTAATCACATTGACTTCATCGGACTATTTACATGAGCAAAGTTGCTGATGTATGTAGGTGTTTGCAGCAACTTTCTGTGAAACATTCAAATGAGAGAAAGTGAGGCAGTTAGAGTTTAGCATCAACTTGAATTAGACTTTTGATACTCTGTATGAAAGGCTACTCTAAACATGATACTGTTTTCTAGCTTTCTCACTATGCTCTAGCAATATTTGAAATGATCCATTTTCTTCCATCCCCCAAGTTCTCTAGTGCCATAACATTATATTCCAAATGTAATTTTTGTTGACAAATGCTTAACATTCTTTAAAACATTTGCCACAGTGTAAATCTGGAATGAGTATTAAGTCAAGGGAGTTATGCTGGTGTATAACCAATGTAAATGAGAGGAAAATCATGTCCATGTGACTCTGCAACACATACAGCCAGATTCTGGTGGTCTTTACATTATTGTGCTGGTGGAAAAGATCCAAAACTTTATGGCATGCTCATCCCTGGTGTGTGTGTCCCCCTTCTCTGAGCTTTTAGCCTGGGCAAACACAAAGTGTGACTCTTTGTCCCCTTGATTTGGAAATGAAACTGAACAAAAATGATGCTGCCTTGATTTTAGGTGGCTTTATTTTCAACAACCAGATTTATGTAGAAAATTAGAAGCATGGGTCACGGATCCCCATGGTCTGGTCTATGCCCATCCTGTAAGTCTTGGGAATGACCCCTTTAGTGTGCCAGACCCAAGAACCCACACAGTCCCACAGGAGGCTAGGCCTTCAGAGTTTTGATCAACATTCTTTCTTGATGATATTGTCTAATTACAAAAGGATTTAAATTTAGCTTGTGTCATGTGGTGCCAAGCATAACCATCTTCTTTCTGACACCGCACAAGTAGTTAAGATTTTCAGCCTGATTTTGGCCATTTATTTTAATTTCTGCTTTGTAATTGGTTGTCTTCCTTGCCTATTCATTCTTCGAGTTGTGACATGTCATGGCTTTAGTAGGTCTTTCTTGAAATATGTAATACAGGCTCCACAGCACTGCACCCATATTTTAGAATACCCTATAATAATAGGCAGTGCAGGCTGTTATGTTTTTCCCTATGATGATGTGCTGGCCTGAGTGGTGGTAGCTAGAACCAAAGGTTCCTGCCCTGATGGTTTTAGTTCAAGCACCAAGGGGCAATGTATTCAGTACTGCACTACAAATGGGAACAAATATTTCCTGAACTTAAAGTGAGAGTGCAATAGGGACAGCACCCTTCTGTCCTCATGCCTCTGATTCCCTGGGTTCCTTTCATGCAGCTTTTAAAACTCTTTCCTAGAAGCTGGGTGTTTGCTACCTATTGCTCATCTGCACTACAGACAAAACTCTGTGAAATAGCTTGGTGGTGTAAGTCACAATGTCAATTGCTATCATGCTTTTATATTTAGATTCTGTTCATCGATTGATAGAAGCTGCAGATCCATTCTGTGTTGCATAGGATCCTGATCCAACTACCAGCTCAACTAACTGCCTAACTCATTAAGATGATCATGCATAACAACCAAGGGCTGTATCATGGCTTCTCTTTTCATTGTCTTTGGGTCATATCTGGACATCCATGGGCCATAGAACACATTGGCTTGGTATTTATTGCAGTTCGTGAAACTGCCCTTCAGCTGTGCTATAGCTAATATGTTGTACATTGATCCCTTGGTTTCATGACTGTCACTTGATCTTGATTCCACTTCTTCCACAGATCTTGTATAACCTCGATGAAGTGACCTTACCTCCTCCTTTCAACCTTTCTCCAGAGAGGTGATCAATACCTGCTGCTTTGCCTTTATTCAGATGATGAATAGCTTCGGTAACTCTTTAATCTGTATTGGTCTCCTATCTGCCATCAAATTCTTCAAGCACTGACCTTCAGTTCCAAATTCTTCTGCTGGCATTCTGGATCATGCCAGTTTTCAAAGGGTTAAGGAACATCCTTTTCTTCATCTGTTTTTATTCTATTTTTAACATTTCAAAAAATACAAGTTTAAAATAAATTTATTTTAATCTTGTGTTTTGACCTTTTGGGGATTAAACAACTATTTAAATGTTGCAGACAGTGCCATTTGATCAAGCCCTGCTTTGCTTAGTCTGTGCTTAACCCAGTTTTAAGGGTAATCTACAGCTTTCCAACAGGTTAGCTCCATCAGAAGGATATGACTGAAAGCTCAAGCACTTAGAGGTGGTGCCTTAATGGGATAATAAGAAAATTATTGTCCACAGGGTACCAGGCTGGCCTTGAAGCTTCCTTCTGGTCCCCCTCACTGCAATTAATCGCCCAAGACTGGCCCATGCTGGCTGACTTGGGCTCACAGGGCTCAGGCGAAGGGGCTGTTTAGCTGCGGTGTAGACGTTCCGGCTTGGGCTGCAACTTGAGCTCTGGGACCCTCCCACCTCACATGGTCCTGGGGCGGGGGCTCTAGGACCCTAAACTGCAATTAAGCAGCACGTTAGCCCAAGCCTTGTAAGCCCGAGTCAGTTGGCACGGGTCAGCCGCAGGTTATTAATTGCAATATAAACATACCCCAAGTGAGTCTAGATGAGTGTCCCACTCCCATACAAGGTCAGAGATAGGAGTGTTCTTACCTGGAATTTTTAATAACTCAAATGTAAGCTTCCAGATGTTCTCCCTTCACTTTGAAGAGAAGATGACAATGAAAGCACATGCTCTCCCTGCCACTTTGTTAGGCAGAGATTAATGTAATTCATCTGAAACTGAAGGACACAATTTACTTCCTAGTGGTTAAAGCTGGAGTCACAATTAGACAGGGTCAACGGGCAGCAACTGTTTTCAACTGAAGGAGGAAGAAATACATAATTTTTTTATTTTGTGAGAGAGCAATGCTGCTCCCGAGTGTGGTAAAGCTGAATGTAAAAGCATCGAGCCTCCAGCAGAGAGGCTGTTAGAGTTTCTTGCATGTTGGGCTGGTAACAGGGAGGGAGCAGGGATGAAGCCAGGAAGCCTGAAAAAGGGTGGATAATTTTGGATCAGCACCAACACTTCACCACCACTTGTGAGAATCACTGCTTTTGAAGTATCCTCTTTAATTGTCATTCAAAATGTTTTCTGAGTTAAAATCTATCTAATCCAAATTAATTTTCACAGTGCTCCATTTATATTGCCCATCACCACAATATGCTTATGTGTTTGTGTCCAGCTGTGTACATGGTTGGGTGCACCATGGATTGGCCTGCATAGTAGAATCATGAAGTATGATTCTATTTATGACTCTGTTTTAGTCTCAGATGGATAAATTTGCAGTAGTATCTTATTGTGAAAAGCAAATAGCATTAAGGAAGCCCAGGCAGTGTATCAAATGCTAATGCATCTTGCTAAAACTCCAAGCACCATTGTAACTGTGAACTTAATTTGTTTCTAATGTTCCAATTTTTTAAAATCCAGTTTCTGATGGAAATAGTCTGTCCTGATATTTTTTCTATACTTTTAAAAGATAAGGGTTGCTCTGCTCCCTTATCTGTTAGTGTTTATAACAATCTTGTTGGCCAGGGGCTGACTGACTGCTCAAAGAGGAAATGGAGAAACTGACTATACATAAAGTTCTGACAAATTCACAGAGTAGAGAAACTCTTTCCCCTCTTCCCCCCCCTCCCCAAAACACGTTGTCTTCGATTTTTAGTGTTACTAGATAACTATGGTAGGCGGTAAACTTTCAAAGAGAAGTTGTGATTATTTTTCAAGCTGCCATTGCAGCTTTGAAATGACAGTAAAGTATATATGAAAAATAAAATGATCCTTTAATCCTTAAAGATTTTATTGTTCATGCTAACTACTCATATCTACTGAATGCACATATTGGGCCCAATTAATCCCTGATATAACTTCACTGAAGTTAGTGGAATTAAGACTGAATTTGCCAAATTACTTCTGGTTCATCTCTATGAGAACATTGTTTGTTACACACAGAAGAAAGACAGATGTTCAAAATCTAATAAAATCAAAGATGAAGAAAAGAATTTATCAGGATTGTCTTTTTAATGCTTTTCTTTTTGTTGCTTTACAGCCTCCTTCTTTAAACTGCTGCTCTTTTAACTGGATGTCTCTTTAAATCAGTGGAATATCTAGATGTACCTAGCACTGAAATGGTTAAAGCTTGATATCCACCATGTTTCTCTTCCTTGAGTTGGTGAGCAGAACTGGTGAAAGCAGAGGACAGTGGTTGATCTGCTCTGGTGGAAAACAGTGGCTTTTGGAGTGATGTGATGTGGTAAAAGAAATACCCCTAGTAATGGGTTGAGCACTGAGGGTGCCTGGTAGCAAAAAATGGAGTGGTTCACAAGACAATAAAGAAAAAGGAAGCCGGGGTGAGAATAAAGGAAAGGAAGGGGAATTGAGAGGGCTCATCATAAGATCTGGGGATTGGAAGCAGAAACCACCATGCAGTTAAGAGATGGAATAAACTACTCTTACAGAGAAGAGACTTGGATGTTTTGTTCCTATGAGGAAGCTAGCAAAGCCTGATGAGACATAAGTTACCTTAGGAATAAAGACGTGAGTAATAGCCAAGGTTATGCATGGATTAGGGCAGTGCCTTTTGTAAAGTACTATAGAAACCGTTGCACATAGTGTTTTGAATGCTCTGCACGGGTAATTCTAATTTAAGCAGACTATAATCAAACACTGAATCCCTTGGAGAAATCCTTTAATAAGAATACCCAGAATGCTTCAATGGGAAGTTGAGTGGCTCTGAGTTTGAAGAATGGAAATATAAAGCATGGGAATTGTTAGCAATAAGCCATGAGACATCTCAGTCTTTTTCTTATTCAGACCCGTCAATGACAAACCAATTACCTCTGTATGTTGCTTCCATTTGTGAATACCAGAAATGAGTAATTGAAATTGGAGAGCAATGGCTATAGTGGGACTTTGAAGGTAGATGATTGTCCTATGACCCCCTCTTATTGAGAGTAGAGTGGCTAAATGTTTTGAGGACAGTGAAGTTCATGACGCATGCCTGTCAGAGAAGAATGTCTGTATGGGGTGTTGATTTATTTTTTTCTTTTGCAGAGGCAGGACGATGAGGGGAGAACTGCAATTTAATGAGGGGAGTACTGGATTTGAAGATTTGCTGGATATGGGAGGAGGGAACTCCAAAAATCATTATGCCCTTGGTGCTAATAGAACTATAATGAATATATAATTGGACTGGCACAGAAACTAGTTTCATAGACACGTTTTAACAACATGTGTTAACCTTTTTGCTTTCCAGGTTATGTTATGCTTCTCCCCTGTGGGTTTTATACAGAGAGCAAGAGGAAAGAAATTTCTATCTCTGGTGAGTTGCACAGCCATTGACTCGTTTCATGCCGGCCACTGGGGGCTCTTCAGTCTGTCAGCAGCAGTTTCATTGAGAAGGTGGATTTACCTGACATAAGGTCCAATTGGTTTGTTTCTCTGTTTACAGGAATTTTTCTTAATATCGTATTACTTAAAATGATTTCAGACTAGCTGTTCAATGTTATACAGTAAAAGAGCTTTAAACAAATGCTGATTTGCTAATGGGTCTTGTTCTTACTAAAGATAAGGCAGCTCAGTGATACAAAGCAACTTGTGGGGGGCTATTTCCAGGTTTACAGGATTTTCTTTTAGATTCTTTCAATTTGTATATATCTCTTTAGCCTTTTTGAAAGGTGCCAGACTGATAGCTGTGGAGAATGAAAGCTAACCCACAGATTATACGTACAGCATGGAAAGTAGAGTGCAAGTTTCCACTTGCTGTCCTACAAATGTGCCAAAACAGGCCAGTCTTGCCAATTCTTAAGACTTTATCATGAGTTTCTCAATATTTAGTGTTTTCCTTAAAGCGCCACATCCTAGAATCAAGAGACTGTATGAGAATCTCATACAACTTTTTCTTTATTTAAAATAAAAGTTTGTAGCCCTTATAGTTGCAGAAAAAACCTTGAAAACAAGATTGGGTTAACCACAAAGACTCAGAAAACAGATGATAAATATAAAGAAACCAACACACATCATTTGTTTAAAAAATCTCCTGATTTCTAAGCAATCTCATGATTTATGGTGGGCTGACTCATGATTTTTGAATGCCTGCAGTTGCAAATACTGCAATTCTATTTGAGAGCATACACAGATGCTCTTCCCACACACTAAACATCGGGGGATCCAGCTTCTACCCCTGGTACCAGAGATCTGTGGATATGGCTCTTTTCCCACTCTGAATCCCAGATCTTAGGGTCCACCCTCTTCCCATGCAGCCCAAATGTGTAGTTCAGAATCCATGCCCATTCTGTTCACTGCCTCTCTGCTCAGATTGCTAGTGAGTGTGCCAGTTATGATGGTGGTTTCTGAAATTTGACAATGATGATTTGTTTTAGTCCATTCTGTACCAGCTCCCCTCCAGGAGTTGTCCAAAAATGTAAAGAGACAATATTACAAATAGTTTTCTCCTCTCCCTTACAGCACTCTGCTCCCCTTGATTCAAACCAGTCAAAAGGTACCTTATGATATTTTCCTTTTGCAAGTTATAGCAGGGGCTGAGGATGGAGTTGTGACCAAGAATGGACCCCTAGGTGCAGTACTAGGGACTATGCCCCCACCTAGATTCTATCTGGGAAGCTCAGCCTTTAAAGCGCACAGTCCCCAATACACTACATTAGCTGCCAGGAGGAAGATTAGAAGACCCGCTAGGCTGTTTGAAAATTTTGTCAAAAGGGAAAGAGCCCTCCCAGAGCTTGAAAAAGGTGATAACGTGAGCCTCTGGCATTCCAGGAAATCCGTCATGTGTGTCTTAGGGGGTGAAGGATGGGGCGCTAGAACGGGCTGCTTATCGTCAGGGGTTCCCAATATAACACACCTACAGCCATCCCATTGAAGCTGTGAGCCTGTTCAGCTTCCTGTTTCTCCCAGTGGGGCCAGAAAGCGCAGTGGAGTAAAGATGCAAGTTCCTCACACTACAATGCCAACATGTACGCCTCCCTTTCATTGTAAGTTGCCTGGGGATGGAAGGTGAGGGGAGCACTGCATAAATGAGGAGAGAGAGAGAATTCTGGCCCCTAGCCCTGCTGCCCAGTCCCATCAGATCCTCACCCCAACCAGTGAGTTGAACATTATATAAAGGACACTTTCTTTGTGTTTAGGTGGCTGAGAGGTAATAGAAGTAATCTTTTCTCTGAGTCAGTCTGAAATGAATGTTTAATCCCAGAGAGATCAAGTTTTGTGAAGCCAAAAATTTGCATTCATTGTAAAATGATGAGCTGATTTTAAGGAAAGACTCACTTCAGTAAAAACAAAGTAAAAAAAAACGCACTCACCTTTTTTATTGCAACTGAGGTGAAATTCCTCATTAAAAATGGCAAAATGATACCACAGTGGGATTTCTTCATGGGGAGGATTCAGCCATGGTGTGGTGCTGGCAGAAACCAGTGCATTTTGGACTGGATTCATTTTACAAATACCACCTAAAATATCAATTTTTGTTATTGCTGTGATTATTCTCAAAAAAGGAATGGGCATTTCCACACAGCAAGACAGCAGTCACAAGTAAATTGTGATCTGCATAAATCCATATGTATTGTCTATGAAGTAGGCAGACTATATTGCAATATAAAAAATATTAGACACAAAATCATTGAAATGTCATACCTAATTTACCATAATAAATAGAATCATTTGTTTTAAATCTAGACTGTGAAATGTGTAAGTAACAGTTTTCTCCTTTTAATAAATAATCACTTTACCATCCTAAGGGAGAATTTTCTTATTCCACGTAATCCACATTTATCAATAGTGGTAACATTGTAAAAATAGAGCAGTTATACTTAGATGACAGAGCTAAATATTGTGACACTGATATGAAACAAACTGTATTGTTACTCAAGAATTATTTGCTTCATAAAAGCTACTTTTCCAGGTTGTGGAACCTAGCAGGGCCTTTTTGTCAACGAGCTACCATTTTCAGTTAAATTAAGTAATCTTATGCATATGTTGGATTTCATATTTCTGTATTTAGAGAGCGACTGCATATAGGTATACATTTTTATATATATTCCTGCACAAAAAAAAGTTTAATTTAGAGTTAAGATTGTGAAACTGCTTATTACATCAATGTAAACCACAAAAAGCAAGAAAATAAGCAGTTAAGACATTCAACAACCCATCTACACACTCATCTGTTTCCTTTCTCACATTCAGCTTTCTACCACCCTGCACCTATATATCTCCACCTTCAACGCGAGGAACCAGCAGGCACTCTTGAACTCTGGCCATGTTTGTTATAGGCGGAGCTGGTAGCATCATCTATTCTTCCGGTTGCCCAAGTTTACTACTGACTTATTTGTTGCAAAAGCTAGAAGTTGTATCGTGAATGAGGCAGGGAATTTCAGGAAGAGAAAAGATATATATTCTCATAGTTAAGGCAGTTGAATGGAAAATTGGATTCATCCCTGCCTCTGCCACAAAGTTCCTGTGTGATGCTGGGCATGTCACTTGAGCCTGGCTTTTCACCAATGGTTGCTGTGTTCTTCTTTTTCTGGGTACCTGATTTGAGATCCTGGGGTTTGCAGAAATGTTGACCACCCACAGTTGCAACTGAAGTAAGTGGGAGCTGTGCTTTGACTGTATAAAATGCTACATAATGCTAAGTACTCTGCAATCTAAAGTCCTAAATGTGTCAAATTGGGCACCCAAAATTAATGGATATTTTTGATCTTAATCTCTTTGTGCCTTGGTTCTCCATCTGCAAAATGGGGATAATACTGTACTCTCACCTCACAGGATTGTTGTGAAAATAAATTCATTAATGTTTGTGAAGCATTTCGATACCATAGTGAGGAGCACCATAGAAAAGCCTAGGAGGAAATTAATAATTCTGTCTTCAGAGCAGGGTTTGAATAGTGTGCAGTAATAAGTCCTGGGGTCACACTCTATACAATGAGGATAAAACAAAATAGCAAATAGCTGCTTATTATGTGAGCACCATTTATTCTTTGCACTGAATGAGGTAAAGGTCCTGAGGTTTTTGGTGGAAAGTTTCAGATAAAATGGTTCAGCTGTTTCTGAAAACGAGGTTGGGGGGTGAGGGGCGGAAATTCTTTCAACTCTCTTGTTGAGAAGCTGTAGTACCTTATGTTTTGGAGCAAGGGTTTGAGATCTGGCAGGAGTCAGTGTCTTTTGGCGTACCTGTGAAAATCCCACCCATATTTGGCAGAATGATAAGGCCCCAAAAAACAGCAGTTTGCACATACTGCGTAGAGACTTGTTAAAGTCCAGCAGCTAAATTCTCTGAAGATTCTATCTGCACTGAGTGTGCTCCAGACTTCTACAGCTCCTGTCTGCCAATTGGACTGTGCAAGCACCAGCCTTACAGAGCAGCTAAGCCTGCTCCATCCCGGCCTACGGGGACTGAGAAGGACTTTTCCTGCAATTGCTCCTGCTAGCAGCTGGAGGCTGAACACAGGCTCTCTCCTGTACTATCGGTGTTCTCCCTGTTGATGCCCCAGCAGCATAGAGGAGAAGGAAAGAGCCATACTGAAATGCAGAGTGGTGAGGAAGTGGTGATGGTGGGAGAATTGGGGAAGAGATGCAGGGACAGGGGTTAGGAGCAGGAGCTGAGAGGGGGACTTGGGCAGGAGCTGAGCGTGATAAGATGTGGGGGGGGAAAACCAGGAGCTGTGGAGAGGAGCAAGTAGGAGCAGAGGTGAGGGGAATGTGGACAGGAGCTAGAAAGTGAGGATAGGAGCAGGAGGTGGAAAACAGCCCTGAGAGGAAGAGGTCAGAGCTGGGGAGGTGAGTTATAGAAACATGAGTGGGCTGGGAGGAATGGGACAGTAGAACTCCTAGAAAGCTCCCCTCCAGACCCTGGAATTGAATCCAGGAGCCCTGAATCTCAGCATTCATTTGCCATCTAGAAAATAGCTATGAAACCCACTGACAACATATGTGTCCATCTGCTTTAGTGGCAGGTAGCCATCTACTGCTACCAGTTACTCTGTACTGTGCTGCATATCTAGAGATCCCAGCCCTGCTGATGGCATGTGAGGGGCTCAGTATAGTTCCACCTGAGGCAACCTTTGATTATTCAGTTTTTTTAAAACCTTGGGAAATTACATTTTAAAAAAACTATGTTAAAAGAGCATTAAGGTTGCAAAATCAACCTGAGGTGGGAAATGCCAGATTTAAGGTTGCCTGTGCAACTTTTATGGGGATCCCTTGTGCATATGCATTATAATATAGTCTTCAATTACATGATCACATACTGTTTTTTCCACAGAACTCCTGACTTCTTTTTTCTTCACTCCCCCTATTGGTGTTGTCTGTAGGACCCCTGTTCAGTTGTTGTGGAAGTTGGAATGCGTGTAAGAATGAGGCAAGGGATTGCAAGAAGAGGAAGGAGGATTCCATGGTTAAGGCAGTTGAATGCTGCCCTGGAGGACTGGATTCTACCCCTGTCTCTACCACAGAATTCTGATGTGAATTTGGGTAAGTCACATAAAGCAAAAATTTCACAACTGGCCACTGTGTATTAGAGCTGGTCCAATTTTTTCTTCCAATGGAAATTTTCAAGTTTGAAGCTGAAAACCAAAGGATTTTTGGCAAAATATTTATATGGAAAAAACAAAAATTTTCCCTGGGAAGCAGATACTTTTTGCAAAAAGAATTGGTTAGACAAAAAACAATTCCCCATTGAGAAGCAGTTCAGATGGAAAAGTTTTGACCAGCTCTACTTGTGTACTCCACGTTTTCTGGGTACCATTCTTGAGACCTCTCAGGTCTGATTTGCAGAAGTGCTGAGAACTCACAATTGCAACTGAGGTCAATGGGAGCAGTGCACTGAATATATAAAGTGCTACAAAATGCTCCGCACTCAGAAAAATCAGGCTGTCGGCTTCTCAGATTCAACACTTAAAATCAGTTGACACTTTTGACAGTTTTAGCTTTAACTACTGGGCCTCAGTTCACCAGGTGTAAAATGGGAATAATAATAATACCTCGTCACCTCACAGAATGTTGGGAAGATCAATTCAATAATAATTATAAAGAACTAAGTTGCTAAGATCACAGCATCTCAGAGAAGCCCATAAGGACATTAATAATTCTGTATTTAGTGCAGGGTTTTGGTGCTATGCAGTAAATTATCATAGAACAGTAGGTCTGAAAGGGGTCGTGAAGTCAAGCCAAGCGCCTTGCGCTGTGCCAGGACCAAGTCAATCTAGATCATCCCTGAAAGGTATTTGTCCAACCTGTTTTTAAAATTCTCCAATAATGGGATTCCACAACCTCCCTTGCAAGCCTGTTCCAGAGCTTAATTACCCTTATAGCTAGAAAGTTTTTTTTTTCCTGATATCTAGTCTTGCTGCAAATTAAGCTTGTAGCCCATTACTTCATGTCCTGCCTTCGGTGGACATGGAGAACAATTGATCGCAGTCGTCCTTGTAACAGCCCTTAACTGATTTGAAGACAGTCCCCATTGGTGGTTTTTTTTTTTTTTCTTTTCTGTTTTTTCTCAAGACAAAGCATGCCAGGTTTTTTCACCTTTCCTCATAGGTCATGTTTTCATAGACTATCAGGGTTGGAAGGGACCTCAGGAGGTCATCTAGTCCAACCCCCTGCTCAAAGCAGGACCAATTCCCAACTAAATCATCCCAGCCAGGCCTTTGTCAAGCCGGGCCTTAAAAACCTCTAAGGAAGGAGATTCCACCACCTCCCTAGGTAACGCATTCCAGTGTTTCACCACCCTCCTAGTGAAAAAGTTTTTCCTAATATCCAACCTAAATCTCCCCCACTGCAACTTGAGACCATTACTCCTCATTCTGTCATCTGCTACCACTGAGAGCCATCCTCTTTGGAACCCCCTTTCAGATAGTTGAAAGCAGCAATCAAATCCCCCCTCATTCTTCTCTTCTGCAGACTAAACAATCCCAGTTCCCTCAGCCTCTCCTGATAAGTCATGTGTTCCAGTCCCCTAATCATTTTTGTTGCCCTCCGTTGGATGTTTTTCAATTTTTCCACATCCTTCTTGTAGTGTGGGGCCCAAAACTGGACACAGTACTCCAGATGAGGCCTCACCAATGTTGAATAGAGGGGAACAATCGCGTCCCTCGATCTGCTGGCAATGCCCCTACTTATACATCCCAGAATGCCATTGGCCTTCTTGGCAACAACGGCACACTGGTGACTCATGTCCAGCTTCTCGTCCACTGTAACCCCTAGGTCCTTTTCTGCAGAACTGCTGCCTAGCCATTCGGTCCCTAGTCTGTAGCCGTGCATGGGATTCTTCTGTCCTAAGTGCAGGACTCTGCACTTGTCCTTGTTGAACCTCGTCAGATTTCTTTTGGCCCAATCCTCTAATTTGTCTAGGTCCCTCTGTATCCTATCCCTACCCTCCAGCGTATCTACCTCTCCTCCCAGTTTAGTGTCATCTGCAAACTTGCTGAGGGTGCAATCCACACCATCCTCCAGACCATTGATGAAGATATTGAACAAAACCAGTCCGAGGACCAACCTTTGGGGCACTCCACTTGATACCGGCTGCCAACTAGACATGGAGCCATTGATCACTACCCATTGAGTCCGACAATTTAGCCAACTTTCTATCCACCTTATAGTCCATTCATCCAGCCCATACTTCTTTAACTTGCTGGCAAGAATACTGTGGGCAGCAGTGTCAAAAGCTTTGCTGAAGTCAAAGGAACAACACGTCCACTGCTTTCCCCTCATCCACAGAGCCAGTTATCTCGTCATAGAAGGCAATTAGATTAGTCAGGCATGACTAGCCCTTGGTGAATCCATGCTGACTGTTCCTGATCACTTTCCTCTCCTCTTAGTGCTTCAGAATTGATTCCTTGAGGACCTGCTCCATGATTTTTCCAGGGACTGAGGTGAGGCTGACTGGCCTGTAGTTCCCAGGATCCTCCTTCTCTTTTTTAAAGATGGACACTACATTAGCCTTTTTCCAGTCATCCGGGACTTCCCCCGATCGCCATGAGTTTTCAAAGATAATGGCCAATGGCTCTGCAATCACATCCGTCAACTCCTTTAGCACTCTCGGATGCAGCGCATCCGGACCCATGGACTTGTGCTCGTCCAGCTTTTCTAAATAGTCCCGAACCACTTCTTTCTCCACAGAGGGCTGGTCACCTGCTCCCCATGCTGTGCTGCCCAGTGCAGTAGTCTGGGAGCTGACCTTGTTTGTGAAGACAGAGGCAAAAAAAGCATTGAGTACGTTAGCTTTTTCCACATCCTCTGTCAGTAGGTTGCCTCCCTCATTCAGTAAGGGGCCCACACTTTCCTTGACTTTCTTCTTGTTGCTAACATACCTGAAGAAACCCTTCTTGTTACTCTTAACATCTCTTGCTAGCTGCAACTCCAGGTGTGATTTGGCCTTCCTGATTTCACTCCTGCATGCCCAAGCAATATTTTTATACTCTTCCCTGGTCATTTGTCCAATCTTCCACTTCTTGGAAGCTTCTTTTTTGTATTTAAGATCAGCAAGGATTTCACTGTGAAGCCAAGCTGGTCGCCTGCCATATTTACTATTCTTTCTACACCTCGGGATGGTTTGTCCCTGTAACCTCAATAAGGATTCTTTAAAATACAGCCAGCTCTCCTGGACTCCTTTCCCCCTCATGTTATTCTCCCAGGGGATCCTGCCCATCAGTTCCCTGAGAGTCAAAGTCTGCTTTTCTGAAGTCCAGGGTCTGTATTCTGCAGCTCTCCTTTCTTCCCTGTGTCAGGATCCTGAACTCGACCATCTCATGGTCACTGCCTCCCAGGTTCCCATCCACTTTTGCTTCCCCCTACTAATTCTTCCCGGTTTGTGAGCACCAGGTCAAGAAGAGCTCTGCCCCTAGTTGGTTCCTCCAGCACTTGCACCAGGAAATTGTCCCCTACACTTTCCAAAAACTTCATGGATTGTCTGTGCACCGCGGTATTGCTCTCCCAGCAGATATCAGGGTGATTGAAGTCTCCCATGAGAACCAGGATCTTCAATCTAGTAACTTCCGTGAGTTGCCGGAAGAAATCCTCGTGCGTGTCATCCCCCTGGTCCAGTGGTCTATAGCAGACTCCCACCACAGCATCACCCTTGGTGCTCACACTTCTAAACTTAATCCAGAGACACTCAGGTTTTTCTGCAGTTTCATACCAGAGCTCTGAGCAGTCATACTGCTCCCTTACATACAATGCGACTCCCCCACCTTTTCTGCCCTGCCTGTCCTTCCTGAACAGTTTATATCCATCTATGACAGTACTCCAGTCATGTGAGTTATCCCACCAAGTCTCTGTTATTCCAATCACATCATAATTCCTTGACTGTGCCAGGACTTCCAGTTCTCCCTGCTTGTTTCCCAGGCTTCTTGCATTTTTGTAGAGGCACTTGAGATAACTCGCTGATTGTCCCTCTTTCTCAGTATGAGGCAGGAGCCCTCCCCTCTCGCACGCTCCAGCTCATGCTTCCTCCTGGTATCCCACTTCCCCACTTACCTCAGGGCTTTGGTCTCGTTCCCCCGGTGAACCTAGTTTAAAGCCCTCCTCACTAGGTTAGTCAGCCTGCTTGCAAAGATGCTCTTCCCTCTCTTCGTTAGGTGGAGCCCCTCTCTGCCTAGTACTCCTCCTTCTTGGAACACCATCCCATGGTCAAAGAATCCAAAGCCTTCTCTCCGACACCACCTGCGTAGCCATTCGTTGACTTCCAGGATTCGACGGTCTCTACCCCAGCCTTTTCCTTCCACGGGGAGGATGGACGAGAACACCACTTGCGCCTCAAACTTCTTTATCCTTCTTCCCAGAGCCATGTAGTCTGCAGTGATCTGCTCAAGGTCATTCTTGGCAGTATCATTGGTGCCCACGTGGAGAAGCAGGAAGGGGTAGCAATCCTAGGGCTTGATGAGTCTCGGCAGCCTCTCCGTCACAGTGCTAGTAGAGGCTAAATTTCACTGCCCTTACTAGAGTGATTTTTTTAACTGAAAAGAGAGTGACACGTACACGATGCAAACTCCACTAGGTGAAATAACACTGTTAGTGTGAATGGCAGTCTGACAGAAGGGACAGACAATTTCTGATCTTCTATAGTCTACTCCAGATCAGCTGCTGCTAAACCCATCAGATTATATTTTTACTGCTTTCTTATCTCCTTTCTGTACCTGGGAGCTGACCATGCCAACTCTCCAGTGCCTTCTTTGTGTCTCAGAATAACCTGTCACTCTGGTACTGCTCTAGGATCCCACATAATTATTTACCCAGCCACAGTACTCCTGTCACCACCTCTATAGCTCATGCCCCCCTCTATGCAAACTTATCTTCTGATGCTTCATTAGCACTTCAGTGACCAGGACTTTAAAAACAAACATCTTTTAAAATCCATGCAGGATATGCCTACCTGCTATGCTTAATGTCAGAATCCAGCATTATCATTTGAAATACCACAGCAATTTCCTCTAAAACTAATTTTGAGCAAAAGTTGACAATCACAAAGGTTTTCTACTGTAGCAAAGTTCAAACCCCTTCCCCCTCCGCCCCCCCACATCCCTCTCAGTGCATAGAATTACTGATCTTTGGTCCTGCCTTAAATTGATTCTGCACATTCATGAACACGATACAAACTTGTTGGTTTTTATAAAGGTTGCCCATGATGGCATCTCCTGTTACTCTGTGCTGCTTTGGCCTTTTTATAACACTATCCCTTTTAGAGCTCCTGTGACCTTCTCTACTGCACTTCTTGGTCTCTGTATTTCTCCCTGCAACTAAATCATCCAATAATTGCAGTTGTAAAACTAAAATACCCTAAACACATTTTCTCCTGTTTTTCTGGTGTTTATTTATCATGTATCTCAAAAACCAGAACTTTCAAAAAAATAAATGTAAAGCAAAACACTTTGTAGATGATGCGAATGACATCTTTTTGTCAAAATCTTGTGATATCAGTCAAATCTATTAAGCACAACTTAGTAACACCCTGAATGAGACAGCATACATCTCACAGGTCTAAGGATATTACAAGCAAATTGGAATTACTATTATATGGGAAATGTTTGAAGTGTGTTTGTATAGTGTCCTCTTTCTGTTTCTTGTATGGCATGGTGGCTTTCATTATAGTAAAAGCTAGATTTAAGGTTGCAATGCTATTTATACAACAGGATACGGTTCCAGCACACCTTTTTAAAAAAAAAAAAAAAAAAAAAAAAAAAATTAAAAAGTGAGTTGGTGGGTCTGTTCATGACAGAAGAGCAATGAGGAGCAAAGCCTACCTTTTCTAGGTGAACTGTAAGTTAGAAATGTGAATCAAAATGTTTCATATAGTGTTTGTATGGCAGCATGTGGAGAAGATATTCTCTCAATAATACCAGGAGAAGCAATGTCACCTTTGTCTGGCTTGTCCTCGTCCGTCCCTCTATGAACGCAAGTCGACACACAACACAATGTCCAGCCCAGTGGCTAAAGCACAGGATTGTGAATCAGGAGAGCCGAGTTCTATTATTGACTCTGTTTACTCACTGTTGTCCTGATCCTGTGCCCACTGAAGACAAAGGCAAAAATCTCTTTGAATGCAATGGGATCAGGATCTGTGTGCAAATAATGTATACCTCTGTGAAATGGGTATAGTATCTACATAAGAGGGCTCTTGAGACTTAATTCATTAGCCTCTGTAAAATGCTTTGAGATCATCAGATGGAAGACACCATATAAGTGCCTATTATTATTATTATTAGAAGTAGTCATATTAAATCTGAACTGAAAGATATTTTATGTGGCTGCATCAGTAGTTGCTTAGAGACAGCCCCAGCTCTTTGGAATCTTACGCTGTTGGCCAGGAATTTTGTACACATAACGAGAGGTACTTGACTGATGCCTCTCTTTGTCTAATAGAATAGTCTATCTGTATTATCAAAATAACTATTTGCACTATTGAAATGACATTAGAAATCACTGCTATCATGTCCCGCAAAATCTCATAATTTGCCCATTCCAGCAGCTGTTTGCCTGAAGGCATGAAAGAGGCAGGAGGGGAGGGGAATAGTGAGTAGGAAAGGAGAGAAAAGGCAAGAGGAGGATGGAGGAAAACAGGATGAGAGGAGAATCCGAAAGAAGAGATAGGAACTAGGAAGATGAGAGGTTTATTTTTTCTAAATAAAATAAAAGTTGGATTTCATGTATTTATGGGGTGGAAAGCAACATAGAAAAACAAGGCTATAATGCCATCTTGGGGTTTCTAGTGACATCTCAATCCATTCGAGCTCTGCTCTTGTGGTTTATGATGTCAACAGAAACCCCTCGATGCCATTGAAGTTCACAGTTGTCTCTCATTGATTCTGTATTATTTCAATAGTAGAAAAATAACACCTTTATTTTCACAGTGAAAGTAACCCCCCACTGTGAGCAAAATGTACATATACTTCCTGAATATGATCTCTCTCTTTTTTTAACCAAACCTCTATGAAACATCACTTTGCATTAAAATCACACATTCTTCTTTAGATTCTACTATGCAAGAATGTCTGTCAGATGTCCTGTACAAATTTTTATTATTCCAGGAGTTGTAGACTATTCTGTCCAGATATCTCATTGTAGTTATTATTCTACACTCATTAATACAAAAAACCTGGCTGTTGATCCATCTAGGTCTTGTAGGCATTTTGTTTTACAACATTTTATAGACAGGATGATTAAACAGGAATAAAACCTATTCTCTGACTGACTTGACAGGATCAGAGAGAGAACAGCAGCGTTTAAGTGCAGATGCACATGGAATACATTCAACTTCAAATGATGGGCCCAGCCTTGCAACCACTGTGCACCACATTGGAGGTACAGAGTATGCTCAACACCTGCTGAAGTTGATCAGAGTTGAGTGTGCCCATCACCTCCCAGAAGGCACATAGCACTTTTGCAGGACTGGGCCCTAAACAGTGAGGGCAGGGAGAAAACAATGACATTGTACTATACTGTGCATAAGCATGATTCATAACCACTCCATGTGTCAAAGGTGTGGTGTAAATTCAGTGGTAATGATGGCGGGGTAAAACATCTATTGCCTTGAGAAAATTGAAATATTATACCAAGTAAAATGTTTATACACACACACAAAATCAGAAACTAATTAAGCAGTTTGATAATTAACCATATATTTTCAGCAAAATTAGAGTTTAGTCTTTAAATAGTAAGATACATCAAGGTATTTTATAAAGGGATATATATAATAGTAGCTGAGGTATAATATTTTTCTGATTAGGGTAAATCATTTTGTGGCTCTTACAATTTAGCCTTACTTGGAATTAGGGTTAATTCAATGTATGTCCCCATTAACTTGATGACCTATCATTTGCCTTCACTTAGCCTTGATACTTACAACCCAAAACTTCTTGCACTGAATGGGAGTTTTGGATGTGCAAACACTGCAGAATCTCACCATGAACTCTTATCAAAACCACTGGAAGCTGTGGGTCGGTATTTCGCACCCTTGAGCCCTAAGTACATGTTCATTTTGCCTCAGTCACATGATAACTGGGAAAAAACAAATGTGCTTGCAGAATTTAAAGCCATTCTGCATTTTTGTTTTCTATTTTTTAATTGTTACTCGAACTTACCAATCAAAACTTCACTGAAACTGTCAAGAGTTAGACTAGGATACACTTGACCTGGAGTAAAGTATCAAGAGTTTTTAAACATTTAACTTATAGTGTATATTAGTATGAAACTAAGTTGAGCAGAACCCATTAATGTCACAGTGATCGGTTACCAATGGAAATAAATAATTCATGATGAAGGGAATTAGTCTAATTAGCAGGCAGTTTGAGTCCTTTGATAAAACCCAGCTCTAATTCCGTGAAGGGCAGGAAGTGCTGTCATCAGTCAGCCCTGAAAAGATTAGCATCTATTATGAATGAGGTTAGACACCCTAGTGAAGTCATGTGTGTCCTGGAGACAAACTTAATATGTTCCAGGATGGGACACAGTTTGTCTCACAACACATCATGATTCCTACTGGGCTATTGTATGTAATAACAAGCAAAGATCAGTGCTCCTTCCTATCATTCTCTCCCTGTCCATCATTCTGACAACTGTGCAAATACATTTTCCATGCAAAGCAGGGAATGTGCCCTGAATACTTGTAAAATTGCACAAAATGTCAAAAAAAAAAGTGTCATCTTTTTCAGCAACTAAAAACCAGTCAACCAACCAGAATATCAGTGGGGAACTTGTGGATTTTGAAGTACTGCTGGCAACTGTATGTGAAGTGTAATATGTTTTGTTTGAACAACTGTTGTTGTTTGCGAATCTATCTGTACATACACATGACACTGAAGTTTTGAGATCAGCTGCAATACTATGAGCTTGTAGAATTATACAGGTAACTAGCAGTAAGGGCTTAGAAAACGGGTTGTCTCAAATACAAAAAATAAAACCTACTGGAAAGAGAACGATGTATTTTTAGAGCAAGCGATGGCTTAGACCTTAGAGGGTTTAGTTTAGAAGTTTTAACTGAACTGGCTCATCCAAGGAGGCTGGCTGGGAGCTGTGCAAGCCTCATTCTTTTTGTAGCCTACATGCTGACGCAACATCAGCTGTGTTTCCATTTTTACTTTTGAGCCTTTTGAAATTATATGTTTCCGTTTTGCAATTTGATGCACTAATGAAGAAACTCTACATTTGTTCGTTATTGTATTGCCTGTTTTTATTGTAGGAAATTAATTGCTCCTTTTATTTATGTTATTAGGGTGGGGGAGAAAACAATTTTGCAGTGTTTTATTATTTGCTGTAATAATCAACATACTACTAATGCAATGGAAGCCTTAGAAGTGGGATATATTATTTTCAGATGCCTGAACAGCACTTAATATGCTGACACTTGTGACTGAGGAGTGCTGGTATTCAAAAGTGCATTGAAAAAAGGCAACAATAAGTTCCTAATAATATCCCTGATGATCTTAAGTTGATTTATAATATAGAAATGAAGTGGAAAAGAATAAGCGTAGTCAACACAAGAAGTGATTTTCATAGAAACAGAACAATATAATGCTCCAGAATTGTAACTCAGCTGTCCAAATACTAAGTAACAATGGAGCACTGATATCACAGAAAGTGCCAGATTCAAGTGCTGCAGTAGTTTCAAGTAGATGCCTAAATTAGATTTTTGAAAAATAATGAACTTTCCCTCAGTGTTTATTACTGGGAGTTGTGCATTAAAAGAAGGACAGAATTAAAGGTAAAGTGTGCCTTGATTTGTGCCCAAAGCAGCCTCTACTATAAGTCAGGGCAGAATATAGCTAATAGGTTTAAAATACTTACACATGTTTATGGTTTGACTGTACCTTCTTTTATTCAGAGTGCCTCAGCACCTCTCTTGGAAATGATACAATTCACCAGCAAAGAAGCATGCCAACTAGTAGGTGGGATTGAGCCATTAATCCCATTAGAACATGTTTCTTATTACATATGTACACACTAAACTGCCACATTTATTAGTTAGGTATATAGCTTTGTTGCTGTGCATGGTGCTTATAGAGAAGGAAGAAAATAAATTCCCGGCTCTGAAGACCTTACAGTCTTAGGGTATGTTTACACTGTTTAAAAAAAAAAAAAAAGGTGTGTTCTTAACTTGGTTTAAAACAGTAGTGAAGACACAGCGACTCTGTTTTTATTTCGAGTGAGCAGCTAGAGTTCAACCCCAAGTTCCCATCGTGGCTTTATGGCTCCATCGTCCTTAACCCTTGTGAACTGCTCCAGACCCCAAGA
The DNA here is from genome assembly GCF_015237465.2 of Chelonia mydas. NCBI lineage: Eukaryota > Metazoa > Chordata > Testudines > Cheloniidae > Chelonia > Chelonia mydas. The sequence goes on along the minus strand of NC_051251.2, from coordinate 41,040,116 downwards.
GTACAACAATGTGGTACTGCAGCGAAAGACACAACATCTACATTCGTCTCTAAATTTGTATAATTTATTATGAACCTTGCTCATCTTATGGAGGAAGGTATAAGTGTCTTGGGTGAGTCAGTTCTTATTAACTATTAATCATTCAGTACTATTTGTCTGTTCTTGCTGTGTTATCCATGGGGCTGCTTGTCGTGCATCTCCGGGTGAGTGACATCTTTCATAGACAGGAGACTGTTTAGATCTTCTTTTGAACAACAAAGCAAATCCTAAAACTGTCTCGAGCAAATATATGACACATTCCGGAAATAGCCACCCCCATTCATGTATTTGAGTCATTATATTTACATATGCTATTAATCATATTTTTGCAGAATAACAGTGTTGACTAGCGTCCCAGCTAGAGCGGGACAGGTATCAGGTGGATTGAGCATCTCGGGTGAACTGAGCATTTTGTTGGACCCCAAATAAAATATTTCATTAGGATTTTGAGAATGTTATTAAACAGCTTTTAATTTTTTTGATTAAAATTGAAGGAGCGGAAGGGTCCCAGAGCTCCGGCTCCAGCCTGAACCTGAACATCCACAATGCAATTAAACAGCAACACAGCCTGCGCCCCGCGAGCCTGAGTCAGCTGGCATGAGTCAGCCACGGGTGTCTAATTGCAGTGTAGACAGTGTTGGACTTTGTTGTTCCTTTTACTTCAAGCTCTCTAGTTTCTATTCCCTTTCTCACTCTGAATATCTCTTTGATATGGCTGTGAAGTCCCTCTTCCCAAGTGCCATTCCTATATCTATCATCAGTTATGATGCAGCTTCCTTGTTTTACCTAGTTCAGATGCCACGGTAGGCAGAGGCTTTCCCTGAAAATGTATTAAAGATTAGAATTGGGCATACACTGAGATACTATTATTATTTGTTATTTTTATATCGCTTCGAAATGAGCTTAGGGGCTTAACGGATTCACATATGTAGGAAAGGCCTACCTTAAGGAATTAGTGATCCAATTTTAGAAGGGGTGACAGAGTCGTGGGGAAAGGTAGGACAAGGGTTAAAATAATATGCATTGACCCAGTTTTGGCTTATGTATATATTGAGGTTCTGTAGCAAATCATTACTTCTTGTAGGTAATACAGCAGAAATAAATTAAGGGACTGAGGTAAGTGAGCTGATGAACTCTGATATAGAAGGGTGTTCCAAGCCTAGGAGCAGTGTTGTAAAGGACATGCAGACAGGAGTGAGAACGACAAGAAGAAAAGGTCATCATCAGTGGAGGAGGGGAGAGGCATTCAATAGGAGATGAAGTCAGAGAGGTGTGCTGGGGAAGAAGTTTGAACTTGATATGCAGGGCAGTGAGGAGGCAGTGGAGGGATTCAAAGGTGCAAACTCATGGTTGTGAATCAATGTCTAGTAGTAGTAGTTTCAGCAGTAGGAGATGAAGAGCGCCAACAGCTGCCATAGTTCTAACCAGTGGTCAGTATCTGCAGGAGGGCCAATATCTGGAGGTGTCCGTATGCTGCCCTGCCTGCTAGTGGGAAAGCATCTCATCACTGGGTTTGCAGGTGAAACACCGATCAGCCCTCTGCTCATGTGTCTGAATCCTGAGGAAGTAGTGTGTTCCTCACAGGAGTATTTCCCATCAGCTGAGCACGATGAGAAGCACTGAATAAATGGGTCAAGTGGGTGTGGGGACAGGAAGAGCCAGTGCACCCTCCACCATACACTAGGATGAGACACAACACACTTACTTCACCATCTACAACACATCTGTGTTGGAGTGTAAGGAGTTATCTGGGCTATCAGAACTGGGACTGAGTCTGGAGAAAGGATGTGACAGCGCTAAATTAGATGCCAGTGAAGGGCTCTGAAAGCAACCTAGTCTGAGAGGAGCTGGACTTGAAAAAGTGATACTTGGTAACTTTGTCCCCAGCTCTGTTCTAACATGTTTGAGGGAGCCACTGTTGAAAACAGGTCTCACCAGAGTCCTGCTTTGTATCCACTGCCAGTCCATCATCTTCTGAATGGGAGTCATATGCGTTCCTCACATGGCATCAGGCACAGACAAACCCTTTTCGTGGTGAGCGGTCTCAATCATAAGATGGCTCCCTTGAAACTTCAGAGCCAAGTTCTGCCCTCAGCTGCATGAGCAGCATTCCCAGTCAATGGGAAACCTCTGCACACAAGGGCAGAACAACGCCCACAGAGACTTTTTATGAACTGTAGCTAATCTCTACTCTGATACGCAACACAGGTGGCAGCGTCTTGACCCAGCTGTGGTGTTTGTCTCCAACTGAGTAATTGTAGTTACAACATGACCCGCTCTTGTAATATAATCTGTCTGAATGCAAATTGTATTTTACCAATGCATCAAAAATTTGAAGGGAAGAAGCCTCCTCCTCTTAGCAGTGGACCGTACCTTCTGTTCCATAATTAACCTAGATTCCTTCTCCTGGACAGCAATGCCATCTTTTGAGTTGTACACCTTTGGACCAGTGCCTTGCTCTGATGTATTGCAATGATAGACTGGGGTGTTTGTGTAATACATCATCACTGGCAGCTGTTGCTGGACTCCAAGGATTGAGAGACTAAGCCAGCTGATTTTCTGATGTATTCATGTAATGCATCACCTAGTATGGTACCCAATGATGTATTACTCCAGAATGACACCAGTCAGAAAAGAAAGGGTCTAGGTGCAGATTCTGTATAATGAGGCAGCCAAGTACTACACAGGTGTGCAAACTCCTGGCACAAGGTGCTAGTAATAAATCAGGTTCAGAGGGTATCGCATTAACAGTTTTACTAAGGAGGTATGGATAGTTGTATTGTCATTAGTCATCTGACTTTAGGGTGACCAGATGTCCTGATTTTATAGGGACAGTCCCGATATTTGGGGCTTTTTCTTATATAGACTCCTATTACCCCCCATCCCCTGTCCCGATTTTTCACATTTGCTGTCTGGTCACCCTATCTGACCTTAATGTCTGTTTCTTTGTGATGCTCCATCTCTGCAAAATCAGACATCCCTCAAAGCACTTTTATTTTCTCCTTCATTTAGGGTAAACTCTGCAAAATGCAAACAGTCCAGAGTAAAGAGTGCTGCCACTGGGGAATTCAAGGAGGCAGATTGCGCCGCGTCTTGGCCCGTTGTTACATCTCTTCACTGGGTGGGCAACATACCCCCTCTGGTGTACTGGGCCTGTTCTGCGAACCTGGCCCCACCTCTCTCCCCTGTCCCTTTGGGGTGGATTGTGCTCCTGGAGTCTCAGAATAGGAGCAGTCCCTGGGCTACTTGAGAAAAGCACTACCGTTGTGGCTGACACGTATGCCGGCTGCCCAGGTGGGGAAGAAGGATGCTTATACCGTCTCATTCCCTGCCCGCACGCAAAAGCCAACCACACGCAGGCCCTTAATTGTTAGCATCATCTTGAAAAAGAGAGATTAAATCAACTAGTGATGTTAAACATTGCTTGCAAAACATCACCTTGATTAGAGCCTAAAATAGGGGATTTCGTTTGTATATTACAAAGTATTATTTTCTATGTATTTGCATTTCAGCCACTTCATTGCTTTTGCACACACAAGTGTTAATGAAATACTTGTCAAGTAGGAGCAGAATGAAAAGCATCATAACTATGCAGCTCCTAAGAGCTTTCTGGAACTTATCAAACTCTACCAGAATCTACTTGGGAAGAAGAGAAAAGAGTTGGTTCAAAACATGGAAAGACTGGAAAATGGTTTACAAAAGCTCCAGGCAACAGCTTTACAGGTAGCTCTTTCAAATATTTGTGTTATTTGTTAGCTATCAAAACAGAGCTGCTATTATTATAAATGGCATTATACAGTTGATGAGCAAACAGCAGCGGCAAGCAAATAGGTCCTTGCCCTGAAAACCTTACAGTCGACCCACAGTTTAATAGCATTGGAAACAAAACTGGAACATTTTAAACAGCAACAAACATGCTGTGCATTTGTGGACTTGGTTTTAAAACTCATAAGCAACAGAGTCTGAGCGACAAATCCATACTAGCATTTTGAGGTGCGTGCATTTAGAAGTTCAAGTAGTTAGACATCTAAATGCTGTGATTTGTGCCCTTAGTACTGTATTCTCCAAGAGACTGAGCATCTTCATGTCCCACTTTCACATTGCAGGAGACATTTAGCAGTTTGTAAGGATGAGTCCCTTGGAATCGCATCTGCAGCTTTGTTCCTGAGGTTGGTTGTGGATGCAAAAGTACAGGTGCAAACTTTCTCAAACAACCCCCCAAATGTTTGTCCATTATAAAATCCTAAGAACTTGCTGGACTTCGTTTTATAGGCAACCTAATTCACACACACACACCCCGCCCAATATTATATGGTAGCCAGTTTGCAATCGATCCTTTAATTTAACAGAAACATTTAGCTCAGTCCTTTCTTGTTTTAACCTTTTTACTGATCCTTTAAACATTCTGATAAGAGAATATAGGTCAAAAGATCACATTTCAGGAGTTATGCTTACAAGGAACAGCTGAAGAGTGTCATTTGTACTTTCCCTCTGTGATACCTTTGTGTTGCAGCTCAATAATGGCCATTAATATCTCCTTGAATGAGGCTTCACAGAAATGGTAGTTGTGAACATGCAATCAGATCATTTAGGGACTAACAAATGTTGTCCTATGCCAGCAGTTGACTGACACTCAGCATTTTGCATAAAATTCACCTTATCTGCTAATATTAGACACTGTACATTGTCACTTTTTCATTTAATTTTGGCACACAGAGTACATCTCAGTTCTACTCTGTGTGTGAATCAAAAAACGCCTACATAGATCTCTTTATAAAGTTGGATGATAAGCTATATATAAAATTAAAATACAAATAACTGTTTAAGATTATTGCTTTAGCAATGGTAGTAATACTACATTATTTTAGTAGGCAATAAATTTGTTCCATATGAAGATAATAAATTCATTGGGTTTACAGTTTGTCATAAGAAAACAGGATTACCATTAAGTATGGGTCTCATTCTGCTGTCCATTTGCAAGAAAATCTCACATTGTTTTCACTGTGTTAACTGAATGTCAGTGAGAGTTTGCCAACACGTGGACTGCAGGATTGGATCCTATATTAGTATGATCCTGCTATTATTACTGTTTTTTAAAAATGTATATTTTAAGTGGGAGATTTTCAGAAGCACAAAGTGCAGATAAGCACCCAACTGACATTAACTTTCAATGGGAGTTAGTTTGTGTCTTTGAAAATCTCTTATGGACATAAAAAAAGAATGTTTTATAAAGTAACAGGCAAAAATAAGCCGGAGGGAAGGCCAGTGGTGAGTTCCTTTTGAAAGTTTAAAGAGGAGATTTCCAGTGTAAAACATTTTGGACCCTGACCGTTCCTGGTCTCTTCTTGGAATACCAAAGTTTGCATGGCTCCAGAGCTTGGCCCAGAGTCCCTCTGGTGGTGCAAATAGTGCGTTGGTTCAGAGCTCCCTCCTTCACCATTGCTGTCCTAGCTTTTAAAGACGATTTTGAGGCAGCAACAAGTAAAGTCTGTGTCCCCCTTAATCTCCTCCGCAGACTGGAAGTCTGGAGGGCATCCATAGTAGGGGAGATAGGGTTTGAACAGGAGACTCCTAGCTCTCAGGTAAGTGCTCTAACCACTGAGCTCTGGGTATGTTAATGTGGGTCTCCCTCTATCTCTCCTGTTGTTGTTGTTCCACTCTGAGGAAATAATGAAAGAATCATTGGAGCTGGGGCACTGGACCTGGGGTCTCCCACCTTCCAGATGGGTTCCATGACCACCAGGCTACACAGTCATTCTCTCTTTATCACCCAGTGAGTCTTTAAGTATTTATCCAAAGTGGAACAGCTTCAACAGGGGAGACTGAGGGCACCCCACATCAGATATCCCATTGTTCAGTGGCTAGAGCCCTCACCTGGGATGTGGGACACTAAGTCCAATTCCCCCCCTCTGCCTGAGGGGAAGAAAAGATTTGAACAGGCGTCTCCCACATCTCAGGAGAGTGCTGTAACCCCTGGACTAAAGTTAAAAGGTGGGCACTGCCAACACCACCAGCTCGACGCTGAATGCTTCTGAGCACGCCTACCCTCTCAGGTCCCATGGGCGAGATAGGTGCTCCTCTGCCTATCCTCCCCTGGCTCATTGGTCGCTCTGGGGCTTCAGTGGATGTCTGGATGCCTAGAGTGAGGCATGCAGCGCACATGCCCAGAGGCGGAAACTTTTAGAGCAAAAAATTTAGATGCTTATAGGGTTACATGGCAGCCAAGTGTGGGTTTGTGGATGTCAGTGGAGCCTAAAAATGAGACTAAGGCACCTAAGTACCATTGTGGATCTGGGTCTAAATATTTAGCTACACATGCACAAAAGTAAACTGAGCCAAAAACATTTAATCATGAGATAGAATTAAACTTTACACTTCTATGTTCTCTCTAGTTTTGGTGTAGTTATAGTTCTCTTATTTTTATCTATCTTATTTTTCTGGGGTTTTATGCCATGCCTATCACCAGGGTATCTTGTTCTTCCTCCTTTTTTCATTCGAGAGCAGTTTTTTTCAAAACCAGGGCAGCAGTATTGTAAAGTTCTCTGGCCATTTTGAAAATCGTTGTGAACATTTCATTGTTAGGAAAATATCTGACACAAGATGAACATTAATATGCAAATCAACAGACTGTAAAATTCATTTTGGTACCTCCGGGGCAGTATTTTTATAAATACAGAAACATAATTATGCATCCTCTAGAGGACTAAAAATAATTATACAAATTTACAATAAAGCCCAAAGCAGTCTCTCCTTTTAGCTGTCTGTTTTTAATATAATTTAAATCTTGTTAAAACTTAATTACCAGTTTTCTCTTGTGATAATTTGGTGGAAGGTCTGAAGTCTAAACTTGCTGTTCAAGCAATAGAACTTCATCTGAGAAGCAACGAAACTGAGGTGCTTGTTGTCAAAATCGGATAATAGAAATAGCGAAGAAAAAGTCACAGTGGATGATGAGGAAAAACAAGACTGAGCTGATCTGTCATATAAGCACATGTAAAATACCAGGGAAAATATACACACACGCTTGTGCATACGTATATAGAGCTTGATTAACTCCAGCTGGCAAAGTCCAGGCTGTGGGCCCCAATAGAGGCCAAAGAGCCAGCCAGTGCAGCTCCAAAAGCGGGTCGCAATAACTGGGAGATGGCATTGGGTAGCACACTTAAAGGATGTGCTGACTCTGTGCAGCACCTCTGCTGGTGGGACTCCTACAGAGCCCTGGCCATGTTTTAAAGCTGCCTTCCCCGAGGAGAACATCTACTGCCTCTCTCAATGGTGAGCTATGCTGGGCTGTTGCTGCCATCTGATGCATCTGGGTGCAATTGCTACCCACCTCTTTATGGTGGGGTGGGGGGAATCTATCTCACAGACTTGTTTGTAACATGAGTGTCCCATGTGAAAAGTCCCTGCTAACAAATCCTAATCCAGTCTCAGACTGGCAAAACACGTTTACCTTGTTATGTCACTAGGACTAATTCTTTAGCTAAGAGATTTTACCTGTGACAATCACAGACTGGCGTTTTATACGTCCATCAGAAAGATTCTAGCAAGATCTTTTGCCCCTACAGCACTGTCTTTATAGCAACAGTTAAACCATGAAGCAGGATAGATTCACTGAGGCTTTCCTATTTGTCCTGTCTTGCCTAGGGTAGCTGGAGACTCTGGGGGCATCCCATCTCCTTCTCATGTGCTCTCACTGATGTGGTTTCCAAGAGCATGAAGAAAGTTGCCTCGGGTCAGGCCTGTCATCGTTCCCATCTGCATGTGGCATTTACCAGCTAATGTTTAGGAACAAGTAGTAGTTGTTCTACTCCGGTTCTTTGAACTTTAACTCATTTACGATTGCCTTTACATCAAAGCGAAAGCAACTTTTTATTGATTTATTTCAGCGTTTGTTGTATGACTGTATCCACAAAGAAGCATGCACGTCCAAACGTCCAAAAAGTGAACAATTGGCACTGGGCACAAATTCAAGTGACTTGCCATGGTATCTGGGGACCAGTTCTGATTAATGCTATCAAATCATTTGTCTTCCTTTCGATTGATATGCCAGACACTTGTTAGGATTGTTGATGCTGGTGACAGCCGTCATCATTGCCCCTTTCTATGCTTTCATATTGTGTATCCAGAGGGTGTTGATAGAAGCTGTGAAATGTTAGGGAATTCAGTATTTTACTTATTTCATATACCTGCCTCATTCCATTACCTAAAAGCTGTTTGTTTGCAATACAGATTCATAGACTTAGAGTGGACCATCATGATCATCTAGTCTGATCTCATATTTGCATATGATTCATCATATTTGTTTCTGGCGCGTATGCACCCCATCTCTGGCTTAAGTGCTATCCTGGAAAATTTTTGAATGCCAGCATAATGCTGTTTTTTAATTAAGCGAATCAATTATACAACTTATGTCTTTCATACAGATATAGTATCATTGAGACTGTGGAGAGATAAATATGCCAAATACAATAAACCTAGTTATTTGCTAAAACCTAGACATTGAAATTAAGGGATAAATTCTGCCCTCATTTGCACCTGTGCGTACCAAGTCATAGGATTTCCTGGGCTGAAATTAACCATAAATATGTCTGTTTCCAGTCATTGTTTACCCTGCAGCAACATCACAGTGTGGTGTGGAACTGGTTGTGGGATGTTTTCCAGGCTGCTGAGATTCAAGCAAAAGTGACAAAGCAGCAGCAAGATTCTGGAGATGACCTTGCCAAAGCTGGACCTGCTCTTACTGCCACAAATGCTGCCTTAACCACTCTAAACAGGGTAACAATTCTGCTTCGCTTCTCTTATCTGGTGTGAATAGAATCTTTTCTCTTTCTTTGCAGTTTTGGAGCTGTCATTGATACAATTCATAGTTGTAACCTTCCTGTGTTGTTTTAGTTCAATGTGACTGAGCTGAGAACTTTCCCTAACTCCCCTGCTCTTGCAACCAAAGTGACTGTTGCTGTTCGAGTCCTTTTGTCTCCCAGTGGCAAAATTCCAAAGGATCAAAGCTGGAAGAGTGCAGAGATGTACATGAATAAAGTAACAATGTGTTAGAATGTTTCAGAAGTATTATGTATTGGCGCAATCCAAGTAAATAAGTCTTTATTGCTGTGTGCTGGCTTATTTGTGATATTTGCAACAAATGCCAAAGATCACAGAAAAGGCAGGAGTTTGTCAAATGAATTCAGAAAATGTTTCAGCATAAATACAGACATCTTTACTGTTTTATTTCTTAAAAATTATAGGACATATTTGACAATTTCCCAAGAAGATACTTGTTAAATGTAGACTCCAAGATGTAAATTGAAAGTCCAGATTCTACAGTGGCGAGTACTGTAGAAAAGTCTTGCTATAAAAGAATCTAAAAAAAAATTCAGTCAAATATGTACTTTTAATGTAGTGCTGTGACAGCTCTAGCTAAGGCTGTCATTATCAGACTGGTTCAGACTGAACTACTTCAAGCATCTGCATCCTTGAAACTTAAGAATATTTTAACCTTGCTGGCTGTCAAATACTGTCAACAAATAAAGCCAGAAGGGGAGGTGCTGGGGTTATCTACCCCACATTGTGCTCTATGTTTTCAACTTGATTTGGATGTCTATAATTCCATCAGTAATGCGCAGGTGTCAAGAGGAAAATAACCCCCATTCACTGTGTTCGGGGCTAGGAAGGTATTAACTCTCATCATTTTGCTGAGCAGGACTGGTGAGAGCATTGCTGACACCCCAAAGAGAGAGGTAAAGGGAGGATTGTGGCATGCCCATTCACCGTGTCTCATTTCCTTTATGCCAGATTGCCTTCTCCAGCTTCCACTATCACACATCCTGTCAATTTGTCTGCAAGTCTAGTGAACTAAGATACAGTGACTGCAAAACAGTTGCTGTTGGTGAAGGATTAATTTCATACTGTATGAGAAAGGCAGCCATTGATATTGCGTAAGAGGAACGCTTATCATGCTGATGAATTTCATATAGTTAGTAGCATCAAGCAGCAAAGGTTTGGTCTCAGCATTGCATCCTAAAGCTTTATGGCCCAGTCAAGCAGCACAGCACTAACGTACAAGTTTTGTCTCATGGGACAGTATGAATGGACTGACTACTGCTTATGGGCCCAATCCTCAGTCAGCCTTCAGGAGTTCTGATTAAATAGAGGCTGTAGGATAAGGCCCAACATCTTTAAAACTGCTTGTTATAAACACCCATGTGTATAGCAGTTATCCCACTGATGCTTTGTAAACAGAACTTTCGGAGGAAGGGGGATTTTTCATTGATGATCATATTTTCAAATAGCTGTACTAAGTTTGATATACGTTAGAGAAATAATTCTGTTTGCAACTCACACTCATAAAAAGTAAGGGACAAATACTTCTGAAAGTTCAGAAGGCACAACGGTGTACAGGCAACAGGGAAACACCTTATGGATGCTAGGAAATTTCTTATTTAATTTTCATAAACACTGTGGGAGCACGATTCCTACCAATGGGGTAAGCTTTAGTATATGCTGAGAGTAGGGCTCGATGACACAGTGGATGCTTGTGAATGGATGAAGAAAGTGTGATTGTGAAGGAAGTTGTGATAGTCCCCTGTAGCAGACTAGCATAGTGCATAAAGATTGTGTGCCAACTTCCGTTCTGTATCCTATTTTCTGGTTGTGCATACCTTTTCCATACTAATTCTGTGAAGCTGACATTTTCCATTCTTGATCCAAAGGTGAATGTTTCTGAAGAGTCTGAGCAAAATCAGAGGTTTTGGAGATAGCGGTATATGCAAGTGTGTGTGAGAGAAAATACTCTTCCCTTGGTGCTGTAATCAGAAATGTTGTGGGTAGTTAGAAAGTAGACATATCAGACTTGGCTTGGGTTAATCTTATGGATATCTAAGCTACTAAGCAATCGTGAAAAAAAAATCATTTGGTAGTTCTGAGGTGAAGAATGGTGACGTTGGGAAGTTTCATACATGCCGAATAAAATTTTGCTGTTTGTTTTTATTCAACTCAAAAGCTAAAGTAGCTTACAGCACTGGTGACACTGAATCACTTAGGTATGAGTCTGTCTGAAATTTGGGAGTGGGAGAGCTCCAGCTCAGGTTTCAGCCTCCTTTAATGTCACCAACCATGTCCTCCAAAAATATTACCCAAATCCTCCAGTACAAATGAACTAAGGGAAAACGGCTGGTAGTTATACAAAGTTACACTGTGCTGGAATGAAAAGGTAAAATTGTTAGCCGATTTGTCTCACCATTTAGTCATAGAATTGCTGAAAGCCCAGACTATAGGTGGACTTTTCAGGTGCTTATCTTATAATCATCCCTCAATAGCTGCTAAATAGGTTTCTCTTTCAGAAGCATGCCTTAGAGTCCAGTGCTGCACAACGTTCTGAGTGGGAGTGGAGGGCATTCGGCCCCATGCAGATTAAAGCCCTAAGTAAGAAGACCATGTCATTAGACTACTGTATATTCAGAGTTTGAGTCTAGCCAGAATTATTAATTATTAATTAACCTTTCTGCATCCAGCTCTATCACTTTGGTTATTCATCTGACTACTAGGAAGTGTCAGTTTGTTTTGCTACAAAGTTGTTTATCAACTGGGAGAATAAACTGAGTCATGTTGTTATATAATACTGAGTTAATGATTGACCAATAGGCTGTTTAGATTAAGCATTTATAAATTACATTTTTGCAAAGTAATGAACTTTAAATATTTAGTTACCTTGGTTTCTTATTATTCATTATAAAACAATAACAACAAACTTCAGTGAATAAAAGGAAAATAAATTATTTTAAGTTTCAAGTAGGGTTCATGTTAGTGAATCAGTCATTACCTGGATTAAATATTGATCTTCTCTAGAGATTAAATATATTCCAGTATTCTGGAACAGCTAGAAAACCTCCATGATCATACACATTTAAAGCTGTGATTATGAAACACATCATTGAGAGACACTGTATTTGCATAGCTGGAATGTAGAATGGAAGCTTTGTGTTATTTTTCTTTGAGGCTGTTGTTAGCAAATTGCTAGATTACCCAAAAGACTTGTTGAGATCAAAGAACAGACCTGCACAAAAAGGTCATGGCTAATACCCAAGATACTTAGTAATGTGAGTTTAAAAAAGCAGCACTACTCATCTGCAAATAGTAATAGGAGCCAGGGGAAAACACTATCCTACAGTCCTCCTGAATACTAACCTCCCATTGACTTCAATGGGAATTCCGCATGTGGAGTGACAGCAGGATTGGACACTATGAGCCATGTGTTGCCAGCCAGACTCATTTAAACTCCCATTAATTTCAGAGGGAGGTTTCTTATTTTAATTTTTTTTCATAAAGATTTTTCCCCATAAACATGCAAAAATATAAAGCCAGGAAAACCATACAAAACAATCCATTTGGACTCTGTGTGGGATTTTTGTTTTTATTAACTTATCTGTTGTTTCTCACTAGTTAGATGTCTCAAGTTAAATTTGCCATGTACAACATATGTGGATCATGATAGATCTGTCTGATAACGTGGGAAAGGAAGAGGAAGTTTGTTTGGGGTCAATCTGGATAGTCAGGTCTTGATTAACCTCAGTGAAAAGAATGTTTAGAAAGAAGAACAGGTTTCCACAAATAAGAAATCTTTATCTACGTTAACATTCAAAATGATTAACAAAATAGATTCGAGCCATTTGTTATCAACCTCTAGAATGTGGATATACCTAGAGGTTTGTGAAAAAAGGGCTTCCACTACGTGCCCTTGTGTAGTTTCTAAGTGTTGGTAATTTATCTTTGTTTGCTTCGCTCTCATAGCTGAACTGTGAATATGACACTCTCCCCAGACCTTCTCTAAGTACTGGCAGCAAATGAGGAAATACCGTTGCAAACTAACCCAGATCTACTGGGCTTGTGCTTTGTGGCAGGTGCTAAAAGCTCCTTGAGTTTCCTGTACTACACGATTAATACATCTTCACAGTGTTTTCTCTGTTTTTTAGGTAGATGATTTCCTCCAAAATCTTGTACATTTTGATAAGGAACACACCCGTGAAATCACAGTTAAGACTATAAAAAAAATATTATCTTAGTGACCCAGAGTTCAACCCAGAATTTGTGTGTACAAAATCTTTAGCAGTCATCAGATTCTGTGCTTGGGTTATTAATATCATTAGATTCCATTTTAAACTAGTATTAATCTGTTTAATTTATAGTTTAAAAATTTCTCTTCTTTCAGCCATACTCTTCTGCAAATGCAAAACAATTCACTTCTTGTCAATAGTCATAATAAAGTATATGAGAAAATGCTTTTTTAAAAATGTCATATCTGTAAATCTAGATTCAAGCATAGTGGTAACTTTACCATCTTTCTTTATTTGGAGGGGTTTGACCTTGTAAGTGTAGTCCAACAAATAGGCCACTGGGACTTAGGAGACCTAGATTCTATTCCTGCACACTGGCAATGGCCTGCTGGTCGACCTTGGGCCAGTCATTTCCCCTCTCTGTGCCTCAGTTTCCCCACTAGTAAAATGAGGATGATGATAATACGTACCTGCTTTCAAATCTGTGTAGGAGAATCAATAAAATCTTTTTCTTAGGTACATGAAATAACAGATCAATAAGTTGTCACTCCAAATGCAAAGAAAAACTTGTGCTAATTTGATATTGAATGAATAGCATTTGTATTAATAGGAAATACATAGTCGATTAGTGTTCTATTTGACTACAATTGCTAGTGAAGCAATAATACTGTATTACAGTGGCTTGCTTGCCATATAATATGATAATGCTTAGCACTTTACAAAAGTTTAAATTGTAAGATAATTAATTTTCCAACTATCCAGCATCACTTGAAATAGTATTACCCCCATTTTAGAGATGGGGGAAACTGAGGTGAATTGATTTGTCCGAGATCATGCAATGAGTCATATCAGAGTCAGACCTCAGGAGTCCCTAGTGTTTAGTTCTGCACTCTGGCTGCTAGACTATATGCATGCCCCTCTCTAGCCTTTTGTAGTGGTAGTGTAAACTGTTTGGAGGTTGAAATTGCCAACCATATTGTGCTCAAAGTCAAAGTAAACAGTCTTGATGCTGGGAGGACAGCAAGGGTTGGGGGAGGGCATGATTCTCCACTCACTTTCACTAGTATTCCATTGGCCTGGTCATCCTCCCGTAGATCCCCTCATGGATCTTCCCTTTCTGATCAAAGCAGACAGATTAGCTGTCTCAATGTGGCAGTCTTACCATTCTCCAAACTCCACAAAGGGTACTCCATGGCCCCAGAGTCTCCCCTGGAGGAGGGGGCAGAGATTGGATGGACCAGGGGCAGGAGTTGGGCCAAGGACAGCCTTGAAATTGAAGTATATTTAATGGTTTAATGGTTCAAAAAAACCACCAATGCACTTGTATTGTGTGAACAACCGGCAGTAAATTATATTTAATCAGATGAGTGGCTAGAACAACTCCACATTAGCAATGTTGAAATAATTTTGCATGCTTACTCTGTGTGTGGACTTTGCTTTGATACTGCCTCTGTTGGTTTGGAGAGGGGCTAATTGTTGCTATTAGTGAGTTCACTAAATAGCATGTTTTAGATGTGCCAAATGAAAGTACAGTGGATAATGTTTCAAACTTTTTAATAAGTAATCACTGGTTTTATTGCTCTAGGACAAGGGATTTATGTATCTAAATGTAATTAGCATTAATGAGAGTTACTCTATGTGCCTCAGTCTTCACCCACAGAGAAGAGAGAAACCCTTTGTTCCAGTTATACCTGTGCTGTGATGTGGAATTCCAATGGGATGCCGTAATGCACTGAACAATGAGGAATGCACGTTTTATTTTTGTAAGAATGTACAGTACATGGGGCAGGAGTGCCCAACCTGTAGGACGCAGGAGACCTCTCCAGCAGTGGTTCCAGCTATGTGTGGCTGCTGGTATCACTCTGTGTGCAGGACAGGTTGTGGAAAAACAAAGGGAGGCTCTGAACTCCAGTGGCTGCCTGCTTCCCATCCTGTCTCAGGCCTCCATGAGACTGGGGCAGAAGAGTAGTGATAGCAGCTGGAATAGCCCACATGGATTGGAGGAGAGGCGCACTTGGTGTGGAGAAACTGCCAGACTCCTGCTCTCGCTGCAGAATGTTCTCTGTGGACAGCAGTCAGTGGCTAGTGGCTTCTTTTAAGCCACCCGCCTACCTCCTCTTCATATTCTCTTCAAGCAGCCACCCACCAATGGTACCTGTTCCATTCCCCACAGGGGTACCAGAGAGGCATCAAACCATCCTGCCTCCCCCTCTTCCTTGGCTTACCACATGCATGGATCCTTCTAGTAAGTAGGGGATGTGGAAGAGAAGGGAAGCCACCTGCTAATATGCCTGGTTTGGTCAGGACAGGCCCAGGTTTGGAACCATCCCTGGAAAACATCTGTCCCCGTCACTGACCCAAGATTACATGTCAAACTACCCTTCCCTCTACTCCCTGCCAGCTATTTCTCTCAATTGTAGCAGCTGCTTCCAGCTCTCACCCCCTAAAGCTGCCTCTAGAGCTGCTGGAAGAACTGGGAGCTACACCTGTGCAGTAGAGAGGTGCCAGCAGATGACAAAGAGGAAATCACTGAAAGCAGAGAGTCAGGAGATAAGCCTGCATTCTCTGTGGGCAGGGAAAGTTCAGTCCCCGGCTATATAAGCCAAGCCAAGCCAAGCATGAGTGGGGGGTGGAGTTATGAGGGACAGATAATGGAAAGGCTGCCAATGACTTAAATGGGCAGTAGGCCTTATCAAACTTCTATTAAAATCAATGGAAAGATTCTCAATAGGAGCAGTGCTGGAGAGCCTCTTTTTGTATTTGGTTTTCTTATAAGTGTTTCTGAGCCTCTTTGCTGGCATTGCACAGGGTCCTGGAAGTAACCCTTCTCATCCCAGCCCTTAGATATTGCTTCTTACACCTCTTTATTTCTGTGTTTCCTGGGAAGGGCTGCCTCCACCCTTACCTCTCCCCACTGGGATAGGAGATCCAGGTCCTCTGCACGGCTCCTGGGCCTGTGCTATAGTGCAATGTATAATATATATGACTCCAGGGGTGTGCAGCAACAAATGGACCAATCTTGGCTTTGTGCCACCATTTAAATGGGGAGGTGACATCTGGTCAGGATGACTCTAGAGCAGTGCAAGGCACACAGGTAAACAGACAGGCCAGTCCTGGCATAATGGAAAGCATTGTATGATGGCATTTGGAAGGCTGCCAAAGCTAATGCAAGGTAGAGCTGTGCCCCTGTGAACAATACGCAATGAATTAAACCACATTCAAAGCGGATTGTAGAATACATATTAACTGGCTAGTTAATACATGTCAAGAATTGCGCTGTATGGATATGTCATTTTAATGTGCACGAATTAAAGATAGTTTGAAATAAACCCTGGGTGTAGACAAGGCTTCACAGACTTCTGTGGGAGCTGGATCTGGCCCAATATGAGGCATATCTGAATATTCCCTCCCTGTATTGTGAGAAAGAGTCACTGGGTATTTTGTATTGAGCCCAAGTCCACCCTTTCTATTCAGAGATTATCACTCTCTGATTAAACTGCCTGAATCTCTCCTATGAGTGTACTCTGTCCAAACTATCTAATAGTCTGGGTTATAAATATTTGGGGCAATAATGTGAGGTTATCTCAATATAACCGAAAATAAGATTGTAATGTTCATCATACCCATTTTGTTTGATATATGCATAAAAGAACATTTGCTCTTGGGTGTGTACAGTGTTTATGATTAAATGCTTTATTCATACTCGCATGTCAATCTATTAGTGCGCTGTTAATTCAAATCTTACTATGATGAATTTTATCAGCTTTAGCACATTTATCACAGGTAGATGTGAAACTTAGACAAAGGTATACGTTCTCATTAATGATGAGCAGCCTATTCATCTTACGAGAGTGTAATTAATGTTAGTTACAATACTTAATTTTTCACTGTTTGTCATGATGCATATTTAGCATTTCTTCTGTCCTTTATCAATCTGCTCTCCTACCATGTGGCACTTCAAAAAGATGTATGTATTTAACCTGATTTGGGACCTTATTTTTTTACAATATTTTTTAAACAGGCATTTTTTCTCCCTGTGTTGTATGCAGCACAGTTTGTAAAAACCTAGATTTTGTAGCATTACTTGCTATAAGATTCTTCGTTGTGAACTGGTGCACTTTTAATATTATTAATGTAGTAACCAGTTAAATAAAGCACACACTGAAGAGGTGGATGATCTCTTGCTGCCGTATTTGCTGAGCTTGTATAAGGATTTAATGCTCCTAATTGTTCTCTTGGTTTTTTTAAAAACATTTTACTGTGTTACTAGTAGACAAATAAATGCATTCATAATATAATTCTGTAAACAAATTGAATGTTTGAAATGTATTTGTTAAGGTGAGTATGCATTCGTACAAGCCTGTTATGAATTGTGGAGCATTTCTTTGTAAGGTAATATTGTCAGCTGTCATAGGGCCAAATTGTGCCCAGTTAGCCTGGTGATTTAGGGGCAGAAGGAGGGGCAAGGTTAGGGTGGCAGCACAGGAGAAGGGAAATGAATGTACAGGACCATTATGTCCCCCCTTGCACAGGGGAATGGTAGGGGGCAGGGACTGGCTAGTGCCTTAGCTCCACTCTCCAATGCACCAAGAAGCATAGCTGTACAGGCTTGCTGGGAATAGTACACTGCACTGCACTAGGAATAGACCTGTTGCAGTTTACTTTCTCCCTGGAGTAGCAGATGAACAATCTCCTTGCTGGGCTGATCCTGGGGCAGTGCAATAGTGTTGTTTCTTTGAACAAAATTCCTTATTTTTACTCTACATTTCTGTGCAAAGATCTTAGTAAAAGACTTAATACTATGAACAGGTACAGAATTATATTCGCTATTGGTTTTATTATAAAATATAGACCACCAAATTGAGCTCTGAGTTACTCTGTGCAACTGCGTGGAGGCCCATGGTGTCACGTGAGGGTAAATGAGAGTAGAACTGGAACAGAAATAGAATATATGTAAATAGGTTAGGGCTGATACTACACTTCTGAGTTAGACAAAACCTTCCACTGAAGTCAATGGGTACAGGAGTGGGTACTACATAAGGGCTCAGTCATGCATGATGCTGAGCATCTCCAAGTGTCATTGAACCAACTCATTGGGAGCTGAGGGTGTTCAGCATTTTGCAACACTGGGCCCTTAAATTATTGCTTCTAAAGAGTCAATCCTTCATTCCTTGGACATCCAAAATGCCTATTAACTTTGATTGGAGGAAGATTGTGGGAATTCTTGGTGAAACATCTGGGGGCTATATGAGCCAAATATTTTGAGTCCAGGGTTCTATAGGTTTTGAATCTACTTGGGGTTTCTTTTTTTTTTCTCCCCCCAACTTTTTGCCTCTAGGAAAGAGGAGATTAATTCCAATTCATTATTCACTATTCCTCATTAACAATCTTAATTTATCAATCTCTTGGTGTGATCAAGAATATAGGTGCCAACCATCCATGATCTTTTTAAACAATGACTTATTTCACTTTTAAAATGCTGAAAATGTTTTACAGTTTAGGTGTATTGTGAAGTGGATCTAAAACTCCAGTCCTTGCCTCAAGCCAATGCAGATCTTGCCATTGCAACAGAAAAACTCAGTTATTCAAAAGAAGTTTGAAGTAGGTTATTTTATTGTTTAAATTAACCGTGTTTATCTTTTGTGGTTTTTCCCCCTTATGGGTGAAGTGTGCTGCAACAAAATTTGGAGACTCAACATATATTTCAGACTTGAAAATTACATTTGACTTTGACCATAAATATCTATAATTGTAGACCAACTAGGCTTAGTTATTATTTGGTTCTCTGTACTAACCAGTTAGTAGTTAAACTAGTAATTAGCTATATTCCACTGTGGTTGATGCAGTGCCATAAATGTTAACCTGAAATGGGAACACTATTAAAACCATCTTTCCCACATTACCAGTCTTTACCCCACAACATAATGTGCTCAAATCAATGTGAACAAATATAGCAAAAGATTCAATTTCTATGACTAGAATAAAAGTATTCAGAGAAAAGGGCTCCTTCCCTCAACAAACAGTGAATTTTTCTAGCTTTAATTTTTCCTGAAAATTAAAGCTCCAAATAACTAACGCCACCACCACCCCATCCTCCAAAACAAACAAACTCAACCACCCTCCAGAAATTCCCTTTCATGTTAATGTGATTTTGGCTCCTATTTGACATTAAACTCAGGGAATTGCTAACACAGCAGTATTACAGAACAACAAACTTGAGTGTGTGTCTATTTGGACTGATAAAGACTAGTTAAGTACAAAGTTTCTTTTAGCCGCTGTAACATTTCTAAGTAACAAAGCTAGTTATAAAAACAAGCTATAAAACACACCAGTGGATGAACATTTCACTCCATTTTGATTTGACCATTTAGCTTTAAAAAGGAATTTTAAAAAACACCCAGGAACAATGAACATTTGAACTCAAAATTATCTAGTGTGTGTGGGTTTTGTTTCTTTGTTTATTTTACTTCAAAAGAAAGTGTCAAAGAAGAGAGAATGTTTTTTCTAGCATTTGTCCAATAATCCTCCAAAAAATGAACCTGATCATGTAATCCCTTGGTAAGGCAAATAAGCAGTCCTTACTCACACAAGCATTCCCATTTATTTCATTGGTAAGGGTTGTAGGGTTTGGTCCAATATGCTGTTTACAATAATTAATTTAGCACTCAATTATGCACTGAGATATATGTGTGGAGTTCCCACTGATGTTGGTCCTATTAAATCCAAAAGGATGTGGTTATCTTCCCTATTGTATATTTATTCCCCAGTCTTGTTTCTCCTATTCTGATTGATAGGCCCTTCCTAACATTGTGATGAAGAACTCCAATCCATGATCCGTAGCAGATTTTTTTTCCCTACTGTATTTTTGAATGCCATTCTGAGATCTGGATTAACCCCTGCCATACAAAGAGTAAGGGAAAGGACTATAACCTACAAGCAGAGTGATTAAGTGTTTGTGCAGCACCTAGCACAACTGGCCCTGAACTTGTTTGGGATTCCTGCTAATTAAATACAAATAACAATTTTCCAAAGCTTGTGGCCTGTTTTTATTCTGGACTGACACCATTAGCACTTTTAGGTCTTTCATCGCACCATAAAGCTTTAGTTCAAGAACAGTGACAACTGAATATTTTTGTGAGTGATACTTTCAAAGAAATTAAATAATGAAATGTACGACATATTTCAGTTTGCTATGATCATTTTGATGTACCATTTGCAATGGAAATGAGTATATAACATATTCATGTGTACAGATAAGAAAAATAACAAACACTAGCAATCTTTGTTCAATTCATTTATAATATTCAGTAAAAAAAAAAAAATTCCTTCCATTCCATTCCTTGATGAATTCTGTTTAGTGTTTAGGGGCAAAACACACACAAAAATTAAAACAAAGAATATGGAATTACCGGATACAAATATGCTTAATAGCCTTCTATCTATACGTGAGGTTTTGACTGAAAGTGACTGCAAATCCTAAAGCAAAAATTCTCTCGATTTTGTCATGAGTTACTGAAATATAAAGAACTGCATAGTGATTTTCTTGTGGAATTCATAGATCTGATGTTCTCTTTACTATAAAATACTGCTTTTATATCTGTAGATCAGACTGAGAAATAAAACAGCATATGAAATCAGATAAACATATATGTATTCAAATATTCCTGTGTACATGTATAGCTGTGATGCACAACCCACAGCGTGTTTAAGTGGTTGTTTTTTCTTCCCTGCTAGTGTCACTCAGTTTCTGCACAATTTAATCTGCCATGAAAGAAGTTCCTAACCCTTATGCCTGTGAAATACCCTACTCCAAATATAAATCGATGCTGGGTTTGCATTCCTTAAATTTGTAGAGACACAGCTTGAACCGAGAGAGGTGGGATAACACTGAAACCTAACGATCACACTTTAAACCACATGTCAACTCTTTTACCGTAGAGTATGGGTTTTCAAACTGGGGGAGAGGGGCATGATGAGATTATCAGGAGGTGACTGGTTAAGAATGTTTTCTTGTTTCTTCCAATTATTGTTGATGATGTAAGCAGAGGGTGAATGAGCTCTCCCCCAGCTGGGGAGGGGGAAAGATTACAGGAGCAGATTGAATTTACATGAACACACCTACTACGCCTAGGTATCCAGCAGACAGAGCTGTGTTGCCCGAAGTGATCAACTTTGGCTAATGTTGGGTTACAAATCAGTCAGGGAATTAACTGAAATACTTTCCTCATGGATTGTATTTTCTAAATGGACAATCTACCTAATTCTCAATTACTGAGGGACAATCTCCACTCATTGTTATATTTTGCTTTCCACAACCAACTCGCTGTACAACTTTTCATGAGTGATATACCCAAGTATTTGGATTCTAATATCTAAACTGTATTGTTAAATCTATTCACCTAAATTCGGGTTATTGCTCATTATGTACTCTATGTATCATATGACTTTAAAAACAAACTTTGTATTTGTGGATAATCTAAGGACTATACCCAGATGTACCGACACTCTTTTTCTCAACCTATGTATTACATAATTTTTTTAACATTAGCATTAATAAAAAATTTAAAACTGAATACAGGGGTAGTGAAATGTTATCTTTATTGTATCGGTAAAGGGCACTAGAACTGTGCTTAGCCGGTCCTTATTGAGGGGGTCACCCTCAACTGAAATGAACTCTGCTAAACCAGGGGCTCAAATGCAGACCGCTTTGAAAGTAAGCAGGGGTGGGGACAGGTGTCTCTCCCAGGAGGTGTGGGCTCTAGCTCAGAGCCCCATGCACAGGTTAACCTGCCCCTCCCCACTGTTCAAAGACAGAGCTAAGTAGGGCTCCTTTAGGAGTCTTTTCATTTTGTTAAGTGATCATTAGAGCTGGACTCACTTGTTGTGGAGCAGTGTTTCCCTGCTGGGAGCTGACAATCACAGAGAGCTGCGGGGGAACCTCGAGAGACTGGTTTACAGAGGTCACCGTAGAGAAGCAGGTGGCAGCAGCAGGTGACTGTGTGCAGCATAGTGGCTGGCAGGGCAGCCAGCGGAACGGCAGCTGGCGGGGCTCGGGCTGGTTCCGTGTTGTGTTGTTGAAAAGGAAACCCTAGATATTGGATATTGGCCCTGGTTGCTGTTGACTCCACTTGGCAGAAGGGTTACAATAAAGTAAGAATGCCTCCCACTAGCTGAGTCTCCTGCCCCAGCTTCTGCTGTGGAAGAACAAGGAGGCAGGAGGGATGAGGAGAGAAGGGAGTGGCCTCTCTCTGTTTGGGAGGTGGGGGAGACATTCCAGCTCGCTCGCTTCTCCTGAGGCTGATGTGCATGTGCCCACTGGGGAAGTAGTTCCTGCCTCTCTACCTGCACAGGCTCTAGCTCATGCATGCTGGGGATTGTACCAGGGCTGGAGGAGCCTGAGGTCTGTGAGTGATTCTGAGGGTCCCTGGGACAGAGGCACAAGAAGAGGGTTAAGCTCAGCTCTGTGTCCTGTTGGGGCTCCCAGCCAGAGCATGTCCTGGGCCAGGGAGGAATGGGATGGGATCCTAGGCCCCAGACCTCCACGGAAATGCAGTTTCTGAGAAAGGGTGGGGCATGCATAGGACATGAATCTCCAAAGGGGGACACAGCAAAAAAAGGTTGAGATCTTCTGCTGGGGAGCACTTGAGCAGAAATATCCAACTAAAGTACTAATCCATACTGATGCACATGGCAAGAGTTAACCATGGAAAGGACATGCTGGGTTTGTAGAATACAGCCTGCAATTCCCGGCCTCTGTGTATGTCTGGAGGAGTGGAATAGTGCTAAGTGTGGGTGGAGGAAGAAGAAGAAAGAATATTTATGTGCTAGACAGGCCGAGCCAAATCCAGGAGCTTCAGCATCAGCCTTCTGGGAAGCTAGTAAAAGGCTTATTTTCCAGTTCACTTTTCAAGGCTTGTCACCACCCTCTGCAAGGCTTGGTGAGGATTCAGTTGTCTGCAAGCCTGATGATACTCCTTTATTCACAATGGCTGACAGCATTATATTTAGATACTAAAAATATTGAACTTTGGTGTGGAGTGGCTGTAAACAACTGCCAAAGAGAGGAGGGAGCAGAGTTTTTTTTCTCCCGGCTGCCAAGAGAGAAAAATCCATTATTTTCAGTTGATAAGGGAGAGGAGAGGGACCTTTGTTTGCGGCTGCCTGGGACCGGAAGGAGGGCTTTGTCTTTAGCTGTTTAAGGGGGAGAGCAAAGGAAAGCCTTTCCTTCGAGCTCCAGACGTTTTCCAAGGCAGCTTCAGTGGAGTGACCTTTTCCATTTTTCAGATACTCCAGAAATACAATTGTGATAGTTTCCCTTCAGTGTGCTGCTGCATGGATCAAGAAGCTTCAGAGATTTTTTTCAAAGAGACAAACACGTTGTTTTTAGCTGGACTCAAAAAAGCTGAAGCCAAAGTTCAGCGAGAATTGACTGGCTTACAGGCTCCAGTCCACAAAAGATTTGTGTAGGAAACTTACTGAATGCCTAGAGATATATGTTGAGTGACAGAACACTGCCATTTGTGTAAGCATCTGTGGAAATACTTTCTGAACAGGTATTTTCTGTTGTAATCCTGAATAAATCAAATCACATCAATCACCTTTAAGATTCAAACCAGCATTCCATAATTTCTGAGGACCGTCAAAGATAGAGCGGTACACACCGGCAAGTTGGTTTCAACAATCTTTCCATTGGTGGCACTCCTTCTGCCACCCTCAATATTTATTTTATCTAGCTGTATTTTTAAACATGTGAATAAAAATTACACTTATTACACTCCACAAGTAGAAAACTACTGTGGCCATTTACCTTCAATAACAGCGGCATGCTTCTTTTTAGTACCAGTTTAGTAGAGTACTAGTTTATCTCCCAGTCTGATTTAAATATTATTCATTAGTAGTCAGGGAAGAGGCATAGTAGATTTTTAATTTTGATTGTTTGTAAGAAGGGTTCTTAACACTGTCTCAGAATGAAAAGGAATAAATGTCCACCTAGAATATTTCAGACCTTAGGAAGAAATGTCCCTTGTAATAGCAAAGTTAGTGCCACACTGTAGTTTTTTAAACGAGTATTTCACAGTCTTTTTTTGGATATGTTTCTAGTTAAAGATGTATTGACTGATCACTACACACATTTGTATCCTGGTTCTACACTGCATGCAGCATTCAAAGCCTGGCTTTATTGGACCTTACAAGAATAAATATACAACACATAATTCTTGCTCCTAATTCGAACAATACTTTTGAGGTACAGTGAATGACTTTGTGCAAATCCTGGACAGAGCATATAGCCGGAATAAATAGACTGTGCACTGGGGTGGGCTGGGGGGGGAGACAGCAAAGTCTTCTATCCACCCCATAAAATGGAGCAGCGGCAGAGCTCCTCCTCTAGGCTGTGTAGACCCGATAGCTGGTATGTTCTCTTTTATGTGTGGGTGTTTGGCTGATGGATCCACTGGCCCTCCTTCCAAAGAAATCCTTATCTGACATGCGGAGGCTATGGATATCCTGCAGGCTCCCCAGATCCTGCCCCTCCTCTCCCTCTCTCTCCCCCCATACAGAGAAACTACTCTGAATTTGTGTTCAAGGCCTTCCATTCCCACATAGGAGGGTAGGGAGTCAGGACTGGCCCCAGAGCAGTTAGGTTTATACTAATTTTGTAGCACTGTATATTACTGTCTTGGTGTATGTTGGAGTTGGCTGATATGTAGCACAAGTCCCAGCTAGGTACAGAGAATGAGGCAATGACCGACAGCAACAACACAAGGGATTCCTATCACAGTCACTCAGAATTATACAACACAACACAACTAGATCTTTTGCATAATGGTTAAAAAACTATTAATAATGGCCATCTTTAGTAGCATAGCAACAGCCAAATCCTTCAAAAGAGCAAGTTTTCATTGATAAAGCATTTCATTTAAACATTGAAATTTGGCATAATGTGGACTATGAAATAAGTTTTGAAAGGACGTTGATGATTAAGAAGAAATGCAGTGGGCATTTAATAAATGGAGGAACCGCAAGATAATTAACTGGCATGCATAAAGATTCATGCTTTATACCAAAATTTTAATTTTGCACATAAATGTGCCTGATGTAGGCAGCATTTAATCACCTAGCTGACAGGAGTAACTACTTTCATTTAACCTTGACTGAAGATCATGAATTCTAACAGGTTTAATTGGATACATCATTTAACAGAATGAACAGAGCAAATTTTTCTCAATTCATAGGTTCTGATTGACATGCACCAGCAATAAGGCGTTGCACAATTAAAGCTGATCTGTATTCCTGGCCTGGGCAGCAATTGCCATAGTGATGTGACACTGTTTGATCACTGTGGCACTGAAACTATACTGAATTTCCTCTTGTTTTGAAAAGGGCAATGTTTTAAAAATACAGAGACAGAGAGAGAGATTTGGCCACTTTATTATTATTATTTTTTAACATTAAATCACATTGATATGCACAAACTGTAAGGGAAGGGACTTGTCTTGTTATCTGTAACTCAGGGGAAAGAAGAAAAATGGTATCTTTTATCCATTTAGTACATTATTTGCAGATAGTCAAATATGTGGGTAGTCAAGTGAAAGGTAACACATCAGGGGCCCTGACTGTCTTGGACTTTTAATTGAAAAGGAAGGAGTGCTGCATGGCTTTCTAAATTTACCTGCAGTTTGTTCTTCTCTCCTTACTAGAATTCAGCCACAACGTACCTGGTCTGTGTGGGCACAGGAAGGGGTGCACATGTCACAAAAGGAGTAGAAAACGAGGGACAGGGGAAAGTGGTACCTAAAAGCGAGTTCCATTTTCTTGCGTGTAATATTTCATATGATGAAATCTTGAGAAAATTGCTTAGGTAAGTTAATACTGCCCCCAGGCAACTTCCAGTTCCCCAAACAGCTCTTATTCATCAGCTCACCAGCGGTTCACTGGCTCTGGCAGCAGTCCACAGGTCATTATTTAACCTACGCGAACTGGAACTATTTCTTTCGTGGATTAATCACAAACAGGGGTTTCTTCTCTATCTCTTCACTGTCTGCCTATTTTTCCCCCTTCAGACAGCTGCCTTTTATTAAAAACAAAATTGTCAAAAATTACATTGGTCTCACACTGAGCCTCGGACCAATGACCCAGTTATTCCAGGGGGCATGCTGCTCCTGCTTCTAACCCTGGAAAGTTCAGAGACATTGAACTTCAAAATCATGATTTTAGATGTCTCTAAAATTCAATTTGCCATATATTTCTGCATCTGAGGGATTTACAGTTTGGCTCATTGCACTCAGTGGGCAGAGAGAAGCAAAAATTATTCCAGTAAAAAAGTTCCAACGCTCCCTGATATTTTTAAAAAGTGTGTTAAATATATACCATAACCCTCAGGGCCATATGCTCAGCCCCTCCAGCAGCACAAAGGGGATGTAATGCTGCCTGAGGTTTCTTACAGTACACGGGGAGTGCCTAGCTGGTATGGGACTGGTGTCTTGGCCTTTCCAGTACAAGAGGTGGCGCTAGAGGTCAATAGGTAGTTAGGCACTTAACATCCATTGATTTCAATGGGAACTGTGTGCCTAAATATCTAAGAGGAGCTGGGCCAACCTGCCTGGGCAATCCTTCCTGACCTGAGGCTGCGCTAATATGCCCCATGCAGGGGACAGGAAGGTAGCAGAAAACCACCTTTACCCCTAGCCTTTCACTCCTCTGTGCTCTGAGTGCTGCTTGATATACCTGGGGATCTGACCCTAAATATGATGGTGTAGTACGGTATAAAAGTTATATTGTTCCTTATCTGAAATATATGTAACAGCCCTTGTTAGGAATGTTTGTGTTGTATAACTCACTTGGTCATGCCAAACTCATGCCAATACAATTTCTGTATCAGCCACATGTGTTCTATATTATATACATTACCCTCCTATAATGCCACAGGGATTTCAATGTGACCGTTAATGAATGAAGCTTTACAACACCCCAGTGAGGTAGCTAACTATTATCATCATCGTCATTTTGCAGAGGGGCAAATCACAGCACAGGAAGGGTTTGATTTTTCCCATGATATACAGAGCAAGTGAGTGGCAGAACTGGGGTTGAAACACGGCGCTCTTAAGTCACCTGATTTAACCATCAGCTACAAAAGACAAAATTCTGCTTAAAGTTATAGTTATGAAATCTCATACTGGACAATTGCAGTATTTTTAGGGTTTAAATCCCAGATCCCAGCCAATGGGAGTATGCACATGTTCCAAATTTCACCCCTGTTTAAGTGCTTCACTGACTCTGGGGCCTTGCGGTACAATTTAAAATTGCCTTTTTGGCTTTCAAAATTTCTCTACACATTTATTAATATCACATCAACCCATTCACTAGCCAAGTCATTCTACACGTCTCCTCTTGGAGTCATTTGTGTTCCTTTGATGTAACGCTCCTGAGTTGGAAATCATGCTTTCACTAGTGTGCACGCCCAACCATCTGTGCTGAACTCTCTCTCTCCCACTCCTTCCTCTGGGAACAACAGAGGCTCTGATCCAACAGGTCTATTCATGCATACAGTTGAGAGTGTGTTTAAGTGCATTGTTGGATCATGACCCAAGTTACTTCCTCTTTCCAAATCTTAGGTAGACTGTTCAAAAGCACCCAAGTAAGCCATTTTTCAAAAGTGACTTGGGGACTTAGGAGCCTAAATCCCATTGACAATTTATTTATTTATTAAGGCCATGGCTACAACTACAAACTTTGATTGACGCAAGTTACAGCGGCATTCAGCCACTGAAGTTTGTGCATATTTGTCTTGGTTGCTTGCATGGATGCTGCATATATTCACCAGGAGTGCTTGTCGATGCAAAATGTGGAACACCATCGGTAGGTATTCCAACGTGCCAGGCGCTGCCATCTGACATAATGTTTTTTGGGAACTATTCACACAGTGTTGTAGGGTAGAAATGAGTTTCCCAGGAATCTCTGGCCGCTAGGGTTCAACTTCCCAGTATGCAACTTTCTTCATCTGATAATGTCATCCCATAGTTTTTGCACCTCTTTTTTTAAACCCACAAACCCATGTAGCACTTTTTAGTGTCGACTGTCTCTGACAGAAACATGGAGCCCACAGAGTTTGGCATTATTCTCATGAACATTGCAAACAGGACATGTGATTTACCTGATTTGCAGACCCATAGGAAGGATGGAGGATATAACAATTTCCTCAACAATGGAGGATATAACAATGGTTTATTATCGAGGATGATTTATTGAAGTCATGGTGAAAAACAACTGAAGGTTATCGGTAGAGTTCACAAAGCAGCTGCAGATGGTGGAGTGCTGCTTCTGGGCCTAAGAAATGAGCACTGACTGGTGGGATCTCATCATAATGCAAGTTTGGGACACCAAGCAGTGGCTGCAGTGCTTCTGGCTGTGAAAGGCAATATTCCTGGATATATCAGCTGAGCTCACCCCAGCCCTTCGGTGCAGGGATACCAGAATGAGAGCTGCACTGGCAGTGGAGACCTGAGTGGCAATTGCAGTCTACAAACGTGCAATGCCACATTGCTACTTGTCAATGTGAAATCATTTTGGGGTCTCAGTGGGGGTCATTGTCATGCAAGTCTGTAGGGTCATTAATTAATTCCTGCTACGCTGCTCTTCTGCCCCAGCCATGGTAACTGTGGCCTGCCAAGGCCATAGGCGTTTGCAAGAAACAATACAGTTTTGGTTCCTATTCCCTGGGTACAACTATAGGGCAATGGTACTGAAGACTGTCATTACTTTTCCACAAGCTGTGGTGGCTTTAGCTGCTATCGCACTTCTGACTATAACAAAGGCACAGAGAACACAGCTGCTCCTGGTGTCTCAAAGCTATCTGGGTCTGTATGTCACTAGCTTGTTTACTGCAGCCAAACTCATTGCAGAGTGGTATGGGTAAGTGTCCTATTCTGGAGGAAGAAATAAGGCAGCCATTCCTAGAAACTTTCCAGAGAGGACTGCAAAGAATCTCCATGAAAGTTACAGCATGATCTTCCAGGAGGATACAAGGGACATCCCTATGTACAGTAGAATCTCAGAGTTACAAACACCAGAGTTATGAACTGACTAGTCAACCACACACCTCATTTGGAACTGGAAGTACGCAATCAGGCAGCAGAGACCAAAAAAGCAAATACAGTACAGTGCTGTGTTAAATGTAAACTCCTTTAAAAAAAAAAGAAAGTTTAAAAAAAGATTTGACAAGGTAAGGAAACTCTTCAGTGCTTGTTTCATTTAAATTAAGGTGGTTAAAAGCAGCATTTTTCTTCTGCATAGTAAAGTTTCAAAGCTGTATTAAGTCAGTGTTCAGTTGTAAACTTTTGAAAGAACAACCATAATGTTTTGTTCAGAGTTACGAACATTTCAGAGCCACGAACAACTTCCATTCCTGAGGTGTTTGTAACTCTGAGGTTCTACTGTACATACACAACCTGCTCTACATCCACTTCCCTTTCCCCTGCTGAACCCAACAGGGGAGTGAAAAGCCGACACCAGCTCTACCTCTGATTGTTGTACCATTACCTCTTCTCACATGAGTAAAACAAGAAGAAGTTGATATCTGTGTCTTGTTAACTTGCGGATGGGCTGGTTGCCAGCTCTACATTTAAATATTGTGAGGAAACATGCATGCGACACTTACCTGAAGTCCCTTCCCCTTCATTGGACTCGTCTGTGTTCAGCTGGTGACACCGGCTAGACTATGGTGGAATCATGAAAGGTATCTCTATACAGTCTTCAGAGTAACAGCCGTGTTAGTCTGTATTCGTAAAAAGAAAAGGAGTACTTGTGGCACCTTAGAGACTAACCAGTTTATTTGAGCATGAGCTTTCGTGAGCTACAGCTCACTTCATCGGATGCATCCGATGAAGTGAGCTGTAGCTCACGAAAGCTCATGCTCAAATAAACTGGTTAGTCTCTAAGGTGCCACAAGTACTCCTTTTCTCTATACAGTCTGTGGAAGCAAGCCTCCAGCCTGGATCCATAGACTTGGGTTAGCAGGGCTCATGTTAGTGCTCTAAAAATAGCTATGTAGGCAACTCTTGAAAGTTGTGGCTCGGGCTCTGACGCTCCCGCCACCCCACCCCTAGGCTTCACAGCCCACGGTCCAGCCTGAGCCACACCTTCAAAGTGTTGTCTGCACAGTGATTTTTAGAATGTTAGCTTGTGTCCCACTACCCCCAGGACCATCAACCTGGCTGCAAGGCTCGTGTCCGTGAGCTGTGTAAACATATGTGAAATGGTCCTGGCTCCTGGCATGGCTGGAGCCCTCCCCCGATGTTGATTTCACACGGCACTGCTGCTGATCCCTATCTTATCCCTTTACCTGCATCCCCCATGCAGTCTGTGCATAGCTGTCCATATTTCTATGGCTGGTCTGTGCTACGCCTGCACAGTCTCTTCTCCCCACAGGCCCAGGAGATCCGATGCTTCCTGTCTACCCCAAGCGGGAATGCATCTAGTACATGGAGTTCCATGGTGGGTTGGGCAGTTGCACACAAAGGAGAGCTGCTTATTGTGTCACTGTAACTGGGTGCTTATGTCAGGCAAAGACAAATTTGAGCATAGACACCTACGCTAATAGGTTGATGCAAGGTGACTTACGTCAAGCTAACTTTGTCGTGTATGCTGTTTAGCAAATTTTTACCCCTCCTCATTAAACCTGTCTGTTCTCTTTAGTTTCCAAATGGAGCTCTCTGCAGAGTGTTTTTGACACCTCCTATAAAGTATGCAATCTTATAAGAAATACATGGTATTAAAGCTTGCTAAATTTGAGATACCTTTCTGAAAAACGGTCAGTCTTCTTTCCCTCTTATGAGATCAAATCTGTGGTTTCTTTTTTTAATGCTGTTTTGAACAAATAGCAAAAATTACAAGAACTGCCACATTTTTTTTCCTACTGCTTTCCAACTGTACCATCTGATGGTGTGACTTGGGAAAGGATGCTAAGAGCAGTCGTGTTTACATCTTTCTCAGTGTATAATTTAACTTTCAGAAATATAAAATAAGACAGCAGAAATATTTTTACTTGGTCTTACAATGTCCAAAGTTGTTTCTTACTGTTTTTATTTGAAGGCACTAGACACAAACCTGGCTGCCTTAACCACTGCCTTTCAGAGAGCTACAGCTGAGAAAATCCGCTGCCAGGAAGAAGTGAATAGAACTAACAAGACTATTGAGCTGGCCAACAGATTAGTGAAAGGTCTGGAGGTGAGGTCCTACAGGGCAGGCTAATGAAGCAGCCTACAGAAAGCATTTCTTTGTTATACA
This sequence comes from Chelonia mydas, assembly GCF_015237465.2. Classification (NCBI taxonomy): domain Eukaryota; kingdom Metazoa; phylum Chordata; order Testudines; family Cheloniidae; genus Chelonia; species Chelonia mydas. Next base: position 41,008,746 of record NC_051251.2, on the reverse strand, counting down.
CTACTGATCTGGCAATAACAGAGGCACTTAGCAAAGAACCTGATGAGCTGAAAAAATTATGTCATTATCATTCATTTTTTTCATAATAGAAGCATGTTTTTGACCTTTACATTTTCTTATATTTTGCCTCACTGTGGTATATATTAACTGTAAGATTACCTAGTAACTAACATATCCAAGAACATTAAAAGAATGGATCTAGTGAATCTTAGGTATTGACCATGACGATGATTTAATAAGATGCAATGGCTTTATTTGCAACAATTAAACAGTGCTAATGATACTGCCCTTGCTTGGGGTACATACAGAATAATAGTTTGGGCTACTTAGTTAAGTAATATGATAATTCTCTAATTAGCTCTCTGAGATGTGCAATCAGTGGGTATTACTTGAGAGAGAAAAAATAATGGCAAACCCATGAATTATCAAAAATCCATACTGTCTGTTGATTCAGTTTGGCTCAGGGGAATCCATATTCACTGCTGGATTTTTCATTCATCACCCATCTAGATTTTTACCTTATATATTTTTTTCAGGTATTTTATTCCATGTTAAAATTCATTTGGGGAATCTCTTGCTATAGTTTACTGGCATTATGGGTGTTGTGCAATTTGAGCCAGTCGTTTGAAGCTGGCTTAGATAACCAAATATGAGGACCGCAAAAATAAAAAAATTTATTACGTAAATTTATATTGCTCAGTCTCTCTGGCAGAACTTAAAATAAAGCACAGCATTTCTAGAAGGATTGATTGACTGAAGGAGACTGCAAAAGCCCACTGTTCCTGTTTAAAGAAGCAAAATCAAATAATTTAAAATGTTAACATCCCAATTGAATTGAAAGTATAGTATATTTTTAGTGAGAAACTAATGCCTCTAAAATTAAACCACATACATAATACAGAATAATAAAGGATCTAATACAGCAGACCTTTCAAAATTATTGCAATAAATGGTTATTCTGGAGCATCAGATATTATTTTCTTCCGCCTAATGTCTCATATTGTTTGGTTCCACCATGACCCCCTGCTGTGGTTGACAAGCACTGGAATAGCAACAGAGAGATGAAAAGGGGAGGCGTATAATGGAAAATAATCTAAAGGAGGAGACGGAGATGAAAGGAAAGAAAAGGTGAGTTGTTCACTAGATGAAGATGACAGTCAGGTGAATTTTAATGGCAAGTCCTTCACCAGGCACCTCTCAAAGCAACAGTTCAGTGAAGAGACTGGGTACTCAAGGGATTGGTGGTGGGATACTGAGTCTATCACCTGTACATAATTGTATCAAATTCGATCAAGGTCAGTAATGACCCAAAGCTGTTACCTTTGGATGGTTGTTGCGTGGCCTGTATGAAGTGAATACTCTTAGACCATATTCCTAGTGAGCAAGGGGACTGATTTCTTTTCATCTTAATGTTTGCTGAGAACATATTATTTTATTAGCTTTATGCCAAAGCCCTTGCTGCAGTCATAGTTGCACATTGACCTGGCAAATCCTAGAAAGGTAACCTTTCCCAAAACTCCCTTTGAGCAAGTGCTACGTAAGTGCTATATAAGTGGATCTTTCTATTATGTTAATATGTGTACTGATTTTTTTTAGACTAAATGGAATTTCATCCTGAAAATCATTAGTATACTAACAAATAACCAGTGCTTGTGTTTTCTCTTCTAATTCCTGAGGGAAAGTACTGAATGCACAGTCTCGGAAGCTGAAGTTGTCTAGCCACAGGAAAAGGAACACGGGATCAATCGTGCACCAGTTGAAGTCAATAGCAAGTCTCTTATTGACTTTACTGAATGCAAGATCAAGCCCTGAAACAGCCAATGGCAGTGTAAGTTTCCCCTGCCACTCCACCAGTGTCCCTGAGCCCTCACACCCAAGATCGTCTCTAGGGCCGAAAAGTTAGTTCTGTCTCTGTATCCATTCCGTCTTTGGCCTCTGGTTGGTGCCAATAATGCTGTGGTCATCTGCCTGCTAATCACAGAACTGAGGCCACCAACTCATTCCATATAAATCACCAAACAGCCATTGTCAACAACTTGTCCACCACTAATGCCCTGAGTTGATTTTTCACAAGTCATCTGGATATCAGAGATATTACCAATCCCCAAAGCCAGCCAGACTCAAGATGAAGCTTTAACCCCTTCCCTAGAAAGTCTTGCATCTATGCTGCATAGCTATCCCTCTACTACTATGCTGTTGACTGGATCTTGCCCCCCCACTGCCAAAAGCAACCTGCTTTTGAGATCAACATAATGTTGAACACAGGATATTTTGTGCAACAGAATTGTTTGAGGCTTGCTATGTGCAAACTCCAAACTATTTGTCTTGTTTCTAACACGTGTGAGTAACCTCACATGCTCCCAGAGCAATGAGGACTTCCTTTCAGCAATTTGTTTGTAAACAATTAATTAACAAGGCTCTTTCATCCTTGTATTCTAGTCCAAAGATGTCAGATGGGTTCAGTCAGTCCCTCAGGATCGTGAACAAGAGCAAATTCTGTGTGGAGATATGCTCCTACCTGCAGCTTTTATTTCTTATGCTGGTTCATTTGCAAAGAGATATTGGCTAGTTCAAAACCTGTGGATGCCTTACTTGGCAAACTAGAGGCTAAGTCAAGACTTGCACACGCCTTCGTAATTGAAGCGCTCATACTGTTTATTTTTTTAAAAGTACAATTAATCCAAAAAATCCAACATCTGCTGTATTTTTTTTTTTTACCTGTCGACTCACCATGTAGCTTAACTCTACTTTCTGCAAATATCTCATTGTATAGGAAGGTACATTTGGAAATAATAAATCAACAAAGTGCACTCCTGAACAAGAGCAAATTAGGCCGCTGGCTAGTGCTTGCTGTTGTTTGAAACATATTCACTAGCTGATGTGGGCTAGACATGCAGACTAACCCACAGACCTTGGGGAAATGATTTGCAACCCAGGGCAATTGTCAGGCCCGGCCAGTATTCTGCTGAGTGCTGTGGAGAGAAGCTTCCCTGCTGCTTGCATGAGGGGACAGGCTGTTAATACTCTATTCTCGTCCCTCCACTGTGCACCAGTGGAGCACAGAGCAATATTTAGCGTTCAGCTATAACACTGGCTTCATGGTGAATGCTATAGTTAAGGTTGCATTGAGACGTCCATCTGAACCTGCTGTTGTCTCATGCTCATAACTTTCCTTCAGATGAAAATTTCCTTTACATCTGAAATTTTTCATGCTTGGTTTCAGTTGAAATGTGATTTTTTTTTTCAAGCCTGAGTAAAAACCATTCATTGGTATTGAATTATGCAAGGATGGGGAAAAAAGGTGTTTTTTCTATTGTAAAAAAGTCTTTTTTGCACATTTATGACTCACAAAAAGCTAAATGTTACAAGCTGAAACTTTCCAGGTGGCTAGTTTTGACTGAGGGCCAGTCTCCAAGCTAATTACAAAGAATGAGAAAGAAAGAGCGAAATAAAAAGTTACATATAGTGTTTTATATGATTAACTGATTTGTTTGAGATGTTTCTATTATGAATCCCTTAGCGTAAGTTTAAAGTAATAAGCTTATTTAAGATATTATAAAATATTATAATTACATAATACCAGTGTTTTGTGCTGCAATTTCACTGTGGAGTTCCATACAGTAGCTTTTGTCTGTGAAAATGTGGAAGCTCACAGTGAAAGCAGTATAGTAATTAGGCTTTTGTGAATCATGTGCTTTGACCAGAGAGAGTGCTAGGCACAACTCAGGAGGAGAGGAGAGTGCAAAGTTGGCCTTAGACTGCTTTTATCCTCTCCTGATTCTGGGGCTGTCTGGATGCCAGGCTGGCCTCAGTAAATTAGAGCAGTCTGGGGGCTTCTCTAAATTATTATTCAGGCTCTCAAGAACATCAAGGGACCATCCTAGCAATGAAGGACTTTCAGTGTATAAAGAACCATTCCTCCATTTCCCCAGATATACTCTTTGCAACAAGAGGTGGAATAGCAGGTGCCAAAGGAACAGTAAAGTAGCTCTGTGCTACCCACGGATTCCCTCACACTGGAAGAATCCTCTGGGGCAAGGGTATTCAATAGGCAGACTGTGGACCAAATCTGGACCAAGTCCAGACGCTTTTGGACAGACCACAAAATCTTTTTATTCTCTTATTCTTATTCTTAATTTTATTTTTGTATTATTTTCTTTGCAGTCTGGACCTTGACCAAGAAATTTAGACCTTGACAAAAAATAATTGATTACGTCTCCTCTATGGGCTGGTTAAGCCAGTGTTAGATCAACTTTGTGCTAATACAGGGCAAAATTTGGGCCTGAATCTCCCTTTTTTTAAAAAAACATGGGAATAAAATATACACATTTATATTAATGTAATAATGTTCAGGCCATAATTTTAAACCCTCTACAGTCAGGATGTACAAAAAGCAGAGGTCTTCATCATAAAGTGCCCATGTGGCATGTGGAGAGCTAAATTCTGCTCTGTTATACCACCTTAAGTCTGCAGTAACGTATTTGAAGACACAGGATTTCTTATAGCTATGAGACAGCGGAGCTGAGAGTGGAAATTGGCCCACCAGGTACTGATTATACAGCTAAAGGTTTAATACACAGTGACTACTCTTCTGCCCTTGTATGTATAACTCTAAAATACTTCAATGAATGTTACACAGACAGTCAAATTGTTTTCCATATGTGCAGCACTGGAGAGTTGAGATCACTATGATAATCTTAATTTGTGTATTCCCTGTCTTTTGACTGTTTAAAATTATAACCCAATTTCTTACATTCATGTGTTGATTCGTACAAAGTTAAGAAGCATACTGCATTTTTTTCCTGTTGATGCAGTTTTTTCTTTACATGCATTACAGATATGTGTGAAAAGATATTGTCACACACAAGCCATTGAAACTAGCAATTTAAAAGTTAACCTTTATTACTTTAGGTCCCCATTCCAATGACGGAAGGTCTTGCTCCAATCTCCATGCTGACGGATGATGCAACAATTGCTAAATGGAACAATGAAGGCTTGCCCAGCGATACATGTCCACACAAAATGCCACTATTCTTACAAACGATGAACATTGGCTTCTATTGATTGACCCCCCGCTCCAGGGGGATCAAATGGATAAAAAGCAGATATGGCTCAGGTTTGAAAGTCGTCCATTTGAGTCAGGCAGGATAAAAGCTAGTTGGCAGCTACCAGAATTAGTAGGAATAGAAACATTTATTTGTTGAGCTACTAAAGTGGTGCGGGGGCTAATTTTATCCTGAACTGTTTTCTTTATATCCCAGGAAGCATTAAAAACTCTACTAAACTGTTTTCTTACTGTAAGCATATCAAAGTATCCAGTGAAATAACTAAACTGAGTTGTCTGCTAGCATCTTCAGCACTGTGTCCATGTCTCCCCCGACCCCTGTGGATTTTTACAGGTATGTTGATATTATACAGCAGGTAGTTGTTGCTGGAGATCCTGTTTTGATAGAGAACTCGACGTAACCATTGATCCTGTACTTAACCAACTACTTGGAAGGCATATGCTAAAGAAAGGGCTGTAAATCAGTTTGCTATCATGCCATCAGCTATCTCTCCACTTATGTTTATCTATATTTAATGTATCTTTTCATCAAAGTTCTCTAGCACCTGTGTGATTGGGTGTGCTACCATCTGGGTACTGCAAGTCCCCTGAACTGTTGGGCCCAGCTGCATCTTCCAGCTGCTTAACCCTTCCCTGTGTGGCTTTACACCCATGCACACCTGACAGGGGAAAACTAAAGTTTGGGCCAGGGTTCTATCTGCACAGTCCTGGCTGTACTACCCGGGGACCTTGTGAGACCCAGATGAGTAGTGTTCCCCACCACACCATGGAACCTTCCTCACTTCCCTACTGTAGCACCGGAGGGGTTATACCAACCTATGTGCTGCCACATGGGTCAAAAATAGGCCACATTTAGTAATGCTCCTCTCCCCAAGAGGAGGAGTGGCTGGAAGGGATCCATATCCTCCATTTTATTAACCTGATTTCTTTATTTCACTATTTTGACATAGGGAGCTGTCTCCCCTTCCATTCAAGTCATGTACCCACCTCTCTGAGATAGAGACAAGCTAATATGAGTGGGTTTCTCAGCTATTCACTCCCCTTTTAGTCTAGTGGCATTTCCCCCTCCTCCCCATTATAATCCTGAACCCTTTCCCTCCCTCTGGTTTAGCTGCACCTACATCCCTTTGTGCAGCTACCAGGGATTCTCCCTTCCATCCCATGGCCCTGCCGGAGAATGAGAATATCCCATCTCTCATGGTCATTCCCTCTATTGCCCAAGATTGTTTCTGACTATAGGGATCATGCACGCTAGCTTGTTACGTTACCCGGCTTGTCTAATTTCTTCAGATCATGCAACCCTGGGAAAGTTGCCATAATGCAGCTCTTACCTACAATTTAGGCAAGAGAGAACTATTAATGGAATAGCATAAAATTCTTTCAGTTCCTTTTCTCTACTCTTTAATCATACTGGGAGAAAGTAGTTAGTGAGCCACAGTAATGAATTCCTGACTCTTGAAATTTAGTTCTAATTACAGCAGCTGTGAGAGCCCTAATCAAACAGGTCAAATTGAGGAACAAAGTGGAGTCATCACAATCCCCACATTCCTGTCCTGATCCTTTCACCTTTTTTCTCTTGTTATCTTAATTTCCCCACCTAACTTTAAATCTTATTTCTCAGTTTGTCTACCTGTTGAGAGCAGCCTTCCTGAAGGCTAGTCTACACTGGCAATGCTAAAGCACTGCCATGTCAGCGCTTTAACGTGGCTTGGGTGGTCGCGGCAGAGCTCTCCCAGCTCTTTAAAAAAACCACCTCCACGAGGGGCGCAGCTCCCAACGCTGGGGCACTGTCTACACTGGCGCTTTACAGCACTGAAACTGGCTGCAGTCAGGAGGGTGTTTTTTCGTGACACTCCCACAGGGCAACTACATGCAGAATCCTCCTTATGCTGACTACTGATACACTGGTGTGCAGCAGCTCAGAGTGGAAAGGCAGCTTTAATTTCTCACTCCCTCGGGAGGCATTTGATTCAAGAAGGGATTTCCTGGTATGTTGAGACTCACAAAGTTACTGCTACTAATTATATTTTGGTTGCAATTCTGAATGTGAATGACTTTTGAAATGCACACTTTCTGTTCCAATACACGCTACAAGTCTCTTTCGGTCTTATTGAATAACTGAGCCAGGCATCCCGTTCACTTTTCAGTCAAGCTACTTTCCTCTCACTCACATTTTATTTCTTCAGAAGTACAATTATTTCCTGTTGTCATGTTCCTTTCCTTCACCTCCACTCTCCCCACCTGCATACAGTTATATCAGAGTAGGGGATAAGGAATGTAAGTTTCACCCTGAATTCTGGCTGATCCACCACACACAGTTTGCAAATCCCCATTACAAACGAGTAAGCCAGGCCCAGAACACTTTAATCAAGTTCACTGTTACTCAAGCTGATTTAGAAGATCAGTTGTTGGCACACATTGTCAATTTGGGAAGACCAGACTTAGAACCCTTCAAGGTGTGTATGTGCATTACTGTAACATTTCTCATGTTAGTTATTGCTCTTTAGAATGACATCTCCACTTGCTGGAGGGACCACCACAACAAACTTTTTCACTTTCATCAATAGATTTGTACTTGTCATACTAATATATATAGCCCAGCAGGCATGCCAGTGAACTTTTGTGCTCAGTGCGCCTGATTACAATTGTCCTTCCCTCCTCCCCAACCCCACCCACGTAACCTTGTCACTTATCTCACTTTTTTTTTAATTAATAAAGAAAGAATGCATGGTTTCAAAACAATAGAGACTTTATTTCCTTTGCCAGCAAAGGATCAAAGCAGGGAGGGTGATCAAAGCAGGGAGGGTGGTTGGCTTACAGGGAATTAAAATCAACAAAGGGGGTGGGTTTGCATCAAGGAGAAACACACACAACTGTCACACCATAGCCTGGCCAGTCATAAAACTGGTTTTCAAAGCCTCTCTGATGCGCAGTGCGCCTAGCTGTGCTCTTCTAATCGCCCTGGTGTCTGGCTGCTCAAAATCGGCCACCAGGCGATTTGCCTCAACTCCCAACCCGCCATAAATGTCTCCCCCTTACTCTCACAGATATTATGGAGCACACAGCAAGCAGCAATAACAATGGGAATATTGGTTGCGCTGAGGTCTAACCTAGTCAGCAAACAGCGCCAGCGAGCTTTTAAACATCCAAAGGCACATTCTACCACCATTCTGCACTTGCTCAGCCTATAGTTGAACTGCTCCTTACTACTGTCCAGGCTGCCTGTGTAAGGCTTCATGAGCCACGGGAGCAAGGGGTAGGCTGGGTCCCCAAGGATAACTATTGGCATTTCAACATCCCCAATGGTAATTTTCTGGTCTGGGAAGTAAGTCCCTTCTTGCAGCTGCTTTAACAGCCTGAGTTCCTAAAGATGCGAGCATCATGCACCTTTCCCGGCCATCCCATGTTGATGTCGGTGAAATGTCCCTTGTGATCCACCAGTGCTTGTAGCACCATTGAGAAGTACCCCTTGCAGTTTAGGTACTGATTGGCAAGTTGGTCCGGTGCCAAGATAGGGATATGCCTTCCGTCTATCACCCCACCACAGTTAGGGAACCCCATTGCAGCAAAGCCATCCACTATGATCTGCACATTTCCCGGAGTCACTACCCTTGCTAGCAGAAGGTCACTGATTGCATTGGCTACTTGAATCACAGCAGCCCTCACAGTAGATTTGTCCACTCCAAATTGATTCCCGACTGACTGGTAGCAGTCAGGCATTGCAAGCTTCCACAGGGCGATTGCCACTCACTTCTCAACTGTCAAGGCAGCTCTCATCTTGGTATTCCTGCACTTCAGGGCAGGGGAAAGCAAGTCACAAAGTTCCATGAAAGTGGCCTTATGCATGCAAAAGTTTTGCAGCCACTGGGAATCATCCCATACCTGCAACACTATGCCATCCTACCAGTCTGTGCTTGTTGTTCGGGCCCAGAATCAGCGTTCCACTGTATCAACCTATCCCACTGCAGCCATGATGTCCCAACTGCCACATCCCGTGCTTTCAGGAACATCTGTGTCCCTGTCCTCCTCACAATCATCCTCGTGCTTATGGCTCCTAGCCAGGTTCTGCGCATACTGCAGGATAATGCATGAGGTGTTTACAATGCTCACAACGGTGAGCTGAGCTGGCTCCATGCTTGCCGTGCTATGGCGTCTGCACGGGTAACCCAGGAAAAAAGGCGTGAAACAATTGTCTGCCATTGCTTTTACGGAAGGAGGGAGGGGAGACAGACGACATGTACCCAAAACCAATGTTTTTGCCCCATCAGGCATTGGGAGCTTAACTCAGAATTCCAATGGGCAGCGGAGCCTGTGGGGACTGTCGATGCTAGCCATGTATTGAGGACGCACTCTGCCGACTTAATGCCCTTAGTGGGGACATACACAATCGACTTTATAAAATCTCTTTCTAAAGATTGACGTCTATAAAATCGACCTAATTTCGTATTGTAGACATACCCTAAGTTCCACTGACTTTAAATAAGCCTTAGGTCCTAAGTGTCCAAGTCACTTTTGAAAATGGGACTTTAGCTGCTAAGTGACTTGGACACTTTTGAAAATGTTGCCCTAAAGCTTCCCTCCCAATGGTGTGGGCACACACCAAGTCTGAATGTTGCCAATTGAGCATTGTAGTGGCAACACTCTAGTTATGTTTGAGATGGATATGTCATGTATAAGCTTATCTTGGAATGCTCCTTTTGAACTGAAATATTTTATGCTTGGTCTCATCAAAAAGGGTTTTTTGAAGGTGGAACAAATACACATTTTATACTCATAAAAATTGTGGCATCCATTTTTTACTCTAGAATAACTGACGATAACTGTGTTAGTACTTTGGCATTGGCATGCACAGAATCCTCACTGAGGAAGCCACACTTCGATAATTGAGAAATAACGGAGAAAGGGATAAAGCAATGTAACAAGTAATGAACGCATTGAATAGCTCTTGTGAACTGGGTCATGAAAAATGCCAAGGCAGAACCTATGAGCAGAGCCTACACAACTCCTTCCCCAGTAGCTTCTCCACAACAAGTGTGGGATTCTGCTGGCTGGGAGTTGGAGATATCAGTCAGCGGAAGGGGCCTGGGGAATTTCCTGTAGATAGCATAATCCTTTCAGAACCCCACAGATTTGTCACAGATAAGTGCTGAGAAGTTAGTGCTCCCAATCTACAGTTTGTACTCACTGCAAAGTTGCAACTGGAGACCAAGGACCAATGCCAGCTAGCTCACCAAGCTGCTTCTGCAGCTGTTGGTGGGGCAGGCATGCCACATGAATTCCCTCAGACTGACATTTGGGGCCATGATTCTTTGCAAATCATAAAGGGTCTGTACTCGTAAGCCACATGCCAGGCTAGGTCTGCTTAGCTACTACCCCTTTGAACCAAGGGGATAATGCCTCAGGTTTTCCATGGCTTTGAAGCTATTAATGTTGTGTATGAGTTCTTCCCTCTTGTGCATGTTTTTGCCTGAAAGAGGATGACATGACTAGTGTGTGGTGCACACAGAAATAATTGCAAGATATGGTCAGACATAAATCTGGATGTTCAACTCACATTTATTAGGATGGAATCTATAGCCAGTAATTACCTAATTTTTCTGATTTAAATCTGTTTAATAATAATCAGAAAAAAGGTCACAATTTATACATTTTCTTTCTTTTGATGTTAATCCAAAACTTAATTACTAAAATCTAGGTTTATAAGGAAGGTTTAGGAGATGAGTGTATTTGAAGCAAAGAGATGCAATATTTCCTATGTTAACATTGTTTGATATATAGATTTGCAAACTAGCCATCTTCATTTCAGTCTGAACTCACAAAGCAGCAAAATTATTTTAATATTGAGGATGAATTGCCGGCACGCCTTTTGGCTGCCAAGAGTAATTTCTTTGGGCTATACTTCTGGTTGAAAAGCTGGAAACAACACTACACACAGCAGCAGAAGTAGAACTAAAGGTAAAATATGAAAAGAATCAGATCAGCAACAATAATGATCATTTTGATAAGATGAAAATGGCTCTTTTTGATCAAAACCAGATGTTTTTCTTTCATAATTATCCTTATTGCATCACCTCTTTTTTCAGCATATTAATCTGTGAGGATCTCAGTGTGTTTCAGAGATTCTTTTTAATAGCTCTTTTCCGTGGGTAACAGCCTCAGTTACTTGCATAGGTGAAACTGCATATGTATGTAGTGTAGTAGAATCTCTCTATAATTTGTACCCTGATAATTCTAAAATGTTTTAATCACAATGAAATCCTTTCATAAATTCAAAATAAAAGCTGCAAGAAGAAGAGAATTAGATCGATGTTTTACATTTCACATGTGACTGTGAACTGAAAATTAGCTTTTCTTTGGCACATCTCTTTTCATAGTTTCTTATGAACCAAATGCTTACTGATATTTTTCTATGTTGTTTGGTTTAGAATTATGTATTGTATGTATGTATGTACTGTATTGAGTTATTGGTTGGTTGACATTGCTCAATCATAAAACTAAAGGGCCAGATTTTTAAAGGGATTTAGGCACCGATACAGATAGGCACGTAGTGGGTTTTTCAAAAAGCACCTAGGCACCTAACTCCCAAGGGCCTGAGGAGATTAGATAAAACAACAGGAGGGAACAGTGCAAGAATTACTCCAGTGAAATGCAGGCAGGCAGATTCAATCACTTGAGCTGTTTTCTCTGGCTCTAAGTAGTCAGAACTGACTGTAAAAACATATGTCCAGTATGGAAAACCCTTTCAGTGGATGCATAATGAACCTCATGCAAATTGAGGAACTCAAGAAGGTAACAGGAAAGTGATGAATGCCATACACATTTTGGAGCTCTATATTAATTTCTGCTATGCTGATGCACATCATTGGATCTCTTGTGCAAACAGTGCTAAGTATGCAAACCAAGAAGCTAATGTTAGAAATCATTGCATTTTAAAGTCATGGTTCATATGCAGTTTAGAGAGAAATATTACATTCATAAGTATGAAATGTCGTGTGATATCAGTAATAAATACGTAGCACTTACATCTCTTTTTCATCTGCAGAGTGCTTTACAAACTAATTAATTCATCCGCAGTTCGTCCCTGTTAGGTAGAAAAATACGTAGTTCACCCCTGTTTCACAGATAGGGAAACTGAGGTGGTGATTAAGTGACTTGACCAAAAAATCTGAGGATATCAGCATTCAAGCCAGATCAGAATACAGAGACGCTATTATCCCATCCCTTCCCCAACTCAGAATAGATAACATCAACAACCAACTGCAGAAATGTCTCAGAATGTTAATCATGTGACAGTGTCTTTTTAAAAGGGAGACGCTTACTTCTGAAGGTCTTCCTTAGGTGGAGAGGGTTCAGTAAGTGCTGTGAGACTAGACAGAGCTGAAAGCTGTGACCCCTGCTGGGCTACTCTTCCATCAGGCTTGTCTGAGCCCTGAAGTCAGAGGGAAGAATGAGAGAATGTGGCTGGAGCTGATTACCCTGTGTGGATGCATCCTGCCTGGACTCTCTTTAGGGGGCTGTGAGTAAGATGTTCCCGAGGAACCCAGTAAATTGCAAATCTGCACATTAGCTGCAGGTTTGTATTTGTCTTACTGTGAGGTCATCTTTACCCATCTCCTAGATAACTTTAAACTAACATAAATCAGTGCCAAAGTTTCCCCTATAAAAATCCTCAGGAAGCAGCCTATATTGATGAAACAGCAGTAGATAGCAAACATTCAATTAAAAGCCTCTTTCAAAAGAAGCCATCAAATAAACTAAAGCATCAGAACTCTTTATAAACAGGTTGTTGGGACAGACTGGAGTTTAAAAGAACCTTTTAGAACACTTGCTTTTAAAAATGGTTGAGTATGAATCCTAAGGAAGAGAGTTTAGCTGAGACTTGTAAAGTAACCAGGGAAGGGGTTGCCTCTAACTCTGCAAAAATTCACACTGGGGGGCCTGATTGTCCATTTCTATGGACCTTGTGCCATCATTTACAGCAGTGTAAAGTTGGAATGGTAACATTTCTACCACTTACTTTTCACTGATGTAAATGACTACGCAAGGTGCAGAGGAATAGAAACACAGGTCCTTGTTGCCTAGTTTCTGCAGACTAGCAGTGCCTCTTACAAAATGTGATCAGCTCTGCCTGGAATGAGTTTAGCTGTTTCACATAGGCACTGACATCTTCCGCCTGTCATTCTTTTGGTAGCTTCATGCCTCTTCTGAAGAGATACAATTACATAGTGGCTATTAATGCAAAAAGGGCCAAATCCTGAAATCCTTAGTCATTTTTACCATGACATTACTCAGACTACTAAGGACTGAGTAAAAAATGATGAAGGACTTGAGGATTTGTCCCATTTTGACCAGTTTGACAGTATTCTTCAGTTAAAATTATGTTAAGAGAGCAAGGGGAAGTGGTGGAAAAAGCTATTATAAAATAGATTTATGCTGCTTTCATAACAAAACTGTTCTCTGTATAAAGCTAACGTGTGTGAGTCTGCGTGAATGTCATGTTCCTGCAGATGTTCTAGCATGATACAAGCAGCTGCATTTGCTATGGGCATATACAGTAGCTGGATACTTTCTGTGTCTTCTCTCTATTCTCAGTTCACAAAACCCATTGAGGGAAAGTGATCACTGATTTATTTTCTTTCTTTCTTTTAAAATGTTTGAGCAGTGAGAAACAAATGGGTTGAAATTAAATATTTACGACTCAATCCTGCAAAGTCCGCACTCAAAACTCCATTGCCTTATTGGGAGTGCTGCATGTAAAACAATTTTCGGCTGAGGCCCTTTGAATTTCTAACGCTCTAAAATGATTTGAAAAGTAACTGAAGCAGGGAAAAGAAGTTCAGGGTGTTCTTAATCTTGTGGCCTCCTCAAGGACCTAATCCTTCAAAGAGTGAGCACCTCCTGCTGGGTCCTGAGTGCTCTCAGCTCTCATTGACTGTCATGGGAGTTGAGAGTATGTCACATCTCAAACCTTGCAGAATCTAAGGCTCTCAGAACCTTCCAGAAACAGACCCCAAAGTTGTTGCTACCTCCATCATTTGCAAACCCTCTGGCTTCTCCCAAGGCCTCTGTCGTAATGCTGCTCACTGAATCCAGTCAGGCCAGGTCCAGCTCTTCACACACAGTTTCTGTATCTCTCATATATTGCAGGTTTTGGAAGCAAAAGTCAACAAAGTGAAGATCAATGAGGCTCGTGAGCATTATCGGCCAGTAGTGGCAAGAGCTTCCCAGCTCTATTTCCGCATGGGTAAGCTGATTAAAATCAATCCAATATATCAGTTCTTGCTCAAGGTTACTATTTAGAAAGAGATCAATATGTTCGTGTGCTGCTGTTTTAATCTAGTGTTACCATTGGCTTAGACCCTTGTCTCCCTTCTGTCACGGGCTTTTTATGTTGTATTTCACAAAGCGGGGCAGCAGGCAGAACCCTCTGACAATGGGTGTGAGAGGGTGTGATGAAGTGGGACTGTTCTTAATGTTTTCTCTGAATATTGTGGGGGTGCCTCAGTTTCCCCTATGTACTTCTTAAGTATCTAGGTGGTGGGATAAGAGTGTATGATCATTGCAGAGCCCTAGAGGGCAGGTGTGTGCAGGGGTCTGGACACAGAGAATGGCCAACACCCTGTTTCCTGGCAACTGATGGCCAGGCCCTTCCCTCCTGCAAGATGAGAGCTAACGGGTTGGAGAACAAAGGAATCAGGTGACCTCCTGGCCTGGGAAAGGGACAAAGCCCAGAGGAGGAGGGGCTGGAGAGAGTTTCAGTTTCGGGCTGGGTGGTCGAACGCAGGGAAGCCCAAGGCTGGGGTCTAAGCTCCTTGACCCCCAGAAGGACTTGACTGAGGGGTCCTGGTTGTACCCATAAGCTCTGTTTTAGACTGTGTTGCTATCGTACAATAAACCTTCCGTTTTACTGGCTGGCTGAGAGTCATGGTGAATCTCAGGAAGAGGGGTGCAGGGCCCGGACTCCCGCACACTTCGTGACAGAGGGTAAACAATCTGATCGAGTGTGTGACATACTCAACTTTCATTTACATCCGTCCTCGGAGTCTGTTGGAAAGAGACAAGCTTACCTTCACAGCCCAGTTAGCTTTCCAGGTGCGGTATGTCTGTGACGGAGACACCTTTGTATGTTGTTGGGTGGGTGTATGCTCATGCACGTGCCCGCTTAGTCCATGATCTCTTTCTCCCACAACACTTTGCTCCATATGTCATTAGCTATGCAGAACTAACCTTACAATGTGCAAAGCCCCCATCCGCTGAGTGTGAGGAGAGATTCTGCTGTAGTGATATCTCCTCCTCCTCCTCTCTTCCCACTGTGGGAGGGAGAGATTGAACTGGTTTGTACATTTACTAGGACTCCATACTGGTGCTTGAGCTGCTTATGCTGAAGTACAGCTCTACTGGGCCTCTGGAGAGTTGGACTTTGGTCCATCAGTGTCACCCTGAGTCTGAGATGCTCCCTGGGGCTGAGTGTGCCACAGTACTCCCAGTACTTCCACAGTACTCCCAGCCACTCAAAGTTGCTTTCTTAAGAACACAAAAACAATATCATCCCCGGAAAGTTATCCCAGTGAAGAGAGTTGATTTTCCCACTAGCCATCCTGGGAGCAAAATGTGGGAGCTGGATTCATTTTTTAAATTATACTGGGTCACCCAAGGATGGCATGGTTTTCACACACACAGAACAGTGGGGGAGGAGAAAGTAATTAAGGAAGTGTTATTTACTCCGTCTGATAACACAAGAACTAGAGGTCACCAAATGAAATGAATAGGCAGCAGGTTTAAAACAAACAAAAGGAAGCATTTCTTCATACAACGCGCAGCCAACCTGTGGAACTCCTTGCCAGAGGATGTTGTGAAGGCCAAGACTATAACAGGGTTAAAAAAAGAACTAGATAAATTAATGGAGGATAGGTTCATCAATGGCTATTAGCCAGGATAGGCAGGGATGGTGTCCCTAGCCTGTGTTTGCAAGAATCTGGGAATGGGCGACAAGGGATGGATCACTTGATGATTACCTGTTCTGTTCATCCCCTCTGAAGCACCTGGCATTGGCCACTGTTGGAAGACAGGATACTGAGCTAGATTGACCTTTGGTCTGACCCAGTATGGCTGTTCTTATGAGGTGAGGGAACAGTATTGTGTAATGTTCTCTGATTTGTTATAAAATGCTTTTTTTTTTTCCTCACACAGCTGGAAATTTCTCTATTATGTCTTTGCTTCTCAACCCAGACATTGCTCTTCTGGGTTCACGGGAGGGGTTGTATGATGGGCACAGGCCTTAGTACCCCTCCCCACAAGCTACATGTTCCTTTTGGAAAAAAAACACAAATGGGGACAGAGGAGAAGGGCCAAGGGCCTATTGGGATATGAGCTGCCATGTCCTGGAGGAAGGTGGTAAATTTAGGAGAGGGGCTTGTTGAACCTGTGTTGTGGGGAAGGAGGAGGTTGAATCAGTGCTTAATTTGTGCCAGAGCTTGGCAGGGCTGAGCCCTGGTATCTCTGGGCTTGCTGTATGTATTTTAATGTTAAAAATATTGCTTGAACCCCAGCACCTAATTGCTTGAGCTCCACACCTCCTTCATTCAAATTGGGTTCCCCATGTGGAGAAGGGGAAAGAGGTCATGAAAGCTGATATTCGGACACTGCTAGTATTTACCAAATCCGAATATCAGTCCTTTAGCTGTGTCTTACCCCAGCTCCTTCTGGGTCACCTACAGGTCACCATTAAGTCTATCACACTGGGAGATGTATTATGGGGTTGATCCAGCAAGGTGCTGAGCACCCTCTGCTCTCTTTGAGGGTGCTCAGCACTTTTCAAGGTTGAGCTCTTTATTTTTTAATTATTTTTTACTTTCTAACTGAACTGCAAAAAAAGGAACGTGCATTCCTGGCTCATGTAAAAAATAGAGCATGTATTACCTAAAAATTAACTGGAGCAGAATAAAATTTCATTGTCAGAAATGCTAACCATTATAACACATCTAGCATTAAATCAGAGTTATCTACAGGTAGTTCCCTTGGATCATTTGATCAAATTAAGCTCCTAAAATATGGTTCAAAAATGTCATCTTGGTGTAGGATATAAAGTACAAGAATAGGGCAACTAAATTACTGAAAATTTGGGAAAATGAAATGTTGACTCATGTATTTTGACATAATGTAGAAATCAGGAGGTTTGCCAGACAGATCTGCTTCAGACTCTGCTTATGCAATATTTGATTTGCACAACTGCATTATAGATTGCCCACCACCCTGAGCATGAGCAGCTGGGCTTGAGGTAGGCTGCCCTCCAGGACATAGGGAATTCTTCCCAGCCCCCTCAGCAGTTGCTCTGCAGCATCTACTGCAGCCCCAAGGCTTTGGTAGCCTTTGCTCTGATTAACTCTCTCCTTATTCTGGTAGATCCATGGGTACGTAATCTTGGATCTACTGGCCCTCCACAACTCCTGCATCAAAACCCAGCTAGTAGCCAAGTCTAGGGAGGTCCCCTGTGGCTGAACTGCATAACACTGCTGAGCTGATGCCTTCCCCTCTACCTCCACCTTTTGTAAAAAGTCTCTGCTTCTTTTTAATTATTTAATTAATAGCTAAACAAAATAGCTACTCTGAAGTACAAGCGTAGCTTCCTGGAGTCCCCATGCAATGACACAGCCTGCTGTTCAGAATTTTTCCTGGCTGTATTCCACTGTCTTACCATGCCAGTTAGTTCCACAGTGTGAGTGTGCTGCCCATACGTCTCCTGTGCTCCAGGATCTGCCCCACTCCTGGCTCTGCTTCCACCTTTCAGTGGCCTGACAAAGTGGAAAGGCCCTGGACATATAAGAGCTGGCTTAATTAAGGAAGTAGGTAGGAGGAAAACAAAAGCAGGAGGAGGGTGAGGCGAGAGGCGGCAGGGACTGAAAGGAAAGAAACAGGAGATGGACAGATAATTTAACCATGAGAGTAATTAATCATTGGAACAGTTCATCAAGGTTTGTGGTGGATTCTGTATTGCTGACTATTTTAAAATCAAGATAGGATGTTTTTCAAAAAGATCTGCTCTAGGAATTATTTTGGGGAAGTTCTAAAGACAGACTAGATGATCACAATGGCCCCTTCTGG
Organism: Chelonia mydas; assembly: GCF_015237465.2. Taxonomy (NCBI): domain Eukaryota; kingdom Metazoa; phylum Chordata; order Testudines; family Cheloniidae; genus Chelonia; species Chelonia mydas. The sequence continues at coordinate 40,990,580 of NC_051251.2, read as the reverse complement.
CCTTAGGGTATGTCTACACTATGAAATTAGGTCGAATTTATAGAAGTCGTTTTTTTAGAAATCAGTTTTATATATTCTAGTGTGTGTGTCCCCACAGAAAATGCTCTAAGTGCATTAAGTGCATTAACTCGGCGGAGTGCTTCCACAGTACCGAGGCTAGCGTCGACTTCCGGAGTGTTGCACTGTGGGTAGCTATCCCACAGTTCCTGCAGTCTCCGCTGCCCATTGGAATTCTGGGTTGAGATCCCAATGCCTGATGGGGCTAAAACATTGTCGCGGGTGGTTCTGGGTACATATTGTCAGGCCCCTGTTCCCTCCCTCCCTCCGTGAAAGCAAGGGCAGACAATCGTTTCGCACCTTTTTTCCTGAGTTACCTGTGCGGACGCCATACCACGGCAAGCATGGAGCCCGCTCAGCTCACTGTCACCGTATGTCTCCTGGGTGCTGGCAGACGCAGTACTGCATTGCTACACAGCAGCAGCAACCGATTGCCTTGTGGCAGCAGACGGTGCAATAGGACTGGTAGCCGTCATCGTCATGTCCGAGGTGCTCCTGGTCGCCTCTGTGAAGTCGATCAGGAGCGCCTGGGCAGACATGGGCGCAGGGACTAAATTTGGAGTGACTTGATCAAGTCATTCTCTTTAGTCCTGCAGTCAGTCCTATTGAACCATCTTATGGTGAGCAGGCAGGTGATACGGATTGCTAACAGTCCTATTGCATCATCTTCTGCCAGGCAGGCAAGAGATGAGGATGGCTAGCAGACCTATTGTACCATCTTCTGCCGAGCAGCCATGAGATGTGGATGGCATACAGTCCTTCTGCACCGTCTGCTGCCAGCCAAAGATGTAAAAGGTAGATGGAGTGTATCAAAACAAGAAATAGACCAGATTTGTTTTGTACTCATTTGCAAACTGCCCCCCGTCTAGGGGACTCATTCCTCTAGGTCACACTGCAGTCAGTCACAGAGAAGGTAAATCTAGCCATGTATCAATCAGAGGCCAGACTAACCTCCTTGTTCCAATAAGAACAATAACTTAGGTGCACCATTTCTTATTGGAACCCTCCGTGAAGTCCTGCCTGAAATACTCCTTGATGTAAAGCCACCCCCTTTGTTGATTTTAACTCCCTGTAAGCCAAACCTGTAAGCCGTGTCGTCAGTCGCCCCTTCCTGCATCAGAGCAACGGCAAACAATCATGCATCTGAGTTGAGAGTGCTGTCCAGAGCAGTCACGATGGAGCACTCTGGGATAGCTCCCGGAGGCCAATACCGTCAAATTGTGTCCACAGTACCCCAAATTCAACCCGGCAAGGCCGATTTAAGCGCTAATCCACTTGTCAGGGGTGGAGTAAGGAAATCGATTTTAAGAGCCCTTTAAGTCGAAATAAAGGGCTTCATCGTGTGGACGGGTGCAGGTTTACATCGATTTAACGCTGCTAAATTCGACCTAAAGTCCTAGTGTAGACCAGGGCTTAGTATCTGTGAGTCAGAAGTGGAGACAGAGGGGCAGAAAGTGAGGGAAGAGGAATGGGACAGAGGTTAGATCACTCAGAAATTTGGATTTAAAGTGCTGTTCTACTTTGAAAAGTAGTTAAGGCAAATTAGCACCAGATGTCTCAGTAGATCTGCTCCATGAATGTATCTTGTCACGTCTACTTGTCTGGGTAACAAAATGCATATTCCTTTCTTTTCTTTTTAGCACTACTTCAGGACAACCACAAATGGCCTCAATTGAACCATTAATTAAGTTCCAAATTAGAGCCATTGCTTTCATGAGGTGGCACCAGGTGTAACTGAGGGCAGGATTTGGCCTACAGAATCATTAGAACTGGTCACAAGATAGGAAGGAAAGAACCCAGCTTGACTTTAAGATCCCAAGTTGAGTTTGCTGACCTGGCAGTTAGGGAAAAAAAATCTTTTTTTTTACTTGTAAACTGCACAAATTTGAGCGGAAGTCATTGAGCTACACTAAACATGGAACCCTGGGATGACTTTTGTACAGAGTTGATTTTTGGAGCCACATTTTTAACGTTGACACCCCAGCTGCAAAGTATACAGATTTTTGCATCACTACAAGGTGACATTGCATCATGCAACATCGTTACTTGGTAATGATGTATTCTAATGCAGCATCTTGATAGCACAGCACCCAAGTAATAGTGCTTGCTATGTGAATGCAAGCTAGAGCACACAAAACTATAAGCTAAACATCCCGCCCCTCATTTGGGGCTCCTAAAACTTTCTGACCCCAGAGCCTCGTATTTCCTTACTGCAGCCATGTTCTGTACCTTTGATATATGGTACCCTACCAGATAAAGGAATAATTATAGGCAATGACAGCACTCATCTATCTCCATTTTGTCTCTAAATCTTTGGAGGTGCAAACAAAACACATTGGATGGGAGAGACTAGTAATGCTGATGAGTGCTTTAGATCGCTTGATAATCTCTTTTTCTGTTAGCTATTACTGAATGGAAATCAAATACATGCATGTTTGGGGTAGGAACAGATGGCACTTCTGTTATGCAAGGAAGAAATGGGGGTGAGAGGGCAGCGAAGTTGAAAAAAAAAATGACCTCCCTCCCTGACTTACCAGGATTCATTGTGTTGCCCTCCTATTACAGCTGACTGTGACTTTTTATTGTCATAAAGATATGTCAGAAGTTAGACAGAGAGACAGAGGATAACCTTAAATCCTTTAGTGCATTTTACCAGGTTTCTCAAAAAAAACAAAAAGGGGGTGGGGGACAAAAAGCCGACTGAGGGAGTTGGGAAATGTCAGTGAGGCATTACACAAAGAGCTCAATACATTTGTTGACCCCCCTTCCCCAGCTTTAAGATGGATTTAGTTATAGTCATCATAATGCTGTAGGTGCTTTCTTAAAAATAAATGTAGATGCTATTGTCTGTCTGCCACTTGGAAAATGTAGCTGTTTCAATGCGCCCCTGCTGAAGTTGAAAAAGACGGATTTATTGAAATGCCTCAAAAATCCATCACACTGTCAGTGTATTACTTGCCAGCTGAACTGCATCTTATTCCTGTCTCTACAGCGCCTGGCTTCATTTTTTAGAATATTTTTGTCTTTTCCAAAACAGTTGCTTTTCTTTCTTACCCCCCATTTTGCAAATGGCATCTGCAGTGTTAGATTTGAGGGCTGAGATGAGAGGAGAGCAGTGTTTTGAACTGACTAATTTGTAGGCAAGAAATAAAGCCCTTGTAAGGTGGTCCCGGGGGTGTCTTCCCCATGAACATTCTTTGAAGCTACATGTAATCTGGTGCATTTCAAAGACAAAACATTTCCTATTCTCAAGTATCTACATAAGCCAGGGTTGGTTTACCAGTTTCTGGAGAATAATGACCTCCACCAGGGGCAGGGCTGCTCCCGCCCTCCCCTCTCCCCCAAAAAACATTCCTGTTCTGTTTGAAAGGGGCAATTGCAGTAAATGGTTTATTTGTCACATTTTTTGCTGCTCTGGTGGAATGGTGGCTACTAACACTTAGCTGAAATGCTTCCTCAGTAAATTCCAAATGTTGGCAAGCAACATATCCTTCCACAAGACAGTTAAATACTATAGTGGTTTTATGTTTACTTTTGATTTCTATAAAGTAGTCACCAAAAGCTAGCAATCTGCTAACCTTAGATAGTTTGGATTCAGATTTGATAACCATCCAAAAATTTGGTTGCTTAGCCAATCCTCTCAGTTCTGGAAATGTAATATGATATTCCAGTGCTATTTGGTTTTTACTGAGCCAGGAACACCATAAAATATTGTTTCTCCCCACATTTTAGTGTTTCTATCCCTGGTCCCATATAAAAAAGGCACACAGATGGGAGCAAAAAATTAACAGAAAGAGTTAAATGTTTTGAACTTCAAAACAGCTTTAGGTTTGGGGTTTGGTTCAAATTTTGTATGAATGTTCAGAGTGATTTTTGTTTGATTCAAATGGGCTTACTCAATTGCTACTTTTTTGTCCACTTATCTACTGTGAATTGATTCAACTGCAGTAGGGAACACTTCTATATTTAAATCAACATGTTATGGTACCCGTAGACTGCATGTTTAAAAAACCGGCTGGAACTTGGGATTTGGTCATGAATGGGGTCCTAAACTCTTACAGATGTAAACAACTGTAGGCGGGGAATTGTTCAGTTAATTACGTAAATGTTTTGTTTTGCAGCTTTTACTTATGAATACAGAAACTGATGCTTGTGAACTTGACTTCTTATTCAGAGTTAATATTGACAACAGCTAAAACAGGCTACTGGATTTTCACTCCAGCTCTGCATAGAGTGCAATTAAGGAGTAGTATGTACCCCGGAACCTGTGTAGGCTTGCAAGGAAGACCACAAACATTGTTGTTGTTTTTTTTAAAAATCTGTGCAAATAATTTGGGATTTTTTGCTGTTCAAAATATACATGAATACAATAAAATGTGATCGGTGTGCTTAGGGTTTTTTTCATCTCTAGACAACATGTTTTAGGGATTAATTTTGTGGCATGGATAAAGATATTGAAGGCTCCCCAAAATGAAGGAAAAAAAGTGGTGGAATCAGAATGTCCAAAGAAAGAGAAGTTTTCACAAGAATGGAAAATGAAAAGTTCCCTCCAGAAGCTGATTATGATGTAAGCCAGGCGACCAGATAGATGACATATGGTGTTAGTTGGATTACTAACCTGAACACTTTGAGGGACGGATTTTTTGCCTCCAGACTGTGTTGTTCTTGGATTTCTACCAAATATGAATCATGATAAAATACTAGTAGTATACATGTTTTTTTCTATAGATTTTAAATGTTGGTTTCCCTGAAGTTTTATCATTTGCAACTCTTAATTTATAGGAACTTTGTTGAAGAGAAATTTGGAACCAATATGTAGAGAGGCATAAAGCTGAGTTTGCAAAATAGTTTTAAGAAAACAGTCCTGCTAGTTTTCATTTATCTCCTGGAGCTGACCCATTGAAAGCCGTAGAATCATTAAGTAAGTCCAGGCCAAACATGTCTGTTTATGTTGCACAAAAGGGAATGCTTACAACTAACATACTTTCTATTGAATTGGAGTGGAACTCCTACTCATTCACATTAATACCAAAAGAATTAATTGTAATTAATGCTATTACAATTAATACCTCTAGAGAAATAAATAAGGAACCTCCATTATTGTTGAGTACCATCACGTTACTTCATGAACTATATGACATTTGGAAAATATACACCTTTATGACAATTGTAGTGCTTGACTCAGACAGTGTACAATGCAATTGTTGGTTGCTCTCTGGTGAAAAAATAAAGGGCCAGCATCTGTTTTGATTAGATGAGTGCAAGTCGATAGTTTTGCATGAGGAGAATTTGGCCCACTTACATTGATAAGAGACAAATGTATTAATTTCAACTCATCCTTCCTTATGCCCCGACTCTCCCCCCCACCACACACACACACAATTTCAATGTAATGACTACAAGTTAACTCCTTGCACTCTGTATGTACATCGATAGGATGTGCAGATGCTTAACAGATACCCTAGTCAGTTTATAAAAAGAACAGGAGTACTTGTGGCACCTTAGAGACTAACAAATTTATTTGAGCATAAGCTTTCGTGAGCTACAGCTCACTTCATCGGATGCATTCAGTGGAAAATATGAATGCATCCGATCCAGTGAGCTGTAGCTCACGAAAGTTTATGCTCAAATAAATTTGTTCGTCTCTAAGGTGCCACAAGTACTCCTTTTCTTTTTCGAATATAGACTAACACGGGTGCTACTCTGAAACTAGTCAGTTTATGTTATTTTAGTCAGAAGTTTTTTTATATTTGCCTTTACATTACATTACCAGAAAATGCACTTTTGTGGTATAATTGTATTTTATATGTGTAGTAGGTAGTGATTTCCTTAGTGGAAATTAGTTGGTTGTTCTCCTTCTGGATTGCCTCTTATTGTATCTGCAATTTTATATTGTAAGAAGCACAAAAGGAATAAAACATATTAGTCCATCTGATATAATGAAACTCTATTTTGGAGGGATTGTTTTTGTTCTCAGTTTAGTGACTTCTATTATGTGTACAATTTAAATGCTCTGTGCACAGTATGTGATTCTTTGAATTATATTAATTATTTGGGTTGAAGTGATATGATATATTGTTCTGTTTAGGGAGCAAGCTTGAATTTACCACTGACGCCAGAAAACTTCACAATGTACCTCTGGGTCAAGGACAGGAAACGGTGGCAGAAATAGCTACGGTAAAAGCATCAAAAGAAGGCCACTGGGTTATACTTCAAGTAAGTCAAAACTCTTCATTTCAACAGTGCTACATTGCAGTGTTAAAAATGGAAGCTTTTCAAAATAATGTGTGTCTAGATAAAACAGCACTAAATAATGATTACCAACTGCCTTTGTCTCTTCCAAAAGAGAAGCTCAGAACTTAATATCGAGGTCTGAGTGTTAATGGGTCATTGAAAATCACATAAAATGTGAACTGCATCTGCCTTGTGTGGTAGGGAGTTGACTCTAGTATTTTACCAAACACATGCAATTTGATTTACTAATTTATTATCCATAAAAAAAACCCCTTTAGTAAATAAATGTGTAGCAAAAAGAATTGTTACTCTGTGTAATCAGATGAATAGAAACAAGCAGGGAAGATTGCTGTCATGATGCAGTATATTGTGCTGAACAGATGCACATGATTTTTGCAGATACTGTGCTGTATCCAACTGCTTCCTTACGCCTCGGATTTGCTTGTATCAATAAAATGTTTCATACTTCAAATCAATAGCTCACTGGGAAGCCTATTTCTCTCTCTTACCTCCCACCCCCTTGCCCAGAATATTCATCTGGTAGCAAAGTGGCTTGGCACAGTAGAGGAATTTGTGGAGAAATGCAGTGAAGGAAGTCACCCAGACTATCGGGTTTTTACGTGTGCTGAACGTGCCCCTTCTCCTAAAGATCATGTCATTCCACAGGGAATTTTGAAAAACTCTATTAAAATAACCAATGAGCCACCCACTGGAATGCTGCATAATTTTCATGCTGCACTGGATAATTTTGTCCAAGCAAGTAAAACATCATAGGAGTTATAAAGTATAAAAATAGGATTATTAAATTTATCATTGTAAAGTCATTTAAAATTGAAAAGTCCCTGACAGTTACTGCAGGCTGTGAGATAATAGAATAGAATAAACTTCATTACATAAAGATCCATTCACAAAATTTTCTTATAGTGGTGTAACTGTACATCAGACAAGAAATTAGATCCTCTCATTCTGAAGCATGAAATATGGCTTCTGATTAAATATATTCCTGTGTCCATGGGAAACAGTTTGCAGACATTACAGATAATTACTGTAGAAACGAGAAATTATTTTGGTCTGGTTTCATTTTGTTCTTTAATTCAGATGTGAAACATGAATTTTTGTGCCCTGTGCCACTGGAGTATTTTGTATTATTACTGTGTATGGTGTGCACTGGGGTCAGATCCTCAGCTGGTGTAAATCAATTAACCTTATTGAAATCAATGGGACTATGCCAATTTACACCAGCTAAGCAACTAGTCCGAAGTGTTTTGATCACGTGTAATATGAAACATCACTTTGGTTGTACTAGATCATCATCATTTTTCTCTCAACTTGTTTCCATTTTGTAGAATGTGCTTTTAATTAAAACACTTTTATTGATATTTAAAAGATACACAAACACTGATACAGCTAATAATTGCAAGCGATGTTGCATAGACAGGCGTAGAAATCAATTAGCTCTTTAACATGAATAGTCACATTAAAGGGAAACCATTAACTTTAATTTTTTGAGAAATTGCCTCATAGCAAAAAAAAAATCTATTTTCTGATAGTTCACATCTTAAATAGTATGGTGTACAAATCATCTTAGAAAACCCTTTAGAAATTATAATGTCTTTTTTTGTTCCCCTGTTGATGTTTATAGGAGTCTTGTAGCAAGAAAGAAAACAGGTAGCGGACTGTACAGGGGAAACAATGACACAGAAAGTGCTGACAAATGTACAAAGTAAAGAAGCTGCAAAAAATAGTGAAGATACTTTTGTCACTAACTTTTGTCAGTTATAGTCATCTGCAGTGTTACTTATAATTATAGGAAGTACAAAATCTTCACACAGAAATTTTCAGATTGATGCAGTCTCTTGAATAAGTGAAATCTCTCTGATTTTTCAGAACCTGCTTGATCAGTGTATCTGTGAACAGGAATTCAAGATTATTCTGTTTTTCACTTTGCTGCTGTCATGCCTTTGTGGATGAGTGGCAGAAATTTGGACCTTGGGGCTAGAACAGAAAGTGCCCTTTTAACAATGGAAACCTCACAATTTCCGACCGTATTCTCTACAACTACCTGGAAGCAAATTCTCAGATATTTTTGCATTTCCTTAAACCTATTTAAGTAAGCATGTGCCACCCCTGACTACTTTGATAAATGTGCTGTACCTAATCCTGTTGTTTCCTGTATGTGCAACACTGGGTTTTTATTTTTAATACAAATTTTAAAGATGATTAACACATTCTACGAAGGATGACTTTGTGCGACCTCTCTTGTGTGACAATTAGAATAGTGGAAATTTTCTGCCCCATCAACTGTTGTTCTGAACCTGACTGGCAAACAGAATTGAATCTTTCTTCACTGAGGGTAGAAATCCCGATATACTAACTACCCTCTGCTCTTTGTCTGAATAATTATTTCATTTCCTTTAGAATCAAACCCTACACTTAAAAAATATCTTTCTTGTGGTAGGTATCCTGGGAAGATCTCTGTTACTTGTTTGGCTAGTTTATGTATGGTGGTCATATTACAGACAACTAGGATAGAAGACTTTGTCGCATATAGTTGGAAGAGTATATGCAACCCAATCAGGTAATCAAAGCTTCAGCAACCACAGAAGTGTTTCCAGAGTTAGAGCTCCCCCTGCTGGAAGCTGACACATTTTTATATGTAAACTTAACACTTCTGAAGAATATAATTTTTCTTAAACGTGTGTTATTTGTGATAAGTGCACTGCTGGATCATGATGTGCTATTTCACCTTTCAATTCCCCTGGCTCTTCCATCCATTTTTACATTGGCAGTGAAAATTATGTCCTTGCATAACATTATTTACCTTAAATCGTTTCATTTTACAATAAAACAGAATCTTCTCCCCTATATATAAAAAAGAAAATGTTACAGTAAGGATCCAAAAGGCTAAAGCTTACAATAGTGATTCTGAAGTGTTTTGGACCACTGATTACTATTTTTATAAGGATACTGCTTAGCTGCTTGTAAATCAATTATTAATGGATAAATCTCCATAGGGTAGATTAGGATACACCCCCCCCCCCCCCCCCAAAAGCTGGGTGTGGCTGTTTAGCACCAAATCATTTATGTTAACAAAACTGTTAACATACAGTTAACACAAGCAGGCTTGTGGGACTTCTGTTGCTTCCTGATTCCGGTTAAGACAGAACTACCCTGCAAAGAGTTCATTCTCAAGATAGTTTCAACTTCCTGCTTTCAGTCTTAGCTGGGAATCAGGAATTAAAGGGACATATGAATATGTAAGATAATTGGTGAAGGAAGTTACCGGCACAGTTAGGAATTGCAGAAAAGATTCCCTTCATCTTTTTTATAAAAATGTTTGGGTCATTTATTACCGTCGTCAGACTGGTTTACCTCACCCTGCACATAATCTAGGTTGTGTATTCAGTTCTATGTGACATGGCCTGTACACATCAGGCTTTGGGTTCTTCCCTTTCAAATTCTCAGATGTCAAAGTAAAAATGGAATAGTAATATCAGCTTTTAATAACGTATTACTTTTTAAACATCAAAAACTGTATGGTTAAGTTGACTAAAAATGGGTAACTTCATTGTATAACAGCTCTAGATATGCTGAAATTTTAGAGACATCATTGACACACTAGAATAATGTGATATCAAAATGCAGTAGGGATATATCCTTCTGTCTTATATTTATGAGCATCTGCATAGGAATCTAGGAATTGTCAGACTGGATCAGAGCCATGGTCCATCTAGTCTACTGTCCTGTATCCTACAGTTGCCGGAACCAGATGCTTCACAGGAAAGTACAACAACCTCAGAGTAGGATCGCTCAGTGTGGTATAACCTGTTTCCCAGTAAGGTCTCACCCTAACCCATACTGATTAGATATAGTTTAAGCCCTGACGCATGAGGTTATGTTTGAGTGAAGTTAATGGGACTGGAGTAAAAGCGGAACATCTGTAGGTTTTGCCAGGGGAGATTCCCCAGTGATAATCCAGCCTTGCATCCATCCATCCATTGGCACAAAGTTCTATGGTCCATGGATAGTGGATTTTGGTTTTAAGCAACATTATTTTTTCTCTACCTAGACATCCTCAAATGTGCTCCTCCACTCCTACCCATGTAAGCATCCTGGGTTCAATTAAGGATTTAGCTATTTTAGCTCATAAGTCTATCTGTCCAATCCACTGATGATTTTTGGTGGTGGTCTCTGATCTCCCTTCAAATATCCAAGATGTCTGCAAATGCATTATAGAGAGGGTTATAATATTTATGGAACTCCCTCAAGTTCTAAAATCACATGGTAGGAGTCAGTGGCAGCAAAAGCCCTTTTACGTCATGCTGTACAAGGGAGTTCATTTGTCCACAATTATGACTATTGTTGTTTAGACAGACACAGATTTTGCACTGAAGTCAATGGGAGTTGTGGGATACAGAATCAGGATCATTCTGATTGTTGTAAACGAGTGGTTCCCAACCCTTCTCTTTGGGATCCCTTTTGACATGGATGAACACTAACCTTCTATTGTGATTCCTTCATCCTACCCATGAAACAATATATTTGCCACCATACATAGTCCTTTTATATCTATTTTTTCTCTCTCCCCTCCTCAACAAGCCACCTGTGCAAAGTGGGTATACAACACTTCCAGATCAGGTTGGTGGTGTTTTATACACACCGTGCACATATGTAAACGGCTACACAAAGTGGGAGGTAGTGGAGAATCAGGCCCCAGATGTATACAGCGGCAGGCTGAGGCAGCAGCCCACTGGCTCAAGCTTCTCTTCCTTTCTCCCGTCCCATGTGCCACTCAGCTGAGCTGTGAGAACACACCCACAGAGCCTGCAGTGTACATTCCCTACCCACCCTGAGCAGTACGTAACCTGCTCTGAGTGCAAGAACAAGAACAAAAGAACAAGAGCAGAAAAGGATTAAAAGAAAGCCAAGGAAGAATGCAGTGAAAAGAAACAAGAATTTTTAAAAAGAGAGCAGAATATAGAGGGGCTGCAGGGAGGAAAGCTGTAACTCCTTTCAAGGAGCTACCCATATCTGCAGTTGGGGTTGCCAGGAATCTGGGGTCATTCAGCTTTCTCTGGCCCTACTAGCGTGGTGCATTCTCTCTCAAAGAAACAGTGGGAAATCCTTTTCCAAACAGATCTGGTGAGGCACTGAAAAAACTTGAGGCCTGGCAGGAGGCACATTGGGAATAATTGTTCATTTTTTCGGTATAATGTCATTTCTGAAGATGAACTTTTTTGCAGTTTCTCTAGAGGAAGCCTTGCATCATGGCACTGCATGCTGCTAACATGTCCCTCATTATAAGGGAGGCGCCTCATTTTAGATTCAAATGTATCTCCATCCCACACAGACCTGGGGTTATTTTACCTTCATTATTGCAGATTACTTGCATCACAAATGCTGAATCACAAAACTGAAGTTAGAGAAAATGGTATTTATCTTTCAGAAATGAGCCCCACATTATTTTAAGGATCCTGCACTACTGCTATTGTTGTTATCATCATCATCATTATGTATCTTGGCAGGTTGAAAGGTATCACAAAACTGTAAGATTTCAGTAGTAATTTAGCATCCCACAGTAATACTTCAAAAGCATCAAATAGCATTTTGAATTTTAAGTCATTACAAATGTAAATAAATAAATGTACTCCCACCTGTCTGTTGTTTTAAATGTCTAGTGAGCCTAAAATATTTGCATAGCAGTTTTGAGATACAGCAGAATTTTGGCTTATTATAAGTATATGATATTGAATTAAACAATTTTGCCATTCTGTTCCATAAAGGATAACGTCTGACTCTCAGCAAACCATTTGAAAAGAACTTATGATGATGATGACACCATAGCTCCATTTTATTTTATGGAGTGTATTGATTGTCAAATAAACAATACATGTATTTTGGTAATAATCTGAAGAAAAAAACATGCCGTTTTATTTTGCAAACCTTACACTATTACAGGTTTCAGAGTAACAGCCGTGTTAGTTAGTCTCTAAGGTGCCACAAGTACTCCTCTTCTTACACTATTACTTGCTTTCATTTCAAGAAGGGATGGCTTTTTTCAGTTATACTATCATAAATTGCTTTATTTAATAAATTGGTATAAGGAATAATAATGTTACACCAGAGAGCAGCACTTTGTAATTTGGAAGAAATAACATTTTTCTTTTAAAATAGTTCTCTCTATTTTTTAAATTAAAATTATCAGTATGTTTTTTGCTAACTGAAGAAAAACCTGGTTTTTTGCAAATTCATGTAGTTTTTGTCTTGTGAACATCAGTATCTGTATGTGATGTAAAGAAGCTAATTAAAATATGGAACAAATTTTATTAATTTTCATGGACATAAACTGTTAAGAAGTCATGTCATTCTCAGCAATGACTCCATAACGGAATAATTTGATTTATAGCTAGCAGGTTCCTTTTTCTGTTTAGCAAGGATTGTCACTTGTGGTTTGGTGTTTTTTTTGACAGTTTGACAGGAAGCTAGGTCTTGCTCCTGGGTTTGTGATCCTGGCTTATCAACATTACCATAAATACACTGATGCAATGTTACCTCCTGAAAGTCCATCCACTGTGGCCTACCCCCCCAATGCAGAGATTGAATTCTTGACAGTGATTTCAGACAAACTGTTCCATATGCTGTTGGAACTGCAATCCAAGGATTCGATTACTGGGGAAGGAGTCTCACAGACTGTGGAAGAAAAGGCTAGTAAAAACAGATTGCAAATCCTTCATAAGATGGTGTGTCGCTTGTTGGTTTCTTCTGCTGGCTCTTTGGTTTCACCAGTAAAAGCTATTTTGTATGGCTTTGATTTGAAATTGGTAATGTGGGAAAATGATCCACAGCCTAAGTGATACATAAAAGAAATCTGAATACATTAAACACCGGTTTGAATCATGCAGCAATCCCTTGTGAGTCTTATTATGCTTTAGTAGAACTCCGCTCTGTAGAATCCTTTGTCAAGCTGCAGTATCCCATTTTCCCATGAACTGTACCCCAGAACTTGCCATCCTGTAGGGAAACCCTGTGAAGTGTTCTTGCAGTTTCCTCCAAATTGATCCAGGGAAGGGAGAGTAGGGTTTGTTTCCATGCCCTTCCCATTCCTAAAGAAAAAGCCCACAAATTCTGTGGAGGATTCAGAGGAGGCCAAGTATATCTATGCGGATGTACCTCCATACTCCCATGCTAGGAGTGCCAGATTCTCTCAAATATTCCAGCTTCCCCTGTCAGGAGCCTCCCCTGATACTCCTGCCCTCTTCTAAGGAGGAGCTGGAAGAACTCCTGGGCAGATTTCTGGTGAGGTTGGTTTTCTTCCGTCCTACGTGCCAATTCCCAGACGCACCAAGCGCTTTCTGAGTCCAGAGAGACAAGGGGAGACAGTGCTACAGAAGCAGCTGCAATTCTCCATCCCACATACAAAAACAATTGTGTGAATGGGGCAGATCGTGCAAGGGGTACAATTTAATACTGCAATATGGAGTGGTTAGCAAAGTAGTGACCTGAGGACCTCTGTGAAACTCGAAAGCTTGTCCCTTCCAGCAACAGATTTTGGTCCAATAAAAGATTTTACCTCACCTACCTTGTCTCTCTCATATCCTGAGACCAACACAGCTACAACATGACTGCAAGACACAAAGTAGTAGTCGATACTCAAGCTGTGACTTTCTTCTTTGCATTCAGACAATCTTTCCAATCAATGTAAGCATGCACATTAAGAGGTCTTATTTTCCAAAGGTCATGCTGGGGTTTTCCCCAGGTAGTTAACATTTAGGTGTTGGCCCCAATCCTGCTATTTATGCATGTACTTAATGTGATGCACTGAGATTAGTCCCACAAGAATCAGAGGAACTACTCAGTGCATAAAGTTAAGCACGTATGTATGTTTGTAACTTCCCCTGCATGTAAATAGCCCCCTAAATTCTACAAATGCTCACAGAATTGGATACACAAGAAACTTTCAACATGAAAAACATGAAGGTAAAGGCATACTAGATGACATAAAGGAGAAACTTCTCGAAGAATATAACATGTCTGACATTACCTCAAAAACAGCAGAACGCTCCCCATATATACTGGTTTGTTTTCAAGAATGTGAGAGAATGAATATGCTAATACATGAGATAAGGCATTTACTTAAGGGACTTGATTTAGTTCTGGAGGTATGTGTGCTTTGCTTACCTGCCTTGTGGGATGATCCAGTCTAAGTAAAGACACGACTGTGTATGCATATAGTAGATGTCTGCATCTTGGGGCGTGTTTTGTCATCTCATATTGCATGGACCTTAAAAAATATTATAACACGGTTTGTCAACTCTAAAATAGCTTGTTTGTTTTTTAAATTGTGTGAAATGAGTGATCACAAAAGGTGCTGCTCAGAAGCCTGAAAGCTTCCATTTATCCCCATATTAGGAAATGACAGTACAACCTTCGGAGTATTGCCTTCTCATTGCGCCTCAGCCCGAGCTTGGAGCTGGTGAGAGGGGAGTTAAGTCCCCATGCCCATTCATTCCTTCAGCCTCTCTGCTGCAAGTGCCACCAAGAGGGGTTGCCAGCTGTGGTGGGTATTTTGAGAATGCCCCCATCATGAAGCAACCCTTAGGCTAAAAGGCAATACCCACTTTGGGAACTCTCTGGGAGGGGGGAAAAATGGATCCACTCAAGTCCACCGAGACAAAAATATCGAGTGGTCCAAAATATATACGACAGCGCCCGCTGGAACACTTAAATGGATTCGCATGTGCCTTTGACCATGCCTAGAAGGTAATCATTAGCCACTGGGTAAGGTTCATACCCTTATCATACATACCCAGTCTCAGACCATACCCAGGTTTAAAATGAGGCTAATATGTGCTGTCCTACCTGGTCGCATGTTCAGTAAGTGCTCCGGGAATAATAACATAAGTAAGACTGTAGCAATAGTTTATAATTACCCTGCAGGGGGTTGTGATCTAATTCTTTCCTTTATCTGTAGTTATTATTCATTGTGTATGACCAGAGTAGATAATAATATTCACTAATCTTGAATATTTAGGGCCAAATGTTCACAAAGGGAAGCCTGATATTTGGATACAGAAATGTCAATGCAGTAACATACCTGCTGGGTTTGGACTGAATGCACATTCAGATCACATTGCACATCTAAATGGCTTTCTAGATGCCTAACCAGCAGTTTGCATTTATGATCAAGTGCTTTGTACGCAAAGCTGTGACAAATGCACGTATTGCTACAACCGGCTTTTGAAGATATGATCGTTAGTACCAAATTTTGAAAGTAGACTCCAATTTTGACAACTGGAAATGCACACATTCCTATTTTTAATTAATACCTATAGAATTGGGGCACTCAAATAGCCATTAATCCAAACAAACAGTGAAGCTCCTAACCTGTTTGCCTGTGCAATTTCGTGTGGGCGCAGAGAGAGACGGCTCTTAGGATATTCAGTGTATACATATGTATTTCCCCTACATAATGTAATTTGAGTTAATTTAAGAAATGCAGAAAAAATGGAAACTACACTCATGTTTCTGACAATTTCACCTTTTTTATTTTTAATAAATGGCTCGCACTAATTCAAAGAGCCAAGATATTCTTTACACTGCATGATTTAGCTACCTTATGTGTTTTTATTGGGGGGAAAAAAGCTCTCTATCATTTATCATGTCATCTTTTCACAGTCTCTTTGTGAGACGCAAATAGCACACTAATGTTTTCTTTTGTTAGGGTGAGTTGGCAATCTTCTCAGAGCTGGAGCAACTACAGACAGCGCTTTTTTTTTTTCTTTTCATATAATCTTCCTGACACTTGGATGAGACTGGTTTATCCATCAACATACAGTCTAGCACAGTAGTAAGCTGCATGCCAACAGTCAATCAGAATGGACGGTGCCTCTTGCCCATCAGAAAAACAGAATGTGAATGATAGGATTTTTTTCCAGCAAATATCCAGTGTCTGTGCATAATTCAGAATAGCTTTTTGTAGCTTGATATTAACTGTAGTGTGAAAAGCAAAAAGATTTTGCATTTTACCTTGCTCTGGACATTGGGCAATTTCTGTAATGTTCTAGTTCTCACTTTTCTTTCTTTTTTCAAATCAAGCTGTGAGTGCTCTTCAAAGAGACTGGGCAGAGAGCTCTACCACGTAGTATCTACCACTCAAAAGACTAAACATGGACACAGGTCTTCTGTTTGGGTCATGATTCATAATGTTAATAGATAACAAATACCTTGTTGGGTACATGGAGGGGAAAGTATCAGACTCCAGTGGTAACCGTTGCACAGAACTTTTGTATTAAGGGCACAGAAACTTGGAGGAGATGTTTCGGAGCAGGCATACAGTGTTGACCCACCCAGTTCTGCTGCCGTGATGGGTAGCATTAATAGCGCATCATTTCCAGAAATAGTCTAGCATCAGTCGTGGGTATCTTATCCCACAAAGGAGTGAAAGTTGGGAGAAGAAAAAAAATTAACTGATGATTAGTTATTTGTTGATAAAAATGTCTGATTAAACACCTTGGAAACACTCCCAGGAGCAAAGAGAAGGGGAGAATGAAGCTCTGCCAGCTTCCACGGCCACCAGCTAGTGGAACCACTAGAAGCCACCCAAGGAATTCTGGGTGCTCTCATCCTGTACTGATGCCACCCTAAGCGGAGGGGAGGGGTACAGGGGGGAAAGGGGAACTGCTCTCTACCAGTCTGCACTGTACCATCTCTGTAGAGCCACCCAAAGGATAGCAGAGCTCTGCCAGGAACTGCCAGGCATAGCAGAAAAGAGTGCCAAAAAGCAAAACACGTCCAAACCAGATGAGTTCATCTGAGACCATTTCAGACCCCTGGAAGAGGAAAAGGAAAGGAGGATGTTTTGTTGATCAGAGGAAGGAAATCATAAAGCAGCAGGGGTGGATTTTGGAGTAGATCAACCAGAGCATCATGGGGCTTTAGCTTCCCTTGATGGAAAACTGGAGCACCATATAGAGCCTGTGGAGCTTCTGATAGACAACCGTCCTGAAGACCGTGAGCATTGCCATGGGGAAATAAAGCAGGCATGGTAAATTACAACCTGTGCTCATGAAGGAAAACACGGCTACTCTTTTAAAAAAATAAATGTATGGGAAAGTCAAGCTAGACCCAATATTCATGTCTGGAGAGGACGGCGAAAGTATGCACTGATTGTTTAAAACATATCTGACAGACATATAAGGATTTAGCATGAAGGATTATCCTTTGCATAAGGTGCAAAGTGCAGTGAAATCATTGAAAAGCAGAATGCAGTGCAAGGGGGACTCTGTGCCACACAGCTGGGCTCCATGCCAGCTTTCTTTGACTGAGCATAGGGGAGGGGTGAGGTGGAGGGTGGCCCATAGGATATGCATGGGTGTGGCTATTGGGATGGCAATCTGCATCCATTGGTCAGAGAGCCCACATGGCTGAGGGAGACCAGTAGCCCACTGTTAGAGCCTGCAAATAAAACCTGATTGCCTGTTGCACGTGAAAACCCTTTCTGTAATAATTTGTATTATTGTTATCCGTGGAGGATAGCCTCTCTCTGGCACATACGTTGCAAGGTAAGATGATGCCTCACTCACCCTGATTTTAAAATCTGCTTCTCCTGTATCCCTGACGAACATGTCACCAGCTGAGACACCAGATAAAACCCTTTGCTTTTTTTAAACAGATGCTGTTTCGAAGTGGGGTGAGGTGGGATAAGGAGGTGAAGGGCAAAATCTGAATAAATGCACAGTTTGAGCTTCATGGACTCAGCAAATATGTCATAGAAACAGCAAGTATGAATGATTAAATTAAGAAGATAAATGTCAGACTACCTAGTAACTGTATGATCTGTATGATCTCTCAGGATCTTTTGTGCAGCTATCTGAAACTAATGCAAATACTGTCAAATGCTTTCTTACAAGAGCTAGCCTTGTAGCCCAGGGTGAGTGTTTTACTCTGCCAGACAAGAGGCCTGGATTCATTCTCTTGCGCTTGCACCAGTAGTCACGTCCCTGTGACCCGTGGGCTAGAAGCAGCATGTCTGCCCCTCGGGTGGAAGGTGTGCCTCGCATTACCTAATAGTGATCTATTATGAAGCAACATTGAAGGGCTCCCAAGAAGAGAAGAGACCTGTGATGGAAAGATGGTGGTTGAGTCTTAGATGATGTTAAGTGGCATAAAAGGAAGAAATGTACTGATGCTTTGATTCTCAGGCCACAGCAGTTCAGAGAAACCTATGAGATCCATCTGAAAAAAAGCTGATCTCACAAGCCCTCCCACCCTGGCTTTCAACAAATACAGCAAAATTCCACAAAGGATGCTGCAAAATACAGAAAACTGCACCTTGGAAAATGTGACAGTGCTATACAAGATTAGCAAAGGCAGGCACAAGAAAAAATAGCCCATGAATGCACTGTCTCCCTCCCTCACTGAGTGGAAAACAACATGCTTAAAATGAAAAGGCCTTTTACAAATTTTTTAAAGTGCATAACAGAATCAGCTGCTGATGTGAAAGAGTTGGCAGGTATTACTCTTCTGAGAAGGAATCCTAGTTTAAAAAAGCAAAAGCAAAAGCGAGGAATACTACAAGAACAGGAGGATGGGGGTGAGGGGTGGCCTAATGGTGATCATCATGGAGCAGTCCAGGATGAAATGTACTGTGCATTCAGGAAGATACCTGTCAATCAAATGGAAGGGTGACATTACAACAATCTCAGTGACGTAGAACCCTCGAGGCACAGATTTTTTTCTGTGAAGCCAGCCAAAAACCTGTACCATGCACTGAGCTGGGATTCAGTGAAAGTGCACCATACGTGTAACTTACATAAAAAGGGAGCGGAAGCTGTAGCGGGAAAGGCAACTAAAAGAGTTTCGTATTAAAAGATCCCTCCCACCCTTCTGCAAGTTTTAGTACATGCCAAACCAAAGTGAGGCTGCAAGTGTGCTCTATGATATACTTGAAACAGACAAAAAAATAACCTGTTTTAGATATCCCTACAGATACCCAGTTTTCTGCTCAGAAATAGTTAATTAACAAATTCAATTGCAGATCTTTGCTGAATTCAAAGATACTTCGATATAAGAACTTAATGTGAGAGGGTTGCTGTTAAATTGAGAAGGATGTTTTGTTCAGTTGCATTCAAAACAAGAAAAACCCATACCTGTGTGCCATGGCAAAAGTATCACTGTCTTGGGGGGGGAAAAAAAGACACGTTTTCAAGCTTCTGAGTCGGCATTAAACCAATGAGGAAGCTAATGAACTATAAAAATTGCCTGATGGGCTCTGGGGAAAAAAATGCTGACTTTTGTGTTACATCATAGCAGAATAAGATATTTTGATAGTGAAAAAAACTAATACTGTAAGATGCCTGACCAATGGGTTATAAATAAGGAAATAACAACAGAACGCAGAACTGGCTGAACTTGAATGAAATGCACCAACTCAAAGTGCAAACATAAGAAACATATAATGAGTAATCAACCAATCAGTTGTCTGGATCCACAATGCATAAGATGCTGAAGAACAAATCCAGGTTTTTCCAAAAAACCCTGCCTTTCCAATATATGCAGAGCAGGTATGTGCTAAGCACAGATAACACATGTACAATAGGTTACAAGAGCCAATTATTACAAAAAGAAATAAATCAAATATATTGTAAAGCTTCAATAAGTCTCTAAATCACAGCAATGAGAAATAACAATGGTGTTCATAGTGAAACTCATCTGGAAATCTAATATCCACAAATTTAAAAATCTTAAAGCTGAACAGCGCCAACCTAGGCTGAAAAGCAGGGCACACCTGAACTACAGACTACGGAGTCTGAGTCCACATGCTACAGTGTTGAAATCTATTGTGTACTATCAGTAGAAATGGGAAAAGCCTATTAAGGTCATCAAATTCAACTCCACTGTAGCAGTGAGTGGTGGTGTTTAATATTTGTATTGTGGTAACACTCAAAGAGCTTAACCAGGCCAGGCCCCATTATGGTAGGTGCTGTACAAACATACAGCAAATGGGAGCCCCCTAAGATCTTACAATCTAAAAGACAAGGCATAACAGATAGATGAGATAAACCAGCAGGTCAGCGTGAGGACAGGGGAAATAGAGTAATAAAAAACAGGATACATGCAAATCTTAGTTGGGAGCAGTAATCACAATTCACTGCCTGCCTAGCTGTTAACAATTTGCACTATACTCTATTCATTAAAGAGGTAGTGAGTTTTGAGGAAGGACTTGAAGGATGAGGTAGTGTCTTTAGGAATTTTGACTAAAACTTTTCTGACTCATGAAGGGAGCGACAAAGTGCTTGTTAGAGGAGAGAGAATTAGACGATCATGGCTGCCATTGCTGGTGGCATCTTGAATTCCCAGGTCTAGTCATTTTAAATCTTTCACGTGATGGGTTTTCCATTGATTCCCTTGGGAGACTATGTCATGAACCTGACCAGTAGTGAATGTTGTCTAACTCAACCCAAACTGATTCGTTCTTAATTTCATCCCAGCTTTTCTAGGTAAATCCCCAGAATCACCATTAACTGGTTTGTGCCCTCCTTCAAATACTTGTACAGGGCGAGCAGATCCTGTCTCCTCAGAATAACCAAGCTATAAACATGCATTTCCTTTTAATCATTCCCCTAAATCAGTCAAGTATCATCTGCACTTAAAACATATTTGAAGCTCTTTACAGTTGCAGGAGACTCACTCCTTTCCGGATCATATATAAAATGGGAGGTGCAAGGAGTGTATGTAGACATGCGCACATGTGTGTGCGTGTGCATATGTACTTGTATACATTGCACCTGGTGCTTTCCAGGTGCCATGAGGCGTGACTTTGTGGGTCCATGGTGCTCCTAAACACTTTTAAAGTTACAGCATTCTATGAAATCCCAGGTGTTCAGCTATTTGTTAAGAATCATAGTCCAACCCATTAGTGAATGCATTAACTGTATGCTAAAATTCTTAGACACAGAGCATATAATCTTCTGAATGGTATTGGCTAGGAGAAAGCTGTATCATACATAGAAGAAATACTGATAATGTACAGTACATTATGCTTCAATGAAAATGACTAATATCAAAGATAAATGAAAAGATATGTATGACTGAGACAAGTGGAATAAAATGTATTTTAACTAAATCAGTTTTCAGGAATACTAGGCACAGGTTAATCTTTTATAAATATGTTCACAGAATAGATTAGACACCAGCCCGCCTACACAAAATGAATGCAGCACATACTCTGAAGTGTTTCAGAGGCAGGATAAATGAGGGAACTCTTCTGTATTTGATCTGATTCTGCTCTGTAATTCAGAGCTAGTGGAGATGGGTGGTGAATTTCTCATTGATCCCAAAAGAACCAATACTGTTGAATCCTGTGAGATGTAAGCTTTGTAGAGAATTGGTGGCTATGCATGAAGGACATTGTAGCTTTAGGATCCTATTCTGTCAGGAATCCATGTAAATGGCATGCACAGGAGTTATACACCTCCAGGGGAGACAAGACCCCATAGCCGTGACAATAGTAAAAAGACATTTCTCTCTCTCTTTCATGGCCATATCTACACCCAATTGTCAAAGGATTGCTTTCCAGGTGATTAAATGGAGTTGGAAACTAATATCTTGTGACCATTGAAACAATGCTATATTTATTACACACGCTATATAGAGAAATGAGGAAATGCGGTTAAGAGCATAGACCTGGGTTTTAGGAAAATTAGATGGGAAGTAGCATGATTAGCACATTGGGAATGAGACATTAGGAGGTCTCTGCCCAATTCTTCCCACTTTTCAAGTGACTTAGGTCATATCTCAGAGCCTCAAACAATGCATGGCTACCTCACAATGGCGCTGAGAGTTTTAGTTCTTTTAAAACACTATGAGAGCCTCAGGTACTAGGCACCACAAACGTGCAAAGTATTGTTACAAACTGGTGAGCATTTTTTATAAAAGCGTGGACACAGCATAAACATGTCATGGCTGAAGCTCCTTGCAGAGGCTACAAGGACTACTCCTGAATCAGCCAGTGGCGGGGGAGGGGATTCATAAGCTGCTGTCTCCATATTACTCCTATTTCATGCCTACCTCGGGCAGCAGGAAGGTGGGAACCTGACCTCTGACTCCCCCATGAACAGCTGAGCCATCCTAATAGACTGTCACCCCAACAACTGTGCAGTAAGCAACGAACACCAAATTAATACAGGGCATCGTGTTTATTATCTGTGCGCCTACTGCCTTTGGTAAGTAAAAGAAATACCACAAATACTGTGGCCAGTCAACCGGTGCATCCTGGTATATTCCAAGTGTCTAATGCTGTGTGTGTGCATGTGGTGGGGTCAGACAGGACAGAAATCTGGTTATTGTTTCTCATCATTCAAAAAATAAAATGAAAAAAATCTAACTTTTGTTTCAGCTATGCTGGTCACTGATAATAAACAAACTGCCCTGATTTTAAAGGGCACATTTAAGGCAGCCTTAGCTTGAACCATAATTTGCATGGTTGGGGAAAGGACAGCTAGTCTGGCACAATGCTACAGTTTATGCAATGACTTGGCAGCAATTCAACACCACCCACTACATGCAAAAAGCATATTGGGCTATGACGGAGCAGGAGTTGCCAAAGCGGAAAAGGGACTAAGATGCCATGATGGACATGGGATCTAGGGGAATGCCTGAGATAATGTTACTCTTCTAGCTTGTTTTTTGCCTTAGTAGCTAAGGCTTTCAGGCTAGTTGCCATACTGCACTGGTCACGCTATCACAGTTTGAATGATAATGTAGGCTCCTTTCTCCACCTTTGCTGTAAGAAAACGTTGAAGCTTCACTTCAGTTATTGTTTGCACTTGTTATTTAACATCCCAATTTGAGCAGCTTCAGTTGTAACCATACATATGCCCAAGTTCAAGGGAAAACTGAAAAGAGATTGCTTACATTGGCACTTTAATGGCTTCAAATAACTAAAACTAGCGACCTCTCACACACATCTTCTGATCCAGCCCTTTGGTAAATGTATTCCGGCAGTCCTAACTTACCCCCTTAAGAAGGACTGGCATGTTGAACCAGGTGGCCTTTTGCTAAACATTTTTCTGTCATATTCTGCTGCTTCAGTTTCTACGTTTGCCTGCATTTCACACAGCAAAATGGAGAAGTTTAAAGGCTTGTTTATGTGACAAAACCCTACTGCTAAGTATAGTATTAGTGACGGATTAATGTATTAGTTGAATGTAATTGAATTATAGTACTAATATCCAGCAACAGTCTTACTACTTATTGGATTGCTGAGACTTGTGACATTCTCTTAAACAGAACTGCTGATGCTTTCAACTTGTATGCTTCAGCACTGTGGTACTCAGCTCCCCTTTAAGTAACATCATAAGCTGCAGAAGTAGACCCTTGGGGCTATGTGCTCCATTCCAGCACAGCAATTTGAGATAGTGTAAGAACTCACAAAGTTAAACAACCATCTTCTTTGTATTGTAAGACAATAGATAGGCTGCCTGAATTGAAAGCCTGTGACTCTCTGAGTGGCTGTAAAGTCCCAAGACTTAACTGTTTTTAAAAACATAGAACATTTTACCTGGTCTACGCTCTTGTATTTACCTGACGGCTTTTACTGTATGTGCATTTGAATTTACACTTTTGTATTTCTGAAGTGCCTTCCATCTGCACATCTCAAAATGCTTCAGCAAATATTGATTTACCTCATAGTAGCCGAGAAAGAAGATTGAAAAATTCTAGCTTTTGAATTTTTTCCCTAGAACTCCTGCCCCATGTTAGAGCCTTCACAATGGGGTGCTCCCGATCGCCTTAGCACCAGGAAGCAGCCCAGATCTTTGCTCTGACCCTGACCCTGGGCTTAGGGCCACCCCAGAGGACACCCGTTTCAGACGCCTTTGCCTCCAGAACTATGCAGATGGCACAGTCCAGGTCTGTCTTTAGGGCATAGGTTTTCATGGGATTTGTAAAAAAATGTTAACTATCTTTTTCTCTATTTCGTCATTAGCTACAAGGTTTTTCTCTTTAAAATTATGATGTTCAAAAAAAAGGTTTCATGGCTGTCAGAGGAGGCCTTTTTGTTTTTGCCCTTGTAGATGCAGCAAAGGCAAGCAGGGAAGAGAAAAGGAAAAGGAAAAGCCTTGTTCCCACGCTTTGGTAAGGAAACAGAGGGAGAGAGAGAGAGAGAGAGTAATTTACCCAAGATCACAAAGAAAGTGTGTGACTGAGTAGGAATAGAACACAGGACTCTAGTATCTAAAGCTAGATCGTCACTGTCAAAAAGCTGTAACTACTGTGCATTAGCAAGCTTGCTGTAACATTGTCATGGACGTTTTTCACTGTGCTGTAGGTAGGTGAGGTCACTCCCAGGTGGGAAGCTAGGCTGTTGGCCTCTAATACATGTTTTTAAAAATACTCTTTTTGGCAGTGAGGACAGACCTAGTCTCCCAGTTCTGCTTCTTTAGCCACGAACCAATCCTTCTGCCTACACACTGAATACCTATTCAAATTCATATGCTCTTCCAAAATGTTCCAAATAGCTCATTTTTATTTTATATTCATCTATTTTAAATTGAAGCCAAAAAGCATTTAGAGGATTAGCTCTTCTAGTATGATCTTATGCAGCATATGCCCCTTGGTCAGTAAAGTATATGTATGACTTATATAGGTTTTCTATAAGAATTAAAATTGAAATGCTGGCGAAGCGCACTCAGCCCAAATAACTAGGGTTGAGGAACAGAATAAAAAGACTGAAGCAGCAGTTCTACTCCAGGACATGGGCCAGAGCTGTGACCATGTGTCACTGCTTCACCCAGACAGCTTTGTGAGCAAGCGCAGCTATACAGTTCATGGCTCCAGCAACAACATCCACCCCTCCAAATGCAGTAACCCTGTGCCGTGAGTCAGCTGCAACCCCCCACCTTTAATCCATAATGAGTCAGTTTGCAAAAATATTTGTCCAATTATCATAATCACCCAAAAGCAAGAAGTCATTCCTGGCTCGAGATATACAGCTCACCTCAGCTGCTGAGAACGTGGGCAACTGCTCAAGAGCTGATTTTGTCCATAGGGTTATGCACAGCTGAGAAATTAATCTGCCCAGAAAACTAAAATACTCAACTACTGGGGCCAGAAGCCACCTCCACTATTGATTAGCAATGGGACTGCACTCCTGACCCTCCTCATGTTTGAACAGCATGCAGGAAAAACGTTCATTCTGGGATAAAAAAGGTCAGTATACCATCGAGACTTATTGGGTCATTTAGACTGTCCGCTACGTACATGCATTATGCGCCTCCTGCCATTAATAATTTTATGTTATTGCAAATGCGTCTTTGCTCGGAAACGAACATAGAGATTTACTGCCTGTTTAAAGTGACCCTTTGAACACACTTGTTTGTGAGCCTTCTCCCCTCTTTATATTGCCACTAAGGTACAGTGAGGGTCTGCTGCATTGCCACGAGCTCTACTCCTGGTCTCAGGATCTCTCCCTCCTCAGTGTTGTCTGGATATCAGGCTTTTTCAACCCCCAGTCTTGCCTCACAGGTAGGAAGCACATCACAGCTCATTAGTAATTTACTGCTACAGTAATTTTTATAATTACTGCCAGGAGGCCTCATTAAATTTGATCTAATGAATAAATATTGTATTTTTCAACGTGATTACCAGAACAGCTTAAGCTGAGTGCCATAAACAATTATTTTCCTCAATACGCAGTATGTCAGTGACTATTGATTTTTATTTTGTAAAGAATTTACTGTATTCATATCAATGGCTATTCAGTAACAGCTAGACCTCTAAAGTGTCAATTGTCAAGGAACAGATGGTTGAAACAGAAATTGGCGTATCTGTTGCAAAAAGTAAAATACTGCTCATTAGTAAAGAAAAAGGGATCATAGCTGTGTATTTTGGTGTCAAAGAAGAGTGCTCCACTGTGTTTGCACTCACTCTGTTCTAGCCCCTGACAAAGCAGTTTGGTTTAGCCTATTTTTATTTTATTTTAGCTTGTAAATCAGTGAAACTAAACAATGTGAGACCTAACAATGAAGGTAGAAGACCAACACTTGTGGGCCAACAATAACATAATATGTTTAGTTCGCTTTTAGATGTAATCAATTTAATTAAACTTTCTGCCTTGCTTACAGATTTAGAAGTACAGAAATATGGCGTACACTAAAACACATATCAAGGCTATAAAGCAATCTTCTCTACTCTACTTTCTGCCATCATTTGAGCCCATTTCAACAATTCCTTTACAAGCCAATGCCCACAGTAAGGGCATGTTAGTATATATATATATATATATATATATATATATATATATATGTCAAAGCACTTCAGCATAAGGATTTAAACTTAAAAAGGTCAGTTTTTGTATATAACAGATACAAATTAAAGAATATGTTCCTATTTTCTTTCAACAAAGCACTATCTAATGCAATTTTAGTGTTGCCTCATGAAGTCTGTGTTACATGCATCAGCATTTCACACAGCAAAAAAAGCCCATTCAAACTAAGAAAATTATAATAAATCCACAAAAATTAGCAGGGTGACGAGGTGCAGCTGACGTACCTAAAAGTAATTTTTTTTTTGTTTTGTTTTGTTAATTTCAAATTGATAGCATCCCTTTCATCCACCTATTAGGACAATTTTAAAGTTGAGGCTAAGTAAATGCAAGAGAGTTTAAAATGATGCCTCTTGGTACCTTCTACAAGTCCCCTTACTGCCAATGTTACATTAAATTAGATTTGATTCCTGTGGGCCAGATTCTGATTTAACTTACACTCCATTGATTGCAGTGGAGTTACTGATTTCTAAGTCAGAATTGCCCCGCAGCCTGACTTACCAGCATGTAAATAAGACCCGCTTAGAAAGCTCCTCTGAATTAGGTATCTATACATTGCAGCTCATTTGGTGCTACTTTTCTGAAGATACCTAAGAGGCCCGATTGCAGGCAGGATCTTAGGCTACCCTCATCAACCTAAAAGTGTTACTCTTTATTTGAACTAGGGAAAATGTTGAACTTCGGTCCAGCTTAGCTACCCAAAATACAACTCCTTTTCCTAGTAAAGATTTTTCCTCACGGTTATGGTGCAAACACAGACTATTAACATTAAAGTGTTACACAAACTTGCATGTTGTAGAAGTCTAGAGACCAGTAAGACCAGTAGGATACCGAGACAGAGTGATTCAATTAAAAAATCTTGTTTGTAATGCAGAGGCTACCATTTCCCGTAAAAATGAATGATCTTTAGATAAGACAGACTGAACAATGTCACTAAGAAATACAAAGATGAGTTTACTCAGTTTGCTAGAGACCGGGCATAGGTACATGGCCTATACTTGGAAGGTGAACAAAATAGTAAGGGCATTATTTCCAGGTTGAGGGTGGAGGGACTTTCAGCCTTGACGAAAATATCATTAAGCTGAGAGGAGCTGATTTTTAAGAGGGCCTCAACTCTGCAAATACAAATTTGCATTCGAACTGTAAAGCAGGGGTATTGGAACAATTCTGGCAGTGGGAGGGGAAAGGTGCTGACAGCCATTGAACCAAACATCAAGCCAGGTCGGGTGCATCAGCACCCCTAGTTCCAGCACCAATGCATAAACAGGAGAAGATCTTATGGAATATATGCTTTAGCCAAACACAAGTTATTGGGGTCATTACAGGGTGAAACTGGATGAAATTCTCTGGCCTGTGTTATAATGGAGATCAGCCTAGATGATCTAATGATCCCCTCTGGCCTTTAACATCTCTGAATATATGATTGTACTGGCAAATCAGGTTGGCATCCCTGGACACAGTTGCCACAACCGTAGTATCTGAGCATCTCCCTATATTTAAATTTAGCTGTCCATACAATACCCTTACGAGGTAGGGACGTGCTTATTATCCCCACCTGGGGATCTCAGGCACAGAGACTCAGGCCCCGTCTATGGCTCACAGAGCTGTGAAAATTGTGTGTGCTTAACATTGTAGTTAGGGCAACCTCGCCCCCAGTATAGCTGCAGCTCGGTTGCCGGAAGGATTCTTCCGTTCGCCTAGCTACTGCCGCTTAAACAGATGGAGTAACTACACCAACAGACAAACCCCTTCTATAGAGGTAGGGAGCGTCTATACTACAGCAGCATAGCTGCGGTGCCATAGCTGTGCCACTATAGCATAACCATGCCCTCAGAGACTTGCCCAAGGCCATGCAGGAAGTCTGTGGCAGAGCGAGCATGCAGACTGTGGCCAGAATTTTTTGCAGGCCTAGTCGTCAGCAAGACCTTGAGTTTGCAGGGGAAGTTTTGTACCTACAAAAAGAGACACACACACACTACAGCTTGATTACTTAAGCAAACTAAGTTATAATTGTAGCAAGAGTTTTAGACCCTCACACTTGTACACTTGTTACACTTTCAGCATTATACCTAATCACCATCATTTCCAAGAAAATTAGGTTAAAAAAAACAAACCAAAAGCCTTCACCAGATTAAGGCTTCCCTGTAGGAAAAAGCAGGAATGTGCATTAAGATGGCAGGTGTGAAAAAAACCCTTCCCTAAATCCAAAGGAAAAACCACTGGCTAAGTAATTCCATGCCCCCCCGCCCCCCCACTTTCGAGTGTGACCATTTTTCTTTAATGTACAAAAAAGAAAATGTGAGTTTGAGAGTATTTTTTTTTCTTGGTGAGTCATGGTCAACACTGGTATTCACACGATAACCCAGGGGTGGTCAGACTTACTGACCCTCCAAGCCACCTACCACACTCTTTAGATGTTCAGGAGCTGGGGCAGCCTGCCAGGGCTCGGGGCTTCAGCCCCACTTTCCCGGCCCCTGGCAGGCACACCCTGAGGAGCTGAAGCCCTGAGACCCGCTCCTCCCCTGTGGGCAGAAGCCCCTACCCCACGACCCTGCTGCAAGGCAGAGGTCCCTAGCTCCCCCACCACATGGCCTGGTCGGTGGAGAATGGGAGGGTATGGAGGTGGGTGCTGCAAATTGCACAAGAGCCACATGCAGCTCACAAACCAAAGGCAATTAAAAACAGGCTAGAGCAATAGGAAATGTAACTTCTCCCATTGCTAAATGTGGTTAATAAGCTTGATGGAGGGAGACTCCAGCAAGACTGCAGCCAGAGCGCTTAAAATTTAATTCTGGTTAAAGCTCTATGTTTCATTGGGGACTAGCACTAGAACAGATCCTCTCACTAGAACTAGTCTGCATTTTTTTAAGGGCCCACTGTAACATCAGATACTGCACATTACTTTTGGGCTAGTACCAGAAAAGTTGCAAGGCTGAGTTTTGCAGTACCTAATAAATAGTTATACTACGTGGAAAAGCTTCAGCAGGAGAGATTGAGAGGGACCTACCCCACAATACCTTAGTCGTTCTGGCACTTACTTCAAGACCTGGGTTCAAGCCCCAGCATCAGATCAGTCAGAGCAGGATTTGACGTTGGGTCTTCCACATACACCCCAGGAGTGCCCTAATCGTTAGTCTGGGTGACACATCTCACGCCTGACAAAATAGGCCGGGGGAACACCAAGTTTGAGAATCCCGCTTCCGAACCTGTGGGGATTTGGCTTTCGCAAGGGCTATGAGCATCTCCTTAGCTGTGAGATACTGTCAGTGTTTAGGTTTCAGAGTGGCAGCCGTGTTCGTCTGTATCAGCAAAAGCTACTGGAGTCCTTGTGGCACCTCAGAGACTAACAAATGTACTTGGGCACAAGCATTCATGGGCTAAAACCCACTTCATTGGACACATGGAATGAAAAATACAGTAAACAGAATATATGCTTAGGTGATGTATGCATGCCTACTGCTGGGGACAAGTTCAGGGAACAGCTGAGGAGTCATTTTGAGTTCCACAGTGGCCCCTACTTTTGTGAAGCTGGCCCTTAGTAACTGAATAAAACACAAGATACTCAGTTTGTGTTTGTATGTTCACTTCAGCATTACTGTCAAAAACAAATGCAACTTTAACTTTGAAGTGATTAAGAATCCGTATAGCCATAAATTAAAATATTTACAGGCACTCCCCGGGACATTCCAGGGGAACATATAGCTGGTAATCTTTCTGAAAGCATCAGAACCAGTGAGTCCTGTTATTTTTGCGAGCACCCTCCCCACTGACAGAGAGATGCTAAGAAACATGTACGAATGCCCAGTTTTTACCACTAAACTAAGAGGCTCCACTTGCATGTAGGCATTCCATTTAAAAACTAAGGCAAGGCCCACAGAACATTGGGTGTGTGAAGAAACTGAGTTAGCTTGGCCCAGACTTAATTAAAGCCTTTTAATATACGGGCTGCAGCCTGCAGGGAGCGTGGAAAGATGTCTCTTTTAAAGTGAGTAACAGAACACATCTACCCAGAGTATTAGCGCACAGCAAGCTGAGGGGATAATCTACAGCACTGTACTGGACTTTTCTCTCATTGGCTGTGTTGACCCTGGTACTGCAGAGTAAGTTCAATAATATGCTTTGACTTATGGGTAGGTTAAAACCCAGTATGGAACTTTTAGTGTGCAGTAGCACACCAGACCTGAATAAGAGCACTGCGTAAATTTCTCTCATCCCAACAGAAGTAGGTCCAATAAAAGAGGTTACCTCACCCACCTGGTCTCTCACTGCAATTGCAGTTATTCCCATTCCCCTATCTTCTTTCTAAACTGGGCCCAGTTTCACTCGTGTTGGGGAGGGGAAACACTATACTAATGAGCAGTGCCCAGCTCTGGTAAAGCACTAGTATATTCCTAGTTTGCTGGATGCATACTGTACAAATGCACTATTACTTAAAATTAAACTGTCTAGCAATTGATCTACAAGTAGCAATAATAGTCTTTTGCATACGAACTAAAATGACATCACCTTCTACTACAGTAAACAAAGCCAAGTCTTGTATTGGCTTAAGGATGAGTTTATACAACTTGCAGTTTTATATATAAGCCACGAGGGAAGCTGCATCTTTGGGGGCAAGAAGGAAAATTAGACAATGTCACTGCGTGTATAATTAGGAAGACTTCTCTAATCAAATGGCTTTCACACCAATAGCTACACATGGGATCTGATAGAAAGTGGAAGCCGTTCTATTTTGAGAATGAGTAGTTGGCCATGTATTTAGTTGATATTTTTCTTTAATTCTGCAGTAAACTTTAGCATAAACATTAACCCAACCAACAACAAAAAAGCAAGCAAGCACGCACAAGACAACCTATGTAAGACTGAATGTTAACAAAAAACGAGGCAGAAACTCTTGACAAAGCTTTTATTATCAAAATAAAATTTTGTACAGAAGCACTTCATAGATCCGATGATCCAGGTACAGCATTTATTCACATGTTTAAGGTGCGCATTAAGGTCTTGTCTTAATACAAACCTTTCAGAAATACTTACACAGCTTAGCAACTCAATTAAAAGGTCACCTGAATTATCGCAGCACATGAAATGCAAAAGATCAACCTTAGATTTTTGATGAAAAGAAAATTTTAGATTAAAAGAAAACGTTTGGAGGCAGGACGGAGATTTTCAGAGACACACAATGACAGTCATGAAAAGCAGTGGGAGTTGCTGGATGCCTAACTGCCTTTGAAGAGTCTCACTCTAGCTTACTATAGTTCCTTGCTGCAGTAGGAGGTGCTGAATTGTGGTAAGGGGCAAAAACCACCAGAGAAAAACAGTTGTTGCATAAAATATCCTACTAGCAGAAAGATCCAAGACCATATCTAGTGCTATGGCTCAACAAATCCAAGATGATTCTACTTGGGATTGATCTCAGTTATAACATTACATTTGAAGTCTTCACTAACTATACAATCATTTTCATAATTACATTGGTTCAGCCAATGTAGTGCTCTTTCCATTGCTTTAAGTATACAGTGGTCTCATCCATGCAGCACACTAGATCTTTTCAACTTTAAGTCCTTGCTTTTAGCTGTACTTACGGTTCATTAATCATGTCACGCAAAATAACGTTCCACAACTAGGCTGAGACCACTTTAAGTGGGAATACAGCTAGACTGTGCTCAGGATCAGGCAACAGTATGTGTGAATGCTACCAAAATATATTCAATCATTACATCTGCACTCCTAGACTATTACTTTTTAGCTTTTAGCAAAAAGGGTTGGGAGTCTCATTTAATACCCCATCAGTCAGGACATTTAATTTCTTTTTAAAAGACTTTGTTATCCAAATCTGAGTTGTACTACATAGCTAGATGTGTTTCGTACAAGACAGGGTCCATCCTAACTATGGGCTTTGAAACCACTGGCTCTTAAAAAATAAAAGAAAATTCAGGCTCCACTTCCAAATGGCTAGAGACCATTTGTCCATAAAGCTCTAAAAGCAGTACATATGATTTATTACATTTGATCTTTCAACCTCATTTGTGACTGATTAAATAAGAGTCTCGAACTGACCTTCTGCCTGTATGCCAAACAGAGGTTTTGCACTTACACACTAGTACTGTCTCACTCCTGACTTTGCACTGATGCAGCATCACTATTGGCAGCAATAGTGGAAACACTAACATAAACAGGGTGCAATCATTTTCCATCACTGTTGTCAACTCACATTAGCACTGCCATCATTGCGATCATCAGTGGAGCTGCACCAGTACTCGTTCAGTGAGGAAAAGTGTGGCTGCCCTAGAAGTTTTCAACAGTGTTCCATGCTCACATCACAAAGGAAGATATCAACAGAGCCCATCAAGATTTTTGACTACTCAAAAGCAGTCTTTCAGTTGTATTTTGGCCCATTTTGTCACACTCTGGAAACTTTAAACGTTTACATTAATTCCGTATTTATGCAGCATTTTTGCCCCCACTGTTGTTTTGCACTTCTGAGCACTTTATAAAACTAAATGCTGGAAATCTACGCATTGTAAAGAAGTTTTTAAAACAAACAATCTCAAGTAAGTTTTTCCTCTTTAAACTTGAAGGACTAGTAATGATTTTGGAGCTGCTAATTTTAAAGCAGATCCATCACTACGCCTAAAAGGTTTCAGCTTCCATTTGCTACTGTTACTCTTCCTGAAATAATTTTAAATTTTAATGAGACAGAAATTAACCAGTTTCACCAGGCCAAGGATTAACATCTACATTTCCATTTAGGTCCATGAGAAACACAGCTATTAATATTTTTAAATGCATTTAACATTTTCAATAATTGTTAACTGTGGATAAAAACTGCAGCAAGGGCAACTGTGTGAACAAGACACTAATCAGTTTAAAGCCAAGTCAAGTCTCACTTCCCGTTCCAGTGAGGAAGGGGGAAAAATGTGGATGCTAGCCAGACTGTGTAAGAACAGGAAGGGGAAAGAAAGAGCCTGTCCAACAATATTTAAAGGACTCCAAAAGCTTTTCCGCAAATCATGTTATTATCTTGAAAAAATCCGTGTTCCTTTTTAACTGAAAAAAAGAAAACGCTGATCACTCTGGGATTAAAACGCTCAGATGTTTGAGCAATTAACTGCACACGAAGTCTGACATGGATGAAAGAGCACATGACTATAGAAAGGTGCCACTGACAACCCATCACAATCTCAATCTTCCATTTCAAGTTCACGTTTCAGACTGCAAAATACAAAGAGGAACCAGTTTTAGTTTCAAGAAACGCAGACTGATCCATTAAAGAATTTGATTTCCATTCAGTTTAGATACAGTTTGAAAGCTGTGGGACTAAGTAATAACTGAACTTCACTGCCAGCAGAATAAGTACTTAGTGTTTACACTGTACGCCACTTTGGCACATTACTAAGTAGTAACAATCAATTCCCATGAGATCCTTCTGAGATCATCTCAATTTCACAGATGACAGGTCTGAGGATAAGAGATTTACCTAACTAAGACTTCAAAGCAATTCAGTGGAGAAGCCAGGATTTCTCCATTCCTGGCTTTCAGACCCTTGCCTAACCCACAAAACTGGACCATGCAAAAAATAGCAATTACCTGTTTAAGTAAGCATGAACATTGTTATAGCCATGATACTTGGCCAAATAAACCAGCACCCCAGTAGCACACCGGCCATCCCGCTGTCTGCAGAAGCTACAATTGCAGATTCCACGACAAGGTGGGCAGCGCCAGTTCTAAAGAAAAATAAGACATCTTTTAAAGAAACTAAAATCTCAGAGACTCCTCATCCCACTCCTTTCCCTCTCCGGCACTGGCTCAAAACAATTCCATGCTAGCACAGATGCTGTCAAGAGATGCCAGCAAATGCTGGCATTTGTGAGTAAAGAATAAGTTTTCCAATGTGCTAGGCATGTTCTGTACTTTCAATGGAGCCATAAGGAGCACCCCAATTTTCCCCACTCCCTTCCAAACCCAACATAGTGACAATTAGCTCTCTGTTCAAGGCAGCTGGCTGAACTCCTGCGCTGTAGCCTTCCATAGGATGAGAGGCAGCATTCCTTTCCCTACATCAAGGGCACTAAAGCCAGACAAAAGTGAGCCACTTTGTTTTGAGAATTCAATAGCTTGAAGTTCAGGAATATGCTTTAGTGGCTGCACTGCTTCCATAATTGATAGTTATTATGATAGTAGCTACAGGAACTGCGTGGTACCATAAGGTACGAAGGAGTGGCAAGGGGAACTTTAGTGGCACAGGTATTCACAAAACCCCTGCTCAGGGACAAGTCTTTTGCAACCTGTTGGAGCTGTGCAACTGTGTATAAATGTTTTCTGAAGCAAAGAAACTGGATCCTGACTCTCCCAACTCCCAGGTCCAGCACTGTAACCACTGGGCTCTACAATCAGTCTGTCTCTGGCCCAATGACCATTTAATTATTTATGCATGAAACAGATCCAAGAGGAGAAAATAAGAGGGACCCACCCAGAATACTCAATAGCCCAGTGATTAGGGCACTCACGTGGGAGGAGAGAGACCCAAGTTCAAGTCCCTACTCCATCAGACAGAGTGGGGATTTGAACTTGGGTCTCCCACACTCTGGATGAGTCGCTCCCCACTCAGCATGCTGGTATTTGTGAATCCCATTCTCCCCATGCATTGTATAGAGAACCTGGACACTAACTCAGAATTGTGAATTACACAAGGCAACAGGACACATACGAGTTCAAGTCTCCACTGTGACACCCCACCCATGATGCTCTGACATATTTAAAGACAAAAGTGTGCATGTACTACAGTATTAAAAGGCATTAAAACACAGCTCGCCCACCAACATCCTATCTTCAGCGTTAACTACAATCCATTGCTCCATGAACTTGGCTCCCGCTATATTAAGCATGATAAACCCCGTGCCCACATTAAATTATCTTACTGGATCCAGCAATGCAGTCCTGACATCTTCCCCATATCGATTGCGAAGACAAGGTCCACAGAACTGACCTCGCACACCTACACAGTCTGGGTTACGACAGTTTGTCTTTGTGTCTATAGTTTTTTGGCGACACTGATGACAAGTGGATCCCTACATCAACAAACAGGTGTTCAGGAGACAAGAAAGCCAAGAGAGGTAGTTTAGTTAACAAGACAGCTCATTTAACAAACAACCCATCCCTTGCAAATAGTTTTGGTATTTGCATTAGTACTTCTTCCAAGACTTGACATTCTTAAGGGGAACCCAAAAGAGAAAGCTATCTTAACATACACAATCTGCATTTCTCTGATTTGCAATACACTTACCATCACCTGGTTATATACTTTATCTCGGGCAGTTTCACAAATATTATCCAACTCTTCCTCTGTTATTTCTTCCACTGGACGCACTATGTGAGGAAGAGCCATAGCACCAGGGCGACTTCTCCTGGGAGTTCGAATCTCTTGCTGAAGGGTGTGGAAGAATCAAAATCTAAGTTTTATTTTGTGGTCATAACATTACTGCCAGCAGAAACCCCACACAAACAAGGGCAGAGAATTTCAAAGCAGTCTAAGGGATTTAGAGGTGTATCTTCCACTAGAGTTAGCAGACGAGTATTGAGTTAATGGGATGCTTTGAAAATCTCAATCCAGGTCTCCAGCTTTAGTTCTAGAAATGTAACGAACAGAAATCAAATGCTATTTGATTTTTTTTAGCTCCTACTGTAGTGGAGAAAGTGACAATTCGTCCACTGTGATAATAAAAATAAAATAAGAAGGTAATTGTGCAATACACTCCATTTTTTCCCACACCTCCCATTAGCCTCTGCGTGGACTGGAACACCAGCTAGCTCTGCATGAGCTTCTAGCTACGCCAAAGAGACCAACAACCAGGCTTAAGCTGCACTTATGTGAATAACCAATACTGAATTATATTTTTAAAGTTTCCCCAATTAATGTTCTACTGTAAAAGGCAAACACATTAAACATACCTCTGGGTATTCATCAGATAGCTTTCTTCTCCTCACTAAGCTGTACTTGTCATCATCTTCCTCCTCCTGTAAGGGAGTAGGTGGCCCATCAATCAGAGACCTAGATCTTGTGTGAGGCCGAGAAATTCGGTCTGGGTTCCTCCTTAAAGCACTTTGGGGAAACGAGCTTCTTGGAGCCCGTTTTGGACGCTGGAAGAAAAAATGAGTTAAAACAAAGCCCTTTGCCCTCAAAGGCAAACAAAAACAAAATAACTTTGTTTCTAGTACGGAAAATGGAGCACGATTACAACATTGCAGGTAAATTCACCTTTGCCATTCAACAAACTGTAGAAACATACAAAGCCCCAAGCAGCAGGCAGTGCCTATATAAGGTAGAAGGCAGCAATTCACTTGTGTAAACATAAGAGAGTCTCAATGAGCTTAGATATGTTTGTCTGTTTTATGGAAAAGCATATATTTTCAGTAGGATTCCAAGTACCTTAATAATCAATCAAATAAATAGCACTTTAATAGTACTTTTCAACATGTTTTATTTAGAAGGGTATATTATCTTTATTCCCATTTTACAGATGGGGAACTGAGGCACAGCAAAGGAAAAGTACATGCCCAACGTCATACAAGCAAGTCATTGGTAACGCCAGGAGTAGAATCCAGGTACTCCTGACTCCCCATCCTGTGACCCATTCACTGGGACATGCTGCCTCCTTAAGTAGATTGATATTGCAGCTGTAAAACATATAGATGGGCCCAACCAGAATCTGGATCCAAGCACCTTCAAACTGTTGATGACATTCAGACCTGACCTTTGAAGCTTAAGCCCCCCATCCCCTCTTTCTCCATTTGTGTAAATAAGTATTTAGAAAGGGGTTTTGTTTTGCTTTATGGCTTTAATTTGCCTTTGATATGGACACTTCCAGGTGCCTATGTTGTTCAGTTTTTATAGAACGGCAAATCAAAAGGGAATTGCACAACTGGGATGATTGTTTTAACAAGTAATAAAATTCTGAACAACTGGACTTTGATTTACTTGGTCTATCAAGCTTTTTATTTGAAAGGGTTTTTGTTTTTTTAAATCAAAAGTAGATACACTCAGATGATTGAAGTATAAGACAAACAGAAATTAAATTTCTACTTACTGGGCTGGTAGTTGACAATGATCTTCTGCCAGTGAAAATACCAGGGACGTTTTTTAATTCAGCCATTAGTTTTGCAAGCTAGGGAAAAAAAGAAAAACATATGGTCTTAAAAAAGAGTTTATGTGCTATTATTAAATTAGGGCAATTGCCTAGAAGTACAACTGCCTTATAGGAAATGCAGTCATATTCTTTGAGATCTTATTTTTATATCCTGGTGCCTGACAGTGGGTTGAAAATGATGCTTAGGCTTAATAGGCTGCCAGCCTAAACATGGAATAAGGCTTTAGAATACCCAGATGTCTGCTGAAGAACCTATTTCAGTATGTGGATTTTCATATGCCAGTGAATGTGCAGTATCAGGGCTCTAAATTTCTGTTAATGCACTCACATAACTCCCATTAATGTTAATTTATATAAGAGAAGAGAACTGCGTGGAGATTAGAAGTCAAGGAGAAAAATGAATTGAAGAACTTTCCTGCATACCTACCATTGCTTTGTTTTCCTTTATGTTTAGAGCTCTTTTCTCTAAGAATTTGGGGCCCTTTTCTTCAGAGTCAGAATCCAAAGCAGGTGGTTGTATTTCTGGGGGTGATGCTATTTCACTCTTTCCCCTTTTAGACCTTCGAGTTGGAAACTTCATAGCCACTTTCAGAGGAATCGAGCGTCTCTCATGTCTCCTATATTGCAACTTCTCCTTAGCACGTAAGTCATTTTCCTTAGAGTCTGACTCCAGTTTCTATCAAAAACCAATATTGTTGTTTATGAATGACACTGGATTGCTGTATGGTTTAGTTTGACACGCACGTTTATTTAAAAGAAGGACACCAACCTGAAATCTAGGTTGGTTTATTTTATTTTTTTGAAGTTTTGGGCACTACTACCCATGAAACCCCCTGACAAGTTTTGTGGTTTTACAGAGTGCTCAAATACACAGAAAGAGAGAGATTAGTTTTACTCGTAAGTCTAGTTAGTAAAAATATTTCAGAGAAAAATGTTGTTTGAGTTGGTACGCGTTAAGGGCCCAATCCTGCAAGTTAGTCCACATGGGTGTACACCAGGGTTCTCTGTGCAGGGTCAGGCCTAAGTTTGTAAACTACAAAGAATTCAATGGATACGGAAACAAGATCACTAGCAAATTGTAACTTACTCACAGGACTAGCCACTGAGACAAATACAGCCCCAACTCAAATAGCCATTGAGACAATTACGGTCCCAAATCAAGTATTTTATCAGCTTAGTATTCTGATGCTGTTCACAATTGTAATGAGAATTTACTAGTGATGCCAATGAAGATAGTTATTCTATTTTTTGTTTGCTTAATTAATTATCCACTCGGTGATATGTCTTATCTTACTTTAACCAAAATAAAGTTGCTTCCATCTAGGACTAACCTGTCTAACAGACACCGTGCTGTGGACCATTAGTACTTCTTTTTCTGCTCGTCAAGGCTCATACTGACAATCCCATTTTCTATAATTTTGTATTAAGCTTGATATGTGGTTCTTGCTCACCAATTTTCATGCTGTTATTGCTTGTCCTTGCCCTTTTCTTGAATATATGAGCGTACTTTGTCTCTGTTAGTTCTCTGTACTACTATTCATTATTTAACTTAGATGTGTATTCTTTCTATAAGAAGAGCACCTACTCTTTTCTCTGGACATCCCTTGACATAATACTCCAATAACCCATGTTACATGCAATATGAATATATTGCTCTCTACAATGCTCAATATTTATTCTTGGGCTATTTTTAAGCAGTAAGCCTGCTATGATGTTCTGCAGTTGATTAAAGGTAGAAGGAGGGAAATTCTACTATCTATTGCTATTTCTACATTGCCTACAAAGTGTAGAATTTCCTGTACTGTTTCCTGTTATGCTACACAAGTGCAATGAAGACCAATATCATGTCATGCTAACTCACAGATTCTAGCAAATGATGGCCATCTTGTCCAAACAGTTTTAAAAGAAAATACAAGATGCTCACCAACAGAGTACATATCCAATAAACAATGTTTCAATTTGTACTAGTTAAATTTTAAATCTGGAAAAACAATATTTTTCTAAAATGCACAAATTTTATCTCTTGCAAGACTTAATTTAGTTTTCTCCACATTAGGCATTCACATGCTCTCATACACTTAGAGAAGCGATTTTAAAATTAAGGAAAGTTATTTGGCAAGTGTCCTAGAGGCTGTAACATTTCAGTAATTAGTAATTACTTAAACTTTAAAACTAGTGAGTTAATTTGCATATCTCACCAATACATTTTGAATCTCACTTTCTGAAAAACCACAGAACGAATCATCATCCGAGTCCTCACAAAAAATTTTAGCCAGTTCTTCTGTGATATCTGACCTAAACTTTGGTTTCTGTAAAAAGAATAAAAACACTTTTTTTAAAAAAGAACCAATTTTTCATGAACCATGCAGACAGCCAATCACATTTACAAGTGCACTACAAGAGAATAGCTTTTGTAACAAAGAAAACAAAATGGTTCAGGGATTTACAAACGGTTTCAGAGCTGTTATGGCAAATCATCAGGCATGTTAGTTTAAGCGACATTTCAAAGAATAGAATAAATAGCTAATCTGCCTCCAACAATTACTACCTAGAAGCACAAGCAAAAAGTAAAATGAAATTATAGTGCATACTGTAGATTCATAGCTACTGTATAGAAATGTAAGCATAGCAAGCACTTTTAAATCACACATGAAGCATTTGGGACATTTTCAACACAGCACATTCAGTTCTGTTTATTCGTATACTGTACTTACGGTGTTTGCAAAATTATCAGAACCAAAACTGTCACAACTGTCATCAGATGATGACGTTTCCATGGGGATCAATTTCATATTTCGGAATGCTATGAAGTTCTTCTTTCCTGAAAGGTCTGCTTGCTGCAAGGGGAGGATGACAATACCATTAAAATATGACAGGTTTCAGAGTAGCAGCCGTGTTAGTCTGTATCCACAAATAGAAAAGGAGTACTTGTGGCACCTTAGAGACTAACAAATTTATTTGAGCATAAGCTTTCGTGAGCTACAGCTCACTTCATCGAATGCAATATTAAAATATGATTTACACTATAGTACACTAGCTTTTAAAAGTGTGCTTATAAAGCCTAATGTGGTTAAATTTTCAGACTTGTATCCATTCAGTACACCATCAGCACTGAAAAGAGACAGAAGTAGAGCTCTAAAATTAAAATTGAGTAGTTTCTGCTCTAATGCATTTCTGGTCACTAACATAAGTGATTTATCCTTGAATATTATAAATGTTTCTTCTTTCTTCTGACAAATAATAGCTTTTGTGAAAAATCCCACCAAAATTAGTCACATCCCTTCTGAAAGTCCTTCAAGTTTTATTTTATGTTGAATCTTATAGAGTGTGACTAGCATCTAGAAATCACCATTTTAGATTGTAGTTTAATTTCTGAAATCAAATACTAATCAACTAAATTTCTTTAAAGCATTAAAAAAACCCAGAAAAGGAACACTGGAACAACTGCTTTAGGGACAATGGCTTATTATTTCATTAGGTACCATCATTGGGTTGTAATGTCTTATATTTTGATGGCCTTTAAATTTATCCTTTTCCTTGGAATCTCACATATCCTCAGTAAATATGGTTCAGGATTTTGAGTTGTAAATGGAGACCCATGTCTGTACCCATATTTAAACACACTACACCACCCAACAGTTACTGCAACGTGACCAGTGATTGATGTGGCTCATGCCAAGCTGAAAGAACTCTTATGGTTACTAGCAATTCATAGGCCAACCTCACTGAGCCCAAAATATTTAAGAAATCTCTTTAAAATGTAGCCACACAGAGAGGTTTAAAGATATGTGCTGTCTGCACATGCTGGATATTGCACACACTTGTCTGAGCCATGAGAACGTAATCTAATTCTAACACAACTGTAGAAACGATTGCCACCTCCCTCCCCCCGCCAGTTCTGAGTTTGAAATTTGCACCAACATGCAGACCAGTCTCTCTTTTTCCTCACAATTAGACACAGCCCTTTGCTTCCACCCGGATCATAGCTACTACTTTTTTAATCCTGCCAATGGAGAGGGTAAGGCTATGTCCACGCTACAGCAGGACAGCTATAGCACTGTAGTGTAAACATCTGGTACAGCAATGGAAGGGGGTTTTCCATCACTTTGTAATTAATCAATATCTACATTAAGATGTAGATCAATATCTACATTGATCTACATCTTAGATCAATGTAATCAATGTAATCAATATCTACATTAAGATCTATATTAAGCAATATCTACACTGGGGTTTAGGTCACTTTAACAACATCTCTCTCACCCCTGAGGGACACAGCTAGTCAACCTAAATTTTAGGTGTAAACCAGCCTAAAACTTCTTCAGTACTCTATTAATCATTCTCCAATGTGGTATGCTTCCACCCCAATTAGACACTTTGCACTCCCACCAAAACCACATTCTTTAGAGAGCCTATTGTTTTTCAGCAGAGGTAAAGGTAGGTTTGCAGAGGAAAAACAAAGTAGGTATCAGCTCAATATCGAGTCAGATGTGAACTTTTACAAAACCCCAACGGCAAGATTTTTTTTTTAAACACCAACATTCCAATGACAGGTTTCAGAGTAACAGCCGTGTTAGTCTGTATTCACAAAAAGAAAAGGAGTACTTGTGGCACCTTAGAGACTAACCAATTTATTTGAGCATAAGCTTTCGTGAGCTACAGCTCACTTCAGCTGTAGCTCACGAAAGCTTATGCTCAAATAAATTGGTTAGTCTCTAAGGTGCCACAAGTACTCCTTTTCTTTTTGCAACATTCCAATAAAAACTTACATTACACTCTCTGTGGTGCAGAGCAGACACTGCACTAGATAAGCACAGGACAGCCTGAAAAGTCCTTTCCAAGCCACAACAATCACAATTCCTATTCCATTATTAACACACTATTCTGTTTGAAGGGACCTGAGTTTCAACTGTCCCTCCAAACTGTGTCTGCAAAGTGTGCTACAGGCACATCAGTTAGGTCCTGTTTACACCACAAGATGGAACCCTACTGAGTGTCAACCAGGTCACCCCAACATGGTAGTTGCGGCACCCCAACATGGGCAAGAGAAGTGAACCTGACCATCTTCACTGTAAATCCTTTCTATTTTAATCATCCCAGAGTAGTGAGGGCTTCTTTGACAGCAATGTGGCTAATTAGGTGGTTATAAACCACAAGGGGCACGCACCGCACCAAGATGCAGAGCAAGACCAATGAAGCCACGCCAGTGCAAAATAAATCCAGGAGACATGGAGAGACTTTCTAAAGAACAGTTTTTAACCAGTATTTCTTCCCAACACAGTGGGGAACTGGGGACACCGGGCTCTCCTCCAGTGAGCGATCCCCAGGGCTTTATTTAGCTCGCAAAGCTCCCCTCCACCCAGACAGTGGGAAGGCCGCAGCTCTGCATGGAGACACGTCCTACTCCAACTGGGAGCCTGCAGCCACCCTTGTTTTGATGGGGAGAGAGTGCAAGGACCTTGTTTGGATTTCGCAAAGCTCAGGGACCCCAGTCAGCAAGCTCTGCAGGGCAGAGATCGCCAGGGGCCCGACGAGCGGCACTCAGGCAAGGCGAGCAGCAGGGCTGAGCGGCTGGGGCAGAGGAGGGGAGCCGAGCTGGCAGCAGGCTCCGCCGAGCCTGGAAGCAGCACAGGGCGGGGCGCGGGAGCAGACACGCGGCTCGGCGTGCCGGCCGAGACACGCGGCAGGGCTGCCTGCCACCTCCACCTTTCCCACAGGGTCCCTCGGGCAGCCGGGCCAGCAGCGAGCCCGGCCACGGGGCTCCCGCAGCAATCGACGCGACTGACCCCGGGACCGGGGGGGGGAGCGGGGGACGCATCGGGCTGAACGCGAGTTTGGAAGGGTCCAGGCGGACCAATCGCGCAGACTGCCCCGGAGGGTCCGCTGGCGGAGCGCCGCCGCCGCCACGGCCCCCGCCTGCAGGGACACCTCCACCGCCGCAAAAAAACTGGGCGTCGCAGCGTGTTTCCACGGGGACACGTGTGTGGGGAGAGGGGCGGGAGCTGCCGCGCCGCCACCCCAGCGAAAGCTCAGGCCGCCACATCCAGCCGGCGCCCGCAACCTACCCCGCTTCCCCCCCCCCCAACATCACCGCCTACAGCTTCCTGCACCGAG
Organism: Chelonia mydas; assembly: GCF_015237465.2. Classification (NCBI taxonomy): domain Eukaryota; kingdom Metazoa; phylum Chordata; order Testudines; family Cheloniidae; genus Chelonia; species Chelonia mydas. The sequence continues at coordinate 40,946,711 of NC_051251.2, read as the reverse complement.
CCCCGCTCAGCCCCCCTCCTTCGGAGTCTGCAACTCACCGCCCCTCAGCCTCCCTCCCGGAGCTCCTGCAGCCAGCTCAGCCCCCATCCGCCAACGCGTGCAATTCACTGCATCCCCCCACCTCATTCAGCCCCCTTCCTCCGGCGGGTGCAACTCACTGCACCCTCAGCCCCCATCCGCCAACGCGTGCAACTCACTGCATCCCCCCACCTCATTCAGCCCCCTTCCTCCGGAGCGTGCATCTCACCGCAGCCTCAGCCCCTTTGCTCCGGTGCGTGCAACTCACTGCACCCTCAGCCCCCATCCGCCAACGCGTGCAACTCACTGCATAACCCCCCACATCTCATTCAGCCCCCTTCCTCCGGAGCGTGCAACTCACTGCACTCTCTGCCCCGCTCAGCCTCTTTGCTCCGGTGCCTACAATCACTGCACGTCCCCGTCCTCCAGAGCCTGTAATTCATTGCACTCCCCGCTCCAGCACGCGTTCAGCCCTGGGCCCCCGTCCGCCACTCACTTGCATGCCGAAGGGATCCATGCTACCAGCTGCAGGGCGCGCGCGGTTCTTGTAACGGCTAGTCATAATGGGTAGCCCGGGCGCGATCCGGGCAGCGTGCGCTGGACTGGGAAGGTCGACAGGAGGCTGCGAGCTCGCGCCAAACCAGCTCGGGACTGTCAGGGGGGCGGGGACTGGGGGCACCTTTCCCGCGTTGGAGCCCGAGTCCTGGAAGGTGCAGGCAACACCCCTCTAGGAGAGGACCCCTTACTGCTCCCCCGTGCAACAGACAGCCTGCTCCCTGTGCAGAGAGCAGCACAGGGCTCCGGGGAGTGCAAAGACGGGGCCGAAAGCATCGTCTAATATTTTTTCCTGCAGTGGAGTTTGTGGTACTGTAAGGGCCTAATTCTGTGGCGCGAAATGCTGCCGGTAGCAAAGCAGTAGTATTTGCATATGGGGAGGGGACGGGAGGGGATGGGGGGAGACAGAGCCGTTTGCAGGCTCGCCCCTTGTGCACGTGGCGTCTGCGTGGTTAGTCCCCAGTGCCCCTGGGAGGGGGTCAGGTCAGTGCACGGGGGCAGGACTGATCCTGCTGCCCTGCAGAGCGTATAATCAGCCACAAACGAATGAGTTATGGCACGAAATAAACAGTGTAGGCACATTTCCTTCTCCGGCCAATTCATGCATGGATAGCAGAGAGATGATGAAAAGCCACTTCAGTCCATGGCTCTTTAGCACACAGAGAACCTGTAAGTTTATGCCCAATGCATCACGAGTAGGTAAAACTTTACTGCAGATAGCTTTAGGACAGAAATCAAGAGGAAACGATTGAGAAGTTAAGCTAAAGTGAACTTAAAGTATTTTTCTCACGAATAAATATTTACTCATAAAAAGATGAATAGCTAAACAGAATAATTTTAAAATATTTTGCATAAACCACAACACATTTTGGAAGGATTGTAATTGTTTTAACAAAACACTTTCTGGAAATGGAAAATCCTCCATGCAATTTGTTGTAGAGAAAAAGGTTTGCTTCACAGTGTTCTGGGTCCTGTTTGATTTGAAGTTTGTGCCCAGGGTTGGTGCTGTACAGGATCTGGGGTCTTCTTTCAGCAGATACCCTGCACTTTCTGTGGATCATACAAACTTCAATGAAAAAATGCACTTTGTTTGAGAAAATATAGTGAAGAAGGGTCAAGAAATACTTTTTTTAAAAACAGGGGTTTTTTTATGTCAGTGAATAATGCATTATCTGAAGCTCAGCCAAGAGTACAATTAGACACTTGCAGAATAGCCTGAGAATAAGGTCACAAATCTGTTCAACTGCAAATTGCAATCTGTATCTCTTTGGAGGAAGGGATTGAAATAGGGCATTTTATTTGTGCATAGGGATTTTAAATAGAATAAACTTTGTGTTAAAATCAAAACATAGTTTGGAGAGGAACAGAGAGAAAGTGGATTATTTGCTATTAATTTTATGTAATGTGTAATATCACATTAAATCAAATAGTTATAACACATAAAGAGAGCAAAATTACTGTAACTTACCATTGTTTGACAGTTGTAATGAGGGGAGTGGGAACTTTAAGAGGCTGTATACCTGATAGCTTAAGATTCAGATATTCCTAAGGGGAAAAGTCATATATCTTCTGTTTTCTGTAATACTTCATTTACAATCACCAAGCTAATGCACACTGGTTTAGGAGAGGATTGTAACAGAGCAACTGTAGTTTTAGTTGGCATTTCCATGATAAATTCCTAAATATTTACTCAAGGCTGTAAATTCCCATTTACATGAGTAGTGCAGAATCGGGCCCTGCGGCACGTGTATGGCATACACACAAACCTGAAACTGTGTAATTGAACCAAGAATGAGCTGTAAGCCAAACACCTTAAATACCTACAACAGCACTAAAGCAGTTTTTATACTTTCTGGTCATGATTCCTTTTGAGAATGCTGCAGTCTGTCAAGTAAAAGAATCTCCATTTTAAATAAGCCCTTAATTACATACTTACCTGCGCCACTGCCTTCACAGACTGCACACAAAAGCAGATGAACTAAAAATAGTCCTCCAGAGGCCAGACCGCACTTGATTTTCCTAAATCCACATTAGTTGAGGGTTATCACCCAGACAGTTCTCAACCAACACAGTGAGGTTTGTTTTTTTAAACTTTCAGAAAACTACAAAATACAAATTTATATAGAGGTAAAAATATTAAAGAAAAGCGCCATATCAGAGTTTATTAACATCCAGAATCCTGAAGATCATCAGTTGCCATTAGAAAAATGACAGATATGTACAAGGCAATTTTACTAGCTTCATACCAAATCCTATTAAGGAATGATGACAAGCTGGTTCCATTGGTAAGGTTGCAGCTAATCTTCTGTTTCCAAGTGAGTTTTGTCTCTCTTTAAAATTAATTTAAGAAGTCAGATTTGCTTAAAAATTAGTATGCCAGATCAGGGGTTTGGATAGAGTTTGTGGGGGAAATTTTGAAGCTATTTTTTAAAACATTGTAAAAAAAAAAGTGGAACTGTTTTCAAAGTCACAAATTTTCAAACACTTTTTTGTGCAGAGATTTGGAATATCAGAGGAGAGGAGAAGCGGAGGCCCATGAAACTTTTATCATGGGACTCCCCTTCTTGAGATTCAGTGCATGATATCAAAACAAGATCTAAAACTTAAAATATACATACTACACTAGAACCTCAGAGTTACGAACACCAGAGTTAAGAATGGACCGGTCAACCACACACTTCATTTGGAACCGAAAGTACCCAATCAGGCAGCAGCGAGCCAAAAAAAAAAAAAGAAAGCAAATACAATACCGTACTGTGTTAAATGTAAACTACTAAAAAAATAAAGGGAAAGTTTTAAAAAGATTTGACAAGGTTAAGAAACCATTTCTGTGCTTGTTTCATTTAAATTAAGATGATTAAAAGCAGCATTTTTCTTCTGCATAGTAAAGTTTCAAAGCTGTATTAAGTCAATATTCAGTTGTAAACTTTTGAAAGAACAACCATAACATTATCAACATTTCACAGGTTTCAGAGTAACAGCCGTGTTAGTCTGTCTTCGCAAAAAGAAAAGGAGTACTTGTGGCACCTTAGAGACTAACCGATTTATTTGAGCATAAGCTTTCGTGAGCTACAGCTGAAGTGAGCTGTAGCTCACGAAAGCTTATGGTCAAATAAATCGGTTAGTCTCTAAGGTGCCACAAGTACTCCTTTTCTTTTTGCGAACATTTCACAGTTACAAACAACCTCTGTTCCCGAGGTGTTCGTAACTCGGAGATTCTACTGTAGTAGCTTGGTTTTGGAACTACAGAGTAGAGGCAATCAGTGAATGTATTGCAGGCATAGTGCACAGTCTCAGACCTGAGTTAATCCTGTCTAAGAAGTACAGGGAATTGGGAAGCGTGATGGGAACCAACAGCTGTGGCTCGCTGCCACAATCTTAATTTGGAATGCAGCTTTTCAGAGACCTCCCAAACTCACTGCAGCAACTTGAGTTTAGCATAGAGCTGGATAGAGAGCTTCCCCTCCCCCCCCCCCCAGCCCTGGGAAACCACCCAGCAAAGTAAACTATCATACATTTTGGCAAGTATCAGGGGGTAGCCGTGTTAGTCTGTATCCACAAAAACAACAAGGAGTCCGGTGGCACCTTAAAAACTAACAGATTTATTTGAGCATAAGCTTTCGTGGGTAAAAACCCCACTTCTTCAGATGCATGGAGTGAAAATTACAGATGCAGACATAAATATACTGGCACATGAAGAGAAGGGAGTTACCTCACAAGTGGAGAACCAGTGCTGACAGGGCCAATTGGATCAGGGTGGATGTCGTCCACTCCTAATAATAGATGAGGAGATGTCAATTCCAGGAGAGGCAAAGCTGCTTCTGTAATGAGCCAACCACTCCCAGTCCCTATTCAAGCCCAAATTAATGGTGTTAAATTTGCAAATGAATTTTAGTTCTGCTGTTTCTCTTTGAAGTCTGTTTCTGAAATTTTTTTTGTTGAAGTATGGCTACTTTCAGATCTGTTATAGAATGTCCAGGAAGATTGAAGTGTTCTCCTACTGGCTTTTGTACGTTACCATTCCTGATGTCCGATTTGTGTCCATTTATTCTTTTATCGTACATTCTGTGGACTGCAATCACCCACAGCAGATGGGGACATGTTGGGCCCAATTCTCTGTTCCGCAGCATTCCCTTTATGACCCTCTAACTAGCAGCATAAAGAGGCAGAAACCCGACCCACGGGGAATATCCCCTGTATAAAAATGCTCTCATGCCACAGCAGCTCTATGTTGGCCCTGCTTCCATCTCTCAGGGCAGGAAGCAGGGCATAAGAGAAAAGGGTCACACCAGGGGCATGGCATGGGGAGAGGATGTGGCCAGAAAGTACATTGCTTTAGCTGTTCTCTGCCCCCTGAGGCTACTGTAACTGATGCTGCGGACCATGTCAGCATCTTGAATTGCTCCAGAATACAGGGAGTGCAAAGGTGGAATAGGGCGCTTAGCCCCACCCCCACCCCCACGTTCCTATGCAAAGCACAAGGGTAGACTGACACTCAAGGCAAGTGTCTCAAGGAAGTGAGGAATGTGGCAGAACAGGGACAGGTTCAGGTCTATTTTTATACTGAACAATAGCTATATTCAGCTGCTCTGTATTAGTGAAAATCACTATTTTTTCCATGGACAGCCCTATTTTTGGTCACTGACACTGAGGCCTTGTCTACACTACCACTTTACGGCGCTGCAACTTTCTCACTCAAGGGGGTGAAAACACACACACACCCCCTCCAAGTGCTGCAAACACCCCCTTTTTACAGCTCTAGGACAGCTCTCTCCCAGTGCTGGTGCCGCAACTACGCAGCCATGTTAAAGTGTGCCGCGGCTGCACTGTAACATTGCTAGTGAAGACACACCCTTACTTTCTACCCTGAAACCTCAGTGGTAACCAATGTGGAAAAGGTTCAGTTAGCTGCTGCTGCCCTTACTTTATACATGTAATACAAAGTTGATTTGGTCATCCGCAGGCCTGTGAGAATCTGTGGAATGCTCAAGTCAGATTCAGTGGTGCTTTGTCTACACATCAACAATAATAAGATCCTCAGAATGTCTATTAGTTTACCACATACAGTGAATGTGGGAGCAAAGGATTTACTCGTCCTCACAAAATCTCCATTCTTAGCCCTGGTCTACACTAGGGGGGGAAAAAAAAATCGATCTAAGTTACGCAACTTCAGCTACGTGAATAACATGGCTGAAGTCAACGTACTTAGATTGACTTACCGTGGTGTCTTCACCATGGTGAGTTGACTGCTGCCGCTCCCCTGTCGACTCCACTTGCGTCTCTTGCGGTGCTGGAGTACAGGAGTCGATGGGAGAGCGCTCAGGGGTCGATTTATCGCGTCTAGACTAGACACGATAAAATCCCCGCTGGATTGATTGCTGCCCGCCGATCGGGCGGGTAGTGTAGACATACCCTTAGTCTGTAAGCTAAGGGCGGCGCGTGACTCCAGCATTTGGGGAGGCTGGAGCAATGAGAACAGGGCCACAGGGGAAGCATGGGAGCGGGGCCTTCGGGCAGAGTGCAGGAGGGGCCACAGCCCAGGCATCTGCACTCTCAAAGGTGACGGGTCTGTGGCTGTTTGGGGAGGCTTAGCCTCCCTTGGCCTATTACACCTGCTGCCCATGTGTGAAGCCAGGTAAGTAGGCCATATTGTAGTCAGTAGGGAGCCCTATGCTACAACACAGCCATTTAACATGGCTTTGGGCTTGTTAGCCTGCATCTCTGTGAATGTTGAAGACTTTTCAATCAATTAAACTAACTTGATTGAGCTAACACAATTGAGAAAACCATCCTTTTTGCTCATCAATCCAGGGCCTACATTTCCTATACTAGAACATATAGTTCCCCTCTGCTTCGAACCTGTTGTGAAGGCATCCATCCCATGCTGATTCGTTGACTCCAAATTAGACAGACAGGTAGGATCACCCCTACCAGTGTCGTCATAAAATCCCCAAACAAACCCTATCTAGGTTTGGGCTGTAGTGAAGCTTGTCAAGTGTTTTCAGGGATGGGAGAAACATTTTCAAATCTCCATGTTTCTTGAAATGATTTTTTTTAAAAAATATATATGAAGGTAGCATTTGATGAGTCTGTTAAGACACATAAGCTGGCTTACCCTGAAACTATTAAAGGACATATCACGGATAGTTCTCAAAAGGAGCAGTACCCTGTCAGAAGTAAAACGTGCTCCGAACAGTGATCAGCCACTGTTTTTTATTACTGCAGTAGCTGTTGTAGCATGACCCCTACTAAAAAGTTGCATTCCATCATATTGTTTCATCTTGCTGCAGCTGCTGGTGTTTCAAGTGTTTACTTGTTAGAACACAGCTGAAGTACATCCAACATTGGTGGTATGGCTGAAACAACTAAGTTATTATCCTGGCAGCACATTTTGCATTGGCCTATAAGAATCAAAGATGTTTCCGTATTAGTAGCTTCAAACTAGTATGGCCTCAACAACAATAGCGCCATTCTCAGAAACAATAAATCCAACCTTTAGTCCCTGTGAGGCCAGCCAGAAGGAGATCGGTCCCCTAAATTACTCCAGCAGACTTCAGCTGTCTGGATTTTTACAAAGCTCCTCACACACAGTTGTGCAGTTTTCTGAAAGCTTAGCAGGCTTGTGGTACAGAAAATGCTAACCAGCAGGCAATGATCATGTGAAGCCAGTTCCTGGCTCTGCTACAGGACTTCCTGCATGATCCTGGACAAGGCACTTAATCTCTGTGTGCTTCAGTTCCCTGTCTGTAAAATTAGGGCTAATAATTCCCCTCCCTGACGGGTGCTGTGAGCCTAAATTCATTCATGTTTGTGAGACACTCAGTTACTGTAGTGATGGGAGCCCTAGACATATATAGGTACAAATGAAATAATGAATTAATGGAAGTGATAAGTTTAGAATTCTCAGAAACTCACAGTGGTGTTTACCTGTTGCACAGAGAAATCTACCAAATACGTTGAATCCTTAGAAAAGAATAAGATTGCAAATGCCAATTTCCATAATTAAAAATTACTTTAAGAGCTGCCCAATCAACTCTTCCTCTCAGTAAATTATAGTGTATTATTACAGTTCTTATTAGTGCACTGAAATGAGTCAGGAACTATTTTGCATTCATTAATCAAACATTGATTTACATGTAATTTGATAACCTATGACACTTATTTCCCCCCCTCTCTTGTAGTGTATATGTATAATTCTGCCTTTTACTGGACTGATGTCAGATCTGCTCAGGCATGTGTGTGTTCATGTCACCTTCCGTGGTTAATACTGCTGCACAAGATGTAGTACTAACCTCAATACACTGTGTATGATCTTGTCCCTGAAGTGGTTGTAAACTATGGAGGACATGAGTCCTAGCATTAGTCCTGTTTCACATGTTAGCACTAGTAATATTTTAGAAGTCTACAGTTTTGCTGTGTATGTGTTTGTTTTTGTGGATTTTTTAAAATCTGTACAAAATAATAATTTGATTTTGCAGAAAAAATAAACACAAATTTACTGACTCAGTGAATGTATAAAAGAAAGCAAATGTGAATATAAATATTTTCTAGAGTATTTTATTAGCTAACAGCAAAAGCTAGGATAGCTAACATTTACTATACCAGCTCAGCAACGCATCACACAGCAAGCAATATGATTAGTATCTCTCATGCATAGTTTATTTCCTTCTCACTCTGTCTTCTCCTTCTCCCCAGGGGAAAAATTTCATGTGCATTTTAACATTTTAATTTTAAAAATATTTCTGTGCGCTTTATGTGTTCTTTATTAGTAAAGGCAAGGTGGAAGTACACTGTGCACTAAGAACTGAAAGTGGAAAGATCAGATTCTATACACAATAGCATGAACTGGAGATTTTTGCAAGTCCATAAGGGGGAGTAGAGGAGGAGAAAGAGGCCCAAAGGAATGAATATAACCCAGTTAGATAAAGAATACTGGTTGATAAATGTCTTTAGTGTGAAACAAGATGGGTGAGGTAATATCTTTTATTGGGCAATATTTCAAGCTACACAGAGCTCTTCCTCAGGTCTGGGAAAGGTACTTTAGAGTGTCACAGCTAAATACAAGATCATCAGGCTACCATTAGATCAGCTGACATGTAGCCATGGGGTGCTGAGAGCCACTGAAGCAAACTATAAACCCTGTATATGATAGAAACCACTTCAAGCCAGGGGGTGCCGCAGCACACTCCTACTTCCAGCACTTATGATGTAGACAGATTTGTTGCAAGTCTTAATATTTTTCAAAGCATGCAGCATAACAGGTCAATCGGAACATCAGGTCATTATGATGTATGCTATGTATGTGTAATTATAACAGTCTTAACTTTCCTGAATCCATAAGATATCAAATTCATAGCAAAAAGCCTGATCAAAAGTAGCCACTGTGAATGTCCTATAGCCATTCAAACCTCAGTATTTCAGCACTTTTTACTCCTTCCTGCCCCAGAATTTGCATTTGGCTTTCTTTACATTTTTTTTTTAAAACACTAAAATAGATTAGGCCAAATCACCTATAAAACTCACTAAAAACTTGTAGTAGTGGACAAGGATATATCAGAATACAGACAGTAAAACATGCAAAAAAGTGCTTGAGGACTGAAATCCACTTGATGCAAATATTCACGAGTGCTAATGGTCTCCAACTGTTGTAATGAATCTGTGGCCACCTAGGACTTTACAGCTTGCACTATGCAGGATCCCAAGGCCATTCAAAATTTCATGGCAACTGTGAAAAATGAATTTGTTTTCCTGCTCCAAAATTACAGGCCTCTCCCATTTGAGCTAAGGGAGACTCTCCATTAGTTGTCAAATGTAAAGAGCATAGATAGAGCAATTCCGATCCAAAAGGAGACAGCAGTGATATACATGCAGTATTTCAAATGGAAATGTCCATGAGCGTTACTAGCTTTAGCGGGCCTTGTAACACCACCTTAATGGTGCCATCTGCTAAAATAAGGATGTTTTACTTTGTAATTTAAGAGTTTAATGGCTCCCGTGTATGTGTTAATTTGCGTTAGGTTACTGCTTCCACCAGCAGCTAGCAAAGAGTCACCCTACTGGGTGCATTCAGCCAATGTCCTGGAGATGTGATGCTTGTAACTTGACATCCTGCTGAGGAGCTGTGGTGGGTGGAGTTGCTGTAAAATAGAGTTCTCCCTTCCTAGCTCACTCATGCACTTTCAGTGAACCTCATTGGAACGAATCTTATGCTTAATAAAGTCAAGTTATTTTTCTAAGGCATCTCTGGGATCTTGACTACTTTTACTCCAAACACAAGGACAGAAGATAAAGGTCCTGCAGTGCCACAAGCACTCTGATCCCTCTGTCTTGACCCCCACCCACCCCCAGCTCTCAGAACCCATAGTTTTTCATACAGTGTAAGCAAAGTGGCATGTTTATTACTGCAGAGACTATTGCTGAAACGTACTTTCTTGAGGTCATTTTTAAAGGCGGAAAGTAGTTTATCTTTTTGATCTCAGATAAATCCACCCAGCTTACTTTTAACATATAAAATCAGTAATGTTGGCAGTTAACCATTGTCTCTGTTATGAAGATACCAGAAACCTGTTCTATAATATACAAATGTGTTATATCAGCAGACTTTGTAGGTATAATTAACTACACGAGGAAGCTGTTTTGTAGACAGGATGCCAGTGTTTTACCACCATGTTGTCTCCCCATGTCATGGGCTGCAGTTGACTTTTAGCATTGTTCCCATCCTTTAGAACATTGGTCTCAAACTGGTTTTGTTTACACTTATATATCTATATCATGATGGACCTTTATTAGCTTTATTGCCGTAACAGACCTCTCCTACATAACCGCTAACTTTTTGCAGCAAACCGACAAACTTTGGCAGTTCATTAAGGAAGAGAATTATGCAAAACCACTGCCATTGTGGACACATACATATAAAATAATTCTGTCAGATATAATTTTCAGCGGTAGCATTGTTATTTTGTTCCATTTTAGTAATACAGAATGTCAGGAGGTCTCTCGGTTTGGGGTTTTTCCACAATTACTAAAGCAGCAGCCTGTCTTTTCTGATCTAAAGTAATAATAATAATAATAATAGGTCAAAATGCATTTCCTAGCACAATCAAAAAAATTCAAATGTGTATCTTTGAAGCATATCCCAGTATTCTTAGGAGTGAGTTTATAGAACGTATTGGTCTTAAAAGGCTTACGATTTGATCCTCAGCAGCATCAACTGCGTTAGAGAGCAGAATTGTTATAAGTGGTGCAACACACAGAGGTCATTGTTTTGAGTGATTGTTCCTCCCCATCCTCCTGTGAGCAAAGTGTGTTCAAGCAACTTCACCTCATTAAATCAGCTCAGCAAGTTGCTGGATAATGGTCAGCATAGGGGGGTTTTGATGTGTGCCCATGTAGGGTAGCATTGCTATCTGGCAACCACTGATACGACCAGTTGTTCAGAAATAGTCAGTGGGAGCACGTTAGGCAGAGAGAAATTAGAGCCATGAATTTTTTCTTTAAGAAGCAAGCAATGTAACATTCAAACCCACTGAATATGAATGAACCCGACTGGTGAGGATGTACTAGTTTGTCAGAAACCCTAAAACTATCTATTGTGGATAATAATGTTTAGTCAAACCAGCAGCCTGCAACAATCTGTGGGCAGATTGGATTCAAGTAGTGCTTTTCTGAATATGTTGAGTCAGAAATGAGACCATTGCATATATATTTTAATGACTTCCTAGCAGAGATCCTCTGAGACAACAGCAATTAGTGTTGGGAAGGGAATGAAATAATATAGTTAAGCTGATGTGTTCTCTCTGTCTAGTGGTGTTACATTTTATGGTACAGTAAGGTTAAACCTAATTCCAGCCTCTGGTTGTAAATCTGCTAGCTAGGGTTAAACACAGCTTTTACCCCTATAAAACATCTCTACTGACACTCCTGAAAAGAAGCCATTTTGCCAAGTTGGCTCAGGGTACGGTGGAGCTGCTTGCCATGCTGTCAAGCAATACAACCATGGAATGCGGCTGCTCCCACCTTGTGTTATAGTCACATCCTGGACTGAAGCAGAAGGAGAGAACGTTCTATTGATGTACATTAGCTAATTGCTGCAAGAAATCTAAGTAATTGTAAAAACGCACTTTCCCCAATTCAGCTGAACCTGAAGTATTTTATCCACTAATCATTTTGCAATATTTTGCCTGATTTTAGTAATTCAAAAAAATCAGGAAAAACACCATGTGCGTAGCACAGAATATGACATTGTTTTGTCAATAGGTCCTCTGCAGGCCACCACAAAGGGGTCTCCAAAGCAGCAGAAAGCAGTGTTGGGGCAAGCAAGACTAGGGGCCTATGCAGATCCAATGACATCACTAAATCTCTGTGCCAGTGATGCAGAAGGGCTGTGGCTACAGTTCTACAGGCTAGAATCCTAATTAAACTTCTCAAGTAAAATAAGCTGTTTTCATTTGATTTCCTTCCTCTTACCATTATCTCAATCGGGTCAATTCCTACTCATCTTATTGGAGTGCATAGTACCAGGATAAGACAAGCAAGACTCCCAAAAGTGGTGCCAGAGTAACATTTACTGTAGATAATGTAATGGTGAGAGATTTTATTACACAAATCACACACAGAGGCCTGGTCTCCAGTACAAAATTAGGTGGACATAAGCCATCTTGTGTTGACCTAGTTGTCCATGTGTCAACCCTTAAATTTGTCTCCCACTGATGAAAGCTCTTCATTACACTGATATAGTAAAACCACCTCCACGAGTGGCTGTAAGCCATGGTCACTGTACTGAGGTCAATGCAGTGCTTGTGTAGAGACAGCATTACCTCTCTCAGCTCTAACAGTCCTCCATTAGCTGTACCACAATGACCAACAGAGACTGGTCTGGTCACAGTTGTGAACTCCAATGCCCAGGGGCAATGGAGACCAGAAGCCTCCCTTACCCCAGCCCCTCCTTTTAAAACTCCACAAATTTTTGAAATTCCTTTTTCTAACTGTCCAGCTTGGCAAGCACAGCTAGCCACTCTCTATTATTGCATGCAACTGCCCAGCTGACCGTGCTGGATACACGCTCCAGAGGTGTTCTGGCTTGGAGTGGACAGGAGATATTGGATCTCCTGGGCCTGTGGGGAAAAGAGGCTGTGCAGGCACAGCTACGGACCAGCCACAGAAAGATGGACATTTATGAGCAGATTGCACAGGGGATGGAAGAGAAGGGGGGTAGCGATGTGACGACTCACTGGCCTGGCGCTTCCTGCTGGTTGTCTTGGGAATTTGCTCTTCCAGCCCAGAAAGCCCTCTGCAGGCCAGTGGCTCGCCGGCCACTGGCCCCCCATGTCCCGCAGGACCCTGGTGACCCTTTACCTTGGGGTCCTGCCCCCGGCAGTGCTCCCACACTCTGGGTCTCCCCTCCCAGGGGAACCCCCAACCCTCTAAACCCACCTTGCCTCAGTGGCTACTGCCAGTCTTCATCTAGCCCCCGCTCACTGGGGCAGACTGCAGTCTGTAATGGCCACTCATCATTGGCAAGGAAGTTAGGACCTGCTGCCTCTGCCTAGCCTCAGGCTGCCCCTCTGCAGCCCCAGTACCCTGCTGGGCCTTTAACAAGGCCTGCATCCTGGGGATTTACCAGGCTGGAGCCCCCCAACTCCCTGTACCCTTTCCCAGCACTGCTCTGGTTCAGGTACCTGCTCCCAGGCAGCTAGCCCTTCCCACTCCAGGGCTAGAATGAAACTCCTACAGCTTCTGGCCCACAGCCCTCTTATAAGGGCCAGCTGGGCCCTAATTAAGCTAGCCACACCTGTGGTCAGCTACATTGTTAGCTTCCCCTAGCTGTTCTCACTCCTCTTCCCCCAGCCACAGACTTCTCCAGGGCTGCTTTTACTATTAGCTCCCCAGGGCTGTTTTAATCCCTTCAGGGCCAGAGCGGGGTGAACCCCAGCTACAAGGGGGTACAACAGAAACCAGCAGCAGTGCCATGTGAAAGCAAAGGAAAAGCATCAGGCTTTTCAGAAGGTCAGGGAGGCCAACAGTTGATCCAGTGCCAAGCCAGGACCCATTTGAGACTCCACCGTAGTCCAGTCAGTCTTGGCAGTTGAGCAGGGCCGAGCCCTACGCCGGGGAAGGAACTTTGGGTAAAAGTGTAAATGTATTATCTATTACAGTGATGGTGCCCTCCACCTTAGCAGGACACAGACTTTTCATTAATTTACTGGTACTAGAAGAGGTATTGGTACAAAGAGAGGAAGAGTTATCTGATTTTCATTCCCCTCTGGAGATAGGTGGTGTGGGGAGAGGAGGATTGGAATGTGGAGAAGTTTGTTTATGTAGACAGGAATGACCCCTGAATCCTCTTGAGAGATCTCAATGAAACTTTCATGGAGGTACTCTGCAATCCTCTTTGGAAGGTTTCTAGGGATGGCAGCCTTATTTCTTCCTCTGTGGTAGGACACACTTTTCCACACCAGTTAGCAATAACTTCAACAGGCCGTGTACGGGCCCGGGCGGCTTCGGGACACCAGCAGCAGCTGTACTCTCAGTGCCTTTGTTACCCTCAGGAGTGAGCTACCAGCTAAAATCACTCTGGCCTGTGGAAAATGGTGCCAGTGTTCAGTGCCATTAGCCTCTAATAATAGTTTCTTGCAACTGAGCAATTCCCACCTCACTCCTGGTGAGCCATACTCACCATGGCTGGTGCTGTGTGTGACACTGTGCACAAGCCCTCTAAAGCAGAAATGTCAATAAGTATGTCTTGTTTAAAACTTTAGCAGAGCAAAGGAAGGGAGTTCCGAATCTTAACATGCACTTGCCGTTGTGCCTTTATTTATAGTGGTATCTCTGTGTGTTTTATCTGTAGCTGCTGTCATTCAGACTTGAGGGGCTCCCCCTCCACGCTTGCGGAATGCCTGAGCCAGAGAAATAGGAAAAAGAAGAGGATTCAGGATAACATGTTCAGAGAAATCCTGCAAGCGAGTGCTGCATCAGACTGTGAGCAGACTGCATTCATCCTGTGGAGGATGAATATTACAGACTGTATGAAGGAAAAAGCAGAAGGAGAAAGGCTCAGGAGTTGCAGCAGAAACAGGAGAGGGAGATGCATCAGGACATAATGGGGCTTCTCTGGCAGAAAACACAGATGCTACAGACTCTTGTGGACCTACAGGTGGTCAACAATCCCGGCTCACCTCCCTTTGCAGTCCCTGGAGAACTCCCATATAGCACCTCTCTATACCTCCCTCAACATTCCACACGGCATCAGGGGCTGCATCCTTACCCCTACCACTTCACATCAGGGACATTAAAGACAATCACAGCTTCACATACGCTGACCTGTGAGAGCCATGGTTATATGCGTAGCTAAAATGGACATGAACATTCCTTCCCCTTCTTTAAGCTTTGCTCCATAAATTTATTAAGGCGTTAAAAGAATTCTGTGCAAGTTAAAAGCAAATACATTAAGTGTTTTTATTACTCAATAAAACTCTATTGTTTGGAAAACAATTAATCTTTATTAGGTCCCAACATATGCAGCAGAATGTCTGGCGATAGTGAAAGAACCCACTTAGTTGTTATTGTACACTGTGACACAGCTCAGGATCAGTGACACATACAGTGTAAATAATATCATAAATGTACAGCAAGCACTACAAAATGAATAGGTGCATTGTCAGTGTTATATTCATAGATGTGCACCATACACCACACAATTCCTAACAGCCACCCAAACTGCAGGGCCCGGTAGAACACAGTACATC
The DNA here is from genome assembly GCF_015237465.2 of Chelonia mydas. Taxonomy (NCBI): domain Eukaryota; kingdom Metazoa; phylum Chordata; order Testudines; family Cheloniidae; genus Chelonia; species Chelonia mydas. The sequence continues at coordinate 40,931,394 of NC_051251.2, read as the reverse complement.
ATAACGCATTACTGTGGCTTGCTGTTAAAATGCTCTTTTCAAAGCCTCCCTGAGTTGTATAGCTCTGCATTGAGCTTTTCTGATAACCCTTGTTTCTGACTGTTCAAACTCAGCAGACAGCCATTCGACCTCCACCCTGGCGGCAACTTTTCCCTCTTTGCTTCACAGATATTATTTAGGACACAGCAGGCAGCTATAACCACTGGGATGTTTTTCTCACTGAGATCCAATCTTGTGGATAGACAATGCCAGCGCCACTTCAATCTACCAAAAGCACATGCAACTGTCATTCTGCACCTGCTGAGCCAGTCGTTGCATCTTTCCTTGGTGCTGTCGAGGGGCCTGGTGTACAGTTTCATGAGCCAAGGGAATAAGGGATAGGTGGCGCCACCCAGGAGCACTATTGGCACTGATGATCACCAATGGTAATCCACCGATAGGGAAAGAAAATCCCTGCATGTAGCTTTCTGAACAGTCCTGTGTTCTTAAATATGCAAGCATCAGGCACCTTCCCTGACCAGCCAACACTGGTGTCAGTGAAGTGTCCCCGGTGATCCATCAGTGCTTGCATAACCATAGAATAGCCATTTCTGTTGCTGCCAAAATAGGGGTGTGTGTGTGTGTGCTGTCTCTCGCTCCACCACAGTTTGGGAACCCCATTGCTGCAAATCCATCCATTATGTTCTGCACGTTGCTGAGAGTCACAGTCCTGCCTAGCAGGAGAGTATTAATGGCCCTGAACGCTTGCATGATAATGGCACCCACAGTGGATTTTCCAATTCCAAAATGACTGCCCACTATCTGGTAGTAATTCAGCGTTACAAGTTTCCACACTGTGATTGCCACTCGCTTCTCCACTGTCAGTGCAGCTCTCATTCTGGTGTCCCTACTCTGAAGAGCTGGGGTGAGCTCAGCACACAGATCCATGAATGCAGCCTTATTCATCCAAAAGTGGTGCAACCACTGCTTGTCATTCCAAGCCTGCATTTCGACAGGATCCCACCAGTCAATGCTTGTTTCTTGGGATCAGAGGTGATGCTCCACCATTTGCAGCTGCTCTGTGAACATCACCAACAACCTTGGATTGGTTCTAGCTATGTCCCATAGTAATATATCCCTTATGAAATCCAACTGAACGATAGCAATCTGGCATTGCAAGCCTCCACACAGTGATCGCCACTCTCTTCTCCACCGTAAGTTCAACTCTCAATTTGGTGTCACTGCACTGGAAAGTTGGGGCGGCTCCGCACACAGTTCCAGGAATGTGGCCTTGTGCATCCAAAAGTTTTGCAGCCCCTGCTTGCTTCCCATACCTGCATAACGATGCAATCCCACCAGTCGGTGCTTGTTCCTCGGGCCCAGAACTGGTGGTCTAGCATGTGCAGCGGCTGCTCCATGAATACCAACAGCAACCTTGAATTGTTTCATTCCATGGCCCACAGCAAGGCAGCCTGCGAGGAATCTGTCATGCAGCTTTGGAAATACTGCCGGATCAGGCATGTTGTGTTTGTAATGCTCTTCACAATACTGAAGAGCAGTGCAGGATTCAGGGTTTATTGCAGAGATGGTCGACGTGTGGGTTTGTGGGGTTTTTGAAAAGAAGTACGAACCATAATAGGATGCCTATGGAATGATGGGATGGATAAAACTGCATCATGGGACGTTGTACCCATGTTCTCAGTTACCCCTGCACGACTCGTTTGCTCCCAGGAGGCATTGCAAACCCTTCCCAAAACACCCTGCACTAGATGGTGGCAAGTTGCACAGTGGGATAGCTACCCATGGTGCACTGCTGTCTGCATCAATGTAGTGCTACCAGTGAGGATGCACACCGCCGACACAAGGAGCATATTGTGGACATGCAAAAGCAATTTAATTACTGTGGCAGTTGTACATCAACATAATTTAGATCTACTTAATTTTATAGCATAGACATGGCCACAGATTAGCAAGGGAATATAGCTATTGGCCGGGCATGAATGCCCAATTGAGCATATATAAAATCATGGCTGGTTTAGAGAAAGTAGATAAGGAAGTGTTGTTTACTACTTCTCATAAAACAAGAACTAGGGGTCACCAGATGAAATTAATAGGCAGCAGGTTTAAAACAAAGGAAGTATTTCTTCACACAACGCACAGTCAACCTGTGGAACTCCTTGCCAGAGGATGTTGTGAAGGCCAAGACCATAACAGGGTTCAAAAAAGAACTAGATAAATTTGTGGAGAATAGGTCCATCAGTGGCTATTAGCCAGGATGGGCAGAGATGGTGACCCTATTCTCTGTCTCCCAGTAGTTGGGAATGGGTGACAGGGAATGGATCACTTGATGATTACCTATTCTGTTCATTCCCTCTGGAGCACCTTGCATTGGCCACTGTTGGAAGACAGGATACTGGGCTAGATGGACCTTTGGTCTGACCCAGTAGGGCCATTCTGATGTTCTTATATATGGAACAGTGTGAGATGTGGAAAAAAGTATAGTGATTGACAAAAGAAGTGAACTCATGAAATCCCAGCGTGACCCTGAAAAAAGGTCAGAACAGATCTGTTCATTTTTAGTGACAGGAACTTCACGGTCACAGTAGATTACTACTCCTGTTTCTGGGAGGGTGGACTGTCTGGAGGAAACTCAGACAAGCATTGCGATCGGGAAACTGAAGGCACATTTTTCAAGGTATGGCTTACCTGACACACTATGCTGACAATGGGTGATAGTACACAGTAACAGAATTCAAACAATTCAACACCAAATAGGAATTTGAGCACAAGCTGTTTTCCCCTGGGTACCTATGAAGCAATGGGAAGGCAGAGTTGGCAGTACAGACACAAGGCAATGGCAAAACAAACAGAAGGGGATCAAAACTGAAGACAACTCTGGAGTAGCAGCAGACAGCACACTTAGACAGATGGGACACCAATGTCAGGATTGGGAGGACAGTGGAAGATTCAGCAATCCCTGATGTAGGATAGTCAAAAGATAAAGAGGTATATGGTCATTACAGAGGACCAACAGGACACAACCCAACAGAATGAAGGCAGAAACAAGGTGGAAGGCACTCTCCCACGAACAGCAATAACACAAACAAGAAGTGGGAGTCTGGTTTGAAGACCATCACACTTGAAGGACTGTGAGGTCCAACGGTCAATATCCTTAGGGTGGGCTGTGTACTAGTAACCTCTGGCCCCTACAGGCCAGTCAACACTTGCACAGAAGAGACAACAACTAAAATTGGTAAAAGGACACCTGCATGGAACTTGGAGGAAGGAGCCCAGGTTGTAGGAGGGAAGAGTCTGGAGGAGGCCCAGGAAGCCAATCTGAATGCACATGATTGGAATGCTAGCTGTAATTGCTAAATCTCTGTAAATAATTATTTTAATTAAGACTCAGCTTAGTTTTAGAAACTGGAGTCCTCCCTTGTTCCCAGTGTGCGTTATATAAAACACTAGGAATTATGGGTTTGACCCAACCTTTCATCCTTCTGAGGCAGATAAATTCAACTCCATGCAGGTTACTGAGAGGGATCTTTTAAAGGAGATCTCAGATGCCAAGGTCCCTGCCTTCTCTATGTGGATATCAATGGGACATCTTATGGCTTCAGTAGGATTTGGATCAGACCCTCAGGCTCACAACAGAACTGTGTTTATAAATATAGTTGTTGCTACAGGGTTCTAATCTGATTTCTCTGACTAGTGTAGACAGGGATTTCTTTGTCTTGAAACAGATATAAAACCATACGATGAAGTTGATAGTGTATTAAGAGTTCTCAGGGGAAAAAAGTTGTCTAAAGACAGGTTGCAAATCCAGATACTCTAGTTCCAATTCTAGCTTGGACAATTTTGTGGGCAAATCTTAAAAATCCCATGTCACTTTTACTCTGATGTCCTTGGCCAAAGTGTCCCATTCTGTAATGTTGTGTACCATGCTGCAGGTTTCCTTCCACCCCAGAGGTGGCTGCATTTCAATGATGGATTAAATGAATCCTGAATGTCTTTAGTTTGTAAAACACTTGGGAATGAAAGGGGCTCTGTAAATGTACTATACCATTATCTATTACTAACACAAGGAATAAAAAGATTGGGAGCAACATAGATTAAAAAGCACACACAGGTCTTGCTGAGCCTTTTACACTTGGTTAGGGTTAGGCAAGACTATTTAAGAGTGTGTGTACAGTGTATTTTGAGATTTTAAAAATAATATTTTAATATTTTAAACAGGATTTGAATCAAAATGTATTTCAAACTGATAGTTTTGGATGTTACTAGTTTGCTACTTTGTAATTTATATTTTCCTTCACACTTGCATCTGAATACAAGATGAGTTTTAACACCTCACTCTGGCCTATCAAATACTTCTAGCACATAGATTTTTGACAAGTTCTGTCACTGTTGCTTTAACAGCCATCATTACACAGGGAGAAGATTTCTAGTTAGTCACAGATACGTGATCGTTTAGTTTTAATAAGAGTGATCAATACCATCAGATTTCCCTTTAAATACTAATGAATGCTTTAACACAGCAGATGTGGACACACACAGTACATTGCAGATTAAAATTAGGCACAGAATTAAATTGCTTACAAACAGCAGAGGAATCAGTTTGGACATCTTGATAATCAGCCACCGCCAGCTGACAGCTCTTGGATGGCTACCGCCAATAGAATCTCTCCTAGAATCACACCTCCTAGAATCTCTGTCAGGTCAGGCCTTATCCAAGATCAGTATAATTACCCTGTTGTCCTCCTGACCCATCTGTAAAGTAAATACCCTCTTGCAAACTGTCACAGATTCTTTCTGGGATTAGGGAAGGCTCAAACCATGATCCTGGATGCAACCCTCTCTATTCCTGATCTTTGGATCTTCAAATTTTACCACTGAGGCCCAATTCTAGCAAATATTCTCAGGTACAATTAACACGAGGTATTACACAAAATTCAACTCTGGTTGGACCAAGAAATATTAGTTAGGGAACACCAATTAAAGTACAATTCTTGTTCTGAGTGGGGAACAAGGTTCAGTGTTTGATTTTCCATGTACCCTAACTAAGGCAATGGCTACTTTATGCATCTATTCTTTCAGGCCATGCTCAAGTAAATCAGAGTGGCTCAACAGCTTTGAGCACTTCAAAACAAACATAAAACAACTTTATCATCACACAGCTATACATACAGACTAACTGAGCTCTAGCACAGTCTTGTTGTTATTTTGTTCCATCTTCTGTCATGTAATATGTTTGTGAAAGGGAAAGATAGCTAAGTGATAAAGTTCTTAGGTTTTCTACAATGAGGCCCTACCAATAGTGACCCCTGTTTCTGCTAGCTTGGTTTTGAGTGAACATGTTTTGAACACAGGAAATAAAACCCCCAATTCAGTGTAACAAGTATGTCTCCACCTCAACCTGTCAGTTCCCTCCTTCTTCCTCTTCTTTCGTAGGGCCGGTGTAGAGCAGCAACTACAATTTCATCTGAAGTTGATCGAGCCAAATGGCTACATCAGGAGCAGCAGAATTCCCTCCTTATTATAATTCAGTTCAAAATGGTGCAGACAGCTATGTTTTTATGTTGTTCTCGGAAGCTCTGCTTCTGGTATTGAGATATCTAGGAATCAATCCAATGAGCACTGTCTGGCATGACACTGTGAGGTTATTTCCTAGCACGGCAGCTTTTGAGGGCAGCAGCTCCAGGAATGACAACCTACATGATGGTGATTCATAAGTAAATCACAGAGCCATAATGACATACTTAGAGGCCTCCAAACATCCCTTGTTTGCAGGTACCTGGTTTGAGCTCTTAGACCTGATCTAGCATCCGCTCCCTATCACTTGGGGGCTGGTAGAGCCACAACTAAAATTTCAGCTTTCAGCTGTGATGTCAACCTCCAGGTCCCATGTTACAGTTCATACTGCATAGCTATTGCAGACTAAAATATTCCAGACACCCCATTCCTGAATAAAAGTGACTTTTGTTCTGGAATAATTACTCTGTTCTATAATGATTCTGAAATAAAGTCACTATTCTGGAGCAGAGTGTCCACAGGGGAAGCTATCCTGGAATAGCTTATTCTGAACCAATTATACAGGTCAATTTACCTGTGTAGACAAGGTCTAGGATAACGATGATAGTTGTGCAGTGTTTATTCTAGGACCTTTTTTTTTTTTTTTTTTTTTTTTTAAATCAGCACCTAAAATTTGTTACCCCGATTCTTCAGACCAGCTGAGCTGTGCTCAGACCAAGTGTGGAGAGATGGGGACAAAGGCACCTTTTGCAGCTTGCTGATCCTCAGTCCGTGAGCAGCATTCTAAATCCTCAGTGTAAAACTGAGCAGTCCGCAGGTTGTAAATCTGGATTAACCCAGAGTCCCTGCACAATAAAACCTATCCTGATTTTTGAGCTCCAGGTAACTTTTCTCTCTGTGTTTCACCTTGGCCCTGTGACAGGCTGATAATCAGAATGGAAACTGACTGCACAGCCTTCACAATACATTTGTTTTGGTATAAAGTGTCGAAAAATAGCTTCAAAGGAAAGGATATTTGATACTTTGCATTGGTGAATATTGAAGTGAAACTAACAATACGTGGGAATCCACAATCATTTATCTAGCTAAAGGTACGTCTACACTGCAAACAGACAGACAGAACAAAAAAACTCAACCTTGTAGCAACAGGTTGCAGAGCCTGGATTAACTGACTCAGCTATGGGGCTAAAAATAGCAACGCAGACATTGTTGCTCTGGCTCTGAGAACCATCCCCCTTGTCATGTTTCAGAGCCCAGGTGCCTGTCCAAGTGGGACTGTCTATGCTGTTATTTTTAGCCCATGGAAGGAGCCCCATGAGCCCAAGTCATCTGGGGCTCTGAGACTCGCTGCAGAAATAGGATTGTTGTCACTTATCTTATTTTGGCCAGCAAAGAGTCAATATGTCGGGGAACAATTAATTATACCTAGGCCCTAAAATTGTCTAAAGTACTTCAAAATGCAACAGGCAAAATACTGACAATGCTTTTTAATAATATACAAGTGTGATGCTAGACTTTGAGCAAAAAGTCCCCTGATCATCCATGTTTGGAAACAATAAGAAAATGCTAACATTAAGGTCACATTGTTCTCCATCACTCCCCTACTCAAAAAATAAAGGTTAATGAACAATTTAGGATATGTATGTACAGTATTGAATTACGATTTTCAAAGCTGAAGAATTACTGAATAGTAAATATAAGGGTTACATTTTGTTAGTCTGATGTTAAAGGTTTATGATTATGTATAGTGAATGAGTCTGGATCGGCCAGGATAGTACTGATGCCAAGGCTTTGGCCTAGCCTTTGCTCTGACATGAGTGTTGATGTGCCAATTTCTCTCTTTTGTAGGTGGGCTTAAGTAATGTTCACAGCTGAAAGGATAAAGGTGATGTTTTGTTCATGGGATGTATAGTGTTGGAGGACATAGATAAAAGGAAGTTAACCAATACAATAAAATACACAAAACATAACGCTAAAAAGTCTCTATGTTGGGAGAAACAGGAGTAGGGGGACATGAGGCATAATGACATGAAAACAGCGTAGACAGCAAAAGTTTGAAGCTTGCACATGAGTATTGTACAGGTTATGTAAGACACAATGTTCATCATTGATTGGAAGAAAGCTAATGAATATGTAATGTCAGAAGATATAAGACACCAAGCAAACAGGGCCCAAGTCGGCGAATACTGGACCAGAAACTGAGATGACCATCCTGAAGGGGACAAGAGGCTCCTGGTACCCAGGAACTCAGTAACTTGGGCCCCTGCTTGTTCCATTTTATTTGTTTTTATGTGATGAGGAATTATAAGGAGCAATTCTGTCTGAAAAATTTATAAATAAAGGCAAAAATTGATTAAGCTTAAATTGGGTGGACTCGTGTCAGTTTCCAACCTTACACCTTATAAACAGTTTCATTAAAATTGACTCTAGCTGCATTCCAGAAAGTCCTGCCCATTGTCTTACAGGACCCCCAGCTGCTCACAGTCATGTTGCAGCAAGGCTGGAATTTGCTGCCTCTCTCAACAAAAGTCATCACTAATTTACAGCTTTTCAGCTTCAAGCTTGTGCCATCATTGCTTTCGGCTTCTTTTCGGTTCTCTCTGTCTCTCTGTCTCTCTCTTTTTTTTAATCTTGGGAAATCTTAACTTTTTTTAATTGCATGAAATTCAATTTGAGTGAAAAGGTCAACAAGAAACTTTCTGAAGAGAAGCAGGCCTACAGCTGCGTCTTTCCTCTCTGTGGAGTTACAGACCACATTAATCACAAAGTTTGCTGACCTTCTCTTTACTACTTGAAGACTGCAAGACAAGATAGCACTTAAAATGCAATTTAAAAAATGCGAGCTGCACAGGGATAAATATTATCACAGGCTTCAATAGAATTAGATGTAGCTATTGTCAAGATAATTTCTCTCTCTTTTTCTCTCCTAAGAACAGCATAAAAAACCTGTCACCTTTTTTTCCTTTCTGATCATGACAAATCCATGTCTCACAGTGTGTTAATATATGGGAGCTGTGCCTTTAAACGAAGGGAGAGGTGGGGATTTCTCACCCGTGGAGGGCAAACTGGGAGCAGATGGAGGAAGGACAGGAGCAGACTGAGCAGAATTGGGGTGTGTGGAGGGGAGATCTGTACTGAGGGTTGTGAAATAAGAGTATGTCTACACTACGAAATTAGGTCGAATTTATAGAACTTGGTTTTTTGGAAATCGGTTTTATATATTCGAGTGTGTGTGTCCCCACAGAAAATGCTCTAAGTACATTAAGTGCATTAACTCGGTGGGGTGCTTCCACAGTACCGAGGCTAGCGTTGACTTCCGGAGTGTTGCACTGTGGGTAGCTATCCCACAGTTCCCGCAGTCTCCGCTGCCCATTGGAATTCTGGGTTGAGATCCCAATGCCTGATGGGGCTAAAACATTGTCGTGGGTGGTTCTGGGTACATATTGTCAGGCCCCCGTTCCCTCCCTCCCTCTGTGAAAGCAAGGGCAGACAGTCGTTTTGCGCCTTTTTTCCTGAGTTACCTGTGCAGACGCCATACCACTGCAAGCATGGAGCCCGCTCAGCTCACTGTCACCGTATGTCTGCTGGGTGCTGGCAGATGCGGTACTGCATTGCTACACAGCAGCAGCAACCGATTGCCTTGTGGCAGCAGACGGTGCAATAGGACTGGTAGCCGTCATCGTCATGTCTGAGGTGCTCCTGGTCGCTTGTGTGAGGTCGATCAGGAGCGCCTGGGCAGACATGGGTGCAGGGACTAAATTTGGAGTGACTTGATCAAGTCATTCTCTTTAGTCCTGCAGTCAGTCCTATTGAACCATCTTATGGTGAGCAGGCAGGTGATATGGATTGCTAGCAGTCCTACTGCATCATCTTCTGCCGGGCAGGCAAGAGATGAGGATGGCTAGCAGTCCTATTGTACCATCTTCTGCCAAGCCATGAGATGTGGATGGCTTGCAGTCCTTCTGCACCGTCTGCTGCCAGCCAAAGATGTAAAAGATAGATGGAGTGTATCAAAACAAGAAATAGACCAGATTTGTTTTGTACTCATTTGCAAACTGCCCCCCGCCCCCCGTCTAGGGGACTCATTCCTCTAGGTCACACTGCAGTCAGTCACAGAGAAGGTGCAGCGAGGTAAATCTAGCCATGTATCAATCAGAGGCCAGACTAACCTCCTTGTTCCAATAAGAACAATAACTTAGGTGCACCATTTCTTATTGGAACCCTCCGTGAAGTCCTGCCTGAAATACTCCTTGATGTAAAGCCACCCCCTTTGTTGATTTTAACTCCCTGTAAGCCAACCCTGTAAGCCGTGTCGTCCGTTGCCCCTCCCTGCATCAGAGCAACGGCAAACAATCGTGCATCTGAGCTGAGAGTGCTGTCCAGAGCAGTCACAATGGAGCACTCTGGGATAGCTCCCGGAGGCCAATACCATCAAATTGTGTCCACAGTACCCCAAATTCGACCCGGCAAGGCCGATTTAAGCGCTTATCCACTTGTCAGGGGTGGAGTAAGGAAATCGATTTTAAGAGCCCTTTAAGTCGAAATAAAGGGCTTCATCATGTGGACAGGTGCAGGTTTACATCGATTTAACGCTGCTAAATTTGACCTAAAGTCCTAGTGTAGACCAGGGCTAAGATAATGATCTCTTCCTGAACATCAGGGCACACTACCGGCATCCAGAGCGTGAGGTTGCTGGGTGCCATAACAGCAACACTTGATAAGAATGAACAGAAGAACTTTTTGTCATGATACACAGTTACCGTATTTAGTTTGTATTGAATGATTAAGCTAATGTAATGGACTCCCAGCCAACCAGGGACACAAGCCAAGAAAGGGAGGAGAGAAAAGAAGTTGCAATTCACCAATATTTGGAATGAAAACATCATGACCAGGAGCTGTCCCTGACAGATGTTCTTTGTGGGAGCTGTGACTAGTAGTGGAACCCCGTTTCTGCTCTCTGTTTGAACATGAGAGCATACTGGGTGACCAATACTGGGTGACCAATGGTCCATCTAGCCAAGTATCCTGTCTTCCAACAGTGGCCATTGACTGAGTGAGTTTGGCTGTCATCTCAGTAAGAGGTAGTGTCTTCTAGAAGGCATATACTAAGGGTGGAAAAATTTTAAACAGTAGGTCTGATTTCTTTGTATAAACCAAAAATTCTGTTAAATTAAAGGGAAAAAACCGCTCTAGAAAACGTCAGCTAGTCCCCTCTTCAGAACATTCTCCGGTTTCGCCAAGTTCCCTTTGGTCTCTCTTTAGGTGACTTGCCTGTACTCTGTCTATGAGATTTCTTTGAATACTCTACCTTTATCCATCCACCTTCATTAACTTTGGTCTCTTCATCATTTTCTTTAGGTTTGCTTTCTGTTTTCAAAGGCATACCTGGTATGGACTTGGGTTGATGGGGATTGTGTGTGCGCTTTTTGTGGTCATATGACTTTGATGGGTTGAGTGTTGACTGGGAAGTCCTGTACATTTTTCCACAATGACTAGGTGCTGCAGAAGCAGTTTGTGGGCTTTTTCCACTATATCTTCCATTTATGGAGAGTCCAGAGTCACGGACATAACTGTTCCTGCTTTTGCTTGCAGATCTGTCCCTTTCTGAAGGGCTATCAGAAGCTGCACTAGAGGTACTACTTCCCTTTGAATTAAGATGTAGCGACGATAGAGTTCTCATCAGTCCATATGGGGTTGGAGATGAACTTCTGGAATGATTTATTGGTGTAAGCTGATAGCTAATAGGAATTCGTGTCCGTCTTACAGCAGCAGCATAGGAGTCTTGGTTGTGAAGGTATGGTAAAAATTGTGTCACACTATTAGGACTGTGGGAATGGGAATGATGGTGTGAAGTGCTTTTTTCCATCTGACGCAGTCTTAGAGTGTACATCCATTCAACATCTATATCTGAAATATAAATGGAAACAAGAGTCACGTGATTTGAATCGCCAAGAAACTGCATTCCCACTTAATAAAGACCTGCGATAAGGACTCAAAATATCTAGAGAGTAATTGCTGCTAAGAATGTAGCAAAATATAACATATCAGTCAAGTTATTCCCCTCCCTCTCAGCCTGCCAGAAATTAATCCCAGGTTTTACAGTATTCAAAACAACGTTATTTAATGCATCAATTAACTGGTGCATATAGTGTCACCTGTGTGGATCACAGAGGTTAGAAATGGAAAAGACCTATTAAACCATTCAGTCCATCTACCCACCAAAGCAGATTTGCTTCCTATAGAATGTTTTCTTGTGTTTTGTGTAGTCTAGTTTTAAATATCCCCTCTGATCTGTCTTCAGCTACTGCCCTTGGGAAATGATTGCACAGCCTACATTGCAAAGAAGAGCCTGAGACCTGTAAAAGAAGCTTGAAACAAGGAGCCACAACATCATGTGACAGGCCGGCTGTCCACCTGGACCACCAGCAAGTGCTCCAAGGACTATAATTATGAGCCAATAAAATACAGTAAGTCACAAAAATGACCTATATACAGGGAAGGAAATCTGTTCTTTCAGCATGTTGTAGGAGACCAAACCACCCAGCTACTAGGCAGGGTGCTTATAAAACTGTATAATCATCTGACACCCAGTACTGCCCAAGCCACTCTCTACACTTGCACTGATCAAAACGATCACTGGGGTTCACACATAAATTACATCCAATGAAGTGCATAGGCAGAAGTGATGCAAAACCTGATCTGAATTCATCCACCAACAGCACAAAGACTTCCTGAAGAACTACACCACTGCAGTAACAGAAACAACACCCACCTTCCTGCTCTCCACCCCCCAAAAAGCCCCACATGAATTCCTCCCCACCTTCTATTCCTTCGCCATCCAGCCATCAAATCACAGCTGGTAGAGGTATTGGATAGTCAATCCATCTTACATAATCCAAACACTAAGCACCAACCAGCATGAAGAGCCCTATCCCATTTCACAGAGAAGATCAACCAAATATGCGAAGAACTAACTGCAGCTGTAAACTTGAAACAGGACCAGATAGCATTTACTAATATACCACTCTTGATGGCTTGGACCCCTCACACATGATGTAGCCCTAGAAGCCCTAAAGAAAATTCAAGGCACTACCTGCAGACCAGGTCTATACCCCTCCTGCAAAGCAAAAGCCCCTGCGAACTAGAATAAGCAATGTTTTCTTCAGAGACACAAACCTGCCAATTTTCCTGTTGTCTTTCAGATCCTCAGATAGCTGGATGAGCAAATTCTCTCCAACTATTGTCCCTTCTCTAACTTCCCATTTTCATCACAATCATTGACAGAGTAGTGGAAACCACGTTCCAGTAATGTGACATCTGCCAATATACTGCATGCTTCACAATCAGGCTTCAGACCAGGGCACAGCACAAAGGACTAGTAGCACTGAAAGACATGCTCCTCATTGAAATGGATAGAGACTATACCTCAATGTTCATACTTCTTGGCCTTTCTGCAGCTTTGGATGCAGTTGATCATAGGATACTATTGTCCCACTTATGTAACATAGATGGTTCAGCACTACAATGGCTTCCAACAGGGATTGGTGATGTCTCGCCTTCTGTTTAATATCCACCTAAGACTGTTTGGAGAGGGGGCAAAATGCTATGGGCTCCTCTGCCAACGCTATACCAGTGACATCCACCTGTAGATCTCACTTTGTATCAGCACAGCCCATGAGATCACAAGGATGTCCCAATGCCTGAAAGAGATCATCACCTGGATAAAGAGCAGCTGTCTCAAACTCAACCCAAACAGAACTGAAGTCATGTTGGTCAGAAGGGGCAAATATATTGAAGAAACAGCCCAGACATTGTCCTCCCCATTCCGGAGATAAATTGCAGGGGAGAAACTGTCTAACTGGTATGAAGGGTGGATTCCCATTCAACTCTTCATTAAGCCTGTATGAACAAATAGCATCCATAGTGACAAATGCCTTCTTCAACCTGCATCTGACTAGGAAACTGCTCTTTCATCCTCGATGGGGATCTGGCTTCTGTGGACCTGCGTTCATCGCCTCCAGACTGTACAAGGACTTGGTCCTAATTTTCAAAGTCATCAACAGATCAGAACCACATCTCCATTCAGAACCCGCCAAGAAAAGCTGTGCACCTGTAGGACAATGCACTTTACAAAGCACATCAGAGCCAGAAATATTGTTCTCAGTTGAGGGGATAACAGCTGTGTAATGAGGTCAGACTAATTCAGTCTAACCACCTTAAGGGCATGTTACAAGAAAACTTTTGTAAAAGACTTCCTGCTGCACCCATATCAAAATATAATACATGGAAAAATAAAATTAGAATGAAGTCAAATTAGATAAATAAAAAAAACACATAAGATTCCCCAACATTATTATACATATGTAAGACAAGCAGATCTTTCTACAGCCAAGAAAGGGAGAACAGAAGATTTCGTGAGGTCTACTATTGACCTCGCTATGTAGATTTAATTTATTTGGGAAGGTTCTACGTTGATGGATTCTGTAAAAAACAGCAGATAGAGAGAGGGCTTAATTTTCAGAAGTTCTTAGCACCCACAACTTGAGTTGAAGCCCTTCTAAAAATTAGGCCTGTTTGTATAAGATGCCATACAATAGATATATACAATATACATGCAGAATGAAGCTTAAGTAATTTTGTTCAGAATAGATTTAAATGGATTTGTCCTTAAAAAATGCTAATATTCCAACAGGAGACCATACACTTGGCATTTCCAGGCTGCTTAAACTCAACTGAAATGCAAATAGCTATAGCAGAGGATTTCAGATTCCTCCATCTTATTGCTGGTTTTCTGAGGGAAGAATAGCTCTGTCATGAATACTGTCTTTTACTAGAGATGTTACCACAGCATCTGCAATGGGAAATTTCCAGAGGTCTGGTTTAATGCAGAGTGTACACACAAACTAAATATCTTCTCTTCTTAGAGAGTTAATAGAAAATCATTCCCATTTTGTGGGCTTGGGGGGGGGAGGGGGCTAGTATTTGTTTTCGCTTCCTCAGGCTTTTAGTTGAATGCTGAGGGATTAAAATCACTTCAATTTTATGTCAGATATATCCAAGGGGAAGAGTCTTTCCTGTCAAGGGCTGATTGTGATGCCTCCCTGTCAGACAGCTCTGTCTACACATAAAGATGAACCCTCCTGAAAAAGACGATGTGAATGGCTTTCCAGGTTTCTTAGCCTTCTCCTGGTAAGTTACAGTTTTAAAGAAATGCGTGCAGTATGAGCATTTGTGCTTTCTAGGTACTGCGTATTATATTCAGTCTCCTTTGTTCTTCTCACTAGCCCGTGGATGCAAAACACGGACCTCATCTACCTAGGAATGGCAGCTTCAGGACTTTAATTTGGGACTCTGGTTGTTACTATTTTGCAGAAGCACATCTGCTTCCTTGCCTCATGTGGCAGGCAGCCATCTCATAACATCAGGGAAACCACCACTAACTGATCCCCTGAATGAGATGCTCTCTTTGATGCACCTGAAGTAGTACACTTACTGTTTTTAATGGCTGTTCTGTGTCACTCTTTGCACAGGGGTTGTCAGCTTCCTAGTGGGGACCTCACCTGTTTGTTGCAATGAAACGATTTCTATGCCTTGAAAATCTCTGTGGGGCTACAGCAGGTTTTCCCTCTTCCTACTGCTTGACTCAGAGTTGGAAATCCTGATATCTCGGTTCTGACACATTCTGTATGCAGAATTAATATGTAGCCCAGTGAGCGTATGTCTTTCCTGTAGTGTTAACTCAGGGTCTGACCTGGGTGTTGCCATTAAACCTCCTCCCATTAATACAAAAAAAGCCCAAATTTGGTGGTGCTTTAAAACCAGGTTAGCTGGCCTGGCTGGGAGGAGGGTTAGAGATCATGTGCCACGTTCACGCAGGGTTGTACCCACCCACTCTGAAGTAAGGATGCAGGCTTAATCACTCGAGTGCTGATAGTCCTCCAGCAGCTTCCCACAATTCCCCCCGCTCCTAGAATGGCAGACAAGTTGTTCCACAATTTACTGGGAATGCATCGTACAGCAGGGAAACTTACTGCAAAGAACCATGGGAGATGCCTCCTGAAGTCCTAGCAACACACCCAGGTGAGTGCAGCACCAGCGAGGACACCCTAACTTGGCTCTGGCTTTGCAATGTGACTGCTCACACCTGGGCTAGGTTCACCTGGGTGCCAGTCTTCTGAGTTAACTCTGCAATGAAGACAAACCCTTAGGGTATGCCTACACTGCCCTACATCAGCTGACTCAGGCTGCGGGGCTATAAAACTGCAGTGTGGATGTTCGGGCTCAGGCTGAAGCACGGGCTCTGGGTCTCTCTCCCACCCCCCACTCCCGCCAGGGTCCCAGAGTTCGGCTCCAAACATCTACATTGCAATTTTATAGCCCCACAGCTCAAGTCCTATGATCCTGAGTCAGCTGACATGGGCCAGCTGTGAGTGTTTTATTGCAGTGTAGATATACCCCTACAGAACATACTTTAGGTCCCATCTGCATTGCAAACTAGAGCTGTGTTACAACTGGGTGAGGGGACCACTGTCTTGTAACTAGATTCCTTGTCCTAGATGTGACTGTGGCCTAGGCAGCCCCGTTATTCAGGCAGAGCTTGTGGGGATATGGGCTGCACTGGACATCCTCAGACTGGCAGCTTTGGAACTACCCCGATCTCTCTGCAGGGTGGGACAAATCTTATGGCTCAGTGGGCAGGATATGAAACAGCGTATGTTTGTGCATAGTAGCAATCCATTATTGTGTTATTACTCTCATATATTATTTGTATTGCAGTAGTACCCAGAGACCCCGATCAGGACTCCATTGTGCGGGGCACGGTACAGTTATATAATAGAAAACAGACTGTGCACTGAAGAATTTACAACCTTCATAGTGACAAGGTGTAAAGGGGTGTAGAACCAAAGGAAGGGGAGGGGAGGGAGACTAATATTAAACACATAAGCCCATAGAAGAACTGGCAATTTTTTAAAAAGTTTTCTATATTTGAATGTTGATGGGCTCCCTTTAGCTTGGGCACAAAATTGCCTTTAGGTATGTGTGTCTGTATCATAACATAGTCCTGAGGGCAGATTTTCAGGCAAAACTCCACTGAAGGCAATGGAGTTACAGCAGGGTTGCGTTTGACCATCTGTGTCAACAGTGCACTGAACTCTGAAAGAGGTCTGAGCAGTGCGGTGATCTCAGTTTAAAGCCTGTTTAATTTATCTCATTGAATAAATCGCAATAAACATTGTTCATAAAGATTCCGGAACTGAATAATCACAAGTCCAGGCTGGCCCAAGAGATCACGTTGAGACGTGTTGGAAGAATTTGTAATGCAAATTTCCATTCTTCCCCACAGCACTGCTGGCATTTAGTCTTATATGTGCAGGCTAGATTTACCCTCCAGTGCAGTGTGAGCTACGCACTGAAGCTCTTCATGGCTCTGCATGCAGCTCAGTGTCCATGGCTCTGATGAACACCCTGCCTCCTCTGCCAGATGGCTAGGCAGAGCAAGAGAATCCATATCACAACACTGCTCCTAATACGGAGGCAGAGCAAATCTCACTGGCATTGTGGGAGCTGCCTCTGCCTCCGGATGCCCATGAACAGAACACAGGGAGGCAGAAGGCAAGAGCTGACTGGAGTACTCCTGCCCCCTTGTGTAATGTGGAGAGAGGAGGCCAGGATAGAAGCCACTGAGAACACTCCCTCCAAGGAGCCAGGAAGGGGCTGGGGGAAGACTCTCTTCCCCTACAGCTATTGGAAGGAAGAGATGGGAGGAGACACAGAGGGGATCCTCTTGCTCACAGCAGGCTCATTTCTTTTTTTCGTGGCTAAGAGTCAGTTTGTCAGCATATGGAGGCAGACAGATACATCTTCATCACACATTGATTCAACCAACGTTTGCAGGCGGTATCAGGGTGCAACACTAAAGCTACTGTGCGCTCCCTCTCTAAAGCCATTCAGTGACTATTCATGGATTAAAGTTTGAGGCCCACCACTGAGACACTTCAGAATATGGGGTATATTCTCTTGGGGGAAAATCCTCAGCCCAGCATCCAGCCTATGTAGCTGGACAGGATGCTGAAAAGATGCAGCGGGCCAGGGGGAAGACAAGGACAATGGTCTCCCACAAGCCACTGTGTGAAGTTTACTTCAGCCCCACAAGCAGCAATCTGTATCTATAATGTGATCCTACTGCCAAACTGAATTGAAGAATCCTCATTAATGATATCTTCATTAATGATCTGGAGGATGGCATGTATTGCAGCCTCAGCAAGTTTGCAGATGACACTAAACTGGGAGGAGAGGTAGATACGCTGGAGGGTAGGGATAGGATACAGAGGGACCTAGACAAATTGGAGGATTGGGCCAAAAGAAATCTGATGAGGTTCAACAAGGACAAGTGCAGAGTCCTGCACTTAGGACAGAAGAATCCCATGCACTGCTACAGACTAGGGACCGAGTGACTCGGCAGCAGTTCTGCAGAAAAGGACCTTGGGGTTACAGTAGACAAAAAGCTCGATATGAATCAACAGTGTGCCCTTGTTGCCAAGAAGGCTAACGGCATTTTGAATGTATAAGTAGGAGCATTGCCAGCAGATCAAGGGACGTGATCATTCCCCTCTATTTGGCATTGGTGAGGCCTCATCTGGAGTACTGTGTCCACTTTTGGGCCCCACACTACAAGAAGGATGTGGAAAAACTGGAAAGAGTCCAGCGGAGGGCAACAAAAATGATTAGGGGGCTGGAGTACATGATTTATGAGGAGAGGCTGAGGGAACTGGGATTATTTAGTCTGCAGAAGAGAAGAATAAGGGGGGATTTGATAGCTGCTTTCAACACCTGAAGGGGAGTTCCAAAGAGGATGGATCTAGGCTGTTCTCAGTGGTAGCAGATGACAGAACAAGGAGTAATGGTCTTAAGTTGCAGTGGGGGAGGTTTAGGTTGGATATTAGGAAAAACTTTTTCATTAGGAGGGTGAAGCACTGGAATGGGTTACCTAGGGAAGTGGTGGAATCTCCTTCCTGAGATGTTTTAAGGTCAAGCTTGACAAAGGCCTGGCTGGGATGATTTAGTTGGGGATTGGTCCTGCTTTGAGCAGAGGGTTGGACTAGATGACCTCCTGAGGTCCCTTCCAACCCTGATAGTCTATGATTCTATTCTCCCAGTGGTGAATCTCCTGACCCGACCCCTCCACCCTGAGCATGGAGCCCCAGTCAAGCTGAGCTCTGTCACAGCTGGGCCCCTCTATGCATAGTCCCTGGAATCTACCCTCCTCCCTTGTGCTGTGAAAACATTCATGGCTCCACTATCTGAGGGACCTCCACAGTCCTGGAAGCGACTTGCCCATTGATGCATAGGTCCAACCTCCATTAATGTGCTAAAGAGAAGAGTATGAGACCCAGAGCATACATACAGGGTTTCTTCATGCTCAGGAAGCTTGAGTGCGAACCTACAGGACTTTAGTGTGCCGTGCAGATACTGCTACTGGCCACTAAGTATGTCAAAGCACTACAGAACTTTTAGTGCATGGTAGCAGGGTTCACATGGCCAGTTAGCGTGCAGTATGCTAGATCACTGTAGATTTACACCCCTGCTTGCTGAGCACTGACACACTGTGCAGACAAACCTCCAGTTTGGAAAGGCTTGCATGGTGGGCTCAGAGAGATGGTAAAACTGTATGAATGTGAGAAAGCAACCTTCAGACAACTGAAGACTGGACAGATGGACGGAAACATCTTCAGGAGTACTAATAGGCTGTTTAGTTAGGACAAAAGATTGATTTACCTCCCATTACTACTTACAATTAAAACATCAGTGGAGACGTTAAGATAAACTTCAAATAAACAATTGTAATGAACTTGTGTGTGTGCACGGGCACATGCCCTCTACCTGATAGGATCAGATCTACTCAGCTGGTTTTTTAAGGCTCTTTACTACTGATATCTAGTGCAAATTCTCCTTTAACTCAGATGGGAAGAGATGGTGGTTTTTGGAGCAGGATGACCCGAGTTCTGTTCCTGCTGTCACTGTGAAGCTCCAAGTGGCATGGTGCACAGCATAGCGACAACTTATTGCCATGAATTATTTACAGTCTCAAAGACCCACTACTTTAGCAACATATACAGAATAATCCCGCTTTAACCAGGTTGGGCCAATAAGCACATGACTACCTAACATTTCCAGTGTCTTTCTCTCTCACATCCCTCAAAGTTACGCTGGCTCGCTGTGGCTTTGCTGGGTTTCTCCTGCATACATCCCAGCAAGACATCCCAGCTGCCACAGATCCCTGTCAAAGCTGTGAGACGGACCCATATTGCTGAAATAGAATTTTAGTTAGTGAGTTTTTGTTATGCCTTCTTTAAAGGTTTTGCATGTTTCAGCAGTAAACTTAATGCTGTTCAAACATACTTACTTGAGCTGGACCTGCTTCCTGGCCTGCCCTCCGAGTTTGGGAGGGAGGTCTGGATCATGAGCTGCACTGACTTCACCTCATCCTGAGCTTTCAGTTTACTCCACTGAACTGCATGTATGTGTCTGGTGGTTTTTGGAGCTCTGACATCACCCTATTCAAGAAACAGAACAGATTATGATTTAGGACACAACAAAATAAACTGCCACACCAGTGACCTTCCAATAACACTCTGAGGTTGTTGTCATTTTGTATATAGGGTTTCTTTAGTAAAACCCTCTAGCCTGATCTCAGAGATTGTTAGAATCCAGAGGCTTTTGAGTAACAGTTTTATGATTCTGCTAAAAATCTGATCGTAAATTCCCCTTTCAGTTAATATCCTGTATGAGGGCAAGATTGAAATGCCTTGCTTTTTAACAAATATTTTAATAACTAAATCAAGTTGCACTTCAAGTAAATAGTCCTTTCTGCTAAAAGAGATAGGCAGTAGGCAGGTATTGTTGCGGGGGGGTTCCCCTCATGGTAACTTGCCTACAGTAGAAAGCTCTTTAATCCTGCAGTCTTTCCCTGTGACTCCTGTGAGGCACTACTAGCTAAAAGGAACCTGGGGTTAGTCTTCCTATCAGAGAAAACCACTGTTTTTCACTTCTGAGACAAGCAAGCCAGGTCCAGCATTTTCCTATCTCAATAGCCCTGCTTGAATCCACACCTCAGAACAGAGCTGGGATTTCAATTATTAGCCTCAATGTGAAGCATGCCGTTGGTCTTTATAAAACACTTTTTGTAAGTAAGCCAAACGTTTTAATACAAAGTCTAATTTCCATCAGGTTAAACAGTGCTAAATTGTCTCCAGATTTTATTTTATGTTTCTCTCCATTTCTCTTATCACCTTCTTCCTCCTCCTGTTGTTCATCAGCTAATTAGCACTTCCCTGACAAGGTAACAACAAACACCAGCAATACTGACCACTGTTTAAATAAAAAAGTTTTCTTACTTGAGGGATTTCAGAGTAGCAGCCGTGTTAGTCTGTATTCGCAAAAAGAAAAGGAGGACTTGTGGCAGCTTAGAGACTAACCAATTTATTTGAGCATAAGCTTTCATGAGCTACAGCTCACTGAAGTGAGCTGTAGCTCATGAAGCTTATGCTCAAATAAATTGGTTAGTCTCTAAGCTGCCACAAGTCCTCCTTTTCTTTTAACTTGAGGGCGAGAGAGCTGTCCCAGCCAGGAATCTGAACACACAGTCTCTGAAAACATCATTCAGTTTTTCATCAGAACTCGAGATTTTACAATTAATTATGCAGTGCTGGACCTTGATTACAGTATGCAGCAAAATCAAAGTGCCCTGCTACCAGCTTTTAATGAAATTATGCTGTAGGTTTTCAACTTGGATAAGTATTTGCTTTACTTTTTCTGCACTTACCTCATATGTAATAATACATTCTACATTCTGATCTTTTGCTATTCCCACAATCCATTTCTCCATTACAAATGGTGGCTGAAAAGGGAAAAATAAACAGCATGTGTGTGGGGAGGGGAGGATTATTATTTGTCATTTGATTGCTTTATTATTACACCAAAAAGGTTTTTTAAAAAAACTCATTCCCTACAGCTTTTGTCCTTTTTCATGTGGCAAATGCATCCATATTTTTCCTATGTATTAATGGGACATAAAGCAACACCGTTTGGAATTGTTTACTTCCTTGTTTGTATACCACATTCATTACTAAATTAGCAGTAAAATGTATTTGTGGAGTATAGTATACTTAAGCTAACTGCTTTTACAGACAGAGCATAAGAAACACAATGTTTTTGTAGGGACCTTAGCATTTGATTTCATTCTTTTTTAATTTCTTGGCAACAAAGAGGAAATTTTAAAAAACAACAAGAGCAGATACTTAGATTCCTGAAGACATTCTCCTCCAGGTTAAAAGAGTGTAGAAATATGCGGAATATTAAGCTTATACCTGACAATCTCCTTGTGTTTAATTTTAATACTGATAAAAATTTAACAGGAAAAAACATGCAAAGCCTTGAGAAATGAAATACAAAAAAATGTCTCTCACAAGAGAAAATGCAAAAACTAGCAAATCTTAACACTAATAATAAAGGTTCCAGCATTCAGTGGCCACATAAACACAAGGACAGCATTAACGGTAGTTCCAGTGGGGAAATACTATGTAATAAGCCTATCATGGTAACACCATATTTTGTTATTTCCTGTTATTTTCCCTGTTGAGGGTTTGGCTCCAGCAGTTATTCCTAAGACAAAACAGCCAATGAACGCTGAATAAGGAATGTACACAGTTAAAGCCATTCATGAGAGTTTTTCCATCAGGGCACATTAGAGCAGCATTCTAATTGGCAATCAAGATGTTGCATATTTTTTCATTTAGAAATTTATATTGTTACACATTGCCAAGGTATTAGGGTGGGTCACATTAATAAAAAACAATCAATTAGAAATGAACGGCAAACAGAGTGCCCTGCCTATGAAAACAACTTCCATCTCCTAGATTAAAATCAGTCAAGACATTGGATGGTAAATATTTAGAGGCAAATGCTGAAGTCAAGTTAAACTCCTATTGAGGTGGAGTTGAAGATGCTCTATATTTCACTGATGGTGCTCAATGTGGAATACATTCGACTACCCACTCCATTTCTTTGCCACATTTTCCCATTTTTGTAGTAAAACAATGGTCACAAGCTGCATTTTATGATGCCATTAGGGCTTGAGTTACTAAAGTTAACGGACAGGGTTTTTTTCTCCTCTTATTGTGACTTTTCTATGCATTGGCTGCTCACTACTTTTCTGATGACTTTGTGGAATCAAGGTTCCATACCTTGCACTGTGCTCTGATCTTGGTTGTAAGGGTAGGGTTTAAGATCTTATCACATTTGAGAGAGGAGTTTCATAACAAAGTCAAAGTTTAAAAAAAATACAAATAGCATATGGAAGTTTCAGTAAGTGGAACATTTTCATCACTTGCACTTTTTCTTTCATTTAAATGTGGTAAACAAATAAAGAAAACATACCATGGAAGTAAAAGAAGAACATTTTAAATAATTCCTCTCATATTGCTTTATCCTTAGCCTGGCTTAATAGGGAATATTAACAAATCACTCAAATTATGATACAAATCTTCAAAAATAATGCATTTTATTTAAAAGCTGTCAAGAGACTGAGGTTTTCACAAGCACAAAAATCTACTGCTTTGGTATGTAATGTCTTTGTTTGAGATATATGAATTCATAAAGGCTGTAAACAGAACCCTACCTTTGTCATTTTTAAAATCTCTACATCAGGTAGGTTAGTGTTGAATGTCACATCTTTTATGTAGGTTATTGCAATTTCATCCCCATCCATCTCCATAAACATTTTCCATTTACAGTCCTAGTATTGAGAGAGAGTAATACCATTTTAGAACAAGAAACAAAACAAAAAATAAACAAAATCTGCAAAACCCTAAATGTGTTAAAACCCAAGGTTTGGAATACATTCCTACTGGATTCTTTTCAGGATAAAAGTATCCAAAGTGAAGGAACCTTTCTGTTTTCTTGGTAGCATTTCTATTAGTTCACATCTGAGAAACAGTTGTCATTTTGATACTGTGTTTTAGTTTCTTAAATGATAGAATTTCCTCTGAGAGGCTCAGGGAAGATAGAGCAGGTATATTTACACTAATAGGTAAATACGGTTTCAGGAGCAGGCATGGAAGGTTTCCATAAGCAAGCTGAGACAGAGTAACACAGCAGTAGAGAGAATCTGAATTATCAGCTTTATTTCCCAGTGGGCCCAGACGAGTCCTTCCGTGTGAATCCAAGAACAAATGATCATAGAGTCTAAGAAATGCCACTAAAAAAACTGCTTGAATAAAGGAGCAGCAAGTTATTAGAGTCCAGTTATATCAGGTACCAAGCATCCTCCTGTGTGATACTGAGCGTCCTCTAGTCCTGTTCATTTCAGCTAGAGTTCAAGGAGCTCAGGACTTCATATAAAAATAATAATTATGGCCCTGATCAAGCAAAGGACTTAAGCACATGCTTGGCTGGAAGCGGGTGAATAGTCCCACCGGTTGGATTGGAGCCACCCGTCAGAAGCACTCAGCCCCTTGCAAAGGGCTTGATCCCGTGAGGTGTTGAGCACTCCGGCAAAGCTCTTAAACATGCTTAAAATTATGCCCACACTCTGACTCATTCGCCTGGCCCTGGGAGTTTTAATTGTGAAACAATGTAGTCTATTTCTCTGTCTTACTGATTCGTGAACAGAGCAGAGAGACTGGGAGTCAGGAGATCTGGGGCCTCACTGAGCGTGGAGCATTTTGAAAAACTGGCCTCTTCATTTAGGTGCTTACATAGATTATGAGCTCTGCTGAAATCTTGCCGCAAGGCTGCAATTGTGGCTGTGACGCTGAATTGCCACGTGGCCTTTGGCAAGTCTGTGTGCCTCAATTTCTCCATGTGCACAAACTTAACACTGTGTATTTCTGTGGAATATGTATATGGTCCAGAGACCATAGCAGAGCGCTTAGAGATCACCACCACTTTACTTCCTATGCTTTGCACTGCAGAATCTTGTTTCAGGATGTCTATTACTGCGTAAATCAGGATTTTGTGCTACTTTGGTGAAGTCTCCCTCCAAACCAAATCTGATGAATATCAATCTGTTTTGATAAACAATGTGATTCAAACCCCTATCTCCAAAGGAAAAACTGTAATTACTGCATTAAATATAGGGCCTGACAGGCTTAGAGTACCTGGCAATTCCCAGTGACTTCCATAGCAAAGTAAAGGTGCGTAGCAACTCTTTGGATCAGACCCAAAGGAAGAAGCCTCTTTGATAGGGTAATAAACCATTTTGGCCCAAACAGTTGTGGACTCAGCTATACTAAGAGCAGTGCATGAGCAAGGCCTTTTCTTCTTTAAACTGCAGTTTCATACAATGAAATATGAAATCTTACCCCTTAAAACGCTGTCCTCAGACCCATACTCCTCCTCAAAATTCTGTGTCTGTCACAGGCCAAACCATTCAATCTGCCCTCTATGTCCACTGGAAAATGAACATCTTATTTGATCTGAGGAATATTGCTATGTCACCTTTTAAAATACTTATCTTTTAAATTAAAAAGAGACCAGCCCGATTTGTGGACAAGACACTTGTGTGATCAGTTTTCTAGTCAGCTACTTTCCCTAAGTATATACTAATCTTTAGGTTTAACCATACAGTAAGCAACACTAGCTTTCAACAGTTCAAAGAAGCTTAAAAGTAGAAAAGATTATTGCTCTACTTCCCCCTATTAATATATAGGCCCTGATTCAGCAAAGAACATAAATACATGCTTATGTCCATTTCAGTTCAGCTCAGCACTTAATTCAAATTATTTAATTCATTGGGACTAAAGCATGTGGTTAAGTTCTCTGCTGAATCAGGGCCATAAAGATCTCTTGAGTCAAGGCGCAGTTTACTACCTCGATAAAGTGGGGAAAAAAACATATACTGTTGAAGTGGCACATTAAAAAATACTCTGTTTATAAATGTATTTACGCAATGTCCTTCACAAAAGATTTCCCTGGGCACTTTACAATTCAAACACAAAGCCTTGTCAAATATCTATCTTTTCAGTTTTGATTTAAATAAATAAAACAGATTTAGCTTTCGAACTATGAAGAGGAAGCCAACTGCATAACTGAGGCACAAACACTCAAACTTTGAGTGCAGATAATTTCTGACTTATATTTAGAACAAGCCAATAAATCAACAGCCTCTGAAAATGGCTGTAGGAATGTAAGAGAAAAGCAAATCATAAAAGTATTTCAAACTCACTACTCCTAAGATCCATAAGAGTAAACCAAGAACACTTTAAAAACCAGGCCTTCCGTTTATTCCTGTGATCATATCACTCACCTTAAAACAACAAATATTAATGTCAATAATGAAAAACGAAAGGAAAACATAAAAGATCAGCCAGGGGCTTCAAACAACAACACACACCTCTTGGTACAAAAAACACTCCCTGGGGAGAGATCTCATTCTGGAAGGAGGCATGAATTTAGGATATGTTTTTAAATTCAGTTGTGGCAATAAAAAAAAGTTTAAGAGTCAAGAAAAAATGGAAACAGCATCTTAGCAGGCAACTGGATATTGGAAAACGTAAGATGTAGTGCAAGATGAAAGAAATATGAAAAAAGTGCTGGTCATGCTGGCATTAGAAGTAGCAGCATGTTGATGATTTAGGCCCCTGGTAGCTCCTTTCCATTCTTAGCTATTATCTATCTCAGCTGCTGAAACCTGCTGTTTTAAAGACATAAGAGTTGAACATCCAGTGACAGCACCTGGGTTATTTATCATTATGTATAACCTGCTACGCTACATTTTATTATGCTGGATTTAAAGGAAGATAACACAAGTATGGTTAATTTGCTTCTCTTCTTTTTATATATAGTGTCATGACCTGCCACTGCTTAGTCCCATGAGATATTTTTAACCAAAAAGAAAGCCACAAGAAACTCTCCCTAAAAATTCCATTAATAACCTCTTGTAGCGTGTATAGGTTGCAGGGTCTGGAACTAAGAATGTTTTAATCTCTTCAGCAAAACAATGTCTCATAATGATGTACAGGACTATTGCTGTACTGATGAAGAATCATACATAATTCAGCACCTTTCACTTGGCACCACTGTGATATCCTCATTAGTAGTGGCTCACAGTGGCTGTCAGATGGTGTCCATGCGAATGCAGGCATTATATTGTCTTTGAGATGTGCAGCTGCTTCCATGACACTGCCAGTATATAAAAACATGACGCCAGTTTGTTTTATTTAGTGCTAAACCTTCCAGTTTGTAAAAACAAGGCTGACACAGAGCCTGACATGAGGCAGTGAAAATAATTAGCTCTCATTTTCTCAGCCTCCTATTTCCTTCTCCCTGCTGTGTTCTCTTTCCACTAAACCACCACATGTCAGTCGAAATGGGAGGCAATTAGTGGGCTCATTTCAGTCCCCACAACTGTGCTGAAAAGAAAGTATTTATGATGGCACAATGAACAGCTGAAAGATTAAATAACGTTTGCCTTTTGAAAAGAAAATGACTTCTAGCTAAATGGGCAATTTTTGATTATTCTCAAACAAGCTTAGAGTAGTTGGTTTTTAAAATACAAGAAAGGAAAATGAGTCATTTTTAGGTGAAAGAATCAAATAAAACTTGACACAGTAATGCAAATAACTGATGTTTTATTGCAAAATATGTAAATGTGTTATACCCTTAACAATGGCTCATGTCTCAGGTCAGGGCAGATTGCTGCCAACTAGACACCAGTACAGAGAAGGTTGCTGCATTTGTTTCAGTTTTGTATGGGGAGGAAAAAAGGGGGCTTTAGAGAGAGGTGCTCTTAAAAAATAAAGAAAAAATGCCAGCTAAACATACATTTATATAATTGATTGCCTGTGTGCTTACTTGAAGGGCCTGATCTTTCACTCAGGCAGACGTCCCAGATCAATGGGAATTTTGCCTGAATGAGGAACATAATATTGGGACCTTACTGTAGCTAAATATGCAAAAATATCTTTCACTTGATATTATCTTTCATGTAAATCCAGCATAATAAAATGTAGCATAGCAGGTTATACATAATGATAAATAACCCAGGTGCTGTCACTAGATGTTCAGCTCTACTGCCTTTAAAACAGCAGGTTTCAGCAGCTGAGACAGACAGAGTTCCAAGACAGAAATGGTTCTGAGATTAGCTGCCATGTTTACAAAGGTCTGTCCTCACTAAGTGGTTGCAAGCAAATAAGGATTTTTAGGGCCCTGATCATCACCATAAAAATAAATTGCCAGTTCACTTGTTTGTGAATGCAATATTTTAAAGGTGGAAGTGTGAAAAACAGTATTTCCTTTTCCAAGCACTGACTATATCTTCATGCCATTTAACAAACCCCTGTACTTTTGTAGACAGCTCCCAGTTACCACTAGTGATAGACAGCTCCAAAAGTGGTGCAGGGGAGTAAGCCCAACATGCCCTCAGAAAGGATGAAATCCACCCTCTAACGCTGTGGGCCTGTGCCAGGCTTTCTGTGCGATTTTCACTCTGCAATGGGACTGTGTTGGGGCACGGGATGGATTGCCTTTAGGGGAAGTAGCTGTTCAGGGATTCATGACTGGGATTCTGTATATCAGCCCAGGAGAGGCTGGTGTGTAAGGAGGTTTGGGCTAGGCTGGGACAGTACCATTGCATCCACTGTTGTCCATGTGGAGATGCAGTGGCTACTATTCTAGACTTCACTCTGGAGTAGTGCCCTGGAGCGAGGTTGTGCTGCAAGCCAACAGACTGTCTATGGGTTGGGAACTGCTCATGTCCCCTGTACAAAGACAGATTATTGGGACTTTGCGTGTATGAGAATGGGGATGGGAAGAGGCCAATTACATCCACATTGGGTGTACTGTAAAAATCCAGATATATACTAAAAAGGTTCTATAGAAAGGCAAGTGAGCAAGTTGCTCAGCCAAAAAATTCAATGAGCCTGCATATACCTCTTTATAGTTCAATAAAAATGTGCATTTCCTTTGGGAATTGCTGCACCACATCCTACATTCAACACCTTCAAAGAGTATGGGCTTACTTCTGATCTCATTTACGCTGGTGGTGTTCCAGGAGTAACCACACTGAAATCAGTAGAGTGGCACCCGTTTTACACTAGTGTCAGATCAGAATAAGGCCCAAGTGTTCCCTTCTTGATGGAAAAACTGATGAGTTCAAAGTGCCTTGTGCTAAAATTTCAATGAGCAATGACACTGTATCATTGAGGCATACCATTTTGCCCGACTAAATGATGCTCCACTTTGACAGATTATATTAATCAGTTTAGTTAAACTGTAGTTATATTTATTTTATTGCTCAGGTATTTTTTTTCAGTTTTACAAAGAAACTATTTCTCTTTTCTCTGCTTTATTAGAATCTACACATGTCTGCTGTAATAAATAATAAAAGACTATGATTCTGCTTGGACTCCTATACGATATTTCGGAATTTTTAAGTGCTGAGAAATCTTTGGGACTAAATTAAAGATTATTAGACTAGAAAATTTTATGTGTAAGAGATTAAAGGCATTCAAGGGTCTTGCAAAGGAGGCTGTGGATCACAAGAAATACTCCAATAGAATTGAAATAGGCAGTGTTGTTAACGTACCTATGTAATGTGTGTGAGGTACAACTGAAAAGCTGGAAAATGGGAACGTCTTAATTTTGGATATGGAATGTAGCTTTAACTGCTTTTTGCCATGATTTTAACCCGATGAGTTCCGCAAAAAGCAAAGTAAATTGGTGTTGACAGACTGCTTATAAAGAGAAAAGAGCTACTAGCCTTCCTTTACTTTCTAAGTCTCAAAGAGATGGGAAAGGGTGGAAGAAGCAGTAGGTAGAAAAGGATGACAAGCTTTCATTAAATTGCATTCAGTTACAATGAAGATGTGGCATTACACTTTAGTATTATGTTGTCCTGAATCGTCCCGCACGGTACCAGCCTGTGTCTTTAGACTTATCCCACTGGGATAACCAGAGAACCAGGTACATTTGTTTGGAATAGCTCTCTGATATAGCACTACATAAATAAATAATACTAAAATAAACCTTCAGAACCCTCCCAGAAGTCAGGGCCACGTAGTCCTAGTATAGACCTGGGTGAAGATGACCTACTATTTTTACAGACCGTTAAAAAATACACGCTGGTTTGGAAACCAGGCCAGTAAAGGCAGTTCAGGCCATCCAAGTCTGACTTCCTCTATGGCTCCAACCAGTTTTAAAATGAATCAGACCTGGGCTGGTTGTAACTGGGTTTGAATGAGTGCATTTAAGCAGAGTTACAATGTGGTTTTCTTGAACAGCAAAGCTAGGAACGTCTCCAGAGAACCCTGCTCACCAAACCTTCTGAGAAGGCTACAGAACAATTTTTCTTACCACAATTCTTAAAACATATTCCACAAAAAAATCCTGGCTTACATTTGTCAGGGAGGTCCGTATACCCCATGAGCTTCGTTTATATGACATTGGTAGGGTGCACTCGGTCCCAACCATGTTTTTATAACTGGATTACCTGAACCAGTTTTAAATCCGGTTAGAATTCTGGGGGAAGCTTCCACAGTCTAGACGAGCCCATGGTGGATAGGGTTTGTGCATTCCTGTTGCGACTGAAAGGTGGGATTTCACCTTTGTTTCACACTCATGAAACAAAGGTGAAATCCCAGAAAAGGAAGGATTAGCACATAGTACACCTCAGGGGTGGAAATATACCTTCTCCTGTATGCACACACCAACTCACAATGCAAGCAAAATCCGCTGGAAAGCGAGAGAGAGAGAGAGAGAGAAATAACCACAAAAGAAGGAAGCTTTCCACAGTTACATGAAGAAACCCACTAAGAGCTCAGTCACTGCTTTTTCCATGAGTCCCTAGCGAGGGGCAGTGCATTGTTGTGCTAATTCAGGTGCAACCTGGGAAACATGCGAAGAGTGAGAATCTGCTTCCTGGATTCCACCTGTTCTGTGGGGGAAGCCCCCATGTGCCAGGCATATAGCTGGTGTAGAGTACCTCCCCCAACACTTCAAAGCCTTCTGCCCCTTACTCCCTTGCATGGCTGCACAAGGCAGGGCACAATGTGTACCTACAGAAAAGAAGCTGTATAGCACCACAAGTTATGGGTGCCTGAGAGCACTGGGGATGTACAAGCAATTCACATTGCAATGGGAAATCCATCTTTACAACTGGAAAATGCTTCAGATAAAAGAAATCCAAAATAAAATGAAAAAGAAAGGAGGAAATCCCCACATAGCAAACCAAGAAGGGTTTGCCCATGAATGAGACAAATTCAATACTAGTCCAAGCCCCCAGCCTCCACTGGTATCTCAATTTACCTCCTTTTCACAAAAACCTGTTGTCTCATGTTCAGTATGATAAAGGATTTATATAAGACATTCTCAATCACAAAACTGAAGTTAGAGAAAATGCTTATGAGGAAACAATCTTGTTTAATTCAAAACTTTCTGTACCACTGTTTTTCTTGTACCCATCCATCATTGATTCAGCATTGTACTTTGAAATTTGCTCAGTGATTTTCTGAGTAGCAGGATTCACATAATAAATGGAAAATATTTCTACAGACATTGGGCCCTTTGAGTAATGATTAAAGAAACAGAAATAAAATGATATTATCCCAACAAGATTCATTTACCTGTGGACCATTTCCAAGTTTCAAGTGATAACCAAAAACAAGTTCCAGGTTCACTACTTTCTCCATGTTTTCTTCATTTCCACTTACAGAATCCTATCACAGAAACAGAGTGTAAGAAATTACCTCTATTATGAGTCTCTCTGAGTTGGTGACCCGGCTACATTTGACAGTATGAGTTTAATACCCTTTCCTTTTGTATGTTACAAATCTATTGGCTGGTCAGATGATACTGCCGTCCTCTCAGTAATTCCACATAAAAACATAGGAACGGCCGTACGGGGTCAGACCAAAGGTTCCTCTAGTCCAGTATCCTGTCTTCTGACAGCGGCCAATGCCAGGTGCCCCAGAGGGAATGAACAGAACAGGTAATCATCAAGTGATCCATTCCCTGTCACCCATTCCCAACTACTGGGAGACAGAGAATAGGGTCACCATCCCTGCCCATCCTGGCTAATAGCCATTGATGGAGCTATCCTCCATGAACTTATCTATGTCTTCAAGTCACCAGGGCCTGACGAAATGTACTCTAGAATACTCAAGGAGCTGACTGAGGAGATATCTGAGCCATTAGCAATTATCTTTGAAAAGTCGTGGAAGACAGGAGAGATTCCAGAAGACTGGAAAAGGGCAAATACAGTGCCCATCTATAAAAAGGGAAAATAAGGACAACCCAGAGAATTTACAGACCAGTCAGCTTAAACTTCTGTATCAGGAAAGATAACGGAGCCAATAATTTAGCAATCAATTTGCAAACATCTAGAAGATAATAAGGTAATAAGTAACAGTCAGCATGGATTTGTCAAGAACAAATCCTGTCAAACCAACCTGATAGCTTTCTTTGACAGGGTAACAAGCCTTGTGGATAGGGGTAGACTCGGTACATCTTGACTTTAGTAAAGCTTTTGATACTGTCTTGCATGACCTTCTCATAAACAAACTAGGGAAATGCAACCTAGATGGAGCTACTATAAGGTGGGTGCATAACTGGTTGGAAAACCGTTCCCAGAGAGTAGTTATCAGTGGTTCGCAGTCATGCTGGAAGGACATAACAAGTGGGGTCCCTCAGGCATCAGTTCTGGGTCCGGTTCTGTTCAATATCTTCATTAATGATTTAGATAATGACAGAGAGTACACTTATAAAATTTGAGGACGATATCAAGCTGGGAGGGGTTGCAAGTTCTTTGGAGGATAGGATTAAAATTCAAAATGATCTGGACAAACTGGAGAAATGGTCTGAAGTAAATAGGATGAAATTCAGTAAGGACAAATGAAAAGTACTCCACTTAGGGAGGAACAATCAGTTGCACACATACAAAATTGGAGATGACTGCCTAGGAAGGAGTACTGCAGAAAGGGATCTGGGGGTCATAGTGGACCACAAGCTAAATATCAGTCAACAGTGTAACACTACTGGAGAAAAAGCAAATATCATTCTGGGATGTATTAGAAGGAGTGTTGTAAGCAAGACGCAAGTAGTAATTCTTCCTCTCTATTCTGCGCTCTATTCTGCGCCTCAACTGGAGTATTGTGTCCGGTTCTGGGCACCACATTTCAGGAAAGATGTGAACGAATTGGAGAGTGTCCAGAGAAGAGCAACAAAAATGATTAAATGTCTAGAAAACATGACCTATGAGGGAAGATTGAAAAAATTGGGTTTGTTTAGTCTGGAAAAGAGAAGACAGAGGGGACATGATAGTTTTCAAGTATGTAAAAGGTTGTTACAAGGAGGAGAGAGAAAAATAGTTTTTCTTAACCTCTGAGGATAGCACAAGAAGCAATGGGCTTAAGTTGAAGCAAGGAAGGTTTAGGTTGGACATTAGGAAAAACTTTCTAACTGTCAGGGTGGTTAAGCACTGGAATAAATTGACGAGGGAGGCTGTGGAATCTCCATCACTGGAGATTTTTAAGAGCAGGTTAGACAAACACCAGTCAGGAATGGTCTAGATAATACTTTGTCCTGCCACGAGTGCAGGGGACTGGACTAGATCACCTCTCAAGGTCCCTTCCAGTCCTATGATTCTATGATAATTCTATCTAGTTCTTTTTTGAAGCCTGTTATAGTCTTGGCCTTCACAACATCCTCTGGAAGAGAGTTCCATGGGTTGACTGCGCATTCTGTGAAGAAATACTTCCTTTTGTTCGTTTTAAATCTGCTGCCTATTAATTTCATTTGGTGACCCCTAGTTCTTGTGTTATAAGGAGTAAATAACACTTCCTTATTTCCTTTCTCGAAACCAGTCACAATTTTATAGACCTCTATCATATCCTCCCTTAGTCATCTCTTTTCCAAGCTGAAGAGTCCCAGTCTAATTAATCTCTCCTCATACGGAAGCTGTTCCATGCCTTTAATAATTTTTGTTGCCCTTTTCTGAACCTTTTCCAATTCCAATACATCTTTTTTGCGATGGGACAATCACATCTGCACACAGTATTCAAGATGTGGGCCTACTATGGATTTATATAGAGGCAATATGATATTTTCTGTCTCATTATCTATCCCTTTCTTAATGATTCCCAACATTCTGTTCACTTTTTTTGACTGCCCCATGCCATTGAGTGGAAGTTTTCAGAGAACTATCCACAATGACTCCAAGATCTCTTTCCTGAGTGGTGACAGCTAATATAGACCCCATCATTTTATGTGTATAGTTTTCCAATGTGCATTACTTTGCATTTATCAACATTGAATTTCATCTGCCATTTTGTTGCACAGTCACCCAGTTTTGTGAGATCTCTTTGTAGCTCTTCACAGTCTGCTATCTGAGTATATATACCAGAACTCACACATTAGCTTGTGTTACACTATAAACACTGGCAGCCTGTTACAGGGCAAGCTCCTGTGAGGTGTTGAGCACCTTCAGCTCCATATGAAGCCGTTATTTCACAGAACAATGTCATTTTGAGCAGCTGTCCATTGTAACTGGAATTATGGCTTGAAATTTGCAATGCAGTAAACAATTATGGATTTTCCTTTGACTGTACGATGGACTTTATTTTAAGTGGGTCTCACTGTATTGTTGTGCTGTAAATTATAACAGCTATAAAAGCAACTGAATCCTTTGGGGTCTAGTACTGTCTGATTAGCTGACAGAATTCCTTTGGTTTGATGTATGCAGTGTAGTTGCAGTCATGTTGATTCCAGGATATTAGAGAGACAAGGTGGGTGAGGTAATATCTTTTATTGGACCAACTTCTGTTCATGAGAGAGACAATTTTCTTACCACAATTCTTAAAGCTTGTCCCTCTCACCAACAGATGTTTGTTCAACAGAAGAAATTACCTCACCCTCCTTGGGTTTCATGGTAAGCTCTAAAAGTCAGTTGAGTCTTTATATCTTAAATCCAAAGGAAGGACCCTGGAGGAGGGGTAGAGCAGGTCTATCTTTGTTGTTGCTGATATCACCCAAAAGATGTATGGTTAGCATGCAGGGGGCTTAAAAAGGAAACAAAAGAATGACTACTATAGTACATAATTATTTTCTCCTGTAAGACAACAGAGTAAGGAATGATGTGCTCATTATGGTCTGGATTGGAACTACTTTGCACACAACAATGAGTAGTTACTCACATGAATAATCCATTGATTTCAGTGGCATTACTGATGGGAGTAACTGCTCACCCATGCAAGTACGGGGGGTCACAATCTGGCCTTATGATATTACCATCATATGTTAACCTGCAAGACATCTTTCTGTTGTATTAATTCTTTGAACCTCATTGAGAGGGTGTATTGTTGTGATATTGCTTGTTCTGATACGCACACTCATATTGCTAACTTGACCTCAAAAATCTGCCACAGATAGTGACAATGTAGATGTGTACTCTATACTAAGTGTAAGGCCTAGTAGCACAGCATAGGTACAGGAATAGATACATTTATTGAGTCAAGGCAGGCAGCACCTTTAAATAAGTAAATAAATACTTACCTTAATTAATGGTGGGAAATGAAACATGTTTAGGTAATCATGAGTTAACCTCTCAATAGCAGTCTGTAAGAAACCAAACAAACCCAAATCAGACAATAGTTCATCATGATGTAATAGCGTAAATGCAGGACTGAAAAACAGCACTGTGTGTGTGTGTGTGTGTGTGTGTGTGTGTGTGTAAGTAACTCATTCAGTGTGTATAGTGTTCTCTGTATCCAATCTTAATATACAGTTCTGTTCTAAAAAGGGACTCTAAAATGGCACCTTCTTACTCAGCAGATCTGTCCCCTTGTGAGTATTCAGAGTCAGATCTGCTTAATTTAGGGTCTGTCTACACTGCAGCTGGGCATGTGCTTTCACGGATGGGTAGACAGACACGTGCTAGCTCCGCAATAGCAGCGTAGACAGGGTTAGCATAGGCAGCAGCTACCCAGGGGGTCCAGGTGGGCTTGTACTCAGATGGCTAGCTTGAGCTGCTGCCCATGCTATGTTGGGCTACACTGAAAGTTTTATCACACTAGCTCAAGAAGACTTGCATGACTGCCTATGGGCACTGGGAAGCACACTCCTAGTTGCAGTGTAGACATACCCTCAATCACAAATATAGGTTTGTACAGGTTTTTACTCCTGTTAGCCTCACTGAGCCAACTCAGCAAGAACTGCATTCTCTATTCCAGGGGTTCTAAACCGTTTCCTTTTGGGGGCCCCACCAGCATGCTATAAAAACTCCATGGTCCAGCTTCGGGGGACGTGGCTTGGGCTTCAGCTGCAATGTGGGGGGAGAAGCTTGAGCCCCATGGAACGAAGGGGGCTGGGGCTTCTGACGCTTGGGGTGAGGAGGCAGCTCAGAGCTTTAGCCCCATGGGGATGGGGGGCTCAGGGCTTCAGCTGTGCGGGGCAGCTTCTCCGGGGGCTCAAGGCACTGGGGCTCTGGGCTTCAGCCCCATGGGGTACCTGGGCTCGGGGCTCCGAGCGGCCGTGCTTGGCAGACCCCCTGAAATGGTTCACGGCCCCCTCAGTGGGCCGCAGACCACCAGTTGGGAACCGCTGCTCTATTCCATGGTCTGTGTCCATTTATTTACCAAGTTTTAATAAGTTTCATCTGATCAACCCCTGCGGAGGGCAATCACACATGTCACTAATGGAACTACTTGGAAACAACGGCGTACAACCCATAGAAATGCAATATTAATTTGGACTGTAATACCTTTATTGTGCTGATGCAAAAGATAGATATAACCTAGTGCGACTCTCAGCGCTGACAATCAGACAAAAAGCATCCTTTTACTAGTAAATGGAGCACATTGTATACAGAATCACTCAGACATAATGGAAGCCCACAATGCCATTTTCAAGACGTGTTTCAGAGCAGAACCACAGGTATGTAAGCCATGTTCTGTGACTGGAAGTAAATATTATTACTACTACGTCAGTTACTACTTTCAGGCCAAGGGTTTTGCTGGATTCAGTGTAACTATTAAATAATTAGAGCAATGCAATCTCTTGTGGATGAAATAAAGCTCAGACAGCAAAGGAGCCATACCCACTAGCACTCAACTATCTTTACAATTGTTCAAGAATAGAGTGTTTGGTACACAAAGCAGTTTTAAATTAGAGATGATTGGTGAAACTCAAGATGTTCAGAGATTTCAGTTCAAATACATTTTTGGTGTTTATCCAGACCTCTCTGATTAGGCTGGAAGTCTTGTGAGAACAGGTTCTGTCCTAAGATTTCCAAAGGTTTCACTTAGGTGGGAGATAGTATTAGAAGAGTCTTTTGCAATATTTCCTATTCCTGTTCCAGCCAAAACCAGGAACTGCAGTGGAGCATGGTTATTTATAAGAGAGAAAAAAAACAACACCACATCAAAAACTCAAGGTTACCAATCTTTTTGGCATCTCAAAAGTGTTTAGGTTTGCTTTGGTGCCTATTGCAAGCAAGTTCTGGGTATGATCCTTTTTCTCAAAAAGGTTTTTCTAGCCTTAGCTTTAGATCTTCTCTTATGCTGGATAAAACTGATGATTTCTGTCAACATTTACACTGTCATTTACATTGTCAATATTTACTACTGTGATTATCAAGACGTGTTGTTAAGATACCTTTAAATGAATGATATGTCCTTTGGAAAGAATTCCCATGTCCTTTAAATCTTCTTCTTCTATAAGAAGCAACCGTTTCCCAGTGATATGATTTTCCTTAAACAAGTTGGCATAAACATTCATCTCACCGGAAGCATCACCTTAAGATATGAAAGGTTATACAGAAATCCATAGTGCTCTTCACTGGGAAAAAAAAAGTTAAATCTGTGAGCTATAATGTGTAGTTTACCTTTTCCAACAAGCTGGTGCAGCCAAAAGTACTGTATAAAAAAAAAAAAAGCACAGTTTTGAAGGTCACACAATTAAAATGTATAGGTTACAGCACCTCAAAACACTCAAAAATATAATGCTCATAATTCAATTTTAAAACAAAAATTAAAAGTCTTTTTAGTGGTGGGACAAGGGAATCAAACTTCTCCATTATATTTACTTTTCAGGGCTGTCTTGCAAGTTTGTTATTTACGATAAATTTCCTTCTGCTTTGCAGCCATTTTTTTAGTTTACTATTGTTTTTAATTGCTACTGCTCCTAATGTAGATTGATCAATTTGTTGTGTGATGAATGGGACAAGTTCAGCAGCTTGGACCATTACTACTTTGCATTGGCTTTTCAGTTAGTCCTTCAGTAACCTTGACTTAAATGACCACATGATGTACCAAAAGGCTGCCGAAAGGGATATTAAAACCACTATCAGAGCCGTAGCCATGTTAGTCTGTATCAGCAAAAAAATGAGGAGTACTTGTGGCACCTTAGAGACGAACAAAGTTATTTGGGCATAAGCTAAACCCACTTCATCAGATGCATGCAGTGGAAAATACAGTAGGAAGATATATAAAGAGAACATGAAAAAATGGGGGTTGCCATACCAACTCTAACGAGACCAATCAAGTAAGGTGGGCTATTATCAGCAGGAGAAAAAAAACTTTTGCAGTGATAATCAGGATGGCCCATTTCAAACAGTTGTCAAGAAGCTGTGAGTAACAGCCGGGGAAAAATTAATATGGGGAAATAGTTTTTACTTTGTGTAATGACTCATCCACTCCCAGTCTTTATTCAAGCCTAATTTAATGGTGTCCAGTTTGCAAATTAATTCCAGTTCTGCAGTTTCTTGCTGGAGTCTGTTTTTGAAGTTTTTTTTGTTGAAGAATGGCAATACCCACCTGCCTATGGCAATTCAGCAGCATATATTCTGGGCTGATAATCTGCCAAGCCAAATGCTTTAAACAGGTCTCTGAGCATGTGACCATTTCACCAAGGTGATAAAGTCCTTCCTCTTTCAGGATAGGGTCATTTTAAAATCTTTTTTGGAACAGGAATTTTAAAAATATATAGTACTAGAATCTTGCCCACAGATTTCTCAAATCTTGTCCACAATCTAGATTTTATTTATTATGATGTGCATCAGTTTTCTTTTATAGCTACATAAAAACAATGCTGACTGAACTAGTACAAAATGCTTACCACATCTTCTTCAGTCCACGCGCAAATATCAAAGGAAGGCAGCAACTGTGTGAGAAACATGAATTGAAAAGAGTAATATTGCTCTTCTTGTCTGATCATTTGCTCAGGTCTCCCCCCAGTTTTACTTTGGTGGTTGATTTTATTTGGCACCTCCTCTCCAGCTAAGCCATAAGCCCCCTGGTTGTGAGGACTTTCCCCATTATTCCATGGATTACTGCATAAAGTGCCATCAAAGTAGCATTCCTCATGTTCACATATTAGTCAAAGTGATCACAGGCTGGCTTCAGTGATATTACAGCAGTGATGGAATAGTCCCAGCACCTCCTGGGGGCAAAACTAGTCAGGAGATCACCAAGCAACAAAAGCAGTCTTGGAATTTTGTCACCAGCCGCATCCCCTCAAGTGGGGCTCACTAGTCACCGCTCTCTCCTTGTGTTGTACCATTGCTTTTACTATCGCTTGACTCCAGTAGTGAAAGCTATGTCTTGGTCTTTCCCAATATCAGCTGGGAGGGAGGTTTTCTGTAGAGTGAAGGAAGCGGTCACTGCATAACAAGGACAGCACAACTGACTTGGGACTGGGTCACTGCAGCTAGACTTCCTTACTGATTAAGGTACAAGTTTGTTTGTCCCCTTTTACCCTTCGGTGCCCGCCTACACCTGCATGATCATTCCTTTTAGGAGCTGTGGAACAAAACCTGAAGGGGACACTTCACAGCCAGCTGAATGCCACATACCACGTACCATGTATGGTACGCTTTGTTATATGGTGGATCAGGATTCTCCTCTTGAAGTATGAGGGCATCAGACCAGAATCTACTTGATACATGAGGGGATGGATCTGTCAGTGAAATCCAGGAATGGTTTGAAGATGACACAGTGAAAGATCTCACTGAGATCGTAACCTCCATCTAACCAGCTAAAGAATGGGTTATTCTAAGCTATATTATCTTCTCATTGGTATCCTGTTAATTAGATGGATCTGAATTGACAGTGCCACCCAAACTCTTGCCACCATGCTCTGGCTGAAAATTTACTGAATTACTTCGCTACCAAACTGTAATTCAGATTTCACTGGTCAACCATCAGTGTTTCTGGTCTCCTTACATTGTGGGCCGTGCAAGCCTACAAGCACCCTAGTGCCCAATCTCTTGGCAGTTGCAGTTCCTCCTCTCCAGAATTCCTCCCTCACACCTGAAAGACCTTGTGCCTATGCATGGAAGCCACCCCATGTTTTCAAATCATTATCTATTAGTCTCCTCCTTTCCCTGACCCTGCAGACTGTGGGACAACAGGTGCCTCCCACAATGACTTCCACCCAAACTTGTGAGAAGTCTTTCTGCTCTTCCTGTATGGATTCCCACTGATGGATTCATGACTGTCTTACACTTGTTTCCTGTGTCCTGAACTACAGCTTCTTCTGAACACTGCAAGATGCACAGAGGAAAGCCACCCCCCACCCCCACCCCAGTGGCTTGGCCAATCTGCTTCCAAGGAAAATTCCTTCCTCACCACAACCATTTTATCAGACAATCCCTGTCCATCCATGTGAAGATCACTTGACCCTCTCCCCCCACCTGCCCCGCTGCCCACCCCTTCCTGCCATAACTTTTCCAGGACAGAAATGGCCTCCTCAGATGGACAAAGCCAACAATGCCTGAGCTAAGTGGTCACTGGGATGGGAAGCTGGCTTTGACTGCCACACGGAAAGGCAAGTTTCCCTCGTCCCCCTAACTTCCCCATGCATGGGCCAAGCTTCATAACCTACTGATTACAAGTCAGTAAAATCCAGAAAAGGCTCCCTTCGTGACAATTAAATTGGGGCGGAGAGGGTTGTAGGATGGAAGGGGTCCACCTATCGCTGGCAACTAGGTTGGGCAGGATCTGGCAAATCATGATGACCCTTGTGAAGGCAGAGACCCACAATATTTGCAATAAATAATTAACATAATTGCCCTTAAATTCCAAATGGGCTGGTGTTTTCCTTTCCATTGGGAACCTTGAGTACAACAGTTTGCCGTAGTTCATTGTGTATTCTACCATTGCACGAGTTCAATATTCCATTCTTGCTTACACACAGTGACTTTTCAGATGATTCCCATTTTTAGGAGAGGAAAATTAGTGATGTGAAATGTTAAATATATTTACAAACAAACAAACAAAGAGAAAAAAGGGGGAAATGCCACACCCTGCATAATATGAAAAAGATCAAAGCAGAAGGCAATGAGGAATCCCTTTAATAGCAGCGGTTTACACAAGAACACAGAAGCATAAAAATGTACTGTCAAAATGTTTATTGCAAAATAGAAGATTGGAACAAAGAGAAGCAAAGGAAAAAACTTCACATCAAAATCAAGTTTATGACACCAACTGAGAAAATTGAATACATTACATTTTTTTGAAAAACTGGAAAACCAAATCCATACTGTGAATAAAGCAAGACATCACATGTTAAGTGCGGTGAAGAAAACAACTGACTACTGAAAGGTCTTACCACAAGAGGGTGTAACATTGCATGTTCCATACAAATTAGCTAGTCAGTTTGCCACAATAGTTTTGGCACAGGTTTTGCTCAGCATAGTATTTCAGTAGGAAGGGATGAAGTTTTCTAACACTGTGAAAATATTTTCTATTCAAATTTCATTTGCTCACACTTGGAGTATAAATAGAATCATTTCCTAGTATTCAGTACAAAACTTTTTAAAGAGTGCAAAAGCAAGAAAATGCAGTGGACTATATCTGACTTTAAAAGTCAGCAGAATATTTTGCACACAACGTAAAATGTTTAATGTAGGTTGCTGGTACTACAGTCCTGAAACTAAACCTTCACACACCAGAAACCTCTATACAGACTTAATAGTGTGCACTAAGTTGGAGTCAGGGGGAAAATGCGTTCCTCTCCAGATTTCTATTGGTAGATTTTAAGGACTGTAAAAATTACTGTATGTCCTGTGAGCCTATTTTGCTACATGAAAGTTGGAAGAACAGAATGGATTCTCTATTGGCCTATAATTAAACCTCTGTCAAGTTGGAGGTCTTATTAAAAACCTGTAAAAGCTGCCTTATTACAAAAACAGGAAATAGCTTACTAAAGATGTACAGTAACTTCGCTAGTTACTTATTAGCTTTATTATATGTGCTGTGGATTTACTGCTGCTGATAGCAATATAATGTATCAATTATTTAATTAGATCAATGTATCAATATTTAATTAGAATAACTGCTTTAAGATCTACAATGAAATGAAATCACTATCTAACAAAATACTGCAAATGATAAATGAACAAGTCAAGAACATGACCATGTGCCGAAGAGCTGCTTCAGATCTCAGGTCTCAAAAATCCCCGGCATCTAGAGAAGACTAAGTCCAAGTACTAGTTAACAAATACGGCCAGCTAATCAAGCATATCCAAAACACTCCACAAACTACAGAAGCCCTGAAACAAGTCCTCAGATCTAAGCATTAGATCTCAGAGCAATTGCTATTCTAAAGCATTAGTGCTATTACAGTCATAAAAGTGACTACATTAAAATAGTCTTACTCAGCATATCTATTCCCTGCATCTTTTCCAAGTCTGAAAGAATGAGAACTGGGTTAGGAGTCAGGAAATCCTGAGTTCTAATCCCAGCTCACTATGTGGCTTTGGGTAAATAAAAGGGCTAAACTCTGAGTTCCTCAGGTCAGGAAATATGCCCTACTGAAGCCAGTGTTAGTTTAAGTATAATGACTGAGTAAAAATGAGAAGTTCAAACTTGGCCTTTAACTTCTCTATATCAGCTTCCCCAGCTGTGAAATAGGATAACAACACTTTACCTTATCTGCCTCATAAGGCCCTGGGAGGATTCCTTAGTTAACTTTTGGTTAATGCTTTGATCATGTGACATGCTATGTAACTGTTAACTATTATTAGCAACTATTGTAGACACTTTGGTGATTGGACATCTAGATAGATTAAAAAACAAGTTTAATCCTGCTAGCACTGCAGAGCAAATCAACGGTGGAAGATCAAAATGGTTTTGTTCTGCCTCCATATCAACAGAACTGTCAACCAAAATCTTTCAAAATTAAAATATAGTGAGGATGTTCGAGGCAGAAACATAGCTGGATAGTCAAGCACAATTTATTTTTGACTTGTAAACTGAACACGTTTGGTATGACAGTCATTATAGGAGAATAAAAAAATCGACCTCCACAATGTCATTTTTTAAGCCAAGCTACTATTCTGAATATAATCATACTTTAAAGGAACCACAACAGAAAAGTTTGGGGAAAGCCTTAAGCTTAGTAGATCTTTCTTTTACAACAATTCTAGGGCCTTTCTACTTAGAACATGAAAGTAAATGTTTGGAGAGTTATTGCTTTATCTCTCAATATACCTTTATTAGAGTTGGCTAAAAAATAGACACGTCATGGAAATGTTGTCCTTGTTTTTCATTGAAAAACTAAATTTTAATTCTTTTTACCAGCTCTGCTCTCTATGTAAAAAAAGCCAAATTATTCCATTTATTATGCTCAAATAACTCCTATTCACTTTAATGAGAGATGCATGAGAATATCTGTCCTCAACAAAAAAGTGATGTGATATAGTAGTGTTGGAATATTTATTAGGTGAAGATTTAAATCAAGATGTGGATTTGCACATCTAATTAAAACCAACACGTATCTGTACAAAGTGCATTGAGATTATTAGATTCTTTAAAAGTGCAAAGTATCAGTACTAAGAAGAGATATTTTTGTTTTTGCATTTCTAAACATACTGGGTTCAATTTTGACTTCAGTTACAGCTGTGCAACTCTACACTAGAAATATGGTACAGTAGTTTAACATAGACACATATTAGATTATACAAATCCTTCAATTTTTCCTGCGTGTAGTATAGCGGTTATAAAAATAATGTCGCGGCGGTAGCTGTTAGCAGGTGCAGACTTAAAAAACAATACAAATCTGCATTTGGAAATAGCTTGTTTGCTGCCATTTCCATTTAATTTGTTGCCCCTTTTCTATTCTCTGTCCCTCCCCACACCCTCAGTCACTTTGTTCAGTGCTCCTAAAATGCTACTACCACTGATCTTGTAGGAGCAAATTTCACTTGGACTAGATACAGTAAATTCTCCCAATAAGAACGTATTGCACCGTTCAGTGTTGAAATTACAAATTCTTACTAGCATGAAAAAATTGCCCCAGATATCACAAAGCTAACTTCAATCCAAGGGACTTGAACCTGCTAGCAAGAGGGTGGAACCTGGCTCAAATGCTATACATTTCATATAGTTAAGGGCCTAATCCTGCGAGGTGCTGAGCATCTTTAGCTACTGTTGAACTCAAGCATAGTTGAAAGCACTGAGTGCTTTACAGGTGGCCAGAACAGCACTGGACCTTAGATAAGGAAGCTAGCTACCTTGCACGTCTCAAAGATTGCACTCGTTACCCTAGAAAAGCTCATTTTAAAACTTCAAGAACTTTTTCTCTTATTTCTAAATAATAGAATATAATGTCCCAAACTCTTGGAGATCCAACTTCAGATTTGCTATCATGTAATGATTCTACTTTCTAAGCTATTTAAACAGCACTAATCGCCATTTTTCATGAGAGAACCACCATCAACACATGGCACTTAGGAGTTTAATTATCCCCTCAAATCCAACTGAACAAGAAAGTAACACTTTTCTTTAAAAGTTTTTGCCCTTCTTTATTTGACAAACATTTTACAATGGGCCTTTCTTCTGCACCTGTAGGTGCGAATGTATCTGTTTCCTTCTCTCTTTCTGTACCATCACCAAAGAGTTCATCAGGAAAATACATTCACTGTTCCGGACAGAGGGTTTGTGGGGTAATTACTGCAACAGATA
This sequence comes from Chelonia mydas, assembly GCF_015237465.2. Taxonomy (NCBI): domain Eukaryota; kingdom Metazoa; phylum Chordata; order Testudines; family Cheloniidae; genus Chelonia; species Chelonia mydas. The sequence continues at coordinate 40,886,929 of NC_051251.2, read as the reverse complement.
CTTATGTACTCAATTTTAGGATGAATCATAACAGTGGCAATATTTTAAAAATGATTTCACAGCAGAAAAATGGATATTTAAACTCTAGAGAATATTCTTCATGTCATCACTGAGACTTTAGCTTAAGCCACAGTAGGAGGGCTCAAACACTTTTAAAATGTCTCTCTCCCCCCTATTCTGGGAAGGACAGTGATAAATGGTTTAATAGTTACAGCAAGATAAAAAATTGCTATAAATAACCAAAGACCAATTTTGCTCTCAGCTAAACCGGAATAAATCCAGAGTAAATCCATCAAAGTTAATGATATTTCCTGGATTTACATCAATGTAACCGAAAACCAGTGAGCTTGTAGACTACCACAACGCAATTAGGTGGTGAGGTTTTATTATAAGTGACTGTACTAAAGAGTGAATTTCACAAACTAAAGAGAAAGAGAAAAGAACATTTATACAAATTATCTATTACCAGTGATTGTCTGTATTCAGTTGCTGTTTCTTAAACTGTGTGTTTGTAAGGGCTTTATTTTTCTCAGCCCTGCTTGTCCTTCTTAGTAATGTATTTATGATATCACAGGATATTGCCTTGAAAATGATTGAGAAATCACAAATTTAGCAAAACAACTTCACTGTAGCAGTCAGAAAGAATGGATTGTATAGGAAAAGCCCACATGGAAACACAAATATATTCATATGATCAACAATAAAAAGGGTAAAGAAAACTACAAAAACAAAAACAAAGAGAAAAAAGTAATGGAAGTAAAATAGGTGTTTAAGTTCCTCCATTGTTTTCAGATCTTAAACATTCAGCCACAGAAGTTTCTGTAATCAGATACCAAATATTACAGCATAAATGTGAGCTGCAGCTATATTTATTGGGTTTTAAAAACCTCGATTTGTTTTGAAATTTTAGTTCCAAATTTCAGCAAAGCAAAAATAGGTCAACACAGTCTAAAAACCAACAAGATATATTTTTAACATACAAATATGTCTAGCCCAGAAAAATGTAGTGTTTTTGCTTTTGTTTCTTTTACAGGGTTTAAAACAGACCAAAATGACAGGATGATTTTTCTGAAACTTTATTGCTTTGATTTGCTAGAAACCAATTTTAGCCTTAATTAGATTTCTAACTTCATTCACTAGAATCATCTGTATCATCATCATCATCATCTTCATCATCATCATCATCTGACCAGTCAAATTCTCTGAAACCCACAGCCATGTTGATTTTCTTCCCCTTTCTCATAGAGGTGGTTTTAGAAGAATTCTTTTTGGCTTGCATGTTTATCTGCATTCCAGAATACAGGACAGATCCTGCTTGGTTCATAGAGAAGATATCCCCAAAGCCCTTCATCATCAAGGCCTGCAGACTTTGGTTCATGCCAGCTACCTCCCCGTTACTTGTTGCTGTGATCTGACATGACATCTCTGCACTGTTTGATTCCTCTGTTTTAGTTTCAAAGTAAGACTCCTGAGACATTCTTGCAGCAATAGGTAAGAAAAGCTATTTAAAGGAGGAAAGGACAGAGTAAAAAGGAAAGTTAGAACCAATTCAATTCAAGGCAAAAAAGACACTACCAGATTAGTTAGCAATAAACAGAAAGCAAAATGATTAGTGAATCAAAACACGGAGCTCAAGTAAGAATTCATTAAAACAGACTTGGCTTAAATTTTTTAAAAATGAGAGAGCAAAACCACCACCAAACAGCGTGCAGAGGACCACAGGTAGCCCAGCTTTCATGTTGAAAGGAAGTGCCAACTTTTGACTCTCTCTTTTTGTACCATACAAAATGGTTTACAACATTTCTCTAACCCATGTGGACTTTACCACAGGAATCTAGGTAGAAGCAGAGTCACGGCTCGATTGAGTTGCTAAATTTTAGCTTTCAGAATTGAACAATAAATCAGCTTAGGGTTAAAGAACCCAGAAAAGCCCCTGGTGCAGAGAGAAATGTTTTATCTAGAGGTCAGAAGATACCACAGCAGTAACGAGTATGTACAGATCTGGATAGATTGAATTAACTTTTTGTTCACCATTTTTGAGGCCACAATCAAAAGAAGGGTTATGGACCATTCCTGCCACTGTTAAAGTCAGAGACAAAATTTTTACCAACTTCAATGGAAGTAGGAGCAGGTCTCCAGTCTGGACTATTAATAAATTGCTTCTGTAAACCTTAGCAATTTATGTTGTGTTATTCATTGATATCAACATATATTTGGTGTGTTTCTGTATACCCTGCAATACAAGGCATTGCTGATTTAATCTCCACCTACGCATCAGGGCATTTTCCTGACCTAGTTTGTTACTATTTTTTTCCAAATTGAATGAAAAATGTCCTCTGGAGCTAAATCACGATTAATGCCTCTTCAAGGAGGCCAAGCTAGTAACCTCTATGACATACCTGCTCTCCACAGTGAGCAAGAGCTCTGGTGTTTGATTCAAAATTAACCTACTAAAGGGGCAGCATGTTATGCTATTTCTGTACTGCTGAAATGGCCTTTATTTCCAGAGCTGTTTTCCAAACTATGTCTGTATTGCTTTCCAGACATCTTGTTTAACCTAATCACAACTGCTCAGTCCATTTTCTGCTCACAATTTGTTACTGGGAAAATTATTACAATGGGGTGTAACACATGGGGACCCATTATATCGTTCTCCTTAAATCACAGAGCTCTATCTATGAATAATATGATACCTCCTACTTAAGCTTTAATTTTATAAGCTGCAAGCTGTCTAGGAAAAAAAAACCACACAAGTCACCTTCTACCATAAAATCTTACTCAGTACAAAAAAAGCAAGGCTTCTATTTATGGGGGTGTGAGGAGTAGTACTTAGAAACCTTGAGCATAGTTTCAGGGTGCCCAGTTTATACTACTTCCATGGCAGAGAGTGATTTCAGCCCCTTTATGGGGATTTCAGGCATATCAGAATCCTCCTTATGCATGGGAGGAGTCCCCCATAAAAATCTAAAAAACTACTATATTGTCCTCCTCCAAGTGTTTCTCTAAATCTCACCTCTGTCATGATGGCTACACAACATTTGACAATGGCTAGGCAGCTGATGTGCTGTGACTGCTGCTCATTACGCTAACTATAATCACCTCACTGTTCTTTGTGTTCCCCCATGTATTTGTTGTATTCACCTGTTGCCTCTTATCATATACAAAGACTAAAGCCCAGATTTTTAAAGGTGTTCAGGTGTTGCTGAAATCAGCATTGCAACACCAAAGTGATGTAAAATCTGAAGTCTCACTTTCACAAAGGATTTGGGCACTTGCGATTTTAAGGCCCATTGGGGTATGTCTACAGTGCAATTAGGCTGACCCATGCCAGCTGACTCGGGCTGCGGGGCTGTTTAACTGCAGTGTAGACTTCCGGGCTTGGGCTGGAGCCCAGGCTCTAAGACCCTTTGAGGTGGGAGGGTCCCTTAGTTCAGGCTGCATCCCGACCCCAGAAGTCTACACTGCAATTAAACAGCCCCTTAGCCCAGGCCCCATGAGCCCAAGTCAGCTGGCACAGGCCAGCCGTGGGTTTTTAATTGCAGTGTAAAAGTACCCATTGGAAGTCAATGGGATTTAGGCTCCTAAGTGCCTAAATACCTTTTGAAATGAGACAGGCGTTGCAATGTTTAGTGTAGAAATGCCTAAACACCTTTTAAAATCTGCGTCTAAGAGCTCTCTGGGGGAGTGTGACAGAGTGCAGGGAGTGAACTCTGATCACTCAGATGCTAATTAATTCCCAGAGAAAGCTGACTGAGGTCATTATCAGACTGGTGGGCTGGGTGGGATAATGTTTCAATTAGCCCATCAGCCCATGACTGATAAAGATGCATGGGAAGAAAGAGCTGGGGACAGGGGAACAGGGCTAGCTGAGCCCAGTCACACTAAGTCCTCAGAGAAGAGAGACCTCAGTTCCCCTCAGGTTTGGGGAAGAGGGCCAAAGAACCATAGATATTGTAACCCTCCTGTTGCACAGGGACTGTTGTTGTAATGGCAGAAGGAACTTAAAATAAAAGGGTGCTATGAATGCACAGCCACTGGAGTCCACACAATTTCTGTGGTGAACGGAAGGACGCTCTGTTACAGGGAGGGACTGTCTTTATGTTATGAGTGTGCAGTGCTTACCACAAAAGAGCCCTGCTCCTCAGCTGGGTTTCCAGTTGCAACCACAACAGAAATCCATATTATTTTTTTAAATGGCCAGATCTAAGCACATTGCAGTTTAAGTTAATACTGAATTTGGTGCACACCTTCACCAATCCCTCCCAATTTCCTTCCTCTAGCACACCCAGTCCAGGGGAACCTACCCATTCCCTTCTCTCTGGCCTTTCCTCCTTCAGATGGGTGTTCTGATGTGGAAACAGTGTGTGCAACAGGTTATGTTTTATTCTCCAGATTAGCCCCAGATTCCTTTGTGCAACAGTGCTTTACAAGAGATGTTGTGGCCACAGAATATCAGATGCAAAAAGTGCCCACTGCACAAGACAGAGCAGAGATCAGGTTCATGCAGGTGTGGGGAGAAACTCTGCAGTTAAAAGAAGAGCTGCTCAGGACTGGCCCCTTAAATGTGGCAACCATCTATTCAGCCTATGGCTAACGCAGCTCGATTCCCAGAACAGTTTCCCTGTGTCTGTTCCTGTGCATTAACACATGCTTCCCATTAACTTCAAACACATCTACTTACTTCACTTACAGTAGATTACAGCCACACAGATAAGAATCCCAAACTTCAGTTTTTTGGGTTTTCTCTCTTCAAGCAAACTCCATGTAGCAGGTGGGCTTTATTTCAAAAAAATCTTTTGGGTGCTACCACACTAAAAGACTGAGGAATAGAGGGACTTGTGGCCTTCTGGATGGATCACACTCTTCAAAACCTATGGAGCCCAGGGATCTTTGAGGAAAGAATCTCCAACCACTGCAGATCCTTGGGCTCCTGTGCTGCTCTCTGGGGTGCCTCACTAGCAGTACAGTTCCCTTGTGCTCTCCAGGTGACCCCTACATTTTTGCATCCAAGGGGAGCAAACTGCATGGACTGTCAGTTAAAGTTGCTCATGAGTAAAGCTACAATTTAGTCATGGGTATTTTTAGTAAAAGTCATGGACAGGTCACCGGCAATAAACAAAAATCCATGGCCCATGACCTGTCCATGACTTTTACTAAAAATACCCATGACTATTTTTGCTCCTGGGCCCCGCTGCTCTGGGGGCCCTCTGCTCCAGCAGTGGAGACTGACTTCCCCTGGTGGCCCACTGGTCCAAGACCCCCCGGGCACCGCTCTCCTGATGGCCTCCAGGGCCACCCCACAGAGCTGCTGCTCTGGCCACCCTCAGGACCGCTGCTGCTTGGGTTGTTCCTCGGGCCGCCCTGGGGCCACTGCTCCAGCTGCCCCTGGGACCGCTGCTGCTCCGGCAGTTCCTGGTGCCAGCTGCACCAGCCACTGCTGAGGCTCTCCCACGCTGTAGGCATCAGTTGAGCACTGAAAATTCATAGCTGGAAACCAGACCTGCTCACCTATAAGTTAATATTTTTTAAAATAGGTGATAAACTTGTAAAGATGTGTTTAGACTCCATAAAATGCTCATAAGTTGCTGCGTGCATTAATCTTACAAATGTCTGTATCCCATGCTGTAAGGTAATATGAAAGTTTTGTTTTATAATTGTAAAACTGTCTGCTCTGAATTTGTGAATCTGGGCAAGAAGAGTAGTTTTCCTGCCCACCAAGAAGGACTATCAAGACTAACTGGGCCACTGTAGGATATGTGCAGGAGCCCGCATCCCATCGATTTTAACTCTGGGGCAAGGTCATATAAAGATCCTCGCAAGAACAAACATTTATCTCTTTGCAATTTGGCCTCTCACAAGGGCTGGAGCTAAGAAACAAAAGCAGCAATCTCCTGGGTCAACCTAGATTAGCCCTAAAAGACATTCGGCACTGACAGCTTACTTCATCTCTGTCACCTTTTGGAACCATAGATTGTAACTCATTTATGCTTATATGTCTTTATGCTTATATGTTGTCTGCTTTAACCTGTAAATAATGCTCTCATTTCTTTTTCCTAGTTAATAAGTATTTAGTTTGTTTACTATAGGATTGGCTACCAGCATTGTCTTCGGTGCGAGACTGAAGGTATAAGCTGATCTGAGATAAGTGACTGGTCTCTTGGGACTGGGATCTTGTGATTTTTGGTGCAAGTGACCATTTATCACTAAGTCCAACATGCCTGAGTAGCAAGATAGACTGGAGTGCCCAAAGGGCCTTTCTGTGACTCTATGGTAAGACTAGGACAGTGATCCAAGAGTTCACATTTGTTACTTGGTTGATGAAATCTGATCACAGAACATCCCACCAGATTGGGGTGTCTGCCCTGCTTTTTGACAGTTTGCCCTGAAGTTGGCACTCACAGTTGTGAATCACTCCAGACAGCGTGCCATGCTGCTCTTCTCCGGCAGTTCCACCTGTTCATATTACTGAAGAGAGGAGTCAGCTACTCTGACTCTGTCTCTTCCTGCCACCCACAGGCATGGAGTCTTGACCACATCATGATGCAGCTCCCATGAGCGCCGAGAAGTGGGGGGATCATGTTGCATAGATCTAGCTACCCCCCATGCTCTACGTAATTCTAGTTTTATTTGCCCTCCTCCATGCTTCACAGTTGAAGGGAGCACAGAGACTCTTGTCTGCAAGGATCACCACTTACAAAGAGAACACCCAGCAGTGCTGTCTTCCATATGGCTAGGAATAAAAGATTTCTTTTTATTTGTAAATTAGCACTGAATAGAAGCTACTTTGCTATGAAGAAAGCAACTCTGATAGCACAGGGCAAGTTTTTGTGTCTACACAAAAATTTGAAAATTGAGATGTTCAGCAGCACAGTAGTTCATTAAAGGTCTCAGAAAAATAAACCTCTGTATTTCACACTGTTCTCAATCATTTCAATGCAGTAAGAGAGGTGGGTTAATGTTATGCAGAACGAAAGTCCATGTTAAGCACAACAGGTCTTAGCACAATGAATTCTTCCTTCAGCAATGCCAGCTACAAGTGAAAAGTGGACATGATAAGCAAGTACAGCATAAAACAGCCTTAGGGCCTTGCTCACAAAAAGATTGGCTCATTACGGCTGCATCTCGTGCTGTGCACTGTATAGGAGATGGCCCACAGCTCAGTTACTGGAAGTTTGCTGGTGTTAAAGCAAGCACACAGACACCGTCTTAGAACATACAGTGTCTGGATATAGGAAAACATTCATTCTTCATCATTACATGTTTACAGCCGGAACATGTGTACAACTTCATTCATATAAATGCCAATACGCTGCGCCTCAAAACTAAGTTGCAAGTAAACTGGATTGGCTAGAATCAATATTCCCATGTATGCAGGGCTTAATTATGTATTAGAATGCTGAACCTATAGAACCATAACTGATTGCATAAGGGAATGGCAAACTATTGCAAACTCAAGTTGGTATTTGTTTTGGCTAATACTGAAAATACAAGGAGAAATAGTGTTGTAATTCTATTAAGCAAGTATCACAATTATGATGCTAAATTAACTCTGTTCCAGTACAAACACTCAGGGCCTGACCATGCACTCCACTTTCTGGCAAAATTTCCACTGAAGTCAATGAGAGTTAAACCTCAGCAAGGAGCTCAACCTAATACAGAAAATATTATTTATTTTAATGTATTCATGGAAATGGGCACATTTCTTTCAGTTAATAAAATAATGTGCATTTTCTAGTACTAGATGTTGATCAGTCCTACACATTAATTACTGAAGGCTCAAATCCTCACTCAAGATTTGTGGACTTCTATAAAATGTAAAGACATCAATTTTAGATGTGTTCCTCGCAGAGCGAGTTATCAAACACTCAGATACATTTCTGAAGTCTTTTTCTGCAGAGACTATAAGTTATTATTTTTAGGGCCCCATCCTGTTTCCATTAAAGTCAACAGAAAAGTTCTTGTTGTCTAATGAGAACAGGAGTGTGCTTTTATTGAATATGCAGCTTTAATATATAAACCAAAAAATTTATGAAGTGTCACAATAATAAATATGAAATAGAGTGCCCATTTTTGTTGTTGTATCACACTGTTTTCAAGATTAGTACCAATATGGACATATAAAGAGCATGCTGCTCTCTCATTTAAGACCATCAGTTTTTAAGCTTAGAAATGCAATTTAATCAACAGGAAACTGTTTATTTACTGATGGCACGATATGGCCCACAGTTAGTATCTTATGTATAATGCATTAAGTGAATTTTAAAGAGTATTATTTGTATTGGTTAATAAAACAGGCCATAACAGCCCCACAGGACCAAATGGAGAAGATAACAGAAATCTTTCATTGGAATTTCCCTAGATTTGCTCATACAATGCTCCAAATGCTTTTTGCAGTCAGAGGAAAGATTGAATTATTTTACTTACAGGAGTATTGGACTGTTCTGTTAACTTCTGCTCCCATACTTTCAAACGTCTCTCCCGTTCCTTTAGCTCCTGCTCTTTAAAGCTCAGATCACGCTCCAGTTTCTTCAGCCTCTCTAAGGTTGCCTCAATTTCACATCTGCAGAGAGACAATTTGTTAAGTCTTGTCTTTTTCTGACAGATATAAATTGTTCATAATTCCCACACGAACATTAATTAAATGTGAAAAGCTGAAAAGTACAATACTAACTCAAGCAGTACATTTAATTACCACCAAACACAAAGCCTTTCAGAGCATTAAAAACAACTGGTAGTGTTTATACTAGAGTATAAACCAGAATACCTTACTGCTTAAAAGAAAAAGAAAGAAAAAAAAAAAAGGAAAATCCCATCTTTTCTTTTAATATAATGAAATAGGTGCTATCAGTGAAGGAAAGTCGGTTCGGAAGTGATAATCACTAGCATTGCTATATGTATAGGCTAACAGCCTCATTTGCTTGGAGTTTATAACTTGGCCATAAATATTATTTGGGCTGAAGCTTGTTATACACAGTCTCAATAGAGGACTTTCCCCACCCCAGTTTCTCAAGGTTAAAACATAACAGATATGTAACCCCACACCAATGCTTTTTGGTCACACTACTTAATAGAAAGTTGTGGGACACAGTTTGGATTCACAAGGATTTGGTTTGGACCCCTCTACATCAAACTAGCTTTGATTTTAAAGGGCTGTTGGGTTTTTTGAGGCCCAAATCATAATATACCTGGACTCTGAAATTAAAAGGAAGGACTTATAAGGGTGTGAATGAGTTTGAGAGATGGGATGTTAAGAAGGAGTAGGAAAGGGGTTTTCAATACCGTTCTTGTAAAGTTTCATCTGTGAGGGGTGAATTAGCTGCAAGATTGTTCCCTTTAGCATATTTTCTAATGGCTTGTCCAATCTAGCATCAAAATGTCTCTGGATGGAACATCCATCAGTCCCCTTCGAAGATCATTCAACAATCTCTCTTCTATAATATATACACTAATCTGTTTTTAATAGAGATGGGCCAAACAAATAATTCATTGATGTTAGTCCAGGTTTTTCCTTATGAATAATCAAGAACAGACTTTGATTTGTACTTATTTACTCATTATTTGAAGTTATTTGACTAATGCCTTATCTGAACAAAGTGTAGCCTGTAGATTGCTGCAAACTGTAAACCCTGATTGCTGCCTCAGATGTCCACTATTCATGCTGTCTGACTGGTTAGTCACATGGCATTGTTTCTGCTCTCTAAACTCCCACAGGGAGGTTTCAAGATGGCCACACGAACACTTCAGCTGCAAATGCTCCTGAACAACTATTCACAAGATTGTTTTGTGGAGGTGGAAAAACCTTGCAAACAACATTTGCTCCCACAGATGTTTGCAAAACGCAAATAAAAGGGGCTGCAAACACTGGAGCAAAGTGAATTGTGGGTTTTTTGAAAGTATGTAAATACTTTTTTTTTTTTGTAGTGTTCCTCCAAATCTAGCATAGGGTGATTCAGCTGGAACACCCACCTTAGGCAGCTCAGGCTGAAAGTTTGTGAAAGCTCATGTACTATTCCAAGATGGTACCTACAAACATAAAGGGGAACTCAACCCTCATTTAAAAAAAGAAAAGAAAAGAAGTAGGCTTGAAAACATGAACTAATGCGAACAGATTACTAGGGTTGAAAGCTTGTTGTTAGTTTTTTCCTAAAGACCATAAGTGATTCACAATCCCTTCACCCAAGGCTGGCCTTTGAAGGTCTAGCAAGCAACATAACCGTCAGTCCCTTGATTTCCAGGAAGACCTCACATTTTGTAGGCCTTGCAAAAACTGTTACAGCCAGTTTTGCAGAGGAGAACAGTTAATACATTTTTTGACTAAAACATCTACCCTTTTTAAAGGGCCAAGTCGACTAAGTATTGTCGAATTTAAAAGGCCTGAAAATGACAAGAACAAGAAAACTGATGATGTTAATATTCTAACTTACGTTATGAACCATGTATATTATTATATCTATTGTGTGTACAACAGGACAATTTGAGGACACTTGTTAGCATTGCTTTTGTTGGTTTGTGTCTCAACTTTATTGCTACTTATAGGTAGTTTTATACATTTTAAAATATGTAAATTATAGTTTTCTCTTAAATAAAATTCTGCAACAGGAAAGTCCTGGTCCCAATAGCTTTCCATATGTCAAAAGCATACTGTGTACTGTAATTATCTCTCTTCATTAGACAGAAACGTCTCTTATAATAAAAGGTCAGTCTGCAAAAACAGCTGCATTCTGAAAAATAATTCCACTGTATATAATAAAACAGTGTAATTAAAGAGAAAGCTACCGTACATTGCCCAGTTAATGAGTCTGTTACTTCATAAATACAGCAGCTGGAAACATACATTATAAGACGTGTGTATCTGTAGCTCTGCAGTTTGATCTTGCTTGCTTGATTTTGTTGAACCATTTCATCCTACAGTCTCAGAGAATGTGTCTTATTATAAATGATACACACAAAAATGGTGACTTGTATGTGATTTTTTTTTAGTTTTGCATTTTCATTGATAGATCAAAACAAGCATTAATACGATCACATTTAAATAGCCAGAATAGAGGCTCTCAAAAAAAGGAAAGAATGTGGCTAGTATACATGAAAAAAAATGCATACTAAATACAATCTCTATTTAACAATGAACATTTACATTACTTTTCAACCCTAATAAGAGACCTGCAGAAAGAACTATTAAATATGCTCTTCAAGATAAGTTTTATGTTGCCAGTCCTGAGACTGTTAGTCAGAAACAAGGACCTCCATTTGTAAAAATATCAGATATGGGGGAAGAAGAAGAAGATATGGATTATGTTTAGACAATGATAAAAACAGACATATTAAATCAAATACTTTGGATTTTTACCAACAGAAATCACAGGAAGCTTGCAATCAAAAACATATTAGAGATGGGACAAATTGCCATCTGCCTATCTTTACTCTGTCCGTGCTGTACAAAATTAACTCTCTAGTACTCTGTTTCATGCCAGTCAGAGCCACAGTAAGTCCAAAAGAGGAGTCTATGTACTCTGTGGCATCATATAGCCCTGTTGGGGTGCAATTTACTGCTGATCATCATACAAAACAAAAGAGCGCTCTGCCCTTTTAAGGGGGAAACAAATGAAAATCGACTTTCCTCAGCAGTGAGTGGCTTCAGCCAAATCCCAGATGTAAGTAACAGAGCGTGGCTCACCTCTCCAGAGGTTCTGCAAGGAGAGAGCCACATCCCCCTTCTCAACCTCGGCTCCCATCTTCTGTCTGACTTCTGCAGCCAGTCATCATCCAAGCTAACTCTTGACAGCACTTCCTATTCTTACCTACAGCTGGCCCAACTTGCTACTGGCCAAATTCCTAGGACATGTCTACACCAGGACATGCAGGAATGTTAATTCACCTTAACTAAAAGTGTAAATTTAAAGAGCCTGAGGCTTGGTCTACATGAGAAACTTAGGCTGGTATAACTGCATCTCTCAGGGGTGTGAACCCCTGAGCAACGCAGTTATACTGATCTAACTCCTGGTGTAAATAGCACTGTGTCAATGGGACAGCTTCTCCTGTCAGCATAGCTACCACCTCTCGAGAAGGCAGGCTAACTACGTCAACAGGAGAAGCCCTCCATTGGCAGAGGAAGCATCTTCACTAAGTGCCACGACGGCGCTGCCAGTGCAGCAGTATCACTGCAGCGCTGTAATTGTAGAAAAGCCCCTAGTTATAGTGCCTTAAAGCCCCTTGTGGCTGCTCTCATTCCGAAGTACAGTGGCCTCAAATTTGCTTTAGCTTAATCCCCTTGGGTCACTTTACGTCTGAGTAAGAGAGTCCACACAGGAATTTAATGCATTTTAACTAAGGCTCTTTAAATTTGCACACCTTAGTTAATTCTCATTATCTTCCCTGAATGTCCACATGAAAACATGCCCCTAGACGCAGGGCAGGCAATTGTGGCTCTTATTCTAATCAGCAGTAGAGTAAACCCTTTTCATCCCAACTGCTGGATGGAGTCTCCATACGCCCCACTATTTATACCTCCATACACCCCAATGTCTTTCTAACTGTGTCACATTTCTCTGACTACTTAACTCAGAATTTATCTTTGTTTCCAAGTGAATTGTTCTTGATCATGAATAAGTTTTTTTCCTCTCCTGTTTCCCTTGTCTATAAGTTTATCAACTCTTCTGAAAAATTCTATAATTCATTTTTAACTTGAAACTGTACCTTTGCTGAAATGCCTTTCCATGGCTAGAACAACACTTTTCACATGCAGTGCTTTATGTTTACAAAACATCAACCAGTATTCACAATGCAACAGCTTCTGTGCCCCAAAATGAAATATTTCCTAAAACAGGTAAGCCATCTGGAGAAGATTCCTAATAAAGGAATAAACTTGCCAAAAGAATAAAAGTTTAATCTTACTGAATGTCAATTCAACAGGTATCTACTTTGCTGAATGGACCAGATTTAGTGGATAGTTGTTTGGTTCCTTCAGGAATCTGAGTACTTGCCCATCTCTAATATAAATATTCCTTACCAGATCCATTGGATTAACGTCTTATATGAAGTTTAACACTGAATAATGGAAAAGGCAGCTATATGGATTATAAAAAAAAAAAAGGAGCAATTACCATTATAGTAGTAGGACTGATCTTGCCAAAGTTTAAAGGGATAGTGGCAGAAAATGTGGAGGCTGCTTGTGGTCACGTAATAAAACCGCATGATTAGACTTATTCTTCCAACATTTTTTGCCTTCTGATTGCTACCAAAAATGCAACACAGATAAAATACCAGTCCAGAAATCTGCAAGAATCATGGTGTCCAACAAACAATTCATATCCCAAAAGAATCTGGTGGATCCCTATTTGAGAGACAAGCATATTCAAAAGATATCTCAAGCCCAACTGGGGGGGAGTGGTAGAGGGAAGATAGGGAAACAGATATATTGATTTCTTATAAAAAATAAATGTGACAAATAGAAGCCATCCAACAACTTAAGTGCAGTTTAAACAAACATGGAAAAATTAAACATAAGAACAACAGATTCCTTCATCTGGTAAATAAAACCTAGCTGAACTTTCAACAAAAATAATATTTTTAGATAGTCGAAAATCAATACGTTAGAAATTTGTTGTGTACCAGGCACTTCAAGATCAAATTGCAGATTTTCTAGTATATATGCAGTTTACATTTTATATCAGCAGATGGCGCAAAATGTTAGTCTACTGTACTGAGAGCTGAGATGCAGTTACCAGATTCTCTGCTGAGTCAGTGCAGGAATAATGTCAGCTCTAAAACATGCTATTTATACTCTCATCATGTGACCTGGCTCAAACATCCCATCTTGTGCTCACTTTTTCCACACACACAATAAAATTCCCTAGTTATCAATTCCCCTTTGAAGTTTACCAACAAAGTTTGGGATTGTTTTGTTTAAACCCCATGTCTATAATCTCTTCCTTATTCTTTACTTCCCTGCTCCAGTTTTCTTGAACGTTTTTCTTTGCTTGTTTTCAGAGCTACAGGCACAGAATATTTGAGTATTTGTGCTCCCAGTTTACCTGGACAGTGGCCAAAGCTTCTTAATATAGACTGCAATAAGATCATCTGGTAACAATCCTCTGCCTGTGCAGATCTGCTTTCAAAATTCTTGTCCAAACACTAAGAAATATTGTGACGCGCTAAGCTTACATACTGAGAAAGAAGCTTTTGGAACATTTCTCTTCTGTTATTCTTTGCACACATATAAAATAGATTGAAAATTGGATCAAAAACTGTTTCAAATAATGGAAAGGGCCCTTTACCTGGGTCTCCATTTGTAAGCATACCACTGGAAACAGGTTGTATCATTTGTTCAAACAATTTTTGTGCAAATAATGAGGTTGGCAGAAGTAAGTCCTATCATGTGGATGCACAACTGATAACACCAAGTGGCTGCACATGCAAAGATTCAGACTCAGAAATGTAGGCTTGTTTTGAAAATTTGGCCTTTTATGTCCCTTCCCTGTGTAACATGTAATTTGCACACTTATACACACAGATATGTACAAATGTAGTAATATGTAGCTTGAATCACAAATATCTTCACATTAGAGACTGAATACACACCCCTGGTTTTAAGATTTGGATGGCAAAACCCATATACATTTGTGATACTTAAAAAGTGTAATATTAATAAAATGCACAGCTTAAGCGTATTGACTCATAACTCACGTTCCACAACATTCTGGGTAGTCTTGAAAAAAACCAAGATCAAATATGTTCCAAAAACATCTACAGAACAAGTATTTTGTATTAAGAAAGAGGTTGCCATCTTGCCACTTGAGTCTGATTTCTTCTCCTTTTAGTAACTCTAATGCCAGCCACACACTTTGGCACTTAACCCTCTGGAAAGAGACTTAATTTGCCCACATCATTTCACCTGAACACCATACCATCTTATTATGGAAGCAAAGAAACATACCTCCACTCTGCCTTGTTATGCAGGAATGAGTTACACTGGTCTGGAAGGTTGCTGTCATTGGACATGGATTCCAGAATTGAAATGATCTGCTTGAAAGATGGTCTTTTCTGAAGACAAAATGATAACAATAATCAGGGTTTTGTTTTAATATCGGACAATGTTAAAACATTAATGGGATTTCTCCTACTGCAACTGCAAGCACAAGCCTGCAAACAGCACACAGACTGGGATGCTGCCTACATAATTATCAGGTGTTCAGCTCATGGAAAAATTATTCTAAACCCATATATTTAAACTGTATACTTTCCACTGGAAAAGTCAGCACAGAAACTGGTACAATCTACAATTATGGCAGGGGAGGGATAGCTCAGTGGTTTGAGCACTGACCTGCTAAACCCAGGTTGTGAGTTCAATCCTTGAGGGGGCCATTTAGCGATCTGGGGAAAAAATTGGGGATTGGTCCTGCTTTGAGCAGGGGGTTGGACTAGATGACCTCCTGAGGTCCCTTCCAACCCTGATATTCTAGGATTCTGTGGGGCCCCAACCTGCTACTACCACAATGTAAAATAATTAACAACAACAATATAATAAGGGATTTATAATGCTTAGAAAGAAGGGTTTCTAGTGCAAAGAAGGAAAATTCTACCTAACAGTCCTAATCTGGGAGAAGCACGCCTCCCAGGGATTGGTAATGCCTTTCATAACACAGCTTTGCAACTGTAGGTCACAGGTAGGAGCCCAACGCTATTAATAGCTTGTACCAAATAGCTTGTACTGAATAGCTACAAGCCATTTGGTAGTCCGAGTGTGAGATCTCAGTTCAATTCCTACTAGACAAAGGTCCACATCACAAAAATTGCCCCTCCATAATGGGCACCCTTGTTGGTAGTCTCAGCAGAAGTCAGGGACTGAACAGACATCAGGACAATTGTGGTGATTCCTCCATGACAAAGCTGGGCATGTTGCCAAAGCAGTCGGGGGGGAAGTTCACAGTACCCATGCGTGCGCTATTCATGTCCTGTGCAAAACTAAAGGCGGTCATTCTTAAACCTCTTTATGAAAATTAAATTCACTCATCATTCAGAGCAGTCATAACTTCTCTGCATTTTCTACTTTCTGCAGTCACAAAGGAAGCTATAGAGTAAGATAATTGTTGAAAACTGAAAAAGCCACAGTTAAATATATTTTTTGAAAGAGCAGTGACTCCGTTAGTCTGTTTGACAGACCCCAGGCAAGGTTGAGACAAAAGGTTGAGACAAAATGTAGATACATAATAAAGGGATGATGCACATTCTCTCTGCATCTCATCGGTAATTACACCATTTCTGCTAAAATTACAGATGCAGCAATTAAAACGTGCGTTTTAATTTGGGTGCACAAAAACAATTAGGAACAATGCTGAGGTGTCTCTCCCAGGAAGATCTAAGTGATTTCTACATTATAAAAGAGAGACAATTTCTTTATTTCAAATGTCAAACAGCATAAAAAAGTGTCAAATGTATAACAAAAAAAGAGACAACCTCTCTTATACAGTAGTGCTGCACTATTCAACGCTAACTGGAGGCTTTTTTTGTCTGTCATTTTTTGGTCCATCTACACAATTTGCAGGCAAATGGTGCAGCAAGCAGATTTTCTCAGCGTTTGCCCAGCCATTGCTGTACCTGTGCATTTTGGCTCCTATCCCATAGAGTTCCCTGTACTGTAACCTGGAACATAACACGGTAGCAAGTGCAAACTTGGCAGTACTTTATTTGTACCTGTTGCTATAATTCTATAAATTGTTTCTAGTAAAGAATCCCAGTAGTTTGTTATAATGGTTCTCTCCCGATAGTGAATCCCCACATGCATTATAGCGGACGGGGACTACACCATCACACAATTCCACATGGATGATGTTATGGATAAAGCTTAGCAGGAGGCTCTCTTGTACCCATTTGGCGGATAGGTGCTGTGCTTAGAGTCCCAGAATACAATCATTGCTAGTTTTGGGTGGTGCTGCTCCAGGAGGCCAGGAGCTGATTTTTCAACTTGTTTTATTCTTTTCATATATTTAGCTGTTGCTGACCCAAATCCAGTGAAATACACAAGGTCAGGGCTGCAGTCACTTGCCCTGTTTTGGGTTTGTGAGTAGCAATGTATGCTAAATGCATTCCTGTAATTTCAATGGCTTTTCATTGATGTTCCACCTCTGTTTGCCTGGAGTGTGGGATATGCAATGGGACAGCTTCCAGAACATGTTGGAAACCCCAGACACCATTAATGTATTTGTGTAGTGCTATTAAACACTATACAATCACTTAACAGGTGTGTAGTGTGTCCTTAGTAAACTAGTTGCATTATCTGATTTTCAGGAGCAGATGAAGAGAGAGCAGCCCTGTTACCCAGGGTTCCTGGGGCAGCCCTCTTTGACAATGCCATGGTCTGCAAAAGAGGCGTCACAAGCCCCTTGTTACATAAGCAATAAAATATTGAAATTAATACAAGTTTCGTTTCCAGAATGTTTGTGCACATTCTGCTTGGTATGTCTTTCTGGGGGTCTTTGGGAAGTACTGGGCAGGGCTGAGACCAGCCAGCTACTTCTTATGCTGCTCTCAGACCTGCCTAGAACAGAGGGAGGGAATATAATGGTTGACAGAGAACAGAGCTGTCTCTGAAGGGCAGTTCAAAGCATTGAGTGACTGAGTTAGTTGTATGAAGCAATACAATGGTCAATACAATACCTGAGGTTCCTGCACACACTACTACCAAATTGGCAAGCAGTGAACCAGGACAGCCACAGGAGTTGTCAAAACTTTGTTCCAAGTTGACATTCACAACAGTACTGGGAATGCTTGTGCATCTATGCATGTGGACACCAACTGTTTTACAGGCCTGGTAGGTACCTGAATCAGCCTTGGCAACAGCTTTTCTCTCAAGGGTAGATGGGATTTTGTCTGGAGCTGGAATGAGGCAACAGGTCTACACTGATTTTTTTTTTTTTTTTTAAAGGGGAAGGTACCTTTTAATTTAATAAAAACACTGTAAGCACAGATTGAGGACTTTGGCTAAGATGTGGAAAAGTGACGCGTGATTTGGGGTGCCCAGCTTGAGATACCTTCTTTTTGTTCAGTGGGTGCTCAGCACTTTCTGAAAACAAGACTCCTGAAAGAGGTTTCAAGTTGGATACCCAAAATCACTAAAAGAAAAGGAGTACTTGTGGCACCTTAGAGACTAACCAATTTATTTGAGCATGCTCAAATAAATTGGTTAGTCTCTAAGGTGCCACAAGTACTCTTTTTCTTTTTGCGAATACAGACTAACACGGCTGTTACTCTGAAACCAAAATCACTAGTCGCTTTTTAAAAATCTTGGCACTTACATCTCAATGCCTCATGGAAAAACTTTATAAAAGAAATTCCAATTCCAATGAATTGTGACGAATATTTTCAGTGTTTTCCTTAACTCAATATTTATTACTTGGCATGTTTGTATAAAAACAGGTCCTTTGATTCTATTACTTTATCTGTTCCAACTACCTCTCCCAGTTCCCAAGCCTCAGATGGTAATCGTATTTCTAATAATTTATGATGTCCCAGATCAGGTGGAGGATAAGCTGTAGAAACATATGAAACTGTAAGAAATACAAGACCCTGTTTTAAGGTAAACTTCTCTAGTAAATAAAGAGATCAATAGGGAGAAATCTTGTAAAAGCAGCTATCTAATATCTTAGAAAAATAGGTTGTCTAGTAGAGATGGGGACACTTGAAAGTGGTTGTCTAAGACAAGTAGTTGCCTATTAGAGGTGCTCTTTAATAATCATTATTAATACTTAGCACATAATTGTCTTTTTCCATGTAAAAAGCACTTTACTAAAGTTACTTTAACTTATAGGTTTTACTATATAAATAAAATTCCTCTATGCATGCTTTATTCATAGTGATTTCAATTCAATGGGATAGATAATTTTCTTCAAATAGTAAGAAATTCTATAAAATTGAAAGCAAAGCCTAAAAACTGACAGACTAATCACAGGCAAATCACAGGGGAGTTGCATATTGCGGTATTACAATAAGGTCACAGTAGTCTATAACAAGGATTGCACTATAGACTCCCTCTGAAGCAATGACTTTAACAACAAGCAAGTTGGCCACCAATATTTCAGAAGAACCCTTTATCACTAGGGGCTAGGCTGTCACCTTAGATTCCTATGCAGAAAGTCCCTCCACGTGCAGCTCTCTCCTCTTTTACAGAAGAAGGGCCATCTTCTCATCACCATCTCTGGAGATCTGTGTCTCACGAGGAAGTGGCCTAAGGAAATGGTTGTTATGCTCCAGCAATTTGCAGAAAAGCAGCATGATGCTGCATTAACTTTTCATCAGAGCTGTCTAGGAACGAAGGGACTCCCTTCATAGGAAACTGGAGGGGGCTAAGGAGTCTGCAGGGAAGAGGCACAGAGTCTTCATTTGGAAGGCACCATGTTGTTGGTGGATCTCAAGGGTCTTGAGGGACAGAACCCTCCATTCATTCAATGAGAGAACATGCCTTGTCCCCCACATAAAAATCTGGGGAAAAACTCTACAAGGAAGGTTTTCTTCTTCCTATCTCCCTCTCAGGTTCTTTCCAAGCAATAAGACGATCTAGCTTTAAAGTAGCCAATTCATCCAGGAACAAATCCTGGTTCCACTGAAGCAGTGGCAAAACTCCTATTGACTTCAACGGGACCAGAATTCTGACTCCACCAAACTGAGTAAAGCAATATCATTTTCCTTCATTACCTATCTTCACAAGAGAAGGAAATGCCTGCTCACATTTGATAACAAAGCTGATGCCATTATGAACTGTTTTCCAGCTACCTCCACAGGTATCTTTCCAACTAATTTTCTGCACAGCAGAATAGGGCAGTGGACTGAACTAAAATGGACTTTTCCCATCATCTATATGAGCCTTTACTAAGTAAATATTCCTTTAAATTACTCCTTTAGTTATCCCCACAGGGGCAGTTAAACAGGTGCAAAGGTTTACTAGCTTGATATAACAACTCTTCTTGAAGTTGCTTTTTATTCTGTTCTCATGTTAATTTAGGGCTTGTTCTGCCATCCTTATTCACACCGTGCAGGAACATATATTGCAAATGCTCCCAATGTGCTTAGGGTATCAGAATCAGGCCTTTAATTATTACAGTATATGTGCAACTGCTTTGGGACTTCTGTGAAGAAATAATTTTATGAAGAAAATTTGTTTTATAGGTAAGAACTAAACTATTTTTTTATTAAGTTACAGAAAAAATGTATTAGTTCTTCCCATCCTACCTTATGCACAGCTGTTCCAGTCAGTATCCCTATGCTGACTTCCTTAAACAGGTCTGGCTTTAGAAGGCAAGAGAGGCATCCAGCCAAATGTTCTAGACGATCATAATGAAAAGCCCTAGCTAACAGTTTTGAATTGGTTTGCAGCAGCAGTAATAGGCCAGCTGTGCCCTACAAAATAAGACTTACACACTAAATTGATGAAGACGAAAAAGAAATAGATACATTTAACGTGAACACAATAAATGAAATTACCTTTGAATCAGCTTCCCAACACTGATGCATCAGTTCTGCAAAACTTCTGGGACAACTGCTTGGAATGGTTAATCTCTGCAATGGAGAGAGGATTCACCAGTTAAATGACAGCAAAGAGCATTTTATTTTTTTTAATGCTTTAGTCATAATACTTTCCATAAGACCGGTCATTTGATGTTTCAAGCAAAAAGATGAGGCAATTGTTCAAAATAATCATTAACAGAATAAAGGCCAGTATGACAAAAGTCCAAAATTGAAGATCAATGTTCAAAATCCAAAATAAGACACCATGGACAGGTACAGTTAGACCCATAAGGGATGGGTGGAGCAAATATTCAAACAGAGTAGGTTAAAAAACTAACATGTGCCCAATAGATCAAATGAGACAAGCCCATGGAAAGTCTCGCAAATGAATATTAAATGTTTGGATCAAATTAAGTGCATTACTGGGTGTCCACAGATGTAAATATAAATGTGATGTGGGAGAAAACTTAACCCCTTTCTCCCACATAAAGTAACCCAGCAATATTTTAGTAAAATCACTGTTGATATCACAGAGAAATGGCTGAAATACACATTGCATTGTCTGAGGAGGTGATGAAGTTAAAAAAAAAATATAAAAGATTTCTATGAGAACCTTACTCCACAAGGTAAGTTTCATGAAGCTGTGGTCAGACTGATTAATTGTGATATCAGTTGCTCAAAAAAAGAACTCAAGGCCAGTACTAAAATCATTAGCTGTACAATTACAAAACAATTACAACCAGGACTGCTGCAACAAAGAACGAGTTCTAAACCAATTTGGTTTCCTTTGTAGGGAATTAGAAAGATACCTAAAACAGGCTCTCCTAGAGGCAACTTTTAATTTGCAAACTCTTTCTCCAGTCTGGAAAGATCCAAACCCAATCTCTACATTTGATTAAATGAGTATCTTTACCACATTACATTTACAAGGAGATACCGCTGGGCTCTCAGTTCACTGACTTCAGATGTTTGATACCAACTAAAATAGATATGTAAATACACAACAGAATGGTTCTTCATTGGAGGATCTAGAAGGACCTAGAAATCTGAGAGGCCAAGATGGAAAAATGATTCTCTAGTGCTATAAACAGGACAGAGGCATATAAAGATGATCTAACCAAGATATTATAGTTCCATTCAAACCAACTCGCTACCCCAGGCACTTTGCTGCACTAATTCTGGCACTGCACAAGTAAAGCAGAGCAAGTTGTATCAAATTATACCATTATATTACTACAATGTGACCTGCAAAGCCATATGAGCCACAGCATGCCAAAATAGGAGTACAACAAATTTGTCTGCATAAGCATTTAAACAAGACAAAAACTGGAAACATGAGATCAGTAATGCCTTTATTGTGTGAGTGTAATTATTAAAATAATGCATTGCTGGTGAAAAGGCTTTCTGCACAAAAAATACACTGAAATTCCTATAGTGCATGAACAAATTGCACTGCTATTTGATACTCGGTCAAGTCATTTGCCTAAAAATATGTCTGCTAGTCTTGCTATGGCATTTGTGTGTAACCCTCACTGTTCCAGTAGATGGAAAATAAATTAACAGGAGACACGTAATCATCAATTACATCTGTTTTATGTGTGCAGAATGTAATTTGTCAAGTAATATATAGGTAGCATATTCCAAGGCTATCATACCATAATAAAGAAGATATTCTCAGTACTAATTTGTCATTAGCTAATGCCAACCATAATCTGAGCATTCATATTGGGGGTGGAGCAGGTCTGGATTAAAATGGAAAATATTCAAGAAGGATGAAATTCACCTTTGTGCAGAAGACTCAAACAAGACCCAGGCACCACTGAAGTCCTACTTAACCTCTTAGGAACTCCTTTGCACCAGGTTGATCTTTGCCCTCAGTGAGTATGCTTTAGAACCAGTTCTGCACTGACTTTTAGAGGGAGAAGAACGCAAGATTGGATCAACAGTGTGTTTAATTCTGCTCTGAATCGCACCTATGCAACCTCATTGACATCAGTAGGGTTTGCACTGGTTTATTTGACAGAAGAACCTGCCCCTTTATATTTATTTACTTGCTGTGAGACACATAAACATTCCATTTTTCTTCTGTTGGAGAAGTGAGGAATAGGAGAGCAAGTTATTGCAGGACTGTTATTTTGCAGGACTGTGTTGGGCATATTCAATAGATTGTGATCAGATTAAAAAAATAATCTGTGAGAGTTAAACTATCAGTGTCAATTCATTCACTGCACCACTTAGGAAGGAAGACTGTGTAATAGGCACCACCATACTGTTGCAACTAACATCTAGTATTGAGAGGTTCATGAAGGACACTTGTTTTTTCTTAAGCTTCTTCTGGTGGCATGTAAGGCAGCATGGCATGCCCATATTTTGCTTATAATATATTTTAATAGTTCCTTGCTTTGGAAAACCATGAGGAAATATATCTGTACCCTTTAACATCTTTCAGCCGAAAATCAGTTCTCTTCAAATCATTTTAAATGGTCTGGTATTGTATGGCAGATCCTGCATAAACCTGTGTACTTGATATGCACAGGAATGCCATATACAGTATATGGAAAAGTTTCTGGTCTCTCTCTCCAAAATAACTTGGCATTAGCTGTATGAGGCTTTTTCCATAATGGGAGAAGGAATCCCGTTATGTTTCCTGTTCTGGAAATATTATTCTGTAGAAGGCTGAGTTCATAAGGCTTCTCTCTATTAATGTAGCATTTCCAACTAATCTGGACATCTCATATACTTGGACAGGGAGTGGAACCAATCCAGTCCCCAAACAGAACTAAAAAAGAAAAAATACAAAGGTGTTTCCCTCTTCATTTGTCTCTCCCTCTGCTATTTAATATTTAACTCTATTTTATTTAAGTATTTTGGGAAACAGTTTATATAGAAGAATATAAAATTTTATTGTAG
This sequence comes from Chelonia mydas, assembly GCF_015237465.2. NCBI lineage: Eukaryota > Metazoa > Chordata > Testudines > Cheloniidae > Chelonia > Chelonia mydas. The sequence continues at coordinate 40,863,523 of NC_051251.2, read as the reverse complement.
AGATACTGGGTTGTATTATAATGTTACCCAAGCTTCCACTATGTCTAGATAGTAGAGGTTTCCTCTTAACTGAGATTTCCATGCTTGTCTGTGTGTGGTACAGTCCCAACTTTAAATGTTTTTTAAATGTAGTTACTGTCTTTGATATCAAAGAACCATGTGTTCAGACATATAGCTCACATGCCCAACTAACTGAAAGCCTCAATTTGTGCAAAGAAGAAAAGCGAGGCTGGGGACGCTGTACAAACGGTGTTTACACCACTGAAGTTCTTTTGAAATGGAAAGACTCTGCATGAGGAAGCTTGCAGCTATGCCACAGCCTTGCCAATACCAGTGAGGAGCTCATCTTCAATGTAGTGTTGAACGTAGGTGGCAAAACTGTAATTTCTCTCTTTTTTTTTTAAACTATTTTTTCTTCTTTTATTTTTGAAATTCTCATCTAAGCGGCAGTTTCTTGTACTATAGTGACTCCTGCTGGGAGAGTTAAGTTGAAGTAGCTGAAGGTCTCTTACAGATATATCAACTCCCGGCCAGTAAAAAGATGTCCTAAACGCAGGAGATGGAGTTAAACTGTTCCCCTACCTTGGACGCAATGGCTTCTTTCATCACTAAGAACAAACCCCTAGGTTTTACAATTGAGACTGAGAAACTAGTACAGTACTTGTACAATTTTTGATCTACAGCATCACGACGTGAAGCTGCAACAATTAGATGTAAAGGGTCCATTCATGAGGAATAACATCACTTTGACCCTTTGTGTTAGCTCCTACTGCTAATCTTTCCATACGCGTGAACTTACTTTCAATTTGAAGAAGATGAAAAAGTCTTTTGCAAAACCCCAATACTGTTTTCTGATCTATGTACCTGAATGTAGAAATGTAGTCTTACCTCGTTTTTTTCCACTACAAGCCAAGCTACTTGTAATCCTTCCAAGCCTTTAAAGGGGACCTCCCTTGTTAGCATCTCCCAGAGAACCTGGAGCAGAAAAAAAAAGAAAAGAATTTTTATTTCTGTACTTTGTATTTTAAATACATCATTAAACCCTGATACAGCACTATCTGTATCCAATTAATCGGCAACCAGATCCCATTTGCAGTAACTTGGACAAATGTTTGTGTGCAAGATCCTCTCACTAAATTAATTTTATTATTTCTGTTTTTTTCTCTAAAGCAAAACCAGATAAAAAACTGTGTTGCGCGGGGCCCAGGGTCTGCAATTTTGTGAAACCCATAGGAAATATTCTCTTTTCTTTATACCATAAAATGGTGGTTCATCCTTGCAAGATAGTGAACTCCCTCTCCCCAACCCCACTAGACAAACCTTTTCATTACAATAATCCTACATTTTAAAATATTTCTATACAACTACAAATGGCGCTTCTTAGTAAACAGTATCTGAGCCTATACGTTTTTAGCTTCTGATATGCCTATAACAAAACACCCAACCCAAAATATACTTTGTAAGTAATATAATAATTGTTGCTGCCAACAAGTTTGTGATTATATTAAACTAAGTGGTATAGCAGATATCGGATATTAATATTTTATCTTTAATCTCCCTACAATACTTTATTTTCAGACATGGGAGGATCTCCTCCATCTGTGTATACATGTAACATTTTTGCACATATTGCACCAACTCATTAAATCAAATGGTAGGTGAGAATCTCAAATACTTTGTAAAAATGAGATCAACATCACCAAAAGAGCTAAGAATCAATAAGCCCAACTTCTTTTTCTACTATAGAAACATAATATTGGAGTTCAACAAATTAAAAGTCACTCTTGTCTCCATTCATACATGTATCTACTACACTGGATCTCCATATATGTATCTCTTGATACAGATATAAATAACTATATAAAAACTTCTTCAGCTCAAAACACACCAAAAAGGGGCCAACATTTATTGACCACTTAGCCAAAAGTTCCAAGCACCTTGTATAAGTCTTGATATCCTATGCTATTTGGGCTAGTACTCAGGCTTATTCAAGCCACATCATTTTCAATGAATTATGGCCAACTTTGAAGGTAATTAGTAGGAACATGCAAGAATATTGGCGGACACTGTTCAAGCAGAAAAATCAAATGAACAGGGTGTTCTATCAAAAGAGCTGCTAATAATTCTGTTTGAGCCAGAACCTGATTAGTAAAGGTAAAAGTATCTTAGAAGAAGTCATTGTACTAAAAATTTTCAAGGGAAAGTATTCATACAGTTACCCAATCCCCTGTATGGTTTAGTTCATTCCCTTTAGAAGAAGGAAAATACAACTCAATTTGTTATTCCAGTTACCACACATCTGCTGGTAAGGCTGAGGAAAAGAAGGGAATTTAACTGCAAAAAAAAAATTCACTAATTTGGTATTCCCATGAAGCTCAGATACCCCAATAAGCAGTCAGCATAAAACAAAAGCCACCAAACTGTGCAGGTGAGCAGACTCGCAGAATTACCTCATCTGTATAACTGTGGGGCTATTGTGCCCTATGTACTACAAAACCCCACAGGAATTCTCACTAAAGATCACACATCAAATGTATAATAATGGTTAGAATTGTAAAATATTATTTAAAATTCTTCAGATGAACAATATTACATATTGAAATATGTAGGTTTCATATACCACCAAAAGCCTGTAGCTGTAAAGGACAACAATTTTGCTTTTCTCACACAACAGGTAGTGGTTGTGTTTCCATTCATGCACATAAGTTTCCACAGAACATTTTGCACTGAATTCGTTTTTGATGCCATTTTTACTTTTATTTCCATTGTCTTGTACATTTCCATTGTCTTATACAGCTCACTGGTTTCCTAACCTAACTGTATTAGCTCCAAATACTCCAGACTATACTTCATAACCCAGAAGAGATTAAGGAATCTGAGAAAAGTAGGAAGAATTCCCTTTTAGTATCCCTATTGTTCACTAGTAGCATTAGAAAGCCAAAAGATGAGGAACTTGAGTCCCAAAAGTCTCTGTGTTTATTCCAAAAGATTTACGTAGAACAATGCTCTGTCAGTGACGCCAATTTCATATTCAAATCAACAATCTAGATAAAGATTTTCCCACCAAACTGGAGCTCCATGGTAACATTTTAATTGCCTTGTTTTTGTAAGAGTTTCAACACAGTCTTATGAATTGGCTACACTAGACTGTCAGTCAAAGTGGAACCAAAACTGCAGAGGGAAGCAGTCTAACTGTAGACACAGTTCAGAGAACCATACATAAAAGGATTTACCGCAGAGATTTGCAAATTGTGGTCCCTAGAGCTCAGTCTCCTTCTTGTGAACAGATAGAAAGTGAACATATGGGGAGGAAGACAGGAAATGAAGAGCAAGAGTGTGACTGTCTTTTTCAGAAAGTTTCAAATACTTTCCCAACATTACTTAGTTCCTAAAAATTCCCACTATTACTTCAAGTTCAGCTCCACTGGGGGCAGTTATGCTGGGAACACTACAGACAGGGCTCCAGGGAGCTGCCAGCAGTTTAAGTACCGTATTGTCTATCTTTGCTCAGAGCAGGTCTACACAACAATGATTAAAATACTGGTGGCCGCTGGTGTCTTGTCTACACGAGAGCTCTGCCCCTTGTTACCACTCTGGCTTTGAAATGGCAGTAGCAACAACAGCAGATTTTTTGTAAAAGAGTCCTCATAAAGACCAGACCCACAACAAATTTCTTCTTGACTCTATACATGGAGTTATCTCTGATTAACTATACTTGATTAACTCCATTTATGGACACTCTTATTCCAGAATAAGAGTGCCTTGTTCCGGTTTACCTTTAAGCTTATTCTGGAATAAGGGTGTGCACACAAGGAGTTTATCAGTGATTGCTAATCAGGAATAACTGTGTTCAGACAATCCTTAGAAGAGACCACTACACTAGTCAGTAGTGGCTAGGTCTGGAATGTGGATAATGGAAGACCAAATAAATGAGGATATCCCTTTTAATCCACACTACCTGTAAAAGTTTGTGTTCATGTAGAGGGTTTCAGCATAGCAATCAATCCTGAATTTAATTGTTTGAATACTGCTGTTAGAGAGGGTGAAACGAAAGAAGGGATTTTGAAGGTAGAATGGGGTCTTCTCAGATCCTCTTTCCTCAGCCTCTTTAAGATCTGCTGAAGATTTTCGAATGATCCATTCTTCCATCTGATGAGAGCTGTAGATGTTGCCATCCAAAGATACTTAATACTAGCCTTGAGTTAAGCTGAATGAGATGAAAATGATTCAAGGTGGTTTTGAAGTGGTTACTATAATGTTATTTCATATTAAATATATAATTTTAAGATGTTTAACAAAAATAACAAAAAATATATGTAAGGATCAAACTGTTTCACAACTTCTATGGCTGAGACTATGCTTACATGTTCTACACATCTCCTGTTTTGTTTTGTTTTTAATATGCTAAAACTTTTACTGCCCTTTACAGAAAAAGGTAATTGAACATGTTAACAGTAGTTGGATTCTTGGGCAATGTATTAAATCTATGCAGGGATCATTTTCACACAGAATGGTGATTCTTGCTGCATCTTAGCCAGGAGGCCAGCCCAACTGACGTCCACCAAGAACATGGAGATGTACAAGATAGACAGACTGCCCACCATCTGGCCCTTCATTCATGACCATTTGGTATCCGTTGGTCAAGCCCAATTCAGCAGCACACTTCTTGTCAACAATCATTAAATGCCCAAGAAGAGATTCATCTGAATCTTCTGCTTCAGATAATTGGACAATTGGCTTCTTAGGAACCACTAGGAAATGCGTTGGAGCTTGAGGTGAAATGTCATGGAACGCAATGCACTCCCTCATCCTTGAAGATGATTTTGGCCGGGATCTCCTTGCGGATGATCTTCCCAAAGATGGTTTCCCCCCCGGGCCGGGTGGCCTGCGCCTTACGGATCTCATTGGCCATCACTGCCGGCTCGGCCCCCTGCGTGCAGAGTCCAGGTAAATAGACCTGCACTGCAACTAGTTAATGAGTCTGTGTTATTCACTTGTTACCACTTCATCTGTATGACTGAAAGATATCAGTATAAATCCCACATGAGAATGAAATTGGTAAAAAACTCCGAGTGCCAGAAAAGCAGGCTAGGGGAAGTCACAATTTAGTAATTTAAGCACACCATTTTTCATTCTTTATTCAACTCTCTGGTGAAAACAACACGTAGAAAACAGAACACGGATAGTTTTGCACAGCTCTCTTATTGACTTGGACTCATAACCAGGGTTAGAAGAAGTGCAGCAGGAGGGGTGATGGTCTTGTGCTACTACAGGTCATGGCCTTTGTATGAGACCTGACAATGAGATTAGTCCAGCAACTCTCTGCACCTATCCAAATAGAAGTTAAGATCCCATAATTCTTTTCAAAAAGATAACCCCAGTGTAAAATAAAATAAGTTCTCACACCCAGGTCAAAGTGTGAGCTATTGCCAATAGCTGCTGCATTTAACTTCACAGCCTCTACACAACCAGTATTTAATTAATTGCTTTAATAAGTGCTAAAATATGTCAACTATGAAAGACACTGCATAAACCCCCCAAAATTAAATACATATACAATATATCCAAATGGAACTCTGCAGAGCTAGGATAAAATAACTGATGTTCTGAGTGTATTTCTTTACAATTTCAAAACAGCTATGGCTGTTTTAAAGAGTGAACATCATTATTCCACAAGCATTTTCAAAGCAGCTAGACAAGTGAAGAATTATAGTCTGTACAACACATAATGACATTAGAAAGAAACTTTAGCTACGCGACTGAAAATCTAGGTTGATAGATTCTGATACTTAGCATCCGTTGTTTAGAGCAGTATCGATTTGGTGGTTCAGAGAAAATCCAAGACCTATGTTTGTGTCTGGATAAATCAGCTGGAATATTTGGTTTTATTTGTTAGTCAACCTTATGAAATAATTTACTAAATCTCAAAGGGAGAATTTGGAAGCCATTAAGCCAATCATGAAGAGCAGAACAAATTACTCTAAACACTGGAATGCAATATCTGAGAGATCCTTTCTAATTCAATACGACCCATTTGCAAATAGGAAAGTTCACCTCAGCTGAGGAAAGACTCAGGCCTAAGTGCTGACAGAAATTACTGGTCATTTGATGGGAAGAGGCTCTCTTACACAACAAACAACATTCACAGCCACATAATAGTTTATAGAAAGTAAACCCATTCCAGGAAAAAAAAAAATGTAGGGAAGACTACAGATTCTGCAAACAGAATGACCTTTCCTAGCGTCTCATTAGTTTACATTTGAAAAGGATCCTGCTCTTTGTTATCAGCACTTCAGCTGAAGAAAAGCAGATTTGTCTGTCTAGCACAAAGGCCATTGGCAAGTGTTACACTTTGAAAGTGAACTGTTCAAAATTTGTTTTTATATATCAAATCATTGTAAGAGCAAGAGATCTACTTTTTCAAAGGTGTTAATTCTTAGCCTTTAAGCAGATTCACTACCAGTCTAAAAGTTTAGTTGAGGAGAATTCCAACTTTCAAAGATATACTAGGACAAATCCTTTACTAAGTCAGTAATTCCCAGCAGAGAATCTGGACCACTGCATTTTGCAAGAGTCTGATTCACCACTGCATTACTCTACTTTTACACCTGAATATCTACATTGAAACCAATGGTGCTAGAGGGGTGGAAAACTGGAACATAATCAGGGTGGATCAGGTCATAGGTGTCTGTGATGGGGTATCCATCCCACACAGGACTGGAAGGGGTTAAGATGGCCAGATAGGCCTATTAACTCCACACACCTGGAGGAAGAGCCAGGGAGCTGATTGCAATTAGGTTCAGCTGTGCAGGAACAGGTGGGGCCTATAAAGCCAGAAAGCTGGCAACAGATGGATCAGGGAAAGGGCAGTCACTCCCTGAGAAGAGGGTGGAGAGTTTGGACCTGGTACACTCAGCACAAGGAGGGGAACAAGGAGTTGTAGGAAGCAGTCCAGGGAAGGAGCAGCGAGGGCTGGGAAAGAAAAGCGCAGAACTGCTGGGTTGAGGCTCCTTGGACTGGAACATGGAGTAGAGGGTGGACCTGGCTTCCCCTACCAGCCACCGAGGGCATGGTATAAACCAGTAGGGCAGTGAATGGGAAGACTGCCTGGGTCACTGTGGTAATGACAGGGAATTGAAGGATTGTACCCCGAAAGGGGGAATGCTGAGTGACTTAGCTGGAGGACTAAGTCACAAAGAGCTGCAGTTCCTGGGACAGAGACAATGTGACGGGATGCGACCACAGAAAGGGGCATCGACCTTGAGAGCTAATCCCCTGAGTGACCAGGAGGTGGTGCCAGACAAGCAGTGAGTGGTGCACCCCATGACAGTATCTAAAAATTCTAAAACATTGGACGTGTCCATAGGAGAACATATTTGTCTCCAAAATACATATGAATGATAAAACAGCCATATGGATCACATATTATTATGCACACTGAAATATCACTATAAGACAACAAGTCATAGGCCAATGTAACTCTGTATATATATGCAAAACCATTTTGTGGGAAGGTTATTGTATTAAAATATTTCACTAATAGTGAACTGGCTAGCATGTGGCTATACTGTAAGTTCTCTGAGTTTTACCTATAATCACAGAATTAACAAATTATCTTTACTGTTTATACACAGGACAAATAAACTTTAACTTTACCAACTAAATGCTCCTACGGTTTGTGCTATACCTGATATAATAATATATTAAACAATTCTGTAAACTGGAGTAATAGTAATAGGATGAAATTTAATAGTGAGAAGTATAAGGTTATGCATTTTGGGATTAATAACAAGAATTTTAGTTATATACTGGGGACGCATCAATTAGAAGTAACGGAGGAGGAGAAGGACCTTGGAGTATTGGTTGATCATGGGATGACTATGACCTGCCAATGTGATGTGGCCGTGAAAAAAGCTAATGCGGTCTTGGGATGCATCAGGCAAGGTATTTCCAGTAGAGATAAGGAGGTTTTAGTACGTTATACAAGGCACTTGTGAGACCTTACCTGGAATACTGTGTGCAGTTCTGGTCTCCCATGTTTAAGAAGGATGAATTCAAACTGGAACGGGTACAGAGAAGGGCTACTAGGTTTTCCATTCCTCGTATCATCCTGTCTTATGAAAGGAGACTCAAGGAGCTTGGCTTGTTTAGTCTAACTAAAAGAAGGTTGAGGGGACATATGATTGCTCTCTATAAATATATCAGAGGATAAATACCAGAGAGGGAGAGGAATTATTTAAGTTCAGTACCAATGTGGACACAAGAACAAATGGATATCATCTGGTCATTGGGAAGTTTAGACTTGAAATTAGACGAAGGTTTCTAACCATCAGAGGAGTGAAGTTTTGGAATAGCCTTCCAAGACCTATCTGGCTTTAAGATTAAACTCGATAAGTTTACGGAGGAGATGGTATGATGGGATAACATGATTTTGGCAATTAACTGATCTTTAAATATTCATGGTAAATAGGCCCAATGGCCTGTGATGGGATGTTAGATGGGGTGGGATCTGAGTTACTACAGAGAATTCTTTCCTGGGTATCTGGCTGGTGAATCTTGCCCATATGCTCAGGATTTCGCTGATCGCCATATTTGGGGTCAGGAAGGAATTTTCCTCCAGGGCAGATTGAAAGAGGCCCTGGAGGTTTTTCGCCTTCCTCTGTAGCATGGGGCACGGGTCACTTGCTGGAGGATTCTCCTTGAAGTCTTTAAACCATGATTTGAGGACTTCAATAGCTCAGACATAGGTGAGAGGTTTTTTGCAGGAGTGGATGGGTGAGATTCTGTGGCCTGCGTTGTGCAGGAGGTCAGACTAGATGATCATAATGGTCCCTTCTGACCTTAATATCTATGAATCTATGAATTCCTTAAGTTCTCTCACTAGAATTTTATTTACAGCTAATTCACACTGACTAAGCTGTAACAACTTTTGAACTAGACAATTCTAGAACTAGCTTGGAATTTCTCTCTTTTTTTTTCTTCCCTATTTGGAACTGAAATGCTTCCCTTCAATAAGAAATACTTTGTCGTTTTCAATAACAGCTTACATAACATTTACATTTGCTAGCTTACATCCTAGTATTGTAGGTGTCTTAGCTCAATTAAGTCAGACTATAGTTTTGGATCTGCCAGCATAGCTTTTTTTTTTTTTCTCTTACATTGGGTCATCAGTTTAAATGATGAATGGCTGGGGGAGTTGGTTTAAAACATTACTGATTAAGAAAAACCTGACAAAAATATGTCAGGAAGGACTTGTTAATTCCTGCCATCTCCTCTCCTTTAACTAACACACACACACACACACCCACACCCCCCCTACTCTCTGCTGTACTGTCTGTCAGCTTCAATTATGGAGTAATACAGGATTGATTGCAAGGATGCAGAGTAGGAACAGAGTGAAAGAATTCCTATATTCCCAAACTTCACTCACAACATTTATTTGCTTACAAACAGGTTCATTTCCCACCCTTTAAATAAGTGGCAGAACCCACAAAACTTTTACCAACCTTTCTATACAGTGCCTCTCTACCTTTGAGAACAGTTATCAGCTGATTGTAGCAGGCTATTATAGCAATCTGAGTGGTAGAGTGGCATAATACCACCTTTCTTAAACCAACTCCATGACACACAAGTATGGAAATACTCTAGGCAACCCTCTCTAATAAACTTACTAAAATATAACCTGTTGCTCCTGATAGACTAATATCCATTCCTTTGCAAACACAACACAGTTACAAACTGTAAACTGTTTACTTATGTCACGAGGCAGGAAAGAGATAGTAAAGTATTTTAAATACAGTTTGCATTTCACAGATTAGCAACGCAGCACAATCTAATCAAATACTTATCTTACTAAGCATGCAAGACATTGCTCATACTAACAGTTTTCAGCTTGTAATTATAAAATACATGAATCTATTTTGAAATGAAATTTTGTGAACTTTCTCTATTGCCCTTATTTAGGAACATTGTTTTCACATTTTACATTCTACTAAATCAGTTATGCCAGTGCTCCTTTAATACAGAGAAAGAAATGAAAGCAACTCACCACACCGTATGAATATGTGTCACATGTTTCAGACACTGGGAGACTCTGGATAACTTCTGGAGCCATCCAAGGGAAGGTACCCACCAAGGACATGTGTGTCGTATGGTGGTGAAACCTTGAGGCACCAAAATCACAGATCTGGCAAAAACAAACAAACAATAAATGCCAACTTCTCATTCATTTGACTTCAAAGATATCAGGCAAAGCAGCTGCAAAACCTTCCAAATAATTAAAATATTCCTACCTTTAATACTCCATCAGCAGCTATAACAACTGGAAAATCAAGAAACAAAATGTAAGTGAATTACGTTTCAAAGAAGAACAATGTATCTTGTTATTAACATCTTAATGGCAAACCCAGTTGACATTTTATAAAGAAAAATGATCCCACATTGATCCAGGACTTGAATACACTGGCACACACAATTCTTTTGATTTCTTGGGAGGTGTTCGAAGAACACTTGTCAGATACCTGAAAGTCTATGAATAAATTCTAAAACTGCATTAGAAAAAAAATTACAAAAAAGGTCTATTAATAGTTTACTAATAAATGAAAATTTAATTTGCTAAGAAACAGGCTACAATTAACTCCTTAGTTATAATTCAATCCTCCCTTACACATTTCCTCAAACACCTTGCACAGTTGTAATTGTGGGTACAATTTCACCCACTGTATGTATCCATTTATTGACATTAGCTGCAAATAAGTCAGAGAAAATTCAGTGTGATGTTTGAATTATTTTTCCATTTCACAGTGACACTTTTCAGCAGTGACACTTTTCACCTTTCCACAATCACCTTTACCCTAACTTTTACAGCGCATTAGCAAACACAGTGGAACCCGCTTGTAGGCAATGCAATTAGAGTCAAATTCCACTTACAGAGAAAGTGGAGTGAAAGTCCAGATTTGTTTTAATGGACTTTCAATCCTCTTACACTGAAGTGTCACTTTACTTAGAGTGAAGTTTCTTTCAACTCGAATAGTAAGCTGATAAAGATGCTTAAAAAATTGGACTCATACCCTCCTGCATAATGTAAAACACCAGACAACTTGCCACCTAAAGGTTTCCTTCACACACCTAGTCAAAATTATTGTTCTGTTTGATTTACTTTAGAATATCAGGAATGTAAAGTCCAGTCTTTACTGGTTTTGCTGAAAGACCTCTTGGGAAATATCTCCTGTTCAGTGTAAGCTCTAACACCTTAACTGAAGAGGCAGGGGTATTTAACCTTTAACAAAGATGTCCAGTATCCCCTAAGTTAATTATTGAAAAGTTGAATAGTTGAAAACAAAAACAGAAAAATCAAGGAGTTTGACTAAAAAAAAAAAAACTCTCTCTCAATTCACATCTCAACCTTCACTCTCTTGCCTACCATGACATTTCACTAGTTCTCTAGTCATCTGAGATAAAATCAGGGCAGACAAGATGTGAATTGAATATCTGATGTAAAATATAAGCAGGAGAAAAAAGGTAGTTTGGGATTTATTTTTTACTAAATTTGTTTCCAGGGATTCATCATGATGAAGAAGCGGAAAAAAACAGTGCAATCTCAGGGTTTTTCTGTTGTCTATCACCTTTAAGTGAGTTCCGCTGTATCAATCCCTCTTGGAATGCACATAAAAGATGGATGTTAAGTACTCTATCACCTCCCTCTTCTCCTCTGTCTGGCGAGGGAGGAAAAGAGAAGTTGTCATTACTTGTACCTCTTGGGAGATGGGGAAAATAGGGATTCCAGGTCCCAGGTTTTGTTGCAGTTCCTTCCCATGTGGAACAAAAGATAAAACAAGACCTTGCTGCAAACCAATAAGGGTGTGTCCACTCTACAAGAGCAGCCATCCACCACTAGCATGATTTTCTGTCACAGCTTGGAGCATCTGTCTTCTAATTTTTATTTATTATTTTTGGCTCATGTGGACAGGAAAATAGAATCCCTATAACTGAGTCAGAGAACAGCATTATGACATTGTCTACACTAGCATTTTTCTTTGAATTCCCCACTATTTCACTGCCACTAGTGCCCCTCCACTTTGTATTTTAAACAAAATTTGATATTTTGAGGATTACAGATAAATCCCTGGGGCAAAGCAAGAGCCCACATCTTTGAAATCCAAAAGTTTTCTATGCTTATTTTGGTCTTACATCCAAATTAGGACTTGATGAAGATTAATTCTCATGGCAATAGTAATAAACCAATGAATACCGATACTAAAAAGGTATTTATTAAAAGGTGGATGTTTTGGGTCAGTTTTGAGTTAACCAAATTGTGGAAAGCATTCAGCACACTAAGAAGTTTCAACTTTTCTTTTGTTTAAAGGTTGTTCTTACTTTCCATGAAAGTTTGTCAGCTGTACCCAGATTTCTCAATAGGCCTCTAAAGTAGTATTCTGTGTCAAAACGTCTCATGCAGCCTTTGATTATATCACCATCTATGACTTCCTAAAATGGTACATTCTGGCACACCTCCAGTAAATTTTCATGGAAACTAAATAAAATTTTCAGATGGGTAAATTGAAACATATGCTCTGAATGCCTTTTAAGCCCTAGTTAGTGGGGATATTCAGCACAAAAAAATAAGCTTACCTCAAAAACTGATGTGAGCCTTGCTCACCCTTAAACAATCTTTCCAATTCAAAAGATAGAGAGAGATTTCTAACTAACTACAAATACAGAAAGAACTGTCCAATATTTCCCATTACAGTAATGAAGGCTCACAATGATCCCTCCCAGAGATTTACGTTAGTAATAATAGCATCAATGATTAATCAAAGTTTATAAAAGAAAATAAATATTTTCTTAAAAAGATACTTAAGAATGAAACTACATCCAGCCATTTCTCCATGGATGACATTCTTATACAGCATTTGGTGACTCAGAATAATTTGTAAGCCACTTACTAGTAGTAAATATTTCACTTAAAGTCACTTTTCAGCATGTTTCATAACTGACCTGGAACTAACCAAGTAGAACAGTTTCATTCAAACCCCACAGCCAGTTTACATTCTTCAGAAGCACTATCATCTGCAAAAGTTCAATCAATGCTGAAAGAACCACAACATTTTCAGAGAGGATACTGGGTCCGATTCTCAAGTCCCTTTTGGCTGTTTTGCACTGTTCAAAGCAGTTCTCCACCACCTCTTCCTGGGCCTCAGCATACAGGACATTTCCAGGAAAAAGGGAAAGTACCTTGTCAAACCTTGGCTGCTGGAACAGACCATGAGAAGCAACGCACAATTTAAAGCAGCACTACAGACTGCTCTGAATTATGCCAGGGACTGGAATGGTGCCCAGATATCCCCAGGATTCAGGGCAGGGAACACAAAGATGGCTTAGTACTGCCTTTTCTCTGCCTCAGCTGCATATCTCAGCTACAGCTGAAGATTTAGCCCTGTATCTCTCGAAGGCTAAAGTTAAACTGTCACATTAACTGAAAGTAGAAATATAGAATAACTTAAGTGCAAGGTTACTTTACCATTTCTAGACTTTAGATCTCTGTGAATTACTTTCACTGGAGCCTCCATATGCAAATAGTGCATTCCTATAGAAAAATGAGGGAAAGTTGTAAAATTATGCTGGTTTAGCAAGGCCACTGATTGTCAATGCTTGTGTTAATGATGATCTATAGTACTTTAGAAGAGGAATGCTGATTGCCTATGTGATTATTTGCATGTAGAGAGCCCTAAGTATGTAAAAAGTATACATGTAATACAGTGCCATGTGCATGAACATAAAAGGATGGAGATATCACCCATCCAATGCATAATTTTTATGCTCTTATTTCTATTCTTTCATTTCCTATTTTAAATATCTGTATATATCTAATGCAGGCAGAGCTGGGTGAGTCTTAGGTACGCTGATGCTTGGATTTCAGAGAGAGATAGTGTCTTATCGACCAGAAATATGATCTGCGTCCCAACATTTGGAGGTATTCTGCAACTTGCTCTTGTGTCTAAGCATCACACTCATTGTTGGGATTTAAACTATAATTGCATAGAGTTAATCACAATGACAAGCCCAATGCCTTATCTGCTGTACCTTCTTCTAGTGCTTGGAGGATATAAAATGTAACCACTAGCCTTCATTATTCAGATGAAACTATTTAGCGAGTAACTTGGGTATGTTGAGATAAAACTCCAAAAAGGCTTGCACTTACAAACTTTTTAAAAATAGATAAAAATAAACTGTGGTTTAGCCATTTAGGCTCTGGGGCACTGAGATCTTCTAGCATGGACTCCTGAAGACCACAATGACTTCTACGGGACACCACATGTGCAAAGGGATCAGTGCTGACCAATCTGAATACAGGATCAGGGCTGTAAAGCATTAGCTAGTCTTTGAATGTGTATTTAAAAATAAAAAGGAACTAAAAACTGTTTGCTAACACTTTGATTGTTTTTTTAAAAATTACTTAAATTGCTTGGGAAATTTTGAAGTGTGTTTTAAAATTTTTATGTGTGGTACAATACATACAGAATAGCATCCACCTGTCTTGAATTACTTGGATAGTTTCTAATTAAACTGTTCCATTGAATAGTCTAAGGGCTTGTCTAGACACTAAAGCAAGTTAAGACAAATTAACTGAAGGTGCGAAGTTAGAGCACATTATTTAAAGTGCATAAAACCTCTGTGTTAGATGCTCTCATTTAGAAGTAAAGTGGTCTCAGTTTGCTTTAACTAAGGGCTTGTCTACATGGGAAGGTATTCTGGAATAGCCATTCCTGACTAACTCCCTTTGGAAGTGGATTAAGCAAATTTGGAATAAGGCACTCTTATTGGAAAGCATCCACACAGGAATTTAATCAGGAATAGCTATTCCACTTAAAATTCACGCTCCACCCACCTTAAAACAAAATTAACTTCTCAGCGTAGGGAAGATCTTAGTTTTGCTTAAGCTAAAGTGCACTGCGGCCACTTTATTTCATCTTAACTTTCCTGACTATCCCTATGTAGACAAGCCCTAAACCTAGATATTGACATATCTATGCAATATATTTCTATACACAGTCACCTATGAAAAATATTCTGCTGGGATTTAGAGCCAAAACATAAACAGAAATGGTCAACGGGAAGGAGTTATTGTTAAAAATCAGCCTCTTACCTTTCGCTATGTCAGTTGCCCAGGTCATGATATGATCCATATCCATGTCTTCACTTCTGTTGCTATTAATGTAATCATACAATGAGCCAACAGAAGCATATTCTATTAAAAAAAAAAGACACATAATGTGTCAAAATGTTGCTTTTAAGTCAAAAAGCTGGGTGATTTCCCACCAACGACTGATAGACCAATGTAATCCTCATATAAAACTCTGCAATAAGACTCTGTGGGTTCAATAGTTAACAGCAGGCTGTATTCTGCACGGGTGTAAAATAGAGGCATTTTGTTTTTAATTATCCCCAGACAGGCAAATAGTGGATTTTAAAATTAAGACAGTAAAAAGGCTCAGCATAAACAGAATTCAGATTAGCCAGATCAGGAGCTTGACAAGTATTTGGGGACAGGTACATTGGGATGTTTAAAAAAAAGTCTGATGAGCACAGTTCTGCTCAGAAAAGCAACTATGTAAAATGTCACCTTTTTACTCAGGAGGTCTGCTCCATTTGCATATTCAGAATTTCATCTACTGACTTAAGGGACTAAAATAAGTTGTACTGCTTTTCTCTGTTCTTATCCCTGTAGAGCCAACACTGATAAGAAAGCAAGGTGGATTCTATTCCTTCTTGTTCATTCTCAACAGAATAATTTACGAAGTACTTTGTTCTGAACAATTACATCTGTGAAAACCCACTAACAGAAGTGTGGTTGCACAGGTGTAACCAAGGGTATGTCTACACCACAGTCGGAGGTCTATCTGCAGCATGTGCAGACATAGCTAGTAGCTAGTCCAGGTACCAACTGCAGTGAAGCCATGGCAAAATGGGCTAGCTGCCCAAGTACAAGCCCCCCAGTGAGCCTGGGTATGGTCTCTGGCAGCTAGCTCATGTTGCAGTCGGCACGTGAGCTAGCTAAATCAAAGCTAGCTCAGGCATGTCTACACATGCTGCAATCACACCTCCAACTCCAGTGAAGACATTCACCCTAAAGGGCTAATTTGGCCTGCAGGCTCTTTATTGTTGGCGATGGTGTATGTGATGGAGAGAATCTACTTTGACTTTCAGAGCCCAAGCTGAGTTTGAAAGTCTAGAGAAATCAATCTATTTACTGCAAGTTGAGCACAATTGATTCTAAAGTCACAAATACAAACTTGGAACTCCACAATGCCATTTGACAGTAATTTTTCAGTACTTTAAATCAAAGATGTTCTACATGGGAACACAGAATTTGCCATTCTTGATCAGATTACTGGTTCGTCAAATGGACTCCAGCAGTGTCCAATATTTAGTGCTTCAGAGGAAAATGGAAACTCCTCATCTTTGTATTATTGTGCAACGTTGTACATGAGGGAGGGCAAAACAGTCCATCACAAAGTAGGAGACAATCTATTTGAATTACTGTCCAAAAATATTTGAGTCAAGTATTAGAATATGACCTTAAATTAGGTTTTTTCGGGGGAGGGAAAACAGGAGAGTCAGATAAGTGGAAAGAGAAATTTTTGTTAAGGAAAAAAAAAAAATGGTCTAATGTTGAAGTGCTGCGGCCAAATTTTCACTTGTTCCAGGATAGGCTTGGTGAGAGAAATGTGGGGATGGGAGCAGCTGTTGGGAACAAGTTATGCCTCCCTGATTTTCCTGGTGTAATTGTCCCTGCCCTGCCCACTGGCATATGTTGGAGCAGCTTAGGGGCTGCTGTAACTTATGACAACTGGTTATGGTCGCTATGACACTATATCCTAGTAGTGAATTAAGCAGACACTACATCTCACCCACCCCCAGCCTCTATGTCAGGATGCACAGGGGCAGATGATGTAGGATCCAGCTACACCACTTTACACCACCTGAGAACTTCCCTACACCAGGGAAATCATCAGCTGGTCACTTAGAGCCACTACTTTAAACCACCTGACTAGTGCAAAGTGGCCAGAACAGAAGGGGCAGAACCTCGGTATGTAAGCACAATTGCTAGGCCATGTCTACACTACAAAGTTCAGTCAATGCAAGTTATGTTGGGATACAGCCACTGAAGTCTGTATATCGCTCAGGCGTATGCATGCTTGGCTTCTTGTGTCGGTGCTCCCCATACTCATCAGGCGGGCTTGTGTCGATGCAAAGTATGGTGCACTGGATAGATATCCCAGCATTCCCCACGCTACTGTGTGGTGCAGTGCCTTTTGGGACCTTTTCACAGAGCTTTGTGGGATAGTAGCAAAGTGCCCAGGGATTTCCAGGAGCTACGGGTCAAGCTCCTAACATGCTGGTTTCTATATCCCATACTACTTGCCACATCCAATAATTTTAGCATCATTTTTCAAAACTCCCACAGTCCCATGCAGCACTTTTTGGTCTCCACCATCACTGACAGAAGCATGGAGCCTGCAGAGCTCATCATAGTTCTCATGTGCGTTGCAAATACATCTAGGAAGCACCACTGTCCAGTATGTGAAGAGCTTGAGGAAGTACTGCTACAATTAGGACTGAGATGAGAACAATGTGGAGATGTTCGAACACAATAACTAGAAGCTAATGGGCACAGTGGAAAAACATTCCAGGTTGCTGCTGGCATTCTTGGAGCAGCTCTACGTGGTAGAGATCAAGTCCCGACTGTTGGGAATGCATCGTCGTAATGCACATTTAGGATGATGAGAACTGGCTGCAGAACTTTTGGATGCGAAAGGCCACATTCTTGGATCTGTGTGCTGAGTTCACCCCGGCCCTTCAGCACAGGGACACCAGAACGAGAGCTGCATTGACAGTGGAGAAGAGTGTGGCACTTGCAGTCTGGAAGCTTGCAACACTGAATTGCTATTGGTCAGTGGGAAATCATTTTGGAGCTGGAAAACCCAGAGTTTGGGCCATAGTGATGAAAGTTTGTAGAGCTATTAAACGTCTCCTGCTATATCAGACTGTGACCCTCGGCAATGTGCAGGACATCACAGATGGATTTGCAGCAATGGGGTTCCCAAACTACGATAGGGCGATAAGTAGCAGGCATATCACTATTTCGGCACCAGCCCACCTTATTACAGAAAAGGCTACTTTTCCATCATCATAAAAGCGCTCATGATCATCAGGGACATTTCACAGATAACAAAGTGGGCTGGTCAGGGAAGGTGCATGACACACACTTTTTTAAGAACACAGAACTATTCAGAGAGCTGCAAGCAGGGACATTCTTCCCCGACTGGCAGATAACCACTAGCAATATTGAAATGCCAAGAGTGACCCCGCCTACCACTTACTCCCCGGCTCACGAAGCTGTGCACTGACCTCGACAGCACCAAGGAAAGATTCAACTACTGGCTCACCCGGTGGCCACGTGACTGTTGAATGTGCTTTTGGTAGATGGAAGGGATGCAGATTGGATCTCACTCGATTGGATCTCAGCAAGAAAAACACCCCAATGGTTATAGCTGCATGTTCTGACCTACGGAATATCGGTGAGGTGAAGAGAAAGAGGCTGCCACCAGTGCTGTGCAGTTGAGGGAGGCTTTAAGAGAGCATGTCAAGAGCCAGCCATAGCACAGCTTTCATGAAATAGTGTCTGTCGTGTGATATATTGGTTTGGTTCAAGCCTGCCGCTATGAATTCTGGAATGCTTGCTGTACATTGCATCTTTGCCCCCCCCTTATGTGTTCCGCAGCACCTGGTGTGAATTAATAAAGATACTGAGACTTTCCAAAAACTGTGTGGAAAATAGCAGTTAACCAAATTAAAGTGAAAACAAAGACATTCAAGGCTAATTTTTTTTTTTTTAACCAGCACTGTTAAGAGAGGGAAACACAGTTTACAAACCCAAGTGAAAATGGAAGTAAACAATAGGCATTTATGTCCATGTATGTAAACAGTAGTTCAATGTAGTCCGTTGTGACTACTAGTTTTCTCAGGCCGGTGTATGTGTAGCTTTGTTGTACCCTGGTTGGAGTGGTAGGTGTAAGGATGTACACTGTGGTGCCATGTGGTATGTTGGGAGTTGTAGGGGGCAGGGACCATGCAGTTCTCCAAAGACTGCAAAGGCTGCTGGGTCTGGGATCTCTGGGCCTGTAGGTCAACCATGCTCTGCAACATTTGTTTTTGTTGCCTGAGCAACCCCATTATGTCCTGGTATGTTTCCTGATGCACCTCTTGGTTCTTTTGCTTCTTCTGCAGCAACCACTCTCTCCATTATCAGTCTGTCTTTCTCCTTGTTCACATTCTGAAGGGCACTGCCAAACCCTTTGATCATGGTCCAAGGCAACTGTGGCCAGGAGGATGGATCTTCCATAACCTATACTCCTTAGTCCTCTTCCTTCTTCTCCTGATCAGGGTCAGATGTTCAGTGGGGGGGACTCCTCAAGGCCATCACACCAGAAGCTGCTGATAAAACCAGACAGATGCACCATTAGATTTATAGTCACAATGGAAAAGAAAAAAGTCAAGTCTCAAAACTGCCTTATGTCATTTCCATAAAAACTTTTAATAAGAAATGCTTTATTGGCACTGTGGCTTTGGAGTGCCTCGCTACAGCACCACTCTCTCTCTCTCAAACCACGGTGAGTATGGAGGAGTCAGAGCAGGGGGTGTTCTGTTGCATGTTGCTATGAAATTTAGTGTTACACCCCGTCTATCCCCTCTGGTGCATGTATAGGAAAATGGCAGGGAATATATTGGCACTAGTTTAATAGCAAAAGGGGAGGGTATAAAGAGGGAAGATAGGAGCACTCACTTAGCACGAAAGCAAGATGTTAAGAACAATATTCATAAAGGATCCAAAAGACACGAAGAGAAGAAATTATTGAATTTGTTTACACAGATGCTAAGAGCCTGGGTAACAAAAAAGAGGAACTGGAATTGCTCATTTATGAGCATAAATTCAGTCTAGCTGCTCCTACTGAAACCTGATGGGATGATTTGCACAACTGGAATGTTAAAATCAATAGCTATAACCTATTTAAGAAGGATTGAGTAGGCAAAAGGAGAGCGGGAATGGCACTCTATGTCCAAAATGGCATTACCTCTTTCTGAGTCACTGATAACTTGGAAGAAAATTATCTTGAATGCTTACAAATCAATGTCCTAACAGACAAAACACAAGATGGGGTATTGGTTGGTGTCTGCTACAGACCACCAAATCACGTTAGGGAACAGGATGGCTTCCTCCTTACACACTTATCTATAATTTCTAGGAAAAAGAGCTGCATCATCCTGGGGGACTTCAATCTGAGTGACATATGCAGGAGGTCTCATGCTGCCAATACTAAAACACCCTTAGAATTTCTAAACATTATAGCTGACAATTTCCTAACGAAGCGTTGCAGCCAATGCACAGCAATTTTTTGAGACTTTGTCCTAATAGATAAATAAGAACTGATCACAGAACTAAAAATTAATGGCAGAAGTACAGGTAGCAGCTAGTGATGAACAAACATAAAAAAGGTCTCATTTAAATAACACACTGTGCTTATACACAAATGCTAGAAGTCTTCATACTAAGATGGGTGAACTACAGTGCCTTACATTAAATGGGGATATTGATATAACAGGCATCACAGAAACTTGGTGGAATGAAGGTAATCAATGGGACATGGTAATACCAAGGTACAAAACATAAAGGAATGACAGAGTAAATCATGCTGGTGGGAGAATAGCGTTATATATCAAAAAAAGCATAGAGCTAAATAAAGTAAAAATCTTAAATGAATCAAACTGTACCACAGAAACTCTGGATAGAAATTCCATGCTTGAACAACAAGAATATAGCAGTACGAATATACTACTGACCAGGATGGTGATGGTGATTGTGAAATGCTCAGAGAGATTAGAGAGGCTACAAAGGCAGAAAACGCAATAATAATGGGGGATTTCAACTATCCTATTGACTGGGTACATGTCACCTCAGGAAGGGATGCAGAATAAAATTTATAGACATATTAAATGACTGCTATTTGGACCAGCTTGTTCTAGAATTCACAAGGGGAGAGGCGATTTAGTCATAAGTGGAAAGCAGGATTTGATCCAAGAGGTGAATATAGCTGAACCGCTCCATAACAGCAACCATAATGGAATTAAACCTAACATCCTTGTGGGGGGGAAATGCTAAAGAATCCCACCATGGTAGCATTTCACTTCAAAAAGGGGAACTACACAAAAACAAGGAAGCTAGTTACACTGACATTAAAAGGAACCGTTGCAAGGGTGCAATCTGTGCCGACCACATGGAGACTATTTAAAAACACTGTAACAGAGGCTCAAACTAAATACCACAAATAAAAAACACAGTAAGATCAAAAAAAATTCCAGCATGGTTAAACAACAGAGTAAAACAGGTGGTAAGAGGCAAAAAAGACCTCCTTTAAAAATTGGAAGTCAAATCTTAGTAAGGAAAACAGAAAAGAAACATAAATTCTAGCAAGTTAAGCAAAAAAGCCTAATAAGGAAGGCCAAGAAAGAATTTGAAGAACAACTAGCTAAGAACACAAAAACTATCATCAAAATAAATAAATAAATAAACCAACCAACCAATAAACAAAATAAATAAATAAATGAAATACATCAGAAACAGGAAGACTGCCAAAGAGGTGGTGAGGTAACCAGAATACTGAGGTGCTAAAGGAGCACTCAAGGAAGACAAGGCTATTGTGGAGAAGCTAATTGAATTCTTTGCATTAGTATTCAGTGCAGAGGATGTGGGGGAGATCCCCACAGTTGAGTCATTCTTTTTAGGTAACAAATCTGAGGAACTGTCCTAGATTGAGGTGTCATTAGAGGAGGCTTTGGAACAAATTGATAAATTGAACAGTAATAAGTCACCAGGACCAGATGGTATTCGCTCAAAAATGACATTGCAGAACTACTAACTCTGGTATGTAATCTATCGTTTAAATCAGCCTCTGTACAGATGACTGGATGGTAGCTAATGTAACACCTATTTTTAAAAAGGCTCCCGAAGGGATCCTGGCAATTAGCGGCCGGTAAGCCTAACTTCAGTACCAGGCAAACTGGTTGTACCGAAAGTAAAGAACAGAATCATCAGATGCATAGATAAACGCGATATGTTGGGGACAGGTCAACATGGCTTTTGTAAATGGAAATCATGCCACACCAATCTATTAGAATTGTTTGAGGGACAAGAGTACTTGGACTTTCAGAAAGCCTTTGACAAGGTGCCTCACCAAAGGGTCTTAAGCAAAGTAAGCTGTCATGGAATAAGAGGGAAGGTCTTCTCATGGTAACTAGTTAAAAGATAGGAAACAAACGGTAGGAATAAATGGCCATTTTTCACAATGGAAAGAGGTAAATAGCTAGGTCCCCCAAAGACAGTGGTGGGCAATCTGCGGCCCATCAGGGTAATCTGATTGCGGGCCGCGAGACAATGTAATTGTAAGTGGGGAATCATTATCGAGCTGATATGTTTCTAGCAGTGTTTCTTGGCCCTATGTTATTTAACATTTTTATCAATGACCTGGAAGAAAACATAAAATCATCCCTGATAAAGTTTGCAAATGACACAAAAATTGGAGAATGGTAAATAATGAAGAGGACAGGTCACTGATTCAAAATGATCTGGATTGCTTGGTAAAGTGGGCAAGCAAACAATATGTGCTTAATATGGCTAAATATAAAGGTATACATCTATGAATAAATATTATAGGCCATGCTTATAGGATGGGGGCCTCTATCCGGGGAAGCAGTACCCCTGAAAAAGATCAGAGGATGGTGGTGGATAATCAGCTGAACATGGGCTCCCATTGTGATGCTGTGGCCAAAAGAGCTAATGTGATCTTATCATTTATAAATAGGGAAATCTCGAGTAGGAGTAGAGAAGTTATTTTACCTCTATATTTGGCACTGGTGTGACTGCTGCTGGAATACTATATTCAGTTCTGGTGCCCATAATTGAAGAAGGAGGTCAGACTAGAAAATGACAATGGTCCCTTCTGGCCATGGAATCTATGAATTTTCACAGAAAGGGGTTATTTTGGCTGATATCCCACTCCTCCAGGTCACAAAGACACAGAGATCCCGGCTGCAGCTGCGTCCCAAAGCTGCCCAGACATGTGTGCTGCCAGCCTGTTTACTTCAATGGGGCAAGCTGAATTCATCACAATGTGGCATGGGAGAGTTTCCCGTCTCAGGGGAAGAAATTAAGCTGCCACCCCTAGAAATCTTTGGGAGAGGATGGCAGAGTATCTCCATGAAAGTTTCATCAAGATTTCTCAAGTGCATAGAAGAGACATCCTATTCTGATAAATAGAGTACTCTGCACAGCCCACCATCTAGTCCAACAAGCCAAAGAACTGAAAAGCTGATGTGTCGCCAACTCTACCTCTGTTAGTTCTACCCCTGCTTGAGCACAGAATACCATTCTGATACGGACTGTGTAACTGAAATACCATAAAACCCTTCTTAGAATTTATTCCCTAACATAATATCAGTAAAGCAACAAAAAGTCAATACTTTTGTCAAACACAGGAGGGAAGCAAGGAGGGTGATAAGGTTTTAGAGAAAGAAAAACCAAAAAAACAAAAATAAAAAAAAATATCACAAGGAATAATGCACGTACACACTTACCCAAGCTCCCTTCCCCTTCTCCTCAGCGGGCTCATCTGTGCTTGCCTGGCAGAACTGGCTAGACTCCTGCAGAGTTTCAAACAGTTCTGGAACATGGCATGGCTTGAGTCCCGCACCGCGTTTCCTCTCTCCTCCTCCTCCACGCTGTTCATGGCAGGAGCATCTATCTCAGGCGCTTCCAAGGTACCCAAACTTGTCTGCAGGGTGCTGGTTGGGTCTCTACCAAGTATGGCAAGGAGTTCGTTGTAAAAGTGGCAGGTCTGCGGGGCAGCAGCAGATTTCTTGTTGCCCTCCTTCACTTTGTGGTATGTCTGGCACAGTTCCTTCACTTTCACGTGGCACTGCTGTTGATCCCTGTAATGCCCCTTTGCCACTGGGCTGCTGTGGGGGGCATTACAGGGATCAACATCATCAACGGCAAACTGCGGCCACTGGGAGCTGTGGGGGGCCGTGCCTGGGGACAGTCAACGTCAGCAGAATGTCTCGTGGCCCGCAATTAGATTACCCTGATGGGCTGCAGGCTGTCCACCAGTGGGCCAGAGGCTGATGAACTAATGACAGCAATCAGCCCATCTGCTGGGAACAGGTAAAGGACAGAAAGGAAGTGAAAGGGAAAGGCTGGCCAGAGCTGGAGGGTAGAGGATCTCACAATAGTGAAGTCTTGCCTCTCCATCCCCAGAGAATGGACTAATGGGGACGTTTACATCCAATTGTATGTTGCTGCACAAGGGACTGTACTGGTGAAGTGGTAGAGGAGATCCAATACATAAACACACTGGTGCTTATAAACTCGGAAGTGTCCAAACTGTTTGTGGTGATCCAAAAGGGCAAGAAGGGGACCTGTTACAGTGCCCCTAACAAAATACAATAAAGTAACCAACCAGATACAACCTATCCCCAGTGGCTTTTACAGATGGACTGGTCACCAGGCCAGACAAAGATATAGAGGAAAGAAAAAAACCACTAATATCTTTATTTTATTTTTTTTATTTATTTTTTTTTATAAAGAGAGGGTTTATAATTTGACCTATGTAGTAAATATAGCCAAATTGCTATTTTTTCTCTTTTTATATTTTGGCACTACCTCAACCTAGAAAAGTAAGCGTATCAATATATTGGAATGTTTTCCTACAAAGAAAGTACCATACAAACACACACATAATTTCCCCTAATTATTGCTTCTGAATTAATTTAACAATTCAAAGTCACTGAAAAAGATATATTTTATTAAACATTAGACAGTGCAGGTGTAAGTTCTGTCACATACCTTTATCATTTACTAGATAAACATTTTTAATCTACTACTCATTCATTTTGTTTTTAAATACAATATCATGTATCTGGCAACCTAGCATTATCAGCAGCAGACTAATCTTAGAAAACAAACTACATGTATAAATGGTACAGGAGAACTTTAGAGTCTTAAGGCTTGCCTACACAGTACTTTAAACTGCACCAGAGGGATGTAAATTTTAACCCGCACTAGCATGTTGCACACTAACTGATATCTGTGGACCCTGTTGGTATGCACTAAAAGTTCCCTAGCACATGTTAATGTAGTCCTGTTTCAAACAGTACTATATTAATGCATTCTAGGGAACTTTTAGTGCATACTAGCAAGGTCCACATGGGCCAGTCAGTGTGTGACATGCAAGTCCATACTAAAATTTTCATCCCTCTGGTGCAAACTAAAGCACCGTGTAGACATGCCCTAAGTGGTATATAACCTGATTTCGTGTCTGTAATGAATGAATCAACTATCCTAAACCCAACAGCCTTTTACCCTACAATAACATTTACTGAAAACTGGTTGATTCTGTTCTTAAAGGAACACTACTTGGCACCAATACTCCAGTGTACTGCGGCAGCTTTGCATTGCTCTTGCAGCACAGAGAAGCCCTAAAGCTGATGTACCTAGACATAGGATTCTTTGGTAACATAGAGGAATCTTCAAGTGGTATGAAACTAACATAGCAGAGCTCCTATGCTACCTCCTCCCCTGCTTGCTGACATAAGGGGTATGGCTGCGATATCCTTGCACCCAGCTGACCACAGGAGGGCCCTGGCAGCCGGCACAGTTTAAAACAGCCTTTAAGCTTCTCTAATTAATGATGAGCACTGGCTGTTACCCTTCCCTCTGCATTTCCAGAGGTGGGTCAATGTTGTTGTAATGCAGGTGGTGCTGGACATGCTCCCTTCTCCAGCTTCCCGCCAGATAATTTAATTACAAAGCTGTGTAAAAGATGTTAGAACTCGATAGTAACAATTAACTGAATACCAACCAGTGACCTAGGATAATGGGCCCACAAATGGTAGTCATAAAACATTAATTGTTGTCCCTTGGCTACTGAAGACATAGCAGGGGGTGGGGGCAATTGCTGGAGATGCTGCTAGGCATCTTACTAGGCAAGAATTTCCCATTCTGCGGCCCACTATCTCCTACACTGAGATGTAGGGAAGCAGTGAGCAGTGAAAATAAGTAGGGAGGGATAAAGAAACAGATTGTTTACTTTCAAAGGGAGAGGTCTTCCAGGTAGTACATCAAGTCCTAGATATCTGTCTAGTTTTACAACAACTTATATAAAAAGCACTTGTGAAGTCATTATAAACTAAAATTTCATTCAACTCCAAAATGAATTGAAATAGAACAGTTAAAGGAAATGGTCAGGAATAAAGCAAACCACCTCTAGCTGCTGTTATACAGTATATAGAAGCAAAGTATATAGAGCAGTATATAAAGACAAAAATTCTAGTGGCAAACTGGAGAAGGGGTCATGGACAGTTCAGGCTGTGCTGCAATGTGGCACCACCTCCAGAACTGCAGAGAGAGCAGCTCAAACATCTCAGAATTGTGGGAGATGCTGGGCTGCAGAAATAAAATAAACTTCAATAACTCACTTAATGGATAAGAGAGAGACATGTATACCCAGTTGAGTACATTTATTAAAATATCCCTGCAGTTAAAAGACTGTCATGCAATTCAGTTCATAGCTTGTAAAAATAATTGTTTTGGTTCTTTTAGAAGACGCAGTTTTTGTCATCATTTCCATACTTGCTTTCAAAATGTCAAAACTATTAAAAATTCAGTGGTGACTGAAACTGGCTGCACATTATATTACCTTGCAGGTAGGATACAGTAAGCCAACAAAATATATAGCCATGCAGGAAGCCTTCTGTGATAAAAACTGACTCGGTTCAGGGATTACAATGCTAATGTACAAGGTCTACATGACAGGACAAATGACGATGAATTCAAACTGAGTATGGACTATGAAATTTATTTATGCAAAGTGATGAGAGAATAAGATGGAGACCTCCATCTGAGAAGTGCTTAGTCTAGGGTATGTCTATACTATGGCAACTATACACACACAGCTACAGTCCCATAGCTATGCTGGCATAACCCCATAGTGTAGATGGGGGGTTTTCCATTAGTGTAAGAACATCATCTCCCTGAACAACAGTAGCTAGGTCAATGGAAGGATTCTTCCTTCAACTTAGCTATGTCTACACTGGGGGTTGAGTCGACATAGGAATCGCACTCAGGAATGTGGATATTTTCACACCCCTGCCTGATGTAGCTGTAGTCAACCTAAATTTTAAGTGTAGATAAGGCCCTAGCTGAGAAACCCCCAGTCCTGCAACTGACTCAATGTGGGTGCAAGCAATGTGACCAGTTAGGTATTGCAGCCGTAAGTGCATTCAGACAGAATTTCAGTAATGTCAATAATACATTTAATCAGAGGTAGAAATAGAAACATGGTTTCCAATATGTAGATATAATTAGTTTATTTAAGACTTTATGCCATACACTTACAACAGAAAAATAAAAGCATACAGTTCGCAGTTTGAGTTAGGATCTAGCAACGTTAGACCTTCTATATTATAAAGAAAAAAGAGTCAAAGGAAGAGTCCTCACCTGTAACTATGCCATAGTTAGGAGGTTCAATAATGGCTCCATAGAACTGAATGATGTTTTTGTGACTGAGCACACTGAGTATTTCTGCCTGTTCAAAAACCAAAAGAAAAAGTTTGACAATTAATAATAAAATGTATTTACTGCAATAATATACATTAGACTCTATGCACAAACCACACATCATACATGAATCAGAAAAATAATGTCCACTTGGGGTATTCTCCTTAGAAAACCTACCTGTTTCAAAACACTGTGAGAGAATTTAGAAAATGCAGCGTTCTCAGCACTTCTGAAAATCAGGCCACTTTTTAAAGTGCCTAAATAAGGATTTCGGAGACTAGCTTTTTTTAAAATCTTGGTCAAAAAAGATGGGGGGGGGGGGGTTGGTTGGTTTTTGTTTTACAATGGTGTGTTTAATATTTGGGCCTCTCAATATTTGCAGCTCTATAGTATGCTCCAATAATAAATACTACTACTACTGTTTCTTTTAAAAAATAGTCAATGATTTAAAAAAAAAAAAAGTTATTGTTTTACACACACACACGAAATGGAGGGTTATAGAAGGCAAACACAGCCATACACTATTATATATTATCCCTCACAAAAATGCCTTCCTTGAAATATTACATTAACCTCTGAGCTTCTACTAGCTAGATCAGTCTCAAGCATTGGAAGGAAACAAAGTCATGGTCAGTAAAGCAGTCATCCCCACTGAGTACAAATACATAAAAAAATAAGGGATGTTGGCTAGCTTTATTACAGCAGCTACCACCATCCTAACAAATATAAAGCCACTGGCAAAACAAACCTAATTTGTCTCTAGATTTTGTACTGAGTGCCATGGAATGAATATACACGTGCATACGTGGAAGCCTATGGATGTGTAATAAGTAAACATTTCACATGGTTACAATAGTTTCTCTTGCAGCCTCTTCCAAATAACTTCATCAAGGTTTTGAATTAGCACCTTTAGCTGGTGTGCTATGGTTTGCACATGCTCAATGCAAAAGTTTAATCATAGCCTTGAACTTAACCCCAAGATTTCTGATTGCATAGTGTACTATGCTGTTTCCCCTGCTCAATGAGATTTGAGTTATCACAAATGAACAGAGTTTAATGCACAAACAACTTCAATAGGATATAGAATTTATATTCTACAGGTGTGGTACAATCATTTCTGTATGTATGATGCATGGAGAGTTTCAAAATTCTTTTTCAAAGTTCCGTCTCTCCACAGCATAATTAAATAATTTTGATTAAAAAAAAAATCTCATGATGTTTTCATCAGAGGTGCAAAATCATATTTGAGGCTTTTGTAAGGTTATTGTGAATTTCAATGCTGGAGGACCTGATTCACCCAGGTGGGTGCAAGGGCATTTAATTTGCACCTACCTACGCAACTGTGCCAGAGGTGGGATTCACCACCAGTTGCCTAAACACAGATAGGTGCCTAGTGGAATTTTCAAAGCATCTGGGCACTTATGAAAATCCCCCTAGGTGCCTATCTGCAACTTTAGGTACCTAAACACCTTTGGAAAACTGGCCCTAACTGGCTCAGTCATACACCGCCTGGACACACTGTTGAACTACAACTTGACATACAGGACAACCACAAGTGGCATCTAATTTATTGATGATACCCCACACCCTTGGGATAAGGGTATCATCAATAAAGGGTATCATCAATAAATAGGATAAGTCCTTGGCTAGTCACAATAATAATAATAATAATAATAACAACAATAATAATAACAATAATCACATCACATTACCAACCACTCATCACACAATATTCTAAAACAGTTCTGGATGAACCTGAGCACCTGCTGATCTCTATTAAGAGATGTCTATTATATTAACAATATGTATTCCACTGAAGCGCAGATTGGACAGCATTTTGTGTGTGTGTGGGGGGTGAATCAGAAAACCAAAGCAAACTACTTTGCTATGTTTGAAAACTAAACCATTGACAAGAAATTAGAAGACAAAGCGAAGTACATTAAAATACATATTTCAATTAAATTAATACTCATGAAGTGTGGCATCACTAGAACATGAAGTCCTGTCTTTACTCACAAGACACACCGAGTGCAAGCAGCAGGAGTGCAAGCTACCTCAGAGCACCTTGACATTGTGCCCAACCTTGACCTCTCAGAATCATCTCTCCTGTTGAAAGGATAGTTTAACCTTTCTGTCCATTTGCCAATGAAAAATGAACACCAACTGTCATCGTGGCTAGTACGCTGCGGATATCTGTAAACTAGGTACTGAATAGATCTCATCAGAGATGCCTCTAAACACCGTCTATAAGGTATCTATTAGTGCTGTGCTTTGTATTCTAGTGCAAATACATATGCATCAATAAGAATTCTCTGTGTTCTTCGCTGTCAGTATTAGGGCCCCCTGAGCCTTGGCTATACTCATGACTAGCCCCAATACAATACAGCATTTACTGGCTACCAATAAGTATATTTCTGCCTGTGCTGACCCTTGAATGTAGCCAAGGCAAGCCAGGGCCTCCACTGCTTGAACTAATCAGAAATCTGATGAGGTTCAATAAGGATAAGTGCAGGGTCCTGCACTTAGGATGGAAGAATCCAATGCACCGCTACAGACTAGGGACCGAATGGCTAGGCAGCAGTTCTGCGGAAAAGGACCTAGGGGTGACAGTGGACGAGAAGCTGGATATGAGTCAGCAGTGTGCCCTTGTTGCCAAGAAGGCCAATGGCATTTTGGGATGTATAAGTAGGGGCATAGCGAGCAGATCGAGGGACGTGATCGTTCCCCTCTATTCGACACTGGTGAGGCCTCATCTGGAGTACTGTGTCCAGTTTTGGGCCCCACACTACAAGAAGGATGTGGATAAATTGGAGAGAGTCCAGCGAAGGGCAACAAAAATGATTAGGGGTCTAGAGCACATGACTTATGAGGAGAGGCTGAGGGAGCTGGGATTGTTTAGTCTGCAGAAGAGAAGAATGAGGGGGGATTTGATAGCTGCTTTCAACTACCTGAAAGGGGGTTCCAAAGAGGATGGCTCTAGACTGTTCTCAATGGTAGCAGATGACAGAACGAGGAGTAATGGTCTCAAGTTGCAACGGGGGAGGTTTAGATTGGATATTAGGAAAAACTTTTTCACTAAGAGGGTGGTGAAACACTGGAATGCGTTACCTAGGGAGGTGGTAGAATCTCCTTCCTTAGAGGTTTTTAAGGTCAGGCTTGACAAAGCCCTGGCTGGGATGATTTAACTGGGAATTGGTCCTGCTTCGAGCAGGGGGTTGGACTAGATGACCTTCTGGGGTCCCTTCCAACCCTGATATTCTATGATTCTATGTATACCAAATACATGTAAAGATAAATCCCAATTGGCTCAGGATATGTCTACAGTTAAACCACTGCAGCTGCGCTGCTACAGTGCAGTGGTCACCAAACCACTGATTGCGATCGACTGGTCGATCCTGGAGTCTCTGCGATCTCCGGGCCGCTAAAAGACTGGTGATGCAGCAGGGCTCAGACAGGCTCCCTGCCTGCCCTGGCCCCACGCTGCTCCCGAAAGCAACGGGCTGCTGACACGTCTCCGTGGCCCTGGGGGAGGAAAAAGGGAGAGAGGCAGCTTTATGCGCTGCACCCACCACAAGAACCGTCCCTGCAGCTCCCACTGGCCAGGAACCGGCCAATGGGAGCTGCCGGGACAATGCTTGTGGGCACGTGCAGTACACAGAGACCCGCTGCCCCAAGGGCCGCAGAGACATGCCAGCAGCCAGATACTTCCGGGAGCAGCATGGGGCCAGGGCAGGCAGGCAGCCTGGCTGAGCCCCTCTGCACAGCTGCCTGGGAGCTGCCTGTGGTAAGCGCCTCCCGGCCGGACCCTGCACCTCGCACCCCAATGCTCTTGGGTGTGGCTTCTTCAACCCCCTGAGAGATGCAGCTATGCTGATGTAAGTTTCCAGTGCAGACCAGCCCTCAGCTGATGCAAGGCCTGGCTTGCTCTTGCTTACACTTAGGAGTTAGCACCAATACAGGTAGATTGATTGATGGCTGAATTGCAGTTATTCCTGTGTGTAGACAAGGCCTTAATGTCAGATTGTGAATTCCATTCAAAATAGATACAAGGGAAGAATTTCTGGATGATAGTTTCATCCTCTGGACAGATGACCTAAACTCCCTCACAGATTTCCACCACAACTTCAACCTCCACCACACATCCATCAAGCTATCTCTAAAACACTCCCAGACCAGCATCAACTTCCTGGACACCACAATCAGCTTCAGCAATGGAACCCTGTAGACAACTATAGACAAGAAATCCACAGATCACCACACTTACTTTCGTAAATCTAGTAAACAACCCAAACACACCAAGAAATCTGTTATCTTCAGCCAGGCTCTTGGAAATCACAGAATATGCTCTGAGGAGAAAGTATGGGATACACACATTAACACACTTAAAACTGCTTTCACCAAACAAGGACACTTCACCAGAGAAGTAGATCACATCATGAAATAGGCCACTCAAATACCCCAAGAGAACCAGTTTCAGTACGTAAAAAAACCCTTCCAACTACACACCCCTAGTTGTCACCTACCACCTCATACGACAATCCACTTGATCGTTAAACAATTACAACCCATACTTGATGGTGACCACATCCTGAAATAAATCTTTTCTGAACCTCCTTTTCTGGCCTCTCTAAGGTCCCCATCAGAAGCAAGCTCCCCAAGGACCAGGATCCACCAACTCAAAGCGGAACCAGACCTGGCCAGAACAACAGATGCAAAACCTGCAGACATATCTCTACTGCTACTGTGATCAAAACCCCCCACAACACACCTTTCAAGATCCATGGGTCCTACACGTCTATCACAACATGTGGTGTACCTTATCCAGTGCACTAAATGCCCCAACAACTGTGTGGGTGAAACCAGACAATCACTACACTCTCAAATGTACTCACACAGAAAAATGAAAGACAAAACCACCATATCACCTGTGGGTGAACACTTTTCACAAAATGAATATTCCATATTGGTCTTCTCAGACATCATCCTCAAAGGAAACCTGCACACCTTCAAAAAGATGAGCCTGAGATCTTACATTCATAGCTTTGCTAGGCACTCAATCATGGTTTTAATAAAGGCACTGGATTATGACTTATGGGGGTGGCCAAACTTACTGACCCTCCAAGCCGTATATGACAATCTTCAGAAGTCTGACAGCAGGGGTGCATCTGCTGGGGCTTGGGGATTCAGCCCTGCGATGGGTAGCAGGGCTAGGACTTCAGCCCCATGGGAGGTGCCGGTCAGGGCTTCAGCCCCACTCTTCCCTGAGCCCTGGCAGGTGCCACCCGCGGGGCTGAAGACCTGAGACCCCCCCCCCCCGCCCAGCTGGGCAGAAGCCCCTAGCCCCACCACCCCCGACAAAGGGCAGAAGCCCCAAGCTCCCTCAAACAGTCTGGTAGCAGAGAATGGGAGAGGGGCTCCGAGAGCTGCACTTTAACTGTAAAAGAGCCACATCTGAATACAAGGTTTCAGAGTAGCAGCCATGTGAGTCTGTATCCTTGACTCTCTTCAAGTGTTCTACCTGGGGGAGTCAGGCTCTTGAGGCAGGAAGAAGCAGCTTTGTTGAGGAGGGGCTCTGGCTGGATAAGGAGGTTGCACCTCTCCTCTTGAGGTTCGCTGATTCTCTCACTAGTGTGCACCTTTTAGGGGGAAAAGACGTGGTTCGCCACTGATTCTCCTAATCTGGTCTAGTTACTGGGGCAGCGAGAAGAACAGAGCCTTAACCTTCCAGCTGTGCCGGTCGGACGCCACTTATATGGTAGTGACGAAGAGGATTTGCTGCCCTGCCCCACAGGGTGACTGGGCTGCAAAACACCCTGTGGGAGAAGCCAACACTTCTGTGTTGAAAAACAAAATGAAACCTGAGCCTCCAGGTTCGCAGCAAACCGCCCTCCTAACTGGCCACTTCACTTTGAATGGTCCCTTGGCATATGTGTTAACTACTTACCTTAAACAGTCTGTTCTACCTTGTATTTAGCTGTGATACTCTGAATACCTTTCCCATACCTGAAGAAGAGCTCTGTGTAGCTCAAAAGCATATCTTTTTCACCAATCTTTTTATTGGTTCAATAAAAAGATTACCTCACCTACCTTGTCTCTCTACAATGAAGAAAGGCAGCTTGTCAACCCTCCAAAACTATGCAAGGCCTCAATCTAAAAAAGTCCAAGTGATTCCATATGAACATTACCATTACCAGTCATCACCACTTATTATTCCAGCTGGCTGTGCGGTGGCGAGGAGGGAGCTGGAGAGGTAGCACTGGAGAATACACAGAGTGCATCTTTCCCCCACCATTTATCTGAGCATGCTGCTTCAGATCAAATTTGGAAATAAATACTGATTCTCGTTAGACCATCAGGCCAGCCAGCAGCCAACCAACTTTGTTGTTAATAAATCAGTTAATTGCACAGCATGAGGCACCTTCACTCTATGCAAAATTGCAGGGTTAGAAATGTTTAGCTACTCCAGCAATCTGATTAGCAGAACATCCCTAAGTGTTTTCTAATATTTATTAATGTACTGTGCAATAGAGTTTGATTATTTACATTCCTGTAAATAAATGTTTGCTGTGCTTATAATGGAAATCTTCAGAATCATTTAGAACAATTTAAAGCAGACTTGACAAGGATTTAGTCCCGAAGTCTTACAGCATTTAAGGGCTTTGAACTCCAACATATTCCTGGCAGAGTTTAAATCTTAGCTGTTCCCATGACGTTCTCTACACTGTAAGAATGGCCAATTGGGATAACAGTGTTAATGTTTCATTTAAAACTATTCTATTTACTGATTATCAAGACTAAATTAAACACAAAATGCTGATAAAGGTTTAGTGTTAAAAGTATTATTTGTTGAGTGCTGAAAGAATGGCTGGCCCTTAAACATAGAGAAAACACATTCCCAAGGACAAAATATTAAGGAGCTTAATATCTAAAATTACAACACAAACACAAAGTACTAGGGGAGACTAAAAGATGGATCATAAAATTGTGTAGAGTTTGGGGCAGGCACTGGTTTGCTTTAAATGTATCACTTCTTTGTTTAATGACATACCGGATCAAAACAAACCTGGTAATATTTAAATAAAAGTGTGCAAAAAGAGTTAACAAAAATAGCCTCACCTCTGTAGTCAATGCTAGAGCTCCCACAGATTTCAATGGAAGCAGGAACTGGCCCTTACTGGCTATTATTTTAATGACTTTCTTTCTAAAGCTAAACTGAATATGATGCTTAATAAACTATTTATATTTCCTGCTCATTCTCAAATGTTCATAAGTTAGTTCTCTTAAGACTACAGTCTCTCTATATTTCAAGTCTTAGAACTTACATTCTATTACTTGTCATGAGGTTCCGCCTTCCCCATCCCTCTACAATATGCAGTAAATGGAGGGATTTTTTAAAATCGTCTGGAATTAAAAAACTCTTTAAAATAACCACGTAACAATGATAGGTAGTGATCAAACAGTTTAGCAGCTAACATGAAAATCAAAAGCGGAATATAAACCCCACTGGTTTTTTAGACCCTGCCAGGAAATCATTTGTGCATTTTCTCATAAAGTTTTATAAGGAAGGGGTCAGTAGTTTTCATGCCCCAGAGACCCCAAGGAGAACCTGAAAAGCTGTTAGTCAGCAGAAGCCAATTATTGTCCAATTAAGGACATGTTTGTTAAACCCATTAAATCTTCTTTCATATTAGCAAAGCAGGATGAAAAACACATGATGCACAGAGTAGTCAAAAGACTTTGATACTTAAGGAACATTCAATGAGAACTTTTAACAGTAAATAAGCAGAGTTATATTCTGCTCTGATGAGGACTGTGCTCTCTCCAATACACATCTCATGGTTGACTTCAAATTGCAAATAAATTATGAAAGCCCTGCTTGCATATTAACTTAAAGCTGGAGGGGGAGGAGGTTGATTTGGTCTATATTCCATTTAGGGGATTACCTGTCCCAATTTAACTTTCCACAGCCCATCTGAAAGAAGTAAAAATTTTAAGACAAAGAAATTATCTAGTTTCTAGTATAGGAGATTCACATATTCAGTATTTTGCTAGCACTGATTCACCAGCCACACAAAGCAAATAAAAGTTAAATTGCACTATTGAAGTTACATTGTTAGTACTTTTGTTTTAAAAAAAATCTTACTCTCTTGGGTACTTTTACAAAGACATACAAAAAAAATCATTTAAAAAGTTAAGGTTGGAAGCATGTTTCAGTGGTGTCCAGC
Organism: Chelonia mydas; assembly: GCF_015237465.2. Taxonomy (NCBI): domain Eukaryota; kingdom Metazoa; phylum Chordata; order Testudines; family Cheloniidae; genus Chelonia; species Chelonia mydas. The sequence goes on along the minus strand of NC_051251.2, from coordinate 40,827,628 downwards.
TCACACCCAAAAGCAGTATCACGTTTTTGTTGCTGAAATTCGACACCTTTTTAAAAAGCCCCCATGGATACAATGTGAAAAATGGAAATTGATGGGATCCAGCCCAGTTCCCACTGCCATGTAATGGAAGATTATATATTATTTTCCTGCTTGTTTTATACACACTACCCCCATCCACTTTTTTTTTCTTTTGTAATAAAAATATGTTGGTGGTCACTTTATTTTATATATTGCATATTAATTGTTTAGTAAAAGTCTAAAAAAGAAATATATCCCCAAAGTATCTCAGTTCTGTAATTTAGTGTAATGTGTTGCTGGAGTAGAAAAGGTGTTATAAAATGTGCTCATTATCTGTTGTTGTAGGTTTGTGCAACTGTATGTAGATCTTGGAAGTTTATATATTTAACTTGTATTTTGTAGCAACAAGCGTGTAGATTTTTTGTAGTATTAAATTTTTAATATTAAAGTATACTGGAAATGGATCCCTTGAATAGGAAACAGGCTTTTATAATATTCTATAATTTGTTATTTTTACCTTTGCATATAATTCTGCCGTTTTCAAGGCAACTTTAAAGCTATTGGATTATAAACAGAATCCACTGATTTTTAGAATCTGGAAGACTTCCCTGTCAGAACACCACAATTTTAAAAGACAGTTCAGCTAAAAAAATTAGAGAAGAGAGAGACTGGTACATCAGAAGTTCCTGGGAGATTTTTTCCTAAAGATACTATGATATAATCGATGAGAGATAATACACAGCTAACTTGGGCCTTAATCTTGCAACTGGCACCACAATGGGAGACCCAAGAAACCATGCAGAGCCCTAGTCAATTCCCAGCATTGCACACATTACATGCAAAGGTCAAAATAAACTTGGGAGGATCAACTGCAGAATCAGGGCCTTTGTCTTCATTATATTGTGGGCAACAATCTCCTGTCAATGAGGGAAGGAAAGATTGCTGACAAAAGCTACAGAATCTAGGATAACTCTCAGTAAGGGTACTTTATACATAAAATTATCACTACAACAGGCTCAAAAAAGTTTGAAAACTACTTTTTCAGATACAAATACACTGCCATCTGTTAAAACATGGCACTGACAAAGGATAAACACCTCCTTTCCCATGGATTTCAATAAGAAACCCACTGAAGCCCAGACAAATCCCATAGGGGCATTATATTATTCAGTATACAGCATGGAACCATATCTAAATTTTATACTAGCACTCATGACAGACTGAAATCTGCCAGGAACATTTGGTTTTTGTTATGGTTACTGATTTTCTGTTGGTTTACAACAGCAAAATCATTTAAAAGATAAAGATACCGTATAGTTGTAAGGAAACAGATGTAAGATTTCAGAAATTAGTCACTTCTGTGAACTGTATTTGAAAATACAAACTTTAGTATCTGGGATCAGTTAAAAATGAAAGCTGTCAAAACGCACAGCAACACTGGATAACTGTGGGAGGGGTAGAATAGTTCTCCAAGCATCAGGTTTGAAATACCCAGACTCCTAGAAAACAGTATCTTTACCCAACAGGGTCACTCTGGTTTTCTGTTAGATTTAGGGTGATCGTCTCTTTTATTCTACATTGTTTTGCAAGTGAACCTCTTATGAATATCTGAGAAGATGTTAACCCAGATCTCGAATTCTCCAGAAGAACAGAGAAGTACTGAAATGCCAAAAATTTCTGGCCATTTTCCAAAAGCAGGTGAAATGGGTACTGACCTGATCAGGATACTGCTGTACTTGAGGAAAAGCAAGAATGTCAGAGGAGATAATTTAGAGATCAAAGTCACTACAAATCTTATGTGAACAACTTTGCTAGGGACAACAGCACAAATACAACAAGCAGAACAACCCTCCTCCTTAGAGGACTCTCTTCAAGCATCCCAGCACTTGGAAGAGACAATCATTTAAATCCTGGCTGAAAAAAGAAAAAGCGGAGACTCAGTGCAACAACCTAATGATCATCAGCATCCTGGAGGGGATGGGCATTTCCAGAGGCTGCTGCTAGACTTATTATGTTAAAGATAACAGTGTTGGATACTTCACCCTTTTTTCCAAGTTTTATATCCTGTTTCAATTAAGATAAAAATGTCTGAACAACTGAAGAGTTCCCAATCTGTTAGAGAAGCAGAGAACTGTCTTGGAGATATTCAACTAGACTCTCCACTGAACAATTAGCATAGACTCTCCAACAGAGGTAATGAAGAATGGACTGTGCTCCACTTTTCCAATGAAGTTATCTTTCAGTATTTTCTCAAACTCAGTCATGAAAACTGTAATTTTCCCTAGGCAAAAATTGCCAAGCTGGCCTTCTGGAACATAAGAATCCAGCCTACTACATCATTCTGTCCTACACAGAGCTCTTCTCCAACCATAGAGGGCAATCTTAAATCCTATCCCCTTCCAGACAAAAGTGGATGGCTAGAGCGACAGCCCTATCCATATCTGTATGGCTGAAGGCTTGTTGAGGGAAGTGCTCTAGGCTAAGTCTCAACAGCTGGAATCCTCTACAAAGGACTTGAAAAGTCCTGTACAAATGACAGCAAGAACTCAAAACGTTTCAGGATATATGGTCTTTATCTCATTTTCAGAACAGTTAATATATTGCCTTGTTTAAGGTTGAAAATTTTAATTTTATGTAGAAACATGGCTGATAAATAATAAACCTACTCGGTAGAGATCTTCAAAAAATGACAGAAATTTTTTAAAATGTTGATATTGTTTCCACTTTTTCATAATTTTAAATGGAAATTGTATCAACTTTTTCTTTAATGATTTTGAAAATTATTTCAATTAATAATGATTTAAAAGTTTCCATTCAAATATTGATGAGTGTCAGGAAATTTCATAACATGTGAAAACTGATAATTTTTCATGAAATCAAGCTTTCAAAAAAGAAAGGAAAGAAAACACCATTTTTTGGATGAAGAACCTTTGCACACAAAAATTGACCAGCTCTGCTACTACATTGTGTGTTTGACATCTGTGTTCTGGTTTTCCTCTAATCTTCCTACTTCTGTGCTGAATTCTCTATACAGAATCCCTCTCAGCTTCTAGACCTCTCTTTCTACCTATTTGCTTTCTGACAACAGAGACATATTAATGATTATTTGGAAATGTGATTTAATGTTGCACTGGTTATCTTAAAATTCCTTAAAATAAAAGGTTTACTTTTTAAAAATTCTGTTGATTAAAAGAAAAAAACACCAAACTCTAAATCAAAACAAGAATCCAAGACAGCCGCCGCAAATGAAAGTGTGTAATACAGCAGTAGCTTCATGTCCGCTAGGAAATGGAAACTTAGAAATGCCCTCATTAACATGTTGTTAATTCAGGGACTGATCCTGGCCCCAGTGAACTTAATGGCAAAGTACTAATTGTCTTTAACAATAGTAGACAGTTAAGAAGCAGTGGACATACATGACCCTCACCACCACCACCACACCTCCTCAAAATGGTTTAAAAGACATGTGCGAATGGTGGGTGGAAGACAGCTGGATATTGAAATATTTACTGTAGTTGTGTATATGAAAAACAGTAGAGTTCAAAACCACAGTATATTTTGGGATGAATACATTAGAAACTAGAAACATCATTATAACCATATGAAACCTTGTTTACTTCTATTTCTGTATTTGTCTATTACTGTACTGCCAATTCCACTGAGCTGCATACCACCAATCAACGCTTTCAACTTTTATTAGGTGGAAAAAGAAACCCAAACAAATGTCAGACACACAAATATGAAATGGGAACCATGCACACATCTAATAGGAAATTAGAAGAAGTTATATACACAATAAAAAATTACATGTAAGAACCATGAGGAAATCATAGATCTTCGCATTTTGAGATTAAAAATAACATTTTTCCCCACCACTCCCCAACTTCTTTTTGTACCATCTTTATAGATGATCTTTGTATACATTTGACAGATGAAGAAAGAAAGGAAGCTGGAACTTTGTATTACACTAGTACTTAGAAACCTCCAAATCAGTGACCCATTGTGCTAGACACTGTACAGACAAAAACACACATATCAGATAGGATACAGGAACAGGCTGCTGCTCATGGAAATCACATTCTGAATCGGACTGCTGCATAAAGTATTTTGAAGTCTAGGCAGTTAACAGTTCTGTTCTGGTACAGTCAGATATTTCTCAGGAGAAGCAGTTCTCTACCTACCTACATTGTGGATAAGAAAATTCAAATGAAAATCAAAATAATAGTTTTGTATTAAGCGGTGGGATAAATGCAACATCTTCTCTGTTTGGGTTTTGCCCTGGATTGCTCACTGAGGTTCTGGAGGTGCTTTGATCTGGAAATCACGTCCCTATTGGCAGACAAAATTTTGTGGCGGACCATAAGGTTCAGAATTTGTTGAGGTGGTTGACACCTTTCTCTCTGAGGTGGCAAGCTGCCAGGATCTCTCAGACAAGAGATTGTCAGGTGCCTCCTCAAGAAGTCATCTCAGCAGACAGTCTCTAATGTCCCCTTTTTGAGGGAAGCTTATTGATAAGTTGTGACAATACAAATCTGACAGTACCGGTACTGCTTATAATTTGTTGATTAATTTCAGTCTGATTTCTGCCATATACAGGCCAAAGAGACAGCGTTGATCATTTTGGTCAAAGACCTCAATTTGACAATGGACTAAAGTCAAAGGCCTGACTCTGGGCCCTACTCCAGCTGCTCTGATGGCACAATCAAATTAAGTTTTAGCTACTATAGCTGGTTGAAAAATGGGATCATTTTTCATAAAAACAAATTACCATTTATTTTGCCAAAATCTGAAATTTCAATTAAATTGAAATTGAAAAATTCAGCCAGCACAATTAGGTACCTAACTTTAGTTACCCACAAGTACAAATTTTGGTCTTGATGTTACTTTAGATTCTGCATTGTTATAAAAGTTTGCATTTTATCACTCCTTGCCATCAAAAAATTCATCATTTTTGACAGGCAATTTTGAGGCACACAGATCTTAGGGTTATAAAAGCCTCCTCCTTCTCCGCCCCCCCATTCACAAAGTGATTGTTTTAGTTAAGAAAAATGTACCTTTATTATTGTACATGTACCAAAAAAATTTAAGGTTGGTAGCAGTTGTCTGAAAAGATTCTTTTTTGTTCAACAGTCTTATTGAATTCAGATTGTTGATAGTTTGGAGGAAATGGCATAGCTAGAATTATACTGAAGTTGTAGAGTTCAGAGACTAATTCTTCAGAATGCACATTTTAACAAAACGGTGTTCTTAAAAAAAAACATATCACCATTCTTCCTTTTTTATTGCAGACAGGGCTGGATTTTAACTATAAAACAATGTATAAATACAATCAAGGTGAAAAATCCTCACCTGACGGTTCACAATCAAAAGACCCCACCATCTTTTCTCAATTTTTCCATTGTCACAGTTCTCTTAAAAGGATGTCTTACTACAGAACCCGAAGAGTGAAAGATTTAAAACTGTGGGACCGAAATTCACTCATCAAAATCAGGATTGTGGTCTAAACTTAACCAGCTGTCAAACCTAGCAATATGAATGTAAGCACACTTCTGCCTAATAAAATTTGAATCAAACACTTTGCATCTGATTCTCCATGTGAGCTTTTATGCAAACTTCTAAAGTGCAAGGAGTCCTGGGGTGGAAGAGCTATTCTGAGAGCTTTCACATAGTTCATGTAATTAGGGAAACCACTTCCTTTGATTGTAAGTGTTCAAAACAGCTGAATTTCTTCTATCAAAGGAACTCTGATTTGGGTCATCTCTTTTACTTTCTCTTTTATGTTTCTCAAGATGAGAGGTGAGACTGTAGAGCACATTATTTAGAAAAAAAAGATTCCACTTTTTGTTTTAGGGATTGAACTTGGACTATTCAAAAGGTTGTCATTTGGGAATCTATCTTTCTTACCCTCCCTCTGTTTCCTTCTTTTCTGCTAAGGCTTTTCAGTGGCTCTAGTGAACGTAGTCCAAAATGCCAATTTAAGGAGAAGAGAAAACTAGAATATGATACGTAAAGAAAAAGGATTGTAGTTTTTCTTTGTACTGTTTTGGCTGAATATGTAATTATAAGGAGCTATATCTACAAGATCTTGGTCTTTATCATATTCTCCTCTTTTATCGTTCTAAACACTGACCAAGCAAAAAAGAAAAATGTAGACATTTTTTAAAAGGCAAAGAAAGCTGCTAGCCTCATCTTTGAAGATGTCTATGGGCTTCTTTCTTTCCCAAAAAGTGAACTCAGGTCATTATTCGAAGGCAAAAGAACATGCTGCTTGAGCTAACAACCAACACCAATGCTATTACAGTATCAAATGTCACTTAAGTCTGATCTACCTAACTACAAAGTTAGGTCGACATTAAGTGCCAGGTTCCTTGCAACAGTGACCGCTCTGGTCACAATTTTAAACTCCACTGCCCAAGGCTCAGGAAAACCAGAAGACTCCTCCCACAGACATTCCTTTAAAATCCCCTAAATGTTTCTGAAATGCCCTTTCCTGATTGCGCAATTTGTCAGATCAGGAAGCATCGGATCTCCTGGGCTTGTGGAGAGAAGAGGCTGTGAAAGCACAGCTACAAACCAGCCACAGAAACGTGGACAACTGCAAGCAAATTGTATGGGGGATGCAGGCAAAGGGGTGCGATAGGAATCGACAGCAGAGCCACTGGAAAGCGAAGGAACTTCACCAGGGATACCTCCAGGCTAGAGAGCACAACAATAGATCTGGTGCTGAGCTACACACCTGCTGCTTTTACAACGACCTGCATGGCACACTTGGCAGACGCCCTACCAGAACCCTGCAGACCACCATGGATACCTTAGAGACAGATAATCTGCTGTGAACAGCGAGGAGAAAGAGAAGGAAGAAGAGGAGTGGGGAGATGTGGCAAGGAACTCCAGCCATGCTGTGAGTCAGGACCGGTTTGAGACTACCAGAGTCTAGCCAGTCCCACCAGGAAAGTGTGGATGAGCTTAAAGAAAGAGAAGGGACCAGGGATACATGTGGGAAGAATTTTTCCTTAAAATGGTTCAATTTAAAGATGCCCACGCACCCCATCTATCCCCAAATAAACAAGACAGGGCTTGTATGCTGCTAGCCTCTTTACTGCAGTGATACCAGATGAACTCATTACAGAGTGGCGTGGGAAAGTGTTCTACAGCAGCAGAAGAAATAATGCAGCCACCGCTAGAATCCTTCAGAAGAGGATTGAAGAGAACCAGCATGAAAGCTGCACTGAGATTTCTCAAGAAGATAAAAGGAACATCCTTATTCATATAAAGAAAGTGCTCCCCATATATCCCTACCCTGCCTAACCCCACAGGGGAATGAAAAACAGATGCCAACTCTGACTCCGTTAGTTGTACTGCTGCCTCTTTTCCTATGAATAAAACAAAGAAGAGTGGATACCTTTGTCTTGTTAATTTGGGGATGGGCTGGGTGCCATGTTGAAATTTGACCATTGTAAAGAAAAGCACATGCCACATTTATCCACGGTCCCTTCCCCTTCTCCATGCTTGTTCAACTGCAAATACATAAGAATCATGCGTTCTGTATTTGCCATGTTCATGAAAATAGTAGAGAGCTCGGTGATATCCAGGCTTCTGTCAGAGATGGCAGAGACCAAAGAGTGTGGTGCAGGTTTGTGGGATTTTTTTTTTTAAAAAAGGCATGAAAATTATGCGATATGGATGGCATTATAAGACGGAGAAAATTGCATGCTGGGAATCTAACACCCTAGCTCCCAGAGAACCCTGGACAAGTCATTACTATCCCACAACACATTGCAAACATGTCCCAAAAGGCATTGCACCAGATGGCGGCACATCACACACTGGGATCGCTACCCGCAGTGCACTGCACTGACACAAGAACTCCTGGTAAGCGTGCACTGCACCAACACAAGCAGCCATTTATACACACCTGAGCAATATACCAACCTATGCAACATATGTTTGCCAATGTAATTTGCATCAACCGAAGTCTGTAGTGTAGACATGGCCTTATTCTGAAAGAAATTCTCCAGCCATGCACCCTATTAGGGCTCTTGCTGAATACTAATCTCAGGAAATTCTTGGGGAAAAAGCAATGAACCTGCTCTATTTCTATAATATTTCCACAGAGTAAGGCAAAAGAAAAAAAAAGAAAGTAGCACAATATTTCATTGTGTGTGATTTAGAAAATTATTACAAAACATTGGTATGTTTACTTACTCATGGAAGGACTAATTCATATTATGGTTCCCAGTTAGTGAAAATAATAGAATTCTACACACAGAATTATTTGTAAAAAGCGGTTTTGAGACCCTTATAAATGGAAGGTATATTACCTAGGGCATATCATCAATGTCCAAATGGATCAAGTTATAGCCAAGAAAAGAGAGAATGAGTTAGCTGTTATAGGGAAAAGACCATGGTAATAATTTTGGTATCAATACCTATATAGATAGAGAAGGGGAAACCAGGAGTAGAAGCCAGGGGAATTCTGGACACAATACTAGACACCAGGGCTTTTACAAATCCCTGTACAGGATACTACCAACAGAACATATAACAGGTAGCATGACTAAACGGTTTAGATTTTTACCTTTCTGTCACTAAGCATTTATACCATAGTTGTCACCTTAGTATGCAAATGCCTTACAAAGAGATCATTATAAACAGAGCACATAGCCGCTTAATTGGTTTAGGTGATTAAAAGGGACACAGTCCATATAAAACAAACAGAAAAATCATTTTTGTCTGATATGGTGTCAGGGTGGAATGATTTAAATCAAAGCAATTTAAATCACCGATTTTAATCAAGATTGAAATCAGCAAGCAGGAAACTGATTTAAATCATCAATTTTAATCATGTTTTGCAGTTGTACTTTTTAGTTATGTTCCCAAAGAAAGATTGAGTCTCATTGGTTGATAACCAATAAAACATGTTGATTTGCAACTAAATATAGACTTTATGCTAAATTTGGTGCTTTTTTCCTAACCAGGAAGATACACTACATCTATACATATTTATTTAAGTAATTATATAGCTTAACTTACTTCATTTTTCCATTTTTATGATGTTAGAAAATGGTGAAGATGCATTTCTTATTTAACAGATGATTAATTTTTTCTTGTGATTTTTGGCAAGCTCTATTTGGGTGGAAATGCAAATTAAATTAAAAATGCATAAATAGCATTTTAATGTTTTTGTTGTATTTTATTAAATGCAACTACCTTAAGTGTGCTGGATACATAATAAAAAAAAGATCAAGAAGTTTATTAAACCATGTTTTGCATTTAAAACTAATTGATCGATTAAATAGGGGACGTATCTGTAGTTAGTGAGTTGAGCTGATTATTTCTGGTCACTATGTCCTTCAACATTTTGGAACTAGTAGATCCCATCCTCTCACATCTAGATTTTATGCACAGATTTCAAGAGGAAAACAAGTGTTCCTGCTTATTCAGCTCCCAGTGGGTTTCTGAACTTGGAATGAACTAGCCATTGACCTGAACAAACTGAAACAAAGAAAATACTCTCTCTGCACCTGCAAAAGAGGCTATTGCTGTGAAAAGCTGGTTAATCACTTCAGCAAACGCTGGTTGCAGGTGCTTAGCCAGAGACTTCCAGCAGTTCAGGGTGCTTTTGTTGCTGTTTTTTGAAACGTGGCAGCAAACATATACTGTTTAATATTTTTTTGGTATTTTAAACTATTTTAATAGATTATTTTAAGTTGAGGCCTTAACATAGGTTCACAATTTCAAATTTAATTTGAAAAGAAAATTTTTTTTAATAAGTAAACCTGTTGTGACAGGGTATTGGCTAGAAACCCTGAGCCAGACCTCTGTCACACCAGCTCCAATCAGAAAAGGGGAATTGGAGCTGGCTGAGTAAGTCCAGGCCTAAGTGGCAAACAGGGAACAGCTGCCAGACTCATTAACCAGGGGCTACATGAAGGCTGGCAGGAAGAAAGCGAGAAGCTAGGGAGTTAAAGGCCACTCTCCCCTGCTGGCTGCAAGCCTGACACTGTCTGTAGCTACAAGGTGGTGGGAAGAGCACAGGTGATTGCACCAAAGCAGAGGTTTCTGGCTGGTTTGTGGGTGAATAAGTGGCAGAAGACAAAGGGGCCCACCTGTACCCAGTTACACCTGTTTTTTTATTTACATTTTAAAAAATCTGATTTAAATACAAAATCTAATTTGATTTTTTTAAATCAAATATTTTTATTCACCCTGTACAGTCTTAACTACTATTGTCTCAAATAATATCTAAGATGACGAGAGCTGAAAGTGACTAGAGAAAAAATATTTTCTACCTTTTCAAGTTGACAGCACTTTGGGTATAATCATTTAGTGTGTTTCCCTACAGCTAATTTCTTTTGTTTGTGCAGGCCTTTCTCAGGGCGACAGGGAAGAGAAAAAAATAGATCCGAACTAGGAGAAGATGCTTGCAAAAAACACATCGTCACAGGAAGATTTTAGTAGGTGCAGTCTCCAACACTACTTTTAAACTATTTTTTTAATGACTGATTTTCACGTCAAGAGCATCTCTATTAAGCAGGACTGGAGAAATACACTTACCCAGTGAAGACAGAGTCACCACAGATGAGTGACAACAACTTGTGTAGAATCTAAGCTTTCATTTTAAAGATTTGTTCCTAGCCTGTATGCTTGCAAAGTTAACTTTCCAAATGTTAACTGAATGCAAATCAATTCAGCACTCTCTTTCTAAGTCTGCTAACAGCTTCACTGCCTCTGTTGCTGATACTACTCATACCTTTTGTTTTCACTGCTGCTACTGGGAACCCAAATTTTTAAAAAATAGAATGCTATATGCTGGTATATAAACATAAAATTTTAGCTCTGCCTGGCTCTCACCAAACTATACTAACATAGTGATCGGTTGTGAGGTTTTTTTGTGATTAAACTTAATTTTTCATTCTAAAAATCAGATTTTTTTTCTCCCATAAGGAAAGCACTAAGAGCTCAATCATGCTGGCCTTGGGTGGATGGATGTGCAAGGTGGAAGGAAAAGAAAAGAAGGTGCAAAGCCTTCTGTCTTCCCCCTTTCATCCCAATGCAGGGGGCAAGCATATAACCTACGTTAGCATTGTCACGGGCACTAGGCCTTTTACATGTGCTGGGGTGGGCACATGACCCAGTGTTTTTCTACATTTTCAAATATTGATTTCAATTACAACAGAATATAGTGTATAGTACTCTTTATATTTTTATTGCAAATATTTGCACTTAAAAATGATAAAAGAAACAGTACTTTTCAATTCACCTCATACAAGTACTGTAGTGCAATCTCTTTATCGTCAAATTTGAACTTACAAATATAGGGGTTTTTGTTACATAACTTCACTCAAAAACAAAACAATGTGAAACTTTAGAGCTAACAAGTCCACTCAGTCCTACTTCTTGTTCAACCAATCACTAAGACAAACACGTTTGTTTACATTTATGGGACATAATGCTGCTTGCCTCTTATTTACCTCACCAAAAAGTGAGAACTGTCACATGGCACTTTTGTAGCTGGCATTGCAAGGTATTTATGTGCTAGATATGCTAAACATTCGTATGCCCCTTCATGATTTGGCCACCTTTCCAGAGGACATGCTTCCATGCTGATGATACTCGTTAAAAAAAAATGTGTTAATTAAATTTGACTGAACTCCTAGGGGGAGAATTGTATGTCTCCTGCTCTGTTTTTTACCCTCATTCTGCCATTTATTTCATGTTATAGCAGCCTCAGATGATGACCCAGCACATGGTGTTCATTTTAAGAACACTTTCACTACAGATTTGACAAAACGCAAAGAAGGTACCTGTGATGAGGTTGGGACTCACCACCTCAGCGCCTCCTCCTGTTCACTCTGGGAATTAGCTCAGTTCATGCAGAGCACCCTCTGCCGGTGCTGTCCTGTCTGTCTCTCGCCCTAGATTGGCATGTCAATCCGCGTTGCTCCCAGCTTGCAGCATCCTCTTCAGGACACTGCCCTCTGGCAGTGCCCACTGCTCTGGTCTCACCCCATTCCAGGGGTTTGGTGTTATGAGCAGTCCTTCTCTTTGCCCCAGCTACAATGGCCAACCACACCCCAAAGTCTAACCCCTTTTGGCAAGGGTCTGGTGCAGTCCGTGATGGCCACTCCAAATGGCGAGGTGGAAGTGCAAGGGGAAAGGGTGGGGGGAACCCAGGCCCGCCCTCTACTCTGGGTCCTGACCCAGGGACCCTTTGGCGGCAGCCTTCCTGCCTTTCCTCCTTCTCTCCCTTTGTCTGTCTCTCTCCCTGGGCTGCTTCCCCTTCAGCCCCTTTGCACTGGCAAGGCCCTTTTTCTCAGGGCCCGCAGCCCAGCAGGTACCGGGTGGGAGTTCCCTTCTGCTCCCCGCGCCTGCCCAGCACTGCACTGCACTGTCCCTGGTGCTAGTCTCTTCACGTAGGAGACGGACCTTCACCCTCTGAAGGCCTGGGAGAGACTGCCTGCTCCCTTCCTGGGCAGCCTTTATTAGGGCCTAGCCTAGCCCTGATTGGCTGGCTGTAATACTGGCCCTAACTGGCTTTCTAACAGGCCCTCCCTGATTGGCTGCCGCCCTGCACAGCCGCTCTGGCCTGCTGAAGCCCAATCTGGCATGGGAGTGGGGCACCGCCCCACCACAATACCAATGTGAGATTTTTAAAGAGATAGCTACAGCACTCGACCCAAGATTTAAGAATCTGAAGTGACTTCCAAAATCTGATTGGAATGGGGTGTGGAGCATGCTTTTAGAGGTCTTAAAAGAACAACACTCCGATGTGAAAACTACAGAACCACTGAAAAAGAATCAACCTTCTGCTGGTGGCAACCGACTCAGATGAGGAAAATGAACATGTGTTGGTCTGCACTGCTTTGGATTGTTATCAAGCAGAACCCGTCATCAGCATGGATACATCCTCTGGAATGGTGGTTGAATCATGCAAAAAAATATGAATCTTTAGCACATCTGGCACGTAAATCTCTTGCAACGCCGGCTACAACAGTGCCATGCGAACGCCTGTTCTCACTTTCAGGTGACATTGTAAACAAGAAGCGGGCAGCATTATCTCCTGCAAATCTAAAGAAACTTGTTTGTCTTAGCAATTGGCTGAACAAAAAGTAGGACTGAGTGGACTTGTTACACTGTTTTGTTTTTGAGTGCAGTTTTTTTTGTACATAATTCTACATTTGTAAATTCAACTTTAATGATAAAGAGATTGCACTACAGTACTGGGATTAAGTGAATTGACAAATACTATTTCTTGTATTTTAATAGTGTAACTATTCGTAATAAATATAAAGTGACCACTTTACACTTTGTATTCTGTGTTGTAATTGAAATCAATATATTTGAAAATGTGGAAAACATCCAAACATATTTATATAAATAGTATTCTATTATTATGTAATAGTAAGATTCATCACATGATTAATTTTTTTAATAGTGTGATCAATTTTTTTAATCGCTTGACAGCCCTAATTTTGATACATCTATCAGGTTGGCATGCAAATTCTTTGAGATTTTTGCTTTCAATAAAACTGTATGCACAGACTTCACCCAGCCACCTTGTGGGGATGCAGACAAAAAATAAGCTTGGAAACAGACAAAAAAGCAAAAATAGAGAGCATTACTAGCCTTACCAAGTATTTTACTGGCCCGCTCAGAGAAAAGAAACATTATTCAAAAGCCCATTATTATTAGTATTGTAGTAGTGCCAAGAGGCACAAACCAAAGACTGATGCATCACTGTGCTAGGTAATGGACCTACATATAATGAAAAGATGGTTTCTCCCCCAAAAAGCTTGTACGAGAGGATCCAAATCCTGTGAACACTTGCACACATGTAAAGAATCACTCATAGGCATAAAGTCTGTGTGTAAGTATTTACACAACTGGGACCTAAGTTGATTATATTAGACTCAGAGCTAGCATTTGCAATAGCCTCTTATTCATCACTATTTCTCCATTTGTCAGTACAGAAACTATGTAAAATGAGTGAAATTATATGATCCTTACTCAACTCATGAAGTCAACAGGAGTTTTGAGTAACACTAGTAGAGTTTTAGTTAAGCTGTTAATATACCTCCAACCCCATATTAGGGATCCCACAGAACAGAGACTCAGTCCACTGCTGGAAGGAACAGCTAATTTCTTATCGATGCTCCTATGCCTAGTATCCTACAGCGAGGGGGAGATGGACCTTTCAGTCTCTCCTCACGCCATTTTAACAGCCCATCATACAGCATGTTCCTAGTTTCAATAAGAAAAATAAATAATTTTCCATAACCAGGGCCTTTTGTGCTACTCTATGTTGTCACTAAACAAATGGTCTATAGTAGTAATACTCAAACCTCCGTGGTTCAAGAGCCAAATCAGCAATCAACATTACACAAAAGAGCCACAGTCAAGTGAATTCGTTTCATTTGCCATAGTACTATAGATTCATGTTTAAACATTATGACAGGGGAAATGTTTAGTTTAGTTGGTCAGTCATTTTGCTGCAAGAATTATAATTCTCACAGCAAAATGACTGACCAAGTATTATTTTATGTACAATTGGCTAATAACATAGTAAAAGCATCCTGATTGGTTAATAATTAAATCACACAGTGTTTTAATATCATGTGCTGCAAAGAGCAGGGGAGACATTGAAGAGCCACTTGTGGCTTGTAAGCCTCAGTTTGAGTATCACGGGCCTACAGTCTAAATAGTTGCAGAGAGAACACTCATAATGTGAGCGGAGTGTAAAATAACACAAGGATCTCTGCCTGAGTCTTCAAACTACCTGAGAGATGCATGAATTGCTCCTATTAATATCTCCTTAACAATGAAGTCTGACGATACCTTAAAAGTCAACAATAACTAATAGCTAATCATTTCAGCAAAAGCCATGGGTCATTAAATACCATGGCAGATATTAGAAGGGGACACAGCAGGGCAGCTATTTGGTGTCAAGGGTTGCCAACAGAGAGAGTTGAGTAATGCAGCTTTCCCTCCAAATTTAAAATAATCTGCACCTGCATAAAAGGAAAAGGGAGATGTATACTTTTCCTAATGCCAAAAGCTTCAACAGCCTGCGAGACACCAAAGACCAAAACCATCTCCCCAAAAGCCCCAACTGTCCTCCAGCTAGTTGTTAATCCCTTAGTCTTCCTATCACATCTTCTGTAATTTATTCACTAGCAATTCAAAAATTTGCTGCATACTGGAAATTTAAAATTGAGGCAGCATATATTAAATTTATTTTCAAAATAAAGAATAGACAGAATATCATACTGATTGTACTGGACAAGGTGGGCCGTGGGTGGATAGGAAAGGGAGAGGATACGCAGGACCACATACAAATCTAGGGTTCCGGCTGTATAATAGATTCACAATGCCACATGGAGCTTTGGGTATAACATATCACATGTAGTAGAAATACCTTAGATAAGAGGCATGACATTAATATGTACCTCATCATGGACATTACTTTAGAAAGTACCAATGTATGGCTATACCATATTCATAAATAGATCTGTCATGCGATAAAATGCAGACAACTGGATTTTGTGCGGGAGCTGTGATACATTTTCATGACGGTTTGGGGAGGCTGGCACAAGGGATTAGAACAGTGGATTTCAAACTTTTTTCTGGTGACCCAGCTGAAGAAAATTGTTGATGCCCATGACCCAATAGAGCTAGGGGATGAGGGGTTTGGGGTGTAGGAGGGGCTCGGGGCTGGGGCAGAGGATTGAGGTGTGGGGGTGAGGGCTGTGGGGTGGGAATAAGGGTTCAGGGTGTCAGAGGGGGCTCTGGGATGGGACAGAGGGTTAGGGTGCAGGAGGGGGTCAGGGCTCTGGGCTGGGGGTGCAGCTGGGGATGAGGGGTTTGGGGTACATGAGGGTGCTCCAGGCTGGGGGTCGGGGCGCAGGCTTACCTCCAGCGGCTCCCGGTCAGTGGCACAGTTGGGGTGCAGAGGCAGGCTTCCCGCCTGTCCTGGCACCGTGGACCACGCTGCACGCCAGAAGTGGCCAGCAGCCGGTCCGGCTCCTAGGTAGAAGCGTGCAAGCGGCTCCGCTCAGCTCTCACCCGCAGGCACCGCCCCCTCCAGCTCCCATTGGCTGGGAACCGGCCAATGGGAGTGTGGAGCCAGTGCTTGGGGTAGGGGCAGCGCATGGAGCCCTATGGCCCCCCACCACTTAGGATCCGGACCTGCTGCTGGCTGCTTCCTGCAGCGTGGTATCGGAACAGGTAGGAACTAGCCTGCTTTAGCTGGGCAGCACCACCAATGGGACTTTTAATGGTCCAGTTGGCAGTGCTGACCACAGTCACTGCAACCCAGTGCTTCCCATTCCGTGACCCAGTACTGGGTTGTGACCCACAGTTTGAAAACCCACTGGATTAGAAGATACAGTTAAAAAAACCACATACATACACAATGAAAAAATAAAGCCTATTTTTTCCAGCAATCAGCCTATTCTGAGGAGGTCATACCATCTCTTCCAACAGTGTCTCTGCTAGACATTGACAGTGTTTTGGCATCATATTGGTTGTGACATCAATAACTCTGAAGACTTAAGTAGCACTTGTGCTCAATGAATCATCTAAGGCTATCCTCTGTCTACAGTCCCCAGGGAAAATAACAAACACAGAAATCCTACTGGATTTAAGCCCTCCATAAAAATCTCCTTGAGAAAAGAGTGGAAGACCAACTTCAGCAGCAGGCACGGCCAAAGGTTCTTACTCGACGTCTCTCCCCTGGCCACAACTATTCATTTTACAACGTTTGAAGTGGACAGCGTAGTAGCCAGAGTTCCCTGCCCAACAAATGCTGAGGTGGAACAAGAACAACAGGCTAGAGCACCATTCTCCTCAGAGTCAAGTTAAGTATCTTAAATTATTTATTTTTCACAAAAGACAAATGAAACAGGAGGCAAGGATGATTGTAGACACCATTAGCGTAACTGAGCTGGTTACCGAGAAGATGGCCTTTTCCCCCCCTCTTAAATGTAATAGAAGAATTAAAATGAAGATTCTCAGAAGTTTTAGTAGAAGAAACAGTCTACAGAAAAGCATTATTTGTAGATACTGAGATGAAAGGGAAAAATAGTTCCTATAAAGAGCTGATAAAATGACATTAAAATAGCCCTTCATCACATAAACCTCCCAGAAAGGAAATCCAGTCAAGACTGCCACCGAGTATCTTTAATATCTATAAACTGCAAGCAAAAAGAACACCTCTATTTTTAGTCCTGACTGAGTTAAGTATTGATTTCAGTTTGTTTTATTCTGTTTTACTCTGTTGCTTTTCTCTTGTTGCTCACGAAAGTCATTTGCAGTTCCTACTCTTGTGTCCTAGATTTAGCATTACCACATACTCTCTTTTAAGACTGCAAACATTTGTGACATTCATGTGATTAAACTGAACTCATCTAGCTTGGAAGTTACATATATGGGCAGCATTTAGGGGAGAGACCCACTTTGGAGGTGTATCATGAAATAAAAATGCAAACAAGTTGTCTTTTCTTTTCTTTTTTTTAAACCATGTAACAAGTCCACTTTTATAAATCGGTTTTAAAAAACAACAGCATAAGCTCCTTGCATAAACTAATCTAAACTGGAAAACCTGACAATATAAAATTCATTTCCATTGGGAGTAGCCAGACTTCAAAGACAACAGCATCAGATCTAGTGAAAACATGTTTTTATGCTTGATGCTCAACAAAACTAAAATACATTATCCAGGCATGACTGACAGGATAAAATACAGAGAATTAATAGCACACTGAAAAATAACATTTTTGATTCACAAGTGGTAAGGCTGGTGAATCAATGGCTCTCCAGAAATATTTTTTCAGTAATAGTTTAGTTTAATTTGCTTTCCTTTTAGCCACAATTCCCAATCTTCACCCTCAGAGTTTACACTGCAGCTTGTACAGACCACCATCAGCACCTATGATGGATACTATAATGGCTGTGTTTTCTTACTACTGGTATGCTGCATAAAACTGAATTATTCTCTTTGTATATTAGTATTCCTGTTATAAAAAACAATGTTTATACATGCTAGAAACTGAGGAAACAAACCAGACATATTACTATTGTCCATCAATAGTGTAAGGATAGTTTGCAAGGTTTCAAAGTACTGCTAAAGAAAAGTGATGTTAAAATTAAATCAAAGCATTTTTCAGGCAAAATTCCAACAAGAAAATGTGAGTAGTGCACCAATAGTTGCACATAAGAGCTAGTTAAACCTCTGTAACTTGCAGAGGCTCTTTATTTTATTTGCTGGTTTACTGGTTGAAAAAAATAGGATTTCAGACTAAGTTTTTCCAACACTAACAGTTATATCTGTAATCATCACAGTCTGTTAAAAAGGTATTTATGGAAATGAGCTGCAGCATCTCAGCAACTTTAAAATATAAAAAAGTATTTCTGATTACCTTCACAGTTTCTGAGAACAGTTACTCAAAACCCCCATAGTAATCCATGACCTGCGATGAATAATGACTGAACTGCACAGTTCTACAACACAACAGAGGGGATTTTGGTTAGCAGATGCTGCTCAGTTAAAATGTAAAGAGGCAGTGTCTAAAACAATAGGTGAATTTGAACATTTCCATCAGGTGAAAATCTGTGCTGGTTATTGAGTTAGGGATGATTTGAGGATTAGCAGCACTTTGTAGGATTAGATCCTTAGGGCCCAATGCAACTCTGACTGACTTGGGGTGTGTCTTCACGACCAATGTTGAAGCGCTGCTGCAGCAGCGTTTTAACATGGCTGTGTAGTTGCGGCACCAGCGCTGGGAGAGAGCTCACCCAGCGCTGTAAAAAAAACAAAAACACAAAAAACCACCCCCACGTGGCGCTCCCAGCGCTGATGCACTGTCTACACTACCACTTTACAGTGCTGAAACTTGTATTTTTTCACACCCCGAGCGAGAAAATTTCAGCACTGTAAAGTGGCAGTGTAGACAAGGCCTTAAATGGATGTCAAATCAGGGTCCCAGACATTAATTCACTTTGACCATGCACAAAAACAACAGGCATGCATCTGGGAGACTAGCAACATTCCTACAGTATAGGAAAGAATTCTATTTTTCCTGCACACAGTTTAAACATCATACTACTCATCTGAATCATTAAATACTAGTTTATGAAAAGTAACTCATAGAACAGGTCCCTATTTATAACCAACCACCCACCCCCCAGTATTCTGGATTAAATAGTAAAGCTGCAGTTTAATTTTGTTTCTGCTGCTATTTTATAATCATTTGAGATGCAGTTTACATAATCAAAGTCTTGCACTGAGTTTCAGCTTTGGTATTCAAATCAGGGCCTTGTAGAATATTTCTTCTTCTCAATATGCCTATTTATCTATGCTCATTCACACACATACACACCCTTATATGAAGTCATATTTTATTGTCTGTCTGTTAGAAGTTGGTGTCTGATAGAGCTCTTCCCATTTCTCAAAATTATTTAATTATGGCTTATAAGGAAACTATGAGCTAACATTGAAAAATGCTTATTAATATGTTCATAACTAAGCTTCTCTGAATACATATTTGGTTAAGATATGTAGGTACACATTTGGGTAGGCATTATCTTCAGATATATACAACTGGAGCTCATCTCACTTGACTATCACACACACCATACTACTCTTTATTTTATATTTATTTTTAATCAAGAAAACCAGATACGGAAACTGTAGCTTTACTATATGGCTTTATTTATTTATTTATTTGCTTTATTTTTTGTTCTTTTTAAACTCAAAATAACTCAAGAGAAAGATACCATAGCTTTTTTAACCTGGCTTCAACCACTGGAATCACAGCTAGCAATGACAAAACACTTATGAGAAAGCGTCCCCAAAACGCTTCTACGGGTTTTTTTCTTTAATCAATTGTTTTGGATCACTGGCAGAAGTTAATAGAAAAAAAAGAGAATCAATCATGGAGTTTAAAAGGAAATTTACCAAAACGTTTACTTCCAAAGATACCATAAGCAGCAATAATTAGTTTCTCGGCTAAAACACTGATTGTCCAAACATCAACTAAACAACATAAATATGTACAGTTATAACAAGTTGCTGTTTGATTATATTCAGAAAGATAAGACAGTTACATTTACAGGGAATCATTATGGCTTTTAATCATAATTCTGGATAAACTGAACAACATATTAAAAGAATCTTAACTATCACAGAGCTTGTCTACACAGGGAACTCAGAAAAGTTAATAAAAGATGTTAATTTAAAGTGGATTGGTTAAACTGCTTTAAATCCTTGTGTGAGTGCTCTTATTCAGACTCCACTTTGGAAGTGGATTAAGCTGAACTGACAAAGCCATTTTAATTCTAAATAAACTCCCTTAACTCATGTGGACGTTAACTAATCCACTTTAAAATTACACCTTTACTTAATTCAGATTAATTTTTCTGAGTATTTTTGTAGATAAGCCCTACGATTTAGAGTTTAAGGCCAGAAGGGACCATTAGATCATTTAGTCTGACATTCTGTATATCTCAGGCCATTAAGTTTTAACCCATTACCCCTGTAGTGAATGGAATAATTTCTGTTTGGCTAAAGCACATCTTCCAGAAAGGCATCCAGTCTTGATATGAAGACATCAAAACCAGGAGAATCCACAACTTCCCTTGCCAACGGTCAGTCACCCTCACTCTCCAGTTTGAATATGTCTGACTTCAACTTCCTACCATTGATTCTTGTTATGCCATTCTCCAATAGATTAAAGAGCCCTGTAGTAGCTGGTATTTTCTCCCTGTGATGTGCTTATACACTGTAATCAAGTCACCTCTCAATTTTCTTTTGATAAGCTAAACAGATTGAGCTGTTAAAGTCTCTTGAGCTAAGGCATTTTCTCCAGCCCCTGAAGCATTTTTGTGGCTCTTTTTAAAATCTGAATACCAGAACTGAATACAATATTTCAGTATCAGTCTCACCAATACCACATACAGCGGTAAAACCACCTCCCTATTCCTACTCGCTACTTTCCTGATATACAGTAAAAGCTGTGTTATCTGGCACTTTACCAACTGGAAAGCTCTATAAACTGGCATTTCTAATCTTCATTGAAAGTCTGGTTTACAGTCCAGTTGGCACGGGGCCAGCAGGCTCCCTTCCTGACTCTGAGTGGCTCCCCAGAAGCGGCGACATGTCCCTGTTGCTCCTAGATGAAGGAACGGCCATGGGGGCTCTGTGCACTGCCCCCGTCCTGCCCCAAGTGCTGGCTCTGCAGCTCCCATTGGCTGTGAACCACAGCCAATGGGAGCTGCGGGGGCAGAGCCTGCAGGCAAAGGCAGCATGCAGAGCCACCTAGCCGCACCTCTGCCTAGGAGCAGCAGGGATGTGTCGCTGCTTGCAGAAAACCGCCCGAGGTGAGCGCCACCTGGATATGGCGCCCCGCATGCCCTCCTGCACACCAACCCCCTGCCCCGAGCCCCCTCCTGCATCCAAACTCCCTCCCAGAGCCTGCGCCCTGCACACACACCCCACACCCCAGACCTGAGTCCCCTCCCACACCCAAACTCCCTTCCTCTTAGTTAACTAGAATTTTTGACTGACCGGAACCCCCCATACACCCAATATGCCAGATAAAGCTTTTATTGTACACAGAAGGATTGCATTCGTCCTTTTCCTCACAGCATCACTGGGAACTCATGTTGAGTTGCTTGTCAACTATGACCTCTAAATCCTTCTCAGAGACACTGCTTTCCAGGATACAATCCCGTAATCTATAGCCAGCATTCCTCATTCAAAGATGTATAACTTTGCATTTGACTGCAACAACACACATTTTGTTTCAATCGGCCCATCCTACCCAGATCACTCTGTACAACTTCTCTGTCATTTTTTTTAAGATACCACCAATCTTTATGTCATCTGCAAATTTTATCAGCAATGATTTTATATTAACTTCCAGATCACTGATGAAAAATGTTGAATAGCATCAGGATTAATACTGATCCCTGTAAAACCCAACTAGAAAGACTCATATTCCATGATGATCGCCCATCATTTTTTTGAGATCTGTCAGTTAGCCAGTTTTAAATCCAATTAAATTTTTTATAATCAGAAAAGCCTCACAAAAGTCTAAGTCAATTACATCGATGTAGTTACATTTATCAACCAAACTTGCAATCTCATCAAAGAATGAAATCAGTTTTTTTTGACAAGACCTATTTTCAATAAAACTACGTTGACAGGCATTAATTATGTTCCCATCCTTTATTAATTGAATCCCATAGAAGCTTTTTCATTATTTTGCCCAGAATTGATGTCAGGCTAACCAGCCTATAGTTACCAAGGTCAAGAGTTGCTTTAAGTAGTTTGCATCAAATAATTAGCAAATCATGATACACGCTGCCAATTCATGTTTGTACAGTGACATCTGCCATTGCTACCAGAGAGCAGGGTTTTTTCAAATTTTAAATCAGCCACAAATATCTATGTTGGTCTGCAACCCCGTTCTTAGCCAGGAAGCAAAATATTTTTTTTAAAGTTTTTTTAAATAAAACATACATTTTTTAGAATTGGGTGAAATCTTCAGACAAAACTTTTCTTTGCCAAAATATGCTGATTTGGGTCACCTGAAACATTTTGTGAATTTGATAACTCACCAAATGGTTTAATTGACAAAACAAACAACAAAATCTCCCAAAATCAAAATGTTTTGTTCTGGCCTTTAAAAATGAAACATTTTGATTTTTTAATTCAGTACAACTTCATGTTTTGAGTTTTACTTCAATTTTATTTAAGAATTAATTTTAAAAAGGTTTTATTTAATCTGGAAGACATTTTTAAAAACCACCACCACATTTTTGGTTTGCTGAAGATTTTTTTTGTCATGGATCAACCTGAAATGAAATTTTGATTCAATTTTTTGGTATGACCACTGAACCAAAAAAAAAAAAAAAAAACACTTTAAAAATCAGTTATTCCCACAGCTCTATTTTAAATAAAATTAAGAAAGTTAATGAAAAAAATTAATCCAAATTAAAAACTGAATTTCTATCCTGAATTTCAATGGGACTGAGCATCCATATCTCCCATTGACCTCCACAGGAGATGTGGGGATTTGACATCTTAATTTGGACTGTCATCTGAAGTGGAAAACAATCATGCTCTCCAAATGCTGTCACATTCAAGACACCATCACATCTGAATATTTAATAGATGTAATACCCTTAAAATCTTTTTTCCTCCTCTTTAACTGAGAACTGACTCAAACGCATTTTGCAATTCTGGGGAGTAAGAATATTGTGTGAAAATCAGAAGGATTTAGTACTCGAAAGGCTGTCTAAGGATTCGACAATTCCCTGCCACAAGGGTAAGATTTTACTGCAGAGTTAGTCCAGCTGATTGACGCCCAGATTAGCCTAGCCTGAGTTTGAGCAGCTTCATTGCATGACCCTATTCAAGTTACTGCATTCTCACAGGTGCTGCACCCCCCTGTATGTCACCAGGGCTTCTGGGGGTACATTCCCTAGTTCTTTGTGCTGCAGTAAGCTGAGTTGGTCTATGATTCTTTCCCAGTGAATCATGGGAGAATTTGTCCATCCTTCTGGTCGTTGGAGGAGGAGGAACTGTGGGAAGGCATTGGAGGACTATTAGCACTTGAGTCATTTAGGACTGTGTCCTCACTGCTAAGTGAGCCTGAAAGTGGAACCTAGTCTATAACTTGCACCCGCAACCAGATCAGCTGAAAGCACCATTGAACTTGGGTGAGGTTTTACTGTGTGGACATGAGGGAAGTTGGGGGTAACACCCAACTAAAAGCTGGGGCTAACTCTATGAAGACTTATACCATGGAAGGTGCAGGACCAAGGCTGCTCCCTCAATCACAGGCCAGAAGGTTAAGAAGGCAAAAGGAGAGTTCAACTGTTTCCTATTACTATCTGGTGATCGGTTTGGCCAACAGTACTGAATGGGACCGAGTAGCCCACAGGATGCACCTTGCTCTTCTCCTCCAGAGCAGGGATGGATTAACTCTCCTGTGGGCCCGGGGCTATTAGATTTTGTGGGGCCCCTATATAAAAGTCTTTTTCCCAATTTAAAACAAAATGATCACAATTATGGCATTGAGGCTATTAACGCTATACTAAACTTGCCTTTTAATTTACATAAAGCCGTCCTGTGGTTACATTTCAGTCTTAAAACATGTAGACTATAGTTAATTCAAAATAGCCTACTCCTTACCTTAGAACAGCTGTTATATTAATTTCTTTCTGGGAGAGAGTTTGGGTGCAGGAGGGGGCTCCAGGCTGGGGCAGAGTGTTGGGATGCAGGAGAGGGTGAGGGGTGCGGGCTCTGGGAAGGAGTCTGGTACAGGAGAGGATTCTGACCCGGGGCAGGGAGGTGGGGTGCAGGAGGGGGTGAGAGGTGCTGGCTCCGGCCGGGAGGCGCTTACCACAGGTGGCTCCTGGCCGGCAGTGCAGCAGGGCTGAGGCAGGCTGCCAGCCTGCCGTGGCCCCATGCCGCTCTGGAAGCAGCCGACTGCTGTCACCTCTCTTTGCGCCCCCGCGGGGAGGGGAACAGCGTGTCTCTGTGTGCTGCCCGTGCCCATAAGTGCCGCCCCTGCAGCTCCCATTGGCCGGGAACCAGCCAATGGGAGCTGCGAGGACAGTGCTGGGGGTGGGGGTAGTGCGCGGACCCGCCTGCCCCCCCGCCACCAGGGACCACAGAGACGTGTCAGCAGCTGGCCACTTCCAAGAGGCCATGGCATGCAGGCAGCCTGCCTGAGCCATGCTGCGCCGCTGGACTTTTAGCGGCCCGGAGATTGCGATCGACAGGCAGAGGCTCCAGGATTGACCAGTCGATCACGATCGACAGGTTGGTGACCACTGAATTGTATATAATTACGGATTTATTTTTGCGGGGCCCCCCCTTAGCCTGGGGCCCTGGGCTGCAGCCCCTAAAGCCCCTGCATTAATCCGGCCCTGTTCCAGAGGGTCACTGTGGCAAGGGACCTCTGACAGGGGTAAGAGGGAGCAGGGCAGGAAGAATCCTGTGGGACAGATGCAGAAGACACTCAGCATGTTTAAACTCTAACAACTACCATTCAACTGGCTTAAATAACTAAAACAAAAAAATCCCAAGGAGGTCTTCCTTGATCAGGAACAGAGTGGAAAACATTCAGATATTATTAACAGTAATTTGTTTCATAACAGAAAAATACCCAGAAGTGAATTCTTACCTCCTTCTCTATTTTGAGCAGCTTCTTTACAGCCACCTCTTTGTCCTGTGATATCCATCGGGCTCGATAAACACTCCCAAAACTCCCTCCACCACAGCTTTCAAAGAACTGCAAGTCATCAAATTTAATTTGCACAAATGAAGCACTGAGAGACGACATCTCATAATGACAAAATATACCACAACAAAATCTGTAAGGAGAAAAAGTCTAATTAATACGTCTGTTCCACAGAATTATTACACTCCTAACCATGCTTTAGATATCATAAAGCAAGAACCGATTGCCATAAACAAGTTACAGCAAAAACCACTGAACAGATCAAAGGGAAAATAAAGTTAAGAAACTCACATGCCAATAGCCTATGCAAACATTTTATAGAGTTTGTCCAGACTCTGAGATGCAGCTGTTTGCAGAGAAATGGTTAGAAATTTTCCTTGGATTTAGTGATGTTTCCTGCACACACTGGAGCAGCACTGCAAAAGGCTAGTGCGTCAACAGGTCCCCTAACATGAAGCACACTGACAAACGGGAAATGCACTTTCAGCTGGAGCTTGCATAGGAGTTCTGGAATCTGGAGCATGCAATCTCTCCATGTTGTGTGATCACTTCACAGAAAATATACATAGCCTAAGCAACTGAACATTCTGGCAGGAGTGCGATGTAAGCCTGAGGCCCATGTACTCTCCACACGCTGAGAAAGGTAGAAAGACATGGAAAAAGATGGCCAAAATAAAAATCTCTTCCCAAAGTAACTCAGTTATGCTTGCATGTTACAACAAAGCATAAGTGGAAAATAATTTCTCAGTTTTAATATGTGAAATCCTGAGCATACTGCCAAGAATGGATTTTACAGTTTTAAGAGATCATACCATATTTGTTGTCAGAGGAACAGAATGTCCTTCCAGTAGATTATGTGATAAATCCTATGGCTGTAATAGATTTTTAAAAATGTTATTATCACCTAAGTGGGTGGCTGATCACTCACAGCCATCACATTTGTGGATTAATTTTGAATCTCTTTTTATAGTGTTGTAAACTAAAAAGGTTTTGATCCTCAGTGGCGCTGCCGAGCATGTGGGATCCTGCAGTTCTTGCAAGGTTTCTATAAGATGATTTGTCAGAGGCTTGTCTACACACAAACTTGCACCAGTTTAATTTGCCCTGATTTATCTAAACCAGTTTAATTCCTCTGTGGAAAATTGTATTTCAGTTTAAGAGTGGTTTATTTTGATTTAGGTTAAACCAGTTCCTAATTAACTTCAGCTAAACCAAAATAAGTGTGTCCAGGCATCCTCTGCACCAATTAAAATTACACCATGAGTTAAACCAGTGCAACTCTGTGTTTAAATAAGCCCTTATGTTTTCTATAGTACTCATCAACACAGGATCTAAGCATTGTGTACTGTCTGGGGCCTGGACTATCTTCTAGGTTACATGTCTGAATGGCGCCAAGCACAAACATCACTGATTGGGGTTCCTAGGCTCTACTGTAATACTAAAAAAATGATTATGGTTGCCCCCCCAAGATTTCAATGCAACTGTGCTATGGATTTTAGATTACAGCTGACTAGAAATCCAGTTTCAGTCACTATTTGGTTACTGCAGGTCTCCAGCTGTGAAGCAGCAACTGGTTCTTTAAACATTGCCTAGGACTACCTGCAATGTCTTCTCGGTTTTCTTGCTTATTTTTAAACATTTTGACTATCCACTGACAAAGTCCTATAAGGCTGAAAGCATTGGTTGACTATTTAGTCCATGATGCAAGATACAACATAATACTTTTATTGAAGGCATTTTTTTCGAGAGGCAAATTTAGGACACAGAATTTAGAGACAAACGTAGTTTGTCTCCCAGACCATCTGTGAGGGAATATGGGTTCTTTTTCTTACCAAACCCTCTGAGCTGAAGTGCATTGTTGCTGGTGTGTTGTGAGCTGGGATGAATCTTAATTATGTGGCAACCTTTTTTGGTTGCTTCCCTACGCAGGTCTAGTGTTGTTATTGCATTTACTTTGGTGTTTATTAATCTTATGTGGCTCAAATCCTTTGAAACTGTGCTGTATATAGATGAAATTTAAAAAAGAAAACTTTTGGGAACAGAGATTGGTCAACCTTCCCAACATTCCAGCCTCTTTTTGGATAAACTCAATTTTATTTTCCTGCTTCTTTGCCATCAGCCCCTTATTTCCTTGTGGCCAGAAACTGCCCATTTGTGCTCTTCACTTCAATAGTTTTCACAGCTAATTATTATTGTTTATGCAGTACTACAGGTGTACATGGTGCTTTATAGGCAAATGAAAAGACAAGCTCCCTACCCTGAGGACTTACATCATAAAGCCACAGTCTTGCAAACACTGATGCACCTACTTAACTTCACTCACTTGAGTAGTCTCACTGTAGACAATGGAATTATTAATTGCAGTAAAGCTACTTGCGTGCTGTCATAAATATAAAGGGAAGGGTAATCACCTTTAAAATCCCTCCTGGCCAGAGGAAAAATCCTTTCACCTGTAAAGGGTTAAGAAGCTAAAGTAACCTCGCTGGCTACTGACCAAAATGACCAATGAGGAGACAAGATACTTTCAAAAGCGGGAGGAGGGAGAAAAACAAAGGGTCTGTGTCTGTCTGTGTGATGCTTTTGCCAGGACAGAACAGAAATGGAGTCTTAGAACTTAGTAAGTAATCTAGCTAGGTATGCGTTAGATTATGATTTCTTTAAATGGCTGAGAAAATAGCTGTGCTGAATAGAATGAATATTCCTGTCTGTGTGTCTTTTTTGTAACTTAAGGTTTTGCCTAGAGGGATTCTCTATGTTTTGAATCTAACTACCCTGTAAGATATTTACCATTCTGATTTTACAGAGGCGATTCTTTTTTACTTCTATTAAAAGTCTTCTTGTAAGAAAACTGAATGCTTTTTCATTGTTCTAAGATCCAAGGGTTTGGGTCTGTGGTCACCTGTGCAAATTGATGAGGATTTTTACCAAACCTTCCCCAGGAAGTGGGGTGCAAGGGTTGGGAGGATTTTGGGGGGGAAAGACGTTTCCAAACTACATTTTCTCAGGAACCCAGATAAAGTTTGGTGGTGGCAGTGGAAGTCCAAGGGCAAAGGGTAAAATAGTTTGTACCTTGGGGAAGTTTTAACCTAAGCTAGTAAAAGTAAGCTTAGGAGGTTTTCATGCAGGTCCCCACATCTGTACCCTAGAGTTCAGAGTGAGGAAGGAACCTTGACACGTGCATAAATGTATATAGGATTGGACCATAAATTAGACAGAGAATCGTAAACAGGTGATGAAAAATGGTTGAGCTGGAGATGACAGAAGGAACAGAAACAAAGGCAAAGGGAAAATGCTCTTGGGGGAACAGGTAAACTATTTCCTGTATTCACCATTTGCATTAATAGCTGTCAGAGCTACCTAATTATTTTAAATTATTGTAGAACCTACAGATCCCATAACCCATACACACAGAATAAATTACCCACATAGCTTCTCAAAAATTTACTAGCACAGAGCAAGATCTTATGCTATTAAGATTTTGTTCTTTAGACAAAATATACCTCTCAACATTTACTAGTACATCACAAAGGATAAATAAAACTGAATCACAGTTGTCACAAAACTGATCAATGTACATTTTGTGATGCTTTTTATTCCCCTTTGTTCACTCACTCACTAATTCCCAAAATCCACAATAGATCTTTCCCCATCAATGAAAATGTCTAAAAGTTATTTTATATCTCCCTAACTTTACTCCTTTCCAATGCAAACAGTTTATCTGCTACTGTCTACAAGCCTAGAGACATCTGAGTCACTGGCATACTATATCATTAATACATTTTAAAGATGACACACTGGTTCATACTACATTCTTCAAAATATATTTTCCAGTGAGCTCATGGGAGATGTATGCAGGTAACTGCTATTAATACAGGTATCTGTAATTAATGCCAACATGAGTTATGCACAGTCGCCCTCTTCTGGATGAGAGAATAGACCTATTTGACTGTTATTTCATATCTACAGTATAGCTACAAAACAGCTAACCGTCAACTGGAAAGATTAATCCCTTTGTTTTGTGGGAGAAAACAATTGTTTGGGTGTATCTGTTACTACTATATGAGTATTACACATGTCATTATTAATTAACTTGTCGTCGTGATTTAAGAGATACTTTACAATTGTGTGCCAAATCTGGGTTTATACAGTGGATCAACAGAAAATTCTTATAATTCGTTAGGCCCCAGACTGAGTTTTTATACTTCTACTCCAAAACAAATGCTTCACTCTTCTACTCTTGAGCACTGCATTTTCAGATCTTTTCAGACAAGAGCATCTTTCATTGTAACAGTTTTCTGTTTTGCTTCTTTCAAAAAGAACTACCACAATAGCCTGCAACTTTGTACTCCTCACAGTTCTATCATTCTAGCTGTTATTGTACTATAGCAGTGGAGGAAACTATGTTAATTGGCTTTGTTGTCTATGAAGCGAAGCTGTGGCAGCTCAGTAATACTGTGAACTGTAAGTATTTGAAGCAATGGTTCAGTCATTTTCTCTCTCAGGTATTTCTAAAGAACCTATCACCTTATGAAAATAAAGAGTTTTCCTTTCTTGAACTTCAATTTTGATTTCTATCAGTTAACATGAGCTGGAAGTAATACAACCCAAGAACTGAAGCCATCTTCTCTTTTGGAAAGTTTTTTTTTTCCCTCCTTAGAGCAATTTCTGCAGCGATCTTAGAAATTGTTGACTTTTGCACCAAAGAGAAGAGGATCTAAGGAACATTCTGTTGCACTTTAGATTTCTATTTTAATTCAGTGACTAGCAGTCTGTTATTGTATGTCGCTTTGTATCCAAATTGTTCGGCAACAGCATGATCAGCTCAATACAGTAATAAATTCTCAGCACGCCTAACACCATCTGATAGCTAGCCATTGATGTCCACATTTAACTATGGGCCTCATTCACTTCTTAGTAGGAATAACCAACCTATGAAAGACAGGTCTGTTTTGAAACTCAGAATTTCCTCCAAATTCTTCCATTGGGAATGGAGGCACAAAGGGTGGTTTGCTCTCTCCCATGTTCCCTTAACACACGGATCTTGCGGGATCCACAGAAGACGAAAGACACCTGCCAGATGCCCTCTGCCTTCACTCTGTCATCGAGCCTCACTAGCTTCTACAAAGAGAAGTTTCCTAGAGTTGGATCTTCTCTAATGAATGAGGGAGTCCTGTAGCACTGAATAGGAAAAACAGTCTCTGTTTTTATTAATTAATTCTGTCTCAGTGTGTTTCACTGTTAGAGAATGGAACCTGATGAAGCCCACCCACTTCCCCTGTCCTCTCCAACTCTGCAAAAGGGCTTGCATGGGTTGGATGGGGAAATGCTACAGAGGCAGAACTCCCCTCTTCAGTATGTGCATAGGGAAGCACAGAGCCCTAATATTTTATCAGTTACTACTTATAGTGTAGATCGAGTTGCCATTGATGGTTTAAATGTAAGAGACACAAAAAAAGGAACAGGATTAGCACAACTTGCATAATATGTCTGTGTCCCAATATACTGGTGTTAGATTTGTGTGCATTTATAAAACAGAGTACTGAATCTGTCCTGTTGCACACATCCCTGGAGCTATTTTAATATTCAATTGTTTGGATTACTTCTAGCAATCCCATTGCAAATTATCATAGCGAGCTACTAAATTATTCACTCCCCTCACCGCACTTTCTGATTTTGTAACATGGTCAAAGTAGTTTTCAGTGCTTTTTTGGGGTCACACACTGCCAACACTTTGCCAATAAAGTAGGACTACATTTGTACTAGCTTAAAATACACAGTAACATGTGCCAAGTTTCCTTATTTGGCAAAACAGTTCCTTGGCTTTCAAGATCTTTGGCCATCCATTTTTAGACCATCCTCAAGTCTGATACTCTGATACTGTCTCTAGTCCTAGAAGAGGTCAAATATATTCCATTCAATAGCAAAATTTAAAAATTAAATTAAAAACATAAAAAGGAGTTGTCTATTGCCTTGTCTGACTGGAAAAGGGGCAAGGAATCACTGTTGTAATCTGTTATTACATTTATGTAATTTATGTAAGATTACATTTATGTAATCTTCATTACATAAAGAAATAAATAATGCAGGAGAAACTCTGTATATAAAACAGAGCCATCATCACCCCATTGTTTATGATAAAAATTAAAAGGACAAGATGTAAATTCCATGCAATGTTCTAAAATAAACATTTTGCTAATCTTTCTCTAATTCTTACAATAAATTAAGACAAAATCAACACTGTGCACACCTTTATCACATGATTATAGTTCTACCATCTCATGTGTCTGAAAACTAAGAAATTGTAAAACCTCTGTAATTTATTTCTAATTTTGTCTGAATAGCTGAAGTTTATATATCTGTTAGTTTCAGAGAATGATCACACAATTTAGTGCTCAGTTTAAATGATTCAAAACTATTCTATTTTAGATCTATATTGCATTGCATGTGGAGATTTAAGACTCTTCATGTTTCATTTTAAATAGAAAATATACACTCAGAGATACTAAGTCACTTGCACCATTTTAGTTACTTTACGCTATTATTTCCCAACAGTGTATTCAACAATGTACACAACATGGGTAAGGAGTTTACAATACAAGGCTTTGATTCTGCAGTCAGATCTGTGGAGCCATGGGCCTCCACACAGGCATCAGCATATCTGATTCCAGGATCAATGTCTACATATTTTGTCAGGGTCTTAATTTGTTTAGCTTCATTAGTCTCAAGAAGCCTGATCCTACTCTCACTAAATTCAACCATGCAGGACTGGGCCCTAAAGATGTTTCCAAATCACCACCCCACTGAGCTACATCTGTCCCAGTTAATCCAGTATTTGCAAATTAGTTCTGCTTCTGAATTAAAAAATTAAATATCCATTGTATACTGATGGTTAACCACTGAACCTCTACAAGAATCATGCTGGATGGAGGGTTTATGGAAGAAATATAAAAATAAAGTCATATTCGAGGCAAGAAACATTACAGATGTAGAAATACCACAGCACAGAAACAAAAAGACAAGAAGAATATATTGCTTTGCTGTGGGGGGGGGGGGGGGGGAGAAGGAAGGTTAAGTTCAAGTGTTCAAACTGAGGGAGTGCAAAATGCAAGGAAAAGGCAGCGTGTGTCCAATGTATTTACTATGTGTATATAAAATTAATTCACTTGAAATCTCATTTAAAAAGGGGAGAAAAAAGGAGAACTTTCTCTTTGTTAAATGTTAACTGTCCAAGTCCTACATATAATCAGAAATAAATATTATTTTTAAAGGTGAATTTCTTATTCTGAATGGTTTGTTATATCACTGTATGCTAGCACACACTCTCTCTCTGCCACTCACAAAACATTAATAGGACCTAACACTTATAATGTAAGCCATTACACTTTAATTCAGTTCTGGGGAACTATATATGTGCCCTTACCAAAAGCAAAACCAAATGCAAGGTTTTTGTTTTTCAAAGAAATTGGCCTCCTCTGGATGCTGAGCAGAGGACTCAGCTCCAAGGAGGAAAGGTCAGGTCACATACTGGCATACAAAAATATCTCCAAGGACTTTCAAAGTTGCTATGGCTTAGAGGGGGGGACATGTCAGAACAAGAAGAGGAAAGAGCAAATGGCATCCTTGTGCAGAACTCTGATTTCAGTTGAAATCAGAGGTCAGTGGAGTTGCACAGATTTACACGGTGCAACTGAGATCAAAAGCAGGACCAGCGGCCAGCCAGAAGGAAGCAATCATACAAAAGTTAACTGTGTGTGACTGAATGCCAGGCTTGCAGGGGAAGCGTAGCTCTTGCCTCCCTTGCTCTGACTGCCAATGCTGAAAGTTACAGGGGAGCAGGGCTGGAGTTTTGTTAGTTCCTGGGCTAGAGCCACAAACCCGCCAGGGCAGCGCTCTCCCGCCCCCGGGTCCTCCCCAGGGGAAGGGTGGGCTCGGGACAAAGCCGCAAACCCGGGGGCGGAACTGAGGCAGCTTGACCCCAGCCCTCCGCTGGCGCAGTGAAGCCGCGGCTCGTCACCGTGCGGGTCGGGGAGCTGGCTCCTGAGGGGCGGCTGTGCCCGGAGGCCCGCCGAGCGTCCCGGGCGGATCCGTGGGAGGTGCCGCGGCCAGGGGCTCCCCGCCGCCAGCGAGCGCACGGCTCCGGCCCCCTGCCGGGAGCAGCCCGCGGCGCTCTCCTCTCCCTACCTTCTCCCCGGGAGCCCGGGCCGCGAACAACTCACCTGGGCGCTTGCGGGGAGGCTGGAACCGGCGTGACCGCGTCTGCCGGCGGGGTGTCTCCCACGCTTCCGGTTCGTCTCCAGGAGTCAGCCACACACCCCGCCTCCGTGCAGCCAGCCAGCCGGCACCACCCCGCGCGCTGCCCCAGCGGGCCGGGGGCCCGGGCACCACGCCTGTCACACAGCGAAGGCCCTCAAGCGAGGAGCTAAGTCCCCCCCGCAAGCCCAGGCCTGAAATGAGAGACACCGAACTGTGGGGCAGAGACCAAATGGGGGCGGGAGAGAATCCTCCACATGCAGGATGCGGCCAAGCAACAGGACGGGGAAATTTCAAAGCTGACAGGTCTTTAGCTGTCCCAGACTTGAGCCTTGTTTTCAGAGTGACTAGTTTCCCGGAGTTAAATAGAGCTGAGGAAAATAAGCAACCCGCACTCTGGCAAGTAACCTGTACAAGCCCAGGAAGAAGTTGAGAAGCGATGTGCTGAAGACGCAAAAATTAACAGTGACTTTGGTTTAAAGTCCATCAGAAGCAGGAAGCCTGCCAAATAGGCAGTGTGGACAACAAAGGTGCTAAAGCAGTACTCTAGGACGACAAGCCCGTTGCATCGGTCTTCACTAAAAGGCTGCACAGGGCAGATACCCACATCAGAGGTATTGTTTTTGGGTCACAAATAGGAAGTACTGTCCCAAATAGGAGAGGTTTTAGAACAAATTGATAAGCCAACCAAAATAAGACACCAGGGTCAGATGGTATTCACCCACAAGTGCTGAAGAATGCAAATATGAAATAGCAGAACTACTAACTATAGTATGTAACCTAGCACTGAAATCAGCCTCTGTACCAGATCTCTGGATCCTAGCTAACCTAACACTGATTTTTTAAAAAGGACTCCAGAGGAGATCCTGTCAGTTACGGGCCAGTGAGCAGAACTTCAGTACTGGGGAAACTGATAGAACCTATAGTAAAGAACAAAATTATCAGAATTGAGGAAGAGTCAAGATGGCTTTTGTAAAGGGAAATTGGGCCTCACCAATCTTATCAGAAATATTTGTGAGATTCAACTAGCATGTGAATAACAGTGATCCAGTTGATATACTGTACTTGAATTTTCAGAAAGTCTTTGATAAAGTCCTCACAAAAGGCTCTTAAAGAAACTAAAGGGCCATCAGACAAGATAGAAGGTCCTCTAATGCAGTGCTTCTCAAAGTGGTGGTCCAGTCTGAGAGCCATCGGCTGCCGGTCTGCGCGCACATTGGAAGAAAGAATTGCTGATCCCCCACATCAGATAGCTTGAGAAGCATTGCTCTAATGGATCAGTAACAGGTTGAAAGGTAGGAAACGGGGTAGGAATAAATAGTCAGTTTTCACAATGGAGAGAGGTGAGTCGTCGCGTCTCCCAAGGATCTGTAGTGGGACCTGTGCTGTTCACAGGACCGGCTTTAGGCACCAGCAAAGCAAGCACATGCTTGGGGTGGCACAATTCCAGGGGTGGCATTCCGGCCATCCCTTTTTTTTTTTGGCTTGGGCAGTTGCGCTCTCGAAGCTTGGGGCAGCAAATTTTTTGCTTGGGGTGGCAAAAAACCTAGAACTGGCTCTGGCTGTTCAATATATTTCCTAATGATCTGGAAAAGGGGGTCAACAATGAAATGGCAAAGCTTGCAGATGATACAAAATTATTCAAGATAATTAAGTCCAAAGCAGACAGGGAGGAGTTACAGGGAGATCTCACAAAAGTGGGTAACTGGGCAATAAAATGGCAGATGAAATTCAGTGTTGATAAATGCAAAAAATGCACATTTGAAAAAATAATCCCAACTATACATATATAATGATGGTTTCTAAATTAGCTGTTCCCACTCAAAAAGGATCTTGGAGTCACAATAGATAGTTTTCCGAAAAGTTCCACTCAGTGTGCAGCTGCAGTCAAAATGCTAACATTATGTTAGAAAAGGGATAGAAAATAAAACAGAAAATATAATGCCACTATCTAAACCTATGGTGTGCCCTCACCTTGAATACTGTGTCCAGTTCCGGTTATCCCATCTCAGAATCAAGAGAGTGGAACTGGACATGGTTCAGACAATAAATGGTGTCCATCTGAGGAGAGACTAAAAATATTAGGATTATTTATTTTAGAAATGAGACAACTAAGAGGTGATATGACAGGTCTATAAATCATGAGTGGTGTAAAAAAGTGAATAGAAAAGTGTTTTGTTCCCTTTCCTACAATAGAAAAATGAGGGGCCATCCAATGAAATTAATAGGCAGCAGGTCTAATAAAAAAAATTCCTTTTTTACACAATACACAACTAACCTGTGGAACTCATTGCCACAGGATGTTGTGATTGCTAAAAGTATAACTAGGTTCAAAAAAGAACTGGATAAATTAATGGAGGGTAGGTCAATCAATGACTATTAGCCAAGATGGTCAGGAATGCCATCCCATTTCAGGGCAACCCTTACTATGGATCCCTCTATAATTGCTCTGTTCTGTACACTCTTTCTGAAACTCTGCCATGGGCCACTGTCAGAGACAAGATACTGGGCAAGATGGATCATGGTCTAACCCAGTATGGCAGATTTTGTATTTCTATGCAGTCAAGCACATCTATTATCCATCCCTCTGGCCAGGACAATTTATCCTTTCATTGATATAAATGTTAAATAAGAGGAAACTGAGCTGAAAACACTTAAGGTTGTGAATGAAGATCATGTTCCTATTATTCAAGTTTATAACTTATTATTCATATTATCAATTTTCACTTTCCTGTACAGCAGCTGCACATGTTTAAAAAACACCTTATACTGAATACTGAATACTACAGAGAAGCGATAGGTAAAATTTGTTTTACAGTTATAGCTTACGTTGCATTCAGCCTCCTAATTTCCTCTCTACACAAAGCACAGAAATGAACATACAAATTTGGTCAGCTGTCTGCACGTGCTGTTTGGCTCAGAAAAACATAGTTTTTCTCAATTAACAATAAATGGGAAACTTTATTGCAAATTGATATTAAGCTGTCACATTTCTAAGGAGGTGACAAAAGAGTTTGAAGCAAAGAAAATTGTTTCCAGTCAGGAATTGCATTAAGTGGGTGTGAGTGTACCAGAGGGAAGGAAGGTGTGGCCATTAAGGCATGGGACTAGGATCCCGGAGTTCTGTATTCCAGTCCTTGGTTTGCCTCAGACTTCCTGTGGAACTTTAGGTGAGTCACAAAAGGCCTGATCCAAAGGTGCTGAGCATTCACAGCTCCCATTAAAGTTATTGGGAACTGAGAATGCTCAGCACCTCTGAAAATCAGTTAATGGGATAGCAATCCTTAGAAGAAGTGTTGAAAGGCTAAATGCATTAAAGATTATGAGGCATTTAGACACCATAGTACATGTAGATCAGTATGGGACAGAGGCAAATTGGAACTAAAATGAGGGCCAGTCCAAAGGCTCCTCCTGATTGTGTGAGCCCACAAATACATCGTATTGTGTTTGGTTCAAATTCTATTACAAGGAAGATGAAAACACATGAAATAAAATGTTTGTTCATTTTTTCCCTCCTTTTACCCCTTCACACTCATTAGAGCTGTTGCAGAAAGCTATAGTTACAATTCCAACTCATACTGTAGCATAGCTTTTAAGTAATGTACAAACATTTTTCTCTATATTATTCAAGAGAACAATATGAAAATAGCATCATATTTGAAATAATGAGATTCTCTGGAACCACAGTGGTAAAGCTTGTGATGAAACTTGTGAGAGCTGGGGACAAAGCATGCTCCGTGAGAGGATCTGCCCGTGGAACAATCTTCAAGAGCAGATCAGATGAATCCATCTTTAGGAGACCTGCAAAACCTTCCTCTTTGAGAAAGCCTTTCCACAATGAGTGACAGTACAAATACCTCCTTATGTACCCAGCTCACACCCCATATCAAACAAACAAACAAACATACCCTACCCCAAGAAGAGTTTTGACCCTGAAAAGTGCCAAAGGATATGTCTATGCTGCCATATAAGCCCTGGCTCAGATTCAGGCTTGAGGCCAAATCCCGCTTCTGTCTGCATGCAATTCTGTCTGACTCAGGCCCAGGGCCTTGGGGTGGGGTTCAAACCCAGGTCCCACTAGGATTCAGGCCCACATTCCATCATTCTGCAGTGTGGATGCAGCTCAGGCCTGGGACCCCCAACTCCAGCCCTGAGAGTCCACCAATCTGTTCTTTATCCTCTCTATCCCAAGAGAAGCAGTCATCTCCCAGAAAATGGAAGCTCCGTTCCTTATTCATGTACAGCAGCTCAGCATTTAACCTTTTCATTTTATTCTGATCGCTGAGCTGCAAACACAGTGAACCTTCTGCATTTGCCATGGCCACCAACTGGAAGAAGTCCTTTGCCAAACTGGTTGCTTCCTGGTCATGGGACCTCAGCAGATTTTGGTAAGAGTTCCAGGAACAACCACATGTACCAGGAGATAGGAAAGAGGCTGGTGGCACTGGGGATTCTCCAGACTGATGACCAGTGCAGGGAGAGGATAAAGCTGATCAAGACCAACTACCGGAAAGCCAGGGATGAGAATCACACCTCTGGGAGCTCACCGTCATCCTGTCCCTTTCACAAGGAGTTTGGATGCTGGATACTGAATGGAGCAGAGCCAATAGTGCTTCATGATGGCCTGGTTAGGCAGGATGGCAACCCTCCGCCCCCAAATCCAGCATAGGACTGGAGAGGAGCCCGAAGGCACCAGATCAGGCTAGCCAGGTAACTCTACTATTCGAACCGGTCTCCAAGTAGGCTTTACCGCTGAAGCAGATGCAGCACATCCTGGGTCCTTACTCGGAGGAGCTTTTTGATGCCCCACCCAAGGAGCAGCCTGCAACAGAACTGACAGCAGAAATGGAAGGGACAGAACTTTATTAGAAACTTGCACATTCTTGCTAAGATGTGCCAGGGTGTTAAAAATAAGAGCCTCATATTGCCTTCCCTGTCAGTATACCACTCCCTACTAACACAGCAATGTAACAAGCTGCCAGCAAACAGTTGGCAGGAGGTTGAAATGTAGTCCATTTACAAACACAGTCCATGTAAGCTAAATGTAGTCTATAATGTGACAAATCATTTGTCCGAAATATGGCTGGGGAGTTGTATGCTGTCCATAAATGTGCTGGGGATGGTGGTGGTATGGCTGTGGAGTTCTTTACAAGTCTGTATTAGCATGTGTGTTTGCATGCAGTCATACAAGGCTGTATCAAAAGCCGTGGGGAGACAGGAATCCATGCAGATGCTAACACAGCATCCTGTTGATTGCCCCATGAATTTTGCCCAATCCTGGGTGATGATAACTGCAAACTTTTCCTATAGCAGGAACTCCAGATAGATAGTCACATTTCAGGGAAGGGCGTATTTTCCAGGGCCACCTTCATAGCTGATCAGCTCATTCCACGTGTATGTGTGCTGTTCAGTCACCTTAAGTTTGACTATTTTGATGGCATAGATGGCTGGCTTGCCACCAGAAGCTTGGAATAAAATCTCTTTGCCATTCAGGAACCACAAGAATTGTCATGTTCTCCAAAATGTGGAGTGCCTGAAATGATAAAGACAACTTATCTAATATGCCGTGGCCACCTCCCTTCCCTCATAGTCCATGGTGGTCTGCAATTTTTTTTTTAAAACCTGCTATTTTTAACTTACCATTCTCTGTGTACTCTTTTCTCTGCAATTAACCCAGTTGTGTCCATGGAGCTTCTAGGATCTGAAGTGTTCCTCTCATAATATATTGAAAATCAGCTTTACAAACTATCATTTTTGTCCTTGAATTTCCAGAAGGATTTTAGGTTTTTTGTGCTCATGCACTGAACCATATGTAAATCACTGAGACAATAATGTTCTGTTTTATGTCCGCTTGTAGGAACCTCTACCTCTGCTGGCTGTTGTACCTCATCAGTTCTCACACACTCCAGCACACTGGGTCTCTGTACTGTCACAGACCGGTCCAAAAGGAGGTTTTTCCATGATGAACCTATGATTGACATTCTGGAAGGGCCAACAAGCAGGTGCAATTCCAAAGAGAGGAGGTTGCACAGCAAATGGGAAGGCAAGTGGAGAGGCAAGTAGAAAGGTACCAGCAGGCTGTAGAGCTTGAGGATAGAATTGCAGCTGGGGAGTAGACACTTGCATCACAGTTCCTGGAACAAGAATATCACGTGAGGGAGGAAGACAGTACAGCAGAAAGAACTGTTTGACTGGCTGCTTTCAATAATGTCTGGAAGAGTGCAGGCTCCTGCTTCGCCCATACCTCCGCCTGCATCCCCTCCACGGTACCATGCAGTGCACACCAGGAATGCTTTGGACAATTCTATGGTTAGAAGACTGGGATGTAACAGCAGCTGGAGAGGACAAATTTACCCCCAGTAGACTTCCACTCCCATGGCGACCCCCGTGTCTGCCTCCATACTCCTGTGCAGACCCCCTCCCTCTTGTGGTCCGCCACCTCCTGACAGGCCTCTACACCCATGCAGCAGCGGGTAGGGCGAACTAAACACACAAGAAAGGGAAAGGAGAACATGCCAGGGGACACACAAAATTAGGGGATTTTTTTGATGGCACTGTTTGCACCGTTCAGTGGTTGGTTTATGCACTTTGTTTTCTTACTGGTTGTGGTGTTGGTTTATTACTCAGTGTTCTGGTGGCAGCTGGCCTGCCTGGCAATACATTAATATTGTTATTTTTGTAATACAAATAAAGGCTTTTATTTTATTAAGGAAGAATATTGCCATCACTACATGGCATCTTATAATGTGTATTTTGAATACTAAAGATAAATACTAGGTAATTGTATCCAAACACAATTTCTCAATGCATCCATGTATATCAATCAATAATGTAAATGCACAGTTCC
Organism: Chelonia mydas; assembly: GCF_015237465.2. Taxonomy (NCBI): domain Eukaryota; kingdom Metazoa; phylum Chordata; order Testudines; family Cheloniidae; genus Chelonia; species Chelonia mydas. The sequence continues at coordinate 40,787,260 of NC_051251.2, read as the reverse complement.
ACCCCCACATTACATTAACAGTCACGTCATCCAAAATAAAAATTCATAACAATCAATACCCCTCCCCATTTACTGTGTACAGTGACAGATGCATCTGATGAAGTGAGCTGTAGCTCACGAAAGCTTATGCTCAAATAAATTTGTTAGTCTCTAAGGTGCCACAAGTACTCCTTTTAGTAACAGTACTGCCTCCCCACCCCCGAATTTCATTGTATGTGACAATACCTCATTTACTGCAAGCATTGCTGTACAGAAATATTCTAACTTACTATTCTCCATTCGCCATTCTCTTCCATCGGCTCATACAAGTCCATAATGTGGGAGCACAGAACATCCCTGATTTCTTTTGCCCATGTGCATTCTGCTCCAGCGATGCTCAGTGCACTGTAGGGTTGAGTGTACTGGTTCAGCAATCCATTACTGTCATAGGTCCATTCAGGGACAAATGGTTCACTTTTGGCTTCACAAAGATTGTGATGAGCAAGCAAGCCACAATAATGCAAACAGCCTTGATGATACCAGCATCTAAACTAGTCTGTAGACAGCACCAGTGGGATTTCAATCTGCCAAACGTACATTCAGCCACCATTTTATTAAGACTTCTTTTGCCAGACCTTCTGAGATCACTATATGGTTTCATAAGCCAAGACAAAAGGGGTTACATGAGGTCCTTGTTGGGGGTTGGTTGTGTGCTCCAGGCTGGCAGTGCTGTCTCGTGGCAGTACTCTGAGGCATGATGCCCAATGGTGAGAGTCCAAGTGTCGATTTCTCTGGCTGTTACAGCTCGAGGTAGTGTCACCTACTGACAAGAGTCCAAAGCTGCTCCACCTAGCAGCTACAGTTCAGGGTAGTGTTACCCACTGGTGAGAGATCAGAGGCCATCTTGCCTAGCAGCAATAGTTCAGAGTAGCGTCGCCCACTGGTGAGAGTAAGAGGGATGGCAAGGGAACCTAGACCCACCCTACTCTACCAGATTCTGACCCAGGGCGCTTCGAAGCTGCAGCCCTTGTACAGGGCGTAGGGCCTGATACCCCTAAACATGCTCCCTAGGTCACTTTCTACCCTTGTTCCAGTCCCTCCAGCGGCATCTTGGACTGGTCTTGGAATCCCTCCTGTTTCCTGCTGATCCATGTCCTGAGTCTCCTCCACTGGCAATGGCAAGTCATCACCTTCAGCTCCTGCAGTCAACAGGCTTCCAGTGGCTTGGCTATGAGGCTTGGTCCTGGTGGCTTCCCAGCAGGAGGCTGCTGCACCTGACTGTTCTCTTCCGCAGTCAGCTGATATGGAGCTGAGTGGCTCCCTTTTAAATGCTTCCTCCACGGGAAGCATGCCTAACAGAGGTGAGGGGGTGTGATCTCTTGGGCCCAGAGCAGCTCTTTAACCCTCATCTCACCAGTGTGCGGTTGGTACACCCCTTTACAGTCTCCCAGAATAATGGTAGGGACAGTAACTCCAGCCTGCCATGAAGGTAGACTCTTGATCAGTGGAAAACCCTGTCATCATGAACCTTTGCAGTGCAGCCTGGACTGGTGTTCATAAATTGTCTCTGTGGTCCACAAGGGCATGCATAACAATGGAGCAGTACTCTTTGTGGTTACTGTACTAATTTTCTCTCTGAGGAGGGCAAACTATGGGCACGAACCCCATCAATGACCCTGACACAGTGTAGAAAACCAGCAATTACTTCAGGAATGTTATTTATGCCCACTACCATTGGGTAAAAGGCTGATCGCCTCAGAAATCTCCATCACCATTTCACCCACAGTTGATTTTCCAACACCAAGCTCGTTAGCAATGGACCTGTAGCCATCTAGAGTAGCTAGTTTCCAGACGGTTATAGCCATGTGCTTCTGGACCAACATGGCTGCCCTCATGCATGTGCCATTATGCTGGAGGGTTGGGGCAAGCTGCTCACAAAGCTCCAGAAATGTACTTTTCATGTGAAAGTTCTGGACCCACTGCTCGTCATCGCAGGTCTGCATGATGATGTGATCCCATCAGTCTGCACTTCTGGCCCTGATCCAGAAGTGTCGGTCTACATAGGCGGCATCGGCGGTTATACTGAAGTCACAAGCAGCATCAGGCAGTTTGAGTCTTCCATGTCTGTATTGTCCTCCTCCTCCTCCTCCTGCTCCATCATTAGTACTGTCAGCTGCCTTCTGAGAGTCAGAAAATGCTGCCAAAATGTCTATCAGAATCTCATGGAAGCTTAGTCTCTTCCCTGAAACAGGAGCGAAAGACCAAGCGAGAGAAATTCTTTAGCTGGTGGCTTCTCCACGTTGCTGGCTCTGGTTGCTGGGAGAGGGCAGATAAAATGATGGCTCAGCAGAATATGTGACGTGCTGTGACAGCTTGCTGAGCTGTGTGAGGTCAAGTTTTCCCACACTGCACCACAAAGGGCTAGAGCAGCCAAATTTTGGGAGGACGCTAGGTAGTCTGGAATATGATTGGTTGGACTCAGGTCTTCATATGCAATGTGATGCTGGAACCTGGTGTGATGCCTGGGCTCAAAAATTCTTAACCGAGGGTCACCAATGACTGCATAGATGCTCAAGACCTGGGCCTTCAAACCCAGGGTCCATGGACTCAAGTCCCACTAACCCTGGTCCTATGTTACAGTGTAGACCAGGGGTGGCCAACCTGTGGCTCTGGAGCCACATGCGGCTCCTTGTACAGGCACCGACTCCGGGGCTGGAGCTACAGGCGCCAACTTTCCAATGTGCCAGGGTGTGCTCACTGCTCAACCCCTGGCTCTGCCACAGGCCCTGCCCCCGTTCCACCCCTTCCCGCCCCTGCCCCTGAGCCTGCCATGCCTTCTTTCCTCTTTCCCCGCCCCTGAGCCTCCTGCACGAAACAGCTGATCGGGAGGTGCGGGGTGGGGGGGGGGGGAGGCACTGATCCGTGGGGCTACTGGTGGGCAGGAGGCGCTGGGAGCAGGCAGTGGAGCGGAGCCAATGCGGGGCTGCTGATGTATTATTATGGCTCTTTGGCAATGTACACTGGTAAATTTTGGCTCCTTCTCAGGCTCAGGTTGGTTACCTCTGGTGTAGACATACCCAGAGACTCTGAGAAGTCCCCTAGAGACTTCCCTATTGCTAGTGATTTTACATGGAAGGAGCTGAGGTACAACAGTGACAGGCAGCAGTATAAAGTCCTAACATGATAGACGGACAGACTTGCTTAGCCCTTCATTCTCTGGCAAAAGGTAAATTGGGTTTCATGCAATGAGTTCTATTACTCTGTGTGATATATGTTAATGTGTCTTGAATGAGATACCTAGCTTCTGCCCGCTCTGTGTAGACATGAAAAAGCCCACATCCCTTTTGTATAAGAGCACGTCTTTGCTGAGACATCCTGGGCTCCCTCTCCTTGTTGCTCAGTGAGCTGTGTGACTTTTGTCTGCCTGGTTGATGCCTTACATTCCAGAGGTAGCTGCATTTCACTGGTGCTCTGTATACATAGGCTTGATGCAGAAATTGCTGGGCGAGGTTCTATGGCCTGTGCCATGCAGGCGGTTAGACTAGTTGATCATAATGGTTGCTTCTGGTCTTAAAATCCATGAATCTATACATTATGTGAAGTGTTTCCTGATCTTTTGGGCTGAAAGGCATGATGTATTATTACAATACATTAAAAAAACCGTGATGAACCATAAAGAGATGTACAACATCACATGGAATCATATACATTCATTGTTCATCAAACTGATTCACAAAGCAGTATGGTATTGAAATGAATCAAAGAAATATACAGCATACTCAAGAGGTGAATCAGGTGATTATGAATTACAATTGTTTCACATACAAAAATATCCTTTATCCAGAATATTTTATTTATCTGGAGTCAATAAGAAAAATAAAACAGTGATGAGGAAGCTCACATATGTGGGGGCAAGAGTGAAGCATATTTCTTATGGTGCAGCTCAGTGATTACCCTGATCCTTCTGAGTCTACATCCCATCAAGGTCCTAAACTCATGAGTTCTATATGTATATGAGACTGCTGGGAAAGTCGTCAAGTACACATGAGTCACAGTGTCTTTACTATGCTGCTGATACCCTACCCTGCTCTATCATATCCAACCTTGCCAGGGCAATGAAATGAATGATCCAGTGTCTATAGGACACTGTGACCTGGATGAGGGCTACTTGGCTGTAGCTTAAGCTAGATCATCGAAACTGAGATATTGTTGGTAGGTTTGGTGACACCACCGGAAAATAAATGATCGAGAATTATATTGTGCTGCATTGGATAAACCAGAGCTAATAGCACATGCACATCACATGAAACTCATGCTCTGAGAGAGCAGAGGTGCTGTATATTTAATATTTTAAATACTGTGAGTAACGTGTTTATCCTTTCTGTCTAGGCAATGTGACCTCACCCACATTGTCTCTCTAGTGTGCTGGGACCGACATGACTACAACAACACTGCATACAATCCTTTACCGTGTACTTTCAAATAGGTGAGCAGAAAAGTCAGTAAAAGCAAAGAATAAGGTTTTTCAGAAAGTTCCGTCATATCCATATTTATCAGTTAGAATATATTATAATCCACCTCATAATGCTTTATTAGGACTACCAATTCAGAGACTAATGGGCAGAAAACATAGTGCCAGCATCTAGCCAGCTTCTGGAATCAAAGACAATTAACCCTGAGTAGATACAGGAGAGCTATATGCCAGAAAATTAGAACAGAAGAAACACTAGACAGGAATGACAGCTTCCCCCCATTACAAGTGGAAGAGAATGTTAGTTTCTGAACAGAAGGTGACCAGCAATCTGCCAAGATATCAGGACCTGAGGGTCACTCCTTAGGGAGCAGAAGACAACAACAGAAAACCAAGGAGGACACTGGCTATATTTCTCAAGGACATCTCCAGAATGCTTCTGACGGTGCTCTTATGCAGACAGAAGTAACCCACATATTCACCCAGTCACTGACAATGAAAAACAGAAGGGGCAGCACATGCAGGTGGCAAATTCATTTCAGTGGCCGAACAAACCTCTGCAGAAGGAATTGTTTTAAAAATAAGAAGTGGTGGTGTAATGAGGAAACCATGAGAGGTTGAAAGCTTGTGGTTAGGGACAGAAGCAAAACAAGAAGCAGATTATTGTCTGTCAGGATGCTCATGTGTCTACCATCACCTTTATCCTTGACATTTCCATGTGTGTTTTGTTAAGTGACTGTATTGGTTTGAGATTGTTATTTTCAGTTAGTGATATGTTTAATTTGCATTTTTAAAAGGGTAGATATAACGCTAACCACTAGCAGAGGATACTGGCCCCCTGCCATGTAAAAGCGGATAGCTTTTTGTAACTCTGACCCATTTGGATTAGGGCAGGAAGTTAAGGTCAGTCTCTTACTAGCATCCCTGTGTGTCAGACATTTATTACTTGGTTTTCAAGAAAAAGTCCCAGCTTGCATCAGTGATAATGCATTTCCATTCTGTTTTCTGAGTTTTTCATAAGTTAAATTGGAATGCAGAACCTATGAACAAACAAATGGCTCTTTCTGAGCTGTCCCCTGACATTCTAATTGGTAAATATATGTGGGACATGTACTAACTGCTCTCAGCATCAAGCTGACCACAGTATTTTGTAATTCTAAGAAACAGGAAACAAGACTTTACACAAAGGCAAATATAGTGTAATCACACATTCTGTGGGAATTCCTCTTGAGCTGCTGTGCATATCTACCAGGAAACTAAAGATGCCCTCCTCTGCAGGAGATACCTGCACTGTGGGCTGGTAAGATGGCAACTCCCGTGCTGGTGCAGATGGGTCAGGAGTGGGAGCAGCTGCCGTTCCCCCTTTTCACATAAGTAGTCAGACAGCGGCAGTCTGGGGCAGAGAGAGTATGGCTGAGCTGGTGCTGAGGGGAAAATAAACTGTGCTAGTATAGGGCTGATACAGCTCACTGCCACCCTAGAGCAGGGAGGAAATTTGGGACCAAACTGTGAGTCTCGCTGAATCACAAGCCAGTCCTTGGTATGTTCCTGGGGAAGCATAAATGTGTGCTGACCCCATACTCAGAGTTCTTGGTAGGTTAACTCCACAATATAGTCCTAAGGAATAAGGGCTTGATCCTGCTTCCTTTGAAGTCAATAGGAGTTTTGCCATTGGATGTCAGTGGGCACAGGATCAGGCCCTAAATTCTGAAAGTGCTTTGTACAAGGCTCATATTGCCTTGGTCTACACTAGGAGTTGAGGTCGAATTTAGCAACATTAAATCGATTTAACTCTGCACCCATCCACACGACGAAGCTCTTTTTTTCGACTTAAAGGGCTCTTAAAATTGATTTCTTTACTCCACCCCCCGACAAGCGGATTAGCACTGAAATCGGTCTTGCCGGGTCGAATTTGGGGTACTGTGGACTGTGGGGTACTGTGGGTACCAGTATTGGCCTCCGGGAGCTATCCCAGAGTGCTTCATTGTGACCGCTCTGGACAGCACTCTCAACTCCAATGCACTGGCCAGGTAGACAGGAAAAGGCCCGCGAACTTTTGAATTTTAATTTCCTGTTTGGCCAGCATGGCAAGCTGCAGGTGAGTGCAGAGCTCATCAGCAGAGGTGACCATGCAGAGCTCATCAGAGGTGACCATGATGGAGTCCCAGAATCGCAAAAGAGCTCCAGCATGGACCAAACGAGAGGTACAGGATCTGATTGCTGTATGGGGAGAGGAATCCGTGTTATCAGAACTACGTTCCAGTTTTTGAAATGCCAAAACATTTGTCAAAATCTCCCAGGCATGAAGGACAGAGGCCATAACAGGGACCCGAAGCAGTGCCGCATGAAACTTAAGGAGCTGAGGCAAGACTACCAGAAAACCAGAGAGGCAAACAGCCGCTCCGGGTCAGAGCCCCAAACATGCCCCTTCTATGATGAGCTGCATGCCATTTTAGGGGGTTCAGCCACCACTACCCCAACCGTGTTGTTTGACTCCTTCAATGGAGATGGAGGCAACACAGAAGCAGGTTTTGGGGATGAGGAAGATGATGATGATGAGGTTGTAGATAGCTCACAGCAAGCAAGTGGAGAAACCGGTTTGCCCGACAGCCAGGAACTGTTTCTCACCCTGGACCTGGAGCCAGTACCCTCTGAACCCACCCAAGGCTGCCTCCCGGACCTGCCAGGCAGAGAAGGGATCTCTGGTGAGTGTACCTTTTAAAATACTATACATGGTTTAAAAGCAAGCATGTTTAATGATTAATTTGCCCTGGCATTCGCGGCTCTCCTGGATGTACTCCCAAAGCCTTTGCAAAAGGTTTCTGGGGAGGGCAGCCTTATTCCGTCCACCATGGTAGGACACTTTACCACTCCAGGCCAGTAGCATGTACTTGGGAATCATTGTAGAACAAAGCATTGCAGTGTATGTTTGCTGGCGTTCAAACAGCATCCATTCTTTATCTCTCTGTGTTATCCTCAAGAGAGTGATATCATTCATGGTCACCTGGTTGAAATAGGGTGCTTTTCTTAAGGGGACATTCAGAGGTGCCCGTTCCTGCTGGGCTGTTTGCCTGTAGCTGAACAGAAATGTTTCCTGCTGTTAGCCACAGGGAGGGGGGAGGAATGAGGGGCTAGCCACGCAGTGGGGGGGAGGCAAAATGCGACCTTGGAACGAAAGCACATGTGCTATGTATGTCATGTTAACAGCAAAGTTTACCATGAAAGAGTGTAGCCATTGTTCTATAAAATGTGTCTTTTTAAATACCTGCCTTTTTTTTTCCTCCACCAGCTGCATGTGTTTCAAGGATCACAGGATCTTCTTCTCAGAGGCTAGGAAGATTAGAAGGCAAAAAAAAAATGCACTCGTGATGAAATGTTCTCTGAGCTCATGCTGTCCTCCCACACTGACATAGCACAGACAAATGCATGGAGGCAGACAATGTCAGAGTGCAGGAAAGCACAAAATGACTGGGAAGAGAGGTGGCGGGCTGAAGAGAGTAAGTGGCGGGCTGAAGAGACGGCTGAAGCTGAAAGGTGGCGGCAGCGTGATGAGAGGAGGCAGGATTCAATGCTGAGGCTGCTGGAGGATCAAACTAATTTGCTCCAGCATATGGTTGAGCTGCAGGAAAGGCAGCTGGAGCACAGACCGCCACTACAGCCCCTGTGTAACCAACTGCCCTCCTCCCCAAGTTCCATAGCCTCCTCACCCAGACGCCCAAGAACGCAGTGCGGGGGCCTCCGGCCACCCAGCCACTCCACCCCAGAGGATTACCCAAGCAACAGAAGGCTGGCATTCAATAAGTTTTAAAGTTTTAAACTTTTAAAGTGCTGTGTGGCCTTGTCCTTCCCTCCTCCACCATCCCTCCTGGTGCTTCTCTCCTCCACCACCCCTCCTGGGCTCCCTTGGTAGTTATCCCCCTATTTGTGTGATGAATTAATAAAGAATGCATGAATGTGAAGCAACAATGACTTTATTGCCTCTGCAAGCGGTGATCGAAGGGAGGAGGGAAGGGTGATTAGCTTACAGAGAAATAGAGTGAACCAAGGGGCGGGGGGTTTCCTCATGGAGAAACAAACAGAACTTTCACACCGTAGCCTGGCCAGTCATGAAACTGGTTTTCAAAGCTTCTCTGATGCGCACCGCGCCCTCCTGTGCTCTTCTAACCACCCTGGTGTCTGGCTGTGTGTAACCAGCGGCCAGGCGATTTTCCTCAACCTCCCAGCCCGCCATAAACGTCTCCCCCTTACTCTCACAGATATTGTGGAGTGCACAGCAAGCAATAATAACAGTGGGAATATTGGTTTCGCTGAGGTCTAAGTGAGTCAGTAAACTGCGCCAGCGCACTTTTAAACATCTAAATGCACATTCTACCACCATTGTGCACTTGCTCAGCCTGTAGTTGAACAGCTCCTGACTACTGTCCAGGCTGCCTGTGTATGGCTTGCACTGTCTGCTGCCAAAAGGCAATAAACTGCTGCTGTGTAGCAATGCAGTACTGCGTCTGCCAGCACCCAGGAGACATACGGTGATGGTTAGCTGAGCGGGCTCATGCTTGCCATGGTATGGCGTCTGCACAGGTAACTCAAGAAAAAAGGCACAAAACGATTATCTGCCCTTGCTTTCATGGAGGGAGGGAAGGGGGGCCTGACGATATGTACCCAGAACCACCCGCGACAATGTTTTAGCCCCATCAGGCACTGGGATTTCTACCCAGAAGTCAAATGGGCGGCGGAGACTGCGGGAACTGTGAGATAGCTACCCACAGTGCAACGCTCTGGAAGTCGATGGTTGCCTCGGTACTCCGCCGACTACATGCACTTAGCGCATTTGTGTGGGGACACACACAATCGACTGTATAAAAACGCTTTCTACAAGACCGACTTCTATAAATTTGACCTAATTTCATAGTGTAGACATACCCATTAACTCAACAGGCCAAGGTCTGCCCTTGGATGTTGCATGCAGCTCCCGTTGGCTTTAGTGGTACTTGCACATTTGAGAGCAGAATGTGGGAGTAGTTTGTCTAAACAGGTCTTGTAGTTTATGATATTTGATGTCACTCATGTTATCATAATATATTTTGTGTCACTAATATACGGGTGATCAGAGTTTTATTGGCACCTCTGACCTTTATGAAACAAATCAAGTTTTAGTAGATTCTTATCTCCCTTTTACTTAGTTTTAACTTATCCTCATCTCGAATATAAAGTACTGCACTGAGGGTTTATGCTCAAGGTGAAGATTGGATGTTATAGAAGTTTCTGATAGTATTTTTAATGATAACTTTTAAATCTGGTCATTATTTTCTTTGATTGCTAATACATTGACCTTTGGTGACAGCTGCTGCTTGTGACTGCTAAACTTTAATGCAGAATACAGTAAAGAACATAATGATTATTTGAAAAAGCAGGGTGTAATGCATTTCAGATTAACAGTGAAAGAAAATCTATTCAAGGGAGAGGTTCACTTTGCCATATCACACTCTATGCTGCTTTTCTTATTATCGGTACAAAAAATGAAATGAGAATAGCACATCTTTTAATTTTCTTCCACTATTACCTCTTGATTTGCATTCAGGTCTCCCAGAAGAAATACAGCTGAATTCAGAAGAAGTCTATTTAAGCGGCATGATGTTTAAAAATTGCTGCAAGAGGTTAAGGTACTATATATTATGCCGTTGACCTCGCTAAGAAGCTATGTTAACAATTTAGGCTTATAATTTTCTGCAGTTACATTGTTAAAATATTTCTTTTTCATTTCATTTCTTTAAGCAAAACTCATTATCTCTCTATGTACTCCTGCAGGTTAAACCTTTTGATTTCTTTCTAACTTATTTTGTACAATTTCTAAATTGTATTAAAAGTTCTTGTACTTTTCAGGATTGTTTGGCCCCTGTCTTTTTGAGTAGAGGGAAATCAATTTTTGTCTTTCTTGCTCTCTCTCTGTTTGTGCTTCATCTGTGTGCTTCACTGCCTGCATCTTCTTAGCAGCAGAAAACTGCGATTCATTCAAATCCAAATCTAGAATTCATTCAAATCCATTGCAGTATTTTCTCTGTAGCTCTCATTTTTATGACAGGTTAGAGTTGAAGAAGGTGTCCAGAGAAAGTATTTTGGACACCATGCTCATTGAACAATAGTACACTGGGAGAACACTGGATGTGCTGTAATGGATCAAAACATTGTTCCATTGTCCTACCCAGCAATGGCTAATACCTGACATTTTCTGAGAAATTGAAAAAACAAAGCAAACAACCAACCACCAACAGCAGCAAAATGTGTGTGTGTGAGACAGCCTCATTTTTTGCTATCAGTTTGGTCCCCATTATTTGTATTGTGGTAGTGCCCGAAAGACGCAATCAATTTGCAGGCCTCATTATGCTAAGTGCTGTTCAAAATACACAAGAGGATCCCCATCCTGCAGATCTTACAATGTAATTGGTCCTCAGCTGCTGTTTGTCAGCATGCACTCTGTCTCCTGGATCATATACCCTAGAGCCTGAGGGTGGAATTAGAGACTCTGCCTCCTATTCTGGGGTGAGGTTTGATGGATCCATAGGGGCTGTGTCTCCACTTCTGAGGGATCTCTTTTAATGACTATGAGAATGGCAGTCCAGGTGCCTGCTCTTACCAAGGCTGTAGGCATCAGCTGAGTACTGGCAAATTCATAGCTGGAAACCAAACCAGTTCAGTTGTATGTATGTTCAGGATAGGTGTTAGACTTGTAAGAATGTGTTTAGTCTCTATAAAATGCTTGTAAGTGGCTGTGTGCATTAATCTTACTTGTAATGTATGTATCCCATGCTGTAAGGTAATATGAAAGTTTTGCTTTATAACTGTAAAAATGCCTGCTCTGAATGAACCTGGGCAGGAGGATTGGGTCCCCCACCCACCAAAAACGACTATCAAGACTTAATAGGCCAAAAATTTGTTGATTGTCCCATCCACCCAGGAAGAAGTTACGTGCAGGAGCTCTTATCCCATCAGTTTGAACTCTGGGGGAAGGTCAGATAAAGATGCTCACAAGAAGAAACATTTATCTCTGCTGTTTGGACTCTCACAGCGACTGGAGCTAAGAAACAAAAGCAGTGATCCCCAGAGTCAACTTGGATTACCGCTAAAAGACATTCAGTGCTGACAGATTACTATAGCTCTGTCACCTTTTAGAACCATAGATTGAAACACATTTGTGCTTATATGTTAACCTGGTAAATAACTCATTTCTTTTTCCTAATTAATAAATCCTTATTTAGTTTACTATAGGATTGGCTACCAGCGTTGTCTTTTGTGTGAGATCTAAGGTACAAATTGATCTGGGAGAAGTGACTGATCTCTTGGGACTGGGAGCAACCTGAATATTTTGTGATTTTTGCTATAAGTGACCATTTATCACTAAATCCAGCTTGCCTGGGTGGTAAGATAGACTGTAGTGCCCAAGGGGACTGTCTGTGACTCCATGGCAAGATTGTTACAGTCATCCAGGAGTTCACATCTGTAACTGAGTTGGTGAAATCTAATTATAGAACATCCCACCAGTTTGGGGTGTTTGCCCTGCTTTTTGGCAGTCTGCCCTGAGGTTGGCACTCATGGTCATGAACCACTCCAGACAGCATGACAATGACCACAGAATCAGGCTGTATCCTATAGCTGCAGCTTCAAAATAGTATAGACACAGGAATTGCTCGTTAGGCCTATTCAGGCTATCCCAGATTTTCCAATAATTCTTTTCACTACTCCATGAGTCACTCACATGCTGCACAGCAAGTAAAAGCAACCAAACACTCTTTTGGTCTGATTTCCAGCTGCAAATGCAATGAATGGAGTCAGAGAACCCTAATATTTCCTCAGTGTCTTTCCATGGCCAGTCTGGAGTTCTGTCTATTGAATTTCAGTCTAGGTATTTGTACTGTGAGCAGCAGCATCATACCTCAGCTACTTGAGGCCAGTTAGACCCCCAGATAATACTACTTATAATTTATATAGCACCTTCCAGTGGAGGATTTCAAAATGCTCTATACCTCTTTAATTAAGGCATGCAATCTGCATTCATGTGTTACCATGGGGATGCCATGTGGATCTCTGTTCATGTTCCACTGGAACAGAGCCACATCACAAGGATGATCCTAGAAAGATTAAAAAAAGACCCCCCATACCCCTCCTGTAGATTTTAATAGCTAATAGGGTAAGCTGAGGAAAACCCATATTGAGCAAATGAGGAAATAGCCTAGATACAGAGCAAAGCTTGGCCTGAGTCTGCAGCATTAAAAACCAATATACACAAGGAGAAAATGTGTCCAGACACCAGAATGAAGCCTTGGACAAAAGATTGAAGAAAATGATGAACTGACAGAAATCTTACAACTTAAAATTAAGGAGGAAAAAAATCTGATTGTTAAATTGTTTGTGCATGGTTTAATTCACTTTGTCACATGCTTTGCTTGTGGACATGTCTTGTATCCGACAAATCTCTGTGTTTATTCCATTCATATAAATATATATAGATATAAAGCATCAAATAGCTTTCACTTGGAAAAAAGAGGCCACTTTTTGAACATTTGTCTCTACTGTGTATTACTGGCAGATTTTTTTCTAGATCATTTTGAATGTCTAGCAAGATGACAGCAAGTTAAAAGAGCTTCTAAGTGATAGGTTAGAGTGCTAATAATTGTGCACTAACTGTAGAGAATTTCCTAGCTATTTGTAATTGCTTAACTTGCTGTACCAGGGACAGAGGAGAAACTTACTGGTGTAGCATCTCAGCACTTTCCTGATGGTCTCATCAGTTTCTGTAGCATTTAAGCTTTGAGTAAAAGAATGAAGTTTCTAGGCTTTATGGGAGCAAAGATAACCTTCTGATCATGTACTGATACCATATTACTATACCAAGTTGTTGTTTTTTAAGAAGGTGTAGAATGTCTCCATATATGCTGTGACACTAGCATGCCAGCTCATGCCAAGGCCCCTGGGACTCACTGAACACTGACAAATGCATAACTGGAAACCAGACTGACTCATCTGTTAGTTAAAATAGGCATTAGATTTATAGAGAGATGTTTGGTGTTGGGACTTTATGAAATGCTTATGAGTTGCTGCATGCATTTATCTCACCTATAATATCTGTATCACCTATAATATGCGTATCCTAGTTGTGACAGTATTCACTCACCACAGCCGCGCCTCCTGCTGGCTGGGGATTGGCTCTGCTAGCCAGTTCGCCTTCTTCTGGTGGTTCTCACTACTATCACTTCTGCTCCAGGACCCACATTACTCAGGACCATTGCGTCCTCTTCATGACACAGCCTTCCGGCCATGTCACGCGCTGTTCTCCCCCATTCCAGGGGATCTGCAGTCTGCTGTCCAGCCACTTCCCTCAGTGGCAACTGCAGCCAATTGTCTGGCCACTTCCTCAGTGGCAAGTGGGGCCTGCCCACTACTCGAAATCCCAGCCCAGGGACCCTGTAGATGGCCGCCACTTGCTGTGTCCCCTCCAATGCCTCAGTTCATTTCCCTGGGCCACTTCCCCGCAGCTCCTCGCACCCTCTTTGCCCTTGCCTCAGGGCCTCAGCCTGCGAATGCCTGAAGCCAAGCAGGAGCTGTCTTTAACTCCCCCCAGTCACTGTTAACAGCACGTCTCTGTCCAGGATGCTAGTTCCCTTCTGCTAGGCAGGAGCCTGATATTCCCTCATCAAGCTCCAGTCAGCTACTGGACTTGCTCTGCCCTGCAGTTTTTCTTATATGGATCTGCCTGGCCCTGATTGGTTGCTCCTTGCAGCCCCTTTCCTATTGGCTGCTTTTTGCGCAGCTGCCCTAGGTCTTTATTAAGCCCTAATAGGCCAGTGTGTGGCAGGCGCCCCATCACAGTAGTATTTAAGTGTTTGCTCTGTAACTATGAAACTGGAAACCCCCAGAGTCAGGAAAGAAGCATTACTAAGTGTGAAATACTAGTTTACCATAAGAGATGTCATCTCCTGCCCTACAAAGGCCTATAGACACCAGACAAATCAGTGGACAAAAGACTTTGTTGATTGTTTTCTCCACACCCATGGAGAGGGGACATGCACAAATACTCATTGCATCACATCTTGAACTCTGGTGGAAGGGCATTAAAAACCTTGTCAAGAAGAAGTAGTCATCACTATGCTGCTGGGAATTCAAAGAGGGCAATATTTCTAAGCATAAGCAAGGGATCCCCAAGCTGCTTAGCTTGGGTTAGCCCTAACAGACATACAGAGCTTGCACATTACAGCAGCTGCAGTTACGTTCTGGAGCCTAAGACTAACTCATTTGTGAGTGTGTGTATGTTTACCTGCTTTAAACTTGTAAAGAAATCTTTTTTCCTTTTCTTAATTAATAAATCTTTAGTTAGTTTTTTATAGGATTGGATACAAGCATGGTTATTGGTGTGTGATCTGAGATGCAACTGACCTGGGGTAAGTGACTGGTTCTTTGGGGCTGGACATACATGAAAAATCACAATATTCAGGTTGAGGGACCATCTCTCACAAAGGCAGCCTTGTTTGGGTGGCAAGATAAACTAGAATGCCTGAGGAGATTGTCTGTGACTCCATGTTAAGGTTGTTTTAGTGCTTGAGGAGTTTACACTTGATACTTAGTTGGTGAAAGCTAATGATAGAACACACAAGGTTCGTGAGCCACTCCAGACAGCTTGACATATGCCAATGTGTGTTAGCTCTGAAGAACAATGATGACGATAATAGTCACTTTTAGTTCACTGTTGATACATTTATCACAAATATCCAGCTACTCTGAGACTGTAGAGGTGATGTGAGTGGAACAGAGAAGACTATCACTATGTCAAATGTCAGCACTATTTTGAAGCCTTCTTTTGGTCATCCACTAATGCCTGCACAGCACAACAGCTGTGCAGCTGCCCCCATGGATTATTCATGCTACCATAAGTGATCCCAGTCAGAGAAAGTGCATAGACAATCCCGTGGGTACATGGTAAAACACATTTCCCACTCCCATCACAACCTAGTTTGTTGCTGTGACTGCAGAGGATCTACAGAATGTAAACTCCATGAAGGGTGGGAATCAAGAGCAGATGGAAAAGTTGTTGCCACTCACTCAGTTGCCTCCCTGGCCTTGTCTTCACTGAGTGGAAAAAGCGTGTTCTAACTTGAATTAGTTAACTCAGGGCAAACTCCTAATGAAGACAAGCCAGTTTGTAGTTTTCACAACTAGCAGGTCAAGTTAAAGAACTAACTCACTTGGGTTAAGAACACAATATTTTTATATTTACGTTGCAAGGATTTGGCTTGGGATATTGTAATAATTTTCCCCTTTCTATAATAAAAAAGGCTAGTATCTTGATTATTTCTGAAATATTTGAAATGTATAAGGTTTCTAGCCTCATGTTGATTCAGAGGGGGAGTTTCCTCTGGAACCCCAAACAAGTGAGCTAAAACTAACCTCTTTTCAAGCTGTTCAACTCCCAAAGATGGTGATGGGGTTGAACAGGTTTAAATGAGGACATAATTGACTATTGCGTGTAGAAACAGGAGGACCCTATTGCAGTTCAACACCTAGCAAAGTTCAATTGAAGTTCACTCCACAAGCCTGCTAACATCATCTGTTTTTATGCAGGAATGAAGATTGGAGTACACACAACAGATGTTAAGGACAGTGAACAAATCTTTTTAAGCATTTACATTTAATTAAGATACTGCATGTTATTTACAGAAAACACATTACACAATTCTTACACATAAAGTGCAGACTAAGTGTAAAGACAGAAAAACTGTACTTCAATTACATGCTAAATAAAATAAATAAAAAGCAATTATTTTGGCACAATACTATTACATAAACAAATAAATACTCTAGAACATGATGAATTAACTTTTCTATTTACAATCTACTTGAAAGTGCAAAACAATTGCTAAAAATTGAAATATTTGTAAATGTTTAAGCCCAGAAAGTATGTTTTAATCATCCACAACTAATTGTAGCTGATATTTAAGGTTATAATGTCCAGGAAAATATTGTCTTTGTGCATTTTGTGCTCTTTTTGAACCAGTCTCTTGCTACCTTTATGCTACTGATTTTATGAAGCTCATTGCTTCAAATTGAAATTTTCTAAAATCCTGGTTGGTAGTTTAAAAAAACCTCAAAAGAAGTAAAATTACAAATATTAATCTATTTATCATTGAAAATATGGCAGTTCAGTCCTACCAGGGTAACTTAAATGGCCAGAGTACTTTACAGTTGTATGCAAATGTGGTTAAGATGTGAAATTGTTATTAATACATGTAGTGTTTAATAAGTAAACATTTTTTTCAATAGCTCCCTGAATACCAAACCCTGGAAATATACCATTGGATCTAGCTTGGGCCCAAATTATGTCACTGGTTTCTTACATACATCTCCCATTGAAGTTAACATGAACTGAACATGCAAAACTAATGGCAGATTTTGGCCCCAAACTGGATAATAAATCTTAAAATATTGTATTTTTAATTAGAGAAAAGAAACACTGCTACATTCCTTAGAACTATTAGGAGTTTTTGGTGCATGTTTCACCAGCTATTCTGGCTATTTTATCTTGTTTTTATTTTCACTATTTACAGGAATTTTGCCTCACCTTAAAATGAATTAAGAGTACACAACATGTGCACCCTCCCAGTTACAGTGTATAAACTCTTCATTAGTCAAACTTCTCTGAGGGCTGGTACATTGTGCGTTGCCTAGGATTTTAGAATATGTTTTTGCTTATTTTTGTAGTGGCAGTGCAGTAGCAGAATAAGTGGAATTCTTAATAGGTGACCTTGACTGGAAAAAAATAATTTCTTGTAGTCACTTAAATGTTTATGCTCGACGTGGTTCTAGTCGGTGAGACATCTGTGATAAAGTTCTCTGGTTGTCAATCACATTTAATTGTCGTACATAGGTCCGTACATCCTGATGGTTCTTATTAGTTAGAGCTGCGTCTGGATCTGAAGAAACAGAAATGATATAGGATTGGTACACTTGGTCAAACCCTGAGTAGAATACATAACTCTTCTTTTCAGAAATCTACCATAAGTAAACACCAGATACTGGTGCAATAAAAATAAAATGTTTAGAAATCTATCTTCCACTATTCTCCTCCATTTGAATTCACTCTCCCCAGTGTATTTTTATTATCTTGTATTATTTTCCCCATAGAATAATTCTGCTTCCTGGTATCCTTGGCTACATTCTCCGAAATTGATGGCCCTTGGTGAAGTTTTATACCTAGCTTAATAGTCAATAGTAATAATTACACAGCTAGTTGGTATAGTTTAACAATTTAGTAATACCTACTGTTGACCTAGGAGAGCTCACCCTGGCCCAAAACTGTAAAATTGCTTTAAAAGCTAAAAAGTAATCCCTTTGCTTCTGGTAGCATCACCACAACTGTAAAATGAGCATCTAATAACAGGCACATCCAGTCCATAATCTGGTTTATGGTTGGAGAGCGCATGCCAGGAAAATTATGAACCAATGTAATGGTTCTTTACGAACCAATGTAATCCTTAATTCATTATTATTTAACATTTGCAATGCGGTGGTGCTTAGTGGTCAAGCAGCTTCAGACCCATTATGTTAGGTGTTGTACAAACATATAATAAGTGACAGTCACTGGCGTACAATCTAAAAGCTTCCTGGGCCAGATTTGTCAAGATATTTTAGCTCCTGTATATGGAGATAGGTACCTAGTGGGATTTTCAAAAGTGACTACCACCTAACTGATTGGTTTCAGAAGGAGTTAGGTGTTCAGATGCTTTTGAAAATCCCACTAACTGCTTACCTGCATCTTTAGGTGCCTAAATATCTTGAAAAATCTGACAGCATACGCTAGAAACGGAGTACATACCCAGGCTCCAAGTACTTGGGTGGCTAGCTTTTGCTGAAGCCTGTGCCACCACATCTACGTTATTATTGTTACTCACAGTAGTTAGATTCAAGTTAGCATGGGTACCCGTACCCAGACTACCATCACACCTTCACTTGCAGTGTAGCAACCCCTTAGGCGGAGCCTAAGCTACAACCTGATCAGCTAACACAATTGTAAAGGCATTAAACTGTGTCTACATGAGGTATAAGGGCTGTTTTAAATCAAGTTAGTTAACTTAATTTTTAAAAGCAATTTAGCTAGACATGCCCTAAATGTCTACACAAGGCAGTAGCCAGAGGAGAATCAGGTCTTTTGTGTTTAATTTAATCACTTTTTTACTCTATTTATACCATATAATGTAATTGCACTGTATGCATTCCCGCAATATTTATTAAAGTATTGCTATATGTTGTTCCATAGACTGGTGACTTCAGAGCTGAGCAACTGCTGCTTCACAGCAATATGCACTAGGTGCTTTACAAATGTTCACTCTTCTTGTACAAAGATGATGATGCAGAATCTACACCGTGTACAAACTAAAGGGTTTACTTTATTCTTAATATATGTGCATTTGTCTATGGACTTTAACTGAAGATATGTGTGTGTGTTTCGATTTAGAAGATAATGAGAGTATATTGTAATTTCTAAATCATTTATGTCTGACGGTCTCAGAGTACTTAATAAATCAACATTAAAAAAGAGATATGTCCCAAAATTAAAAAAGAGATATGTCCAACTGAGATGCTAGCTGGAACAAAGAAAAAGTTTAGTCAACATGAAATTCTGGAGCTAGGATGGAAAAAATCCCATCCCATTATAAGTGTTTCTTTTTACACCATTTATTCTGCTTTCTGTGAAGAAGGATGGGAGGCTGCTCTGTTAAAAAGAAAATCAGAGACTGAGTGATGCTCTTTAGCAGAGTGAGGCTGAAATTATCCAGTGTGGTTGATCAGACTTCTGCCATTGTGCATGACCACAAAGTATGGTGAAAATATTGAAACAATAGCCTCAAAATGCATTATCCAGTATGTCTCTATCATCCACAACAAACTCATTTTTAACATTCCAATTACCAGTGATAATTCTGACAATTCACATATTGCAATTCACTTACTGAAAGATTGGCTTCGGCAAAATTTCACTGTCCTTGCAGTGTTGGCGATCATACGCTGAAAAGAAAATGTATTTTAAGTGTCCTTCATGGTGGAGGGTGCAAACAGAAAACAAACATCGTATTTCATCATTTGAAGTAAACACAGATCTGAAGACACTGACAAAATCAATTAAAACATTCAAATGATGTTAAAGTTTCAGAATTTTAACTTTGCCCTGACATTTTGGGTCTGATTCTCATTTACACGGGCTTCAAAGTGGGCATAAATGTGATTTCCATTTCCTAAGTGGTGTAAAGGGGCCTTAGTATAAGAGAAAATCAGTTCCTTTAATGTTTAACCTTGCTCACATCTTCAGACGAAACAAAAGGGTTATCCCAAACCCCTCTGCACATGAATACTCAAATTTAATTTTAAGGTCACTAGTTCCTAACAGCAAGGACATTCTAGAACACATTCCATTAAATTGCTTAGCACTTTAAGATATTTCAAATTTTATTAAGGGTTTGAGTTAAAATGCAGCTCTGCTTTGAAAAGTGACTGTAAAAATGGCATTCTGGGGATCCATGTTTATTGATTTCCTGATGAAATGTGCTCAGTTTATAATTAAAAAGCTGATGGGTGGAAATCTGGCCCTACTGAAGTCAATAGGTGTTTTGCCATTGACGTCAGTGGCGCCAGAATGTCACCCATGATTTTTCTAACTACCAGCCCTGCAAATTCAACCTGGATTCTTTTTTTTTCCCCTACAGCTAGAGCTGAAACTTATTTTGTTGATAATTCACAGGAAGGAACAGAATCCAACTCAGTCCTTCCTAGATGTGCTTGCGCTGCAGTGGAAACAAGAGTAAAGTGTAGTAAAAAATTATTGCAGTCACTAAAGTAAGCCACAAAGACTCAATAAACATGGGGAATAGATCTGATAAGGAAGAAATGCCATTTTACACTAATGTTTCAGAGTAGAATTGCTGCTGATAAAATAAAAGGAAGGAAGTTGAAATCTAATTCTACAACCCCAAACTTAACTCACTGGCTCAACTGTCACCTGATAGATAATGTTCTCCTGGGTGAGCAAAGTATCAATTAAATTACAACATCAGGAGTAAATCTGAGTTTCCATAGTTGGGGAGTTTGATTTAGGCATGAAGGCTTGTAGTTTAATTTACTTATGTAAATTAAGAAAAAGAAGTGGGAAAAAAGTTTCAAAAGGCAAAATTGCTATTGCTACAAGGAATCTGAAGTTTGTTCTCATGTGTTCCAACACATTTAACATGTTAAAACATGTTCTAATAGTTATATGTTAACATATTTTCACAGCATATTCTCAACAGGCTGTTTTACACACACTGGAAATTAAGATGATCAAGAAAATTATAAATCCATACAGTGGAATAGCCTATTTCCAACTAGTGAGTAGTGAGAGAATTTGTCTGGTTAAATTTAGATGCCTCACAAAAAAAAAAAAATCCACAGATTAGGCTTTTATGTGAAAATGAAATAGCTCTTAATACAACAGCTCAGAGGCAAATGGTAAGCACTACTCCAGAACAGGCTTGTAACTGACATTTTTCATATACATGAATGGAGTAATCTCAGACATTTTAATGCATCATGTAAAGTATACCAAGACTGGCACGATTGTTGATCAGCATCAGAAATCTAATACCTACACAATATGTAACTAGCCTGTGATAGTGCCCAAGAGGTGCCTGAGTGCACATCACAACTTTGCCAACATTTTGGAGCATATGGACCAAGGATTTTTTTTATACTCTCTAGATAAACAGATGCACAATTAAACAGATAAAGAGCCCTCAAGTAAAAGTAATTTTAAAGCTACATTACCTTAGTTCTTTTTACACTTCTCCAAATCATTATTATTACTTGTCTAGTACTACAGGTGTGCATGGTGTTCTCTTTTAGGAGTTTACAATCTAAGGCTCCAGTCCTGCAAATTCTCTTGCATGTGCTTAACATTAAGCACGTGAGTAGTCCAACTGACTTCACTAGGACTACTCAGATACTTAACGACAAAGACATATCTAAGTGTTGTGCTGCATCAACCCAGAGTGCACCGCGCCAAGTAGGATCAAGCCTGGAAGTCTAACCTAATCAAACTGGAAAACACTTGAGTATGCTCTGAAATGTTACAGACTTCTGTGGAAGTCATGTAGTTTTGGCCAACACACAAGTGATGTTGCTATTTTGATCATATTATTTCAGGAAATACTCCCTTAAAATAAGTACTTCCAGGAGTGGTATCATAACGTTGAACAAGGCTGGCTGACTAACGCGTTGATGCAGCTTCCAGAATTGCTTCTTTTAGGGGAGGCACTTCTGAAAGTTCTGTCTTTCAAGATGATGGTTAAAGTTGCTTGACCTGTATATTGCTGGGTATTTGTTGGAAACATTCAATCTTATCTTTCTATACTTATAAATCTTCAGTGTCTCAGGCCTCAGTTCACAAAAAATTTGAACTGAGCCATGAAGTTTGGATCTAGTCTAGAGCTATATTCAAAATTCTCCAAAGTTTGATTAGTTCTGGATCCAACTTTATGGTTGAGAATCTTTCCTTGTGGTAAGAGACAAGCATCACTAAAACTTTTTCACCCCATGTATTTTCTTTATTTTGGGGATGTTCTGTATATTGGAGTAACATTTGGGATCAGGATGAGTCTATTGTGTGCAATTCAGAAAGATGAAAGAAATCAGGAGTATGAGTTTCCAAAAGTTCTAACTCTAAGTTTCTGCCTTTATGGACTATCCAAAATTAGGAAACTGGAAGTTGTGCATTTAGCCTCTTGTTGGGATAGGAGTATCTTCTCTCACTGAACTGTCTGAAGAATTCCATTTTAAGGAGCGGTGTTGCATGACTCTAAAGATAGTCTCATCCAATCCTTTTCATTCAGAAGGATGCAGGCAATGATGCCACAGCAAGGATTTTGGAAATGGGAGTTAACACAGCAGAATATGTTGCTTCAACCCAATGAGATGACCCCAGAAGCACACCATACATTCTACATAAAGCCCCATTCCATGGCTCTTTGTTTGTCCCGTATACTCTACAAGTACTGACACAAAAGGTGTGAGTTGGACTTATCACTGGCTCATAAAGAGAAAACAGATTTCTTTTACCATTGCCTTGCAAATGTGGTGGATTCTCTTCTTTTGATCCATTAATAGCAGAGTTTTACTACATGTAGATGAAGGGTTGTATTACTGAGCAAACATTATCATAGAAGTTCAATTGTTAGCACCTTAAACTTTTCTTCATTTTGGGATTGCCTCAGGTTAATATCTCCAAAAATTAGCCTCTCTTTACTCACTATGCTAAGAAAGGCCATTATTGAAAAGCCATATAACCTAAATATGGAGCCATCTGAAATAGAACCAACCACGTAACACAATAGCAACTGCCACTATCAGCATGCTATATATATATATATATATAACTATATATAACAATACTGTTTCAAGTTTTATGCTGCCTAGAAGAGTGGCAGCAGGCCAGCACATTATCTGCTAATCCATTCCTAGCCTAAGCTTCTAAATGTTATAAATATTCATATATGCCATAGAAAACTACCAGGGGCTTTAGTCACACGCTTTCTGCATAATCTTTATGTTCCAAAAATGAAAAGAATGTTTGCCCTTTTTTTGCATAAGGATCAGAATGTGAAATCCCTTTTGTTCATAACCACAAAACCTGAAAACCAATATGCACAAATTCTTTAATCCTCATTTCACACCTCAAGGTTGAAGAGCCTCAATAAAAGAAGAACCAGTGACCAGCTTTGTGGCCTGATGGTATTGTCTTGTGGTGCCACAGGAAGGTAGGCCTTAGGTTTCAGAGCCACCTTGCAACTTCTATTCCCTCTGCAGGTGCCACTTTTGTGACATACTGGGAAGCAGAGTGAGCAGAGGCCGCCAGTTAAATTGATCTCTGATCACACTGACAGATGATTTAAGGAATAGTGTTGACATAAGCTCCAAAGGAAGTGCATCCCCTGCCTTCCCTTATGAAGACATGATGCTGCAATGACAGCCACATGAACTCGGGTTAAACAGGGAATGCGAGGAAAGGATGGTAAATAATGGCTTTCAAATGAACCATAAGGGAAAAGATAAAGACCATGTTTGAATTCATTTGAGGACACAAATGTGGTATGGAATATAGCATCTCCACATGGAGAGCCAGCCCCTGGAGCCTCCCACAGAACAACAGTTCTAGAAAAGGGCCTGCCTGGCATATCCCATCTATTTACAAAAACCTGTGAAACTGGTAAAAAATGGACAGGTACAAAAGCAGTACAACTTGTATGTAATATATTGTTATGCACTGGTTTAGTAGGTTGCACGTTGCCCTCTAGTGGCTAGCCCACAGGGAGTAAACAGGAACTACTACTACCAACAGCTACGGGACTTCTCCTTTGCCTCAAATGGTAGAGGCTTGTTTTTGGAGCTGAGAGATAAACGTGTCTGAGGTGCCTAATTGTTGCATTTGTGGTCCACTACAGTCCTCTTCACTACTGCTTTACCTTCCTGCAGCTCCCAACTTGTATGTGCTCAACCTTGCAACAGCAGCATTTTTACAGCTTCACAAGCTTAACAATTCCTAGTTCCCCCAGATAATTATGGCTTCATTTTCACTGCCAAAAAAGATGCTTTTTTACAGTACGAAAGCTAATGCATGTTGTGTAAAAATCCTAGTGGAGATAAGTCACAGACAGCTTTTACTGCAATGTAGTTAGGTGAGATCAAATCTGGGTAGAGTGCACAATATTGACCTTGTCTAGCTACACTGCACTTTTCTCCACTACGATTTTCAGCAAGATAGCAAACACATGGTAGTTATTGTAAAAACAGACCTTTTTGGCAGTGAAGACAAAGTCTATAAGGCCCTAGTAATGGTACTTTTCCCTCACTCACAACCATTTCAGATTTGGGGACAACTTATACCTTCAAGTCAGCGGCACTGCTATGGGTCCCTGCATGGACCCACAGTATGCCAACATTTTTATGGCTGACTTAGAACAACGCTTCCTCAGCTCTTATCCCCTAGCGCCTCTCCTCTACTTGTGCTACATTGATGACATCATCATCTGGACCCATGGGAAGGAGGGAGCCCTTGAAGAATTCCACCTGGATTTCAACAATTTCCACCCCACGATCAACCTCAGCCTGGACCAGTCCACACAAGAGTTCTACTTCCTGGACACTACAGTGCAAATAAGTGATGGTCACATAAACCCCATCCTGTACGGGAAACCTACTGACCGCTATACTTACCTACATGCCTCCAGCTTCCATCCAGGACACACCACACGATTCATTGTCTACAGCCAAGCCCTAAGATACAACCGAATTTGCTCCAATCCTTCAGACAGAGACAAACACCTACAAGATCTTTATCAAGCATTCTTAAAACTACAATACCTAGCTGGGGAAGTGAGGAAACAGATTGACAGAGCGAGATGGGTACCCAGAAGTCACCTACTACAAGACAGGCCCAACAAGGAAAACAACAGAACACCACTGGCCATCACATACAGCCCCCAGCTAAAACCTCTCCAGCACATCATCAACGATATATAACCTATCCTGGAAAACGATCCCTCACTCTCACAGACCCTGGGAAGCAGGCCAGTCCTTGCTAGCAGACAGCCCCGCAACCTGAAGCAAATACTCACCAGCAACTACACACCACACCACAGAAACATTAACCCAGGAACCAATCCCTGTAACAAACCCCGTTGCCTACTCTGTCCCCAATATACTCTAACGACACCATCAGAGGACCCAATCACATGAACCACACCATCAGGGGCTCATTCACCTACACATCTACTAATGTGATACATGCCATAATGTGCCAGCAATGCCCCTCTGCCATGTACATTGGCCAAACCGGACAGTCTCTTCGTGAATGAATAAATGGACACAAATCAGATATCAGGAATGGTAACATACAAAAGCCAGTAGGAGAACACTTCAACCTTCCTGGACATTCTATAACAGACTTAAAAGTAGCCATACTTCAACAAAAAACCTTCAAAAACAGACTTCAAAGAGAAACTGCAGAGCTACAATTACTTAGCAAATTTAACACCATTAATTTGGGTTTGAATAGAAACTGGGAGTGGCTGGCTCACTACAAAAGCAATTTTCCCTTTCTTGGTATTGACACCTCCTCATCAATTATTGGGAGTGGACTACACCCACCCTGATTGAATTGGCCCTGCAAACACTGGTTCTCCACTTGTGAGGTAACACCCTTCTCTTCATGTATCAGTATATTTATGCCTGCACCTGTAATTTTCACTTCATGCATCTGAAGAAGTCAGTTTTTACTTGCGAAAGCTTATGCCCAAATAAATCTGTTAGTCTTTAAGGTGCCACCAGACTCCTCATTGTTTTTGTGGATACAGACTAACCCCTCTGATACTGGTATGCTAATAATTCAAACATCTATTTACTGACAAAAATATTGATCATGCCCCCATGAACCTGGGGGCCAACTCCTGCTATCTGCTACCCCCTCCCAGCTTCCCATAACAGGATTACAAGGGTGCACAGAAAGCAGGCTATGATTTACTACTTAAGACTTGGGAGAAAATAATGTATGAAAGAGTTCTCACAAGTCTGAAAAAGTATCAGTCTTTTAAAAAATACAGTTGAAACAAACAGAGATGAGAGTGATTAAGAAAGCTGTGTTGGTTGGAGGGATATAATTTATTCTGCTAGGTGCTATTTCCAGTCTGGGTAGCCGATTGCAAGCAGACAGTTGTCAGTAACCTATCGGCTGTTGGGACTGAAACTCTTTGGTGAGAATTCAGACACAGCACTGTATTATGCCAGAAGCAGAGGAACACCCCTTTTTAGAATTAAACAAGGATTTCAGTAGGGATCATCAAGAGATTTTTATTTGTAAGAAGAATAAAACTTAAAATCTCATAATCAGGGTGGATCAAAAGAAACTGTTTTCCAAAGGATGAAGACATTCAGGACAGATCAATAATTCCTAACCATCAGAAGCAACTAGAGTTAACTATATCTGCTAGCACCATCAATCAGTGGAACAAATAGCTAGAAATGACAAGTGGCTAGATATGGCTCCTAGAGAAAATCTGCCACTGCCTGTTTTCTGGTTTCTAGCTAAAACTACATGAAAGTAGCAGAATATTGACAATGGTGTTGGTCAGAATTTATACCAGTGTAAATGACAGCAGAATTTAGCCCGTAGTATGTGACTGCATGGCCTTGTCTTCACTAGGGAAAAAAGTATTTTTTAGCCTGTGTTTGCTAACACATGGTAACTAACATGTGACCAGGCAGTTGTAGTTGTAACATGAGTGAAAAGACTGAGATAAACAATAGTCTCCCCCCATTTATTTATCTTGACCTGATAACACAGGTAAAAACTACAAACTGCCTTGTCCACGCTAGCATTTTACAATGTGTTAGCTAGCACATGCTTAAAAAAAAAATCACCTTTTTTCTTACTGTGGATGTTCCCTGTTCATCAGGTGCCTTTTATAGCTGCGCACTAATCTCCTCTGTCTCCTATCTATTACAAATCTTTCTCCTTCCTTTCCCAATTTCTTTTATCTCTTTCTCTGTGTCCTCTTCTTGTCTTTCTTCTTATGTTCTCTCTTCCCCATGCGTTCTCCCTACCTTCCTAATCTGTCCTTCTTTCCCCCTCAACATCTTACTACTTTCACTGTGGGTATGTCCACATTGTGTAATTTCCAGCCTAAGCAGAAATTCCCACACTAATTTGGATCGAGCTAGCATGCTAAAAATGAGTAATTGCAGCCATGTGAGCAGTGGGAGGGGCTAACTCCCAGAGTATGTACCTGGGGTCTCCCACGGGATTGTATTCAGGAGGACAAAAGATAGGCTACAGGCCAGGCCAGTGAACTGAGCTATGTGGGAGAGCTTTGACTGGAGGCTGCATATTGCTTGAGAGAGCTGTGTGTGTGTGTGGAAAGAAGCAGCAGAAACACCACAGAAGCAGACAGAGAAAGCAGCAAGGAAGCCCCAGAGACACCCAGAGAAATGATGTAACGTGACCCTGAGGGTATGTCTAAGCTGCAGATGGCAGCGTGCTTCCCAGCACAGGTAGGTGGACACACGCTAGCTCTGCTTGAGTGATTGCATTAAAAGCATCAGTGCAGCCAGGGCTAGCTGCTTGAGTACAAACCCACCGGGGCCAGCCCCCTGAGGTATGCACGTGGGCAGCTAGCCCAAGCTGCCACCCCTGCCTACGCTGCTACTCTTAGCAAATTAGCTCAAGCAGAACTAGCACGTGTCTGTCGACCCACGCTGAGAAGCACGCTCCCAGCTGTAGTGTAGACATACCCCGAGAGAGAGCACTTTTGGGTACAGTGTGGGCTGAAGAAGAGGCTTGGAACTGTAAGCCCACAAACTGTTTCCTGTTTGATTCTTACTGTGTTCTGGGGAACAGGACTGCATCAAAGAAATGTGTGACTCCATCATCTATTTCCCCTCCTATCAGAAACAATCCACAAGACCCTAAATATTGGATAACTGCTTGGGTCAAAAAGGGTAACACTGCATTGCTGTATAAAACTACCTCTAAAATCTTCTAATCTACTACTAATAAAACCAGGTTGTGGAGATACACGTTTGAAAAATTCCTTCTTATGGCTGGCAGACTCTATAAGTCTTGAGACAAACAATGGTCTGAAGTCAGTTGTCCGCTTGGAATTGACAACTGTATATTATAGCAATGGGCAGCCAACGTACACACATACACACACAAAATCTGAATGCTCTCCTGATTCACTGTTAAAATAATTACCACCGCAAATATATATGGTCACGGCAGAAGGTATTAATGTTATGCATGTTATGAATCATCAATATATAAGCATTCAGTATGAAATCTTGCATAGCAAGAACTAACTGGATGGCCTGGACCTAGAGATACCATACAGTAACCACACCCAGATTATCACTAAGGGGATTAAGCACTTTCTTTTGTCAGACTGGAGACTGACCAGAAGCCAACTCCAGGCAAACCTGTCTGAGGTTCCTGTGTATTGCACAGCTACTTCAGAAAAGAGAGCTAGCACCTATGCCCACCTAATTAAACCATGAAGTCCTGGTCAAACAGTTCTTTCCCAGGAAGGAAGCTCTGGGCTGAGGCAGGAGAAGGGAACAGAGTGTGTTTATATGCAGTTAGGGTATGCTTTCACCGTAGAACTAACTCAGGCTGCTACCTGGGCATTACCCCCTAAGCCTTCTCCACCCCAAAAAGAACCTCTCACCTGAATTTGGCAGTGCTTTTAACCCAGGCTAGTTGGCTTGTCTGGGGCTGTAGGCTAAAATCTGAGTGATGCATTCAGTTGGGATGATAATCTGCCCACATTGCAGTGAGCACACAGGCTAATCACTCAAGTGCTGACAGTCCTTCAAGGCCTTCCCACAATTCCCCCAAGTGCTTGAAGGGCAGACAAGTTCTCCCACAATTCACTGGGAAAGAATCAGAGTGGCTCAGCTTATTGCAGCACAAAGAACCATGGAATATGCTCCCACTAGTCCTAGCAGCACACATGGCAGAGTGCAGCAAAGAGGAGGACATAGTAACTTGGGTAGGGCCTTGCAATGTGGTGGTTTACACTGGGGCTAGGCTTGATCATCTGAGTTAACTGTGAAGTGAAGACATACCCTGAGTAACCAATACGGACAATGACAAAACCCTCACTTTTCAGAAGCAGGAAAATGTCTCTTAGTTGAGATTTCTGCAAAAGGAAATTGCCTGCGTGCAGTTGTTGCCACTTCTGTTCTAGGTAAACAGGACTTGTGTACATTTGTAAATACATAAATTACACTGGAACATAACCCTGACGTTGTGTCACCGATTCCCCTTCCAACAGGAAGGAGAGCTACCAAGCCTGGAAGCTTGCCCTCAAAGGGCCAACAATGCAACTCAGATTCAGAAGAAAATGAAGTTTGTGTGCCTATTTTGTACCTAGAAGTGTCTTATATAAAACCATCAGTTCTCTTTTGCACCACTGTAAATCTCAACATACAACCACAGCTGAGAACATACCGTACGTACCATTTTTTCAAAGTTTACTAGATTGTCAATGAATGTCTTGTTCCCCTCGTGAGTAAATGTCATGTCTGCATAGAAATAAATGCAATAGTCTTATAGATAATTGAATTATGACATACAAAACAGCACAGCACTGTATCTCTATCTCTTCAGTTACAACAATCAGACCATTTAATTGTTAAAAAACATGCTCCTTCTATTAGAGTGAAACTTTGAAAGATTTCTCACTAAGGCTAGTGCAACTGGAGTCTGACGTTCAGATTTACTGAAAACTCCTTCTCCGATCTCCATGTCATGATTTTTTTTTTAATAGAAAAGAGGATTGCACCTTCCACTGAGATTGAATTTTACTTTCTCTTACTGCCTTTCACTCTTCAAATATCTGACAACTAACTTTCACATGAATAAGGCTGGCAGATTTTCTAGATTACCTTTTATAAGTAAGGGCATGAAGGGAATTATAGGAGGGTCCAGTTTAGCTACAGTAAGCCTGTAGGCCCTATGGTTTCTTGATGGATCCTTAAAAAAAGAAGAGATCAGACAATTATTAACATGGATCAAAAAGCAGACACTGTATAGCTTCATTTAAAAGACATGGTGTTTATTAAATGTAATTACTTTGTCTTGCAGCTTTAAAAAGTGCAGCTTCAAAACAAGGACAGCTTTCATTAAATTTAACAGTTCTCCTATCAAATGGCAAGATATAAGTGTGATTACAAAACAGCTTATTTGAATAGAAACCTCACATTTTCCCTCCCTCTAATGGATTTGCAGACACCAGAATAAAAAAAAATCCATGTTAGAAAATACAATTTCCCATATGTACAATGGGAAAACATGTTATAAATCTTTTCAGAGTGTCCCAGAATGACCTTAAGTGATACATAAATTCTGTCAGAGTAGGTTCCTAAGAGTATAATTTATTAGTCATACATGCTTATTTTAGCAGCACTAAAATGGGATCATAAACTTCTTAAATTCAAACAAGGACATATAGAATGTTCTGTATCGAGGAATTCAAATCAGTTACTCAGAAACTGAATTAGTACAGATTGTGCACAGAATAAAGGATCTATTGCCATTTACCATCAAGCTTTCAAACTCTGCATAGATCTTCTTAAACTTGCTTGGAAGTTTCTGTTAATAAAACAAAAACAACAGAAAACTGTGTTAAATTTAATCTGCATTCAGTATAACCATTTTACTGTGTATGTTTCTTGTAAACATCCTTAAAGTAGGAAAAACTGTTCTTTCTGGAACAATGTGGTAACATAAAATACAGCACGTCTCCTAGCAACCAGATTATAAATAGAGATGGGACTGAGCTACAAAACCTGGATCCTGATTTGGATCCAATCCTGAAGTTACCCAGTTTGAGATGTTCAGATTCAGACACTGAATTGGCCCATTACTGTGACATGCTGCAGCCAAGTAATTCACATTCATATCTGGATCCAAAGTGCAAATGAAAGTTTAATTCAGTATTCCAGTTCAGTCCCATCCTTAATGACAGCCTGTTTGAACCAAAGCAATTTACAAAAATACCTTGGGCAGTATTATTTCAGCTGGATCATTCACATAAATGACCGTGTGCCTTTTGGAATATTCACAAGTCAGTCAAACCCCACCTGGGCATTTCCAGGAGATATTGTTAAGCCAAATGTATCATCAGCTATTACACAAATCCTTGATTTGCCTGGCATCCAAGGGTCAGTATTCATTTGTTTGGGTTAAGTTAATTAATAACTTTTCAGTTCCCAATAGACACTGAAAATGAACTTTTGTCAGCTACGCCCACAGTGAATAAAGGATATGGTGGAACATTACTAAATAGTTGCTTTCTATCTCACATTATACTAGAAATGTTGAGCAATGTGGATACTGGTATGTGAAAAAGACAGCTTCAAAGATCACAGTAACTTTCATATATCAAATTAAAACATGTCAGCTTTCTAATTTGCATTACAAATTTGAATATATTTTCTGATCAAATCACATTACAACATTTAGTGGGCATCATAAGCAATAAAGAAATATTTCCTTAAAGTCAATTCTGCAGTAAAGTATTCCTCTATTTAATAGGCATATTATAGCAAGATAGAGTACCACAGCAAGGGTGTAGCTCATGAAAGCTTATGCTCAAATAAATTGGTTAGTCTCTAAGGTGCCACAAGTACTCCTTTTCTTTTTGCGAATACAGACTAACACGGCTGTTACTCTGAAACATTTCTAATGATGGACATGAACAAATTGTGTGGCTATTTTCCATACGCATACAAATCAGGTATTTGTGAATGAAGTGGCCATATGCACCTGCAAATACCCGATTTGTGTGTGCGACTGACATACCTGCATATGAACATTAAGAATAAATATGTAGGACCTGCTTTTTACTAATGATGTTCACGTATATATCCTGAAAAAAACCAGTAGAGATACTCTTAGATTATGTCTTGATAACCTGAGTGCTCTGCTGAACAAAAGAGTGTGAAAACATTTATCTGAATACAATATCATACCTCTTTCACTTACAAATTATCTCTTCCCCCTTCCAGCTCAATCCCCATATCTACTATAAATTCCAGCTTGTTGTACACAGTAAATTAATTAAATTCCACCTCTTGTCTGCTTAGAACTTCTGCCCTCTTAAAAACCCCCAGCAGATAGAAATAAAGGGCCAGTTATTTAGAAATTAGCCTTCAAATTCATGCCTTCAGTGTTAATTGTGAGAAGGTTTATGCTGGTATTCAGAAAAATAAATGTAGGCTTCTCTGGCTGTAAATTGAAGGTGTACATTTAGATTTCAGGTTGAGGTCTTTTTGTAAACTGCTGCCTTCTGATGGTACCCCGAATCCCCATTTTCAGGCCAGATTTTAGAAACATGTTAAATGCAATCGGTTATATTTTGGTTTCAATTACACCAGTAATATATCACTGACATATCACAGCAACCTGGCCAAACATTTTTCTGTTTTTCATGAAAAATGTTCACAGAAATATCCAAAAAATGGGCAACCAGCATATACAGGTCAACATTTTTATAAAAATGGAAATTTCGATGAAAATGTTTTGCTAAAAAATTTCATGACAAATCTTTCAGAATTTTTGGAGGAGGGCTACACTGGGGTAAAGGAGAATTTGGCCCATGAAATGTAAATTCACCTTGCTTCCCCCAATAATTTTGCCTCCCTCTTTACTTCCTTTTTTGTAAAACAAAACAAAACACAGCAGCTCAGTATTGTGCTACACAAATGCTCATTAATGGTATGGGACGTCTCCAAGCTTTTAGCCTACAGTAGTAACCTCTCCTCTCAGGAACTGAATTACGGTCGTGAAGAATGACATGCCTCCCTCTCTCCCAGTTAACCATGTTAATTCTAGAAATAACATGGATGGATGGATGTTGTTGCTTACTAAAAGCAGAAATTACAACCAAAGGTCTCAGAACTGTTGTAGCTACCACTTACCTCCCATGTTAGTGAAAGGCGGCTCACAGCAACATTACTCAGTCCCATGATAATAGCGAAAAAGGAATTAAGATTTTTGTATTCCTTACAGCTGAAATACAAGAGATCCAGACTTTTAATGTTATGCATATAATCAGAGGAGAAGTAAACTGAGGTCCTGAAGAGAGTGGAATACAAGCCTTTGGTCTGAGTTTGATTACGTTCTGGCAAACCTCACCAGTGGACTTGAGACACATCATTTTGCAACCTCTTTCCCCCTGAGTTTTGTTTGAATCTCAAACTCAAAGCATAATGAGAAGCTTGGTAAACCCAGGGTAATAGTATCTATACTAATCAAATTCACTTGGAAACTTCTGTCCCCTCATGCCTCAAAATTGGCCGCCAGTTTTCCTCTAATCTGATGTCATCTTTGGCATACAGGAATCCATGGCATTTTAACACCTTTCCCTCCCACCCGTTCACTATGGGGCATCTCCTGACACTAGACTAAGTTAAGGCCCAAGGAATGCTAAAAACAGTGGGAGAAGCATAGTTTACACTCCCACAGCTGCAGAACTTGGTGGGCTGGCAGGTTGTCTACACCGCAGAAGAGTCTTACTCCAGATTCAAGGGGCAGATGCCCAGAGATGGCTGTGTTTCAGTGACCCCTGTATACATAGTCTGTAACCAAATTGTGCAGTTTCTTGAACTCTTTGGGATCTTTCAATTAAATAAGTGCCAACTGTCATCTTCATCATTATAAAGACCCTTTACAACATATCCATTGCACATACTAGGTGCACTAAATCTGCCCTAGCCTCCAATACAAGAGTGCTCCTTCATTAGTGCTCAGGAGAGACTGAAGGATGTAACTGCATGTTACAGAATATCTGATATGCCACATCTCTGCAAATGATTTGCTATGTTTGTTACTATAATTGCCCAAAGTAGAAATCTTTAGGCCTATGCTTCTTTTGCTATTTGATTTGCAAAGGTTGGGTAGTAGGATATTAAGGAAACTATAAAAGCAAGAGATTCAAACTGTGATTCTCAAATATTATTCTCTACTTCAGTTAAATCTTGAATATTTTATCCTCTCTCAGAGATCTCATCTTGTATGGCTGATCTTCACCTTAACTCAGCATGGCCAAGAGTGAGCTCATAGTCTCTCCTCCCAAAACTATCTCTGTAGTATACTATACTAGTGAACATTGTCACCATAATGCCGTCACCCAGGTTTGTAACCTTGGGGATTAACTTGGCTCCATTTCCCTCACGTCCAAGCCATGGCCACATCCTGTTGCTTTTTCTTCACAACATTTCAAAAAACACACGCTTTCCTTTTTTTCCTGATGGTCAAATCGCTTGCTCCACAACCTAATCATCTACTGACTACTGTGACCACTTCTGCTCTCGGGTCTTCTTTTTAACAACCTTACCACCCTCCAACCTTCTAATGCTGCTACCAAAATTATTTCCCTCACATGTTGCTTTGATGATGGTAACATGTCTTTACTTGTTCTGGGAGACACCAAGCATAAATCTGGGTTCAGTAGAAATAATAAATATTAAAATACTAGTATTCAAGTGTAGTGTGGGCTTATTTAAGGAAGCTGCAACTTGCAACTACCCTTTGGCTGAAATAAGGGAACGTTTTGTGGGTGTGCATATGGAGAGAGATTTTTAATGACTGTGTGTGAACTAGTGTGTATCGAGATGAGAGAAAGGAGGCATAGAAGAGTGAGTGGATATCTTTTGTGTATACGCATAAAGTGGTTCTTTTAAATAATGTGTATGTAGAGACAATACATAGAAAGCCTATGTGTGTGCATGTGCACGCATGTATCTGTGTGGAAGCACTGAAAGACACCACTGGAAATATAGTTAATTTCTTCCTTTATTTCACAGACTCCAAGCTTGTGAACCTGGTGAGTTGCGCACTTTTACCCAGCAAGTGGCAGGAGCAACCACTGCACAGTAAGCTGAAAGTACACCAGGCTCAGTACAACGAGCCCGCATCTGGTTATGCAACTTCCCCTAGGGGCATGAGCACCAATAAGGGTGCATTTCAAGGCATAGACACCATGCCTATTGGAAAAGTGGGGACCCCTCTTTTGGAACCAGTATGGAACCAAGGCACAATATGGAACCAAGGTGCTCAGCAGCCATTATCTCTGAATATCAGTATGCCAGGAAAGCTGCAGAGCCACACAGTTTCACCACCAGCTACCCAGGAAGATCAACAGTGCTGTACTGAACTGAGTTCCCTCCCTAATAAGTCTAGTGCACCTTCCTCTGCTCTCAGGAGGGATTCTACTCTCATTCGGCTACTGGTTTATCAAGGCTCTTCATGTGCAAATTTAGACAGGGATATTACTTCAAGGCCTGGGCCCACCTTTTTCTAACCCAGTCCCTTGGCTCGTTTTGTTCTAACTCTTCCGCACATTATATTTGTTCCACTATGTTCTGTAGCACCTGTTACCATGGCAACAATTTATATGGTAAAAAAGAGCTCCATAATGTTTAAAGTTCTTTTGCAGCCACTGAAAATAAATCTGCCAGCTCAGTTTTTATTTCGGAAAATCTTGTGCTTCAGAACTCCCTGCCTTTAGGAGACACAGAGGTCTCAGTAGAGCAGGTCAGCTTTAGCCATTTATTTTTAGAACTGTAGTGAGACCAGAAACATGGAAGTAAACAGGTCATCAAGCTGATCTAAATAGCATAACCCTGTGACACTGGGAAATCTAATGGGTCTGGGGCACTTTATGATTGATTATTTTCCCTGTTTTTTCTTAAGGTGAAGTTTAACTGTTATTTTGAAGATGCTTGATTTTAAAGGTTTATTTAATTTACCTTAATATCTTCATTTACTTGCATTTATGCATTTTCCCATTTCACACTACTGATTTGAGGAATGAACCTTCTTCATTTGTGTGTATGTACCCTACTGCCCTCTACTGGACAGAATATGTCAGACCTGCTTTCTGGTTTACAATTTCCCTTTCAAGAACAAGATAACGTTTTTAGAGACTACAGGAGTATGTTCTATTTACCTTACTAGGAGTCTGATCCTGTGAGATGCTGAGTGCATCTTATAAGATGTTTAAGGAGCCTTAAACTTCCACTACCTTTTGTGAATGTTGAGAGCGCTCAGCAATTTCCAGAACGGACTCAGTACTTTGCAATATCAGGCCCCCTATGCAGCAGGATTGGTCATGCTAGTGCTTGTGTACAAGTTGTATGTGGGCATGGGTTTGGCATATGAAAAATTATGATTTCTGGAGCAGAATTCAGAGTTTATTTTATGTTTATAATCCTTTATAATCCTTTCTTCCCCCACTCCCTCACGACACTTTTAAAAATGGGGGACTTGTTTTATAAAATGCAAAAATATTTTTTCATGTTTTAAGTGTAAATTACTTATTTGTATTATAATAGTACCCAGAGGCCCCAGTCAAGATCTGGGTCCATCATCCAAGGCATTGTACAAACCCATAGAAAGACATAGTTCCTCCCTTGAGGAGTTTAGAATCTACTCTGAGACAATAAGCAACAGGTGGGTGTAACAAACAATAGCAGGGATTGGGAGGAGGGAAGAAGAGGGTAACAGTGCTAAGAATTCTGGTTACATAGGCTAGTTGTGGCCCTGCTCCCTTTGAAGTGAACAGAAAGTTCCTACTGAATTCAGTGGTGAGGAATCAAGCCCCAAGCACACAAATTGAAGGTTCCAAGTAATTTTAAATTATTTTAAATGATGAGATATTAACAAACAAGTAAGAGATCAGCAATCCCCACCGGCAAGGTACCTAGCCAAATATACTTTGCTTGCAAGTGAGCTTACATTTTGCCTATTTTGGGGGTCAATTGTCTGTTTTTCCTCACAAACTTATCTGTTTTCACTAAGCCATACTTTTTGGGGGGCAAAACTAGGATAATTTGCAATATTCCAGCAAAATGTGCAAATGCTTAGTTTTTGTAATGAGTTACCCAAAATGTATCACTCAGCTGGAGTATTACAGAATGTTATAATAAGCTTTAATTGTGAAGTTTCTCCATGTGTCCTGCTGCTATCCATCTTTAAACTTGGTAGCTGGAAAGAGAGAGACAATAACAAAGTTTGGGTGTCTGAAAAAATACCACAGAGTGAGGCTAACAGGAGCCTTTCTACACTTTCACCCTGCTCCTCTCCTGCTCTACTTTCACTCTGCTTGGGGGACTTCTACCTCAGAAGAACGTAAATTACGTTATCCTGCAAGTAACATAAGTGGATTGGTCCCACTGAACTCAATGAATTACTCATGTGGGTGGTTGCAGAACAGGGCTCTAAGAATTCAGGGAGCAAGAGTAAATAGAGGAGATGAACAGAAAAGGGGAAGACAAACAGTAACAGGGAACAATCCTGCATTAACAGGGATGGGCAAGATTAATTAGGCTTTTTCAGCTCTGTTTGATTCTCTGTAAAAATTACAAATAACAAATATATTAAAAACGTGGCATGTATTTCAGCCTCTTTCTGTATATACTAATGTATACTCACTGGGCTGCTATCTTAATGAATTTCTTTAACAGCTGAACACGCTTGCTGAGTTGGGAGCAAAGACAAATCTCTGTGACCACCCAGAACTGGATTTCATTAAATCTTCTCAAAAACAAGTCCAAATTTGCTGTGGTCTTTTTAAAATTGTGCGTTCCAAATGTGTGGTAAATCAGCTCCAGCTAGGAGAGAAAAAACAGGGTTGGTTTTCAGATGTCTCTTTTTTCGGGGGGTGGAGAGGAGTAAGACGTCACTATTGGTTTCTAAATTATTCAAGCTTGAAACTTGCTGTGCAGTAAATGTGTGCATGATACAGCTGGCAAGAATTCAGCTTGCATTGCAAATTCAGTAGACAACCACTAAGGCACATTAAAAGCATAAATATAGACTAGGTAGTAACAGTTTAATACCCTCAAGGAGACATATCAAAGTAATTCAATATAGAATGCACTATTAGGCGACATTTCTTTTATATACTTTATATTTTTGCTGTGGCTGGAATAATATTTAATAGTTTCAAGGCTTGCAGCTGCTAAGGTTCTACAAGTTAAACTCAGAGAAAATCTGGCAAACAATATCTGTATCTACACTAAATGTTTAATAATAAATACTGAGATGCTATTTAGATTCCCCATACCTCATGCACACAGTTGAAGAGCTCCCAGTCATAAATTGTCATCTGGTAGGCTAGGTCTTTGGAGCTCATGAGTTCAAAAGTTCCTACAGTTCCAGCCGACGGGCCTTCTTGTTCTGGCAGTGGTGTCTGTGAATAAAAATAATGACACAAGAATATTTCAAAGTGCTAAATTGCACCACCAGTGCTTCGTCCTCTGCAGAACTCCTGATTTTTTTTTCCAATGTCACCAATTTCTGAAGGGGGTTTCATACAGTGGAACTGC
Organism: Chelonia mydas; assembly: GCF_015237465.2. NCBI lineage: Eukaryota > Metazoa > Chordata > Testudines > Cheloniidae > Chelonia > Chelonia mydas. The sequence continues at coordinate 40,748,856 of NC_051251.2, read as the reverse complement.
AGTCTGCTTTCAACTATAGGTAGCAATAAAGCCTCTATTATCAATTCCCATTTCTACATGCACAAGGATCCGAACCACAACATACAAGCCTAATGTTTTTGCAACGAATAGATTTTAATGATGTGAATTATTTCCTTTATTATAATTTAGAAAGTTGTAACAATCTAATAAGTCATCTCATACTTTCTCTTTCAGTATACATTCACTATATTCCAGTCCTGGGATCATTATCGGACATTTGTGATGGTATAACTCCCAGTTGTGTTATTGGGAGTTTTAAGTGTTCACAGAATACATTCCTTTGAGTGATTAAAGTATTAATTTTTAAACAGATTTTCATATAACCTAACAAAAGACGTGAGCTGCCGTTTTGCACAGAACACAAATAATTCTTAAACTAAATCTATTTAAAATGTTTGCTGGGATGATTCCATGTTTGGAGTCATCTACTGTATATATTAGGGCCAAACACTCTAAACCATCCATACAAAAATTATTCAATTGCCAAACAATATACCTGTGGCCAATTCACATGCACCTTGTAAACACATCCTGGGACTTCTGAAACAGTGCTTCCTGTGAACCTACATTTTAAATTGCTTTTGCTTCCAGGAGAGGGCAGTGTCGTTCACTTACAATTTCTTCTACAAATTCCTCCACACTGTGTTTAATTTTTAAATGACCCTAATCTAATATGTTGAAGATTATGATAGAAAAATGTGCTGTCAACAGAACAGGTCACATTCTGAGTCTAACCTGAACCAGGGCTGCAAGATGAGGCCCCATATTTCCACAGACTATATTTCCGAACAAAAAAGTTAAGATTACTACATTCTTCTGCATTTACAAAAGAAATTATGGCTGCAAAATTTAAAAAAATAAATAGAGCTCTCTGGATTAATATACTAGCAGGCCCCTAAGTAATACATAAGTATATAGTAAATTTATTTCTGCTAGAGTTGCTACTTTTTGTTCTCTAGGATAAACTTGCATCACAAACAACATAATGACACAATCACATCAAACCGATCCAAAATAATTTGCAAGACACTACTGGCATTGTGGCCCTACAAGCCTAGCTTTTCATTTTTACCTTCAGGAAAGAGTAACTTTTGCACAAAGTGAAATAGGTTTTTGTTCCCAGTCAGAGATTATCACAACACATTACTGTGTTACCATTACAAGCAGCTGGCCCTAAATACATTTTCCAAGGCTGGAGAAGAAACATTTAGACTTAGACACACAAGATATTTGTAAATTCATCCATTCCAGAATAACCCCCTTATTTTCACAAGGGGCTTGCCAGGCAAAACATCAACAAATTCACAAATTAGAAAGTGCATTCTTAAACAGTAAAAGGTGTTTCATTTTGTGGGATTCTGCTAGTTGTTAACACCATTCTTCAGAATACTACAGGAATGGTCAATATGTAGACTTCTTTTATGGAGAGCTGAGAAGCAACTATAAGATGCGTAATGTCCTCTATTCCTCCTGAAGCCAACAGGAGCTGAGGACAGTCAGCACATCACAGGATTGGGACCTTGTCACATTTGAATGGTACAATAAAGTGTATTTGACATATACAGTCCATGCTGAGTGGAGATAGCAAAGATAGAAAAGGCAGCCAAGGACTGAAAATTTACAACTTCGTTTCTAAATCTAAAGCGGAAGCAAAACTCAGATTTTGCAATATCTAGAAACGAAAAAAGGCATACATACTAAGTAACTTGTTAAAAGCATACAGGAGGTCTGGAGTAATAGAGTTTATGCTGACATGGCTTGGCAATGACAGTTGTTTTTAATGAAGTAAAAGGAACAAAAAATCAAACTCCATAAAAGCAGGCCCCATGGACATTGTTAAAGTTACTGTATGAACAAGTAAGCACTTATGAATAATTTTACTTAAGGAAAACCAGACTTTCTACTTAGAATATTTTCTGTGATTCAAGTTAGAATCATCTGTGATTTTGATACAGTATTTGGGGGGTCAGGCAGAGATGGGTTTAAAGCACTTACTGCATAAATCAAGTCTGTATAATATTTTAATTGATAACATCTAACTTTTATATATACGGGAATGGGGGGTCGGGAGAAGAGAATTCTATAATCAGATCTGGGTTATAATATGTAGTAAGCCTACATGCTTACTTCCATTTAGAATATTGGAGTCAAAATCTGCTGTGTGGATAAGAGAACAATTTTTGCCCTAGTTTAAGACGTGATACTATTACCCTGAATTTTGATAAGGGCGCTCTTCCCACAGCACTGTGACAAAATTTTACCTTTGAATCTCTCAGATGAGCTAAAACATTCAAAAGACAGAATGGGGCAAGAAACTTTTGAGCTAGTGTTCAAAATACAGTAAAAGCTGTGTTATCCGGCACTTGATCGAACAGAAAGCTCTATTAACCTGCATTTCTGATATCTCCCAATACAAATCTTCAGTCTAGTAACCGGGACTAGTATACTGCCCAGGAAGTTATGCAATTGAACATTCTGCATTCTATTTTTATGCAAAAGAGGCAGAAGACAAGTAAGCAAGCTGATATCAGGGATTTATTCAAAAAAGCAGTTTCCAAGATGTGTCATAGGGTCATTACTGATTCAGCCCAATCTCCTACACCTTCTACATCTACAATGATAATTGCTATTGATAATGATGACCCTGAGGCATGGCAAGATCCTGAAATGCCTTCTGAATCGTCAAAGAAAGATTAAATTATGTTCACTATAGTTTTAGTGTTGTGTATTTTTAGTGATCTAGCTGTACGCCATGCACTGCACCTAGTGATACGTAATGTTATAAGATAACCTACTGTATAGAAAACTTTACCAGTATACACCTAAGCGCTTCAAGAAACCAACCTCTCTGCAGTGCAGTACTACTCCTGGATTGGTAATTTCCTGTATACTATTTTATTCTTTATTCGTTTTTATTGTATTCTAATTCTTTGAAAATTGGTGTTCCATTGGTAAGTATAACTCTTAGTTAGCCGGAATTTTTGAGTAACTTGCACCCCCCGTTCCTCAACATGCAAGATAACAAAGCTTTTACTGTATCTGGAAAGTTAAGTTCGAAAGAAGCTCTCTGATTTGCAATGCTGAGAACAGTATACATACATACCAGGGAATCAAACTGGTCTCGTGGGCAAGCGAACAGACGTCCATTAACACTGAGAGTCGTAAATGCTGAACCATCATTAGGTTTGAGCACCACCTTTTCTATAAAAATGAAAGCATATGATTGCCTATTAAATGCATGTGGAATTAACAGCAGCGACCTAACAACAACAAAAAATTAGTAAGATATGTGCATTACTTGAATGAGTGTAGCGAATGCCTTAGATACAAGGTAGATGACTGTAAGAACCCACTGACTGAAGAAAAGTGACATCAATATATAAAAGAGCAAAGCTCAGATGAAACTCCCATCGATCTGGGATATGGAATCCTAACCCCACAGACTGAAAAACCAGAGTCAGGGATCATGCACAACAGCAACCTTGAGAATCTACCACAGCACCAAAACCCAACAATAATTAAGGACACAGATCACCATTCTCTGGGCAGAGAGAGATTAAATAGCTGTTCTTATTCCAAAACGGACTGAAAGTCAGTAAGTAAGTGCATTCCACCAGGCCCTCGGGCAACTGTACTCAGCCCTCATCGTGGCAGTCCTAAAAACTGAGGTGCAGATCACAGGTAAAGAAGAGCTGATCAGCTGATTTATGAGTCACTCTCCCAGTGTATGCTAAGAAGGCTGCCTGCCACCCACTTCTGAAACAAAAAATGCTGCAACTGCAAAAACATGGAACAGGATTTGCGCCTAAGAAAGAACTTTCATACTAGTTGAACATGTATTAAAATTTATTGGAATAGCCTTTACCAAACTAGTATTGGTTTTGTGCTTCGTTTTAAATGAGAAGCATTAAAGATCATGCAAAAACCATACCTCCGCCTGAACTCATCTTTACTATGATCAAGCCTTCTCCAGAACCCAGTTTATCTGCTACCGCACTGATCACTTCCTTAACAGAGGCCATCACTGGCACGCGGATAGTAGTGTAGGTGTGGTCGATACAGTATACCTTAAACAGAACTAAAGACAAAAGAGTGCATTGTGACTGCCGTACATAAGCGAATGCAGTTTACTGTGCAAATTACTTGCTATACTTCAATAACGCATTGCTCACAGATATAACAAACACTAGCAGATCGCAACAACTTTATTTGGTACTGCAGCTCCAAGATTGCTAATTATTCTAAAGTTTGACTAATTGCAATGACTGATTTGCAGGAACTTCTAGCAAATTATAGGATATCAGAAATTCCAGTGTTACCATATTATTCATAAAAGGCAGTATCACTTGGCGTTTCCTTAACTTTCAAGCCACAGGATAGTCAAATATTTAATAAGTGATTTTTATTTTGTCAGAAGTTAAGAAAAATTGGCAATGAATGCTCTACATAGAATATAAAGAGTTTACATACTGTATTTACAAAACCAGATTTGATAAGAGATTCATGATCAAAATCAAAGCTTAATTTAAGTTGCATTGCATTTGTTCTAGTCCCCTTTTTTTAATATTTAAATGTGTTATTGAAAAATCAAGAATGTTTCGGAAAATGAGGGGAAATGCCCTCACAACAAATACACAATTGTAAAAAATTAGGGCTGTCAAGCAATTAAAAAAATTAATCATGATTAATTGTGCTGTTAAACAATAATATAATAGAATTTATTTAAATATTTTTGGAGATTTTCAAATTTACTGATTTCAGTTACAACACAGAATACAAAGTGTACAGTTCTCACTTTATATTTATTTTTTATTACAATATTTCCATTGTAAAAAAGAAAAGAAATAATATTTTTCAATTCACCTAATACAAGTACTGTAGAGCAATCTCTTTATCACGAAAGTTGAATTTACAACTGAAGTACAAAACTTAGAACAATGATGTATATGAACTTAGAATTATGTACAAAAAATAACTTAATTCAAAAATAAAACAATGGAAAACTTTAGCGCCTATGAGTCCACTCAATTCTACTTCTTGTTCAGCCAATCGCTCAGACAAACAAGTTTGTTTACATTTGTAGGAGATAATGCTGCCGGTTTCTTGTTTACAATGTCACCTGAAAGTGAGAACAGGCATTTGTGTGGCACTGTTGTAGCCGGCATCACAAGATATTTACGTGCCAGATGTGCTAAAGATTCATATGACCCTTCATGATTCAACCACCATTCCAGAAGACATGCGTCCATGCTGGTGATGGGATTTGCTTGATAATAATCCAATTGTCGACCAACACATGTTCATTTTCATCATCTGAGTCAGATGCCACCAGCAGATGGTTGATTTTCTTTTTTGGTGGTTCGGGTTCTGTAGTTTCCACATCAGAGTGTTGCTTTTTTAAGACTTCTGAAAGCATGCTCCACACCTTGTCCCTCTCAGATTTTGGAAGGCACTTCAGATTCTTAAACATTCGGTTGAGTGCTGTAGTTATCTTTAGAAATGTCACATTGGCACCTTCTTTGTCAAATCTTCAGTGAAGGTGTTCTTAAAACGAACATGTGCTGGGTCATCATCCGAGACTGCTATAGCATGAAATATATGGCAAAATGCGTGTAAAACAGAGCAGGAGACATACGATTCTCCCCCAAGGAGTTCCGTAACAATTTTAATTAATGCATAATTTTTTTAACAAGCATCATCAGCACGGAAGCTTGTCCTCTGGAATGGTGGCCGAAGCATAAAGGGGCATACGAATGTTTAGCATATCTGGCATGTAACTACCTTGCAATGTTGTGAAGGAGGCTAATGCGGGGGAAGAGTGAGGTGTGCAGTTAGCTGGGGGAAAGACAGAATGGGGTCCCTGCTTTTCAATTTTTGGGGGGGGGAACCCGATCCCACCAAAATTTGAGGAGCCTAGTATCTCCTTATTGTGATTTTTCATGCTGGAAAGGGAGAGGCAGCTGATATTTGGTCAAGGACGTGCAGATCTAAAGGAGGGCAAAAGAAGAGGGAGACCATGTTAATATAGTTTTAGAAGTGCAAAAGCCAAAACCCAGAGCTAGACTGCAATACGGCAGCCATGGCCCACTGTCCCAGGGCAAAGTGCCCTAAAGCCAGCTTAACCAGCTTCCAGAGGACAGGGGCCTTCAGCTGGCACAGCACTGCCCTGTGGGCTCTTATACATACAATCAGGAGACCAGTGCCTGAAGCATGGCTGAGGAAAGGCGGCATGGCCAAGATGTCTCTAAGCTCTTCTGATCCTTAGCTGCCGTAATGGCACTTAGGGCCATAAGCAGCTGGTGCAACTTAGTTCAGGCTGTAAATTCTTCTGAGTTGCACCCAGGGGCTGGATTGGTGCAGATACATCCGAAGACTGGGGGGATACAAGGTGATTTAAGGACACCTTTACACCCATTCTTCCTGAGCAGTGCTAAGCGTGCCTCAGCTGCAGTGTAGGTTCATGCCAAAGGTGCCAGTTAGTGCTGTTCCTGGGGTGCTTTAGCGCTTCTGCTGGAAGTGCAAGATGCACAGCTCCACCATTGAGGAGCCCCACTTTTTACTCTGCACAGTCATTCTTGCCGCTGTGCGGCTATTATAACTGTCCACACATCAGGCTCTGTCTCACTCACACCATTCATGGAATATGAAACAAAACTGAACTACAACACTTACCTGGCAACCGTTTTATTCCATTTTTTATTTTGAAAAAGTAATTTTTGTATTTTGAAATTTCTTATGGAATTCCTTTGCCCATTATCCAAATGAGAGTCCTGGGCAGAGTTGAATACAACACCACAGAGAATGCAAACTACTTCAGGCTAAGCATATATAGCAGAGGAGCCATAGGAAAAATATGAAGGGTCATATCCTCAGCTGGGGTAAATTGGGGTAGCTCTATTGACTTCAGTAAGGAGGCAACACAGACAAATGAGATCAAGTTGTTGATCCATTACGTATGTGATCCTGGCTCCTGCAGTGCCCACTCCTACTTCACAGGAAGGCAACTCCCTTTTATCAATAATGCACCTAGCCAACTGGCAGTGCTGGACATGGGCAGGAGGGAATTCCTTAGTGTTCTCTGTGGCAATCAGCAAATACCTTCAGCCATGAGATTTGATTACTTTAACCTTAGCATTCATAATTATAAATGTCATTACTCATAAATGGATTTTAAGGCCAGAAGGGACCATTATGATTATATAACCTGACCTCCTGTATGAAACAAGCTACATAATTTCTCCTGGTAATTCCTGCAGCAAATCCAGTCAATTGATGGGCTAGAACACATTTTTTATCCAGTCTTGATTTAAAGGCTCCAAGTGATGGAGAATTGACCATATCCTTTAGTAACCTGTATCAATAGGTAATTATCCACACTGCTAAAAACTTGTATCTCATTTCCAGTCTGAATATTGCTGACTTCAAATTCCAGCCATTGGATCTTGCTGTGTTTTTGTCTGATAGATTAAATAGTCCTCTAATATCAGATAACTGCTCCTTGTGTAGGTACTAATAGACCATCATCAAGTCACCTCAAACTTCTCTTCCATAAACTAAATAGACTGAACTCTAAGTTTCTCACTGCAAGGCATGGTTTCCAGACCATGAGTTACTCTTGTAGGTCTTCTCTGAGCCCTCTTCAACTTTTCGGCATCCATTCTAAAGTTTGGATACCAGAACTGGGTACAATGTTTCAGCAGTAGTCTCGCTAATGTCATATACAGATCTAATGCCACCTCCTTAATATTCTTCACCTTATACAGCTAAGGATTGTGGCACCCCTTTTTTGCTGTAGCTTCACACTGGGACCTCACATTCACTTGCTTACCAACAACGACGTCCTTTTCAGATCACTGCTTTCCAAGGCACAGTCTCCCATTCTATAAGTCAATTTTTTTTGATCCTAGATGTACAACCTTGCATGTGGCTGTATTTTTACTATTATTGTTCATACAGTAATCCAAAGTGTCCCTTGACTGACAGAACAATGCTGGGTTCGAAGCTGGGGCAGCTTTTATTGTGAAGATACATTTTAACACCCATTTGAAATGTTGACTAACAGCTGGGACAGGATTTATGGGATTTTTAAAATATCTTTGGTTATAATGGATAAATCACAGAGCCAGGTCTCCAATATGCCTCCACACAGAGGAGCATCTCCAGCCCAAGGTAAAAAGAAAGTCTGAAAAGTGAGTAGAGCTGAAAGTCTCAGTCTGAGGCATCGATGTAAATTTTATCTTCAACGCTGCATGGGAGTCAAACTAAAGACAAAATGGTTCATGCGAGCAAACTAAAGCTTCTATTTAATAGGCCTTCCTGTTATAGGCCAGAGATCCAAAGCCTGCCTCTCCATTCTATTTACACACATTTTATGACAATGTAACTCCAATGAAATCTACAGAGTTACACCCGTGTGTAACTAGTGGGGATTAAAGGCCCCAATGTCATGTGTGTTACAGATCACTCATTGCACATGTACTACACACCTACATATTACTAGTGCTGTTTTTTAAACTACTTTGTTTATTAATTATTTTAAAGGAGTGTATTTTTGGGTCTGAGGAAGTTCTATTAAAATCAGTGACTAAGCACCATGTTAGGTGAAGAAATGCAAACATGTTTTTGCCCCAGATTTGTAAATTGTGGATACTTATGTTTATTTTGATCTCTGCCTCAGGAGTGATAAATTTATTACAAACATCAGAAAACAGAGTGCCGCAAACCCCTGTATGCATATACTTACTTTCGTCACTTCCCCTGATCGGCTGGCGTTTTTGTGCTCTGTCATCAGTTGTGTTAAACTGCTGCAAAAGTATTTTGTGCTGCCAGAAACAAACAAACAAAAAACCCCATAATCATAAATGCAAGAAGAAACATGGAGTACATCTAATTAGACATACTGTATCAAAGATCCAGGTGAGAAAGTAACACAAATAAACTTGCAGTTTAATTCTTGAAAATATTTCAATATGTGTTGTTCTAATAAATTATATGTTACTGAAGAGGAAAGAATGTAAGTCTTAAAGCGAAGCCTTTGTTTTAGAAGATTGCCAAATAAAGTCCATTTACCTTCTTTTGTGGTGCCTTAGTTTCTTCCGAACTATAGAAAGCAGAAAAAGCACACTGTGTCATTAAATTTATTTTGGACGATATTCCCTACAATATATCAGTTTAGACATTGACCACTCTCCATACTATTGTATTTAGGTATTCATATATGTTTTATACTAAGAAAATAAAGAAAGATTATCATAGTCTAAACTAGGATTGGGCAAATATTGCAAAAATTGTACACAAATATTAATTTGCAATTTTGTTCATAGCTTCATAGAATTTAAGGCCAGATGGAACAATTAGATCATCTAGGCTGATCTCTTTGCTTCAGTGGAATTTACAATTCCTTTCATATTCTTTCTGTGAACGTTTGTGAGTGAATTTGGTATTCACAAGAATGTTCATAGAGAGAAAAAGTGTCACATATGCTTGTCTGAACATGCATGCATGGAAGCATTTTTCTTTGATAGCAGCCATCTTGAAAGCTTCCTATGGACTTGGGGAACATTTTCCAGCCAGCTCTAAGACAGACATTTTTCACTGGGTATTTAGTTGTAAAATGAACCGAAAAAGGAAAGACCTTACATTTGTTTTACAGTCTTCTCTAGCTCTGAGAGTTGCTCTTTCAGTGCTGTAATAATTCTTGCATCATCTGATACAGATACATAAAATTCCTGTAAATGATACAGAACAGTCTTTGAACAATGAAACAATAGACGAGTTGTACCTAAAAGGATAAAGGATTAGTGAGCTTACATATGCTAGTTTACTGATTACTAAGAGTAAGACCCAGTTTAGTGAATAAGGGAACAATAAGATGCCCCACAACACTCAAATTCTGGCCTATTCCTGTATCCCTTCTATTTGTGTAACTCCAGCTGATTTAAATTAAAACTGCACAAACAGGAAGGAAGCATAATGGTAAAAATGTGAGACAGATGTGGAAGTGCTTTTTCTCATTAAGACTGCCCTGCCAAAGCCCATACTCCACATTTTTAGAAGATCACAGAGAAAGATTATGGAATTCATTATTTTTTCACAAATAATGTGGTAACATAGGTAATTTTATACATAATGCAATGGAACACTGTTACAGTTAGGTCATTTTGTTTTAAAGGAGCAATCTCACTTTTGTTGTTGTTGTTGTTATTCCTTATATGACACTCCAAATGTACTGTGCACTGCAGAGCAAAAACAAAGGCATGGTACCTGCCCCCAAAGAGTTTACAATCTTCATAACAATTGACACTGTTATGGGTCAAATGCTGTAGCTGGGCCGTGTGTATGGGAGATAGGCAGGGACCCTGGAGGCAAGGACTCCAGTCTACAGCAGCCAGTGTGGCTGCAGGGCAGCCTCAGTTGGGGACAGAGTGGTCTTTGGCGTCACATCGTGACAGATCCTCTAGCCCCTCCCTGGCACATCCCAACAAGATTCAAACAAACCATCTACATGACAGGGTTTCGGAAGACCTTTGTGGCATGCAGAGGGTCTATTCTCCCTTGGCAAAATCCTGCCTCTCACCGCTGCACAGCAGAACTACAATGGTCCCGCTATTGTCAGAGCCCTCTTCGCTGCGCGACAGAGCATCTTACAAATACCCACACGGCAAGGATTTGTACCTGCTGGCTCTGTAAGTGTTGTGCATTAAAATAAAAACCAATCACGTGTGTACTCTGCAGCCAAAACTGAGAAAGAAAACACAAAGAGAGCTTTGCACTTTAAAATGATCTATGGCATCTACATACTTGTCAACAGAATTCTAAAGGTTGTGAAGTGGACTGATGCAAACCCTCTTCGGTAGCTGCTCTTCAGTATAATGATATAATAGCAATCCCACTGTACCTCCAGAAAGGCTACTGCTGCTTCATCCTCTTGCAGCAGATCTCCATACGAAGCAGCCCACTGTAGAACCAGTCGGAGGACTCGCCTTTTATTATTAAGCGCATAATCCATTTTCTCCTGCTCTGAACCTTGGGAAGGCTGGGCATGGTAAGTGCCAAGGTGTCAAGGAAAATATTTACTAGTTAAAATATCCAATACAGTAAGAACTGAGGAAACTATTATTTTCAGGGGCTTTCCAGCAGGAATTTCATGATCAGTGAGGTTGGAGGGTCAGATTTACAGACCGTTTTTGTTTCTTACCATATTGTAAAGGTATAATGAAGCCTCTCAGTAGCACTGTTCATGAAACAACAGAGGGCATTTTCTAAGGAATGTATCAAGAATCACAATCAGACTGCTTGTCACAGCTTTATAATGGAGCAAGAGAGATGACACTTAAGAGCCAGGGAAAAGATGGTGAATCATTTCATCTAAAGAGAACATTCAGTCCTGTTCTTCTGGTAGAATAAGAAGGAATCATGGAAATAAAAGAATAAAAACTTTCCCCCCCTTTTTGGTTACAAATTATTTCAGCCTCTATCTGCAGGAGATTTTACCACCTGTTTACATGCAGTAAATCTTTGGTATTATTACTCTTATTTCTAATTTTATTACAATACTCCCAGGAATCCCAACTGAGTTGGAGCCCCTTGTGCTAGATGCTATACAGACATCTGTTGAAAGATAGTCCTTTCTCTGAAGAGTTTACAATCAAAACAGACAAAGGGTAGAAGAAAGGAAAAATGCCCATTTTATAGATGAGGAACTGAGGCATAGAGGAATTAACTGATTTGGCTACAGTCATTCAGGAAGTCTCGACTCTGTCACATAACTTAGCTGCGCATCATATCCTGTGCACAGCACGTTGTGACATGCATTTAACACCATAAACAATAAAATATAAAGCTACATATTTAACAAAGGGTGGCTTTACTTTTTTAAATTTTTAATTGCAAAAACATGGAAATTAGATGCAAAAACTTTTTTTGGAAAGGAAAAAAAATGTAGAAAAAGATAAAGATAAACAAACTGCACCAAAGCACAGTTCCTGTGTGCACATGTCTTGTAAGTATCACAAAGGACAGCAAACCTCTGAAGTGCTCACTCCTGTACCTACAACTGTAATATAAAGAACACTGGGCTTGTTTAAAAGACTGCACTGATGCCTCTACAAATCTATGGGGAGCAGACTAGAGAGCGGGGATTGGCCTGTGGACCCTCTCACCAACCCAGAGGGAGGAAGGTTCAAGAGATTTACTGAATCACGATTTTATTTTAGTAACATTAAGCCAATGCACCTCTGGTGTACCTCCACGGTAATGAGCAGATGTCCAATGGGGAGAATTGGGCCCACTCAGACTAGGTATAGGAAAACATTTTTTTTAAATATTGTATTGAGTCATATCATGCAGGATTAGATCAAATAACGCAAATGTAAAGTGCAGTATATAATGGTATATAATTTGTGTACGCTGTAAATTCAATTGGCCTGAATGTTATTTAAAGGCTTCATTCAGCTTGACCTTAATCTCAGGCTGCTTAGCCACATAAGGGGCCCTATACATAAATAAATAAATAGAAAGCACGTCCATGGAATTTGTAAACAGAAAAAGCTCCCTTTTCAGGTTGGAAGTTTGGGGCCAGGGAAGCTTTTTTCAATTTGCAGAAGGGAAAAAAAAAAGGGGGGGGGAGGAGGCAGTGAAGCTATCTACATGGTCTCACAGAATCTCATTAGAAGAGTCTGTCTCAGAATCACTACAAAGCAAAACAAATTTCACACATAATAAATACAGAGAGGTCTACTTTTCCATACCTTACGGGAGAGACCATCAGGACAGCTTGCTTGCCTCCTGGTTTATTACCTCTAAGAAAGGCAGGATTTATACAGTCTCCTTATATCCCAGCAGGCCTTCCCTCATGCTCGCACTACTATCCTGCCCTAAGGATTACATTTCCAAGCCTGTGGTGCTCTCCTGGTTCTGACAGACACACAGGCAGGACCCACCAAGAACCAACTTGATCTCTCACCACTGAAGGGAGAGGGAAGTTCCAGCCCACCTCTGATTATACAAATCTGGGCACTAAAACCAAAAGCATCATCAGCCCACATGGCTTTCCCAAGACTTCTTTCTCTCCGTCAGTGACCTCATTTCCTGTCCCAACCGTCCTTTGTTGAAAACCTGGCATGGGGTAGTACTGGTCTCATAAATCTTAAATTGCCTGTACACCCCATTATAATCCTTCTGCTGACATTAATTCAGGTCTGATCCTGCTAGGGTTGCCAACTTTGTAATATTTAAAAACTGGACGCTCCAGCAAGTTCCAGAACCTTCCCTTCCCCCCAAGGACCTGCCCCTGCCCCACCCCTTCCTCCTAGGACTCACCCATGCCCAGAGGCCCCACTCCTGTCCTGCCCCTTCCTCCTGAGGCCCTGTCCCTGTTTGCTCCTCTTTCCCTCTCCCTCCATTGCTCACTGCTTTTCCCTTCTTCCCCCCTCCCTGCATGGGTCAGGAGAGACTTGCCTGCAGAACCGGGGCTAGGAGCTGCAGCCACCTAATGCAGGTAGGAGGTACCCCTGGCTAAGTGGGGGCCTGCAATGGCATGGGTGATGACTTGGCGCCTCCCCGCTTCCCTCTCCCGCAGTAACCGGACTTTGGGAGTCTGCTCAGTATATCTGACTGGACAGTCAGGTTCCTTTTCAACTGGACCCCTGGCCCTCCTAGATCCTGCTCCTGTTGAACTGAATAGGAATTTCATCATTGTCTTCAGTAGGAGCAGGATCAGACCCTTCATGCAATTTGCCTTGCCTCTCCTTGATTTTAGGTTAATAGTATAAATTGTGGGAGGAAAAATTGCTCCCAATAAACGGATGTTTGTGTGTGAATTAGGGAGAGAATGATTGTGGTGGTAACTTGGAGTTGCCTTCCTTGGAAGAATTTTTGGCCATGGCCTCCCCCACATATGATAGCTTTGATATGAATCTGGACATAGTGAACTTTAAGAATTCATTTATTTCCATTGTTTCAGCCAAACCAAAGACTGTGGTTCATTCAGGACACTGTTTCAAGAGTTCACCCAAGAGACTTTAAACTCTTCATTAGAAATCAAAAGGTCTATATTTCAATCTTTTCATTTGAAAATGACACCAAGGGCTCTTGTTTTTTTTTCATAATAAAGCATTATATGAATAAAGCATTAATTGGAAAAAAGAGAGGCTTATGAACATGGAATTTTCTAATATCCCTCTGACCAAAAATACCCATAGAGATTAGACATTTCACTAGGATTACTGGGACAGTTATATGACTGCTAAGCTTTTGAGTATGAACAGAGATCTGCATTCTAATTTAGTTTAGAATGGATTTAACATGACTAGGGAAACAACATGTCAACCTATTTATGCGAGTGCGTAAGTCCGAGGATCACAGGAAGTAAATAATATATTGCAGGCTATGCGGTCTAATGTTTCAGGCAGCAAATTTAACATTCCACCGAGTCTTTTTCCTCATGCTGTTTCTACCTTTCAAACACTTATTATTTCATATATTTTTACCTACTTATTAACTGACTCACCACAGGCAACAGTAATTTTTACTGCTCATTTGCTTATTTTTAATTTGGCTCACAATGGCTCCTTTATTAATGTTATCATGGTGCAAGTTAGTGAAAACCTCCTAATTCTGCATGTTGTAGATGCATTACAGTTTGCAGTCAGAAACACAATATTATGTATTTTCGCAATAAGTAAGTGTCAGATATGCAGTTAATTGTGAAACATGAATTAACACCAACATGGTTAAAGCTCTGTACTTAGATCTCAGTTATGTTGACATAAGATATCGTTGCTAGGAAGCAGTAGCAAGTTTTGAGTCTGTTCTTCCATCTATACAATCAAAATTTAACTACACTAATAACTAATAATTGTGTAAAGCCAATGTGCGTCACTGTGATGGAGTGTAAATTCTTGTTGGTATGATGGTAAATAAAGTTAACAAAACATACAATGTATTTTCTGTAGCTGCCCAATGTAAGTATAAAGGTCTAATGGCTAAACTGTTGTTGTGTTTACATGAGACACAGTTTTGATCGGATGATTACAGCTACTTTACACTTTTCATTGGAGGCTCAGAATCAGGTGAAATCAAAAACACCACCCTCCATGCTCGTGAGTTCTCAACAATTTATCTGTGCACTGAAGAGCAAACTCTAAACAATCTGCTGAAAACTATGTCACTAAGTTGTTGGTAAAGCCAGTAAAGTGCTTCAGGCGCGGAAGTCAGTGAAGCTGTTGACACTGGTGTAATATTCGAAACAAGATCCCTGCATCATGATCACATTCTGGACTGAAGATTTTGTGAGAGTTTTTGAGAAGAGAGAATTGAGAAATGAAGAGAGAGAAACAAACATGACTGGCCCCAACATAGAACTTCTAAAAGCTGTGTGTTTTCCTGAAGATTTTGTATTCAATTCATATTAAAAATGGTCCAAACCAAACTGCAATTATGAACAAATCCTGACTTTGGGATACCTGGACCTTAATGTTTGTGGCTTGAGCCCATTTCCTACATATATAACGTTTGTTTACTTGTGTGTGTGTATTAATATACATATATTTTGGTACCCATGTACAAACACATACACACACACGGATGCGAAAGAAAAACGGAGTAGTGTTATTGGGTATTGTTTGGGAAGCTGCTGTTTTCTGGCTGGGAAGGTAGGCTCAACTTTCAGCCCTTCCCGGGTTCTGCACAGTCACAACCTGTAGGCCTCCCTGCTTTTACTGAGTGGCAACTCTCAGGGATTCACACTTTGAGTCTTCTGGATTTCCAGAAGTTTTATTGGCATCCCCAAGGACCCTATTGAGCCACGTGATCTGCCTGTCACATGACTTTGCTAATTTTTTCCACCTGGGGAGGCAACCTAAGTGTGTCATGGATGGAGCTGTCCCGCCTCTCCTTAGAGAACCAGTCACCTGTTACATTCCCAATCAGTTGACTTGTTTTCCACAGATTAAAGTCTTCGGATAAAGTGTGAATCCTTCATTATCTCAGACTCCTTCAGAACTGAATGAGGTATGAGATATTGATCAATGTTTGTTTCATTTTTTCTTAGGTGCATGATATTGATAATATGGTAATTTGTTCCAGCTTAATGCTGTACAATGCAAGTTTTAGTTTTCTTTTTGTTTATTCAGATACAATTTAGGATTCCTCACACTGCTTGTTAAAATTTGCTGTAGATTATTATTATTGTTTATATTATGGCGGCTGGATGATTCAACCAGAGTGGAAGCTCTATTCTGTTAGGCACTCTATAGACTTATAGTAAAAGAGAGTCCCCTGCCCCAAAGAGCTATAACAATCTGAGTTAGAGAAGATGCAATAAGTGGGTTAATGGAGTGATGGTGAGCAATATCCACAGGTGTAGTAAGATGATCGGTCACAATTATCTATAATAATGCAGATTTTTGTTTAACTCTCAATTAGTGGGTTCAGGGATGGTGAACTTCATTTTCTCCATGTAGTAATAATACTGGTGTTGCTGAGAGCAATATCTGCAAGAAGAAAGTTCACATTGTGGCGGGAGACCTCAATATTGATGCAAAATGTATATCAATAAAATTAGTGTACTAATTTTATTTTAAGTCATGACAAACTTGTTTGCATCTTTAATGAATATTAAGATACAGCAATAAGAATGTCATAACCAAGATGCCTGGCTTAGCTAATTATGTGACAAAATTTTAAAAGATAATCAAAGAAATTCCAAAAGATTTCTGCTTCTAGCTCCCAAGGACAAGCAAACATCAAGCAGACAAACCATGTCAATACTTTTAGGAAGAAACTTGATTGTGAAAGGAATGCAGGATTGTGTTACCAAAGTAAGCAATAAATCTACAGGTAAAGTGAGCTTATATCAACCCCCAATCCCCACTTTTCAAAGAAAAATCTGAGTTTAACCCACACAAAGAATTCTAGAAATATCCCAATTGAAAATGATTTCTTTTGTAAACACATTAGAGTCTTCATTCATTCTTAAATGGTGTGAAATGTTTTACAGAAGAAACTGGTTACTTCAAACTCAAGTTTCCACTTAAAGGTGAAAACCTTTGTTGTTTCTCAAATACTTAAGGTTGCATAAGCTTCTTTTAATATGTATATTTGCAAATATTTTGTATCTAAATGCAATAACTGCCTGATATCATAATAACTGCCTGATATCATTGTTATATGAATAGTAAGATGTTTCATCTACTAATATAGGAAGGTCATTTGATGCCAGACTAATTACTAATGTAAGAAGCCATTTAACCATAGAATATGTACATTAATGGGGAAATAATTAATGAATTACTGGCAGTACACTATCAAACCCTCACTCAGTGCAGGAAGACAAGAAAATTATCATTCCAAAAATTGCCATGTAGAGTCAGCAACTTCGGCTAATGACTTTCCAAGAGTTATTTAATTTTGAAAGATTATTTTGAGAACTGAAAGCTCTTATATAAAGAACAGGAGTGTTTGGACTTTTGGAAAACAGAATTTCATTTCCTGTCAAACTCTAATAAAAGTTTTAATAAACTCATAAAATGTCATAAGTTAAAAGAAAGAGTTAAAACTAAATTTAAAAGTTATCTGGATCTTTCCTGCCACAAGAAGAACAAAGGCAATTAAAGAAATGTTGCTTATTCATTAAACAGACTGCATATTCAGGAGCTGGAACTGTCACATAAGCCAACCGCCAAGGCACAGAACCAATGAAAGAGTGGCAGCAACCAACTTGAATCTAAACTACCCCATTCGTCCCCACATGCTGTCGTTATCTGAATTGTTACTGTAACTGAGTCATTTGGAAAAGTGAAGTAAAGTGATTAAAACTGATGACCAGAATTACATGAGAAATGTCCACACTTATCACAGAGGAAATACAGAGTACAAACACTCATGAAATGTGTTTCTGCCCTTCCTGGCTTCATTGTTTAGCATCATTAAATTTAACTGAAAAAGCAATGTTCTGGCAAGAACTTCAGCCACCTTCTGAAAATACAGTCAGATAAACCCTCTGCTACTTGTAATTAATATTCTCAGAATAAAATAATTATAACAAAGTGATTGCCATTAAAACAATCAACATTTGTCTATAGTTAACATACAACCACAGCTATTTCCTATTCCATGTATGGAGAAAACTGGCATTACAGATACCACTGTGTGGTAACATGGACAATGCTGACAATTTTAACAGCGACCACTCACCTACTCTGGGGATACTTTTGTTCTGATGTTTTAATTATTCTGCTTTCATTCTGCACAAAAAAGGAACTGCTGCTGAAGCAACCACTGACTTTCATCTACTCCAGGTGCCTTAAGAGTTCAGCTATCATGCCAAAGGGATTGTTTTAACTTATAGGCACCTAATGTCACTCAGTGGAATTCAGCCTGCAGGATAGGAAATCTCTAGCAGGAAAGACAGAGTTTTCAGGCTCTTTATTTCACCATAGTATGAGTATGTACTGTGACACTATGCGCCCCATATTCACTGTAATGATATGATTATGATATGGTTATAATATAATTATGACAGGTTTCAGAGTAGCAGCCGTGTTAGTCTGTATTCGCAAAAAGAAAAGGAGTACTTGTGGCACTTTAGAGACTAACAAATTTATTTGAGCATAAGTTTTCGTGAATGCATCCAATGAAGTGAGCTCTAGCTCACGAAAGCTTATGCTTAATAAATTTGTTAGTCTCTAAGGTGCCACAAGTACTCCTTTTCTTTTTGTGAATATAATTATGATGCATCTTGTACAAAATATGTCATGTGAGGTATCAATGGAAAAATTATGGTTTGCTGAATATGATTATCCTATTTGTATGCATGTATCATTTTTGTATCTAGAGTTATGAATATTGACTATGCATCTGTATTTCAAATGTGTTTGCTCCTGGCTAACTCCCATAGGTCAGTTTACATCCAGTCTAGCCAGCACATTGTGAAGGGAATATCCAAGGTAACGGACCATCAGTGAAAACAATGGGACCTGGGAAAAGCTTATCCTCACCTGTGGACGCTTCAGTCAGCATATGGATAATAGCTGCCATGACTCATTGAAGCATGCGAGAGCGTGTGACTAGATCAGGTGATACTGGATTCCATTTTAGTGCCTTTAGTTTTCCACAAACTATGTTGGGGGCTTGGCTTGAAACAAAGAAGTTCCCTCCACATGGAAAAAACTATAAGAGGGGGAAGTGACATCACCACTGGCCTCACTCCCTACAACACAACCTCTGGAAACACCTTAGGAATAAAGACTGAATTGAGCAAGGTGGGGTCCCAGGTGGGAAAAAAGGAAACCTGCCTGTATATGGAAGTTTGGTGGACTGTTTGTACTATCTAACAGGATGAGACATGGCTTGATTCAAATCCTATCCAGTTTAGAGAATTTAGATTGAATTTTTGTTTATTTCCTTGGTAATCTGCATGCTATTACTTATAAACACTTAAAATCTATCTTTCTGTAGTTAATAAATTTGTTTTATATTTTTTACATAAAACAATGTGTTGTTTGAATTGAAAAGGGAAATCTGTGCAGGAATGGGGGCTGGTCCATTGTCCTCTCCACATCGAGGGAGAGGTGGACTGGGTAATAATCTTTACTGGTCAGGCTTTTGACCAGGGCAAGACGGTACAGCTCTGGGGTCCTAGGCTGTGGAGCTGGGGCAGGAGGGGCAGTGCTGGCTGTAGCCTCTCTATTGTTAGTTCATGAGTGGCTGAGGAGAAGCACTCACATAACTACAGATGGGTGTATCCTTGTCTGCGTCAGTGTGTGTGTGACTGCAAGTCCTGGAGAGGATTGTAGATTGTCACAGCATCAGTATGAGAGGGAGTCCAGGCTGGTGAGTCAGAGAGCTCAGTGGTACCCCAGTTCCAAGTTGCACCACGGGGGGGACCCTCATATGTACCACTTGCTGGCAGCTTAAACATACATGGGTAGGCTTGGCAAAAAAAAAAATGTTTTAAATAATTTTGATGGGTAATATCAATGTTTATTTTAAGCATTTATTTATTTATCCATTTTTATTTATTTAATAATGTTTATTTTAAGCATTTATTTATTTATCAATGTTTATTTATTTAACAATGTTTATTTTAAGCATTTATTTTTATCAATTTAAATGTTCACATTTGAGAAAATTATGGGTTTTAAGCATTTTATATATTTTTTGTCCATTTAAATCATCACAGTTGCAAGAAATTATGGGGCTTGTGTCAGGCAATGGTGAGGGGGCAGACAATTATTTAATGACTGCAGATATTGAGATTCAAAAACTTAAAGCTTTATATCCATTAAAACACAAATTATCAACATCACATGTCAAAACCTACAAAGTAAATATCCTTAAATCAAACTCTTACATTCTTAAGCAGCATTTAATGTTGATTACTATCGATGGAAATATTTTTTGTTGGTTTGTGTGTGTACAGTGAAATCTACATTACCAATGTTTACCAATAAAAATCTAATCCTTCCAAGCCTAATTATGAGTATTCTATCATTCACACACTGGAAGGTAGGCCATAAAAGTGAGGCTCCATTAAACTTTACTTGTCTTTGGAGAGCTACAAGTTTTTCAGAATGTATCTGTCTCTTTTCTAGTAGGAATGATCTTAAAAAGAATGTAAAATTTTCATCACAAAAGGATATTGTGCCATCAAGGCTGGGCAAAGCTGACTATTTGGCATAAAAACACAGTGCATCATAACAAAATCATTTAAAACAGAATCTGTGAAGAGAAAAACAAATAAAGCAGAAAGTTAAGTTCTTGCACACAACTCAGGGTTCATAACAATGATGCTTCTTTCAGTTAAAGATCTCATTGACTTCCTGAAGACTGTGAAGAGGTCAGCAGTTGACTCGGTTTTGTGTTTTTTGGGTACAGTATTAAACTTGAGTACAGAGAATCTATGTATTTATCATGAAATACTGATTTATTTGCCTTCTCGGAATTGATTCTGCTGTTGTTATGCTTCTAGATTCGATAGGTGCCTTGCTTTAGTAGATGTACTACTACACAGTCTGCATCAAATGAATCCTTGCCATGAAATACTGCACTAAGGTTCTGATTCAGCAAGGTACGTTAGCATGTGCCTTATTTTAAGCATACATTTATATCCATTTGACTTCAATGGGCTTATAATAAATACTTCAGAAGAAGGCATCCCACACATCACAATACTCCTGTACAACAGTAAAATATTTGGGCATAATTCTCATGTACACTAAGATCGTCAGTGTAATGAGAATCAGGCACTCTACATCTTGGTACCTAGGAAGCACCTATCAATGTATCAGCATAACAATTCCAAATAGAATACTAAGATGGGGAAGAATTCCTTGCTGACTCCAGCTGGCATAAGCAAAAGACCAGAAATAAGTAGATTGATAGTCAAAGATCTAATTTATATTTTGATTCAAATCAATTCACAATTATGAAATTTGAATTAAACACAGAAAACAGATGTATAATGAGATTAATAATACAAATATAACATTTTTAGGTTGGAAAGAAATGAAGGTCTAACTATACCATGCACTACATTCTGGCAACTGAAGAGCTACCTCTTCCCTCCCAATGAGCTGTTAGTGGGGTTGCACTGGTGTAAATGAGGGCATCTTTTACCCCTTGGACTTGTGATGATGTATAAGCGGGACTGATCTGGATTGGCTTTCAGAGCCCAGCATAAATCTGAGGGTTGGCAGTTCGTTTTAATTGTAAACGAAGCAAATTTTATATGGAATCAGTGAAGCACAATAAACCCATTACCCCGGGGAGCCATTTTATAGAGCCACTTTTTATAGTGTAACAACAATTTAAGATCTTGTAATGGAGGGCTATCAAGGAAAACATGGCGTGACAGCTGTGCTATCCATACTGTACCATTGCTTCCACTCTTTATATAATTTAGCATCTGGAAGTGTCTCTCTGTTCGAAGTATATAAAATCCTATGGACCTCAGCCAGAGAATTCTTTGTATAATTCACAAAACAAACGGGTTTAGTTGTTTTTAATTTAAGAGAATTGCACAAATGAAAAATCAGTGGTTTCAGAAGTTTGTGCCCTACCACTTAAGAGTGACTTTGTTTGTGAAATGTGATGTTTTGCAGGCCATCAGGCTGAAATATGGAATTTTGTCACTGGACGTTTTGGAAAAGAAATGTTTTGAAACAATTTAAAAGTTTAAGACTATTTAGAAAGTTAAAGGATAGGGATGGTAAACTTGCCATCAGATGTTTGCAGACATGAAGTCCCTATGCCCCGCTTCTGCTGCTAGATGAGTATGCAACTGTATGGCAAGCTTATTTTATTCACAAAAGCAATTAAAACAGAGAAGTTAAAAGTCATCACGCAATCTTTCAGCACACAGGCTGATGCACTGATTATATCACTACTAATCTATGAATTATTTAAGAATGCCTTTACACTCATGCTTCCTAACCATCTGTAAGGTCAAAAACATGCTTACTGAACGGGTGTCCTAGTTGATATACAGTAACATAATATAAATTGTCTGTGCCAGTTTACAACTACTATTATTATGAGAAATCCTTTTTTCTTGACTTTTCTTTAATGAAAAGATCTCCAAGGCATAAGATAGCAGACACACACATTCTTGAATCTGACGACTCCGCTGGTGTAAACTGCTGCAGCTCCGTAGGCTTCGATGGAGCTGCAGCAATTTACACAGCAGAGGGTTTGGTCCTTGATGTGCTGAATTCCTTGTTTGAATAAGAGTCCATTGAAAAAGTATAATAAAGAAATTTAAAGTGATGCAGGAGGGATCAAGGTTAGTGCACAGTATTATGTGGCATGCGTCATGACAAGTACATTCTGTGGTGGCAATGTCACTGGGTTATGGCAGGTCTCCATTTATCATCATAGCTGTGACCAATAAAAGCAATTGGCTGTATTATAACATCTTGTGAGACTTTGCTGCTTTGCTATCAATAGACACTCCAAACCCTAAATAAGGATGGTGGATCATCGTCTTAAATTTTGAATTTCCCAGCTTTTTAAAATTTGTATCTAAATGTTGATTAGATTAATTTCTGCAGATAATTAAAGGCTGCATTCCCAAGCATAACATTTTCACTTACATCTCGAGAGCCTATCTTATTTATGAATAGAAATACAGCTTTTGTCAGATAATACTACCTGTCGCTTCATTTAAAGTTGATTCAAGGCGCATAGTTTCTAGAAAGTGCTCTAAAATTTTCTCTGGAGTTCCTGACATCACAGTATACCTGTGGAAGAGAAAAGAAGCAATTAATTTTCTAAAGGCACAATGAAAATGTCAACTGAAGAAATAATTGGTACTAGAGAGAAGTGGAACCTAAGACTTCTGAGCACAGGAACGGAAGTCAAGAACAACACAAGAGAGCAAATACCTGCTCTGACACGGACTCTCTGTGTGGCCCAGGGGAAAGAATCACTCAACCTCTTTGCTTCAGGTTCCCCATCTGTAAAATGCGAACAATAATACTTACCTTCTTACCATGAGGTCTAAGATGATAAAGGGCCCCATTCTCCACTGCAATACTCCAGTTTTACACCATTGATTTCAATGGAGTTGCACTGGTGTAAAACTGGAGCAAAGAAATGGTGAATCAGACCTTTCCGAAAAACACTGTCAGTGCTAAGTATTATTAAGGACAAAAATCTCAGCAACAACAAAATTGCTGAAAATGTAGGCTTTAGATGGATTTAAACAGAGTAACTCTTAAGGGGAGATGGGCACTACTATTTATCATCATCAGTGCTCAAAGGGAAAACAATGAAAGCAAACGAATGCCTGCAGTACTGCAGGTCTGAGCTGGGGAAAGGACATAGTGGCAGACAGTAACCTCCAGCGGTGGAGCTTCAAAACTTGCCAATTGCCTTAGGTAACTGCAGGAAATAAGTATCTGCTTAACTTCAGTACTTGCACCACTTCTAACAGTAAATCTTGTGAGATACGGATAGTGAGGTTATCATATGTATTGCAGGGAACATTGACAAGATTTATGTACCACTCCAGCACTATAGCAGAGGATATTACAGAATAGAGCTGCACTGATTAACTGTCCTCCCTTTCCTTCTTTCCTAGTGAATAGGATTTCTTTTTATCTTCCATTTCATTCTTTCAATCTTTGCATCATTCTTCCACGTTGAAGTGAAAAAGTATGAAACTTAAAAAACCCCCGAAACCCTAGGAGAAGTGTAGGTGTTCTGCTCCTGCTGAGAAATAAGTGGTGGAGCTGAGCTCCTGTGAGCTCCTCCTCACTTTGAGCACTGACCATCACAGTTCTTTTACCTGCCAGCCCCTTTGGAAGAACTGTATTGAAGTCCCAAGAACACAAACACTTGTTAAGCCAGTGCACATCCTTGTAGAGATACTAACTAAGTCTGTAGGTGAGTGAGGCAGAGAGAACCCAGTTTGCTGCACTTTGAATATGAAAGTGAAAACGAAGCAACGAAGTGGCCTACAGTGACTGTAGACAGCAGCAACGCTCTGAGAGGTGTCAGTCAGTAACACTGCATGTGTGTGATCACCCACGAAGAGAGAACTTAGAGCTTGGAAGAGAGAACTTCAGAGTTAGCTCTTCGTAGCAAGCCTGTCATTCTTTGAAACTGTGGCTCAGTGAGCTGCAGCAGACGAGGGGGCGGGGAGGGACCCAAACTGCAGGTCAGGGCATCTGGTCCCAAAATGGAGCCTTTCTTAAGATTAAGAGAAGAGAAAAAATAGTTCTTGACAGGATGTCTCAGGGAACTAACAATACACTACACAGTGTTTCACCTCTATACAATTTAGTAGGGATCAAAAGTCTGAAGGTAGTTTAGTATCTTATATAAAGTCACTTGCTTGTCTTATTTTACTTCCTAGGGAGAAAGTGCCCACATCAAAATTGGTACCTTTGTTGACAGTCTCAGCAGAGAAGCTAAGGTTTGAATGGACGGGGAGAACGAACCACCCTCCCAGCCAGAGAGGTGAGCTCTCTGGCTCAGGCCTGAGCAACACTGCTGGGGCAGTATGGGGAAGGTTGCATGGCCTCTGCCAGAATGGTTTGACCAGGACTTTCAAAGGTGGGTACTTACAGTTAAATTCCTGACTTAGGCATCTAAATAAGTGGCCTGATTTTCAAAAGCACTGAGCACTCACTAACTCCCAAAGACTCAGCATTTTGGAAATCAAGCATTTATTTAGGTGTCTAAATATGGACTTTGAAACCTAACGTTTGCCACTCACTCCATTTACTACCTCTTAGCAGAAACTAGAAATGTCACACTCACAAGTACTAATTGAGTTTAAAAGGTTTAAGATAAAAATACTTTATCAAACGTTCTGTCAGTAGAATAAGCTGGACTCTGAAAAAATAATTTGTGAATGCTTAAATTTTAAGCCATTTTGTTTTTTCTCTGCTTCTGACCCTTTTGTGTTTGCTTTCTGTGAATGTTCGCTGGCAGGAGTGTTCACAGAAACAATATATTTAAGAAAATTGATAAAATATTTCTGAAAAGCAACCTTCGAATTTTCATTGAAAGTATTCACCCTGGAAGCTTGATTTTGAAAACTACCCTCATCTAGCCAGGGAGCACAAACATACTATATGACTTATCTGTTCAAATTTTGAATTGTTAAATGTCAGATACTAGAAGTAATACTCATAGCAAAGAGTTTTCAAGAAATCCAGTGTTTGAAATATGTTTGCATAAAACATTAATTGAACCGTTTAAGAAATGCGCAAAATTATGTGGTCACAATCAAGTCACAAAAAGCAAAATGGGTAAAATCTAGAGGACCAAATTCCCTGCTGCTATAAAATAGTGCAGTTCCACTGACTACAACTGAGTTTCACTCATTTACACTATTAAAGAATTTGGCCCTGTGGCAGGGTGGACTAGGCTCAGAGGCCCCCTGCTGGAGGCCTCGCAGCCCTGAATCACCCTGTCCCAGAATAGAGCAGCGAGGAGTCCCCTAGGCAATCTAGAGAAGAGCAGACAATCAGAGGGGCTGCTGGAGTGACCAATAAGTGGCCAGAAAGGCCAGATAAAAGGCAAGCAGCTGAGCAGAGCCTTCAGTTGCTGTGTGGAGCTCGATGAGGGAGGATCGGGTGCCTGGCTGGCTAGACGAACAGCAGGACTGTGGATAGCTCACTGCAGAGAGCTCACCAGACAGAACTGAGCCCAGCGAAGACTGCCGAAGACCGGGTGCCTGGCTGGCTGGATAGTATAGCAGCAGAGCCATCTAAAGGTCACTGGGGGCAGGCTGAACCCAGGAGACTGAGCACAAAACCTGGCCAGACCAGACGAGGATACCCAGATGGGCTCCACTGGTCTGGTTACAGACTGAATCTAGGGAGGGCTGCTCAGAAGGACACCAGCTGAGGGTACCGAGATGGGCCCCGGCTAGGTGTCTGAAGAAGGCAGTGCCTCTGGGAAGAGGCCTAAGAGCTATGGCCCCAAACCAGGGCTGTGATAAGAACTCAGGACTGTAAACCACAGAAGTGGGGGACAGTGTGTGCAGCTTGGACGGAGGGCTGAGCTGCCGAAAACCAGCTGAGAGAACCAGCAGCTGGGGGATGCTCGCGAGAGGCGGCTGCCACCCCGCTGAAAGAACAAAAAAACCCAGAGCAGCCTCAAACCTAACAGAGAGAAAGGGGGCCATTCATGAGAGGTGGGTGCTCCCCTCCCCTGAAAAAGAACTGTGTTTGCAGGCACTATTGGCCAAAGAAAAGGGGGCCCACATGAGAGGGGGGTGCTAACCCTTTTACAGGCCCTAAAACTAAACTGTTTGCTGAGAGGGAATGCCTGGGTCTAATAACTTAGTCATAGGGTGTGATGACAGATTACATAGCAGATGAAAAATGTGTGTAAAAATATAAGGAATACTTTATTTAAATCCCTACAGATAAAATATCATTATAAATACTGTAACAGATGGGCGATAATCACACATCAGAGGAAAATTGTACTAAACATGGGCAGTGCTAGCACTAACCTTATGTCTTATCTTAACTAATAAAAAAACCCTCAAAATAGAAGGAAAACGAGTTCCTTATCTGGGTAAAAGTGAGGAGCAGAAAAAAGGCTCCAGTACTTCTCAATGCATAATGTTAGCTGTGGTAGAGATGCCAACCTTACTGGATACATGATGGCAAAGGGTACATCCATTATTGTCCAAGGAAACTGCACAACATTCCTGTGAAATGACAATACTTGGGGGCGGGGAGGAAATCACTGCCATCTCCTGCTGTATTTTGCCACAGCCTAGAGTTAGGACACTCTCCTGCAACGTGCGAGATCAATTCCCTGCTCCACATAAGACATAGAAAGGGGAACTGAAGCAGGTCTCCCACATCTCAGGTGAGTGCCCTAACCACTGGACTAAAGGTTAAAAGGGAGGTAACCAGCTTTTCTGGCCATTTTGTGAACATCACGCTTTATTTCCTTTGCTTTTATTTTGAAAATGCCCAGAAATTAAATGTTTTATTCAACCAGAAACAAAACTTTTATCAACTTTTTCAATTCACCGTTTCCCCCACCCCAAATTTTCAGTTTTAGTTTAACCCAATTTTTTTTTTCAGAACTGCCAGTTATTTGTCCGGCTCTACATGTGAATGCATGTGTGTGCAAAATATGCATGTGGATGCAAATGTGTGTGCATGAGGTCATTACTTCTGTACTGAGGAATTTAAACTATTGAAATACAACCTGACTGTATTTTTCAAGTGTAGAAAACCAATAAGTTTCACAGCCCCTGTCTTGGGGATTTTTTCCAGCAGTTCTATTCATTTGCAATATTGACTTCCCTGGACACTCTTACTTCATTTCAGAATGGTGCTTCCTGCTTCTAGGTAAGAAGGCAGGGGAAATGTGGTGAATATTATAGAAAATAATGCAAGCCTATTCAGGGAGTTACTTTCCTGTCTGAATTCTTCACACTGTGTATAAATTGAACCTAGCAAATTTTTATTCGAATCCTGAATCTGAAATCCAAAGAGGAAACATCTGTACTTAGTAACAAAACAATGTACTTTCCCCATGTATTTTACACAATTGCTCTGCTTAATGGGGTTTCATCATTCCCCATGTGCAATCTATTTAAAAGCCATTCATGAGATGAATATTTACAGTTAGAGCTTTAGAGAATTATTGTGTAAAGTTGTACACCTACTGCGTAGCTGGAAATTGATATATTATGCACTACAGGGCATGTGATTAGCTGATGCTAAAAAAACAACAACCCTTACATACACTGAATTCTTCCACAGAAAGGGAGAATATGCTATTGTTTAGATAATAATACTGTATGAAAAGGTTAATCACAGTCTGACATTTGCACTATTGAATGAAAACATACTTGTGCTGAGGTTGTGAGTTTCCTTGATTAGAAGCTCTGTTTCCTGCTGGGATCTTTTCCAATACCAAGACATCTTGGTCATGTTCTTTGAGTCTTACTGTATTTGCTTCAACATCCTGCAAGACAAGTTATTTTTAATACTGTTACTGCACCTGACTTGGCTGCTTAATTACTTTTTAAAAATGAATGACTTTCAAATAACTTCAACAAAAACTGAGGAGCCAAGTCTCTGCGGCTGGTCCTTCCCATGTTTGTTTCCCTCTCTGCACCCTTTCTCCCTGCAGGCAGAGTGAAGAGGATCTGTAACTGGACTCTCCCGGTGGGCATGTGGAGAATCTCGGGGAAGTCTAGTGCAGCAGCCTCTAGGAAGGGGATCACAGGTATGAGGTGGGAAGAAAGCAGATTGCCAGAACCAGCCCTTCTCCTCACCTTTAAAATGTAGTAATTTCAACCCCTGCCCTTCCATGATCATCATTATCCATAATCTGGCATTTGTTGGCCATTCATTTTTAAATACTGTTCTTTTGGAAGGATGATAGAAGAATTATAAATCCTAGCCCAATAAATTGTTAGAGCTACTCAGAGTCTAGGGTGGAAACAATTTTATATACAAGTAAAACAAAGACAGAGCCAAAACTGGTGCACATTTAAACATAAATGAAAAGCAATTTGGCACCCAGGTTTTAGTACATCAGTGCAGTCTTTGAAATCCTGCTAAAATCAGACAGCAAGAGCTACATAAAACTCAACTGGAGTCTCTGGTCTCAGTACCTAAAGCATCTCACTCCTTATTAATTCAGGTGCCACTCAGTAGCAGCAAGAAAATTTTCAAGTACAGTGCTGTCTGAGCTGATTTTGTCATCACTCCAGCAGGCACATGGACATTCCAATGTAGGGTAATGATGTTTCTGGCCTTGTGTATTGTGGGATGTTCCCAAACAATCACAATCAGATCATCTGGGCCCAGGTTCAAGTTATAAACACCACAACTGAGCTTTTCTTCTAATATTAATAACCACAAAAATTGGGCCTGTACATCTTTCCAGATCCTTTGAGCAGGGGTCAATGTATTTTTCTGTAGTTTACTTAACGTACTACTTGGTTTTTTGTTTTTTTTCCTAGGATGTTACGTCTCTCTTCTTTAATTACAAGTTATTTCAAATGATGCTTCGGGTTGATTGTCATTTATTGATACTAATGACACAGGTTCTGAAAATGTTTGCAAGGTTAGAAAGCAGGCCACTGGAGGTGGCAAATATCAGAGGACCGGTGTTAGTGTCATGTCTTACCCAACACTTACCCTAAGTATTCTATTAAAGTCCTCCTTGTCTACTCTCAAGAAGTGGCAGTTATCTTCTCGTAAAACAATAGACGCTGCTCTTGGAGCATCATTCACTAGCGCTAACTTGCCAAAATCATCTCCTTCGTGTAGGGTACATACCACACCCTATAAACAGCAAAACATTTATACACAAAAATCATCATTATACTTCATCCCATTGAAATGCCATGTGCAAACACCAGACTTCAAAATCCAATATTAAAACAAATGTATTTGGCAGGAAATCAACAGCAAAAATAATGACTAGGAAACAATACTTGATAACTGCTTATTACTATTACCAGAGAAAGGCAAGAACACAAAAGAATGGGCTTGCTCTCTGAAATTAGACTCAGAGCAAAGGACTCTTCTGGCCTTGCTGATGACAGCAAGCTCTTGATTTAAAAAAAGAGACCATGCAAAATACAAATCTAGTTTGCTGAAGAACAGATTTGGAGTGAAATTCTCCTCTCCAACAGTGTCAGTCTCTGTTACCTATTCTGCTCTTTTCCCTAACACACATGCCCATGATGGATGTCCTGATCTAATGATAGGAGAATCTATGTGGAATGGCGGTACAAATTTTCATCTTCCAGTTTAGGTAAAGGAGGCTGATCATTCCTCATATACCAAGGAGGTCCTCACAGGAGGTGGGAACACCACTGTAATAAGTCAACAGACTGGTGGTAGAGGATTTGATCATTAGAAATATGAATAGCTGGATATGTGATGACTGTGAGAACTGTTCAGTGACTTACCAGCTATATAGATGACAGAGCTCACAAGACATCTAGATATGCCTCTAGTGAGTGCTGGAGAGTTGCTTGGTCATTTTATTTACTGACACTAAAGAGACAGAACCAGATCTTCAGCTGGTGTAAATCAGCACAGCTCCACTGACTTCAGCGTTACACCGATTTAACTGGCTGAAAATTTGGCCCACAGGGTGGAGTGAGAGATAACCTAGAAGCTAAATCTGGATGAATAAGAAAAAGCCTTAACACTGGGACCTCTATGGTAGCTCTCACTGAAATGCTTAGAGTTCCACATTCAGGTCCAGCATGAGAAAATGTCAGGGGAGATTTTCAAAGGCACAAAGTGTAGTTAGGTGCCGAACTACCATTAAAAGTCAAAAGGTTTTAAGAGCTCCCACATTCATCGGTGAAAATCTCCCTCATAAATAGGAAATTTATTAGGGATACTTTCTGGGCTTTACCTTAACTAAAATGAGAACAGATTGCTGTCACAAAAATTGACAATTTTGGAGGGTTATTTAAAGTAGGAATTGAAGGAAAACTGACGGGTACAGAGGAGCACACAGGTCAGATAAAGACATCAGCTAATATAAGTGAATATGGTGGTAAAGGCCCGGACAAAAAATCCTGATGAAATGGAGGAGTGACAGCTCACCAGGACTGAATGGTATTCATCCAAGAGTTCTGAAGGACATAAGAACAGAATGGCTCAGCTACTAATAAAAATATACACTCTCTCATTAAGATCAACTACTATGCCAGAGAATTGGAAGGTAGCCAGTGCTGTACTTTAGTTTTCTAAAAGGTAATGGCCTGATGTTGCGAATTACAGACTAGTAAATCTTTCTCAGTGCTGGGTGAATGCAGATCTGCCAAGTCTACTATTTTCCACCGTACAGTACAATTTTTTGTAACTTTCTATAGAGAAACTTGAGTGATGTACTAGTTTTTCTGAGGCACGGCTTAGAGTTCAATGTGTAGGATTTTATATGAAAGTTTGTGTGTGGGAAGAAATAAGTGGTGACCTTAAAATGTTTCAAAGTCATTTGTCTCCTTAACTTTTCAAAATGTAGGTTTATTGGAATCCAGATTCCTCAGTCTCTTGCAAACATCTCCCTTTAAGCAAATGTTTTTCTCAAATAACAACAACTTAGGGAGAGTACTAACAGGTTCTCCTCCCCACGATTCTGCCAAATTAAAGAGCCATCTTCTATCAGAAATCTCTTCCCCATGGAAGTAACAGAAGACTGTGATCAAGTCACCTCTTCACCTTCTCTTGCATAAATTAAATAGACTGAGCTTCTTAAGTGTCTGACTAGAATACAGGTTTTTCACACCTCAAATCATTATTGAAGCTCTTTTCTGAACCTGTTCCAATTTTTCAACTTTTTAAAAAGTATTCCAGTAATAATCTTACTAATGCCATACACAGAGATATTAATTCCCTACTTTTACTTGATATCCCCTGTTTATCCAAGGATAGTGTCCAAGGATAGTGTCCCGCTTCTTAGCCATGGCATTGCAGTGGGAGCTCACATTCAGATGCTTATCCACCATTACCCAAAAATCC
Source organism: Chelonia mydas (assembly GCF_015237465.2). Classification (NCBI taxonomy): domain Eukaryota; kingdom Metazoa; phylum Chordata; order Testudines; family Cheloniidae; genus Chelonia; species Chelonia mydas. Next base: position 40,716,853 of record NC_051251.2, on the reverse strand, counting down.
TTTTCAGTGTCACTGCTACCCAGGATACTACATTTTTTGTTTCTAAATAGATGACCTTACATTTGGTATATATTCAAATAAGCCCACCTTACCAGGCGATCCAGATTTGTCTGTATAACTGACCGGTCACCATCATTATTTACTATGCCACCAATATTTGTGTCATCTGCAAATTTTACCAGCAATGATCTTATTTTTTATCATTGATAAAGATATTGAATAGCATTGGGCCAAGAACAGACCACTGTGGGATCTCACTAGAAGTGCCTCCATAGGATGAGGAGTCCCCATTTATGATTATTATTTTATTTCTGTCAGTTAACCAATTTTTAATCCATTTAATATGGATTACATTGACTTTGTATAGTGCTAATTTCTTTATCAGATGTCTGTGGGACTAAGTCAAATGACCAGAAGAAATTTAAGTGTTGCTACAGCTGTGTTGGTCCCAGGATATTAGAGAGACATGGTGGGTGAGATAATATCTTTTATTGGACCAACTTCTGTTGGTGAAACAGACAAGCTTTCGAGTTTACTGAGAGCTCTTCATGTCTGGAAAGTACTCAGAGTGTCACAACTAAATACAAGGTGGAACAGATTGTTTAGCATAAGTAGCTAACACATATTCTGAGAGAGATAAGGTGGGTGAGGGAATATATTTTTTCTCTCCTTCCCCCCGCCCCATGACTGGAGAGGTGTTAATGGCCATTTCTCCTTGAATGGTCCATTGAAATATTTCCCAGACCTGAAGAAGATCTCTGTAGAGCTCAGAAGCTTGTCTCTCTCACCAACAGAAGTTGGTCCAATAAAAGATATTATCTAACCTGCCTTGTCTCTAATATCTTGGGACCAACATGACTACACCACCACTGCATACATATTCTAAGAGACCACTCAAGGTGAAGTGACCCATTAACACCTCCTCAGTCATAGGAGAAAAATCCTTTTCAGTGTCACTGCAATTCAGGATACTGTCTAGTCTTTTTTCTCCGATGACTAGAGGGGTGTTAATATCCAACTTCACCTTGAAGGATCCCTTGAAATATGGGTTAACTACTTATGCTAAACAATCTATTCCACCTTGTATTCAGTTGTGACACTCTGAGTATCTTTCCTGGACCTGAAGAAAAGCTCTGTGTAGCTCGAAAGCTTGTTTCTTTCACCAGCAGAATTTGGCCCAATAAAAGACCCACCTTGTCTCTTGCAGAAATTTAAGATACTTTATCAGTGACATTTATCAATCAAAAATTCTATCATGTTTATTTGACACCACCTATGTTCCATAAAACCCTGCTGACTGGCATTAGTTATGCTATCATCCTTTAATTCTTTACTGATTGCATCACATATCTGCCTTTCCAGAATTTTGCTCAGGATCAATCTCAGACTAACCAGTCAATAGTTACCTGGGTCATCCTATTTATCCTTTTTACAAAAGTAACTTTCTTTGATTCCTTTAGAACTTCCCAGTAGAAGGAGTCCGAAGATGGAAGACAAATAGATTATATGTGTGGAAAGCTTCCACATGAAGAAAGACATTAGGACTGTTTAATTTAGAGAGGAGAGAAATCAGAGGCATGACAGTGATATAGAAAATAATGAATGGCATACAGAAGGTAAAAATCAGGTACTCTTATCTATATACCCTTTCTCAAAAGAATGAAGGATAATTTAATAATATCAAAAGGCAACATATTTAAAACTGAGAAAAGGAAATATTCTTTTTACACAGTTTATAATTAATCTCTGGAACTCTTTGCCACAATATATCACTAAGGTGAAAAAGATCAGTAAGATTCTGAAAGGATTTGACATTTATATGGTTAAGGAGAGAATGCACAGTTACATGAGACAGGATAAAAAAATTCTTAGAAGGGATATAAGCCCCGTTATGCTTTGGGACATAAGTTGACTATTAACTGTCAGGGATTAGGAAGTAACTTCCTCTATGAGCAGGTTATTTCCTATCTGACCACTATAGGGATTCTTGTACCTTCCTCCAAGTACCTGGTACGAAAGCAGAATATGTAGTAGATATCTTCACTCTTTTAGGGTCATTTTTGCCTTAAATCAGAAGGAAAACTAAGGGCTCCGTTTTCTAACCTTTACTAGTGTGAGTCATCCTTACCCACATGAACAGACCATTTGAAGCCACTTAATGGGAGAACCCTTGTGGGGGAGAGTTGAAGAACTCACATCAGTCTGTGTCAATTTATTCAGAAAGTACTATACATATATATATATATTATTTAAAATGGAAACATACTTAAAGGGATCATTTTTAATGGTTTATCAAAGGACATTAAAAAAATACTCTAAAGAGAGGTGACACATTAATTACATTGAAAATACCTATATAGCTTCTTCAACATTAGTTATACATGCTTAAATAATTAGACATGAAATGGCATAAAAGGAAATACAGAATTATATCTTCATGTTATGGTAAAAGGTTGGTAAGATGAACAATACTTTTTTGTATTTAAAGTTCCTGTATACAAATGATTATACTTTGTGAAGCGATAATAAAATTTAAGCTAACATATGATGGTTCATATGTGATCATGCTCACAAATGGTAATACTTGTGAATGAATGACCAATCAGAGAAAAGTGGAAAACCACTAGCCAATGGGCAGAGAGCCCAAGGGTGGAGTTAAACTGACACGACAGCATATGGTGTTGGATCTGTTCATGGAGAGTAAGAACAGCATGCAGAACAAAAGGAGAAAGTTAGGGTGAACCTCAGGCTGCAAAAAGGAAAAGTTAAGAAGGATTTTAGCCTTCCCAGTAACCAAAAGTGAAGAGATTTAATATTTTCAGGATAAAAATTCGATAGATTTCACAAAGCTAGAATCTGTTTAGATAGATGAAGTAGGGTGAACCAAAGGCTTTGGCCTTTAGAACAGGGCAAAAACGGCCTTGAAGGTATAAAAGAGGTGATCCACTAATTGAGGGTTAGTGGTTGGAACCAGGGAGTGTCAGACTATGACTGCCAAAATCATTTGGCAGCAGATCTGAGAATAAATACAAGTCTTGGAATCATTTCCCAGTAGAGCAATGGGCCCATATGATAGACCAAAGCAACAACCCAGAAGGAAGCAGTTGATCTTACATCCCCAAAGGACTGTGGCAACCATGATGTGGCCACAGGGCTTAGCTAAGGCTAGGAAAGTCAAAGGGATGTGGCTACGTCTACACTATGAGCTAGGCACGACTCCCCTGCTCATGTATGCATACTTGCACTAGCTCGATGAGAGCTAGCAAGAATACAAAGAGCAGCACAGCCCCAGTAGCATAGGGAGTGGCTAGCTGTGCCAAGTACAAACCTGCCTGAAACCAGCGAGTACGTCTTCAGCACAGCAAAGCCAGGCCTCCGCTGCCGGTACCCAGGCTGCTGCAGCTACACTGCTAGCCTTCGATGAGAGCTAGTGTGAGTGCCTGTGCGGGAGCAGGGGAATCACACCACAGCTCATTGGGTAGATGTAGCCTACATGTGAATTTGGGCATTATTTTTTGCTGTGTTGAATGTAGCTACATAGGGATTATAATGCTATAACTTGGGGCAGTTTCGTAGTTGGCTATCAGTGAATGAAAACAAAGCTATATTAAGACAATGTCAGCACTATGGTGTGACAGCTACTATTGCAATTAAAGCAGTAACTACTGCTAAGTGCTAAATATGTGTGATATTTAGCTAAGGAGTCACTGAGTATCTTGAAGAGGGTGTGCTAGGACATAATGTTTGTGTTTGACTTAAACCACTTTGTAGTACAAGTGTGGCGGTAACTGCACTGAGTTATATTCAGGTGGTCTATAGTCTTGAAATTGTAAATATACACACAAATTATAGTCCTGAAATTATACATCAGTCATGTAAAAGCATCATAAATAAAATAATTTGGAATAATTTCTTGATTAAAAACTGAAAACAATATTCTACTTTTTACCCCAAACAACATAATCTTGCTGTAAGTCAAACTGTATTCCAGGAAAGTTTATTCTTACAGTCCCAGTAATAAAAAGAATAATAAAAGGTTTTCAAAAATACCTTGCCATAAATGACTACATTTACCGATCCCTTTAGGATAATGTACCAAGAAGTACCTTCTTCTCCCTGATTGAATACTACAAAAAAGAGAAAAGATTTTATGCTGAGAATATAGGTGCCTTTTAGCATAAGTGGGCCAGACTCTTCCCTCAGTTACACCAATATAAAATAACTACACTGAAGTCATTTTAGTTGGTCTTACCGTCTTGAAAAAGGTCACATTATGATTTAAAAGCAATTTTCTTTTGATTTGAGACAAAAAAAATACTAATAATTTTATAATATTTGTATGAAGCCCTCTTTTTTCTAAGACAATACTAGAAGCAGCTGTAATTTGCCATTTCTTTATAGGCGTCTTTATGAACTTTATGTTATCAATTGCTAACTGATACATAGATTTGGATCTTACAGGATGCTGAGTGATCTAACCCTAATACTTAAAGTGCTGAGAACTTGACATTAATTTTCCAGTGCTTCTCTATATATAAAGTTCAAAACAATCGCATTTTAAATATTTTTATACACAAAGCTGGGCTTCTGAATACCATGAGAATAACATTTTCATTAGCGTATGATACAACTAAAATCCATTTTAATTAGAGATGAGTCCCAACCAAAACCCCAAATACAAACACCCCCAAACATTAGTGGGCACAGAAGTCCAAATAGCAATCCAGAGACGTTTTGCAACTGGCCACTCACATGTTCTGAACAGCCAGCTTTGGAGTATTCAAGTTTTGCATAGTAATTTAAATACTTGTCTAAAACCACACATGAGAAGAAAAGATATGGTTGGATCCCTTTTACTTACAGACAGTTCCTGCTTTGGGATGTGACTCAAAGATTAGAACACCTGCTAATTCTCGCTTTACCTTAAAATAAAGAGAGAAGAATTATAGGTTTTCTGTGTACTGCATTTTTGGTGCTAAATGTAACAGTTTGCCAATGGGCACCATTCTGCTCCCATTGACTTAACTGGGAGCAGGGTCAGGATCAACATGTATTAAATTACATACAGATTTGGGGCCAGACCATGGTTTAAGCAATTGGTCACAAATAAGGGAGATGAGGAAGGGCTATTCAGAAACAGAAGTCCCCAAAAGAATTTTAGCTGACTCAGCTGAAAGTCCACTTCCAGACCTAGAAGTGGCACTGGCAACACACAGTGCCTGTGTTTGGTGCCTCAACTATGGGTAGCTTCTTGGCATGGGATGGAAAGAGTCCTGGGACCCTCAACCTCCATCCTCAACCTCTACCAAAAAGGGCCAACCACTATTCAGCCCTTTTTTGGCAATGAGTTATAAATAAAAAAAAACAACAACCAAAACACTTACTGTGGTAGAAAGATGAGATAAGGCCTTAATGTGAATAAGTTCTTCATATATAATTTCTAGATCATCTACAGTTCTCTGGCCAGGTCTACAAAGGAAAGACAAAAACAACAAAATACCAAAAAAAAAAAAAACCAACACCAACCCCCACAAAAACCCACCCCAAAACAAACTCCTAAGGAGTAATGTTTGCAGAATGAGTTCAAAGGGTCAGTTAAGTGCCTTTATATTTCTTAACTATAAAAATAAATTTGCTCTGAATAAGCTTTATATCATAATAAACTCTAACATAACTATTTAAAGTGTTTCTTGTTGGGAAACAAAATGTAACTAACAAGGAAAGAAGAATATTATATATGCTGTACATTTGAAAGTCATCCTTCAACCTATTGGCTAATTAGAAATGGACGAGAACCTTAACACTGTTCTGTGAATATACACTTGGGGGGAAAAAAGTAATAAAAGGAATTTTCTGAGCTATTTTTGCTCCACTTATTGTTCATTATCTTAATATTCCAGTCAACTAATTTCTAGGAAGTATGTTCATGGAATCAGTGAATTTTAGAGTGAATTTTGAATGTGTATATGTGAGTATTTATACTAGAAACCAGGTTCTAAGTGTTATGTTTTTCCAGTCAGTAAACAAAAATATCATGTGGCCTGTGTGTCCAATCAAAACCAACCCACACAACTTGAATTGTGAATATTGAACACTCACAATAAGCTTCTCATAGATACTCTATAGACCATGAATTAGTCAACAAATGACTTGAACAGAGAATAAATTTTGTAAGTTGCTCAGAGACAATTTGTGAACAAACAAACAAACAAAAAAGCATGACTATTCTAAATCAATCATTTTCTGCGAATTTTCAGCTCTAAAAATTATACAAAACAATATTTACTAAAGAACCTAATGAGCTTTTTCAAGGTGATGGAAATTTTGCAAAACCATTTGTACCAATTAAGTGTGGAACAATAAACTTTAATGAAAACATCCTAAAATACAGTGGAAGACTAATATCACTTTTGAAAAAAAGTGTTTTTAACCTTTTTTTAAAAAAAGTGGGAATCAGATGGAGACAGATGTTCTGAAGTAGTGAGTTCTACACCCTAACATCCTCCAGATCAAGAGTTCAATTATGTATGTTCATAGCAATGAAAAGATTCCCAAATGGAGTTAGCTCACAGCACTATTCTTTAGTTTTGTATGTTGATAAGGGCCTCTTTTATTTACTACCTCTACTAGGCCCTACTCTGGTCAATTCATGCTGGAAGCTCCCATTAATATTAATGGCAAACATATTCGATGAGAGAACAATCCTTCCGCAGTGCAATAGCAAAAGAGAGTCTCCACACTGATTGGGGTATTTTGAGTTTCTGAAAAGCACATGTAATTGGGATAATTTTGGGGACATTAACAACTAACACTGAAGTGCTCAGGACTGATGTATGCTAGAGAGGTTACCTTTGAGTAACTCCACACCTAAAGGATACATTAAATTGACTATGATTAAGGGCTGTAGGGACCTCTGAGTATATTCCAACTCCTTTCCCCTCACCAGAACCTCTTAAGTTTAAATGTGCACCACAACCTTATTTTGTACAGGACCATTCCTCTGTGATGTAACTCCACGGAGGCCAATGGAGTTACACCACAGACAAATATGACACAAAAACTGTTTCACAAACACTTTGGAGCAGTGGTTCTCAACCTTTCCAGACTACTGTACTCCTTTCAGGAGTCTGATTTGTCCTGCATACCCCAAGTTTCACCTCATTTAAAAACTACTTGCTTACAAAATCAGACATAAAAATTCCAAACTGTTACAGCACACAATGGCTGAGAAATTGCTTACTTTCTCATTCTTACCATATAGTTAGAAAATAAATCGATTGGAATACATTGTACTTACATTTCAGTGTGATACTTGAGCCTGTTTATCACTTGTCAGCCTGTCTGAAGCCTGAGCTCCGTCGCCCGGGGCTGAAGCATGTAATAGTTTCAAGCAGCCCCCTGTGGCATGGGGCCCCAGCAATTGCCCTGCTTGCTACCCCCTAACACTGTCCCTGCATTTGCAACCCCCTTAAACCAATCCCGTGACCCTCCCCCAGGGGTCACAACCCCCACACTGAGAAACACTGACCTAGATGGAGACCTCTATGTACCCCAAAGGTTATACATTCCCCTGGTTGAGGATCACTGCTTTACAGCACCAAATAATTCCACAGTATATGGTATAAATCACAGAAAGCAGTGATACAAATACATTTCATGGCAAATAAATTATTCAATCATAGGGCCAACATCAGAGGGAGGGAGCAATCAGAAGGTATAAGCAGGGGAGGAAAGCAAGGTTTTAAGATTAGGTTTGAAAAATGGGAGGAAGGTAGGGAGATACAGAAAGCTTGGTCTAGATGGCAGGAGCCGCAGAGAAGTTTTCCACACGAGTATTGAAAACAGTTTAGTGCAGGGTCCTTAACTCTAGCTTTCTGCTACATATGACATCCAAAGTGTTAAGAATACAGTTGAATCTTTGAACAGCCCTCTAAGATATGTAACAATGGTGCTTTTTGAAAGAAACTTTTCCAAAAAATATTCAGTACAACAGGAGATGCCAGTATCTAGAGGGTCAGAGAACCACATTAAAAATGAATATATTGCTCTGTAAGTTGTATGTCTAATCACCTGTTGGAGCAACAGACTAACTAAATCATTTATGAGAGAGATGGGGAGAGATTTGTTGCAGCACCTAGCAATCTTTTCACTCTGGAGTTAGGGTATTTCATCTTTTCCTAAAAAGGAATTGGTTGGAGATGTCTACTGGTAAAAAGTAGTAGTGAAGAGATCATACAAAATATAAGATAAATCGACCTCTCTTGTCTGCCAGGCAAGCTAAATTTTTCATTTGTTCTACATTTACCAATGGCATGTACTTATTATTATTATACAGATGAAAGGACACCTTAGCATAAAGATAGCATGGATGGAATTATGCTTTTCTTACACAGAACAGAATAAATTGTACAGGGAATAACAGAAATTGATTTGGTACTGCTCTGCCTTCTAGTGACTCTTAAAATGTTCACTTTCCAGTTGCCTTTACTATAAACAATTGGTCAAAATTTTGCTCTCAAGTACAAGGGTGAAGCCCACACTTGGTTCAGTGGAGATGCATCAGTATAAGTGAGAATATAACTCAGCCCAATGTGCCCTCTTCAGTAAAACAAGCTCTGTATCCTAAGCTAGTACATAGTGTCTTTCACTGTGTATTCTTCTGCCATAATAAGACAACATGAGGTAAGGCTTTAACAGTTAAAACCGATATATTCTTTAAGTAAGCAATAGTATTAATCACATTTGATGTGTACAAAGCAGCATGTCTGGATAAATGGGAAAAGATATACATCAATTAAAAAATAACGATTATGTCCAATTGCATGAGATCTCTTCTGAGAAACAGATATATTCTTCTGTTGATGTGTTCATTTGTCTTCCTTTAGCATTACTAAGACTATCACACATGACATGGGGAGGAGTGGAAATCTATAGTGGATGTACCCAGTCTTTATTTCTGCTTCTCCAGATGTCACATGGAGAGATATTAGGCATCACTGCTTCGGTTAAACCTGTGTGGTGCCCCACTGATATAGATTTGTAGGATCCTGCTGTGTAAAGACCTAGTTTCTGCAGGAGACACATTCTAGCAGCAATGCCTGGTTATACACAGGATAATAAATGGGGATAGACAGAGAACCAGACTACTCATTAATGGATGGGAGACCTCAGGTGATATTAAGTGATCAATAAATACTGTTCACTGTTTGGGGAATTTATCAAGGTCAGAGACACTGAGCTTCTCTTTACTAGAATGTGGACAAAAATACAGAATTTGCTTAACCATCAAGAAACCATGTATGTGCTGGAAAGGTCACTTACTATTTTTATTACACTTCTGATCCCAAACTTTGAGATGATAAAAACTGAGTTGGGACTAGCTGAGGGCCAGTATAACTTTATTTTACACAAATATAAACATATAAACACATTACAGTGGCAGCTAAAGTGAACACAGATTTCATAAAGGTTCATATCTTTTCCGTAATGATTCTAAATATTGAATCTTTCCGTGGTATGCCCTCACAGTGAAAGCAAGACAATAGGCTACTTTTAGCTGTCACTAATATATGTGTGTGTGTGTGTGTCACCATATTATGGAAGAAGGCCATTTAAATCTGTCTATTCAGATGTTGGCCCTATGATTGAATAATTTATTTGAATACTTTATTTGCCACGAAATGTATTTGTATCACTGCTTTCTGTGATTTATACCATATACTGTGGAATTATTGATTCAGGACTCCTGGACAATTTCCTTAAATTCCATTTTATCACATATTTATCTTGTATTATCATGCAAACCTCAGTAAGAGGGAAGGCAGAAAAATATCTGAATTTTATCTCAGTGCTAATTTTTGACTGATTTCAAGCTAATGGTGAAAAATCCCATTGGCTTATATAAAATCAGAATATGGCCTTTCAGGAAAAAGATCACTATAGTTGTGTCCACTTAAAACCAGGCTGAATTTGGCATTAGAACCAAATTTTTCCGGGGTAAGAGAGTACATTCATGGTGCTATATAAATGGTTGTTAGCAATTACAACATTTATTTTGCTATATATTGTGTCCTCTTCTATTTTCCTTGTACAGTATACTTTTATTTTCCTTTCTATAACATGATGCATACCCACCATATTTTTAAAAGTGTGAGCCAAGGTAAGGTCCCCGGGACACAGAGAGTTTATTAGTGATCACATGTGTTCTTATGAACACTAAGAAGAAATCTGTAGCATAGATTTATTGTTTTAAGAGTCATGCTGCTAACATACTACAACTTAGAGTATAAGACTGCAAAAGAGAATATATATTACTGTATCACCTCCTAAGTTAAATACTACGTCTAAGGCTCATTTTTCACCTTATAGACAGACTTCTGTCATTAGTGTCTGGCTTTATACTATATTTATACCATGTTTAATTAGGTCCTACCATCATTCATGCTACAGCTAAACATATTAAACACAAACTAAAAAATAGAAAGAAAAAAACCCAACAGTTTCAGGATGTCATTCTCATACTGAAGGATTGAAGAGCTTGCAAGTTAGAGCTATGTTAGACCTAAAATATTTTCCCAAGAACCTACTACAGGTCTCCACCTGTGATAGCAGGCATTGTGAGATAGCAGGGAGCTATGTTTGCAGCTTCAGAAAAAGCTAATTTCACATTCACAATGTATGTGTGTTTTTTTCAAATACCAATAGCAACAAGAGCCTGTCAAAAATTTCCCTGAAGCTCTATTCTGTTTTTTAAACTATAGAACATTCTTTCATAGTTTGACAGTTAAAATGCTGCAGTTAATGTAATAAACAGAGAATTTTTTAAGTTGGCTGTCAAAACAAGCGACACTTTTTACTAGAGAGTTGCAGATTGCGAACAATAGAAAGTACCTTTCAAGGCAACAGCTTCATTATACAATCAAATTCTCAAAGTAATTGTCTCATCAAAGAATATTGTCCTATTTGTTTCCTGGTAATTATCTGAGCTTTGCAACCTCTCCGGAAATGGTGACTATTATAAAAGCAGCTGTGTTGGTTTGCAAATTGGGGGTCCTGCTCAGGTTGACGCAGAGCCAATGTCCCTGAGGCCCTGACACATCCTTGAACTCCTGGCAGGTGTAATGGTGTCTAATGAATACTGCTAGGCCTTTGAGGATCCACTGAGGTTTCAAAGGCATTGATACATCTTAGCACAGACTTCTAAGCTAAGTAGATGCCCAACTTCCAGTAATGTAATGTACGAAAAGTGAGCTATATAACAGTTGCTAATATGGTACCGTAGGCTGAAAATATGAAATATGTTCTCTCTGTTCCCAACACCTCATGGAATATCCTTAGAGGATTTTCCATGGGGCTCTGGCCTGTGGAGGTGAAGAGAGGACATATGGAGGCGGAACAGACACTATCCCCAGCAACATTCCCCCACCCTTCTCTGAACTGTCTGGAAGGAGTTAGGGTGATAATTATCACTGATCTTGTCAGTATTAACTTATATTGGTTGTGCTGAGTCCAGGGAAAGCCACCATATGCAGAAGGATTCGGTGGGCACGTAATCATCGTAGTCCATGGGAACACTTCTACAGAAGCCATGCAACCATTAGGTGGTGAGGGGCTAGGAAGTGGTGCAAAAGTATGTGTCAATAGCAGAGATGGTTCTGGTCTCCACCATTCTCTGTTAGTCCCTGAGTTTGATAGGTCAACTCCCATCTATTCATGGATTTGAGGAGTTCTGCTCCCCATCTCCATGGAAGACAGATAGGAAAACTCCATGAGTGAAAAATGCTGAGTTTCACTGACCCTAGATAGGTTTGCAGAAGCATCGGGCTCATGGCTTGGCTTTCCTTTAGTGTGTGACACAGGGAAAGCTCCTTTGATTTTCAGTGCAGTAGTGACCTCTAGCATTAACAAAAATGGAAGCTATCTATTTTAAAGTACTGTCACACTAGAAATCATCTTCTACAAGACCAAATATCTGATTTCAATGCTTATACTTCTTGAAATTCAATATTTTTATTAACCATTTGTTGTTATTCATGTTGTGCTCAAAAATGTGCTAACTGCTTCACATACGTATAATAAGACAGGCCCCTGTGCCAAAGAGCATTCTAAACAGACAACACAGAGACAAGAGAGGAGGAGGAGGGAAAGGATGAAGAACAGAAATAGAACAAGAGCAATGCACACCAGGTTTGTATAATTTTTGGTGGTGCCCAGAAAGGGTCCAAGTCCTGCCCCCACACACCTGCCTTGTAAGCCAATATACATATTTTTAAATAATGTAAACATGGATTGGAAACAGTAAGCATTTAACAGTTTCCCTATATTGCACAGTGTGTGGGGATGCAGGGGCATACGGGCTCTGGGGTGTGGGAGGGGGCTTAAGGCTAGGGCAGAGGGTTGGAGTGTGGGGGGATGGGGCTCTGACTGGGGGTGAGGAGGAGGGTTTGGGAGGGGGCTCAGGGCTAGGGCAGAGGGCTGGGGAGCAGGGGGAGTGAGAGCAATGGCCAGGGGTGCGGACTCTGGGGTGGGGTCGGGGATGAGGAGTTTAGGGTGCAGGCAGGCTGCCCCAGGACTGGAGCCAGAGGAGGACTCCCCCCAGCCCTCTCCCCACCAGCAGCACGGAGCTCCTGTCCCAGCTGGCCAGGCTCGCCGAGAGGGGTGCTAAAGGGGGCAACTGCCCAAGGGCCAGGGCGATTTAAAAGGGCTCCAGGGCCCTGGCCGCTGCAGCTCTCCCGGCTCAGGGGGAAAGCGTCACTTGATTCAAAGACGTTTTTGATATGCCCCATGCAGGTTCCAGGGTGGCTGAGGCAGCGGAGTAGCAAATACCATTGTCTCAGCCGTCCCGGAACCTGCATGGGGCATAACAAAAGCGTCTTTGAATCAAGAGACGCTGCGGCTTTTCCCCAGAGCAGGTTGGGTCGACGCAACTGCCCTGGGGCTCCTCCGGCAGGGGAGGGGCGCTCGGGGCTTCTCTGGGCTGGGGGGCTTGTGGCCCCGGCCAAGGGAGGGGGCCAGGGGACCCAGTGATTGATCTGCCCTGGGGCCCAGAATTGGTGCCGGTGGGCCTGCCGCTGGCAGCACACTCAGCCCGCATCACCAGCCCCCGCAGCGCTGTGTGCGCACTGCCCAGCGCCGGGGGGGAGGGGAGAGGAGGGTGCGCCCAGTCACCTAGTGGCCTGACTGGTGAAGGGTCAGCGCCCGGGGGGTAGGGGGCGGCGGGCTGCCATCACCTCACGTGCGCCGCCTCCCTCCGCAGACAGCAGCAGCTGCCTTAGCCCGCCCCGCTCCCTTGTAGCTGGAGTGGTGGAGCAGTGCGGGAGGGCGCGGCGTGAAAGGAGCCAGCCAGCGGCTGGCGAGGGAGCACAGCGCGGGGAGTGGCAGCAGCCGCTGCCCAAGGGGCAGGGACACTCCGCGGGAGGCGCGCGGGGCCGGTGGACGGGGCTGGGGGAGAGGCCTGGCCCTGAACATTGGTGGAGCCGGGCCCACGTGCTCTGAATATTGGTGGAGCTCGGGCACCACCGGCCCATATAACCCACCACATAAGAACAAGAGGACTCTTTTGTCGAATAGTTCTATTGTATTCACGCAATTTTTTAGTAGGAAAACGGTCATGCTACATTATAGGCCCAGGTCAGTTCCCACAAATGCAAAAAGAATTTTGCCAATGACCTCAAAGGAGGCAGGATCAGGCCTTGTGTGCATATCTTTCTTGAACTGACCTTTATGAAATCAGAAGTTCACTTGAAAAAATGATTCTCAGTTCACTTAAAAGCCAATGAAACCTGTCATAACCAGTCACCAAAATTCATGTGCCTCATAAAGGGGTCTTTAAATAAAGGTTGAATAAACTTTGTATTGGAAGCTTTGCAGTCACTACAAATTGAGTATTTAAGACATAGCGTTGCCTACGGGAGGAGGACCTTAGTGAGGGTTTCACTGTACCTGGAGTATATTAATAAAAACATGGACTGAACCAATGGTTTTGAGACAGAAGTTTAGCCTGGTGGGTATGAAGGCAAGACCTCTTTATGTGACCCAGGTTCAGAATATTTAAAAATATATATTGATTGTATAACAATAAAAAGCATATCAATAAACCATAGTCATGGAAAGTTTAATATTTTGCTAGTAAACGCAATGAGCCAAATTAATCCTGGATATAACTCTAGTGAAGACAATGAAGTTCTACCACAGATGAATTTGGCCGAACGACTGCTACTGAACATTACAGGTAAGAAGCGATCTGCTGTGTTGATATCTTAACATTCCGTTTATTTTTAATGGTTGACAGCTAGCTGAGGGGCATGCCAGCTCTGAGAGCGTTAAACGTAGCGGTATTCTGAAATTGCATATTCTCTTATTCCTGTGAAGAGTGGCAGCAGAAATAAAGGTTTCAGAGTAACAGCCGTGTTAGTCTGTATTCCTAAAAAGAAAAGGAGTACTTGTGCAAACTGGTTAGTCTCTAAGGTGCCACAAGCAGAAATAAAAGTTCAACATGCTGTACTTCCCACAGAGGTGAACACAGTGATTATTTACAGACCTGGCTGCTCATCTTGAATTCGCAGCCCAACTTATAAACAGTGATATGGGCTAAAACTGGATGGATTTTACAAGACACTTTTACATTCTGTACAGTTTCAATGGACTGATGCTGAAATGGAGTAATCAGCCAAAAGGAAGCCTATCAATACGCCACAGCTCCCTCATAGTTTCTCTTGTTATATGGAGAAAAAGGCTTGCAGAATTATGAAGATTTTTTCAGAGGCCAGAGGCATGAGCCACAGGAATTGGCTATATATTTGGGCCAAAATTTTAACCCCACTGTGTTGCAAAATTCAGGGGTGTTGAGACTGATCTAAAATATTAACCTATTAATCTGCTTACGGTTTTCTGAGAATCATCCTCATATGGGCATCTGGACCAATCTGAGATAGCAGAAGCAGAGTATCCTGCAGCTCCTCATCACATTCCTTCTTCTCTTCCTCAGTTGGCATTGGGGCATCTTCATGCTCATCATCCAAAAATCGATAAAACAAGTATTTGTCTTGGAAATGGTGTTCTTGATCCACTGAAAGCAACATCGACATCAGGTATCAGTATTAAACTCTCCTCATTAAAAAGGAACCTTCACAGAAATGGTGTATTATGTGGTGTGTGGCAGAGACATAATAGTTTAACAAGCAAGAGAAAATGGCAGAGAAATACCAAGAGAGTGAATTGCCCTTATTCTTTCTGATACACGTTAATAGTTTGTACAAAACTGCAGGTCTAGGAACTTTTCCTTAATTTTGCACTACAAATGCTTTCTAAAAGGATTCTATACTTGTAGCTTTCTCACACACCTTTTTTTCCCAAAGCAATTCATTCAAGTGAAACTGTCCACACTGGACCAATAATTGTATTAACAACAACTCTATTTAAACAAAGCTGTTCTAACAAGACCCTCTAATATGATTTCCTTACCCAGTTGGTGTGGCCAAGGCCTAAAGGTAATAATATACTAAGAAGTATCTAAACTCCTTCTAAGCTACTCTAACAACCTGAAGGCTACTGTGTATATTGGCAGGGCCAATTTCACTGGCACAAACACTAGTGGAAGGCCTCTGAGAGCAGAATGTCTGCCAAGATAACATTACAACGGAGGAAAACACTTTTTCCTCCGTTGTAATGTTATCTTGGCAGACATTCTGACATTCTTGGCAGTGTTTGTGCCAGGCACCCACAATCTCCCCTCCAAGCAAGCAGGCAGTTCCACTCCAAATGTGGGAAATGCTGATTTAACAGGGGGAATGGCTAGAGTGGTAAGGTGCTGTGCTGATTCATGGCATCCATGCAGCAAACACTGCAGGTTCTGTGTAGCCCTTGTCAGAAGTTAGAGCTGTAATCCCTCTCAGGGAAGGGCAGTGGAGAAAACACTCTGCCCTCCTACAGGGATGAATCCTCTCTGGAGTGCAAGCGACAAAGCAGGTAGATATAGGTGCAGTTTGGAAGTTCAGTGATTTGCACACACAAAACCTCAGACACTGAACCTGATCTGAAAGGGTTTTTGATGTTAAAGAAGGGGAAGGGTATTGTATAAAAATCCATTTCCATAGATAACCTACCAATAGTATATGTAAAGGTTGGGGAAAAAAACAGATAAACCCAAACCAAAATCTAGATCTGAACATTAGGATGTTTGAGATCCAGATCTGAAATTTTTTAAGTGGTCCTTATAACTGGCCAACCCAAAAACATGGATCCAAACACCTGGAAACATTCTGGATCCAGGTCGCAATGTTGTAACTCAGGCCCACCTCTATTTAAAATCCATTACTTTAATGTCATTGTGCCAGCACATCTCATGGGTTTTTTTTCCATGTATACAAAGATGACTATATAATCACACTAACTGTGAACTGTGAATAAACACTAATAACATAATTAGAATTCCTGCCACCATTAGATTGCAATTTAACATTTCCCTGAGTTACAAAGACATATTAGTGGAATGCTGCAGTCAACACTGCTGAATTTACCCTAATCAATTAAGACGCAATCTGCTGTGTTCCTAATGGGATCACAATCCCTTCTCTTTTCATGAAGGAGGCCCATAAAGACTTTGATGGGAGGCATTTCCAACATGTTAGCTGGAATCTGACAAAGAAGTTACCATCTTACCATGGTTCAGAACACCTTCCTCCAGCAATACTTGCCACATGCCCACAGCCTGTGTTCGTGAATGAACACAAGGACTTTGTTGCATCATCCAGTCGACCAGTTCTGTTCCTACACAACATTGCCTGAGGGTCAAAAAATCATATTAAAACAGGTCAGTAAAAGGAGATTGCTTAAAGTATCTGTCAAGAGTAGCAGTATCAACAAACTGCATCAGCAGGACTAGTCAGACCCCATTATAGAAAAAACAATGCTGAAGCATTCACTATCATCTATTTATACTTGTTTGAAAGACCTGTCAAAAATGCTTAGTTCTGAGAGAATTATTTAAGCAAAACAATCCAAACCTTCTGGAAAATGGAATTCTAAGAACATAAGAGCTACCCTGTGCCATACTGGATCACCTAGTGCAGTATCTTATGCCCCATACTTCAAAGGAAGCCTTAAGTACCTAATACCACAGATAAAGCACCTAAATTTGCAATACTATACTGGGATGACAATAGTTGATGATTAAATTTTATCTTGAAACATAATGACTGTTAATCATTATAATGTACTGGTAAAGGACTATATCTTTTTTATTTCTGTAAAAAATAATAACAACACCTAACTCTTATACAGTGCTTTTCATTAGTAGATCTCCCAAGCACTTTACAAAGGTGGTCAGTATTATGATCCCATTTTACAAGTGGGGAAATTGAAGAGCCATGCACATTTGAGGTACTAGCTAATTAACAACAGCAACAACAATTTTTAGCCTAGCTAATGTAACTTTAGATACTATTCTTATTCACATAAATATCCAATTCTTTTTACACTTACTACATTTCTTTTAGCAGTAAATTTCACAGATTTATCTTACACTGTAGCCACATCTTTCTACAATTTTCCTGAGAAACAAACTAACTCAGCATTTCAAGGCCCACTCAGAACAGAGTTCCAAACTCCATGTACACAGTGACTAAGAAAGCTTTCTACAAATTATCAGGCATTAAAAAAAAAGGGGGGGGAATATGCTTTACTCCAGTAGATATCAAATGTAACAAGTTTAATATGAGACAGTTGGCTGATAAAGGGCATTTGTTGCCTTTGGATGGGGCCAGTCTTACATTTTGCAGGGCCCTCGGTGAAGACAGATATATTAGGCCTCAAGCACTTGGCTAACCAATGGAGCCCAAACAGGAGAAGCTTAAGAGAGATTATTATAATGGTGCTCCACAATCTGCATTAGTTCCCTGATCACTTGGATTTTCTGGTATTGTGCTAAAAAGCCTTTTGAGGAATTTTCCTTACACTCTTCTCTAGGACCCCCAATGCTAGCTGTAATTATCTAACAGATCATGTCTGACACATCCCACGTATAAGCTCTTGTGCTGGAGGAAAACCCTTCTCAACAGCAGTCCGAAGGCTCTGGAATAGCCCCCCCAAAGAAGATCAGAAAGACCCTGGCTCTGACCATCTTCAGATGTAAAGGGCTACTCTTTGTCATAACAACAGATAAAGCAACAGAGCAGAAGAAACCCCAGCAGCATGATTAAAGCTAGAAAAGCTCATAAATAACCACATACAAAACAGGAAATGTCTGGTCCATCTGGACAAATCTCACTATTCTACAATTCATGTACAGCTTCTAAATATGAAGGTGATGGGGTTACTGAAATGCTTGTATTTAGGTTAGAGAGTGACTTATTTTTGAAGACTTGCTGTAGGTGTATCCCAATTCAATCACAAGAAAAAAGTATTTCTCATCTTAGAGATTTGTCCCCATGACATAAACAGCACACACTTTGACACAGTTCTATAGCACTGGTAGTCTTTATTCAAGAGGCCGAAGAACAGAATAGCAGGTGTTTTTTGCTTAAGGTAAATTGGCAGAGTCGTATGGAGGAGCTTCCACAGCACTGACCTGCATGCACTGTGCATGCTGCCAAGGTATCTCACGTATAAGTTTTCTGAAATAAGGAACTATAACCTCAGAAACTCATGTTGATACAACCATTCAGATAAACACAAGTATTCCAAATTTCTCACTGGTTTATAATACATCAAATTAATGCCAGTCAATTTTAGACTGAAATCTAGTGGAAAAGTATCTCTCTGAAAAAGTACATCAGTGATACACTGATTAACTAACTAAAGTGGAAGTACTTAGAGATTGTAAACCACTTTCTGTATACTCAGAATCATGTATGAATCATTTAGATTAAATATTAAACAGTAAAGCTACTCAAAGGTTTCTTAATCCAGCAAGACAATACAATGAAGAATCATTTATAGTTCTGGACTTTCAACGCCTATCTTGCCAGTGTCACAAAAGTCCCCTTTCAGCAAGACAGTGCTGCCACCAAAAGGAAGATTAGAAAGACAGACTATCAACTGAAAAGTTTAATTTCAAATAGACCTGAGAATTTATATGATGTGAGAACCGCATTTCACCTTGTGAACTTTCAGAACTCCACATTGAACAAAATGGGTGCAGCTCTTTTGGGATCAATACAGTAGCATAGTGTTTTAATGAAATTTTCATTCATTATTTAGTGACACACCAAAAGACCTGAATCTATATTTTCACCCTGATGTGTAAAATATTTCAGCTAACGGTCAGATTAACTTTTATGGGGGTTTTATATGTATGCTTCATTCATAATCAATTTCCAGTCAAATTACCTAGAAAGGATTTACCAAGCACATTAAACACTGCATAACACCCAGAAATAAATACCATCCCAGAAAAATTTCAGACCTTTTGAGACCTGCAGGCATGGTAAGACATAAATCACAAGTCAGAGGATGGTAAATGTAAAAGATCCAAGACCTTTACGCAATCGGCTCACACACACCTGTAAGTCTTCAGATGATATTTACGATCTCTTATCATATGAGGTGCTCGGGAAAGAATTGCATTGCGTAAAATCTTTCCAGCTCTGAGGATCTTTTCTGATGGCACCTTGGTGAAGATGAAGAATAAAGGGAACAAAATGAACGGATGTTAAACATTTTTAATATCTGACTATACAGCTTGCTGAAAGAAAAAATACCACCCAAACTCCCATAAAATAAAAGCCTCTGCACAAATGGTCAATTGTGAAGAACACTAAAATAGTGAGGACACTAAGTCTAATCTATGTCCACATTACCTGTGTAATAGTTTTAGCAGGACGAAGTGGAATGTGAGGTTCAATGAGAGGTGTCTGAAAAATAAAATTTAAATGAAACAAATAATAAAAAAACAAGAAAAAAAAAGCTTAAAAATGATTAATTGATTAAAACTAAAAGGATGAACAATGTAAGGAACAATGCTTAGGGCCAAGCTCTGCTCCTGGATGTGTGTGGAAGATTCCTAGTAAAGTATGGAAACCACATACAGGCATCCCAAAGAAGAATTTTAATGGTTAGCACTTTAAAACAAATTACATGAAATGTGAAGATGTATAAACAGTTATTTACTCTTTAGGGTTTTTAAAATGTAACAAAGGGCTTAATGATCATCATAAGAGTTCAAAAGCCAAGCCTCAAGGCAGTTAGGCACCAACTCTCACTATTGTGATGGTTCTAGGCTTAGGTGCAAGATTGCTTCAGGGGAAACACAGAGGCTCCAGCTACACGTGATGGTCTCTGCTTCTGAGCCCACAGCACTGGTTGTAAAGAAATAAACAAAGGGGGCTTCTGAGTTCCAAGGGCAGTCTCTTCCGTTAGCTACTTTCTCTGATTAACTCACATGAGACAGGATGAGAAATGGGAATGGAGAAGAAGATACATTCCCACTGAGGAAGGGCTTTGCAGTTCAGAGAGCAGAGAGTGACCAGATCTTACTTTAGCTTCTCTGCTTTACAGGAGCACACAGATATGTCTCAGGTATCAATGGATTCCTCTGGTAAAAAGTGGGGTAGAAGCACCAGAGATGAGAAGGTGTCAGAGTAATAAGGGAAGAGGAAAGAGGACAGAAAATCCTGAAACAGGACGAAGGAAGTGGAGAAGGTACTGGGAGAAAGAGAGAGAGAGAGAAGAAGAAGAGGAGAGAAATGGGAGAAAAGCATGAAGAGAATGAGGAAAAAAGGAGAAAGATAAGAATAAAAAATGGGAAGCAAATCTCAGAAAAACACACATACAGAATTGGGAAAGCCGCCAGGACTGAAAATGATGGAAGAAGGATGAGGAAAAAAAAAAGTGAGACCCAGCAACTACCTCTAAGTGGCAGGAAAATCCTTTGTTTTGTAAGGACAGGTAGTTAAATGACTCAAACATCTGAAGTTGTATCAGGGATGAACCTGGGGGGAGTCCTGTATAAGATTAAGGGCTGGACCGTACCACAAGGACATGGCTCACAGAAGGGACAGCATGCTGCTGACTCCGGGAGACACAATTGCCTCCCTGCTCCCTACTTACTCCACAGAAGCTAGTAATTTGCTGCTGGCCTATCCTATCACCAACTTACACATCTCCTTCCTCTCGTACCAGCTCAGCTCCTTTGGCCAGCAGAGAGAGAGAAAGACCTACCTACCCTAAGCACAGGGAACAGGAAGATTCTCCTACAATAAGTCGGAGGGGTGGTAGGAAGCATTAGGAGGCTCAGGAAAGTCTGTGGGAAAGAAAGGTCCAGGGAAGTGTAGCAAGGGATCAAAGTTGCTGGACCATCTCTATTTACCACAGAGTGCCTAGCCTTGGACCCAGAGTAGAGGGAGGGTCTGGATTCCTTACAATGTTACTAAGGTATCCAGAAACCCCCTTCGATGAGGGGCAGAAGGGCTATTGAGCCTGGAGTAAGGCGGCAGACCCAGTGCAAGATTGATGGATGTCTGTTTTGTTGTGTTGGACGTCTGTTTGTTAACTCCAGATGAGGTAGACTCTTCCAAAGGGCTAACTGACCTCAGTAATCCACTAGTGCTGAGAGCTGAAGGACTACCAAGCGAGATGGCAAGTCAACCAGAGTGGGGAAATGGAGGCAAGCACATGACTAGAAGTTAAGGGAGGTAAGTGATCTAGTCACACAGGCCCACTAATCAAAAACTATTTCAGTCACTTCCATAGAGGTGGAAAACATTGCAAGTTCAACTTTAATTATGGTTATATCTTACAACAAGCCTTTGCAAAGGTAAATTAATAAAATGAAATTGGGTTTGTATATTTTTCTCCCATTAATAAGACTAAAACATTTGCCAAAAGAGTTGGGTCAAATTGTACACACTTTCTACTTTTAAAAAATAAATCTATCCAATGTAAACTCTGGGCATTTCCCCCCTTATTTTCTACACAATGTATTTTTATAGTAGGATCAAAGGCATGTTTGATATGGTCTAATTTTTTGTTTTGGAGAGAGAAACCAGTAAATACATACATACATACATAAAACAGTTTTTGTTTTAAACTAACCACATTCTTTTTTTCAGATTTTTCAGTTCAGTCATTGAACTGAAGAATCAGTTATTAGCTTAGCTCAATTTATGAATGAATAAGGATTTGGAAACTCAGCAATACAAAAGCAGAATCAAATAAAGGAATGAGGAGGGGTCATAACTTACACCGTCAGATTTCAAGGTTGGGAACATGACTCAAATTAGGAAGAAATAAAATAAAATCCACTGAATCATATTTTCCCCATGACCTAGTCCAGTCCATCTTTGTAAAAAAAAACAAACAACAACTTGCTGTATTTATTGGAGTTAAGCATGGCATTTGAGATTACCAGCAAGAAAAGAACAAAACCATCAAAGAGCAACCTCGGGTATTTCTGCTAATGTCCATAGGTGAGTCAGCAACATCTCATGATCAACAAATGATAGATCTAATAATATCAGCACTGATCCCTGATCTTTATCACTACTCCAAGAAATCTTGGACCCTGTCAAATTCCAAAACTTAATAATAGAAACTAACCAAGAGTCCAAAGAATAGAAGAACTAGAGCTACAACCAGTCTTTGAATATAGCTATAGACCCTCTTGCACCCAAGCACCTTCTCCTGGACCACTGCCCACACAGACCACCATGGTTCTCAGACAAGGACCTGTAACTGGAAAAGCAGGAAGGAAAAAAAAACTTCAGCACTGGTAGCGGAAAACACAGTCTGGTACAAGTTCAGACACAAACTGTTTCTACAAACTTATTGCACTGCCAGCAAGACAGCAAAATTACACCTCACACAAACCTTCTGGACCATAAATCACTTCACATTGTCCTGCAGTGTTTGTAACCCAAACACTGTAATGCATGACACCAGAAGCAATAACTAACTATAAACGAAACAAAAATGAAATTGACTAATTAAAATTGTAAGGACTAGGAATCTGCCATTAACTTGCTTTGTGACCATAGGCAAATCACGTCTCTAATGATACTTATCTACCTTTACAAAGTGCTTGAGAACTACAGTTTAAAAAGCTGCTAGAGGATACTTAGCATTATTTTAAAATCTATTTTTATTGTTGAATCTTAGCAAACAGCAAAAAATACACAGCATAAATGGTGCAAATTTAATTAGTTTAAACATTGTTTGCATCTTCATTTAAGTTTATTAAGGAGGAATACTTGTCCCTTTAAATACTTGAAGTGCAATCTGTGCAGCAAACTTATATTAGAATGTTAAATTAGACAGGCATTACTTAGCATTTTGCACTGTCTCTTTGACAAACCATAACATGATTCAGCCATTACCAAAAATGATACTTTACTGCAAATGTCAAAGGGAAAAAAGAATATTGAAGCAGAATATGACCAGTGAACCAAAAACTTGCGAACATAGCTAATGATGTCTTATTTTCCTGTCATTTTTCTACTTCCCTGCTACAGTGAAGCAGCTGTGGTAACTACACTGAATGCATTGAATAAAATGTCCCCGAATACTAACTCCACTGAGAATGCACCGGATAGTCTGATAGAGGCATACAGTTGTTATGGACAATCTTAACTAGGAGATGTGATTAATTTGTCTGCCACAGCATTTGTTTTTACCTTAAGGAAGAATCATGAAACTTTTTTCCACCGTATCTCACTAACATTGCTGTGTTTTCTTGATCTCTGCAGCACTATTAATGGCAAACTGGTTTACCTGATATCATATACATCTCCAAAAGCAATATATGGTACTGCAGATGAAAAATCAAAGTTATAAATAAGGCAGAGATTTTTTTTTTAAAGAATCATTTCCCAAACATGTTTTGGTTTATAACAAATATTCAAAATATTGGCCTTGGCAAACTAAAATAAAGTTACTGTTTAACCATCTAGTAAAGGATTCTTCTTGGGTTCTTTGGACACCCACCACCTATATACCCACCTCCTCACTCCCTCTGTAAGAGGCATGTGTGGGGAGAAGTGGGCATGGATGAGGCACCCCATACCCTGGCAATCCCTAGATACCAGAACAGCCCCTTGAGCTTTAGGGAGATGGATATAAGTTTGAGCAGGCTCATGCCAAGGATTGGCCTGATGCCTTGCTGCACCAAGGATTAAGGAGAGGAGGAGTCAAGGGGTGAAATTCTGGACCTACTGAAATCAGTGGCAAAACTTCCATTGACTTTCCTGGGGCCAGGATAGCACCTAAGGTGATATAAGGCCACCCTTGCTTCCTGGGCTCTCCCGCTACATTGGCCAGCAAAACTTCTCCATCTGTAAAATGGGGATAATGATAATTAATCACCTTTGTTTTTGAGATCTAGGGATCAAAAACATTATCAATAAATCATCGACATCAATGATTTCAGTGAGGCCATGTTTCACCCTAAGCTTACAGTGATTTTTGCCAAAGAAAATTTCATCAAAGTGAGACAGATCTCCTGAGTTTTAAAAGCTTCCTACAAATCCCTGAGCAGCAGGCATCAATGGTAACACTGTCCGCCCGCTGCAGGGTAAATCTCTCCTTTAGCAGTGCTGGTGCAGGGAGCATAATTTACAACTCCTTGTGCCATCTTTGGTGAATCCAGGCTCCCACTCCCCCCAGGTTTACAACAGTACATTTTGCCCAGCTTCAATTTGCCATGCTGTGTGAAATGAAGATAGAAGAAAGATTCTGCTGGTGTAATACAGCTGCCTCAGATTCCAGCTGTCCTATGTACTCCTCATTCCTCTCCTCTGTCAAAGGTAATCTTTACCTTCCTACAAATACATTCTTTAACAATAAAACAAGCTTTTAAAAATGAAGCTGAAAAGGAATCTGACTGGTTCAAGACCTCCTGTTACACCTTTTTATCTACAGTAGATCCAATGATTCTTTACAATGATGTATTGTTTTCCACAGATGTAGTTAAAGTTCCCTAATGCATGAAAATTGTTCTTGGGAATATTAACAGAGGCTATATCAATGGCTAGAGAGTACCCCATTTTTGGAGGGAAAAACACACATATTTAGATGCAATTTTTTCTTTCAGCCAGGCATGACTTTTCAGAACAGTATATTTTTTCCTGTTACAATGGCCTAAAAACAATTATTATGGTTGTGGTAAATATCCACAAAATTAACTCATTATCTTTCTTCAGATCCCTTCTTAAAACTCTCCTTTTCCATGACTCCTACAAAAAACTTGGGAATGGTTAGGCTGTTGGAATGCTGAGACCACAGCCTACTCCACTGACCAATATGGACTCATTATTTTCTTGTCTGTCTGCATCCCTTGGTTGTCTCCTGCCTTATATTTAGATTGTCTGCTCTTTGAGGCAGGGACTGCCTTGTTGTTCTGTGCTTTTACAGCATGTAGTACAGGAGGTCCCTAGTGCACGATTAGGGCTCTTAGGTGCTACTTTAATACAAATAAACACTAAGAAGAAGAATGCTCTGATTGTCAGAGCCCAGGCAGACAGTGAAGACCTATCTTTGAATGATCAGGTTTGACAGAGAGATAGGAGAGTTGGCCCCAAAAAGACAGCTAACATGGATCTTCCGTGCAACTTCTCTTCAGTTTCATCATTTCTGTCTGCAATGGCTCGATATGGATTAATGGGTGAGGTCTAACTAGGGTGATCAGACATCCCAATATTATCGAGACCATCCCAATATTAGGGGCTTTGTCTTATATATGCAACTCTACCCCTCCCTCCCATCTTCCCTTCCCCCTGAAAAAAGTGTCCCAATTTTTCACTGTTGCTATCTGGTCACCCTAACTCTAACAATACATATTAGTAGGAAAACATCAGATATGAAGGCTAGAGAGAAATCTTGCTTGTTATATAAAACCTGATCACAATCTTATGGTCAAGAAGTTTGTGATATTGAAAATAAAGGTCACTAGATAAAACAGATTGGATTAAGTATCTTATACGCAAAGCAAATACTATGAAGACAAGTGTGATTAGCATGAAACTGAATTTATAATGGTGTATAAAATCAGTAAATGCTGTGATGTCCTAGTACTTAATAAGTTTGGCAATCAGTGTATTGACTTCATGCCAGTAAAGATATTTGAAATTAACTTATTAGATATGGGTGTGTATTAAAATGCATGGTTTGCCTGGCTGTTCACAGGAATACCCGTAACACTGGATAGCCAGTAGGTAGGCTGGAAACCATTGAGTTTATCTGCATCTGCAGGTGGTATTTATGGGAGAGAGGCACACAACAAGAAATACAAGACGGCAAACAGTGAAAGTCCTGAATGTATTTCACATGGTTTTGAACACAAATATCTATTGTTCAGAATTTCAGTTCAAGTTACCTCTTAACTAGTGAATGACTGGCACAACTCTGAATAGACAGCAATCTATTTCCATTTTTAAATTGAACTCTTTTTTGTTAAACGAGGAAAATTTGGCTAAAAAAATATGCCCAACACAGCAACTTCTAATCCAACAGCACTACAAACAGATAAATAACAATACAGTATTTGACACTTTTTCACTCACTATTACCCCATTACATTCCACTACAACCTTAGCAAGTTTCTGAAGAATGTGGCTTTGTCTTACCTCTACAAGTACCTATCAAAAACTTTATAAATTCTGCCAGTCTGGCTTTCAAGAATTTCACAGAATCACATCTGTCCTTGTGGGATAGTTAATGACCTACAATCCTTGTTTCTTCTTATCGTACTTAATCTCATTGTTCATTTTAATATCATTGCAGACTGTGTTGTTCCATGCAACTGGAAGTCTGTCCCTTTTCTCCATCATTAAATCTAACCTTAAACCCTTCCTTAATTTATGATTGCTTTTTTTAGTGAAGAATTTTGTGGTATAGTATATAAAGGATGCTAGATAAAACAAACTGGATTTGATTAAGTATTTTATCCTCAAAGCAAATATTGTGAAGCCGAACCGTTAATGTCTGCTGTCCCAGATGTTAAGTTTAATTACTGCAATCTAAAACAACTTGAGTGAAAATATTAAATGCAGATGCAATATTTTCAACTAACTCATAAATCTAAAAATCATAATTCCTGCAACACTGCACTAAACAGTCCCTCTAATTACAAAGTGTGCTTGAGAGACTGTCATGAAGTAACATGATGTTTCCTGGTGCAGTACACTACAATATTATTATGGGAAATAATGTGTATAAATTGCCACAGATGCACAGACTTTCGAGGCAGTAATACATGTTGTCTGCCCCCCAGGAGCTTACATTCTAAAATAGACAAGAAAAATACACACACACACACGTTGACAGTTCAAGGACAGAGTTTTATAAAGTGATTGCTACTGAGAAACTAACAGACTTTGTGATATTGATAATATTTAGAGATTCTAGCACAGTAACCTCCTTGTCCTTCCTTGCAGTTTTCATGCATATATTTGGAGCATGAAGTTGTCATTATATTGTACCATTAGTCCCAGGAGTGTCAGAGAGCTGTTGCTGAAACTTTCAAGTAAAAGATGCATTAAAAACCCCACTTCTAGGGCAGACTTTTATAGTCTTGCCTACAATCAAGTTTTTGTGAAATTTTCCCACCACTGATGTAGTATCAACACAGCTCTTCTACCATCAGCAGTGGTTAGTGCAGACCATTCACCAACGGGTTGTTTTGTTTTGTTTTACCAGCATGTCATCTAGACCTGCTCTGAACAGGGTTAGATAATCTAGGGTTGCCAACCCTCCAGGAATTAAAGATTAATCTTTAATTAAAGTTTATGTCATGTGATGAAACTTCCAGAAATACATCCAGCCAAAATTAGCCACCCTAGACAACACAGAGGTAAAAAACCACCTTTGCCCAGATCTGAGCCAGTACTACAGCAACAATGGGAAAAAAAACTCACCAAAAACCTGAATCTAGACACAGCCCAGAGATTGATACGATGCTGTTTAACCTGCTATGGTTTTGTCCTCTGGTGGTTGGAGGCCTGACAAAAGGATTTTCAGCTACTAAAAGTCCTCCGTTAGTTGACGTGGACTTTTAGATCCAAGAGTCCTTGCTTCAGATCCCAACATGAAGACAGTCATGGGAAATTTACTGCAGTTTTATCAGATTAAAGGGACAGATTTAATAGTGATTTGTAGTCCCATAAACAGGCTGTGGTATTTAATGGGCTAAGGGGCTTTCAGATGTTGCTACACAGAAAAACACACCAGAAGAGTGGAATGATGGTAGGGCTTTCTCCTTACTCTTCCTCAGACTAACACCTGGCTCATTAGCAGCTTCAAAGAGTGAGGAAAGACTAAACACCATTTTGTGATTTGCAGTGGTTTATTCAAAGTTCAGTTTTGTTCTCACTCCTTTAAGCTGCTCCCTTCTCTCTTCCTTCCCAGTTATAATTTAAGGTAATGGTACATCCTTGTTTTAGGGCTTGATTCTTCAATGGGTCAAGTGCCTCCTACAGGGTTGTACCACTGCTTTAAATGATAAAAACCCTGTTTCTGTGACATGAAAACGTGGTAGTACCATAACCCCAAGGTAGTATTGTACTGTTGTACAGTAACTGGTGTTGGGAACATGACTTCTTCCTTTATCGCTTTTGTTCTGGAACCAAATGCATTCCTTTCACTTCTGTACTTGCAAACTCAAGTACCTATGTGTATTTGTACTTCCTCACTAACTGATATCTTCAGTTTAATTTTCAATTCACTGATGATGAAGCCCCAACACAGACATCAAACACATTAAGGCTCTCATGTCAAGCTTTCTTCTAGACAGAAACTTACAAAAAGAATAATGAAGAAATCATAAATCTTTAAATACTTGACTAGCACTTTACCATCACTAAAAGAATAGGCTAGAACTACTGTTCAACTGTGTCTTAGACATCTGACATTTCTGTCTAACATTTGTAACTTCTTATTCAGAATTTTTCTCACAGACAGCAGTGAAAATATTCTTGGGGGGTTGGGCTGAGCCTTGTCCCACACTCATCCTACAGAGGTAGCTCCTGTTCCTGCTTGGCCCATTGGTACTCACTGCTCACAGATTCGGAAGAGCTCATCAGAGCATCACTTGACATGCGTATCCACACACAGGCGGGGCCCTCCCCCTGCGATGCCCTGCCCCTGGCACCACTGGATGTGGTGTCTCAGGGTACACTGTTATACATCACAACCCGTAAAGACATGCACATATGCTCAATTGAGCTCTTGCAGTTGAAAGGCAGGAAAAGAGAGTGGGTGATTACAGTGAGGAAAAGGGTCGTTCTTTCACCGTTCATGCCTTCAGACAAGTCAGGCGTACACAAGTAACACATTTCGCACTTAGATTTGAAACATCAAATTGAGTTTCTTGAATCTTGTAATTATTCTCTCAAGTTTGGTAGAAAAAATTGAATCAGGGATCTTAAAATCAGATTTCTTATAGTCAGTCGTATCATCTCCTGCAGAGCATTTTGTCTACCTGTCTTACAAGTAATATACTTTCATTCTGGAATTTATATTCCATAAAATCAAATGTCATCCTGACCCAGTGAATAATCATTACACTGAGGTAATAACTGGTGAGACTCTTCTTCATCTATATATTGATGACAAAGATTTGATTGATTAATAATTAAGGGTGGGGGGAAGGAAGCTGTGAAATTATTTTATTATTATTTTATTTATTTGTATTACCATAGTGCCTGTGCAACCTAGTCAAGGACCAGGACTCTATTTTCCTGTACAAACACGGAACATAAACACGAAAAAGAAATGATTTCTCTCTGTGACATTCATTTAAAACAGTCATAGGCTGTGGGTAGCTAGGGCTAGAAGGTGCCCGCCTAAATCTGTTTCTGAGCCACACTGCTGCCCACACACATGCCCAGCTTGGCAGGTAGAGCCCCATATCCAGCAGCACTAGGGCTAGGCAGGGAGAAAGGCAGTGCAGGTGAGGGCCCCGCCTGCGCACTGGATTCCTGGCAGGTGGAGCTAGATTCTTCAGTCCTGGCAGGGGGCACTGACTCCTGAGCAGCACCTCTCGAGAAAATCCTCTGGGATTGGGGAGAGTCCTGGGAGAAGGGTGGGGATCTTGAGGGAAGGGGTGGGGGGAGAAGGGGAGTCCTAGGGAAGGGAGGAGATTTTGAGCTGATGGGGGGGTAGGGGAGAGAAAGGGAGTCGCGGGGGAGATCCTGAGATGATGGGGTGGGGGGGCGTTTATAAGGGCAGAGTTAGCAGCTTGGGGCCTGCCAGTGGAGCTGTGCTGCCAAGGAGCCAGGTGAAGGGCAGAGGCATAGGGCCTCCACACGGATGGCCCATACTTCCAGTGGATCCCCATGGATTTTGGGATGGGTGTGGGACATGGAGGGTTAAACCACTCTTTGGAGGGTTAAACCACCCTTTGTTCATGCGATGGGGAGTGAAGGGGGTAAATTCTGCCAGCTCCTCAAGGGAACAAAACAAGGGAAAGTTCATCAGCTATCCATACAGTTTCCGGCTCTCTACAAGGGTTTTTCCTGCACAGAGGAGAATCTGGGCCTAAGATCCTGCATTACAAATACAAAAGGATGGTTTACTTAGCTTAAATCACATATTTAAACAGACGGACAAATTTGGCTCTTATTTACACCAGCGTGCTTCCAGAGTAACTCCACTGATGTCACTGGAGTTACACTAGGGATTAATTTGGCCCATTGTATCTGAAAAGAGCAATTGTATGCAATCCTATGTATCTAGGCCAGTGATTCCCAAACTGGAGAGGCAGGGGTTAGCAGGGTGCTGGTGCAGAAGCACCTAATTAGGCCCTGCCCGGTCAGTTCCAATCAGGGAAAACAGATTGGGGCTGAGAGAAAAGGCCTAATGCCGGACTGAAGATTGGCAACACTTGCCGTCCTGACATGCCAAGGGCTATAAAGGCTGGGAGGGAGCCAGATGGAGAGGGACAGCAAGGGAGAAGTCAGTCAGGGATGGAGCTGGAGGCCTCCTAGCTGAAGGCTGACTCTGCCTGTAAGGGAGGTAACCAAACCTGTAAAGCTTGTATATAGATGGTCACTGGTGGGACAACGTTAAGTAAATAAAGACACGGGGGTTGCACAATCCTGAGGCCTCGCTGAGCCTTACTGGGGAGGGCAAACAGGCTCCAGGAAGAGGGGCGGGTCATGGAACCCTGTTACATGGTCCCATGATGTTGGCTCTTCTTATTTGCAGAAGACAGAAAAAAGAACAGATGAGAGAGGAAAGATAAAACAAAAAGCAAAAGAAGACAGTATGATTAGCTTTGTTCCAAAAAGACAACATGCTTGTAGACAACGACAGCTAACAATACATCTATACTTATACTCTTTCATGTGTGAACAACTGTAGTCGCCACAGGGATGTTTCGCAATTGTGAATGGGAGAGGAGGTGGTCACAAGACAATCTCTCTGTTTGTGGCCCACACTATAAAAAGTTTGGCAACCAGTTTTAGGTGCTTCTATTGCACCTCGCTGTGATAGCTGAAGGCATAGAAGAAAAATCAGAGCAGTAGTTCATTGCCAGGGCTTCCCAAAGTAGAAATGTAATTTGGACTAGGTTTTTAAATTACTATATATACACAAACACACCTATGCAGATTTAATTCTATTCTGATCTTGCTTGGGATTGTTGTGAGAAGATAAAAGTGAAGAAAATGGTATTTCACTGGGACCTGAGAGTTGTGAGGTTCTTCCCTCCTCAGGAAAAAAGATTCCATAGCTGAAGACCAGCCACCAAGAAAGTTCTGTCTCCATCTCTCATCAGTCTTACTCTTGCTGTAGAGAGCTCCATTGTTCCTGAGAAGTGCCACTGTGGTGGAAAGTCCTGATTGTAGGAGGAGAGATGATCTTACTCATGGGAAAGTTTTGAAGATCAGGACTATGATCTTGAACTAGATCAGGTATTTGATGAAGGGCCAAGTTAGTGACTATTAACATCCATGTTGGTTAACTGACATGCTGTGGTATTCTGGACCAGCCGGAGTTTTTTCAAAGCTTGTGTTCATTCCTGGTATAGCAATAATCAAGTAACAATCAATAATTAATCCTGCAAGTGTCAACAGGATGGAATACCCTGGTCAGCTTGGTGCCTGTCACATTAGAGCTTAGTCTCCTGGTCAGCTACAAATAGAAATTGTTCATGGCAGCCATCACTATTTGGGTCTCCAGGATCAGTGAGGATCAGAAAGACCCCAAAGCCCTACACCTTTTTGGATGATTTGTCAGTTGACTTGGATGACAGGTGATGAAAGAATGCTAGCTAGTTCTTCGAAGCACCTCTCTTTTCCTACCATCACCACGTTTTTCTTGCCTGGGTTCACCTTCAGCCAGATACTTCTCATCCACACACTGACTTCACACATGTTTTGGGACAAATGGGTTCTGCATTTGATGTTAAGGAAATGTACAACTGTGTATCATCTGCATACTGCTGACATTTAAGTCCATGGTGTCTTTCAGTCTCCCCTGAAATCTCCCCTACTGACTCTCTAACAATTTAGCTTACGTAAGACAAGTTTATGTAAAACTGCAGCCTTTCTAATAATGTTGCTTATCTAAAGAGATCTGGCGACATATAAAGACCTGCACATTTTTCAAGATGAAATGTATAAAAATGCATTTGTCACAAACGCCTTCACACCTCACACCTCGGTATTTATTATCTCTCCCACCATATGCTGCCTCCAGTGTGACTCACTGCAAAGTGACTATAGTCACTCACACAGTCTTTAAAAACAGCCAAATTGCTATGGAATCTGATAATTACTGAACCCAAAGCATTTCCACAAAGTGCAAAATGAAGACATCTAAGAAAATTATATTTTCATGTATCTGATAATGGATGCCAAAATATTATAGCAGACACCAGAAAGAACTATTATAGTTCGGGTTGCATAAAAATATTATTTAGAAATCATTGTGTAAAGGGCATATGTAACAGTTTTTAAACAGAAAATACAAAACTATTACCTTTGCTATCCTATGCTGACAGTGTTTAGGACAAAAAGAAAAGGAGTACTTGTGGCACCTTAGAGACTAACCAATTTATTTGAGCATAAGCTTTCTTGAGCTACAGCTCACTTCATCGGATGCAACCGATGTTTAGGACAATAGTGTTTAGGACAATAGATTGTGGCACACAGCCCAAGAAGTTTAGGACTTATAACAGTGCATATACACTGTAGGTCACTTACACAAACTATGTAAATGAAGAACATGAACATGCACTAGGGAACTTTTAGTCTGCTCCAGCAGGGATTACACGGGCTATTTAGTGCACACCACATTGGTGCACTTTAGAATTCACACCTGTCTCGTGCACATTGCCACACTAGGTAGACAAGACCACAGAAAATCAATTCAGTCAAAACTACAACACACAAATTTCATTCAAGAGCCACATTGAGATCATCACTTTCCAAAAAACTCTGTCATCACCTCCACAATCTTGCTACAGTACTTCATGCACTCTCTTTTACTACAAACCCAGTATTTTACAGTAGTGTCAAAATTCTCCATAAGAATTCTGCTAGGAGTCAGACAAACCCCAGATTTGTTAACCTATTGGATATGTTAAAAGGTAAGCATTCTCCTCAGGTATTTGGGAATGGTAAATTGAGAGACAGTATAACCAGAGGTGGAATTACTGTGCTTATTACTACTGTGGTTATTATAGTGGACCAGCGTGACTATTATTGGTATGTCATATGGGCTGTTCAATATTGTATCTGATGAATTTAGCTTTGTAAACAGTACATTTTACTTATTTTAAAGTGCCTAGAGCTACCAATAAGGGCTTAACAATTAAAATAAATTAATATTAATTTGGTTGTTTATGTAGAAAATGCTATCATTTAAATGATTAATACTCAGATTATACTTTTTCTTTCTACTAAAAGTTCTTTTAGATATTTTTATTAAATATATCTAGGGCTGACAAAATACCAAATACTGCTTTTCCACCCATGCTATTCCAATTATTTGAATAGACCACATTCTGTTCTCAATTACACCAACCTAGAGCCTTGATCTAGCAAGCCATTTAAGCACATGCCTAACTTTTAGCAAGTGAGAAGTCATAGAATCATAGTATAACAGAGTTGGAAGGGACCTCTGGAGGCCATCTAGTCCAACCCCTTGCCCAGAGCAGGACCAATCCCAACTAAATCATCCCAGCCAGGCCTTTGTCAAGCCTGACCTTAAAAACTTCTAAGGAAGGGAATTCTACCACCTTCCTAGGTAACGCATTCCAGTGTTTCACCACCCTCCTAGTGAAAAAGTTTTTCCTAATATCCAACCTAAGCCTCCCCCACTGCAACTTGAGACCATTACTCCTTGTCCTGTCATCTGCTATCACTGAGAATAGTCTAGATCCATCCTCTTTGGATCCACCTTTCAGGTAGTTAAAAGCAGCTATCAAATCCCCCCTCATTCTTCTCTTCCGTAGACTAAACAATCCCAGTTCCCTCAGCCTCTCCTCATAACTCATATGGTCCAGTCCCCTAATCATTTTTGTTGCCCTTCGCTGGACTCTCTCCAATTTCTCCACATCCTTCTTGTAGTGTGGGGCCCAAAACTGGACACAGTACTCCAGATGAGGCCTCACCAATGTCGAATAGAGGGGAATGATCACGTCCCTCGATCTGCTGGCAATGCCCCTACTTATACACCCCAAAATGCCATTGGCCTTCTTGGCAACAAGGGCACACTGTTGACTCATATCCAGCTTCTCATCCACTGTCACTCCTAGGTCCTTCTCTGCAGAACTGCTGCCTAGCCATTCGGTCCCTAGTCTGTAGCGGTGCATTGGATTCTTCCGTCCTAAGTGCAGGACTCTGCACTTGTCCTTGTTGAACCTCATCAGATTTCTTTTGGCCCAATCCTCCAATTTGTCTAGGTCCCTTTGTATCCTATCCCTACCCTCCAGCGTATCTACCACTCCTCCCAGTTTAGTGTCATATGGGACAACAGCCAAAAAGCCAGAAATGCTATAATTTATTAAAGATATAATACAATTTTAAATTATTGTTTATCAAATAAATCAAGGAGGAAACAAAACAAAAAGATAACTTCCAAAGAGATATGAGTATATATTGTAAAGGTCTTGTTAAGAAAAATGTCCTCAAATTAAAGAATTTTTGATAAAATTACACTCAGCAGGATTTGAATGCATTACCTTTGAAAGAAAAAGCAGACAGTAGCATTGTGCTATTTAGACATTACCTAATGTTAAGGGTATTTAAAAGTATTATGTTGACCACCAGAGGGAGCCCATGTTGTTATTTTAATATAGTAGAACTATAAAGAGACTACATGGGAACATATTAAAAATAGAACATAACAGAGAGTTCAAACAAAGTATGCTCCCAAGCTCATATCAAGATCTACATGCAAAAAGTCATGCCAATTACATCTAATTTATTGTGTATATAGATTCTTCAGCAAAAGCAGTGAGAAGAAGAAAAATGAAAAATAAGAACTTTCCTACTTTTGGGATATATATTTTTCCATACACAAGGCATATATTAAATTAATTTTCTATGCAATGTTAGAGGAATTAGGCTGTACCAAAACAAAAACAATGTGTCAGTGTTACTGTCTGAGGTTAGAATTTATAATGTTAAGGGGTCCCACTGAAAAAATAATGTGATTATGTAATTAAAGCCCATAACATAATACATACACACAAGAGGGCCTAATTAAAATTGTACATTCTGACATTGACTAACTTTTGAATGCTTGACTTTAATGTTCTTTTCACACAGTTCTTTGGGTTTAATTTCCTAATTCAAAAACAAAAAACCCAGAAATCCCAGCATGAGAATCCATATTGATCCCCAGAATAGGACATCAACAGAGTTGAGATCTTTAGGTCCACAGCACAGATCTCTTCCACATGAGCTAACAGAGTAAATGACAAAAGTTGTAGGGTGTTATCCTCTATGGGACCATCACTAGAGAAGGATAAGACACATGCTTTGGCAGAGGGTTTCACAGTTAATTGCTGACAGGAAAGGAATGCTAAGACTGAAGACTTCCGAGTTCAATTCCAGGTTCTGTAGGAGAGTGGTTAGAGACTCTATGCGCCCAG
Source organism: Chelonia mydas (assembly GCF_015237465.2). Classification (NCBI taxonomy): domain Eukaryota; kingdom Metazoa; phylum Chordata; order Testudines; family Cheloniidae; genus Chelonia; species Chelonia mydas. The sequence goes on along the minus strand of NC_051251.2, from coordinate 40,680,825 downwards.
CTTGGGTCTTTCTCTGCTCCTATCTACCCCTGCCATCTTCCCCCTACTGTTTTGGTCCTGTAATTCCCTCTTCCCCTATCTCCATAACCCCTGGGAATAGTCAGCCAGCTTCTTCCTGCTCTTTCTCACTGCCAGGGTGACAACAGGAGATGCACTGAGAGCACAAAAGAGACAGTCTTCCTCCTCTCAGTTCCAGTGTCTGTCTCCACAGAGGCCCCTACCAGCTGGGAGAAACAACTACAGAGAAAGGCTTGTTGAGTTCCTGCAGCCCTGAGCTGGCATGCATGTGCAGAATGCACCCAGTGCTGATGGAATCTTTGGAGAATTTAGCTATCAAACACTTACAAATCTGTCTAGCAAGCATGTGCGAACTGAGATTTTTCAGAGGCTTATAACTTGGGCAAAGTGTTATGGGGATGGCAAAAGGTGCATCCCTGATGCCAGCGTGACACCCACTGATAAATTTCAAGTCCCTGCATGGAGGCCCTAGAGCTTCTCCAGGAAAAGACAAAGAATTATTTTTTTTTAACATGGACAAACATATTTTCCCCCAACCTCATTCTCCAAAATGGCCAAACCAATTTAGCTGAAACTTTCAGCCTCAGGCAGACCCCTGGCCTGGAAAATATCAACCCAAAAAGTTAAAGGTTGGAAAAGATTGGCATGGCTCCCAGCTCCACCTGTACACAATCAGGACTCTCCTGTGTTCTTCTTATTCTTCCATAACTTTTTCCAAAATGTATCTGAGAATATCATTGATTCTGTCACTTAGCCTGGAAGTTTAAGTTCAACTACTAGACCCAGTCATTTCTAGGTTTAGTTCTATAAGAATTTTCAAAACTATTTCAAGAGACACTATCATACAATTATTAAACTTAACTAATCCAACAGAAAGCATTTATGTTCTTTTTTCTAAGGAAAGAGAGTCTAGAATTGATTGTTTCCATTCCCCAAAATATAACTGATGGCATTAACACAATCATTTCATATTTTGTTTCAGTTATTTTATGCTCAGATTAATTGTGTCTTTGTATTAAATAATGTGCACTAAAGTAACCTCAGATGTAAATGAATTCCTTTTGGGTACCAGAAAATCACTTTGCAGCTTTCTTCAGACAGAAACGCATTGTTGATCGATTTTAATTGAATCAGGAATACCAAATGCTCCCTTATGGTGGGATGCTTGGAAGGCATACATTAGAAGAAAAATCGTATGTTACTCATCAAAAAAGAAGAAGGTGACAAAAGAAAAAAATTAAACTATGAACATACAGCTCAAATAATTAGATGGTGAATATGGAAAATCATCTATTCTAGAGCTATTAAAAGAATTAACATAAACTGAATAAGAGATGAATACATTTCATACTTAAAGAGTGAAATATATTCTATTTAATTTGAAGCACACTTATGAGCCATGTGAAAAGATTTGTGAATATGTACATGCAAAATTAAAACAAGCAAGTTCTACGAAAATAATAAAAACAAAAAATTTGGAAATACGTCAGGATCCGTGCAGGATGTTTTCTTACAGCACATAGTATTTTAAAGAGCTTCTTTTAAACCTTATCCACCTCAGCGCTTGGCTGATCTTTGAAGGGTGCTCTAAGCCAGTGGTTCTCAACCAGGGGTCCGAGGCCCCCAGGGGCCCATGAGCAGGTTTCAGGGGGTTCTCCAAGCAGAGCCAGTATTAGATTTGCCGGGGCCCTGGGCAGAAAGCTGAAGCCCCACCTCAGGAAGCCTGGGCCCATGAGCCCTGCCACCCAGGGCTGAAGCCAAAGCCTAAGCAACTTAGCTTTACAGGGGCCCCTGTAGCTTGGGGCCCCATTCAATTGCCCTGCTTGCCACTCCCTAATGCCTGCCTAGGCTTTTATATGCAGAAAACCAGTTGTTGTGGCCCAGGTGAGCGGTGGAGTTTTTATAGGTGGCCTCAGAAAGAAAAAGGTTGAGAACCCCTGCTCTAAACTGCACCTACCGCCAGCATCATTAAGGGCCATTCCAGTAGCCTAGGATAACTGTGGCATAAGGATACTCCGGACATGCTCCATTTTCCCTGCACATGTGCTTCTGCACGAACCTAGTAGCTGTTCAAGTGGTTCTGCATTACCCAAGGATTCATCTATACAGGGGGAATACTTCTCTGGCTATTCATGTTGGATTTAGGGCAACTTTGCATCCTGGATCAGTGCAGAGCTACCCCCACACATCTGAGACTCTGGACCTGCAGACATATCTTCTAGGTCAATCAAATCTTTAATTGATAGCAGGATATGAGAATGGTACGAGTTGTTCAGGTACTATAGTATTGGTATAATTCATAAACGCAGATAATAGATCTGACATGCAGTAAACTAAATATTAGTGCATTTACATATTGTTTGGTGCACTTGCTTTTTTACTTTCGGTAAATAAAAGGAAGTATGAATGTGTGGGAAAGGCATAAAACTAGGAGTCGTGAGCTATTCTGTTCTACATAGGTTCTTATACCACACTCATCACCATAGTATCTGAGCATCTTTCAGTAGTACACTGAGCAAAGTGACTAACATCTCATGTTTGTTCTCTCATCTCCCCGAAGAAGAATTGTATGCAGAGTATTTTGTTTTGGAATGTTCTTAAATATATAATGTGTGGCTATATATTTATGTCAGAAAACTCAATATCAAAGAAAGGCTCCTTTCACTTAGAGAAGAAGGTGATATAATTTCTGATGGTCCTTGGTTCCTGGGGGAGTTCATCCCCTGTCTTGGACTGGCCCCCAAGAAAGCTCTGGGCCTTGCACAGAGGAGCTTAACCCTCATTGTAGAAAGTTACATTGTGCCAGAGAAGTGAAATTGTCAACCACATTCTTCATCCCAGAGCTTTAGCTGATCATTTAGATAACTTGGACCCAGGCCATTGAGCAACTTGAAGATAAGGGCTGAGACTTTGAACTTGACTTGACATTCTGTGGGAAGCCAGTGTAGCGTGTGGAGGACAGGTTTGATGTATTCACAGTAGTCTGTGTTGCTGAGGAGAGTAGCTGCAGCATTCTGGACCGAGTGGAATTTCCTAAGAGCTTGTGATAGGGTACACAAACTCCACAATGGTAACAGAGGGTTACTGAGCTGCTCTGGGCTTAGCCAGCCCCACCCCGCCACACCTGCAAGAGATGCATGGATTGAAGGAGGAGCTAAAAGGGAGCAGAACAGCTCACTTGAGAGCAGGCCAGGAAAGAGATTGGACCTGCAACTCACAGCTCCTGAGAAAAAAGCTACGGGAAAACTGGATCTCTCCCTACAACAACTGCCCAAAGGTGCCTCCCTGAGGGAAGAGAGACTCTACTAGGGTTGCCAATTTTTGGTTGGATATATTCCTGGAGATATCACATGACAATCTTTAATTAAAGATTAATCTTTAATTCCTGGAGACTGCAGACTAATCCTGGAGGGTTGGCAACCCTACCTGCTGCAGATACTCCCTGAGGGGATGCATTCCCCTCTCTCTCTTATAGACTCAGTTTGTTTGCATTAAATTCCCCTTTTTTTGTCTATGGACTAACCTAGCAGGGGAGAGACTGAGTACTGACCTGGCCCAGGGCAAAGCCACCAGACGAGACAGCTGCCACCCTGAGGAGGAGCCCCCACACCACGCATGGCCACAAGAGGTGCCAAGCGGTGAGCTGACCTCCTGGCACATCTCCTTGCCACAGACGGCGAATTTTGGACAATTCTGGGATAACAGTAAGTGGCTCAGGGAGGGCAGCCTTAAGATTTCCAAGGTGTCAGATCTTTGATAGGCCTCACAGGGCCCTGAGCTGGAGTCTGGTGGAGTGGAGGGCCTGGGCTCCCCTACCAAACCCCGCCTCTGCAGTTTGAAGGGCCTAAGCCCAGACTACGAGGCAATGCTCCCCATGAGCGAAGGCCATCATAGTGCTGAAGGCTTTATGCTCAGGTATATTGTATTTCTGTAGGCCAGCCATGAGGTGACAAAGGTGTGGTCATCATTTGCCAGAATGTGATGGTGTCTCCTAGCCAACTGGAGACAGTAGAAAGCATTACTCACAGATGCTGCTATGTGAAAGCTTAGCAGCAGTGAGGAAACCAGGAGCATTCCTAAACTATGGACTGAATCGACCAATTGTGGATGTGTACCTTCAACCAAAAGTGATTGCACCATTGCTGCAAACCTTCCAAATGCTTTCCTTTGCCCACCAGCATCACCTGTGTCTTGCTTGGGTTCAGTTTTAGCCAGTTCATCTCATCCATGAGCTGATCTCATCCACCCATATGTGGTGAAAGATAGGTAGAGCTGTGTGACATCTGCATATTGCTGGCACCTGAGTACATATTTACCTAGTGGCTGCATGCAGATCATTGAATAGGACAGGAGAGAGCATCGATCCTTGTGGGATTCCACAAGTGAACTTCCGCTCTACTACTTTGCTTCAACTCTGCTATCGTCTTCCTGTGTGGTCCCAAGTATGTCACCTAGCCTCTCTGTGCCTGAGTTTCCTCATATGTAGAATGGAGAGGATCATGCCTCACAGAGGTGTTGTGACCTTAATTCATAAATGTTTTTAGAAATCTTTTAGAATGGAAGGTGCTATCAGAGTGCGTAGGATTACTATTAATAAGTTCATGGAAAAGTGTTAATTTTCATGCAGGATAAGGCTGGGTCAGGAAGTGTTATGCTGTTAGTGAATAACAGAGCGGAAAAAGGAACTGCGTATGCAGTAGTGTCTGTATGCTTAATAAAGGCTAAAAGACATGATTAAGAAAGGTCACTATCTCTGAGGAAGAGGGACAGGCAGACAGGGAGAGGTGGAAGTGAACAAGTAAGAACAAATGCTTTCCTTTTTGAATTATTTCAGAGTAGCAGCCATGTTAGTCTGTATCCGCAAAAAGAACAGGAGTACTTGTGGCACCTTAGAGACTAACAAATTTATTTGAGCATAAGCTTTCGTGGGCTACAACTCACTTCATCGGATGCATACAGTGGAAAGTACAGTAGGACAATTTTATATACACAGAGAACATGAAACAATGGGTGTTACCATACACCCTATAATGAGAGTGATCAGTTAAGGTAAGCTATTACCAGCAGGAGAGAAAAAAACCCCTTTTGTAGTGATAATCAAGATGAGCCATTTCCAGCAATTGACAAGAATGTGTGAGGAACAGTAGGGGGAAATATAAACAAGGGGAAATAGTACCTACTGACTGCTATACTTACCTACATGCCTCCGGCTTTCATCCAGACCACACCACACAATCCATTGTCTACAGCCAAGCTCTACGATACAACCGCATTTGCTCCAACCCCTCAGACAGAGACAAACACCTACAAGATCTCTATCAAGCGTTCTTACAACTACAATACCCACCTGCTGAAGTGAAGAAACAGATTGACAGAGCCAGAAGAGTACCCAGAAGTCACCTACTACAGGACAGGCCCAACAAAGAAAGTAACAGAACGCCACTAGCCGTCACCTTCAGCCCCCAACTAAAACCTCTCCAATGCATCATCAAGGATCTACAACCTATCCTGAAGGATGACCCATCAGTCTCACAGATCTTGGGAGACAGGCCAGTCCTTGCTTACAGACAGTCCCACAACCTGAAGCAAATACTCACCAGCAACCACCCAACAAAAACACTAACCCAGGAACCTATCCTTGCAACAAAGTCCATTGCCAACTGTGTCCACATATTTATTCAGGGGACACCATCATAGGGCCTAATCACATCAGCCACACTATCAGAGGCTCGTTCACCTGCACATCTACCAATGTGATACATGCCAACATGTGCCAGCAATGCCCCTCTGCCATGTACATTGGCCAAACCGGACAGTCTCTACGTAAAAGAATTAATGGACACAAATCAGACGTCAAGAATTATAACATTCAAAAACCAGTCGGAGAACACTTCAATCTCTCTGGTCACTCGATTACAGACCTAAAAGTCGCAATATTACAACAAAAAAAACTTCAAAACCAGACTCCAACGAGAGACTGCTGAATTGGAATTAATTTGCAAACTGGACACCATTAAATAAGGCTTGAATAAAGACTGGGAGTGGATGGGTCATTACACAAAGTAAAACTATTTTCCCATGTTTATTTTTTCCCCCTACTGTTCCTCACATGTTCTTGTCAACTGCTGGAAATGACCCATCTTGATTACCAAGATTTTTTTTTTCTCTCCTGCTGGTAATAGCTCACCTTAACTGATCACTCTCGTTATAGGGTGTATGGTAACACCCATTGTTTCATATTCTCTGTGTAAATAAAATCGTCCTACTGTATCTTCCACTGCATGCATCCGATGAAGTGGGCTGTAGCCCACGAAAGCTTATGCTCAGATAAATTTGTTAGTCTCTAAGGTGCCACAAGTACTCCTGTTCTTTTTGAATTAGTTATATTCACATGAATGAAATGGACTAAAGTATTCTTTTGCTTTATCTGCTGTCGAGAGGTTTCCAATGTCCACTTAAAAATTCTTTAATTTTTTTTAAATACAAAGTAAATGAATCATTTTAAACTACTATGTCCAGAAAGAAAAACATCCAAGCAACATTAAATATCCCTGTAACTCTCCCACCCAGGCCACAGCAGGAACAGACCCTGATACTATTATTTCTTCCTGCTATTGTGGTTATTTTAAACCCAGACAGCATTACTCATAAATTATCGTACGTGTGTTCCAGTTGGTTAGTATGAAGGCAGAGAAGCACTTTCTGAAAGGGAATTGGGATTACAGCTATTCTGTGCAGATAAGGTAAAATGCAGCCCTGTGCAAGGGGACAGTACAAAGGCTATGCATTATGTAAGACCCACTTAAATCCTCAAAACAGGTCTGAATTAGGACTCTAATGGTATCTTGGCTTGCACTGGCCTGCTTCACAGGGATGCATTTCACCCTCACACTTTCATCCCTGTGACTTTATTATAGAGATGAGCCCCAGATGTGAAGTTCTATCCAGGCACCAGCTGTCACCAACTTCAACAGTAGCTGAAGATATTTGAGATAACAGACTTTTTTTTTTCCTGTCCTGGTCCTGGACCAGGAATGAGAGAGAGAGAAAAGTTCAGCCACTGCTCTTTGATCCTGCAAAGACTAAAGCCCACTTATAGCGTGGGATTTTCCACGTGCAATAGTTACATATGTGTTCTAAGCCTTTGCAGGACTGGGACCTTCCCCCCATCCCTTTTAATTGTTTTGCTGTTTTTCCAATTTAATGCTATATTTATTCTTTTTTATTTTCAAAGTAGTGAAGAATGATGTGTGATTTACCTTATTACAGTTTTTAGATACTGGACAAAGAGTATTGCTAGACATATTCTCCTTGTCAGGCATCCCTAAAAGAAAACAGGAAATACATCAATACAGCATATTGTGCATTCTCTAAATACTAAAGCTGCCATTCATGAAAGTAATAAAAAAATTAGAAGGGTCTTAGCAGTTTGAGTACATGTGCATTTACTTATGAGATTTAGTAAGTTAGAGTAAGTTTGAAATGAAAAATGTACTTCCTACCTGCATACGAAGGCTGTAAAGATGAAATGCCCATTAAGAATAAAAAATGTGTAAATCCTACGTGTATCAGCAGGTTAAGCAGGCCTCCTCCAATTTTAAGATTTCAAGACTGTACATGGGCATTTGGCTGGGCACACATAAAAAACTCACATAAAACTGTGTTTTAATATTTATAAAAAAAAATAGCACGGCCCATAACAACCAATTTTTCTATAAAACATAACATATTGGTATGTGTTTCTTTAGAAAAATGTTCTGTGTTAAGACATCATATGAATCCCATGGAACGCAGCAATGAGCACTGCAGATACAACAAATATACCAAATGTATAAATGTACTGGACAACATTAGCAGATTTGAGCAACTAAAGTTAGACATCCTACATCCATATTCAGGCACCTAAATAAACGTTCTTGATTTTCAGAAGTGCTGAGCATCTACAGCTCCCAAAGACTTCATTTCCCACATGCTCAGGGTTCAGCTGATTGCCATATTTGGGGTCGGGAAGGAATTTTCCCCCAGGGCAGATTGGCAGAGGCCCTGGGGGGTTTTCGCCTTCCTCTGCAGCGTGGGGCACGGGTCACTTGCTGGAGGATTCTCTGCACCTTGAAGTCTTTAAACCACAATTTGAGGACTTCAGTAGTTCAGACATAAGTTAGGTGTTTGTTACAAGAATTGGTGGGCGAGATTCTGTGGCCTGCGTTGTGCAGGAGGTCAGACTAGACGATCAAAATGGTCCCTTCTGACCTTAAAGTCTATGATTCTATGATTTCAATTTAGATATCTAAGTGTGAATTTAGGTACCTAGATAGGCACACATGTTTGGAAATATTGCCCTCAGCACTTAATACAAAAACTGAATGCAGTCCTCAAATTGACTGGTGTGTAGTAGGTAATTGTGCCAGGCTATCCCCCACTTCTCACTGCCATCGGCTGAAAAATGGGTAGGTAAAAGAAAGAAAGCTGGGGCACACCATCACCTTTTTTTTTTTTTTTTTTTTTTTTTTTTTTACGGACACTGACACCGCTTCTTGCCCACACTAAAAAAAGATCATGCATTGCAATGCTTAAAGAGAACAAAACTCCAATATTTAAAGAGGAGGGACTTTTTTAAAACTGATTTTCAAATACATATATATTTTTACTTACTGTCATTGTTAGAGCCAGTTTCCATAACACCATAAGGAGGAGCCAGAAGTCCTGACATATACTGTCGATATTTCTGAAAAACAGTGAAAAATTCAATAAGATACAGATATACATTCCATTCGTTGGGTGATGTGATGTTTGCATTCATGAGGTCTGCTCTCTTGTGCTTCACATGCACCTGAGCTGTATATTAATGGCCAGTGAGAAATGCCCTATCTTAAAGCTATAATAAACGCTTTATCGTTTAAAACAAGTGCTTGCTCTTTTGATCTGTGTTCATTGCACTGGCTTCATCAAAAGTCATAATGCATTTCCACTCACCTCCCTTCCTGACCCACCCAGAATATATGATTTCCAGGATAAGTTAATATAGTACACAGAAGTGTGACACATGAGTGTTTATGCACCTTTTTGTAAGGCTTGCTTGAAATTAAACCAAATTTAACAAGCTGTTTTATCTTAGAGGGAGAAGGGAAGGCCACTAATTAAGAAAATATCATAAGAATGGCTATACTGGGTCAGACCAATGGTCCATCTAACCCAGTATCTTGTCTTCCTGCCATGGCCAGTGCCAGATCATTCAGAGGGAGCGAACAGAAAAGGGCACTATATAGAGTGATCCACCCCTGTCATCCAGTCTCAACTTGTAGCAGTCAGATGTTTAGAGACGTCCAGAGCACAGGGTTGTGTCCCTGACCATCTTGGCTGATAGCCAACAATAGACTTATTCTCCATGAACCTATCTAATTCTTTTTTGAACTCAGTTATACTTTTGACTTCACAACATCCCATCACAATGAGTTCCACAGGGTGCCTGTGCATTGTGTGAAGAATTAATATAGTGTACATCAGTAAGAATTTTTGTACTGCATATTATTATCTTGCCTACAGTTTTTAGGCTAGACACAGTATAAAATATAGGTCCCAACAAACTGTAAATTGAGGGTGATAATTCTGAATTAATTATTCCATTCCATTAAATAAACAGCAGATTCCAAAACCACAAAAAGCATAGTAAACACATTAATACACTGTTTCAATATTTAAACTGCAGTAACAGTCTGAACTTTGGATTGATGAAAATAGTGCCCACTACATCACTGTAAGCTATACAATCATAACTGGTATACAGTAATTTATATTGTTCTTCAGTGAATACTAATACAGTGTAGACATGATCAGTAGCACTCAAAGCTTATGTAACTTGCTGTCTGGGATTTAAGTAACTCCCCACTAACCTGGGAAATAATACTATGGGAAAAATTGTCCTATTTAATACAAAACCATAGGGAATACATACAGGCAGTTTTGTTTTCAATCATATAGTGCTGTCATGCTTAAGGGTAAAGTTTTGGAATGGGCAGGCAATCAGCTTGTACCCAAGGGAATACTAACACTAATTAATAGGGTAGGATGTATCTTTTAGCCTGGCTATGTATGCACTGAGTTGAATTTGAACAAAATAACTAGTTTAAATGCATGTTGATGTCAACTAAGTATACATTAACAACTGAACCACAAAACTTATCTCATAATACAATTTTAATTAAAAAGGCTTATTCTTTGCCCTGTGGGACTGGCTTGATGTATTTGCTTTAAATATGCTGTCTGCTGGATTTTAATGGATGCCTGAATTACTTTTTCAAAATTTCTTCTGTGTGGAATTGTACATAAAAATGCAGTTAGTTCTGGCACTAAAAGAATGAATGCCTTGTATTCTAAACGGTAACAAAAGCTACAAACTGGTATATTCATCTTAATAACCCAACCCTATTTTTAGACAAATTATTACACACTAAAAGCTTAGTAATATATCATTTAAACCTCACCCATAAGCCACCTTACAAACTATGAGAAGCAAAATATTTGCAATCATAACTAAGTATTCCTGGGGCGTTAACCCTTACAAAATTCTCCTCTCTTCCACGTTGTGGATCTATTCTGCATGCCACATTCAGCTCGTCCTGTGTATGAAACTTCCAATGACAACACTAAGAGACCCACAGAGAGCAGCAGAGAAGAGAATTTTGCCCTTAGTTTTTAAAAAATGTGCATTTCTCACCATCACATCATGTTCCTTGTCAACTGCAGCACTGTAGTTTGTTCTCTGGCTAATTCTTTAATATGCTTCCTGACTTACCCTGCTTATGAAAGCAAACAGGTAATATACGTCATTTCCAAAAATGATTTGGGACTAACTCAGTGAAAAATACCTAGAGAACTCTTAATGAACCACAGCCACATACACACAGACACTAATGCTGTCAGCGGGCAGTCAACCTTCAGCACCAAAAGTGCAAGTTTTACACTTCTGTTGAGAACTCTTTGCTGTGGTATGTAACTAGCCTTTATAATTGCTAGGGTCAGCCACAAAGGGAGAGATATAATCACACACAAGCAACCAGTGATACCCAACACCACAGTGAGCTGATATGTTAGGGCTGCTGGAATCCCATGTGGCTTTCTGTGCTATAGAAACCTACCATTATTTAAAACACAACCCCAGTTCTAAGCACCCCTAAACTTCATAGATGGTCTCTAGCAGCATAAGAGGTCCAATATTTCAGCTCAGCTCTGATATTATTTGCTTAATTATTTGGGTTCACAATGCTTAAACTTTGGAAAATCATTCACTGTCTTCCTTGCTTATGTGCAGCCATAGCCACATGCAGCCCAGTGTTCCAGAGGAAGCCACAGCAAACAAGACACAAAGCTTGAAAGGCAGATAGTCGGATTTATGCCACTAGAAGACCCTCCCATTGCACTGGGGTGGGCCTGCTCAGGGGAATAGTACAGCAATGCAGTAAAGTCAACATTACGGGGGAGGCACTGATTCACTGCCTCCCCTTAGAAATCTGTACTCTAAACAACGTTAGGGGCCTGAGTAGAAACTAAAGCTGCCCTCCCCCCCTACAGCAGACAGCTTGAGAGAAGGCAGGCATCAGGATCATCAGTGCTTTCCTGTCAGAATAATCCTCCCACCTGGGGTGCAGGCTGCCACAAGGAGGTGCAATTCATGCCACTTTGTATTGGCTTTGGGTGAATATGACTCAATGTAACTAAAAAGGAGCCTTCCCTCAGTCAAAATTAATGCCAAAGGACATTTACTCACAGAGAGGTTAGATTATCCCATGCTGAGGAAGCGTGTTTGCTAAGGATAGGCTGCGTAAAGATTCACAATATCAGGGAGAGTAATGGAGTCCCAAGCATGCCATTTTTCAAAGCCGAGATAATGAGGAAAATACAATATTCAATGCAAGACCTAGCTTGTAACTGCCATGTCTGTAAATAAAAAGAAAATGCGATAAACAAAAGTGCCCTGCTTGGGAACATTTGCAATGATCCCGCAGATTAAAAGAACCAAATATTTACAGAAGATTTTTTAGAATGCATTCCGTTTGTGGTACAAGCCCTAAGAAAAAGTGTCTTACAAAAGGCAACAGTAGCTTTCAAATCACCAGCAGCCTGCTTATTACTAGGAGCCTTGAAAATCTGTAAAACCAACATGACAGCAGGTTTTCAAGCTACACTTAGTGACCTATTCATCGTGTCTTCATTACACTTTCTAAATCTACGAATTTACAAACTCCATGATGGAACAGTTTATAGATTAGACCCTCCCTGCATTTTCTGTGCAATTCAGGACCCTGCAGATTAGCATCAATAATAAAGACACTGTTTTTTCTTTCAGGTTTCTTACAGCACTTCCATAATGTCCATGCCGTAGAGAAAATTAAACTTGACACTTTTATCTCCTTAAGCAAAGGAGAGTTTTAAAATGCAAACATTATGGGAAAACTAAGGAGGACAACATATTCTTCAGAATGGGAGGTCGGGGGGTATGATGCTAGTGAATTTTCACATGCTTACAGTTTTTAAAGACACACACAAGCCATGCTTTTCAGAGCATCCCACACACACTGTTAGTTGGATCGTGTTCAGTGCTACTTGGCTGCTGGTTTCAAATTATGTTTTCATTATAACTAGATTTCCTTCCACAGCATTAACATAATTTGGCAAAGACTCTTACATAACAGCTTTTAAAAAGAGGTTTGTTTATTTTTAGTGCCAACATAAATTCTTTGCAAGCTCATTCAATGCTATTTGGAAGGACAGTGATTGTGAATTATTTGGGGATGCCTGGAGGACAAAATGTGCTAAATTAGCACCCACTCCCTTCCCTTTTCTGTTGCAAACCTCTGAAGCCAAAGAATGGAAAGGACGCATGATAAGCAAACTACAAGCAAACTAGTACAAAAACTACAAATAAAATCATTTGATATTTAACAACGTGTCTAAGTAAAAGATCCTCTATTTGCTCCCTCTCCCCATTGCTTTATAATATGTAAAGGGAAGCAGAGCCACAAAAGTCCTGCGAACAGGGGTCATGCTGATGGCAAATTCTGCTGCACATAGTTGCCTCTGTCTGTTCCACAAGAACTATGAAGAAGCTCAGCTCTAATCAACAAAGAGGAGCATACATCACAGGGGAAAGGATGGAATTGGGGAACAATCACCCTACCTGGTATGTTCCTCATTCCAGTATGAGCCACACATTATGCAGCAAAACAGGAACTATTACTGCTCCTTGGATTGACAAAAGGCGAAAAATACAGAGTTCAGGTATTGGATAGAAGCCAATAGGTAGCGAATTGGCCAGGGAGGGAGAGTTGCTCTGTCTGCCTGGCTGAAGATCTGTGGAGTTTAGACAAGGTATTTCCCATTAATCCCAAACCTCCAAGGTCCTTCCTGCCCCATTTGCTTCTCTGCTGGCCAGCTCTGGCAAGGGGAGGATGCAGCAGAGAAGCAACTGTTCAAAAATGGGGTGGTTGGGGGGCTGGTGTGTGTGTGTGTGCGCATGTGCATGTGCAACCCAGTCCACAGGTTCAGAAACGAAAGATCAAATCCTCAACTAAGTATCTTTCTTAGTCTTTGAAATCTTCTCCAGATTTACTCATTACTTTATATTAGTCAGCTATATTCAGGCTCCATACAGGTGAGCAACAGGAGCTGGTTAAAATTCCTTGACGTGGCGGGTCAATCTATGCCAGTGCTGCCCCGACTGGAGCCCTCTAGCAATTGGTCTCAGCGGAGTGGAGCTCTATACTGGAGTTGGTGGAACTGGCTCCACCAGCTTTATGTCAGTGGGAGCTCCTTTCCATCAGGGGAATTCTCCGTTGGCAATTTTCAAGCACAATCTGGTTCCTGAATGGCACAAACGGGCCCGATCATATTCAAAAATCTAGCCTGAGTCTATTTTTTTAATACAATAAATATTTGATCAGTACCGATGTCCTCAAAAACTGCTTTTTCTGAGCTTTGGTCATACTGCTCGTATCATGTAAAACAAACAATTCAGGCTTATATGGTACGTTGCTACTTCCTGTGTTCATACAGGACCTGAATTTTCTCCAAAACTATCCTGAATGATGGAGAATAGCCAAACGAGATGCATTAAGTCCCCCTTCTTACTATAACACCAAGCACAGATCATTCTTTTCAAAAACAAACTTTTACCATATGGCTAGTATTCTTTGTGTTCCGAAGGTCACTCTTCACTGGACTAAAGGCAGACCTCAGTCTTGGATAAATGGCCTAACATTTCTGCATATTCTATGATAACATTGCATTCATCAGCAGATTCTGATAAAGCCATGCAGGAACATTAGGCATTTTCTCACTTTCTATACAATGCATGTTCCTAAAGAAAAACCGTATGACACATTCACATTTGTACAATATTATGTTCTGAGACTTGCAGAAAACTCACTGGCATGATTCCGATTTAAAATATTGCCTGCTCAGTATATTAAGGTAATTAGTAAGTGTAAGTGCAAGCTCAAATAGAAAAGAAAAAAAAAAAACCCACACTGCAAGTCAATGCCACTTAATTGAATGGCATAAAAAGGACTTGCCCAAAGGCTATTTATTATTGGAAAGTAAATCCTTGACTGAGGTTGCAATAATATCACTACTACTACTGCCATGACTGATTCAGATGTTAACCCAATCTAAATTGGAGTGGTGATAAGCACCTGAAAAAACTATTCAGATAAGGGCAAACTTTCAGGAAGTGAAGCAACTCGGGTTCCTCAGCATCAACGGTCCAAAACTTCACCTACTGATTAAGGAATTTAGACTTTATTTTAAAATTGATCTTTACAGCAAAATTGATTCCAGCACAAAAAATTGTTCACACCACACGCTTGATGCTCCCTTAAATGGGGCTTCAAGGCAGTGGCAAAGGAAGTAACCCAGGCATGTAAGAAATAAATAGGGATTCTTGTGTGGATTTCACTCTAAAATGTGCTTTTGAAAAATATCTGTCTGAATTTAATTTTTCTCATATCTCCAAAGGGGAGGATTAATCTGTGTCATTCCATTACTTATAGACATCTATTAAACAGCACACATCATAACAGAATCCAATTGGCCGATAAAAATTCCATCTTCCGGTAGTATCCATGTGACCTACAGTCAAGAGAACCTAATGAAAATAGTTTGAACGTTGTTCACAAATACAAAGCAGCTATTGGATGGTAATAAAATAAGATATAATAAGTATTTCACATTATTCTGTCACCACACTGCATATCAAAGTACTCAATGTTTAGTCACGAGTTATGGAGCGGATACACTGTACTATGGGATAATCAGAAGTATTTTTATGTCAGTACAAAAGGAAGCTAGGTACATAAACTACATACATACATGATTTGTGTTGGACAGTGTTTTAAAATATACTATATATTCCTAAATACTAGCATATCTACCATGCAGCCAATATAATGAAATTCAAGTATTTTCTAAAATAATTTTAAAAAATTAGAAAGGAAAATGGAGACTAAATTAAATGAAAATAATAAGGCAACAAGTAAAGATAAATATATTTTTCCTGAAGTGCAGAAAGAGAATGAATAAAAAGTGATACTAAAATGTTTTATTGGACAAGTACAAAACAGACATTTTTCTATTCAAATGTTCTCTAAATATGTCAGTGCTACTCACAAAACCTCAAGGCCAAAAGTCAGTTGACTTCTGATCCCAGAATTAACCCAGTACATATTGCACCATGTATACACAAAGTAAATCTTGCACATTTTTCCTTGTTTATTTACCACTTTCCAAAATGTTTTCAGCTTGGTTCTAATCAAATTCGCTTTAGCTTTTATTTCACTTCTGTGTCTTGGGGACACATTTTTTTCTGCCACATTCCTCCTTAAATCAATTTACTGTGCTTGAAAACCTTTGTGTGCAGAATTTGCTTGATCACAATTTGCTTGATCCTTGGGTTTAAGTCAAGAAGAAAAATGTGCCCAGATCATTGAAATCATGCCAAATAAGAGACGTGGCTAAGAGATATAAATTCTAGATAAAAGTGCACTGTAAAAAATCAGCTCCCAGGAAATTAATGCATGAGCAATGATTAAACAAATTACTCAGCTCTACTCTGCTCCATCTAATTTAAATAATAGAAATGACATCATGTGGCTCTCTGGTTCTAAACTCAGCATGTTTAATTCTGTTTCCTAGAGGAATCCACTCAGTAAATGAATTTGAGGGGGATTGTGCATGCTCAAATGAGGGCAGAAAAAAATATATAAAGGAAAACAAATGACCCATTTACATCATGTATTCTTTCACTACACTTCTGAAATTGTGGCATAAATAGTTTACTTATATTCAGTAAGTTACAACTAAATATCTTTAAAGTACAGTTCAAGTAGAAAGTACCTATAAAAAGAACATTATGGGATTCCATATATATTCTCTCTCAATGATCTTCATACTGAATTTGTTCAATAGACAAATCAGATGATGATTTCTCTAAGTGCCCTGGCTGCAATCTTAACCCAGTATCTGAAAATCAAGCTGTGTTCTTTCTGCCTCTTCTATTTTCACTTGTAAAGATTCTGCAAATCACAGCCTGGCTGGAAATGTTCTGAATGATGCATGCAGCAGAACAGTATCTATCTCCCTCTTCAAGCTGTTCTTGAGTGCTAACAATTGTAAAACTATGTTTTTAACGGTGAAATCAACAGATATGACTTGAAAACACACACAGAGCAGAACTATTGAGTCGGAAAGTGCTGTTTTAACATAATCGTTTTTCTGACAATGGTCATCCTTTCAGTCCCATGCACAGCACTAACTCAGCAGAACACCTTAGATCTCGCCAAGTCTGACAATATTGCCAGGGTCCAATTCTCACAGGGGGGAGCTATTCTGGAACAATTTCCTCAATCTGTTGGATATAAAAGAGTTCTTTTTGACATTAGGTAGGTGCAGTTCCTTTTTCCTTTTTCTTTAATGATGAGAGAGAGTACTGAAGAAGTGGTCTTACAGGTCAGTTTGATGTGGCTGGGTAGCCTGTAAGAAGGTGCAGAGACTCTTGTGAGAAGCTAACAAATAGGTGGATGAGGCCAGGGGCACCCCTAGAAATTTTTCACATGGTACGCACTGCCAATCCCGTGGAGCTATCTCTGCTGCAGCTGCTGGCCCCAGTGCCTGCCCCACTCCCCACCCCCGCTTTTCTGCCCAGCCTGCCCAGGAGCAGTGTCACGGGCTGCTGGAAGGAGGGGAGAGGTTGGGTAAGCCTCCAAGGGGGGAGGAGGAGGCAATGTTGTAGAAGCTGGCTCCATGGCAGTGGCAAGGAGGAACAGCATTGGCTGCCCCACTGCCACTCAGGTTTGGCCCCAACGGCTCTCCAGCATTATACGCAGCGGGGTGAAAACCGAGTGAGTGGTGCTGCAATCTAGTGCACAGCAGTTGCAGTGCCACTTGGATTTGCCAGCCCCTCCAAATGTGAGCTCACCACTCACTTAGCTTTGGCTCTGCCAACACTGGCCATGATGGAGGGCCAGCAGGGCCAAACCTGAACGTGGGACAACCAGCGCCGCTCCTCCTCACCACTGCCAATGGTACACACCATACTTAACGTGCATATGGCTACAGGTGCCACTAGATGCGGTTGGCATTTGTCAGGTCCTGACAAACATCTATGGGCTGCCTTCTACACTACACTGTCTAACACACAGGGCCCCTCCCTGAACTGATCCATTTGGCCCTTCCTGGAGCAGATCCTCAGCTGGTGTAATGTGTCACAGGCCTACTGACTTCAATGGGCCTGTGGCAATTTACATCACCTGAGGATCTGCCCCTCTATCTACTCCTCCTCCATATTGCTCTTCTGCTGAGACACCTATAAGAAATCAGCCCCTTAATTATGGATAAGATGAAGAACAGATGGGCATACAGCTGGCATTATGTGAAAATACACAATTTAAAAAATCAAGTATGTATTTTCAAATTTCAAAATTATATATATTTGATCATATCCTGTCTCCTCTACAGCTATATGGCATTTGCAATCTTAGATTTAGATCAGGCACTATGTGTGTGTACATGTACCGTGGCTAGCATGATGGAGCCCTATCCTACCTGGTGCTCCTAGGTACGATGGTAATATAAATATAGTAAATATGATATTGTTGTTATATTTCATAACAGTTGTTGGGTAAATCCTACTCTCAATTAATGTTCATGCTCTTCTGTATCCATCAAGAGAGCAATGGAGTATAGGATCTGGTCCACTTCAAGATCCCAGTGGCATGGATATAGTTATGCAAGAAAAATTTGTATTGCTCTTTTTTCAATAGTAGTAATGTTGACTAAGGTAGACTAAGACTGAGTAGCCCGACTATGTCCCCCCCCCCGTCCCGGCTCCCCAAGTGTATATTGGTACCAGCTGCTGGGGAAATAAAAGACAGCAGCTGATTTGCCGTCTATGTGAGCATACTGTGTTGACTTATGCCAATTTTTGGAAGAATGACCATAGTTTGGTCACATGACTATTTAAAATATAACCGCTACAGCACAGTAAAGAGACTTAACTCTTCATCCAACCTTAACAATCATCATGCCCAAGGTACATTACATAACCTATATCTCATTGTGACACTGACTCCATCCCTATTCCTTAACAAGTCACTTAACACCTCTGCCTCTATTTGCCCCACATGTATAAAAGGGGGTGGAAAAGCACTCATCGACATACCTAACAGGGGCATTTTGTTTGGAAAGCATTCTGAAAGCATTGCAAGTATTATTATTGTAATGTGCCCAACTGTTTCTGCTCTCCTCACATGCGTAGCATGTAAAAAAGGTAATAATGTGTATTGCAGAGGTTCGTAACATTCTCTGAACCAAACTCTTGTTCCATGACGACAATGTTCTCTTCCAAATGTGTTAGGACAATATACATGTTTAATAGGCCTGGGCTTGAGAGTTATGAAAAAGAGGGCTGGTCTGAACAAAAGTGAGAGGTAATTAAAAGTATCCAGTGAAAGTCATGCTGAAGTGGAAGGTATAAGTTGTGCTCTTATAGAGTGAACTTCTATAGAGTCAGCACAAGGTCTATGTAGCACTTAAATCCTAAAAATAGGACTTCAGTAGGACTTAAATGGTGCATGGGGTCTCACGAGAGCCCTAGAGATCAACTGAGTGAGCTGATGTGTAATATTGGTGTTCGTATTTACAACTCTCAAACAGGGAAATGTTCCTCAACAAGCTTGTTTTCAGCTGAAAGAAAACTGGTGCGTTAAATCCTATCATCATTGAAATCAATGGCAAACCCCATGATGAGTTCAATAGGACAAGACTTCACCTTGAGTTTTTACCTCTCATAAAAACCATTTGCCATCTGAAGTCCTTATATCATCAAATCAGTTCTTTTGATAGGTAATCCCACAATGAGAAGCTAATTTCTGCGACAATTATGTCTAACAAAAATGAGTTTATTTGGTAAGTGCAAGTAAGCAAATATAAATGTGTTTTCCTCCGAGGGCAGATCACTGAATTATCTTTTCTTGAATGATTTTTTAAAAATATTACTTTAATTATAACATGAGTAGCTTTAATAGCAGTTTATGCATATCTCTCAATGTCGTTGCAAAACCCCAACATGCTATAGGAAAATCAAAGCAAAAAAACCAAACACTTGAGTACAAACTGTACAATTATATTGCAATTTGTGCGTGTATGCCTTGATCTGCCCAGTGCATGGAGAACAGTGTGACACTGACAAACAACTCAAAAAAATCTTTTAAGTATTATTTAAGAGGATCCTGAAATGCTTGGGCCCCACACCAAAAACACAGTCACTATTATAGCATCACTGAAGTTAACTTCCCAGTTCATGTGACTCAGAGCCCACCATGCTCAAACATTATATAGGTTGCAGGGTAATTAGTGCCACTCAGAGTGTTTCCACAATAGTGCTCACAAGTTGCAACCATATTTAAACTATTTTCTACCACGGTTAAGCCCTAGCATGGTTGTACCATCTGCATTCATAGTTAGAAGCCATGCTGATAAACCATGCTTGAATCCTCCTATGAGAGCAGTCTGAAGTGCAGTTTCTTCTAATGTGTTTGTTTGTAATACAGCCCTGTCAGTATTGGGCCTCAAGGCTTCAAAATCTAGAAACGTAAATGAGTAAATAGATGCTAAGTATTATCATTATACACTACAAAGCAACCAACATTAACAATGGTGGTTAAATCTGGTTGCAGCTAAACTGTAACATATGAATAGAGCCAAATTGTGTTGTAACCTACACAGTAACTGCCAACCGTACTGATTTGGATGGGGCAGTCCCAAGTTTTTGACCTCTGTCTCAAGTCCACCCAGGCAACTTCCTCAGCCTGAAAACATTTAATTTATACTGTAGTTATCCATTTGAGCTCCTAAAGCTGTTGCACTCACTACTGCTGTGCAGCTCGAAACAGCATGACTAGACGCAGGCTCTCAGCCTACCTGAAGTGTTTTTCTCTGTAGGCAGCTTCACATGTTTCTCCCCAGCCCCAATAGCATTTTCAGCCCCCATCATAAAAGGGTGCAATGAAAGAAAGCAGGTCTCGGAGACTGGGAAGAAGGAGGGAAAACCCACTGAGGCAAGCTGTGGAAAGGCAAAAAATGTATAACTTAAGCAGAGCCTCTTTTACTAGAGAAGGGAGATGAGCAGAAACACATGGAATCAGGTAGGGGCCTTGCCATGCATACCTAATTTACATGGAAAGAATCAACATCCTGTGGTGATGGACGCTATGGAAAACCCTAAGATAAGCAGACTGAAAGGAATTGGGTTCCCCAGAAGTAGACATCACAGGTGGCTGAAGGAGAGAAAAACTGAAACACCATGGAGAGTGAATGGAATTCACGGAACACGGGAAGAGAGACAGGGAAAAGGGAGAGATGACCTACAAATATGCCAAATAGAGGAACAGGCCTGCCATCTACCCCTAATGGTGCTACTGGGGAAAGGATGTTTACTGGTGCCCCTCACACACGAGAGAGTGAATCAAGGAACCAGACAAGTAGGACGAACCCAGGCCTGTTAAGACTGGCTATGTGTGAGATGGCTTTGAGGCCAGATGGGAGGTTTCTATAGGTCCAGATAAACGTCCAATAAGATACTGCTCAAAACCTCTGAAAGTTCTCCCATCACTGGCTTAATCTATATATTTACAGTGTATTATGTATGATTTTACAATGTGTCATCATTGCAAAACATCAAGTTCTAAGGCAAAGTGATAATGCAATATATGGGGCAAAGGATGCCGGGCACAGGGGATTTTTTTAGAAATATAGTAGGAGTTCAGATCTTCAAGAGAAATCTGAAAAAAAGTATCAGTTTTGAGGGCTTGAGAAGATGCTATATAAAAAAATAACATAACATTCACCAGAACCTATTTAACCTATCGATAATAAATTGTCCTATTTTAATGGGATGGATCAAACACAATTGAAATGTATTTCAAGAATTACTTTGGTCAGTTTTTGTAGGGTAGTTTGGCCAAGAGCATCAACCCATGCCAGCTACAACACTGATTGAAAGCATTTGGCTAGCATAGCTAAAATTGACATGTTGAGAGATTTTGAACATGGATGTAGCAAGGGTTGGTATTCCAGTGCGGGCAAGAATTCCGAATTAAGTACACTACCGACCCGTTTACACGCGAATCTGCTTAACACGCAGTAGTGCCATGCCTCCCAGTGCTACCTATTTAACATGCGAGACTCGTTAACATGCGGTACAGGAACTTGCTATGTAGTGCTACAGATTTGCTCACTAACTCACTGACATAGAAATCAACAGGAAGTGCGGAGTGGAAACGTTTTGTACATCTTTACTGATATTGGTAAAGATGTATCATGCACGCTTAGTCATTGTCACGCTAGAGAGATATATAATATATAGTAGTTATATAGTAATATATATACTACATTAGAAAATTTTAACGGTAGGCCTAATATAATGGCAGAGGGCAAGCGTCAGCATTCCTACACTGTAGAAGAAAAGCTAGCTGCAATAGATCGAGTAAATAGCGGAGAAACCCAGGCCAAAGTTTCAAAAGATATTGGGACTGCCGAATCTACTCTCTGAGGATGACTAAAAAAATGAATCTAAACTGACTGGCTTTGTACAAAATATTGATTCTGCCACGGGGCTCAAGCAAAAACATGTGCGCTATTCAGCAAAACCCACAGTAGACAAAGCCATGCGCACGGGGTTTGCTCAGGAAAGGCTGAAAGGAGTGCTGCTAAGCCCAAACAACAAAATTTGGAAATTTAATGGGGGATGAATCATTCCAAGCCAGCAAGGGGTTTATAAGTCGTTTTAAAAAGCATCATGGCATAGCGCAGGTATCGATTTCTGGAGAAAGCCGATCAGCCAATGAATCGGCCGTGAATGCGTTTCCTGCCAAGTTAAAATCTATTTTACAAAATGAAGTCTACCACAAAGAACAACTTTATAATTATGATGAAACAGCTTTATTTGCAAAACTGCTACCTGATAAGACGTTAGCCTTTAATTACGAGACACAGAAAACAGCTGGATTTAAAAAGATAAAAGATCATGTGACTCTTTTTTTTTTGTAGTAATAAGATGGGCAGCTCATAAGCTTGCCCCTCTTCTCACTGGCCGCTTTCATAACCTTGCTGCTTTAATCACCTCAATAGAGCCAAACTGCCAGTAATATATGCTAACAGCAAAAATGCTTGGATAACGAGACACATCTTCGATGACTGGTTCCACAACAGCTTTGTTCCAGCTGTTCGTAAGCATCTGTGGTCGAAGAAACTCGAAGCCAAAGCACTTTTGCTACTTGACAATTGTCCAGCCCATCCTCCAGCCGAATCACTGGTATTGAGCGATGGAAAAATTCGAGTGCTATACCTCCCATTCAACACAACATCAAAAATTCAACCTTTAGACCAGGGCATTATTCAGAATTTTAAAAAGAATTATCGACGGGAGCTGATTTCAGCGATCGTGTCATGCACATCTTCAGGCATTTCTGAATTCCTGAAACAGTTAAACATGAAGGAAATGATTTAGTTAGTTAAAAAAGCTTGGGACAGAGTAAAACAAAAGTCCATTGAAAACGGCTGGATGAAGGCTCTCGGTGATGCCTTTTCTGTCAAAGACAGCTCAGACTCGGAAAACTCCAGCAGTGGCACTGATTCAGAGCCAGACTTTGAAGGATTTTCAGAAGAAGATGTCCTACAAACACGCACACAGACAAAAGAGGATAAAGGTAAACTTCTCTTTCAAATGATAAAAGATTTTAGTTTGGATACATCGCCGGAAATCATTGCCAAGTGGCTGGAGATGGATGAAGATTGCCCGACTTCAGAATTTCTGTCCGAGGAAGAAATATTAACAGGCTGTGAGGATACGTTGGACCGTGAAAGTGATGGCGAGGATGTTGCTGAAAAAGGTCAAAATTTCGCCCACAGAAGCCCTTAGTGCTGTAGAAACTGTTATAAGATTTATGAAGGAGCAAAATGCGGAAAATATTGAAATCATTCATCTGCGGTGAATGACAGACTTCACAAGAAAGGAAAAAAATGCGAGCCAGAAACAGCAGTAACTAATGGCGTTTTTTTCTAACTGAATCATCAACACTTTTTTCAGCATGGCCCTCTTAACCCGCGGTCCGTTAACACGCGGTCGTGATGGCTTAACTCCCGACATCTGCGCATAAATGGGTCTGTACTGTAGTACTGTGTTCTTTCTTTTAATGGGTTTTTCCTTTCATAGCGCATTATATAATCACAAAATGGTCATTCCATTTTCCTTTCTTGTAATCAGCCTTCATTCTCACTATGATCTGTCATGGTTAAGACCAGAACGCAATTTAGTGATATGCAGATGGTCACAGTAATGAGGAAGTACTGTAGGTTTCTTAAGGAAAAAAACAGCAGCAAAAAGAAATTAAATCAGAATCCAAATGTGGCATAAAAACAACCAACAAGAGAAATAGGAAAAACTGGGAACAATTCACAAAATAGTTTAGGATAAAGAGAAGAACCTCATTTGATACTGATTTGTAAAACATGCTCTAACCACATCTCAGGGTGCATATACTGAATATTTCACTGTTGCTTTTTTTCTCCAAGGAACAAAAGGAAAAGAGAGTGTGACATAAAACCTGTCCTTTCACCCAACAGAAGCAACTGGAACCCAAAAACAGAATCGGGGGCCCCACTGTGCTGTGCTCTACATAAAGAATAAAGGGCTGGCCCCGCCTGCAAAAGCTGACAGTGTAATTAGGGACAAGATGCAGAAGGTGAGGGTGTAACACAATTGGTGGAGTTAGGAGGAAGGCAAAGGTGACAGCTATAAGAACACAAGGTTGCATAGATGACTGAGGTCAATGTGAAATTTTTGTTTTTGTTTTAAAATAAAGTGAACAACAAAACCCACAATGAAAGGTAGGCATAAAGCATTCTCAGTAAGGGGGATCCAGCTATGGAACAATCTTCCAGAGGAGATCAGGTGAAACTGGAATCTAACCATCTGTAAGAAATGCTGCAAAACCTTCCTCTTTGAAAAAGCCTTCCCACCATATGAACGACACTCACAACACTGCCAACCCCTCTACCCTTATGCCCCCCCAAAAAAAGGAATTTTAAAAGAAAACGAGTCCTACACCAAGCAGAGTTTTGATCCTCAAAAGGTAGAAGTGTCAGAGACTACACAAAGTCAGCTAGGGGCTTTGCTGTTTCCAATGAATTTACATAGAAGGAGCTCAGACACAACAGTGGCAATGACAGTATAAAACTCTAAGATAGATAAAGAATCACTCACAGGCCACCTTGCCTGGCCATTATCACTAGATAGTGTACTGGATGCATGATGACAAAGTAGTAGCTATGCAAATCAATTTGGTGAGAGAACTCCACACCAAGTAGCAGGCTTGGCTTAACAATAAGGGAATCAGGTGTCAAAGCTGGGGGTGCTCCAGGAAGAATGCCCTACCACCTGACCCAAAATCTAGGGTCTGATAGGCCAATACTGGGGTGCTTATGCTATCAGGTGGGAGTCAGTTTTAGGTAGCTAGTTGGAAGATGCTGTCTATGGAACTTGTTTGCATTAATGGTTTTGGTTTGCTATTCTAAGAGTCACTTCAACGTATATTTCAAAATTGTGCTTGATTAAAAAATGTTGATAAATACTAAATTAGACAAACAGATGGCTAGGAAATGAAACTCCTATTTTGAGCTTCTGAGTTTGCTCTTCTAGAGCAAACACACATTTCTTCTGGGCACTGTGAGGGGTATACAAACCCCATCTTGGGCAACACAGGCTTAATGAGCTAACATGGGCTCAAGTGGCCCTCCCCACTGCACCTGTAGGAGATGTCAGAATTGGAGAGAGGAGCTCAGCTGGTAGTAGACAACTGAGGAGAGCAGATCTCCCAGGCCTCAATTCCAGGAGCAAGGCCTGGCTAAAGGCAAGGGCTCCTCAGCTGCCCGCTGCCCGGCAACCCATCCTTGAAGGGAGGGAGGACCTGCTGTGGATCCACTTATGATGGGACTATTCTTTGACACTAGCCTATGAGCCTAGATAGGGCCCACTGCTTTACAGGAAGCCCTCTGAGGAAAGAGGTCTCTTGTCACTCCAATCCACCAATCTATCTGTGTGATGTTCATTTGTGTTTATTGACAAACGCAGAGAGGGATGGACTATCTGGGGCTCAGCCACGGGCTGAGCTTCTTAAGTCCAGACTGATGTAATAAAACCCCCAGAAACCCAGAGCAGAGGCCCGGATGAGTAATGGGGGTACAGCATCTATGCATCACATGGCAGAAAATCATTTTAATCACACATTAAAGTCTTAATTCTGCACTACTGAAGTCAATGGGACTTTTGCTATTGACATCAATGGGAGCTAGGTTGTGACCTAAATTATCTTCCTCACAGCCAACAACACATACAGTAATCACTCATTTTCTAATTAAAATGGTATCATTAGCCCAGTCAATTCAGTTGTTTGTTGCTCCGTTTTATTTGTATGTTCTGCTAAAACATATCTACGCAGAATCTTTTTTCTTTTACAGAATGATAGGAAACTAGGAAAATCTACATGCCTCAGTAGGCGGCCCGAGAAGGCCGGTCACCTGTGTCACATGAACCCTGACAGTTCTTATTCCAAACCCTCTGGAAGAAAAGCATTAAAGAGATGATACTGTCATGAGCTGGTGAAAACCTTGTTATGGGTTGAGTTAAAGCCTCGCTGAGATTTATGGGGGTGAATGCACCCTTTAATTCATGTAACTGTGTGGATAAATTTATCACCATCCCCACTTAGGACAAAAGGGTTATGTGAACAGACCCAGAAGTTTTGGACTATGTGGGCAGTGTGTGTTTTGCTGAGTACAGTTTGGGAGAATGGGGTGTATGTGTGAGAGAAAGTGGAACACAGAACTACAGTGAGAGAGAGAAAGAAGAAATCCCAGAAGAAGCCTGTAAGCACGATGTGACCCTGAGAGAAATCTAGAGAGAGATTCTGGTCTGGGGATGCTTGCTGAAAAGAAGGTACGGCCTGTAAACCAAGAAACTACTTTTTTGGTCTTTGGTTCCTCCTATGTTTGGAGAAGCAGGACTTTTACTTTCCTTGTAAATAAACAAGACTGCACCAAAGAAAATACCAGACTCCATCATCAATTTCTACTCACAACTGGAATACCCCTAGGATGCTGAACTTTGATTAGCCAAGCAGTAACAATATTTATATATAGGAAACAGCAGCACTGGGTGCACACACTACTTTACTGTATACACAGAAAGGAAACTAAGAGCTTTTGGAGACAGGAGGTTGGAAAAAACCAGTAGCATAGTACATATTTATTTCATATTGTTTCAATAAGATTAACACACCAATATGGGTATGATACTTAGGGTGTATATTGCTTGTTTTCACTTTCAAAAGAACATTATGAAGATGAACTAATCCATCCTCATAAGACCCTTTTGAGGCAGGTACAATAAGCAAAATGAAGTTCTGATTTTGCAGTGATATATTAGGATGGGAAATATTTTCCATTTCTTTTCCTGTTAATTTCTCGGACAAAGAGTTCCAGATAACATCCATTCAGCCTACATATGTAGGAACTTATATGGCCCCGATGACCATAGTATCTGAACATTAATGATCATTTATGTTATGATCATGCCCACAATATGCTGGGTGCTTTCTAGACAAGAAGAGAAATTTCCCCCCTGAGGAACTCAGAGGCAAGAAGACAGAGGTTAGAGAAAGAGAAACAATAAGTAGGGATTTTTTTAATACAAATTAGTTCGATTTATTGCAGGCAACACTGTAGAACTGCATCTTCAAAAGGAACTTAATGAATTTATCCTCAGAACATCCCCATGAGGTAGGAGAGTATTACAATCACATTACAGATGAGGAACTGAAACAGAGAAAAATTAGGAATGAAATTTTTGAACGTGGCCACTGATTTGGGACACCTTAAATATCGGTTACCCTATCTGCAATATACTGAGCATCTGAAGCTCCCACTGACTTTTGCTGAAGCTGTGGATGCTCAGCACCTTTGGAAAATAGGCCCCCGAGTGTATCAAGTTGGGCATCCAGAATCAGTGGCCGCTTTCCAAAGCACTTTCCTGATCTCAGTGGAACTAGATGCCACGGTGCTTTTGAAAATCCCATAGGCACCTATCTGCATTGTTAGCTGCCTAAATACATTTGAAAACCTAGCCCATTGACCTTAGTGACTTGCCAAAAGTCACAGAGTAGTAGAGCCAGGAATTAAACCGTGATTGCCTGAGCCCCAGTTCAGTTCCTTAATCACAAGACCTTCCTTGTATTTAATGAAGACACACCGTATATTCCTAGAGGAAGACTTATGAGCTTCAGGTTCAGGAAATCCTGAGTTCTAGTCCTTCCTTGGCTACAGACTCAGTGTCTGACCCTTGGATAGGTCACATCACTCCTTTGCCTCAATGAGCTTTTACTCCACACCACCACTACCACTACCGAATGTAATTATGAACTGTTCACTTAGATTCTCGGTAGAGAGTTTTTAAATTACAAAGACACTAATGATGCTTGCACCTTCTGGCTCTAACGGCAGTGGTGTTTACCTACCTAGATTAGTGCACTTCTCTGTATTTTAAAACCTGAATCTATACCTTATAAACGACAGATGGGCCTCAACCAAAATATTAAATCCCAACTCTCCTGAACTTTGAGCAAGTTCTGATTTGGACCCAAACTTCATCACAGTCCCCTCTTTGTATAATGGTCTCCACCACAGCCCCCTAACCAAATATAATCATACTTTGGAGAAATTTCAATCCAGAGCTGAATTTGTCTATCAGAACAATTTCTAATGATATCACGGAATTCTTAAGACAATGACTTAGTGCCTATATTTTTGCTACCAGGAGATCCTTTCTTGATGTACACTCTGTGTTCCACACATTCAGACTAATTATTGTCCTAGCAAATAAAGACATTTTCAAAAAGTGATGCTTTTCAAGAAAAAAAACAAAACAATAAACACACCATAAAATAATCAACAATAAAGTCTGCAGATGACACCAAAATTGGTGAGTGGTAAATAATGAAGAGGACAGGTCACTGATTCAGAATGATCTATATCACTTGATACACTGGGCACAAGCAAACATTATGCATTTTAACGCAGCTAAATGTAAATTTATACACATGGGAACAAAGAATGTAGGCCAAACTTACAGGATGGGGCCTCTATTCTGGGAAGCAGTGACCCTGACAAAGATTTGGGTGTCATGGTAGATAACACTGTGGCCAAAAGAGCTAATGCAATCCTAGAATGCATAAACAGAGGAATCTCAAGTAGGAACAGAGAGGTTATTTTATTTCTATATTTGGCACTGGTGTGACCACAGTTGGAATACTGTGTTCAGTTCCAGTGCTCACAATTCGAGGAGGATATTAATAAATTGGAGAGGGTTCAGGGAAGAGCCACAAGAATGATTAAAGGATTAGAAAACATGCCTTATAATGATAAATAAATTGAGCTCCTCGAGTCTAACTTAACAAAAAGAAAGTTAAGGAGTGACTAGATCACAATTTATAAGTACTAGGAGGAATATCTAATAATGGGCTCGTCAGTCTAGCAGAGAAAGGTATAACATGATCCAATGGCTGGAAGTTGAAGCTAGAAAAATTCAGACTGTAAATAAGGCATACTTTTTTTTTCCCCTAAAAGAGTAAGAGTAATTAACCACTGGAACAGTTTACTTAGTGTTGTAACAGATTCGCATCACTGACCATTTTTAAATCAAGATAGAATGTTGTTTTAAAATATCTGCCCTAGGAATTATTTTGGAGAAGTTCTATGGTCTGTGCAAAACAGGAGGTCAGACTAGGTGATCACGATAGACTCTTCTGGCCTTAGAATCTATGAATAAATACATGTTAGCATAGATGCCGACTCCATGGGTGCTCCGGGGCTGGGGCACCCCCAGAAAAAAAAATAGTGGGTGCTCAGCACCCACCAGCCACAGCTGTTTGGGGGAGGTGCTTGGAGAAGGGCGGAGAACAGCAGGTGGGCAGGGCCTTGGGGAGGAGTTGGAACAGGGTGGCAATAGGTGGAGTGAGGGCGGGGCCTCAGGGGAGGGACAGAGTGGGGCAGGGCCTTGTGGTGGAGCAGGTGGGGAGCACTTCCGAGAAAAAAGAAAACTCAGGACCTATGCATGTCAGTACAAAAAAATTACAGGGCCAGATCCAAATTCATTACATCTGTGATGCTTCAGACTTGAAGCTGACCTTATTGGCTAGCTGAGATTCCATTGTATAGAGAAGTCCTCTAGTGGCACAGAAATGGATTAGTTAGCCCTATATTAACCCTATCACAGCCCACGTATAGATAAACTAGTTGGGGACCGTTGGAGCAGCCAGAGCACTGCTATCTTTACAGCTGGATGTAACTTGGAGTAGCTGGGTGCAACTTAGAGCAGCCCTGAAGCTGCGCTTGCACCAAGGGCTCAACTGCCCAACAACCCAGGATCAGCAGGTTGTAAAGATGATAGATAGCCATCATTCTCCTCCTTCTCTCCCACTTTTGGTTTTACACTAATTGCAACTTACATGGACTTGGAGACTGGGTCTATATATTTTATTATAAATTAGCATTAGGAATTAGAGTGATCTAGGTGACTATGATGAGTTTTACCCATGCAGTTATAGCGCTGTACCTGACTGGCTAGAATCTCCTGAACTTGACTCTCTGCACAGAGACTTTTAACTTATTTTTATAGTCTTCATTCGTCCTTTTTTCTTTTTTATATCCAGGATCCATTTTAGAGCAGCAATAAGGCACTTGTCACTAGGTACTATTGTCCTACAGTCACATTTCTCGGGTTCCTGAAGGGATTGGGCACCTGAGGTATAGAGTTCTGGGTCAAGAGCATAGTCTTCTGTTGTCTGTTATTGCTGTAATAAAACATATAAGTGGACATTCTTATACACTCATGGATGTAATCTCCAAGATATATAGTGCTTCTCAGTCAAGTAATTTCATACATACTTTCTTTAAAGTAACTGACAGCAAAAAGAAATTACAATATTATTAATACTTCTAGCAAGTATATTGATACATTGGGATGAGAATTTTCTTCTTTCTGGAAGACAGTATAAGAGGAAGCCAATGATAATACAATATCAGAATGCTTCTTGATCTAAATGGTGGCTCAATTTCAAATGAACAAAATGCCAATTTATTTTTTATTAGCTTACCTCCCGGTAGTGACTCACGACTGATAGAGCAAGTTAACAGATTTTGTATCAAGTATCCACTCGCTGTTCAAAGAAAGTCTTTGTATAGAATTTGCAGTAAATAAACGACAGCATGAGTCAAGCTACAAGAGAGTCTATGCTTTGTGTGCATTATGAGGCACAAGAGGAATCAGATGAGTTGCATGTGAGAAAGAAGCATTATCCACCAAGCCTCAAGTGTAATTATGAAATGGCCTCAAAGAAAGGTTTAATCAAAAGACACAAAATGCTTCCTTCAGGTTTAAATCTCTCTTACATAATTGTTCTGCCAAAGATACTCGTTTCTAGCACAATTTTAAAATTACAATGTTTATAGTATGTATTTAGCAAAGAAATGCCAGTATAATATTGAAAGCAAGACAAGAATGTTTCTCATGTAATGCATTTGAAAGGGTTTTGGGGTTTTAGATTTTTTTTTTTTTTAAAAGAGCGCATAGCATGGTAACTGTCGTTCATGAAGTCTGTTTGTTTTCCTTTGATAACAAGGGAAAGAAAAAGCTAATGTGTCTGAAGAAGCGCTATGAATATACATATGTTTCCACTTAGAATACAGCTCATAGTTTTTTTTTACTAAATATCACCACAATTCCACCTGTCTGATCATTGTAAAATGCCATTTAATTATAGCAGTCTCTCCAACTTTGTAACATTTTGCAACAGTAACTTTCTGGATTTCATGACAAACCTTGATAGCTTTTAGATATGATTTTCACTGTTTTCTATCTGATCCTATAAACAAGTTAATTTGTCTAACACCTTAAAATCTCATCGATAAAAGCAAATTCCATTACGTATAGGTAAATCAGACCAGATCCTTAGCTGGTGTAAATTGACATCGTTTTATTGATCAATGGACCCTTACTGATTTACACTGAGTGAGGATCTGGCCCAAAGAAGCTAAGCAATTAGTCATTTGAGTGGGAAGGAGCATCGTCTAATGATTAGAACAGAGGACTATGCATCTGGACTTCTGCGTTCTATTCCCAGGTATGCCATAACCCTGAGTATAACCCTGTGGAAATCATGTGTAGCCTTTTATTTTATTTAATGTTAATTATACTACAGTGGGTTTGGCTCTGGTGGCTACAGTCTTAAGTTCAATAGAGTTATCTCTGGTTTCAGAGTAGCAGCCGTGTTAGTCTGTATCCGCAAAAAGAAAAGGAGGACTTGTGGCACCTTAGAGACTAACGAATTTATTTGAGCATAAGGAACACATGAAACCATAGGCAAGTAACACATACAATCACAAGACCAAGGTTCACTATCTTTTAGTATTTTTATTAAAAAGTTACCAACAAAGTTATAAATGTCACAGCATATACAATTCCTAAATATATCCATGTACCAGTTAAACTACAGACATACTCACATCCTCCTAGATGGTGTTAGAGTCTGATGGCCTTCTTATGGATTGATCATCAATACAGGAGGGGTTTCTGCTGGAGGTTTCCCATAGGAAGCTCAAATTGTCTGCTCTGGGCCCCCTTTTTTAGAATGTGATTCTGTCTATACCTGCATTCTGCGCATGCACATGAAAGTGTCAACCCTCTATTTTATTGGTCTGTATCCCCTAGAAACATAAGGGGATAGGCTGTGTAGGTTCTCATTAACATTGCTGTATCACCTTTATCCTGTGGTTAAGACATATGTTGGAGAAGATATTTGCTGTTATAGCATTTTATAATTTAAAATTTAATCTTCCGGGTAGACTTTTGCAATATTACCAGATGGTACCTCTTTTTGCATAATCTTAGAGCATTGGGTTATTTGTTGGTCATTCACTTTTGTCAGCATTTCACATCACCAAGGCTAAGCTAAAATCATTCAGCCCTCAGCCTACAGGTTCTTGCATTTCAGCTTGTTTTACTTATGTCTAATACATGATTATTCTGAATACTGATCAGTCAGTTACTTCTATAACTCTACAAATTAACTCTAACATACAATGAATATCTATTATATAACATGTTGAATAATCATAACATTACACAATAAATGAATAATAAACTAAAAACATTGGCTACACATGTCTGCACTTGTACCAAAACAAAATAAGTATCTTAATATAGACCTACTTCAAATGGGCTGGTGTGATAATCAGGGTGAAATCCTGGCTCCATTGAAGTCACTAGGAGTTTTCATTACTGACTTCAGTGGAGTGAGGAATTCACTTTTTGTGTTAGGTGAAAGGCACCACATAAAAGTGTCAGGTATTACTTTCATCTGTGCTAACTCTTCAGCAATTTAGGTAATCATGGCAGGTTCCAAAATCAGGCCGTTATCAATCTCTTTGGAACAAGTATTAAAAATACTTCTGACTTTGGTTCAGATGAGAAGCTTACACAGCAACCTGATCTGGGGGCAGAATGCAGTGATGTAGCATCATCAGTATAAGAGCAAAGCTTAATGAATTTGGTAGGTATCACAAACCTGATGTGATAAAAAATGCAGAGAGCATAGTGAATTGGGAGGCCTACTGATTTATAAAAGATCACATTGTCTGACCAGAGTGTCAGTGACGTCAACTTTAGATAAGTTTATTCATTTAAATGAACAGAAACAAGTAGTCAGGTAGGGAAAGGATGTAGAAAAAGGCGGTGGTTTTAGGATATTGCATAGTGAACAGAAACCTGTTAATGGTGGCAAGGATAAAACAAGTCCTCTTGAGAAAAACAGAATTTCTAATAGATACTAGATAGTGTTCAAAAGTTCCATTTCAACAAAGCAGTGGGCAATGAAGAGAAGGTGGAAATTAACTAGAATGCCCAATCCTTCATAAATCACCAATATAATAGTCTGTTTCTCTGCTTTTCAAACCGACAGAAACTAAGGGCCTGATATATCAATGTGTTCATCCAGTTCAGTATATCAGTGTGTTCATCCAGTTTTACACCAATGTAAGCTTCTTTTCATTTCTTTTGGAGCCGCACTGGTATACAACTCAAGTAACACAGAGATGAATCAAGCCACTAATGTGTCAGACTAATTAGATACATTGCGCCTTTAATTGGAAAGAAGAGATTTCCTACATCTGGAGTGCATACTGGGAACAGAGACGTGGCTATGGCAAGAGGCACTGTTTCAAGCTAATAAACAAAAGGGTGTGTCAAAAACAAGACACTGAACTGGACTGTGTAGCTCCGTGTGCCTTTGTTGGAGCAGCAGATCTTGTGGAAATAAGTTGAAGGCCTTTTCCTTACAGCTGTGTTCTATTAAAAAACCTAGCCAGGGACCTGCGTGAATAAAGATAATAAAATGGCTATGACAAACATACATATCTGTCTGTTTACCTATCAGAGCTACATAGTCAGTTCTCAGTATGGCTGAGAAAAAGCTTGTGTAATAAGGCGAACTGGAGCTTCTCTGAATTTAAGATATTTATCAGCACATTCTATCAGTTCTTGCAAGAGGAGGGAGGCTTCGTTGTAAGACAGAGCTACACTCTGTTTGGAGGGAGAAAGCTGTAGAATATAGTGATCTTATGAGACGATCCTAGGCTACTGCATCACAATACATACAACCAATTTTTAATTTAGAGGGAGATGAGTTCTCAGTGAGGATGTTCACTTCACTTCTTTAAGGAAGAACTAATGGCTTTATAAATGTTTACCATGTAGTACTGTAACACTGGAAAGCTGTAGTCAAACGCCTGACCTGCTCACATTTGGTCAGTACCAATGCACACACAGCAAAGCCATTACTGTCATCTTGTTAGCTGTGGTCCTCCCAAAACCTCTAAACTACAAGAGTATCCATCAGACAGTCTCAACGATAACACATCCTTAGTTTGCAATTTCTCAATGTTACTTTCTGCTCACATCCACATGTTTGATGAGCACCATCAGGACTCTTCTTTCATGACACACAGAGAAGAGTGCTGGATGCAGTTAACGCAAGGGGTTGGGAGGTAGGACTCTTGGATTCTAGCTCCAGCATTTGTGCATAACAATTACCCTTGGGAATCAGGTGTTTATTTAGTATAATCATATTTATGTGCTCTTCCCCATGATATCTGGTTGCATGACATACACTAAAAATAAGCAATACATTGGAGCAAACACATCAGTGTAAGTCTATTGATTTAAATGGTTTTATACTAGAATGAATTTGGCTGATTAAAATAACCTCCCCAAAACAGTCAATGGAAACCTTTCCCAAACACACCATAAGAAAAATTTCCCTAGTGATGACCTACAATGAAGCAAACACTTGACCAAAGCACTTGTCTGTCTATGAATCATCACCTAGGGAATTTTTTTGAGGGTGCTGGCTAGCTTGATATTTGTAAAATACTCCAACTTCTTTGGATGAAGGGTGCTTACAGAAGTGCTAAGCAAAATACTATTATAATGATACTGAATTTCTTAGGGGACAGACATACACTAAAATACATAATTGGAGTGATATCCTTTTAAATATACATCATTAGAACTCCAGTGAGATACACATCAGTGTCAGTGAATGTATGTACAAAGAGCTATTCATCTGATTCTCAAATAATACAAAAATGCATGCATATATCTATGATGATTATACATTCAGTGCATTCACTGTAATGTCAGCACATCGTTTGAGTCTTAATATTCATTGTCACATTCAGTAATGTTTGTCTTGACTGCTCCCTATCTCCCACACTTCATCTGCCTACTTAACCTCAGCACTTCTATAAAACTTGTCCAAATAGGTTTTAAAAATACTCCTCTTCTGCAGGATAAGCAAGAAGTGACTATATAATTTCCTGCTTTACCTACACATCTGGCGTGGTAGTGAGAACCACTGCAAATCCCATCAGAGACAGCAGAAAAATAGCTGAATATCGTACTGTATGAAAGGCTTTTGCAGCATTGACTAGAAAACCTATTAAATATTAAATAAAAGGTTAGCAGATTTCCTAGCAGAATACAATACTGTATGCAGGATTGGTTTGCTGTACAGATACAGAGCACTGCGTGATGGAGCCTTCCAACAAATACTGAATGATGAACCTCAATCTGCTTCTCTCTGCATTAAATGCAAACTGTCAAGGAAAATCTGACAGGAGGCTTCCTAATGCCAATATACTGAATAATAACATACACAACATTTTTCAACAAATAACCTTCCACGAGTACCTGGCAAACAAGAAGAAGGGGTAAAGTTTCCAAAAACACCTGAATGCTTTAGGAACCTAAGCCCCATTTTCAAAAGTGACTCAGGCACTCAGGGATCTAAGTCTCATTGAACATTAATGCGTCTCCTATGTGATGAAGTCACTTTTGAAAATGGGGCTCAGGTTCTTAAGTCACACAGCCCTGGTCTACACTACAAGTTTAGGTCGAATTTAGCAGCGTTAGATCGATTTAACCCTGCACCCGTCCACACGATGAAGCCATTTTTGTCGACTTAAAGGGCTCTTAAAATCGATTTCTGTACTCCTCCCTGACGAGGGGATTAGTGCTGAAATCGACATCACCGGGTCGAATTTGGGGTAGT
Organism: Chelonia mydas; assembly: GCF_015237465.2. Taxonomy (NCBI): domain Eukaryota; kingdom Metazoa; phylum Chordata; order Testudines; family Cheloniidae; genus Chelonia; species Chelonia mydas. The sequence continues at coordinate 40,644,541 of NC_051251.2, read as the reverse complement.
GTGGATGCTATTCGACGGTATTGGCCTCCAGGAGCTATCCCAGAGTGCTCCATTGTGACCGCTCTGGACAGCACTTTCAACTCAGATGCACTAGCCAGGTAGACAGGAAAAGCCCCAGGAACTTTTGAATTTCATTTCCTGTTTGGCCACCGTGGTGAGCTGATCAGCACAGGTGACCATGCAGTCCCAGAATCGCAAAAGAGATCCAGCATGGACCGAACGAGAGGTACGGAATCTGATCGCTGTATGGGGAGATGAATCCGTGCTATCAGAACTCCAGTCCAAAAGACGAAATGCCAATATATTTGCCAAAATCTCCAAGGGCATGATGGACAGAGGCTATAACAGGGACCCGGAGCAGTGCCGCGTGAAAATTAAGGCTCAGGCAAGCCTACCAAAAAACCAAAGAGGCAAACGGCCGCTCCAGATCAGAGCCCCAGTAATACCGCTTCTATGATGAGCTGCATGCAATTCTAGGGAGCGCCCCTACTACTACCCCACCCCTATCCGTGGACACCTGCAAGGGGGGAGTCTCACGCAACAGGCATGAGGATTTTGGGGACGAGGAAGATCAGGAGGAGGAGGAGGATAGCGCACAGCAGGCAAGCGGAGAAACCATTCTCCCGAACAGCCAGGAACTGTTTATCACCCTGGAGCCAATACCCTCCCAACCCTCCCAAGGCGGGCTCCTGGACCATGAAGCTGGAGAAGGCACCTCTGGTGAGTGTACCTTTGTAAATATAATACATGGTTTAAAAGCAAGCATGTTTAATGATTAATTTGCTCTGAAGACTTGGGATGTATTCGCGGCCAGTACAGCCCCTCCTTTTAAATGGCCAACCCAACGGGGGCTTGGTATGGGAAAGGAGGGCGCTGCTGTTTGAAACCATTCCCACATGTTATGAAGGTTGAAGAAGCCAAAAGACTGTGGCTTACCATGGCTGCTTGCAAGACGAATTCTGTTGCCCAGCCCTGCATGTGTGATCTCTCACACCAAACTGGCAGGCCCTCAATATAAGAGGCCAAATGTGACCTTGATGAGAGGAGGCAGGATGCAATGCTGAGGCTACTGGGGGATCAAACTGATATGCTCCGGCATCTGGTAGAGCTGCAGGAAAGGCAGCAGGAGCACAGACCGCCGCTGCAGCCCGTGTAACCGCCCGCCCACCCTCCTCCCCAAGTTCCATAGCCTCCTCACCTAGACGCCCAAAAATGCAGGGGGGGCCCCTCCGGGCACCCAACCAGTCCACCCCAGAGGACTGCCCAAGCAACAGAAGGCTTGCATTCAATAAGTTTTGAAATGCAGTGTGGCCTTGTCCTTCCCTCCTCCCCTCATCCACCATCCCACCCGGTGCTTCCCTCCTCCCCCACCCCTCCCTGGCTACCTTGGCAGTTATCCCCCTATTTGTGTGATGAATTAATAAAGAATGCATGATTTTGAAGCAACAATGACTTTATTGCCTCTGCAAGCAGTGACTGAAGGGAGGTGGGCCGTTGGTTTACAGGGAAGCAGAGAGAACCAAGGGGGCGGGTTTTCATCAAGGAGAAACAAACAGAACTGTCACACCGTAGCCTGGACAGTCATGAAACTGTTTTTCAAAGCTTCTCTGATGCGCAGCATGCCCTCCTGTGCTCTTCTAATCGCCCTGGTGTCTGGCTGCATGTAATCAGTGGCTAGGCGATTTGCCTCAACCTCCCACCCTGCCATAAATGTCTCCCCCTTACTCTCACAGATATTGTGGAGCACACAGCAAGTAGCAATAACAATGGGAATGTTGGTTTCGCTGAGGTCGCTTTTAACCGTCCAAATGCACATTCTACCACCATTCTGCACTTGCTCAGCCTACAATTGAACAGCTCCTGACTACTGTCCAGGCTGCCTGTGTATGGCTTCATGAGCCATGGCATTAAGGGGTAGGCTGGGTCCCCAAGGATAACTATAGGCATTTCTACATCCCCAAGAGTTATTTTCTGGTCTGGGAAGTCCCTTCCTGCAGCTGTTCAAACAGACCAGAGTTCCTGAAGATGTGAGTGTCATGTACCTTTCCCAGCCATCCCACGCTGATGTCGGTGAAACGTCCCTTGTGATCCACCAGTGCTTGCAGCACCATTGAAAAGTACCCCTTGCGGTTTATGTACTGGATGCCAAGGTGGTCCGGTCCCAAGATAGGGATATGCATTCCGTCTATCGCCCCACCACAGTTAAGGAATCCCATTGCAGCAAAGCCATCCACTATGACCTACACATTTCCCAGAGTCACCACCCTTGATAGCAGCAGCTCAGTGATTGCGTTGGCTACTTGGATCACAGCAGCCTCCACAGTAGATTTGCCCACTCCAAATTGATTCCTGACTGACCGGTAGCTGTCTGGCGTTGCAAGCTTCCACAGGGCTATTGCCATTCGCTTCTGAACTGTGAGGGCTGCTCTCATCTTGGTATTCTTGCCCTTCAGGGCAGGGAAAAGCAAGTCACAAAGTTCCATGAAAGTGCCCTTATGCATGTGAAAGTTTTGCAGCCACTGGGAATCATCCCAAACCTGCAACACTATGCGGTCCCACCAGTCTGTGCTTGTTTCCTGGGCCCAGAATCAGTGTTCCACGGGATGAGCCTGCCACATTAGCACTATGATGCCCACATTGGCAGGGCTTTGAGAGAAGTCTGTGTCCATGTCCTCATCACTCTCGTCACAGTGCTGCTGTCACCTCCTCGCCTGCTTTTGCAGGATAATGCGTGAGGTGTTTACAATGCTCATAACTGCCGCAGTGATCTGAGCAGGCTCCATGCTTGCCATGGTACGGTGTCTGCAGGAGAGCAGGAGAGTAGAGTTGCAGCGGAAGCAGTGGCTAAAGACAGATGCCAAGAGAATAGATATTTATAGAGAACGATGAGAGGACCTGCGAGGTGGATTCATGAGAGCAGGAGAGCAGAGCTGCAGTGGAAGTGGTGGAGGACGACCGTTAATACCGCACACATTTCCCGAGGAAGAACACACGTACCCGGAAGCCCATGACAGACAACATGGAGACATTCGCTAGTGAGACAATAGCAGGAGAGCAGAGTAGAGTTGCAGCGGAAGCGGTGTATGATGACAGTTAGCAGCACCCAGGAGGACCAGAATGGATCCCCTGAGCTGCAGGAGAGCAGAGTTGCAGCGGAAGCGGTGGATGACGATGGTTAGCACACCTACTGCACCGTCTGCTGCCAGCAGCACCCAGGACACAATAGCGGCGGTGTCGGTGAGCTGAGCTGAGCGGGCTGCATGCTTGCCATGGTATGGCGTCTCCGTGGAAAAAAGGCGCGAAACGATTGTCTGCCATTGCTTTCACGGAGGGAGGGGAGACTGACGACATGTACCCAAAACCACCCGCGACAATGTTTTTGCCCCATTGGGCATTGGGAGCTTAACCCAGAATTCCAACGGGTGGCGGAGACAGCGGGAACTGAGGGATAGCTACCCACAGTGCATTGCTCCATAAGTCAATGCTAGCCACGGTAGTGAGGATGCACTCCGCCGACTTAATGCGCTTAGTGTGGACATACGCAATCGACTGTATAAAATCAATTTCTAAAAATTGACTTCTATAATATCGACCTAATTTCATAGTGTAGACATACCCACAGGGACAGATTTTCAAAGGTGCCATAAGATACAGACAGGTTCCTAGTGGAATTTTCAAAAGCCACCAAGCACCTAACTCCCAGGAGTTTCTGAAAATCCCACTAGGCACCTAACTGCACCTTTAAAAATCTAGTGCTTAGGCACTTTTGGAAATACTGGAACTTCACAGTGTGCCTGGGAAGGGCCATGAAAGAATGAGGTTATTTATTGTACTGTTGTTTGGTTAAGTGAAATGTAGTCATATTCAGGACTTAGAAGCAAATTCAATGTTTTATTCATAGGGAAATTCAATAAAACTCTGGAGTTTCTCTGGAAGGGCATGGGGATTCCAAAGTGCTCAGTATTGGCCTAACTTGGTTCCCACTAATTTCAATAGGAGCAGAGTTAGCCTAAAGCTGAGAGCTTTTGAAAATCTCACCTCCAACCTGGAAGAGCTGTTCATTGTGATTCCCATCTGGCAGAGCTGCACTTTGGGAATTATGAACATGGATGAGGGCAAGAAATCTGACTCTAGAAGCAAATATATGGAGTGAGACACAAGAGCTATTGAGGGCAGGGAGATGACTAGGACCTTCAGCATGATGGGGTGACCTGTCTCCATTACTGGGTCAGCTGTTGGAAAGTCAGAGAAACCCAGTTTGACTTGGGCAAATCAAAGTTCAGAAGGGTTCTGCACAGAAAGGAGTGCCCTGCCCAGGAACATTGAGGAGACACTAGAAGAAGTTTCTGTAAGTGACAATTCTATTACAGCGGAAACAAAGTTTTGTTCAGCTTCTTAGGCCAACATTTCTAGGCCTTCACATTCCTCCCAACCTCCCCTCCCCATCTCCACCGCTTGTTCAGAATTCAAAATCTATAGTACACATATCTGGGAATTTAAATTAATCTAGTAACTTATTCTACAATGTATTTTATTCCTAATATAGTGTCATTGTTTGTTGAGGTGTGATTTTTTTTTTTTACGTTTGTGATGGGGCGGCTGCCCCTCACTGGTAAAGCAACCCTGGGGAGTCTGCACAGGAGGCAGCCAATAAGGAAAAAGCTTATAGTGCCAACCAATTAGGAGAAGGTTTTTTTGGACGAACCAATCAGGGCCAGGCTGGCCCATATTAGAAGGGGCTGCTGAGTAGAGCAGAGAGCAGTCACTCCCTGGAGTTTGAGGGAGGAGAACTGGCTGCCTAGAGGGCTGGAGCACCATGGACAGAGCAGTGCTAGGCAGGGTCAGCAGAGCATAAGGAAGTTCCAGGCTGATGGCTGCCCGACTGAGGCCCTGATACAAGGGGAGAGGAGAGGTGCCAGGGCTGCAGGGAAGTGGCCCAGGGAAGGAGACGGCGGAGTTGGAAAAGGGGAAGCACACAGCCACCAGCTATAGGTCCTTGAGTTGGGACTCAGAGTAGTGGGCAGGCCCGGGTTTCCCCCACACACATCCCACTTGCCACTGAGGGAAGTGGCCAGTGTATGGACTGCAGTTTGCCACTGAGATGAGTGGCTAGAACCTGGACTGCAGTTTGCTACTGAGGCAAGTGGTTGGACTGAGGACTGTTGGTCCCCCGGATGGGGGGAAAGAACCAAGTGGGGCACAGCCGAAGTGCTGTGTCCAGAAGAAAATGACACGGTCTGGGAAGTGACGCGGGTCCTGGAGATGGAGACAGAAGTGACGACGGGTGAGACACCACCTGAGAAGGGCGCAATGGCAACCCTGAGCTAATTCCCAAGATGGCCAGCAAAGGTGCCGCGGTGGTGAGTTGAACGTCCCCATTACAAAGTTTTACAAAATTAAGAAAGGGTACACTTCATACCCAATGTCAGACACACTCAATGATGCACCAAAACTGTTGAGGCTATTCTGCACTGGGCACTATATCAGATGCCCTCCTGCCACCCAAGGGCCACAGGTGAAACCGTTGAGATTTCCAGGAGAACCCAAACTACCATAGAACGGTGCAAGTCTTCAATAATGAAGCCCAACTGGCCTCATATGGGATTTTGTTACCAATCTTAAAGTCAGGCTGAGCCTGCTGAAAAAGGGTTGCTGAGATTCACAATGCCAACCCTGAGCTGAGTTTCAGACAAACCTTGAAGGGCTGCTAGAAAACTCATTCCTGGCTGTCCAGTGTTACTCTACGAGAAGGACACAGGTCATAAGCTGTGAGACTATCAAAAGCTGATTGATAGGATCAGGGACTACTAGGGGATTGACTGCTCCTGGAACAAACATATGGACTTTTCATAACGCAGTGTTAAACTAGAGACGGTCATCAGAGCAGCACTGAATAACACTATTTAAGTCTGGCAATAGAAAGTTCTGTATCATGTCCTGTCCTGTACCATGAATAATAATATCACCTAAATGAATTTTTAAAAATACTTTGCCCCCATCACAGAATAGGGCCTTCTTCAGCAACTTTTCCAAACTCTAGCCTTCCTCTGAGATAGAGCTTAAAGAGAAACAAACCTCCCTTACTCTTCAAGAAAGCACACCTTAAGAACTGAAGCTGCTACAGGATGCCATAACCCTTGCAATCATTTCCCCTCTCCTGACAAGTTTCTTACCTTCCCTCAGCATATAATTTCTAAATTTAGGCTACAATCTATTTGCAGCAGGGAATTTGACCAAATTCTGTGGTGAAGTGCAACGTTGTAAGTGTGTCTATCAGTCTCAGCTTGTGTAACTTACATGCAGAAGGACCACTGGAAGGTATAAATTATACCAGCTTGACTCCATTGCAATGCCCTTACACATTACCTCTGAATTTGGCCCGGCTATGGTTCCGCATAAATAATAAATGAAAGTAATACACAGAGTATAAAATTAATAAAAACAGAGTACCTGGTAGCAGATTCCATGATAGCATTCTCATATTATAATTATAAGCGATTTTTACAACTTATATCTAACAATAGTCCCATAAAAATTCTTTCCGTGCAAAAATACCCACTAGGAAATTAAAACAGCTCTCCATTACCTAGCTTTTTGAGTGCAGTTCTTCGGCAGTACATGTAACATTTTAGTACATGTAACTGAACATTCATATCATGCAATGAAACAATCTGATTACTAGCAGCCAGGAAAGAAAAAGGTATTTCCAGTGCCACAACATGGAGTATGTGATTATTGCTTAATTAATATAATAATTTGATTGGATGGTCTTTCCTTCTATTAAAATAGAGGCCCTTTACCACTGAAAGAAAAGCTAAGGAAATAGTTGACTCTCCTGTCCTCTTTGAATTGTCATGCAACATCTCATTTTCACCAATTTGTACACACATGAACACGGACTTAAGTCTTCCAAGTCTAATTGCCTTTCCTCCACCTGACAGAGCACACAGGTGCCTCAGACTGCGGCTGGCACTATCGTTCTGTGGCCTTCACACAAGGAGTGTCTAGGTACTGCATGTTGCCTCCTTTCTTCCCAGAGACTGAATATGTCACTTCCAAGAAGTACTCAAATTCTGGATCAAGAGCACCTAGGAACTGGCAGCCGTCCTTTAGTTTTAAATCTTCTATTTCATAGTAGTCTACATTGCTCTGTATCAACTCAACAGCAGAAATACATTCAAAAAACAAAATGTTTCAAAGGACACGTTCAAGGTTGACAAACTCAGCACTCTTTGCCACACATACAACCACAGGGCCCAATTCATGTGAACAGTGATTATAAAATTGGGCCAATGCACACAAGAAAAGGGATATATTCGCCTCTTGACATATGTATTGTACATAAATTCCAAACCATTCATGCTATTGGGAGTTACAAAAATGGAGAGGTGAATAGATTCCAGTTATACTTTTGTTTCTAGAGTGTTCCAACAGTTAAATTTCACACCACTATCAGCCCCCAAAAGTGGGCTGCAACAGAGGTAAAGTCCCAGATGCACTGTAAGACAACAAACCTATCCACCATTTCCCCTGCCTGCTCTATTTTAGCGCTTTCTATAGAGCAAATTACTGTATGTAAGCACCACTCTGTCCTTGTGAGCCATCCAAGTATTGAAATGGACAAGAATTTAGGTCTCTGGGCTCTTTCAAGATCAGATTTCCATCAGTTTCAGGACAGGGGCTCAGAAAGAAAGGGGCAGACAGAGCAGAGGAATGGTGTGACAACTGCATACTCATGTTATACACTCATACACTCATGACTAAGATCACCACAAACCCAGCATCCTGCTTTTGATGTTGGTCTGAGTTTTTCCCATTACTGGAAAGAAATTTTAAAACCACACATTTCATGTGTGTCTTTAGTTTATTTTCCCCCAAATTGCATCTTGTTTATCTTGTTAATCTTCATATTATGTCAAAGATAATAATGAATTTATTAATCAAACGGTTCCCCAGTACCCCTCCATCAACCCATCAAAACAACGACAAAAAATATACCAGTTAAAAACTAGCCCCTCTACAAGTTCACTAGTCAGTCATTTATAAAGAGACAGACACAGGGCACCACTTTTAACATTGCTGTCATTTTTAATCAAACACTGACCCTTTTAATCAAACACTGACCCTTAGACTTCAAGGAAGATATTATCACTTTGACAAGCCCATTCTTAAATAAACAAAACAAAACCTTGTTTAAGTTAACAGTTAACATCTTAAAAGTATAAATAGCAAGCAAATAATAGATTAAATAGTTTCTTAAAGAAGATTCAGCAAGACTCAAAATGTACAGACAGTGATTCTTGAGGTGAGGGGTTGTGAGATGAGGGGGCAAAGGGACATGCATTAATTTTTTTAAGTTTGCCATTGTCAAATTTAGGGACAGCTAGCATGTGTGACAGCGCAGGTCATCCGCCGGCGCAGGCACCTTCACACTAGGGGCTGCAAAAGCTCACTGTCTCCTGGCACCAGAAGTTCCATGAGGAAATGTGACTTGTTCTAATTTTGGAATCTGGAAAAAAGACAGACATCAGGAAGGAAATTTTAAAAAAATATATCTGGAAAAATATCCTTTCAAAGAAAAAGGAAACTCAAGTCAGATACATTAGAATAATAATAAATCAACAATCAAATGTAAGTGTCATGCTGCTTTAGAAACAACATACAGATCACTAGTCCCTCCATGGAACACAGAGCATGAAATGATGGGTCACATGCATCCTTTGATTGCTCTAAAGCAGTGGTTCCCATTCACTCTTACATGGACTGGTACCTCAGGCTTGCTTTTGTATGAGATACTCAAAACTATCATAATAATGAGCCTTTGAGCTAGGCTCCAACACACCCGACTGGTCACCATCCATTCAACTGGACATACCGCCACCCTGTAGTACAACTGAGAGACTAAGGGTTGGAGAAGCCCGACCTCCAGGGAGAGGCAAAGCAGGCAAAAATGAATTGGATGCAGCAGGTTTACATCCGACATTGGTAAGGAAAAGGAATAAATGAAAATACTCTACTTTTGGAATACTAGAATAAATTTTTGATTTTTCTGTCTCCCACATAAATGTGGATGTACATACATGCTAGCACCACCAAGCAGAATCTTGCACTGATTTCAGTGGGAGCAGTTAGGCCAATGCTTTACTCTTTTGAAAGTCCCACCCCATATATATTTGTTGAAAATAAGCATGTCCCCCTCGGTAAACACAATTCCTGAGAAGAAGGAATCATTGTCACCTAATAACGCTACATTTAGTGACACCTAGAATTAGGCATAAAAGGAAGCTAGAGTGCACTGGAGCAGAGCTCTGCCAAGTAACAAGAATCAATGTAGCCCTCTCGGGATGGATCCCCAGTGTTGGCTGGGGCCTCTAGTGCTACTGTGAAACAACAACAAAAATAATAATAATAATAATATAATCAGTTTAATTATCAAGTCCCATACAAGGGAGGGAGCTAGAATATTTAAAAAGACAAATATTTATAACTTATAGTACACAGGGGGAAAAATAAGACAAGCATTTTTTAAAACATACCTTTATAGAGCCTAAGACTATTTTCCATAGATATTTTTCGATAGCTGGGAACCACTTTACTGGGTCTATGCTTCTCTACCTATGCCTAAATAAAACTATCACTAATATCAATGGGAGTTACATCTATAGAGGAAAAAGACATGAATGAACTAACTTGTCCTTTTCACACTCCCAAGAATTTTTAAATATGAGGGAAATGAGTGCTCCTGTGAAAATCTTTTCTGAGGTGTGAGGCTTTTGTTTGTTTGACTGATACCAAGATCAGTCTACCTAAGACTTCTCTTCTATCATTGTAGGCCCTAAACATTTGTCTGAGGATTTGTTCTTAAACTTGCAGCTATAGGACCCTGTTCTGTGATCCACTTGGAACTTATAAGCTAAAAACATGGTCTAGAGGAAACAACATTGAATGCTCAAAGCATTGTAGGAAGTGTAATTTATGGATAATACCCTTCCTTCTGCATCAGTACTGAAACTGCCTCATCCTGGTTTTAGGGGTTGCTGTAGTGTTGGAGATGACTTTTTCAGTTGGCATGTACGATTTATGTCCTGAGCACCAGCGGTAATTAGAGATACTATGGCTATCCCCACCCCGACTCCTTTTTGTCTTTTTAGACTAGTTTACCATGTCCTAGAGAAATACAAACTTGGCTAAATTCAACAATAACCTCAGCCTAGGGCCTTACATAGGGATTAATGACTGGCTGGAATTAAGGGCCAGTGGTTGTGCCTCAGGCTATCAACTCCTCCCAGTCACTCATTAATCCCTGGAGATGCCCTAGTCTCCTTTGAATCATTATTTAAAATTAAAAAAATAAATCTTTCTGCATAGATTTATTTATATATTTGTGGGACTAAAAATCCAATGAGTTGGAAATAGAATATTTGTGAAGAAAACAGTATTGATATCCTAGAGGAGTATGTTCAGTTGGAAACAAATGCTCCCATATTGGGAAGTAATGCAGGTCTGTACCTTTGAGCACTCCCTCTGTGTGGAAACCTATATTTCACTGATAACTTTCTGTTATTCTTCCACTGTGTTTGCTCTTCCTGAAACTAAACTGTTCACCGTAAGTTCAGTCATATCATTTCAAAATACTTTGAAACGCCTCCACTGAAGCTACCTTAACGTCTATGGAATCTGTTGACTGCTCAGCACTTTTCAAAGTGGTCACAATATTTATTTCAATGCTTCACAATAAAATATTTATTGTAGCAATAACTGTTATTATTTGCAAGATCTGGGCCTTAATTTGAAAAATATATATATTAACTATTTTGATCCTTGGCATAATCATTTCTCATTTTGCTTTCAATTATTAATTAAATTAATATTTAATTTATACAAAGTGGAACAGTGGGAACACATTCCAGTCCCTTTTCCAATGAATATTTAATTATTCATTTAGCCAAATTTTCTAAAATATTGGCCCAAAACTGATTTTTTTTCATTTTCTTCAGAACTGTCAATGAACCAAAAAATCACTTATTCTCACAGCTCTACTCTCCACCTATAATACTTAGTGCTAGTTTTCACCAGGCTTCTTTTGGAGTAGACTGCATGTGCACTACAGACTTTTGTCAATGAAATTTTTATAAAATATTGGCTGTTATCCAGATCTGAGTCTCTTGAAATTGCAAAACAAAAGAAAAACAACAACAAAAACTTCAGATCCTTCCCCCTGGGTGTTCCTTTCCCCAGGAAACCACCACTCTGAAGAATAATCCATTTGACTAAGATGCAATCTGGAATGATGCCATTTGCCACAGCAGTAACTCTCGATACCCAGTAACAAATGGAACCGAAAAGAGATCTCTTCGAGTACTGTGCAATGCATACTATCCCCCCTGCCGGAAAGCTGAACTCCATGCTTATAATCAAAAGTTCATTATTACAGCATACTCTGTATATGGAATAAAGAATTCATCAATTTACAATACTGCTTTTTCATAATGTACAAAGAAGTGCGCTCAGTCTTATATGTATTAGAGCAGTGGTAAGTGCGTAAGACGAGTCTAGATTGTTTGCTAAGTCAAAACCATACTGGGCCAAATTCTGCATTCAGATATGCACACATTACTTATTATTTGTATCATCATAGTGCCTGGTCACAGACCAAGACCTCACTGTACAAGCACAGAATAGCCCCCAAGAACTTACAATCAAAGTACAACTTCCACTAAAGACCATGGGAGTTGTGCATACATATTTGCATACATGAGGACAGAATCTGGCCTCCTGTAGCTGAATATTTGAAAAATCTTGACAGCACCTTCTCAGAGGTAGTTTCATCAATTAATGAGCATACTTAGGGTTTTTATACTGATCACAACAATCAGTTGTATATGCATAATGCACCAAAGAGCAGTAACCAACATAAAATAAATATATATCAGCTAGCTAATTCTGAATTGTCTACCAACTTCTTAAAGACATGGGTCTGCACTGAAGTAACATTCCAGTGTAAAATGGAGTTGGCAATTCTCCTTCTACTTATCATGGCCTAGGGAAGTCATGCATTTGTGTGCAATTATTAGTTTTCCCTAAATTGCACTGTCTGCAGGTGCTTGTTGCTGCTGCTGTTAGGATGGCAATGTTACTAGGATGGCTAACTTCCTTCCCATCAGAAACAGATAAACGCTCAAGTGACAGAATTTCCAATTTCCTAGATCTTTAAAGAATTTCTGGCAAGCAGACCAAAATGAGAAATGTAACCTCTGATAATACAATAGCCAACTCTACTCTGGGTTGCCCCCTAGGCATTTCTCAAGTCCCCCATTGGATAAAAAATTCTGGTGTTTAAAACATCTGAATCTTTCTTGTTTTGATTATTAGAGACTTTATTGCTTACGACAAAAAACATGATTAAAAGAAAGAGCCTGTTCCCAGATTTCTGCTGTATCACTTATACAATTCAGCATAGTTACATTAATGCTTCAGTAGCCCAGTACCGGTATTACAGGGTTCTCGTTCTCTCTCTCGCTGGTATTGCTAATGTACCTATCACCAAAGCGGCTAAGCACCGGACAAGAAATGCAAGAGAACTGTCCGTTAAAGTTCTGTTCAGCGCTCCCTGAATTTTGCCACTGTTACTGAGAAGTGATATTTCCCCTTTTCTTCTTCAAGCCCCACCCCCTTTCTCTCTGCGTCTTCTTCCTCCCTCCATCATTGCCTATCCAGGGAGAATGATGGCAGGCTATTCATCGGCCCTTGCTAACATGAGGGGTTTTTTTTACAAAAGGAGGTGACATGGTTGTGTGGAGACCTGAAGAAACCCTCAACCTTGGGCTTCTACAGTGAAGGACCTGCTGCTCCACTCCCTTCTCCAAAGAGTTTCACCTAGGAGCACTAAAACAACAAAAAGCACATACAGATAAGGCATGTAAACTGAGCAATGATAATTTGGTAGTTTTGCTGGGATTGCAAATAAAGAATTTTTGACTGCACAGCACCTGTGGTCCTCAATGGGGAATTTAAGTGGGCCATTATTCAAATTCAGTACCCGGTGCCACCCTGCATTCTCTTGCAGTAGCGTAAAGCTCTGACACAGATTGCATATTCCAAATTCCAAGTCAGTATGGTCAGTATTGATCCCCAGCACAGACCCTCATGGTGAACTCTCTTCTTCTTTCCACTGTAGTTTTCCCTCTCTCATCTTTTAGATATTTATTTGGATTTTTGCAATTCTACTATAACGCGTAGGGATCTAGTGCTCTGGGTCCTCAACAATCTTTTAACATACACCAATAAACAAAGCGACCCACCAATTACCCCAGATTAAATCAACAACCCACTGACGACATACAGATAACAAAACTGAGTTAACCTCTTCACAGAATCCCCACTTGATTGACAGTGCCACTATCCAGCCCTACCTAACACCCATCCCCAGTAATAGATGGGCCTTGCCACATGCCCTGAAGGTTAACAAATTCGAGATTATGTCACAGACCAACAGGGGAAGCTGACAATGGCGAGGCAGACGGTGAGTTGCAGCCCCATCTTAATGAACAGTTATTTACTTGCTTTATTGTTGCGTTGTCCTACTTCCTTCCTGCCCCACCTTGTCATAATCTAGACTGAGTATTTTGGGTCAGGGACTGTTTTCTGCATGTCCATGTTTCCTAGCCCAATCGGGTCCCCATCCTTGGCTAGTGCCCCGAGAGACTACTGTTGCATCAATAATAAATGATAGTCATTATGGCCTGAATTCTGCCTTGCTCTTTTGTGTGTGCATGGAGCAGAAGAGGAGAAAAGGCGGCATAAGGAGACTTCCCCACACCTTGTACATGTAAGGGCTGGAAAGTATTGCAGCCCCTGGCTCCCCTAAGAGCAGGGGACTGCTCCCCAACTAGTCCATCAGGCCCATTGCCCAGAAGAGGCAGGGAGAGGGAGAAAGTAGACAAAACCATGCTTCTGCACCCCCCCTTGCTGGCTAGCAGAGTTGATTGGCGGCATGAACATGCTGTGCCCCTCAAACAAAGTAGCAGTGCAAACACTCCATTTGTGCAGGAAGGACCTCCAATGCAAGGCCCCCTCAAGAGCTTAAATGGTACAGGTTAGACCTTCATGGATTCAATTTTAAAATGAAATTGTTGATCTTTTTTGTAGACAGAATTGTATAAGAAATGCTGCATAACCAAAACATGCTCCACAAATTACAGTCTGAACTTTGATGATGATGATGATGATGATTATACTTTTTTCACTCAAAACCCTTTTGATCACAGGATATATTGGTGTGGAACATGTGCTCCTTTAAGATTCTGGGCCCTCTTGATTTCACTATAGTCAATGGCAGCATTTCCACTAAGCTCAGTGGGAGCAGGAATGTTCTGTAGACTGTTTGGATGAATAGCACAAGTATAAGAAAAATTTAATATGCTAAAGCTAGCATCAATAAGTCACCCACTGCTCTGAAACTGCAATAAATGTCCATTACCACATGTTTTCTCTCTCTTCTACACAGAACACAAAACTATATTTAGATAACATTCAAGTATTGACTAAAACAGAAAACAGAAATAAAAGCCATGTGCGTGTCTAGCACAATAGCCACTGTTTACATGCAAACACTCACCATAATAAATAAATAAATGGGCCAGAGTTCAGCTCTGAAGGAAGAGGATGTGCCTCTCATTGACTTATGGGAGTGCACGCATTCATTCCAAGGTCAAAACTGGCCCACAGACAGGCGCCTTATTTAAAAAAAAAAAAAAGAAGGTAAACTCCAGTCTCTTGGGTGAAAAAATAAAATCCCTGAAATCTGGAGGGAAAGCAATTAAATACCAGCTTTCTCAATGTGCAAAGCAGTAAATTGTTAGGTAGTGGCTCTAATTGAAGTCCACTTATTTTATGAAACTTTGTAGGAAACGCATAGTGGCAAACATTTGTTTTAAAATCTCATTGTGAAAACAGCTGTATTCCACTTTGGAGAATGCAGCATTGCTGACCCATTAAAAATAATAATCCTGGCAGAAATCTAAACACATTGTGGCTGATTACAGAACTAAAAAGGAAGATAAAGCTTTTAATTGTTGTGTTACGTTTTAAAAGTCAGCATAATCTCCCAAAGTTTAAGCAAATGCAGGTCACAGAAAGTAGGATTGCTTTACTTTACTAACAGAACCCTGTTCCATCAGTTTGAACCAGGATTGATTATACTACTGTGATGTCTGCAAAAGGGGAATACTGCAGTGTTTTCTGACTCTCCTCTAAAAGTAGTGCTGTGTATTCACATACTGTACACTGATATTATAGGTCCAACAGGTCACTTCAAAACGAAGTCATGTTCCCAAAAAAATTGTTAAACCTTTTCTAATCCTAACTCTGGATTGAATGGAGGATGCTACTACATCCTTCATGATTCAGCATGCCTTACATAGCCACAACTCCCTTTGAAATACAGGGGAATTTTGGGTGGGCAAGGTATGCACAACTGGGTCCTGAGACTCACAGATCTATACCATATTAGTTATAATACTATGAGGAAATGAGTACTATAGGAATAACAGTAAATAAAAGCCAAGTAAAACTGTAAAATCAGAAACCCTACCAGTAACAGTACGGTTTATTTTAGTTTCTTAGAGTCACTTGTGCACACAGCATAGACTGTATGAGGTACAGTACATCAAATGACAAGTCAACACTACATTCAGCATATGTTTGCCCAGTGAATCTAATCTTTTACAATAGAGGGGTTTTCTACATTTGAGCTGGGAGATGAGACCCCCCCAGCTCACGAAGGCATTCCTGTGCTAGCTCTGTTTGAGCCTGTGCCTCAATACAGCAGCACGTAACCGGCAGCCCAAGCTGTCTGAGGACTTAGCCATGAGGTCGGGCAGGACTGTACTCAGGGCAGCTAGCTTAAGCAGCCAACTGTACCAGACACATTGCTATTTTTACAGAGCTAGTACAAGCACATCTACACCCAGAGCCAGATTTAGGGGCAGGCAACCCAGGCGACTGCCCGGGGTGCCGGGCTTGGGGGGCACTGGGCTCGGGGGGTTATTTTTGTTATTAGCAACAAAAGAGAAAATGGAATGTTTGAAGTAACATGTTTCAGGTATTCCATGCGTGGATTCATTTTTCACTAACCTCCTGAATGTTCTGAATACCGTAGGAGATTCTACAGAGGTCCAGAAGTTTAACAACTGGAGGGGGAGGGGCGCTGAAGACGCTCCTTCCCTGGGGCGTCATTTGGCCTAGGACCGGCCCTGTCTACATGAGCTGGGAATCAGACCTTCCAGCTCAAATGTAGATATACCCATACAGCCACCTTCAGGCTCCCCTGATCCAAAATCCAGAGAGTGAGTGGATCTGTCCCCACCTTATAGTCAGAGCAGCCCTGGGGCTTTTCCAGAAGCCAGGGATCAGCCAGGTATAGGGGCTGGCACCCCTTCTGTGTCTTTTGCTCCAGGGGCCAGGAAAGGATAGCATGGGAAGCTGCTACATATAAGCCAGCCAGGGCTCTATGCAGTGTTTTCCCCAGGAATTGAAATTAGGGGGGCTGTTCAAATTTGCAGTGGGGGGTCAGGGCTGATGAAGGGTGAGACTGTAAGGGTGAAGGTGGGCTGTATGGCACCATAGTAAAAACTGAAAAATGTTTCATGACCATTTTATTAGATTTTAAAATCATCACACAAATTAAAGTTGGCTACTCGAGCCTTCTATGAAGCACTACATCTACATCCTTCTTGGTTTCTTGTTATAATTTTGCACTACTCTGCTAATGAACTTCTTGAATGCAATGCATTCATCTTTGGTGGCTTGTCATGTGTCCGGTATTTCCATTCCTTCAATTGATATGCTCATTAGTTCATTCACATGATCAGGCAGAAAGCAACTTCTTTCAAAACACAAAATTCTATTCAATGATGAAAAAGAACATTCAACTGTAGCTGAATTGTGACTGAGAGTAGCAAGAGATGAATTCCGACTTCTTTCAGCCCAGGAAACATAGCATAAAGATTGGGTCGAGCCACTAGTGAAGATAAAAAAAGAAGTTGAAGTCAAATCTTCATTAATTCGTCGTATGATATTCCACTCTGTGTTCAAATTCTCTGTTCTGTCCTGAGCACATGGCAGCACCATTGCTGGTAGTGCATCACTCCACTCAACTGTCGGTGTTTTATAAGACAGGGATCTGTAAAAGCTACGTAGAGGTTGAGTAGAATCTAGAAGTTGTTGTTGTAGATTTTTAAGAATCAACTCTGTGTACTTTTTCAGTTGTCTTAACAAACACTTCTTGTCCTCTTCACTTAAGGATTCAATATAAATGCCTTCATTAGTCTACTTCTGGACTGAAGTCTTTGCTTCTTCCAGTACTTTTTCAGTGGATAGCTCTCTGGTTGATCCAAATGTAGCTTCTATTGATGGACAAAGATCTACTACTGTTGTAGCAGATGCCTGGATGACATTGTTTAATGACCTACGTGGTTTCAACAGTAGACTTACAAGAGAGAGAATGGTAATAGTCTTCTCTGAACGTAGTAGCAAAAGTAATCCACCATCCTCACTACTTAGATCCATCCCACCTTGGTAGATACTTTCCAAAGCCAGTAATAATGGCTGGAGTAATTTTAAGACAACAGCCAAGGATCGCTCATGAGAAAGCCAGAGGGTTTTCCCAGGTTGGACTAATTTGAACTTCAGTCCCAGTGTATCTTCTACATTTTCCAAGATATTCAGTCTTTTTGGACTCTTGCTGAAAAAAGAATATAATGAAGACATTAAACATATAGCTTTTTAAATGTCTTTTGAAGAGTCTACAGCTCATACTAGCGCTAGTTGGAATAGATGACCTCTGCAGTCTGTATAGGAGAGATTAGGGTTGCACTTTTCTCTGAGCAAAGCTTGTGCTCCACCATGTCTTCCACAGAAGTTTGCAGCTCCATCAAATGCACAAGCAGCCATCTGTTTGGGGTCCAACTGACAAGCATTTAACTCTTCTAAGATGTGGGTTGTCACAGATGCAGCCAATCTGTCTTATATAACTTGAACATCTAGAAATGCATCTACTGGCCTACCACTGACATCAAGATAACGTACACAATGACTTAATACTTGATGCCCATTTGCATTGGTGCATTCATCAGCCATATATGCAAATTTTTTGAATGTGGTGAGAGAGTTCTTCACTTTTTCAACTGTTGAGTCTTTTACTGTTGCACCACGTGCGTCTAGCCAGTCAGTTGAGTTTCTTGCAGAAAGGTGATGAGCATTTGCTGGTCTTGTTCGGAACCAGTGTTCAACAAGTGACAATGCATGTAACATTGGCATCCAGTTTGTAGTGTGTGGTATCTCTTGCCTAAATAGAAAGTATGATGCCATGGCCATGTTTGTTCGCATGAACTGTGTTGTGTCTCCAGTATTCTTAACAGCCTCATTAACACTCACCAGTGTTGTCCTTGGTCAGGGGAGACTCAGAGTTCAGTGGTGCTTTCACATGAGTTCACCTCCCAGGTGGGGGGCAAGAAGGTACCCTGTTCGTTCTGCCAACTGCTCACTGTTCACTCTGGCCACTGTTGTTCATTGTGCCACCGTTCACTCCATCGCTTTGTTGCCAATGGCCCTGCACCATCACCTTCTGCTGCCACCTGCCACTGTGACCTCTCCGAGTTGGTCTCTTGAGGTTCCACCCAGCTCTCAGTAATTTCAGCTGAGCTCTCAGTGGGGGAACCTCGCTGCTAGTGCAGACTGGGCCATCTCTTCCACAGAAACACTGTCTCCATAGCAGGTCTAAGCACTTAGACCTAATTATCAGTGATTTCAGCTGTAGTGGTCACTTAACAAAACAGAAGACCATCTATGGAGCCTAATCAGCTCTGTTTTTAAACAATGGAGAGGGACAGGTCAAATAGTACTTGTGACTCAAGCAGACCATCAAGCAAAACACCTGTCCCCACCCCTTCTCTTAATGCCCTATATCAGCAGAGGTTAAATACAGTTCTACTGCCCTTTACTCATACCATAAGATTAACAACACTTCATTACCCCAGCATTTAAGTGATTTGTAACCCAACCCCAGCCAAAATCTATCACTTGGGCAACACAGCTCTATTTGCTGGATACCTAGGTAGATTAGGTGTGAATGTAAATACAATCTGGTCCTCAAGCCTTTCCCTCCAGCCCCCAGCTGATCACTAGCTCTCAGGGAGAGCTCATTTAGACTTCGCTTACCGATCATAATTTGAAATTATTAGGTTGGCCAACATCACCAAAAGGAATGCATTGACATTGTCATAAAAAAACAACAGCTGTATAAGGAAGCTAGTCTATGTTCATACTTTTCAAATCTATTATACTTTTTCAGATACATGTATTTATCATACACTTTATATGCTTTTAAAGTGTGTGTTAATGTTTCAATTTCAATTCAAATTTCCAAACAGTCACTAAATTGGCAACACTGCATGTAACTAGTTCACAAAACTGCAGGGGGGGGAGAGTTGTTGGGAAAATTTGGGGGGGACGGGGTAAACACCCCATGGGGGCTCTATGCCATCTAGGGATTCCCCTAGGCAGGGGGATTCTTCAGACAGCAATTTAAGCCAGTTTTACAATTGGCTCTGTGTTGCTGGAGCAGCGCAAAACAGCCCAAGTAGAGGTCAGGATCTGCCTAATAATGCTCTATACCTGTATGTTATCTACACATATGCGTACACACATTATATGATACTTTAATGTTCAGCAACATTCCAAACCACAAGGAAAGGCAGCTACTAAAATAAAATGGTCAGATTTCACAGACATGCAGATTTTGTACAAACTCCATTTTGAAAATTGAATAAGCATCACAGAACTAAGAACTGTCTTTTTTAAGTAGTGGGAAGGATAGATCCTCTTGGGGACTTGAAACTTGACCTGAGAGTCCACAAGACTGGTCACACCAGTGTTGTGACTGATCTCTTGTTCATTTTGTTAGGCAATCCTTGGCTTAATTTTGTAGCTACTTGAGAAATGGGTAACTCAGGGGATGGATGGAATAACTAAGGGGATTGGTAATGGGATAATACTGACTTAATACTAACTGGCCTACGTGAAATGTGTCCTTCTCAGGCCATTCCCAACAAGAAGGAACTGTATGCACATTATTAAAACACCATCACCATCATTAACTGGCACTGTTCTGACAGTGTCAACAGAAGGCCAAATTGGCCATACTGTGACTGAGTAACAGCATGGTCCCTTGTTTGCTTCTGAGGAACAGCTACCAGCTTTCTACAGCTGGTTGGAAAACAAATATTTCCCCACAAATTTTTTTCCCCGACTTTTTGGTGAAAAGTTTATCAAAATATTGCCATTCAGAAAAATCACCATTCTGCCTTATTCTCCTATTCTCCTCAATAAGCCAGGCTACCTGATCAAACTGTATCCTCTATGATGCTCTAGTTTCAATTTTCAGGTGTTAAGTTTTTCAACAACAACAAATTCCAAAGAAAGCGGACACTGTTCACAAAAAAATAATTTACCGGTAATCTAATTTTCCATTCAAGAACAGAAAATTTTCAACCAGCCCTAGTTCTGTCCCTTACTTGACAAAAGCAGTCTA
Organism: Chelonia mydas; assembly: GCF_015237465.2. Taxonomy (NCBI): domain Eukaryota; kingdom Metazoa; phylum Chordata; order Testudines; family Cheloniidae; genus Chelonia; species Chelonia mydas. The sequence goes on along the minus strand of NC_051251.2, from coordinate 40,623,951 downwards.
ACCCATTATTATATATTTTATGTTATGCCACAGATTTATATGGCATTTCAAAGAAGAAATAAAAATAGAGGACTGCCCCATAGAGTTATAAATTTAATACCTCAATTAGAGCATCAGAATGACAGTGAAAAGGGATTAAGGCAATTGATGAGCGCTCTCAATCTCTCTCACACACTCTCACGCGCACACACACACACACGCACACACACTTTTAAAAGCCAATTTCCTAACTTGAAGCATACCTCATTCGACATTTGCCCCAGTTGGCCATTTACTCTCCTGGGAAGGAGAACAGGCTACCACCATGTTATAGCACGTCACTTTCCCCTTGTCCATTCTAGTTTTAATAAATATGGGGAAAATATCAAAAGCAATTCCTTCACTCTGCTTAATGCTTCGCCCAAAGCAAGACAGAGAAAACGGGAGGCTAAAATGCAGTTGCTGAAAGTGAACAGGGCAACAGCTTCACAACCATCCACAACATTTCCAATTGCTTCAGAGAGAAGCCAATATTAGAAAATATACATTTAGGCTCTGTTTCTAAGCTTCCTTTGTTTATTATATTTGGCAACACTCATATCATTATAAAATAAATGGACACTCATGTATTTTTAGATAACTCCAGGCTTACTTCATCAACAGTTCCAAAAATTAGGAAGCATATGTCTGCAGAATCAAAGGCATAGAATATATTGTAGCTGGGTGAAGGTTTGTTTTTTTTTACTAAATAATAGAAACAGTAGTCCCAGTTTTATATTAAAAAGAATAATGCACTTATTTAAAAAGAACTGCCTTCCACAGAAGCCCAGAAAAGTGCGAGTTCCCCCTCAGGTCTGCTTTTTATACTCCATACATTAGCTTCCCTGAACTGCTACCCCACCGTAAAGGAATATTTCAATACATCATTCAAACTGGTTTCTTAAATACATTTCAAAAATTTTCCCACCCTTGGGGCGCACAGCAAAGTCATCTGTAGACTTTCCCTCATCTTTCTCTGAAATCGTAAGAGAAACTGTGAGTTTACATTTCTGTACCTTTTTAAGTTCATACTTCTATCTTTGAACAAAACCACCTCCTCAACATCTGAACAGTAAAATTCGTTCTTCCCTTTTCACTTGCCTATACATTATTTAAGAATGCTGCTCTGAATTCTAGCATTAGGGTTTTCCTTGGAGCAACAATCAACAACAGCTTTTTAGTCTGGTACATCAGGAAATATAGGATATCCAGGATAGTTTCACATATTTGTTTGCTATGTTCATCCTCAACAATTAAATATGATAATCCAATTTGGTGAAAAATAAACTGAAATCAGATCTGCTGCAAAAACTTTTTAAATGTAATTTTCAGCCTAGCAATCAATGCTTATTCAGTTTCCATGTCATCTCTGTCTTCTCGCTTTGCAGATGCTCAAGTGATGTTAAATTAAACAATTGCACAAAATTTAAGAACTGCAGGAAAATTACCATCCACACTTAATTCTGGAATACAAAAAGGTCCTTAGAAAACACTCTTCAACGATTATTTTTCCTTATAGCAAAAATAAAACAATACAAAGACTCTCACAGTAAAAGCAGAATACATTTGAGACATTCTACTTGCATCTTACGTCATTTCAAAATATAAGACTACAACGGTGAAAATGAGGTACCCCTAAAATATATTAAAAGACTGAGCTGCTAATGAAAAATGTCTAAGCTCTAAGTGAGCTGTGTATTGAAACAGACAGCAACACTAAAGTACGTATCATTTACAGACACACACAACATCAAACTATTATCTAGTTAATACTATACTTTACTCCAGGACATTTACCCTAAATTTGTGTAAACTGAAAACACAGGCTTGTAAACCACAGGCTCAAATCTGTAATTATAACACAAAGAAAAAAAAATTAAGAAATCTTAAACTTACAATGATGAGTTATCATAAATCCAGCACAGCAAATAGCCCTAAGGGTACATTTTAGATTTTTTATCCATGCTCTGTTCTCTCTGATGTGACTATTCGGGCACATGGTCAAGTTGCAATCAGCTTCTCTCTTAGTGCTGTATGAGAGCTGTGCTGATTTATCTAGTCTTTCTGCAGCAGATTAGCACTAATGTTTCTGCTTCTGCATCCTACCTTTCTTTAACAGTAGGCGCTGCGTTATCATTGGCAATCCAAATTAAAGAGCCAGGAAATGTAGCCCGGAATTTTTTTTTTCCTGTGAAATAACTGTTATGCAGTTAGTCTCACACAAGAATACCACTGTTTAATCTACTGACCCTCCTTTTCAATATCCCTGCTGAGAATGGTAGTCAGAGACACAGAAGGGTGGGTCCAATAAGACTGCTGTAGTCCAAAGGTCTTTTTATGATTTATTCTATTACAAGGAATATACTCTTGTGCAGATGGCCCCAAACAACGGACAGCTGTAATACAGATATTCTTCAGCCGGCAACATAGGATTTTCACTATTTGTAACACAATATGTACAAATACAGTGAAATCTAGTTTATTCAAAGAACATGGCCAACATGAAATTTAGACAAACAAGGTTTTTTAAAATACCAAGGATGCTGGGGAGACATGAACTCATGTGAATAAGGAAGATTTCACTATATTACAATATATGTGCTTGTTATAAACTCTCTTTCCTCTTGCAACTTTTTTGTTTCTAAAATGATATTTTTAAAACATTTGCCCCCTCATTTTTTCTCATGTTGTCCTTAGATTAGGAATATTTTACACTGTAGAACTGATGAAATCAGCATACTTCGCTATAAAATGGTGTAAGAACAAACCGAATGACCGGTTTTGTCTTTACAGTAAACCAGTAGTATTTTATCAATAAAATGCCATTTTTAATTCATGACGTTTTCAGTTCAAGCCATCCTGAGACACAATAGTTTAAATTTTCATAAAGACTTTTAAAAATATTAGGAAAAAAGTAAATGTCTGAGAATATTTATTCATGGAAATTTTGAACATCCTGACAAGTTTGCTCATATCACTGCTCTTCCTAGATGGTTTCTCCTCTTGAATACAGAAAAAGATTAGTATTCCTCTCTGCCCTTAAGAAACAAACATGGTTCTTGAATATTATTAAATAAGCATCCAATTCATGCCACTTAAACACTAGGAATATCTGAGAAGCAGACAAGATTCTTGGAGCCCTGATCTCTGATTATTACTGGCATTAACTTTAAATACAAGTTACACGGAGCATTCTAGGCAAAGCATGAAATCACCAGAAAAAGATTTACTATTCTTTTACTATTTTATAATAAGCCCTAAAACAAAACATAAAAAGCTGCTATTTTAGTTCACTTATTTAAATAATAATAGCAATTAAAAATGCAGCACCTTTCATCTTCTCAAAGTGCTTTACAGATTTTATATATATGCAAGCATTTCTTCACAACCAATGAAGTGTAGCCAGTACACTGATGGATGCAGCAATGGTTCAAAAGCATGCAGCAACACTAAACAACACTTTAGAACAGGAAATAAAGAAGACTACTATATCCAACTCAAACTGACGGAGGAATTTTAAGCAGGCACAATGCAGTTACCCAAACTGGGATTTGTCCTGGACAGATAGATAAACACTTCTACCCTTGTTGCAAAAAGGTATGGTAGAATTTTTAATGGCCACAAGTAAATAGGCCCTCCCTCTTTGAAAGATGGTATCCTTCAGCTACAAGAGCACCCAGACTCAATAGGGCACTGATTTAATATTGATTCAAAAGAATCACCAATACCACTCCCTTCAGCACTTAAGATTTCATTGGAAGTTCTTCCATACAAGTATTGTGCAATACTAAAAACAGAGTCCAGTTACTATTGCATTGCAGTGGTACATTAAGTCCAAATTATATCCATAGTTATTCAAGTGCACAAATACAGTACAGCACTTGCAGACCCTTTGGGATGAAATTGTTATACAAATAATACATCTTTACCTATCAGAAGTGTGGTCCTTTAGGGTATCTCTACACAATAGCTGGGGAGTGTGATTTCCAGCTCAGGTAGGCGTACTAGTGTGTTAAAAAGAGCAGAATAGCTGCAGCTAATCCAAGCCATGGCTCATGCTGCCATGGCCACACTGCTATTTTTAGCATGATACTTGAGCAGAGCTAGTGCATGTAACTCTACCCGAGCTGGGAATTACACCTTCCAGCTGAAGTACAGACATCACCTTAGAAAATTAGATTGACCCAGCTATGTCCCTCAGGAATGAGAAAAATCCAAACCCCCTAACAATGTAGTTAAGCCAACGTAAGTCCCCATGTAGACAGCACTAGATCCTACCTATCACTTCTTTGGGAAGTTGTCATAAATATAAAGGCAAGGGTAAACACCTTTAAAATCCCTCCTGGCCAGAGGAAAAACCCTTTCACCTGTAAAGGGTTAAGAAGCTAGGAAAACCTCGCTGGCACCTGACCACAGTGACCGATGAGGAGACAAGATACTTTAAAAGCTGGAGGTGTGGAGAAACAAAGGGTCTGGATCTGTCTGTGTGATGCTTTTTCCGGGGACAGAACAGGAATGGAGTCTTAGAACTTAGTAAGTAATCTAGCTAGATATGCGTTAGATTATGATTTCTTTAAATGGCTGAGAAAATAAGCTGTGCTGAATGGAATGGATATTCCTGTCTTTGTGTCTTTTTGTAACTTAAGGTTTTGCCTAAAGGGATTCTCCATGTTTTGAATCTAATTACCCTGTAAGGTATTTACCATCCTGATTTTACAGAGGTGATTCTTTTTTACTTTTTCTTCTATTAAAATTCTTCTTTTAAGAAACTGAATGCTTTTTTCATTGTTCTTAAGATCCAAGGGTTTGGGTCTGTGGTCACCTATGCAAATTAGTGAGGATTCTGATCAAACCTTCCCCAGGAAAGGGGATGCAAGGTTTTGGTGAGGATACTGAAACAAACTCTTTCCCAATAATAAATACCGGTTAGACGTTTGGTGGTGGCAGCGAAAGTCCAAGGGCAAAAGGTAAAATAGTTTGTACCTTGGGGAAGTTTTAACCTAAGCTGGTAAAAGTAAGCTTAGGAGGTTTTCATGAAGGTCCCCACATCTGTACCTTCGAGTTCAGAGTGGGGAAGGAACCTTGACATGGTGGCAGAGCGGTGGGATTAACTGGAAATCATTTTGAGATCAATTTGAGATTTTTTGAACCAGAAGCACAGATTTGAAAAGGAATTTTTTTTTCCTTTGGACTGCTGAAAAGCAGCGTTTTGGCTGAAAGCAGTTAGGGTTTGTTTTTTTCTGTTTTGGGGCCAGAGCAGAGACAAAAGGGAATTGTCTTTTGTGAGCTGGAGTTTTCTCTACCTAAAGGCAGGCTAGTTAACCTCCTGCAGGGAAATTCACCAGTCTTCACAGACCTGAAGTTGTTTTTTACCTAAGAGCAACTAGAGGGGTTTTCTGCCTATTTGCCTGGAGACAAAGGTGTTTGGGGGTTTTGTGGGGTTTTTTTGGATTTTTTTTTGTTTGTTGGGTTTTTTTTTTCTTCTGTAGGCTGACAATCACGATCAGAAAATATAGTATCATATTACAGCACAGCAAAATTTTACAAGCCAAGTTTTTTTTTTGTTTGTTTTATTTCTAACTCTCAGGTTAAAAACAGAGAGGTAAAGATGACAGAAACCAAGACACAACACAAACTGGAGTTAGCCAGACTGGAGGCAGCGAAGAGGCAGAAAAAGCCTTAGAAGCTGCCTACAGGAGAGAAATGCAGGCAAGGGAAAAAGAAATGGAGGCAAGGGCCAAAGAACTGGAGGAGAAGGAAAAAGAGAGGAAGCATGCACTGGAGATGGAGAAGCAAAGGCTCAGCAGAATACACCAACAAACCCTAGCAATCCTTCTCCAGGTACCACTTCCCATCCCAGAAAGTTCCCCACCTACAAGACAGGCGATGATACCGAGGTCTTCTTAGAAAACTTCGAAAGGGCCTGCCTTGGGTACAGCATCTCTACAGACCAATACATGGTAGAGCTGTGGCCGTAACTCAGTGGACCCTTAGCTGAGGTGGCGGTTGAAATGCCTAAGGAACACATGAACCAGTATGAACTGTTTAAAACCAAGGCGAGAGTCAGAATGGGGCTAACACCCAAGCATTCCCGTCGGCAATTCAGAGCCCTAAGGTGGAAACCAGACGTGTCATTTACCCGACATGCCTACCACATTGTGAAACACTGGGATGCCTGGATATCAGGAGCAAGTGTTAAATCTCCAGAAGATTTGCTCTTCCTAATGCAAATGGAGCAATTCTTAGAGGGTGTTCCTGAGGAAATGGAAAGATATATCCTAGATGGGAAGCCCAAAACTGTAATCGAGGCGGGGGAGATTGGAGCCAAAGGGGTGGAGGTGGCAGAAAAGAAAAAAACTGATCGCAGTTGGAGCGGATACCAGAAGGGACAACCTCAGACCACCCCCTACTACCGGAGGCCGCCCAAGGCCTCAACTACCCCCCAAGGAACCCTCCAGACAACTTATCGTCCTGCCACACCGTTCTCCAGCAACCCACCTCGCCCCAGTGACCCGTGAGCTGGACGATGTTTTAATTGTAACGAGTCGGGGCATGTAAAGGCCAACTGCCCCAAGAACCCCAACAGATTACAGTTCATTGCACCGGAATCACACCAGAGGTCCGCAGGCCCAGATATCTCCCAGATACCCTTGGAGCGGAGGGAAACTGTGAGTGTGGGCGGGAAGAAGGTCACCGCATGGAGGACACCGGAGCACAAGTCTCAGCTATCCATACTTCCTTAGGGGACCCCAATTTAATCAACCCAGAGATCCAAGTGATGATTCAACCCTTTAAGTCCAACTCTTTCAATTTGCCTACAGCCAAGTTGCCTGTCCAGTACCAGGGCTAGTCAGGAACGTGGACTTTTGCAGTCTATGATGATTATCCCATCCCCATGCTGTTGGGGGAAGACTTGGCCAATCATGTGAAGCGGGCCAAGAGGGTGGGAATGGTCACCCGCAGCCAGGCTAAACAAGCCGTGACACCTAGCTCTGTTCCAGAAACTTCTATCAGGACCCGGTCGGAGGTGATGGACCCGGACCCCAGGCCAATGTCTGCAACAGCAGTAGAGGATCCGGTCCCAGAGACCCAGACGGAACCAGTTCCACAACCGGAACCAGCGGAACAACCAGCACCAGACCCATTGCCAGCACTGAATCCAGTACTTGCAACCCCAACACCAGAGGGCCCCACCGAGCCTGAACCGGCAGCAGCCGATAACCCTACACAAGAGGCTCAGCCGGAGCCTGAACCCCAACATAGTGCACCAGCGGAGAGCGGTTCACAGTCAATGGAAACAGCCCCATCCCCTACATCGCTTCCAGTGGGACCAAGTATAGGTCCACAATCCAATGAGGAACTGATGTCTGCAGCATCAGGGGAACAGTTCCAGACCGAACTGGAAGCAGATGAAAGCCTCCAGAAAGCTTGGACGGCAGCACGGAGCAACCCACCGCCTCTCAGCTCTTCTAATCGATCCAGGTTTGTTGTAAAAAGAGGACTTTTATACAAGGAAACTCTTTCTGGTGGACACCCGGAAGACTGGCATCCTCAGAGACAGTTGGTAGTTCCAACTAAGTACCGGGTCAAGCTCTTGAGCTTAGCCCACGATCATCCCAGTGGCCACGCTGTGGTGAACAGGACCAAAGACCATTTGGGGAGGTCATTCCACTGGTGGGGAATGGGCAACGATGTTTCTACCTATGTCCAGTCTTGTGAGGTATGCCAAAAAGTGGGAAAACGCCAAGACCAGGTCAAAGCCCCTCTCCAGCCACTCCCCATCATTGAAGTTCCATTTCAGCGAGTAGCTGTGGATATTCTGGGTCCTTTTCCAAAAAAGACACCCAGAGGAAAGCAGTACATACTGACTTTCATGGATTTTGCCACCTGATGGCCGGAAGCAGTAGCTCTAAGCAACACCAGGGCTAAAAGTGCGTGCCAGGCACTAGCAGACATTTTTGCCAGGGTAGGTTGGCCCTCCAACATCCTCACAGATGCAGGAACTAATTTCCTGGCAGGAACTATGGAAAGCCTTTGGGAAGCTCATGGGGTAAATCACTTGGTCGCCACTCCTTACCACCATCAAACAAATGGCATGGTGGAGAAGTTTAATGGAACTTTGGGGACCATGATACGTAAATTTGTAAATGAGCACTCCAATGATTGGGACCTAGTGTTGCAGCAGTTGCTCTTTGTCTACAAAGCTGTACCACATTCCAGTTTAGGGTTTTCACCATTTGAACTTGTATATGGCCGCGAGGTTAAGGGGCCATTACTGTTGGTGAAGCAGCAATGGGAGGGATTTACACCTTCTCCAGGAACTAACATTCTGGACTTTGTAACCAATCTACAAAACACCCTCTAAAACTCTCTAGCCCTTGCTAAAGAAAACCTACAGGATGCTCAAAAAGAGCAAAAAGCCTGGTATGATAAACATGCCAGAGAGCATTCCTTCAAAGTAGGAGACCAGGTCATGGTCTTAAAGGCGCTCCAGGCCCATAAAATGGAAGCATCGTGGAAGGGCCATTCACGGTCCAGGAGCACCTGGGAGCTGTTAATTATCTCATAGCATTCCCCACCTCCAACCGAAAGCCTAAGGTATACCATATTAATTCTCTAAAGCCCTTTTATTCCAGAGAATTAAAGGTTTGTCAGTTTACAGCCCGGGAAGGAGATGACGCTGAGTGGCCTGAAGGTGTCTACTACGAAGGGAAAAGTGCTGGTGGCGTGGAAGAGGTGAACCTCTCCATGACCCTTGGGCGTATGCAGCGACAGCAGATCCAGGAGCTGTGCACTAGCTACGTGCAGATGTTCTCAGCCACCCCAGGACTGACTGAACGGGCATACCACTCCATTGACACTGGTAATGCTCACCCAATTAAAGTCCAACCTTACCGGGTGTCTCCTCAAGCTAAAACTACTATAGAACGGGAGATCCAGGATATGTTACAGATGAGTGTAATCCGCCCCTCTGGCAGTGCATGGGCATCTCCAGCGGTTCTAGTTCCCAAACCAGATGGGGAGATACGTTTTTGCGTGAACTACCGTAAGCTAAATGCTGTAACTCGCCCAGACAACTATCCAATGCCACGCACAGATGAACTATTAGAGAAACTGGGACAGGCCCAGTTCATCTCTACCTTGGACTTAACCAAGGGGTACTGGCAGGTACCGCTAGATGAATCCGCCAACGAAAGGTCAGCCTTCACCACACATATTGGACTGTATGAATTTAATGTACTCCCTTTCGGGCTGCGGAATGCACCCACCACCTTCCAAAGACTTGTAGATGGTCTCCTAGTGGGATTAGGAGAATATGCAGTCGCCTACCTTGACAATGTGGCCATATTTTCGGATTCCTGGGCAGAACACCTGGAACATCTACAAAAAGTCTTCGAGCGCATAAGGGAGGCAGGACTAACTGTTAAGGCTAAGAAGTATCAAATAGGCCTAAACAGAGTGACTTACCTTGGACACCAGGTGGGTCAAGGAACTATCAATCCCCTACAGGCCAAAGTGGATGCTACCCAAAAATGGCCTGTCCCAAGGTCAAAGAAACAGGTTCAATCCTTCTTAGGCTTGGCCGGTTAGCACAGGCGATTTGTACCGCAATACAGCCAAATCGCCACCCCACTGACAGACCTAACCAAAAAGGAACAGCCAAATGCCGTTCAGTGGACCGAAGAGTGTCAGAAGGCCTTTAACCAGCTTAAAGCGACACTCATGTCTGACCCTGTACTAAGGGCCCCAGACTTTGACAAACCGTTCCTAGTAATCACCTTTGCGTCCAAGCGCCGCTGCCACCAAGGCAAGGTTCCTTCCCCACTCTGAACTCTAGGGTACAGATGTGGGGACCTGCATGAAAACCTCCTAAGCTTACTTTTACCAGCTTAGGTTAAAACTTCCCCAAGGTACAAACTATTTTACCTTTTGCCCTTGGACTTCCGCTGCCATCACCAAATGTCTAACTGGGTTTATTTTATTAGGAAAGAGCCCGTTTGGAAACGTCTTTCCCCCCAAAATCCTCACCAAAACCTTGCACCCCCCTTCCTGGGAAAGGTTTGATAAAAATCCTCACTAATTTGCATAGGTGACCACAGACCCAAACCCTTGGATCTTAAGAACAATGAAAAAAGCATTCAGTTTCTTAAAAGAAGAATTTTAGTAGAAGAAAAAGTAAAAAAGAATCACCTCTGTAAAATCAGGATGGTAAATACCTTACAGGGTAATTAGATTCAAAACATGGAGAATCCCTTTAGGCAAAACCTTAAGTTACAAAAAGACACAAAGACAGGAATATCCATTCCATTCAGCACAGCTTATTTTCTCAGCCATTTAAAGAAATCATAATCTAACGCATATCTAGCTAGATTATTTACTAAGTTCTAAGACTCCTTTCCTGTTCTGTCCCCGGAAAAAGCATCACACAGACAGACCCAGACCCTTTGTTTCTCCCCGCCTCCAGCTTTTAAAGTATCTTGTCTCCTCATCGGTCATTGTGGTCAGGTGCCAGCGAGGTTATCCTAGCTTCTTAACCCTTTACAGGTGAAAGGGTTTTTCCTCTGGCCAGGAGGGATTTTAAAGATGTTTACCCTTCCCTTTATATTTATGACAGAAGTAGATTACCTACACCAACTGGGAACCTCTCCTGTCGGGGTAGACAGTGTTTACACAGAAGTGCTACAGCTGTAGCATTTCAAGTTTACACAAGTCCTTACGTTTTGTCTAGACTAGACTTTCTCGTCCTGTTGTAATGAGTGAATCTGAATAAACTGGCTGTCAATTAACTAACTCCTTTGTAAATGTTAATCTAGATACTTCTGGAATAAATATTTGTGGGGAAAATATCTACAAAGGTGTTAGTTAATTTGAGCTAATTGACACTCCATTAACTCAAATTACTACAGGACCACACACTAATTTAGACAAAGCTTTCAGGCACATCTATATTAGAAATTTATGCAGGTATTGCACCGTGGGTAGGGATGTATGCAGCCATACACCTTAGTGTAAATGCAATTATACTGGTATAACAGTGTAATTGCCAGCACAGATTATTTCATTCACTGAACCAATACACACTGTACCAACAAAAGCACTTTTATGCTAGTATAAACTGTGACTACATGAGAAGGGTTTGCTGCTATAGCTATACTGGCAAAATTTTCTAGTGTAGACTAGGCCTTAGATAGGCTGGTATGGCACCTAAGGAAGTTTGCATGATTTACTACACCTCTACCCAATTGCTGACCAAATAATGGTACCTCTTAGCTTAATTCTTCTTTAGCTTAAAAATGAATTTAGTGTTTGTGATTTATACTGGATTTACAGCCTTGGGGCTTGAGCATTCTACCTAACCACAGTACTAGTACAGCACAGAAAACTGTTGTGTAGGCTTTCTGATACTGACCTATCGATGTGTCCCAAAACAGGTCTGGAGAAATCACCACTTGGGATGAGAAGGTAGATAAGGCTCCAGGTCCATCAGGTCCTTGGTTTAATACTGCCGACAAAAGTGCCAATTACTGACAATTATGGTGATGTGGACACCTTTTCATTAGGAAGTGGACTGAGACCACAATCTATATTTCATATAGGCCTTGTCTTCATTAGGAAACATGGTGCGTTAAACAACACATGTTGAAATCGTAGTGTAGACATGGCAAGTTTTAACATGTGTGAGCTGGTGGAGGTAAATCCTAGGCTTCCCACTAGGTTTATCTCAACAAGCTAACATGCATTAAAACGACAACTGTCTTGTCTACATTAGGTTTTCAACACGTTAAATACACACCTTTTTTGTACAATAGACATGGCCATAATGTAGGTCGTAGACTAGGTATCAGACTGACTCAGTCCAAACATGTATCCCCCTTGTGGCCTTGTGTGCTGCTGCAGTTGCCTGCCTCAGTTTCCCTTCAGGTTCATGGAAATAATCCACTCAAAGCCAAAAGTCTTTAAAATAATATTCCCCTCTCTTGGGGCAGGTCTTCACTACCCGCCAGATCGGCAGGTAGTGATTGATCTATCGGGGATCGATTTATTGAGTCTCATCTAGATGCGATAAATCGATCCCCAAACGCACTCTCCGTCGACTCCGGAACTCCAGCTCGCGAGAGGCGGAAGCGGAGTCGATGGGGGAGAGGCAGCGGTCGACTTGCCGCCGTCCTCACAGCCAGGTAAGTCAACCTAAGACACGCCGACTTCAGCTACGCTGTTCGCATAGTTGAAGTAGCGTATCTTAGGTCGACCTCCCCCCTAGTGGAGACCAGGGCTTGAAGTCTAATTTATTCTATATAGTCCAGCTCCCAAAAGAGACATTCTTTCACTCAACCCTAGGTTCAGGATTGCCACAGCCCTCCTTTTGGGACTTTGTTGTGGCAGAGTCCTCCTCTCAGAGAGCTCTTCCTGACAGAATGTGGAGACTCCTTTTGAGACACTACTCACTCCCCATTCATTACTTGACAACTCCCTTGATCCTTCAAAGGTGATTCTAATTACAGTAGAACCTCAGAATTACCAATGCCTCAGGAATGGAGATTGTTCATAACTCTGAAATGTTCCTAACTCTGAACATAATGTTATGGTTGTTCTCTCAAAAGTTTACAACTGAACATTGATTTAATACAGCTTTGCAACTTTACTATCCAGAAGAAAATGCAGCTTTTAACCATCTTAATTAAAATGAAACAAGCACAGAAAGTTTCCTTACTTTGTCAAATCTTTTTTTAAAAAACTTTCCCTTTATTTTTTGAGTAGTTTAAGTTTAACATAGTACTGTACTGTGTTTGCTCTCCCCCCCCCTTTTTGGGGGGGTCTCTGCTACTGCCTCTATGCATATTTCCGATTTCAAATGAGGTGTGTGGTTGACTGGTCAGCTCGTAACTCTGGTGTTTAACTCTAAGGTTCTACTGTACCCCCAAACACCTGTCTGAGCCAGTTGGGAGAAGTGGAGTCTTGCTCAGTCCACTCTACAAGGTTCCTTTAAAGGAACAATGGCCTGGTCTTCCTATATCATCCCCATCCCAGACATTAACTATTCCCTGAGACCATCTTCCTCTCACACAGTGTACGTTTTGGTTATTCTTTCAGCTTTCATTCACCTTCCTCAGACACCTGGAATGGGGTAACTGGCCTCTCAAACCACCTCCTCTGGCCTTAAAGTCCCAGTATCCCATTACACACTCCAGCATACATTGAAGCGAACTGACTACATGTAATAAAATTTGCATCACATTACCACTGCTTTGAGCCATCTGATCTCCAGTTTGCTTAATTCCTACTTATTTATTAAAAATTATATTTGAAGGCTTTAATCTTTTACTGAAACATTGGTTTGGATAAAAAAAATTTGTTCCACATACGTACAGCAAGGGCAGAAAGAAAGACCAGCGCACCACCATTTTCTCCAGAAAGAGTCATCTGTCCTTTCTAAGCCCCAGGGATTTGCATAAGTGTTACACATAAGCTATGCAAATGTATAGTTCAAACATGTATATGGATTATATGTACATTTACAGGAAATTACTAAAAGGAATTTTGAGTGTAAAGTCAAACAAATTATCATCTATAATTGAATACATGCAAGTAAGCTTTAATTAAATGTGACTTCTCTGCTGAAAAGGAAAACATTCAAGTCTCACAACAGAAGAAGTTGGCCAGTTGAGAAAACAAGCAAGCTTGGCTGCATGAAAAAATTATTTTAAAAAAACAACAACCCACATTTCAGTTTTTTTCCAACTTACTCTTGATTCACAAAACCAAATCCCTAAGACACAACAGTGCTTATAAAAAGGTGACAGGCTTGCTACCAAGATCAAATATTAGATATATACAGACAGGGCAGAAAGTTTTGGGGTAAAGGGACCAGTGAAATGATTCCTTGGGACCTCTTCATCATATTCAAAAATGCATGGAATCTTCAGGCCATAATCAGACGCCTACCACAGAAATAGAACCCAGCTGCTTTTGCTGGACCCATGGCATGGGGGCCAACATTTAAAAATGTCCAAATGATAACTTGCCACATAGGATTGGAGTTTGTGGCCTATTTCAGGGCTATGTGTTTGCATACAGTGATTTTTAATACTTATAGCATTTGCAAAATTAACACATCATCATGACACCCCTAAGAGGTAGAGAAATATGATTGTCCTTATTGAGGAGAAAGTAATGAGGGAAAGGTTAATTGACTTGACTAAGGTCACATAGGGAGAACACATCGGAGCCAGGAATCACATTAGACCACCTTTCTCCTTGTGGCCAGGGATCACTATGACTGCTCAGCAGAAGAACTAGCTAAATTGCAAGCAACTGTCTGGGAGGTGAGAGGAAGTTTACAATGACCCTGCCACTACCAGGGACAGCCCAGACAGTACTACCAAAACAGCCATGAATTAGTTTGAGGTCCCCCAGAAAATCAAGGGATTATAACTATGGGTTTCACTGGTCCCAAAGGGCAGCTATAGGCCTTGCCTATACTAGAAGGAATTATAGAATGGCTACACCACCAAATCCTCTTAGTGGAGATAGAGAGTGCTTTTGCTGGTATAGTTCATATAAGTTTTCTGAACAAAATAAACTATACTGGCAAAAGGACTCTCCCTCCCGCCCCCCGGAATAACCGTATTTACACTAGGGCTTTTGCTGGCATAGCTCTGTCTGGTTTGGTGTGTGATTTTTTTCCACACTAATTAACACAGCTATGCCAACAAAACTTTTACAAGTAGACCAGGCCTAGGTGACTTTAGGAAGACTGTGAATAATCAGTGATGTTTAAGGGAAATCAATTAGTAACAACATTTCAACTCCAGGGATCAGTTTACATTTTCCAGACTTTCTTTGCGAGGCAAATGGCAAGAACATTTTTCTAAATGAAAGATGAGATTAGCCTTGAAATGTGAGTTCAGCTTTAAAATCCTTCACTCAGTCAAATGAAACGACCTTTCTCCATGGAAGGTGAGCATGGCCCATCAGCAACCACTCTGATGGACACACTGCTCTGTGAAAAGTGGTCTCTGAGATAATATGTTAAGTCTTTGAAAGTCAGTTACTAAAGGCCGCTTTATTCTTAATGGGCCACCTCTTAGCTCTTGTTTAGACAAAGCCTCAGAGAAAGCAACAAGTCCAAATCCCCACTGTGGGTGTAGGAAACTGGGATAAACTGTCCCTGGGCTTATCTACACAATCTGTTAGTGCACAACGCACTCTAGCCCGCCTCAGGCTAACTGGCCCTATTGACCCTGCTACCGTGCACTAGAAGTTTGATAGTGCACTTGATGTCCTACTGTGAAAAATGGCATGTCTTGGCCTGCAGGCTAACCCAAAGGGCACAGCAAAAGAAAGCTGGGGGAGGAGAGAAGGGGGGCATCTGTCACTCTGGACAGCATGGGGCTGGAACTCTGACTGGGAGGTGAATGCCAGGAAAAGTTCTTTACATATGTGACCGCATTTTTTTCTACATCTTCGAGTTCTTGTCTAGTTTATGAGAAGTGTGTGGTGGGGCCCGCTTGCTCCTGCCTCTATTCAAGTTCACAAATGGCTCAGAGATCTTTTTTTGCTGGTAAAATGCCTAGTGCTTTTTATTTACAATATTAGTTTCCACCACCCTTATACACTCTATAGCCTTACCCCTAGAGTCCAAGGGAGCCCCTTCGTGAGAGAAGCAGGGAAGAGCAATGACTCTCTCTTCCTTTCCTCCTCTCTTTTTCTGCATTCTCCCTCTCCTACTTCCCTCCTCTGCCTTTCCTACAATCAGCCCAATGAGCCTCTTAGATCTCCTCAGCTCATCAGTTAGGCATAGCTCTTAATGAGGTCTGCTCTGGAGTAATTAATTAGAGTTGCAGTGACCAGAGTGCTGACTCAGTTGCTGTTGCCCAGAACTCTGTCACAAAGCATAAAATCTAGTTTTTTTTTATTTTACTCCATTTTTTTTTCAATAAAACTTTTTACTAAGAGATTTAATATTGCGGGGAGGATTCTCACTCAGTCCGTCTGAGAGGAAAAATGCATCCCGCAACTTCTAAGGAGAGATACTAAAGTGGTAAAAGTTTCTGGAACCTAAACCCTCACTCTAGTCTCACGATCAGTGAGGTCTGGGCTTTAGTGTTCTCTCGGAGGGAGGTGCATTGCAAAAGGCTAAGGCAGGCTGTACCAAGGGCCCAGCTCCACACGCATCCTGGGATATTGCTATATAATAAAGTTTAAGGGCTGCTAAAGCTCTATGGCTCCAGGCCTCCAATTCTCCCCTACTCTGACCCTGTCCTCTTCTTTGCTGTCTCAGCCTGAGCAAATCCCTGCATTTTGCCATTCTTGTCAGATTGATGTTAGGAAAAAAATTGAAGAGGTTTCCTTGCTTCTGTGGCTTATTTTTGTTGCTTTTAGGGAAGCAAGGCAATTGGGGGGGAACCGAACAGCTTGCACTATGGAGACCCTCAGGCTAGGACTCAGAGAATGGACTTGTTTGTTTCAGCTATGTCAGTAATAGAGACAGATAGAGCTTCTGGGGAGCATGTTCCCATTTACGAGTTCAAAATTCACTGTTTTGGTGAACAATCTTGTTTAATAAACTTTCACATGAATATTTACAGAAATGAAACAAAAGAGGACGGAGTGTAGTGTTTTTTTTAGCAAATGTATGTTCTCGAAAATAAATTTCAGCTGTTCACTCAAATTTACTGTGTATGCATGAAAAATCACAACTTCTCCAACGTACAGGCTGCAATTGTTCTATTTCTGCTTATATTCCTGACCTTTAATTGCTTATTTGCAAAAGCCAAGACAAATAGGAAAACAAAAATTGGGCAATGAAGCAAAAAAGGGAAACTTTGAAGGTGAACTTAAGGTCATGCCAAATGAAGAAGAGGTATAGCAGAAACTGATCATTCCGTCTTCTTTACCCAGCCCTGGAACATGGGAACAAGAGAACATTCAATTGCCAGGCAATATATCTGTAACCTGTAGTGCAGCCTACAGTTAATCAGTAGAATTCACTGCCACAGAAGATCCATTAATAAATTTAATTTGGTTTAGTTATTTAAAACACCTGCTGCCAAGGAACCAAATTCATAATGGAAGGTGGTTGGGAAACAGGGTAAGTGTCAAAACACTGTAACTTACTATAATTTGGAACTCGGTGGGTAGGCAAATCAAGAATGCAAAATAAAAGTTGTATCAGTTTATCCCAGGGTTGAATTTGATTCTGGGACTGTTGGGGGTAATGCAGGGACAGGGTAAAATATATGACGGGGCAGAAAGAGATCAGTGGGGCTGCTTTTATTATGCACTTCTGTCAACAGCTTCTTCTATACCTTTCCCCCTACCCCATGCACACCTTCCAAATGCCAAATCAGTGAAAATTCCTCACTTACACCCATTTTCTAACAGCTTACAGCCAAAAAGTAATTTATACCACCAACGCTGGCACTAAAAGATTTGGTCGAAAGACTTCTATGGGAATGACACCAGCGCACTCCAGGCTGCATTTGACTTAAGGTGTCTAGGCACCTTACACTTAATATAAAAACAAACAAGAGAGTATTTAAGTTATCTAATGGGAGAATATTTATGGATACCATTGCCTTTAGAATGAGGCTCCTCTGCATTGCTTTGATGTTAATTAATTCATAAACCAGTTAAATAAATCTTAGCAGACAAACTTGTGGGTGAAGGGGAGATTCTTTTAAAAAAATCATCACCAGATTAGTGGATTACGGAAATGCATTTGCATTTCATTAAGGTATCTGATATTTAATGTCATGAAATTTCATCTGAAAAATTAACTGAAAAGGACTTAGAGAGAAGCACTATCGTGGATTAAAACTGGCTAAATGAACAAAAACGAAAGGTGATTAAACATGGCAACGTATAGATAGGGTATCTAACAGATGTGGCAAATTGCCGGTACGATTATGATGGGTCCTGCACTTCCTCTTCTTAGGGGGTGGTTCAGGGCGCAGTTTCCTGCCCCTGAACTAGGGTATCTACTGTCCCACTAGTAACCCAGAGAAGGGTAGTGGAGACGGAGGGACCCAGGCCCGCCCTCTACTCCAGGTCCCAGGTCCCAGCCCAGGGGCCCTAGGGATAGTGGTAAACCACTTGAACTAGTGCTTCCTTCCCCTGGGCTACTTCCCTCTCCTGCTCTTCAGCTTGTGGGGCCTCCTGCCCTCTCTCTCTGCACAAGCCGGGTGTCTCTTTACCTAGGGTCTTGGTCTTCTAGCCAGCCACGGCACTTCTCCAAACCGCCCTCTGCTCCAACTCCTCCAAACCGCCCTCTGCTCCAACTCCTTCCCCTGGCTGATTTCGCAGGCGTAGGTGGATGAGATTCTGTGGCCTGCGTTATGCAGGAGGTCGGACTAGATGATCATAATGGTCCCTTCTGATCTTAATATCTATGAATCTATGAAGCTATGATTGAAGCAAGGGGTTTTGACCAGGTGACTAGCTTCAGCTGCTCTAACTGGCTTCAGGTGCTTTTAATTAATCTATAGAAACCTTTCTTCCCTCTACAGGAAATAAGGCTTCTCCTCATCCTGGGACTCACATATCTCTCCTGTATCACTCTCCTGCTGCCTCCTGCCATGCTGTATCACACAGAGTACCACATGAACTGGTTTTAGATCCTGTCCTATTTAATATTTTCATTATTAATTTACCAAGAGAGAGTAAACAGTATGTTTGTTAATGAAATACAGATGATCCTAAATTGGGAGGAGTTCTGAACACCTATAAGGACAGGAAAATAATACAAAGGAACCTAGAGAGGTCAAAAACCTTGGGAGAAAATAACAAAATTGAGGTTCAACTTGGAAAAATACATTTTTTCTGGAGAAACAATCTGAAAGAGATACTCAATGGGAAGGAGAAACCTGGGAAGCAGTAATGTTGAAAAAGAACTAAAGTGCATCAGTCACCACTCAAATTTCTACCTTTACTATCGGACAACACACAGTTACCAAGCTATAGCCTTTCTAAACATAAGGGGCAAATGCTATCATCTTAAACACTAGTGAATGGTAACTGTTGGCAAATGATGACTCTTTAATGGTGACCACCGCAGGGGAGATAGTAGATAGCAAATTAGACATGTGTTGCAGATATGGCTGCAAATAGGCCAGTGCAATATTGGGCTGTATACAAAGAGTCATCATGTCACAGAATAGGGAAATAACAATCACACTCCTTGTGGCTCTGTTATGACCACATCTGGAATGCTGTGTTAATTTCAGGGCACCATACTAACAAAGACAGTGACAAATTGAAGTGAGTTCGGGTTATATCAACAAAAATTATCCAGAGCTGGAGGAACTAGGCTTTTCAGGAAAATTAAAACAGACATCTGTAAAATTTGTTGAGAGATGACAAAATGGAGACAACAGTATACAAATATCTGAAGGCTGTAAATGATGACAGAGAGGAATCATACGCTGATATAAGTAGAGATAACAGGATGAAATTTTAAAAGAGAAAATTTAGTCTGAATATCAGAATACATTTCTTAAATAATGTGAGATGCATTTGATTGTGGAATATTCTCCCAAGTGCAGCTCCCATCACTTATGATATTTAAAATTAGACTAAACAAAACACTAGAGAGTGAACTATATATGAAACAATTCCCCTCTGGCAGGGAGATGGAAAGCATGATCTAATAGGCCTTTTTCATTTCCATTTCTATCTTCTGTGCTATGATCCTCTTTGTTTTCAATTAATTACAAGTCTGATTTAAAAAAAAAACATATCCTAGTTCTAAAAGAAGGGATGAGGCCAAGTCAAGTCCTCAGGGCCGAGAGGAAAGAAGCATGTCAGTCTTTCTATTTATCCAATTCCAGGATTCTCTCTCAGCATGTTGTTTCCTTTTCCCTCTGCATTTAGCACTGCATATATAAATGGCAAGGTTCATTAAAGGTTCACTCCCCCCCGCCCCTGATCTTTCTAAACTATCAGGTATTGATTACTGCTGGAGATAGGACACAGGACTAGATGAAGTCTTTGTATGATGTGCTAGCAGGGGTTCTCAAAACTTAATTTCACTGCAATCCCCTTTGGACAACAAAAATTACTACATGACCAGGGCAGGGGATCAAAGCCTGAGCCCACCCAAGCCCCTCCGCCTCGGGGGGGGGGGGGGGGGAGGAGGGGTTAAAGTCAAGGCCCAAGGGCTTCAGCCCTAGGCGGGGGACCTGTAACCTTGAGCCCCACCACCTGGGGCTGAAGCGCCTGGGCTTTGGCCCTGGAAGGTAAGGCTCAGGCTTTGGCCAGGAAGTCTAACGCCAGTCCTGGCAACCCCATTAAAATGGGGTCGCAACCCACTTTGGGGTCCCAACACAGTTTGAGAACCGCTGTACTAGAGCAAACACTATGGACCAAATTCTACCTTCAGTTACAATGAAATCAGTGGGATTGCATGGATGTACTGTAAATGAAGAAAGAATGTCACCCTACGCTTCTACTGGAAATACAGTTTTTATGATGATGTAATTTGCCAGCTCAGTCCAAAAACCCTTGGAATATATAATCTTTGCTGATGCTCCTTAACTTGCCACTCACAGCAACTGACAATATAAGAATTCTATCCCACTTCTCTTGATGGAGTAGACTGATTAATGACAAGTGCAAAAGAAGAGCTTTGATGTGGCAGTAAAAATGACAAGATACAAGTCCACAATCCAGGAGATTCAAGTCCTTGTAACCCAGCAGAATCTTTATAGTTAATCTTTTAGTTTACATAACCAGCATTTTCTTCTGAATTGTATCAAAAACTTCCATATATATTTCTATTTATTTTCTTCATGCTGGGCAGTCCTGATTTTGGGGAGTGTGACATGCTTAGAGTTTCCTATTACAGCAAATCATTCTTATACAAAGAAAGCCATTCAAATGTGTTCACTTAAAAAGGAATATATTTAATATAAAGACAGTATTAATTATTCTTTAACAGTTTTCAAAACAGGGTTGCTTTTTCTTTTTACTATAAAAGCTTCTTTGGGTTTTAGACTGTACAATTTATACTGCATTTCTGCAATGTGGCAATAACTTTGTCAGTATTCTGTGGCCTCACATATCCTTTTCGTAAATGAAATATTGGACAATTTAAATAAAAATACCTGAATTTTGCAAGATTTTCGGTTAATTTTAGCTAAATTTCGACATTTATCTGCCAGTTACAGAAGTAGTTTAATAGAATTTTGGCTACATGTTTAAGCAAAAAAAACAACAACAAAAAAGCACTATGCAATCATTCCGTCTACAAGATTTTATAAAAACATAGCATAGATAATACTAAAATGGTTAAATAAAAACGTCATTTGATATGGGATCCATTTATCAAAGAGTTGTAATCAATCCTTCACAGTTGAAATTCATAACTAGAACCCTGCAAACACTATGGGACAAATTCTGCCTTGGATACATGAGCAGCAACCATTGGGCTAAAGCCACCACTGACGTAAGCAAACATCTTTCCATTTGACCTACTGACTTCAACTAGACCTGTTCATTCGTATCTGAGAGCAGAATTTGACCTTTAAAAAGTTCAGGGTTGGTATAAAAGCCCCATGCTATGTAATGATGCTTTCTGGCCCTCCACTTCTCAATTCAGACCTAGCTCTAGTCATTACAAAGGTCCATGGAAATCGTCCTAATCCCCACAGTAAGACTGCAATTTTCCAAGTAAACCGTAGGTAAAGTTAGTCCACCAAAAACTTTCCAAAATAAACTCAGAAGAGTGACCTCTTTCACTTCTTAAGGAGGGGGAGGGGGAAGGGAGAAAACTGTAGCAGATTTCCTAGACTAAAGCAAGGGAATTCTCTGACTACTGCAGTGAAAGTGAAATGCCAAGAAGTGAGATAATATCAAAATTAGAACGACAACATGTAACAAGCTATTTACACCATCTTAGAATCTGGCTTATATAGAAATTGATCTTTCTTAAAAGGCTCCATTGACCTCTAAACATGTGTTTCCCTTGCATAAAGAACTAGTCATAACTAACACTTTAAGGTAACTGAGTGTCCCAGTGTAACTGAGACAGACTTTATGCCAAGTATGAATTTGGCCCTTAAAATGTTAATGGAACTTTATGCATGCCATGAACACTGAAAGAAAGATGTAAATCTTTATCCACACAGAGAGAATCTTTATGCAGGATATTTTTTTACTCTGAAACAAGACAGAAACATAGCACACAGGTTGGATGCAGAGAACAATAGCCAACATGTATACAGCAACGCAGGTGTATTAGTACTTTATGGATATATGCAATCACTGCTCCAGAGACAGTTTACAATGTAAGGGTCTAATCTTGACAGATGCTGAGCACCTGTCACTCCTGTTGACTTCAAATGGGCATAAACTGGGCAACAGAAGCACTTTCTCTGGGGAGCAGTCTCTGCTGAGCTACTATCCCACACGCAATACACTAGTCAGCACAGATCACTTCCCCTTGGAACCATATGGGCTCTTGTCTGCTCCTGTGCAGCACATCTATGCACTATGTCATACTCAAGAGAGATTAACTGATAATCCTGCCCGAAGACACTGCCCAATTAATGGACACCAGCCACACAGTAGATGGAGCACAGGACTGGGCTTCACAGGCCTGCTGAGCGATCCTCGGAAAGTCACTTCTCCTCTCTGTGCCTCATTTTCCCCATGCATAGAAAGAGGGATAACTATATTGACCTCATTTGTAAAGTGCTTAGAGATCTACTGATTAAAGGTGCTATATAAAAAGTAGGTGTTTATAATATAGGGCATCTGGGTCCAACAAGTACCATCATGTAATCACCACTATGATTGCTCTGCTAGACTCCTGAGATATTTCCAGTATATCCTGCAGGTCTCAACTGTATAGAAATTAAATCTGATTTGAGAGCACAAAGTTGTCAACAATTCAGTTAAAATACAAATACTTACGACCTGACTGGTACCATCTGTCGCTTCCTGAAGTCTCATTATATTATTCATCAGAAAGGCACAGAGGCAGGAAACCCTTCATTTTGTTGAGGAAAAACAAAAGAAGTCAATGCCTCAGTGTAAGATATTTATTTATTAAAATGGGTATCATTCTTCATGGGGCAACTCCCAGTACAAAATTAATATAATCACATCTGACAGAAATATCCTGCTAAGAGTTTCAATGTGAGTTTCTACCATCATCTCATAATATATAATCTTTTAAACAACCATACTCCAGGCACTAACTACTCTGAAAAAAATAACACAGGCTGATATACATCTAAAATATATTTTAGAATTGGGTCACATTTATGTAAAGAAATTGGAGCTGTGATTCATTCATATTGCCAACATTTACTGGTAAACTTTAGTGTTATTTATAGAATAGAATTTGGTTTTCTATCATAGCTTTCATGCCATACTTAATATGGCTCAAAGCACTCTGCACAGCTCACAGTAAAACAGCAACTCAAAGGTAAATGCTCCAGTCATTCTATGTTCTAGGATAGTGTAAGATGTGATTCTAATGTGAAAAGGCACTATGTAAAATGGTGTCTTCTAAATAATCAAATCTGCTACTTCTGTGTATTCACAGTCATATCTGCTTACTTAAGTGACTAAACTTTTACTACTTTGTACACCCGCAATCAACACAGCTGAAAGAGTGTAAGGGCTTGTCTAACTGGTTGGGGAGTGTGAATCCTGGGAAAATGAAGGAACTTGTTCAGCCCTCAGGACTGTACTGCCATGCACCCATTTACTGGCCCCAAAGGGCATTTCCAGCAGCCAGGGATTGCCAGAGAGCTCAGGACATGCTCCTGCACCACTGAAGTCAATGGGAATTTTGGCTTTGACTTCATGTGGGATAAGAGCTGCAAAGGTGGTGTAGAGTTTTGAAACATTTAAAATCTAACTCATACATGTGGGGAAGAAAAGTGAACCAGTAAAATGGTTATGTCCAGGAAGTGGCGGCAGAAAGGAAATAGGCTTTTGAGTGTCTGTATAGATATAGCTATGAGAGAGAGAGAGAGATTATAGCATTATCTCCAGAGATAATTAAACAAAAGAGCATACATCAGCCAAAAAAAAAAAATTCCCCAAAATTAAATTTAAGAAAAATACAATTTTTTTAGTGTCATAGGAGGATTTAGTTGGCCAGGACCCAATTGAGATAAAAGTCAGACTGCACAGCCCAAAACATGCCTCTGAATATGTACACAGATGAATGTGTACAGCATAAAAAAAATAAATGATTGGTCTGGGGGCAACAGCAGTAAGATAGCCAAAGACTAAGAGTTTATTTTTACTTGAGGACAATGTTCATTTTTGTTTATTCTTTCCCAGAGCTCTAATGTTGGATCATATTAAAGAAGTTCTGTATTAAAATCACAAATGAGTTTGATTCCCCATAGTTTAAATTCCAGTGTATTACTAAATCAAGAGGTCTCTCGGTTTTTGGTATCTTGTTTTTACTGTTTCTCTCCCTCTCTGTGTGAAACTTGCAAGCTGCTAATTGTGTTAGTACATCCTAAGACAGAGTCTGTTCTAAAAGCAATACTTTGTAACAACAACTACTCACAAAGGGAGAGACTCAAAGCAATACTCTGTAACAACAGAAACAACACATAGAGACTCCCCGCCCTTTTATTGTATTTATCTCACTTTGTTAACAATTGTGATTAAAACAGAGATAGAGGATGTATGTGGATAATAAATGAATGATCAGGGAGGTGCCAGCCTAAGAATCCAGTGTCGATCGGCTGAAGAAGGCGTCAAGTGGAAACAACCAGAGGACCCCCAAAGGGCAGACTGGAATCCACCCAACAGCCTCAAGGATGGAGAACCGAAGAACAAAATAACATCTGGCAGCACAGAGCTGTCAGGAATGTGCCATCTGCTGATTGATTCAGCAACAGCATGATAAAGCAACCTCCATAGACTTGTATTAGACCGAAGACCTATAAAAACAGAACCAAGGGACTGAGTTCTTTGGGGTCTGATTCTGCAAACCAAGGAGCATCTGATGTGCATCTGACAAGGCCCTACTCCCTCTTCGTGTCCAGGCCACCTGGCCAGTGGCTTGGCACGAGCAACTCTAAGGCTGGTAACTATGATAACAACCTTGCAGAACCTGTGTGTGTGTGTATGTGTGTGTATGAACGAATGTGTGAATAAATATGAGATTGAATGGAATGTTATAGCTATAACTAACTGCTTACTATGATTCTTTCTGTATTCACAATAAATGTGGCATTTTGCTCTATCCCCTTTAATAAGAGCCTGCTGGTTTTTATTTTATTGGTATAACACTAAGAGAGTAAGTCTACAGTGCTGGAATCACTTGGCAGATAGGTGGCATCTTCTAATACTGGTGTTCTACATTTTGCTCGTGGAATGAAGAGCTGGAGCTGTTTTTTCAGCCTGCAGATTCCAACTGCTGGCTCCAGCCTTTGCAAAGCTACATGTCAGATGTCCAATGAGGATTATTTCCTTTCATGCTTATGGTATTGCTTTCAATCAGTTACTGAGAAAGCAAGCACAAGCTATATCATTTAACAAACATATATATAGTTATATTTAACATGCATATTGTATTAATCACACGTGTGCACACAATACATATAGATATTACACACATGGTTAAATGGGATAACAAAGGAATATATTTTTCTGAAGACTGTACACCAGGCTAATCTCAGATCCAATACATCATATAGAACAGTGGTTTTCATCATATAGAACAGTGGGTATGTGTACGCCTGGTGGTACGCTGAGGTCTTCCAGGGGGTAGATCAGCTCATCTAGATATCTGCCTAGTTTTACAACAGGCTACCTAAAAAGCACTAGCAAAGTCAGTACAAACTAAAATTTCTTACAGACAATGCCTTGTTTATACTGCTCTACAGACTATAACTGAAATGTAAGTACAGTATTTATATTCCATTTGATTTATTTTATAATTATATGGCAAAAATGAGAAAATAAGCAATTTTTAAATAATAGTGTGCTGTGTCTGATTTCGTAAGCAAGTAATTTTTAAGTGAGGTGAAACTTGGGGTACACAAGACAAATCAGACTCGTGATATAGAAGGGGCACTTTGCCTACTTCTCAACAAAATATTATTAGCAGAATGCTGTAGTGAGGATTCATCATGTTGATTTTATTTTTTTAAACGTATTAAAATATTCCAATATGAAAGATTAACTCATCAAAATTAGATTATACAACCCAATAGTAATAATTATAGTTATATAATGTTATGTTACATAACATTATATCTAATATAATATACTAGTTGATCTAGAGTTTATTTAGCTATCTATTTTAAACTGTGTGTAGAAAAGGCATAATTAGGTTGACTGATGTGTTTGATAAAGAAATATCAATATCTTTTTCAATGATAAAACAAAACCTATGATATTCCAGCTTGTCATTTCTGCCCATTTGTGTTACTCAAACAATATCTTAATACAGGTTGGGGAAATAACTGAATGAGTCTCAGCTATATTTGGAAAGTTGAGTGATTAATATTCCAAGATGATGTTTTTGATTGGCAGTCAAAGGGATTTTTCGAAGTTCAACCAGGAGGTGGAATGCAAAATTAAAGACAGATTACTCAGGGGAAGATTGGCGGTTGATAGATAAGCGGTCTGAATTTATATCAATAAATACTAAACGTAGGAAGGGAATTTTAAACTCCGATTACATAATCGCCCTCAAACAAATGACTATGACGTATAACTCTTTTATCCCATTGGGTGTCTCCCCAGCATTTCTTGCTGTGCCTCTATCTCCCATCAACCCTGGAAACTACAAGTCTCAGAATTACCTTCTTGTTTAGGCTGAAACAGGAACAGAATAGTGCATTACAGTGCCAGCATGCCTTGTTACACAAGGACTCCTGAACCTTTTTCTGAAGCATTTGGTACTGGGCAGAGTTGGAGACAGAATACTCGAATATGGCCCGCTGGATAGATCCTGTATAGCAATTATCTTCCTATTAAGAAGAGATTTCCTTTTAACTTTGATACAATTTCATTTCTAAGTGTCAGATTATTCTGGTGCATATGGAATTTGTATATTTTGTAAAGCTTTAATTTGACTTACCTGAGCATATCTACTGCTTTTAATTTATATACAGATATACATATGCCTATACCTGTCTGATTTACTTGGAGCCCCTGAACAACTGGCCCTCAAATCTACTGTACAACCCAACTCTCTCATTTCCTGTCACCTAGGTAAAAGTGTGGAAATAGCAAAGAAATGGCGAAAGGTGTAGAGAACATAAACCTGGTGTCAATAGATTATGAGATGGCCAAACTGCAGGTCCTAAAAGGAAGCAAGAAGTGGTAATCTGGGATGAAATCCTAGCCCGACTGAAGTCAATGGAGTAACTCCGATGGACTTCAATAAGGTCAGGATTTCACCCATGGTAGCGGGGAGAAAGCAGCCTAAAGGAAAGGGCAAAGAGTCCCCTGCTTATATCCTAGAAGGGGAGAACTTCTATTTTAAAACTTGGAATATATTCTGGGGAAAGGAAAGGCTTTTAACTGAACTGTTATACCCTAGGCAGGCCAAGAAAAAAAAATTAGACCATTTCTTATACTACACACCTAGATTAGATTTAAATAGTTGGATTTGTTTAGATGCAGGCTACTGAAGCTTCTGGGAAGGGAAAACCAACAATAAGTAGGTTTTGTAAGGCATGCCTTATGTATTATTCACAAAAATATTTCAAAAAACTAAGCTACACTTTTCAGAAAAGTGAACAGAGTACAATCTGATGTACTATCACTGCTTTTCTGTTTGTTTGCTTTCTTGCTCATGAATCTGCAAAAAGATCTTCCACTGTGTATTATCAAGGACCTGTATATTAATTTTTTTAAATTGCCAGCATCTGAAAAGGATGGATTAAAAATGTAAATGTGAAAACATATATTGATGTAATAAATGATATATTATTATTTTTCTTGTCCATTATAAGCATAAGCACCAAGCACACAGAAGTAGTATGCTCTTTAAAACAATGCCTTTAAGGGACACACTGAAATACCCAGAACTGTAGAGTTACATAAAACAGCAATATATCTCATTATTAAAAGGAAACCTCTAACTAAGCAATGAATGTATTTAAAACCTGAAGGAACTGAACTGTCTCTGGGGTGGTTAACAGATTAATTTTTTGTGCCAGATGAAAAAGAAAGATTCATTTGAAAAGAAACCAAAAGCTGAGATGGCAATGTTAACTGAGAGATTAGGAAGTGTCAATGCCCAAAATAACCTCATCCCCATAACCATGAGGTTGAGCAGAAGAATGGATAAACTGTGTCAAATCAAAAGGTCCAGAAGTATAAGCACAGCTTTCGCAGTTGATTACTTTGGTATCCGTTCTAAGGCGATGAAAGCCCTTGCCAACTACAAATCCAGTCGGAACCAGAGCTCCAGTCAATTTAACACAAATTCTGGACAAGATGAATTAAATTTTAATGCAGCGATTTTCTTGTTTACACATGGTACTGTATTGTTTGTTACTGAAGCAAACATTTGACAAGAAAAGTGTACATTTGGCAAGAAAGACAGACTGTTTTGAAAATCTTGAAAGTCTCTTGTGAGTCTTGCAAATATTTCTTTCATTCATTATTTTCTATCAACTGAAGTCCACAACTATGCATCTCAAAATGGGAGTTGTGTTTTTCAGACTATGTTAAATGGAGGAATAACATACAATGATAGAGATGCAATGTTAAAAATACAAGCTGCTCAGGGTCAAAAGTGCTTTTAGCATTAATTAAAAATAAAACAAGTTCATTGGGTAAAATGCAACTTTAGCTGTACAAATTCCAGGAGAAATAGCAGCCTCAAAACATCTGCAGAGACCACCCTTTTAACTGCTTAAGGAGATTCCCAAGACTCTGTCACCTTAAATCAAGAATAACTAAAGTGAAATGGAAACTGCTTTGAAATGGGAATAGATCACAGTGCCTAAGTAACTGTTAGTGTGCAGCAGCAGGGCCCACACAGACAGTGCATGGCAGGCTAGAGTGGGGTAAATTTACACCCCCGTTTGCCATAAACTAAAATGTTTGTGTAGACTAGTGGATTTAATGCCATTTGGCCCCTTTGGCCTTTCGCATAAATTGCATCTGTATGGCAATACTGGATATCATACAGAAGGACACAGCGCATCAATTGAAACAGAGTAGATCACCGCTGATTATGAGCTTACTGAACATAATCCCACTAACTGAAAACTAAAACATCATTTGTAAGCATTTACAAAATCAGTTCAGCATGCTCACCAGCACCATCAGCCCCAACAGAAAAATTCCTCTGGATGACTGCCATGGAAATTCTGAACAGTTGGTGATTTCTCTTCTAAGACACGTAATTACCAGTAAAGTCCTCACAGAAGAAGATAGATTTGTCATAAAGAGTGTTATATAATATACAGCATTTTTGTTACAAGAAGTGATGAATACATCCAAATGAAAACTACCAAGGTAGGCAGAATATAATTTGCCCACTCTTTCAAAAGTGCCATGTGATCTTTCATAACCACAGTGGCCAATGCTTCAGCTTTATATCTTTATAGATCTGAAAGAGCACTATAAGGCACCTCTGGTTTGCTACAGTCTCAGAGGGATAATATTCAGATATTCCGAACCACTTCTGGATAGCACCTTAGGTTTTCCCTGGAGGTCTCTCACTCAAGAACTGACCAGACCTGACCTTACTTTGTTAATGAAATCTAATGAGATGACAGATTGATGAGTGGTAATAAAAATGTATCTGTTAACATTTAATTCAAGCCATAAATAGAGAAAAAGAGTATTGAACCACCTTTCAGGTGAAAACAGCCATAAATATATACATAGTTTTGTTTGCATTCAGAGAACTATCACACGTCCTGTCACATGTACTATGTCTGATATCTGTAACGTACTGTCTCCTCAGACATAAAGAAAACATCCCAACCTCAAATGGATGCCTGTTTTTTTTTCCTGCCATTATCAAGGATTTTATCAAAGAAAGGTTTCATCTTATGTCTACTCCAGGCTTGTCTACACAGGCAATTTACAGCGCTACAACTCCCTCGCTCAGGGGTGTGAAAAAACACCCCCTGAGCACAGCAAGTTTCAGCGCGGTAAAGCGCCAGCATAGACAGTGCACCAGCACCGGGAGCCGCATTCCCAGCACTGGTAGCTTTGCCCCTCGTGGAGGTGGGTTTTTTAGAGCGCTGGAAGACCACACAAGCCACATTCAAGCGCTACACGGCAGTGCTTTAGCGTTGCCGTGGAGACTAGCCCAAAGTCCCTTAACTTATCCCACAAGCAGATGAGGAGGGCTTGGGAACAAATACTGCTAAGGAGACTTTTGCTTAAGCAAAGCCCCCTACTGAGGTACACTCTTATGATCCATTATGGCCTGCCACAGAGCCACAAAAGCTGGGCAAGTATTTAGCATTCCACCTTCCACCAGCACAGCTCCATTACTGCTGTGTTCTTACACAACTGTAGCTTCCTCTGGTGTAAGCCTCAATTCACCTACTGGGCTAAAATTTCATTCCATATTAATTTACATCTGCACTACCAGACAGAGCATCATTTATTAAAATTAAGAACTTTTCTTTGAAAATAAACATTTAAACTAAAGAACAGTAAAAGCATATTGCAAAATAATCAAATCCAGAGTAATAGCAACACTTTGGGCCAGTTCTACTCTCAGTCATACCTGTGTAAATACAGTATTATTTCACCATCTTCACAGGAGTAACTCTGAATTTATACCAGTGTAACTGAGAGCAAAATCTGACACCAATTTGAGCGTAATAAATATTTTAGAAGTTCTCCTTGTTCATGTCGGTAAAACACGTAAAAAGAGTAATATGCAAGATACGAAGGTGAGATGTTGGCTGCTTAAGAAGCTTTTCCCCACTTTCTGCCAAATCTGTGTTTACTGTCATATTAGTAATTAGCATGTGCTCTGACTTTTTTAATGTGTTACTCCAGCAACAATCTTCTGTCTGCCAATCACCACTACATTCCTTGCATCTCTCACACTAGCTCTGTTCCTTTGCACAAGCATCTGATGGTCAAGTGTGTATTTCCGAACTACATAAGACACTAGATTTCATAAGCTTGTACTTCTCCATATTTTTATTTTTCTGTAATGTGTGCTGTCTACCTTATTACATGGACTGATTCTTCTTCAGTCGAATGAAACAAGTATTTGACAGGTTGCCCGATGCAATGCTCAGAAGGCAATCTACTATAACCTGATCCTCTTTCCATTTCTTAAATAAACCCATCTGAGAGAAATAACTATCCAGGTAGAGTTTCAGCAGCCAATGAAGAGGATGCCATTAAGTGGTTACACGTAACGGACTATTCCATGCGCACATTTTTTATACTTCTGTGGGTCTCAACACTTCACTATTTAAATCACGCAATCATCCCATAAAGCTAAATATTCTTCACTTTATTAATTATATGGTTTTATATCTGTACTGTATTTACCTAGTGGAAATCAATAAATTATAGCAATGATTTATGCAATTGATTATTGAGCAATAAACTGTCAAAATAGTATACCAAAAATCAACCAAATCATTTAGGCATCTGGACTTGAATCTGATTTTTCTCTTGCATTTTTATTTCAATATTTCATTTCTTATATCTAGTTTACTCTCCCTCTCAAATTAAGTGTGAAACATATCAGCTATGCAATACTCAACAGTGAAAAGGTGAATTAGAAAGTGCTGATACTGACTCGAGATTCCCAGTATTCCTTACACAAGAAACAGTATTCTGAGAAAGGTTCTACTACAAAGAAAACAATAGGTTCTTTTGTACCAATATTTAATGTATGTTCTCCACTTATCAAGAGGAAAGGGAAATCCTACCTCTCAGAAATAGTCTACTGTATTTAATTCCAAAACACTTAAATGCAATTTAATGACGACACAGTACTGTGTAGATAAATAACTCATTTGCTGTGTTTAAGAAGAATGATCAAATGGAAAATATAAATGAGTGAAAATCTTTACAAATCCAGCCTGTTAAGATCACACAGAACTCCCATTGACATAAAAGTGGTGCCTATATCCTAAGATGAAGACTGCATTAGAAAGGTCAGACAGACATCATATACGTGTGCACTCAGAGCAAAGTAATTGCCGTTAATCTGATTATTTGAGAACCTAACCAACCCTTTCAAAAAGTTCACATCTAATACTATGCAACATTCAAGTCACTACACAGTTCAATATTTGTATTTCTTAAACAAATTTCCACTGCATCTACTTGTAAATTCCTGTGTTTTCACAGAGGACCCATTTTTGACCAGCTCATTAAATGGTAACATTAGCACTTTCCAAGAGAAAGCATTTTTTTCAGAAGTTCTGATTTCAATGCAGTGAGACACACTGAGGTCCACTAGAATACCATCGGAAGGGCATCAGCAGGGCACAAGTTACACTATTATTTATCAGGCTGCAATGTGTAATGCTGTTGAATGCGAATAAAAAGAATAAAAGTATTCATTCTGACCTTGTAGAGGCCAGCTCTCTTTCTCTCTCCAACGTTACTGCACACCAAGTAAAGATCAGCTCTTCATTTAATCATGATCAAATATCTCTCAGGGAATGTATGTTATTCCACAGAAGAGGAAACTAGCTGTTTGTACATTATCCAAGAAGCTTGAGCAATTCACAGTAGTAGGAAAGACTTCTAAAAATAAGTCACCTCCCAGCAGATGCACTTCCTTCCTGTTTTAGTTTGAGTCAGTTTGTAACTGCATGAAAGGACAAAGCTTGAAGACAGAGTAGTGAGAACTCCTATAACAGATACACCATACAAATAAATGTAGTTCTTTCCTTGTCTGTCTAAAAGAATCAGAACATTGGAGGTGGAGTGAACCACAGACCCAACAGGATATGCATGACCAGAGCTGCTAGTGTGTAGTCTCTGCTTTTATGTTTATTTTTGGATATGGCTTTCTTAGTCCTTTGCACTATTCAGGGCAGGAAGTAGCTCTGTACTATCCTGATAATGCCAAAGGGGGAAAGTAAGTTCTTCTGGGGATAGGGAATGTCTCTTAGTATATGTTCATAAAACATCATGTAAGTGCATAGTGCTAACAAAGCGACTAATACATTCTTACACGAAGAATATTTTTTGACTGTGTTAACACTCCTTGAAGAGTAAGGCCAGAGATAAGCCAGTGCACAAAAGTATGACACTGGAGATTCTGGACTCCTCCGAAAGCTTCTTTGTCAAACAATATGTTCAGCTCACGGTAAGAACTTAGCCAGAGATTTCATCTTCTCCAATGTGCTGCACCAGCTGTTGGTGTAAAACTAGATGTCTCTGAGGATGAGCACACTCTGAGGCTGAGCAGATGTTCATGAACAGGGTGCTGCTTAAACAGACGTAGTCATTACAGAAAAGACTAGACCATTTTCCCTGGTAATTGCTATTGTCAGGGCAATATCATCTGTTTTGACTGGCTTATTCCCTGATTATTAAAAATGGAGGTCATAGAAGATCTTGTCTGTATTTAAAGGGCAAAAAGAATATCCTATTTTTTTCAAATATTCTTTTCCAAGGAACACAAGCTGCCTTCTCTCCTACACATATCTGGTAGAACTACTGTATTTCCACATATACAAAGTCTATAAAAATCAGGGAGGAAAAAAGACCCCCAAAAAATCTGTATAGAAGTAAATCTATTACTTTTCAGGTATAGGGTCAAGTATTCTCAATGAAGTCCTACAATATTTAAAATAAGAGTCACGGGTTCTGTATTAAGCCAAATACATATTAACTATGTTATCAGGTTGTGTGTGTCCTGGGATATGAAGCAATATAGAAGATCAATAATATTGTTTCTTACAGTTTCGTAACTTTATACAGGCATATAACCAATTTACAATTTTATTTAAACAAATATACAGAAAAAATTGTATGAAAATAGTTCTGATTCAAAATTGGCACCACGGTGTGACTTTATAAAGATAGCCTTGAATTTGTTAAGGAAATTAAACAGCGTCTCCCATCCCACCACTGGAATTCAGCTCTAATTATCTAGAGGGCTGAAAATGGTATGCAGTGGATTTTAATATTAATTTCCTGAAGATGTTTGCTGTAATTATGCTGACATTGTTGCCTTCTTTTGTCTTTCCCAGGACACCACTGAAAACTAATCTGTGGCCGATTCTTAGTTATATAGAGCATTTTAATAAATGCAAATATAGAAGTTATGGAACAGCATGGTCTTTGTTCACTGTGTCAGAACACGTTTGCCAGAATCTGCTTTGGGTAAACAAAGGTGACCTGATCTTAGAACAAGCCCTGAACACCACAAATCCCACAACTCACCAAAAAGTTACTCTAAAGGGAAAAATGTGCACTTATGGTACAAAGAAAATATTATAATATTACTAATATTTTCAGAGATTTTCATAAAGAAGTCACAATTATTTTGAATATATTCCTTCTTTGTAAAGAATAGTTTTATTTTTTTAGCAGCAACATATGTCGTGGCTTTGGAATTAATGTACTGCATACAGACAAAAGCAGCCTTGCAAAAACCCCTTTCAAGTCCTGCTAATATATCCTAAACTACCAACTAGTGCTAACTTCTTCAGCATTCTTGTTGGATGTTCAGGAATATTGCCCACAAGAGAGACTTCACAAAAATTCAGAAAGAATGTGATTGCAAAGTGTGCAGAGAGCACATGCCAGGCAAGCTGTAGTCTACGAGTGACATCTGCAGCATGTCCAATACTCTTTGTATAAAATTTTAACAGGTCAGAAATACACTGAGAAGTATCTGCTAAAAGCTCCCAAGACAGCTCTCTCTTGATGGCGGCTACCATTTTTGTATTGGGTTGTTATAATTTAAACATTATAAAAAATAAAAGTTGTTCTGTAAAAATGAACAGCATTGTATCAACCATTTAAGTAAGAGTAGTCAAAGGAAAAACACTTTAAAAGTGCTTTGTAATTCTTGTTTGAACATCTTTAAGGTGTTTGTGACAGAGGGAAATATATTTAAAAGCATGCAACGTTCAGAATCGAAAAAAGGAACCATATGCTAAACAATTTTTTTTCCATTTATCAGAGATGAAATCCAATGACTTTGTTTTTAGAAAGGAAATCCCTTGGATATCACAGATGACACCTCTTGTCCTACATCTAGGTCAGCGATCAGCAACCTTTGGCACGCAGCGCGTCAGGGAAATCCGCTGGCGGGCCGGGACGGTTTGTTTACCTGCAGCGTCCGCAGGTTCGGCCGATTGCAGCTCCCTCTGGCCGTGGTTCGCCGCTCCAGGCCAACGGGGGCTGTGGAAAGCGGTGTGGGCCGAAGGATGTGCTGGCCACCGCTACCATCCCCGCCTGCCAGTGGATTTCCCTGATGGGCCACGTGCCAAAGATTGCCAATCCTTGGTCTACGTAAAGGTGAACTAAAAGCATTTTAACTGTCAAAACCTGAGCTCAGGTTTGTTCTCTTCCATCACTAACATTCAAGACTCCATCTGCATTACAAGTTTTGCCATCTGTAAACACAACACTAAACCAAGTTACAAGATGGTCAAGGCATGCCATAGTTAAGCGTGGCACTTAAACACTGTAAAATCTGTCGTGGAGATGGAGCCTAGAGCATTGCAGGAACAGCATTCTTCACATATTTACTCGAATGTTTTCCTACAGCTCTATTTGAACTAAAGACATTGGGCCAAATTCTGCTCTAAGTTACAGAAGCACAACCAATGAAGCAAAGTTTGCCACTATCAGTGTATTCAGTGACAGACATGT